>NW_026526991.1:91417658-92709218 GCF_024362965.1 Panthera pardus
ATCATAGGAAAATGGGAAGAGTGTTGCACAACAAGTCTAGAAACCCGAATTCTAGTCTGGACTTTGCCCCTAACAAGATGTATGTCCATATGTCAACCATTTGAGCTCTCTTGACCTCAGTTTTTCTCATTTACAACATAAGGGAGCTGGATTAGTCAATCTCAGAGAATTCTTTCATCTCAAAGTATTATCACTTTATCCCATTTGTCCTTATTGAAAGCTGTAACTTTTATTTCCAGTGGGAACTATATACTATTGATACCTTTTTTAAGAGAAATGCAGAGGATATTAGAATATGCAACTGCACATATCATTAAAACACATTTAAAAAATTAGCACACTTAATAGATTTTAATGAAAATAAATTCAATGTGAGTGTGAAAACACCTGGATATAGTATATAATCAGGACACATTAGTTGCATCAAGTTCTCAGTTACAGTAATTTGCCCCGCTTTACTGTTTTCACTGCAACATCTTCCTATGAAGCCCTGTATATCCCAGAAAGAACCCAATGTTTACAGTGCAAACAGGATTCAAATTCTAGCCCCATCCTATATCAGCTTTGTTATCTTGAGTATGTTACTTAACCTCTGAGATTGGTTTCCACACTCTGAAAACAGAGGCACTCATATCTATCTTGCACATTTTGAAAATTCAATGAAATAACTTATATTAAATAGCAGGAACACAAATGGTTCTAAAAAAAGTAGCTATTGTACCTTGATGTTTATAATTTACTTTTACCAAATAATATTCCATTAACTTGGTTTTTACCCAAGAGATATATCTCAGTGATACCTCCTGCTAGATGCAGATGTTCAGAGAGGTACCCAATATACCTTGCAATATATAATTTATCCAGGAAATAATTCA
Organism: Panthera pardus; assembly: GCF_024362965.1. NCBI lineage: Eukaryota > Metazoa > Chordata > Mammalia > Carnivora > Felidae > Panthera > Panthera pardus. Next base: position 91,418,534 of record NW_026526991.1, read on the forward strand.
AGAGGTCAGCTTACAACACCTTGGGTCTTCCCAGCAAGTTTTTGGAACTAAAGCAGGTTAATTCACTCTATGGTGACATTTAGCCAGAAAAAAATTGGCAAATATGTGCGTAAGGATATAGGTACATGAGCACAAATATCCACACATTGATACAGATACATTTACACACATGTGTACCTATATGTGTATATATCTTAAAGGTGTATTAGTAGTAAATTTAGAATACTTCTGTTTACTTCTGCTATTGATCCACTAACACATCCATTAACAATACAGTTACCTTTATGCAATAATAACATTTACTGCTTTTCTACTTACAAAAGGTTCCATATTCATAGAAATTTTGGAAAATAGAAGGACATAAAGAATCATATTGTCCCATGTCTCACTATTCTAAAAGAAGTATTTTAATATTTAGATGTTGCTAGCCACATGTTTTCTTATGCATATATGACAAATGACAAATGATATGCAGCATATATTTTATAATATATCCACAGTTGAGCTGCTTAAAGGAGAAGAACAGGGAAGAATCCTAATGTTTGATATTTGGACTTTTTAAATTTAATATAGTATGCTCGTTTACTTGCCCTTAGAAATTCTTTTAAGATATTTTAAGCTTTCTGGTGTCCAGTTTTATGTATAGAGCTTCATATATATAAATCAGTCTTCTATCATCAGACGTGTAAGCTATTTCTTCACATTTTTATATCATCAATATTATCAACATAATATGGATTTTATAATCAGACAATATTCAAGTCTGTGTTAGGATAAATTCACAGGAGCATAATTAATTGGACAAACTATATAACTGTTTAAAGGCTTATGTGATATATTGTTAAAATGCTCTCTAGAAAAGTTGTACCAATTATTCTTATACCAGAAATGTAAAAGCTATGTATTCCCTTACATTCACTCTAACATTGGGAATTATTATTTAAAAAGAAATCCTTGTCACCTTGAGTGATGAGAGATGGTGTCCCATTATAATTTTTAATTAGTATTTATTTGATTACTAGTGGCCCTTGGATAGTTCCTCTTTTAGGGAACTGCCTGTTTATGCCCTTTGTCCATTTTTCTATTAGGGCAGGCCACCCTATTTTATCCATGTTCTACACAGAAAATTAAAACATCATTCAAGTGCTAAACCCTGCCTAAATTCTATTATGATGCAAAGTAATTGTAGGTTGTTAATGCTATTTACAAATCATATATCAATTTTATTTCACCATTGAAATAAAAAGTTGCATTCACAATTAAGTCTATCTCCTCAGTAGAACTCAGTCAAGTAAGACAAACACTCCTAAATTTTGACTCTAAAACTGTTCACATTCTTATTGCTGCAAAATACTATTCTAGTATCATTATTAAAGTACCTAATATATTTCTGTGTTCGCTTCATTTATTACATGCCATAATGGGACTGCATATCTTTAGTGCTGGTTATGCACAATTAGCACTTAGTTATTGTCTTGTCACTTCAGCCCCTACAAGACAAACTTCTTTAATGCAAGAAGTCAGCTAATCTTCATCAGTCAAGCAAAGCAGGCAAATTTTGTTACTCTGAATACAGAAGGTTTTCAATATAGGAGATTTTCTTTTTACTTTGACATTTGCTGGGGGAATCCTCTCCAATAAAGCCATATGCCACACAAGCCTATACTTTCAGGAGCCAAATCATTATTATAGCCTTGCACCTTTTCAAGTGAAACACAAAGCAAATAGGTAATTTATAGGCACTTTCCCTTAAGCAAACTTTATTGACATCTGAAATTGTGGTATTAGAAATGCTTATGAATTTTATTTAGCAGTCATTTTAGCTTAACTTTTAAATCAAAATATCATTAAGATCTAAAGCATTGCTGAATGTTTTCAAAACAGTAGTAAAAATAACTTTTCAGGATTGGTTGTTTCTTGAACATACCCATCTTTGCCCTTTTTAGAGAGGTATGGTTAAAGATGTGAATCCTGAATTAAAAATCTATTTTTTTTTCTATTTTAAGGGAAGCAGAGGAATGCTATTTTGAGCATCTTATATGATAACTTGACTCTCATTCAGAATTGGAAAATTTGGTGTAATAAGTTAATTTCTTAAAGGTGATTAAGCCCTTCCTCCTTAGACAATTCTATAAAACTAAGCGATGGTTTTATAAGAAAAGAAAAAAAACATGTTAATGAAATGGCCTCAGATATGTAGAATTGTGTAACACTAAAGAACAAAAGCACTGTGCTAGGCTCTGGAAAGAGAGGTGAATAAATCTAGTTTCTCTCTTAGGGATATTCAGAGCTATGGCAGAGACAGGACATCAAAGAGTCACAGAAGAGTGTAATCGATGCTAAACAGATCTATACCGAGGGAAGAGAGGTCTGTCCTTCTTGAAGTCTTAGAGAAGCATCAAAGGGTTGATGTGGTGGGTTTCAAAAAAAAACCTCCCTTGGACTGGGTGGAATGTAGGAACTGTGTCTGGTGGGGGCTGGGGAAGAGGAGGAAGCCAAGGAGCAGTGAGAAAAGGGTTTCCCAGACAGATGGAGCATCATGCAAGGCATGGGAGTGTGAAAGCATTTAATGTGTGCAGGAAATGAAAAGTACTCAGTGTGCTCAGAGATTACAGAGGGAGTTTGGTAGGGATATGGAGAAGTAGGGAATGGCGTGCAGACCAGAAGGAGATGAACTTGTAAAGGGAGGAAGTCAATGAATGAAAGTCAAAATGAATACAAACTTAAATGCTCTATCTAAAATACCTTTGTTATCTAAAGCTATTCGGTTCTGGAATAAATCTGTCTTAACCAGTATTTACTGACCACCCACCTCAAGTGGTAGCACAATTTATGGTGGTATTTCAAGGGATTCAAAAGAAATACAGCTCATGTCCACTTACCTCAGCACTGCAGACCAGTTTGGAAAACTTGTTACGCATTCATAAGAAAATTTGAAATGCCAAAGTAAATGATATGCCAATAAATAAGTGCTCTGGGAAGGATCAGAATGAGTTGACATGGCCAGGGAATATTGATGGAGGGAAGGGAAACTGAAGAATTTTTAGAATTTAAATATATGGTAAAAAGGGAGAAATAGTCCTGGCTAAAGAACGGCTTTAAGCAAAGGTGAAAAGATTATCATTGGCAAATAATAATGATAGTAGAATTCTTCTTTTTTTTTTTAAATTTTTTTAAAGTTTTTCTTTTTATTTTTGAGAGAAAGAGAGCGATCGGGGGGAGAGGTAAAAAGAGAGGGAGACAGAATCCCAAGCAGGCTCTGTGCTGTCAGCTCAGAGCCTGATGCAGGGCTTGAACCCATGAACCATGAGATCATGACCTGAGCAAAGATCAAGAGTTGGACACTTAACCAACTGAGCCACCCAGGCGCCCTTGAGAGCAGAATTCTTATATAGTGGTGATCATACACCAGACACTGTTCTGTTTCACCTGTGCTCATTCAATATTCAATATAATTAGGTACTGTTACTAGCCTCATTTTACAGATGAGGTAACTGAAGTATGGAAAATTTAAGTAACTTGCCCAAGAAAACACAGATAGAAAGTGGTAGCCTCAAAATCTGAACCCAGCCAGTCTGGTTTTAGTCTTCAGACTCAGAGCTGATATGCAGGTCCTGGACTGTTCCAAGAGGGGTATTTTATTTTCTGACTAAGCAGATATAAATGGGAATAGATAGAGTGAAGTTAAAGTAAGGTAGGCTTTGAATAATTTATAGCAGGATTTGGGATGTGAGTAGTGTAAGTTGGTGCAGAAAAGATGATTAGGAATGAAGTATATGATAACAACTGGAGAGTCATTGGGAAAAGACAGTAAATGGGTGCACAGTGTATAGTGGTGAGATGATTGCTATATAATCAGCATCTCTTACTGAAAACAAAGTATAGGATTAAAATCTCCATCTTTAGTAACTGAGGATGCCAAATAGAAAATAGAGACATTTGAAATAATGCCCCCCCACCCCGACTCTTTTTAAAGTATTGTGGAGATGGGAACTAATTATAATTGACAGCCACTAACCTCAGGGTTAAAATATGATGACTAAGTTAACATTTTCATTCTTAGAAAGGATGTTAAAAGGATGTTACAAATAGAGGCTTCTTTGCAGAGGCTTTTGAAAACCTGCTTAAAACTACTCTAAGCCCCATATTTTATAAAGGTGTTTTATTAGTTATATTTATTTTCTGTACTCCTCAAATCTCTAAGACCATATGAGTTCAATTAGAGTCACTCCAAAATATCTGGAAATTAAATCTGTTATTATTAACTCCAAAACATCAAGATTAAATGGCACAATAATATGATTGGGCATCTTTTTATTCCTTAACATACTTTTTTTTTTTAATGAAGGCAAAATTAATTGAGCTGACTATACCATAAGCAATTAGGATTAGATTACAAGGAAGATTATCAGCTTATTTTCAGGAATTTTAGCCTGACCTATTAATATACTTACAGTATCCTCTGGCCATCACTGCTTCTATAATATTTTTTTCTGCCAGTGCTAAATCTCATAAGGAGCTCATAACAGTAGAAATTAGCTTTTCTTACAAAATCACAGCTATAGATTATTTTGTTAAGCATCTAACATCTGCATTGCTGTTTCTGCAATTTCTTCATGTTTATATGTGGAGCATTTTAAAGGAGTATACCAAACCTAATTGCAAAGCAGTATAATCTGCTTTAACCATAGCTTTCAAAATGTTTTAAGTTATATGGGGAAGTGTGACATTTCTTACCCGTGTTCTGTTTTGTCTTGACCTTTAAGTATAAATTGAAATGCACACAAGATGTACTTTGTCCAGTTGACAACATTAGTAACAAAATATTTTAGATAGGAATACTTTAGATAAATCCCATTTATGTTACCAATATCTCATTGAATGGTAGGCAGACGTTTTTTAAAGTTATACAAAGGAATACTAACAATACAAAAAACCTGTATTAACTTTCTGGGCTAATGCTTTATTGCCTCCATGTCTTGAGCCCAAAGAGATCAGAACCCCTTTCCTTCCTCTATCATACATATTATAGCTATCGAGCCTTGAGCAGATTTTTTTAATTCTTGGAGGAAGCCTTAGGTTTTTCATCTGAAAAAGGCAATAATAATATTTACTTTCTCAGTTGAACATAAATAAATGTAATCATGTATATACATGCTTAGCACTAGCACATGGTAAGCACTTTATATATATATATATATATATATATATATATATATATATATATATAAAGCGCTTTATATATATATATATATATATATATATATATATATATAGGAGGTGACTATAATAATTATCTACACTCCAAACATCGAGGTGAAGCTTTACATACTTCATTTGTACTATTTAACACAAACTTATAAAAGATACATTTATATTAAAGATAGGAAAGGGGCACCTGGGTGGCTTAGTCAGTTGAGCATCCGGCTTCAGCTCAGGTCATAATCTCGCGGTCCGTGGATTCGAGCCCTACATCAGGCTCTGTGCTGACAGCTTGGTGCCTGGAGCCTGCTTCAGATTCTGTGTCTCCCTCTCTTTCTTTCTGCCCCTCCCCTGCTCTCACTTGGTCTCTCTCTCTCTCTCTCTCTCTCTCTCTGTCTGTCTCTCTCAAAAATAAACATTAAAAAAAATTTTTAAATATAAGAAAAAAATGACATTTCATCTTCAATATCATAAGCGGAAGGTTGGGATTTGAATCCTATTCATTACAATATGCCACTTTGCCTCTCATATACTTCTTAATTTAACATCCCTACAATCCAGTGATGTAGCTATTTTATATTACCTACACAGAACTGACTCCAATGTACCCTATAAGTTGCACTGGGTAGGTGATAGCATCAGGGCTCAGGACTAGATCCCCAGGCTCTTGGTTCAATGCTTTTCTTATTATAATTACCCTGAATTTATTAATCTATAAACAAAAATTATTAAATTTCAATACTTCTGAAGGTAAGTTATATTATATATATTATATATATTATATTATATATATATTATATATTTGACATATCTTTAGATGACCAAAAAAAAAGTTTTTATTTGGGGTGCCCAGCTGACTCAGTCGGTAGAGCATGTGACTCTTGATCTCTGGGTTGTGAGTTCAAGCCCCAAGTTAGACATAGAACTTAATTTTTAAAAACATGTTTTGGGTTTTTTTTTTGATGGTGAATAGAATTGGGGGACTTGTTAGAAAATTAAAGCAGAATTTTAGACAATATGGAGTTGAAAGAGTATTTCCAATTCAGTTGGTTTTTAGAGAAAAAAAAAGAATTCAGTAATATCAGCTAGAACACAAGAGCATTTGTTGAATTTATTTATTTTTATGTGTTCTTTTATTATTAGTTTATTAGTTCGAATTAAGTTCAACACTAATATATATTGAAAGTTTTGAACAGTAATCAGATATATCCTACATGCTATTTAATGTAATCTCACGTAAAAGATAAGTATCTAATTTGGCTAATTCTGTCCAACAAAAGAAATATGTCCTTTTATTCAACATATCTTAATGATTAGGATAATCATTGCGAGTCTACAAAAACTCGTTTATTCAAACAGCACTTTTTAAGCACAATATTTAAAGGTTATAGTTTGCAACTGATAAAAAAGAAGATATACTTAAGGTTCAAACTCGAATGTTCATTGTATCCAGTAGCCTTGGCCACAAACTCCAGGATTTCAAGATCAGTGCTTAGTCTGTACTTTCAATCAACATCATCAGCAGGCAGTAATCCTGGGGAAAAAAAAAAGTAAATTCCACAAATAAACAGACCAATCTTCCTTTAAGAGGAAAGCTAATTCTTTTCAATCTACTTTTTTTATTACACTATTTTCCCCTCTATCTACTTAGCTAGAATAAGGATAAATTTCCAAAGCTACCCAGTTGGAAAATAAATAGGTTCACTGTTTGTCTAGCATTCCAATCTTTGCAAATGTAAATCAGTCCAACTGCTCCTCATTTAAACCTTCAACTTCACAAAACATTAAAGGGTTGCTTTCACTACACAATTTAATCTATCCACTAAGATTTCTGCTTGAACATCATTCGAAATTGACTATCTGATAAAGAGAGACCACTATCAAAGGTCAGTGGGGTCAACTTGTATAATTACAAGTAGTTTTACTGGGTCAACTCTACTAGACACTGCTGTTTGAAGGTTAAATTGTTACAATTAAAAATATATACAGATCTCCCCAGAGTTACTTTATTGTTAAATGTACTGGAAACAGCACAAGCATTTATTTCTGACCTTAATTGTGTCCAAAGTGTCACCACTGGGAAATTATACAAAAACAGCACTTATTAAAAACATTACAATCTTGCACATTAAACAATGCTTTATAGAATAAAATACATAATTAGCTACTGGAAACTAGTTTATTTATCACATCAATATTAAGAAGTTCATTCAGGTTACTCCCTTTGGTTTAATTGGAAGTGCTCTAAGCAATGACATTTAATATTTCATAGTTGGTGAACTTGCCACAAACAAAAGAATATGGCCCAGCATCAGAGTCTGATGCTAAAACAACTTTTACTTCAGAACAATCACTTCCAAATTACTAGAATTTAATCACATTTTAATAACAGAGAGTAGAGGGAAGCTTTAAATGGGAAGCTTTAAAATGGGCTGCTTTCTAATTGTTTGATACATTTTAATGCCTTTTACCTTTTTTTAATAAAGTGAATAAATGGCCAGTGATGAAATCTTCCATAATCACTCCAGTGAAATATTATCATTCTTTTTTTATTTTAATGACTGTAAATATAGATCAATTATTTTTTTTTTCTTTCCAAAGTGGCAATAAAAATCACCTCTGCCACCCAAGGTATTTTCCTCATTTTTCCTTTGCTTTTTATATATAAATGTAGGATTTCAAATTTTGCATGTAATGTTTCATTAAATGACTGACATGGTTTAGTTTCGACAATAAAGGCAATTTTCTAAACCAAGCTTTCAAATTCAGGGAATTACTGTGTGAAATTATTATTGGGGAAAGAAATCTTCAAATCTATGGACCTGAAATTATCTTAACGCATTTTATTTTTTAAAATATTTTCAGATTTTGTGTTGGAGACAAATTTTTCCTAAAGAATAACATGATCCTTTGCCAGACGGACTACGAGGAAGGTTTAATGAAAGAAGGTTATGCCCCCCAGGTTCGCTGATCTATCAACATCACCCCATTAAGAATACAAAGCACTACATTCTTTTATCTTTTTTGCTCCACGTGTATATAAGAATTGACACAGGAACCTACTGAATAGCGTAGATATAGGAAAGCAGGATGGTTATATGGAATAAAAGGCGGACTGCATCTGTATGTAGTGAAATTGCCCCAGTTCAGAGTTGAATGTTTATTATTAAAGAAAAAAGTAATGTACATATTGCTGGATTTTTTTGCTTGCTATTCGTTTTTGTGTCACTTGGCATGAGATGTTTATTTTCGACTATTGTATATAATGTATTGTAATATTTGAAGCACAAATGTAATACAGTTTTATTGTGTTACCATTTGTGTTCTGTTTGCTTCTTTGTATTGTTGCATTTAGTACAATCAGTGTTTAAACTTACTGTATATTTATGCTTTCTGTATCTACCAGCTATTTTAAATGAGCTGTAACTTTCTAGTAAAGAATTGAAGAGCAAATCTCTCACTAATGATACACGTATAGATAAAGCAAGTCTATCAACATTAAAATACTAAAAAAAATGAAGACACCCACAAAGCATTTTAGCAACATCCAATATTATTGCCACTATGATTTAGAGTCTATCAGTGTTCTCATTATAACCCCCTATTTTCAGGGGGTTAAAGATCAGCTTTAAAAAATGCATCAAAATTTCATCTTAAAGCACTTTCATTTTATACCAACGTGAAAAGTGCCATTTTTAGAATAACTTTAAAGCTTAGCAGTTATCCTTTTACTTTTTTTTTTTCTGTGCTCTTTATCTACACAATGGCCAATGGCTTTGTTTTATTTATTTTTTTTCAGCCATTTACCCCTTATGTAAACTAGTGCCTTTGGGTATCATATAAAATTTTTCCAAAGGGTTACTTTAAAAAAAGTGTTACACCACTATTGTGAGATAATTTTAAAATGATAAATTTCTTGTACAAATTTTGCCCAGATTTCTCCGTAAGAGCTAAGGGTTTAATAACTTTATGGCTTGATAAATTTCTGGCACTGAAAGAATTTGAGTGCAAACCTACTGAAACCATGAGAATGCACATCGAAGTTATGATGATATTTGAGAAGGTTACTTTTGATCAGAGCAACATAGTGCTCACAGAATTTTCTAGAAGAAGAGAAACAAAGGGATTGTTAAAAAGCTGAGGACTGGTGATTATATATTTTTCTGCATTTACCTGACACTTATTTTAATGTTCAAACATGAAGACTTTAAAAGTTTGACGTGTCTTACTCATGCTTTTCTTTAAGTAGTTACCGGCTCAGAACATATCACACTTAAGGCTGAAATCTGCCATTCCATTTTTCAAAGGTGAAAAATTATTCCCTTACCAACATGATAGCTGATAAAGAAGAAAGCTTTCTAGAAAGAAATTATGGAGACTGATTATTTAAATTACAATTAAGGGAATAAAAATAAGACTATGATCCCTTCTTCTGGGTTGCTGACACTTTGCTACTTTGCTTCTGCTCCCTGGAATAGAACAACTTTTCAGCAAATCGAATTCCACACAGGCACAGTGAAGCATATTTTTATTAGAGCAAATTTAGTGCTATGGATTTTCTTTTTTCTCTACTTTTTTCTTAATCACTTGTATAGGAAACAATATTTCCCAGTGTTATTTGCATACATATTTTGTCCTGCCAATATATGCATTGCCGATGAAAATTAAATGTGATACCTGGATTCTTGGTTTGGGGCCAAAATATTAAACTGAAAATAATGCTGGTGTGGATTTTAGTTGTTTAAAAAAAAAAAACAAAGCTTTATTATGAACCTGCATGTGAATCTGGTTATTGCCTCTCATTTTTAAGAAAATGGTTCTGTGAAAAGTGAATGATATGTATTTTTACAAATACTTCATGGTTAAGAGTGTTCAAGTCACATGTCCCCCAGATGTGAGATATACTGAAAAAAAAAAAAAAGAATTGCAGAAATAGCTATTTGGGGCTCACAGAATAACTATTATTTTAGCCTTAGAGCCTTACATTTGTTTCATGATAAGACTTGCATAGCCAAAACCACAATCAAAATCAAACAAATGGGGGGAGGGGGGAGGGGCGGAGGGATATGTGAAAAGTGGTTTTCTTAAGCAGCCCTGCTAGTCCCCATTAAGAGGTGTCTGAAATTCATGCGGATGTAAAATTTTAATTGCCAGTATCTTTTTCAAATGATCTTTTTTAGATTTAAATGGTTTTGCATATGTTTATCAATATGTTAAAATACTTGTAAATTGGGAACAAACTTCTCTAAGCTTCAGGAAGCTGTTCAGTTATCCTTGCCACCCAAAGACCAAACAAGTTTTTATTGCCTTTTCTTTTCGTAAATCTTTCGGGAATTAATTCTTATGCTTTTTACTACAAACAAAATTACTCACCTGGATTAAAGATTAAGGCCTTAATCTCTTTAGATTATCTTTAATCTCCATGAAATTGTGAAACCAGACAGAAATGGGTCATTTTATAGCTAATTGCCCATAAATAGTAGCATTTTTGACCTGAAGTACTAAGCTAATTGTCTTGACTACGCAAAGTCCCTGAATTGTTGTCAACTCACCTCTTTGTGTTGTGTGGCCTTGATGTCACTTAGCTCATCATCCGGCGCCTCCAGTAGGACACCTCCAAAGGAGCTTTGATTTCTCAAGCAAGCTCCCTTCCTAACCTGCGTCTCCTAGCGGCTGCCTGCGATGAAGGACCAGGCACCTCCACTCCACCAGAGTGCTCGCTGAGTTTAAAAGCTGACCTGTGTTTGTAATTTCACTTTCATCTTGCTTAATAAATATCTGCTGGATTCTTTCATTCACTTTTTTTTAATATTTGGATTTATGTTTTTAATAAAAGGGGTCTTATACTATTTGATTGCACTTAATTGGCAAAAGCCAAGATACTATCTAGAAAGCAGACGTGGAGTCCATGAAAAAAGAATAAAGTGTGTAAGCACATTTACTTTCAAAAGGTAAATCATAACCTAAAGCATAGACAAAGTACCTCAGATGCTTTCTCCAAATGTTGTATTTAGGATCTCTGAGCTAGGTAGTTTATTGCTATTTACTTTTGTGGGGAAAATAAAACTGTTAAAAATGAAGGTAGCAATTGCTGGGTGTAATTTGGTACATTTATGCAGACTTCAAGTGATCTTCCTGAAAGCCATGGTGTTGCTGTTGTCAGACTAAATTTCAAATTTCCTATTTTGTGTATAATGAATTAAAACAAAACTAAAGAAAAACTCAACTAAATCCTACATCTTCAAGGAAGAGATGTTGTGCCTTAAATGAAAACAGGGTACTGAAAATTATATCTGTAGTAAAACATACCATGCACAAGTGGTTTCCTTTTAACTATCACTTTAGGCAAGCCGCTCTCAGAGTAGTCACTTAAACAATTTCATAGAAATGATACAGGCCAAACATGTTTAACATTCACGTCAGTAAGTTGCAAAAACAATCTGCATGTTCGTTGTAATAGGCCATTAGCGCAGAATACAATTTTAGCAAAAGCCTTTTGATTACTACTTTTTCTTAAAAACACCATTATAGATATTTCTTAAATGTGATTGTAATGCAAGTTAAGGTAACAGAGAGCAAAACGTTAATATAGCCATTATTTCGATTGACATTTATTGAGTATCTACTCTATGACAGGCCTTGACCTGAGCATTCAGCCTCCTACTGGGCTGACTTAGGACTCTTCATACATCAGAAAACTTCAGGGTATCTTTGCACTGGTTTATACTCATCTCAAACCTCCTGATAATGAACACACAAAAGCGAATACCGTCTACTTATTCAGCATGTCATTGGTATGAAGGCCCCAGAAAATATCTCAAGTAATCAATGTGTTCAGAGAATTATCTCACACAAATTACTCATTAACTCAATAGCACATAATAAAAAAGAACATCGATTAATTAATGAGTCACCCTCAGATCACTATGATTACAATGGAGCTCTGTTGAAACAGCAGTTATAAATGGAGTTGCCTCTCTTTATTCATTGTTTGCAATTGGCCCATTGTTTGGCTGAAACCAGTGTCATATTTAACACATGCCTGTAGGTAATTGTGTGATTAGTATCATAAATGAAGAATTCAGAAAGTGTACTGCTTCTAAGACCTTATAAATGATGGGAAAAATAAAGGCAGCTCTCACTTGTACTATAGCTTCCGTTGAGGCCAAGCCATTAGACGGGTATTATCTATCTAAAAGTTGTACTTTTACGTTTAAAAGACTTACATGTTGAGATGCTAGGACATGTAAAAGTAAAATTTTAAATGCTTTAAAATACACTTAATTTCAGTAACTTTTTACAAAGACTGAAATATGCATGACCAGTTTTGTAAAAGTTGTGGTACCCTAAACGGACATTTTAGTTTTTTTTTTGGGGGGGGGGTGTTCAGGAGGGTGTGTAGAGATTGACAGCAATAGGGGAAGAGATTATAAGAGATACCAAATATTACATACAAAGTCACCAACTAAAGTTCCCCAACTATCTTGGTAAATGCCATTCCAATAAGCTTATAGAATAATTATAACAGTTCCCTTAGGTAAGTAAGAAACATCTGTTGGTAACACATAGCAGGTGTTAACAATTACACATACTGAAATTTTTAAAAACGTTTTTAATTAAAAGAATTCTGCTTTCTGAAAAGAAAGATATGTTAAATTCAAAGATCCTCCTGTTTTGAGCGTGCAGACCACGTAATGCACAAAACTGTAAAGCCCAAATCTTGGATCAACTAGGTTTCGTGTTTGGTTCAGATCACTGCAATCAAAAATGAATTGGAATTCATTGCATTTTTCACACAATTGGTATTCTGGGCTGAGGAGCTGAACACTCATGAAATTGGTATAGGAGAGCTGATTACAGAATATTTTGGCTTTATGGGCAAGGTGCTTGACATTAATTGTACCGAATTTGATGGACACAGTACAAAGATAAATGAGAACAAGAAACATTCAGAAAATAGATTATCCAAATCTTGTTTTAACCCTACTTCTGCAGAAGACATAAAATCACCTAAAACAGTCCATATGTAACATTATATGACTCATCTTCAATAGCTTTTAATAATAGCTAACATTCACGGCACACTTACCATGTATCAGGCAGTTTTCTGCGCCAAGTAATTTCCACAACACCCTTGTAACATAGGTACCATGGACCTCAATTTTACAGATTTTAAATAAAAACAGGAGAGTTTGCTTAACTTGCCCAAGGTTGTATAGCTTGTAAATAGATTTAAATAGGTTTTCTGGCTCTTGGGCTTAACCACTCACTATACATCTCTTGCAGGGTTGTCATTATCACCACCACCATCATCATCATCATCGTCATATCACCATTAATATTATTTTCTAGCCAAGAACTGGAAAGTTACCTGTGCTTGGTTGAAAATTACAAATATTTCAGACTTAGTCTCATCATTAAAAATGAAAAGTGGGAATAAGAGTGATATTTTCCTAGATGCATCTGGTTTAGAGCTCTTTCTTTCTACCACACAATGAAAGAATTTATCTGAGTCACAAAACTATGATAGTTAAAATAGGAGATCCCTGGTGTAGGAGAATCAGGAACAGGAGATAGCATAGACTTGAGAGTAACTCGAAGTAGAAAGCCTCAATTTTCGACATCAGGATAAATATGGGGAGTTAAAGCTAGACCAGTCTCAGAAGTCAATATAATAAAATCAGTATGTTATTTGTGTTTGATATTTTATACGTTGATAAGAATAGTATTATGTGTCAAGCTATGTGCTCACTGGTCTAATATACACAAGCTATACAGGACCCTGGCTCTAGGTCAGCTGCCAAATACCTAAGGGACTCTTTAATCTCAGAATTACAATGGCAAGCCAGGCTAAAGCAAGAGTGGGCAAAGCCGTCATCCTTAACATAGACCAGACCAAAATGCAATTGTTTACAACCTCATATTACCACAGAAAAATTTCCAAGATGTTCTTCCTTTACTGCCTCAGCTGCTTGCCACTATCACTACAGCATCACTTCCAGATTTGGGGGTCCTTGTGAACCTAAATCATTCTGGATTAAGTCATCTTAAAGGGAACTTTCACCCCACGAGAGTGTTCTGTATTTTCGGTATATTAGTACTTAAACTGAAGGGCTTAGCGTGGGGATAGTCATGGAGGAACATGGCCAAATGAGCTGCATAAACAATGTGATTTTCCTCAATCTAGAAGGCACAGTGGAAGCCCCAGGAATTTTTAGGTGCATGGTAGCATAGACTAATTACAACATGACGTGATAAAATATTGCTAAGAACATCAAGGTTTTCACAGCCCAAGTTTGATGGAGCTGCTAGGTTGTCTGAAATTTAATTTTGACCTAGAATTTCTGTATTCTTCTTAGAGTATGCTTAATTTACTGTGAATAGTAGCGGGGACTGGAAGACACATAAACCACATCTGAGGCAGTAATTGGTACATGAAAAGAAAATATGATAGAAAAATACAATATGGGAGAAAATGTTGCCTGGAAAGAGCCAGGTCACTTCATAAAAAAAAGTCTTTGAGCACCTACTATGTGTGTAGCATCATACTAGGCATGCCTAGATTTTTTCTGCCCGAGAAATTTTGGTGTGTGAAATATACTGTTCACTGCTATTTATTCTTTAATGCCCAATTTATTAAACATACGACTCTAACAAATGCAATTTCTCTAAACATTTGTACACCATTTAAACAGCTAATAAACCAAAACTTGTAAATGTAATAAATCAGATCCAACCATTTAAACATTGATTAGAAACTTAATTTTTCTAAACATTTCAATAAAATCCCATCTAATGAGCTTGAAGTATTTTAAAACCACACAGAAATTCTCACAATGAGTTAAAACATTTTTTTAAAAAGGCTTAAAGGTGGGGCACCTGGGTAACTCAGTTGGTTAAGCATCCAACTTTGGCTCAGGTCATGATCTCACTGTTCTTCAGTTTGATCCCCACATCAGGCTCTGTGCTGACAGCTCGGAGCTCAGAGTCTTGAGCCTGCTTCAGATTCAGTCTCTCCCTCTCTCTCTGCCCCTCCTCCACTAGTGCGGGTGTGCACACATGTGCTCGCTCTCTCTCAAAAATAAATGTTAAAAATTAAAAAAATAAAAAGGCTTAAAGCTGTAACAAAATTACTGATTTGAATTAATATTTCTAGATTTTGTTTCATATCTTCCTGAGACTACCTTAATAGTAAGTAATTCCTTTCAAAAAATAGAGGATACTGTCTCAACTCATTGAGGTTACAGGTGATGTGGTGTTGACTCCATGAATGTTGGATGGGGCATGAAAACGAGCAGCTCTGCCAGAAATGATTCAAACTTGAGCCAATGCTTATCAAGTCGGCCAAGTTGGCCAATAATTTCATAATCATGCTTTTCTTGTTTTACATCAATGGAACCTTTTTTAAGTCCAAGTCTTTCAAATAGGTGATAATTTCCTATAACTCAATGCTTCTCCCCAATGGATGTGGGTTTGCATTTTTGAAAACTGTGTGTATGTCATTTTATATCTCATTATAAGTTATAGGATCATATAGAGATTTTTATCTACCAAGAAATAAGGAATTGAATCTATGTAGTCAAATTTCCTATAAGGACATTTGACTAATCCTCTGTCTTGCGTAAATTATTGGACACTCTTTTGAACTGATTATAATGCATTACCACTTGTGTTGATTAGTATTTTGCATTTTTGGTATGGCTTTATTTACAATTCTCTACACTTAATTCTTCTCCACTTAGAAGATAGAAACAAAACAAACTGACATTGTGTAAATGTGTATACATTCAGTAGAAGAAACAGGCCAAATATAGCATTATATTTAGTTTTTTTAATATTATAACTATACTGTATAATTTACTGTATAACTTTTCCCTTTTTGAATTCAGTATAAACTCATGGATTTTGTAGATTCAAATGCATTGTGGGTGAATTTAGTAATAGGTTATATTTCGTGTGTGTGTGTGTGTGTGTGGTTTTTACCACAGGTGTCAATCAAGAAAGTTTGTTTTGAAAGACACTACCTTAGAAGACCAGAAAGCCAAAAATAAAGGACTTGAGAGAAATGCAGAGTGCAGCACAAGGTGAGCATAAGGTGAACTGTTCCAGAAAAGGGTATTCAACCTGAAAATTACAGAGGCCAAATAACCGTAAAAGCAACAGTAACAGAAATCACTTAGAGAAAGAATATCAGTATAGTACATTAGCTGGACATTGAAAAGAAGAGAATAAAGAAACAGAAGAGTAAGTCAAGAGCTGAGACCATGACTTAACAACCCATATCTGGGAGGGTTTACCTCACTCTTCGTTAGATATTTGACAAGACCATCTTTGTGCCACATGGCTATCATTGGGTTTATGCAGACCTTGATTACTTTTAGGTAAACGTGATTATTGTTTACCAGCAAACAGTTTTCTTAGTCATAATTAACCTCTTAATTTTTGTTTCCATTTAAGAAATTTAGTCCATCAGGGCACATTAGAAAAGACCTCACAATAGATATTTAAATACAGTTTTCTAAAAAAAATTTTTTAATGTTTATTTATTTTTGAGAGACAGAGACACACACCGAGCATGAGAAGGGGAGGGTCAGAAAGAGAGGGAGAAACAGAATCGGAAGCAGGCTCCAGGCTCCAAGCTGTAGGAGCACAGAGCCCAATGTGGTACTTGAACTCACAAACCGCGAGATTGTGACCTGAGCAGAAGTTGGATGTTTAATCGACTGAGCCACTCAGGTGCCCCATTAAAATTCAGTCTTAAAGAACCATTGAAAGATGGAAGGAACGCTGATGTTTTTACAGAGATCACCCTTAATTTAAGTTCACTAAGCAATTAGTTTCATGATGACTCATCTAGCTAGTAGGCAATAGAAAGCCACCAAAGATCTTCAAAAAATAGATGGCATAAGAAATATCACAGTTCAAGAAGTTGGAATCAAACTGAAATGTACAGGGTGGACTAGGGAGGGACAAGAGGGGATGCTGGTGGTTCAGTCAAGAGGCCTTTGTAAAAACCAAGGAAAGAGATGAGCACTTACACAGTATAGTGATTGGAGAGTAAAACGAGGGGGGAAAGCAAGGGAAAGAGGCAAATTTTACTAAATATGACAGCTGACTAGATGTGAAGGGAACAATGGAGAAGAGTCAAATGTGACTCTGAGACTTGGGGATTTTTACCCTAAATTTTTATAGTTAATGTAGCAAACAGACCTACAAAAGAGAGAATAAGGAGGAATGTATGCTCTCTGATGAATCTTTGAATATCAGGAACACTGTATTTCGTGTGAAAGTGCAGAGTTTTATTCCTGCATCAAAAATTTTGGGGGGCTTTGGGCTTTGGGGCACCTGGGTGTCTCAGTCAGTTAAGCATCTGACTTCAGCTCACGTCATGATCTCACGGTTCGTGGATTTGAGCCCTGCATCAGACTCTGTGTTGACAGCTCAGAGCCTGGAGTGTGCTTCAGGATCTCTCTTTCTCTCTCTCTCTCTCTCTCTCTCTGCCCCTGCCCCTGCCCCACTCATGCTCTGTTTCTCTCCCAAAAATGAATAAACTTAAAAAAAATTCTTTGGGTTTTAGGGAAAAAAGGAACTCAATACTGTGGGTTAGTGTGGCAGATCTTGCTAGTTTTCCACATAGCATCTGTATTCTCCCCCTCCATTCTTGCTAACAGCATATGGGGCAGTGAGGTGCTGAAGCAAAAACATGCATGTCACAGCTTCTCTTGCATCCAGGGATGGCCATTGGACACAGTTCTGGTCAATGGAATACAAAAATTAGTCAATGGAAGATTTCTGGGCGATTTTGGGCTTTCCTGATAGTCACACTACTCCTTCCCCCTTATTGTTTCCCTTTTCTTTCTGCCTGGAACTCAAATGGGAGCTAGAAGTGGACCAAAGTATAGATAATTGAGAAGATGAAATTGCAAATTTAAAAGTTTCTGGGCAGTGTTGAATTTGCGGAGCCACCAATGGGGAACAGATGTGAACAGACTTGAACTTCAACTGTCCCGCTTACTTCTGGACACCTTGTCACTGTAGTTGGGTTATTTCTTGTCATCACTGTGCTTGGGTTTCTGTTACATGCAGTCAAAAACAATCCCTAACTGGTATATACTTGTTTTTAGAAGCTTGGGAAATGTTATGATTTCAGTCTCAGCCTGATTCAGGGAAGGGAAATTTTGCCCTGTGTTTATAAGACCCAACATGATTTTATTCCTTCTCTCTCCAATTCAGGTCCTTCCTGTCACATAACAACCCATAATCCTCTGACAATAGAAGCAAGAAGGTAGTTTCTAGTGTTTGTGTCTCATTTTACTTCTGATCTTATGAAGCCCCCAAACTCTACCCTGACTTTTGAAGTAAAGTTAGGATTCCTATTAGAATATTACAACGTATCTACTTTTACATGTGGCCAGTGGGGAAGGCTGAGTTATTAGACTGTCATAAAATACTATCAGCAGAAGGATGCAAAGGAAATAGCAAAGATATTTTCAAATAATTAGTGGGAACTACAGAGAAATCCAAAAGAAAGCCATTGTGCAAATGTCAGGCCACTCAAGGTATTTCACCTTGAAGAGACAATGTCAGATCCCTGCTTTGGATATAAAGGAAGTTTTGAAAGTCTTTCTGCCAGTCCCCAAATCCTATCTGAAGATGATTCCTGATCTATGAAGTTGCTCTCTTGTTTTCAGAAAAGTAGGAAGAACAAAGACACTATTTACATACAATTTGTACAAATATATTTACTCAAAAATCGTTCTTTAATGAAATATTTACCTTTCTTACTTTGCTGGGGGCATACAAGTAGCATTTCCTTTATGAAAACATGGTGATGGTAGATAATAGGTTTTGGTTTTTTATTATCTCAAATATAAACTGTTGTGTGCTTCATCTTGTTTTCACTGTTAACATATATGTATATATTTAAGTATGAATACACAAATTTGTGAAATCTGTTAACTTTGTTTTATTTTGCTATGGATCCAAAATCTGGTTTTAACCTTGTGCTCCTCAGATAAAAATTATCCATTTTATAACTACCTTCCAAACTAATCTTATGCTTAACCCTGCCTAGATTCCAAGTGCTACAGATTCCTCTGTCAACAGAACAGTGAACTTAATACTCTACTATTTTCCAAGGCATCAACTCAAGAGTACGTCTTTCCAGTTCCTTTTCCTTCCTCCCCATGCTTCTAGGAACACGTATTCAACACTTTCCATGTGGCAATCATTGTGTGACGTTCTGGAGCATGGAGAGGAAAGTGGAGGAGAGGAAGAAGGAAAGAAATGCAAAGGTTCCAGGATTTACAAGACATCCTTTGTTCTCAAGTAGCTCCCACTCCTTTGGGGAAGGGAGGGAGAACAACTCCATAGCAGTGTGATGTTATTATTAGAGAATGGACAAGATAATGTGGGAACAGAGAAAGGAGTACCTAATTTTGAGAGTAGGAGCCATAATGTCTGAGAAAAAGCAGCCGAGTCTTAAGAAGTAGAGGTGCTTCCAGTGGATTAAGGAAAGGAGGGAAAGCTATTCCAGGCATCTACAAAGACCTCAAGGTATGAGAAATTCTAGTGGGTTAAAGAAACGGCAATTGGCACTTCAAGGGGCTACAGATTAAAATCTAATGGTGAAGGGCCTTGTCCCTATAGACCAGTGCAGGACAGCGGTCTCCAAATCTATACAGCTTTAAAAATATAGTTGTGTGTGTACATATGTATGTGTGTGTATATCAGATTTTCCAACTCAGTGGGTATGTTCTCATGCCCTATGATCTATGCATTTAAAAAACTCCATAGTAATGTTCATGATTCATCAGGTGTGGATATCACTGCCACAGAAGATTAGGAGCCAGGGGAAGGCATGATCAGATTTACATTTTAGGACATTCAATCTGGTGGTTTTATGAAAGCTCAAGTGGAGGCAGCTGGGACTATAAGATGGGGACCAGCTGATGCAGTTAAAAAGAATGCAGATTTAAAAAGCAATAGTGTAGAGCTGGGGAGAAGGTACACTTACTTCAAAGACACTTCAGAGATAGTACAGGAGGGGGGGTGGTAGTTTGTTGGGAACGAAGATGAGTTTTAGACTCAACGCTTTTGAATTGTCTTAGAATAGAACTCAGAAATACAAGCATTTACACGTTAAAAAAGAATTCATGATGAGAAACCTGAAGAAATAAAGTTTTATGCACCTGGGTGGTAAAGGTAGTACCTGAACTCTTGAAGTCATATTACTTAGACAACCTACTGAAATCAGAAAGCAAATCCTACCTTCTCAGGTGTAAAAATCTCATTTAAAATATTAAATTCCATCTGAAGTTGATGGGATATACAACAGTTAATGAATTAAAGAGATTAGAGTGACACATTGTGTTTTACCCTGATCTACCATATTAATTTGACTTAAGATGTCATTTCAGAGTTTCCTTTTTGGTGCCAAGGCAGAATTCTACCTGGGATTCCAGTTTCTATTCATCCTACATGATCCCAATGACTATTTTTTAATGTCTTTTCTTCTCTCAAAACCACTTCTTGCACTTGTCCCTCAAAAAGACTGTTGGGGCTACAGCCAGAAGGAATTGATGATTCTGAAATTTTGGATTTCATTTATACACTTAGTTCTTTCACACACAGTGAACCCCATGAAGTACAATGACAGATGGTAATGTATCAGTGTTACAGATTACTTACAGCCTTGCTTCAAAGTTAGAGTATAAAACTAAATGGATAAAATTGTTTTTAACTCTTTCAATAAAGTTTCCTCCGGAAAAGGAAATAGCTCATTACATAGATTCTATCCTAATAAGGAGACCAAATAACTCTTTCCGGTAGTCAACAGCCCTCTTCAACCAACATTTCTCCCTTCAAGCCTAAATCCTTTGTGTTTCACTTTTAGCCTTGGACCTTCCATTCTGCCTTTAGTGGTGATAGATAAAAATGCTTACCAACTGTTCTCTGAATAAAAAACTTAAAATACTCCTAGATTACTCATCTTGAAGTCTTTCCTCATCCAGAATAACCCCCAATCTTTTGATCTTTCCTGAAAGGTCGTATTTTCTAAAACTTGGATAATTTCGTTGGCTTTCCTCTGAACATTTTGATGCTTTCACATGTATTTTTGGTTCAGGAACTTGGAAATAGGCACCATAGTCTGCCTGGTGTGAAATGTATTAAAAACCATAGCTAATGAAGGAGCACTATGTCTTATATTGCTGCTTTACATATGAAATCAATATCATGCTTCTTCTTTTCTAATGCAAAGGCAACTTTACTAATTCATGGCCAGTTTGTATGGTTCCACTATGTGCCAAAAGTATTTTCCTACGTATTGCTGGAGGATTCCCATGATGTTTGCATAGTCTAATTTTCCTTTCTTTGTCACAAGTGAACATCTGTGTCCATATCTCACATGTTAAAATTTGGTCTAGCACGATAGTAGTATGTCTTCTATTCACCTTAAGGTTCTTTAGAATTCTTAGTATCTCCCCCAAATTGCTAGATATCCCTATCTTTTCCAGACATGTTTTCTGAACTCTCTCTTTTGTCAGCCAGCAGTATATGTTAAACCAAGCCCACAAACAACTCTTATGAAAGTCACTAATTAACTGATAGCCATCGTTTTGGTACAATGCTCACTTTTGTGTCTACTTGGAGGCATGTGAATTCCACCTTGGGAGGAAGGGTTGGTAAAATTGGAAGTGAGCTAGGAAAAAATAAAACTTAGGGCAATAGGGAGATCAAAGCAAAAGACAGAGTTTTTTAAATGCTAGAAAATAAAAAAGAAGCAGAAAGGGAATCAAATCTGAAGGAGACCAGAGGCAGACACTGAGTTCAAGGTCAAAGGATAGGATCCAGGTTATCAAAGTGAGAACAGTAAGAACACATGAGGGTAAATGGGGTAGAGGAGAGCAGACACATGGCGATTACCCAACAATCATTTCTTCCACAAATAATTTAGGTTTACCACTATGGACAGATCTGGTAGGTCTCAGGGATGTGACAGCCTGGCTTCCAAGGCCTAGAAGAATAGACCGAAGGTGATACAGATGAATTTCCCAACTGACTGCCTAGAATGCTTTTAAAGGATCAAATGAAAGAGAAAGTTCAAGTTAAGAATGGACATCATTTCCCATTGATTCTACCAAGTCGACCATTCTCTCGCAAAAAAAAGGCATTGTTTGAAAAAAAAATTCAAAACTTTTTTTTTTATTATCCTGCAATTCTATTTCTTGAATTCAAAACCATTGCCTATATATTCTTTGATATGTGGAGGTTATTTTCTGGCTTTTAAAAAAGCCATCCCTATCCCTGCTCCACTCAATACATGAGGGAACATTTAGCCTTGTGTTTTATATGCCATCCCTTACTATATGCAGCCCCCTAGAATACATAATAAAAAGATAAATGAAAAGCACATTAGAAATGCACCTAGTGGCGGGATCCAGCCGGTGTTGATTGCAGATGTTTTGTTTGAGTCGGTGGCTGTGTTGTGGGAGAGAAACGCCGTTTATATAAATGATAGTATTGCCAGAGAATTCTGGGAGGGAAGAACAAAAACAAATCCCATCTTTGTCTCAAATATGTCTATCAAACCTATGTATTTCCTATCATTTTCTCCTAGATTATCTTATTTATACATCCAGATTGTATTTATTTATCAATTATTGTTATTCTTTTTGGGTTATTTTATTAATACTTCTTTATTACATGGAATAACAAGACAAAGATTGACTCAGTCTGAGTTGACACTCCACTGCCTTAAGGTGTTAAAATTCCATAGTTTCCAAATCCAAAATAATAAATGCTTTCATCTCCGTTTTCAGATTCATTTTCTTCCACCTTACCACATGCCCCATGCTCCAGCAACATAACTTTTCATTCTTCCCTAAATGGGCATGTTCTATGTTGCCTCTTGTTTCTGTCTCTGCTGATTCCTCTGCCTGGAATGTCCCAAGTTTTCTTCTCTGCCTGGCAAACACCTACTCAACCTGACAAGTGCCTGCTTTTCAGAAATCGCTTGTGGAAAAGCCTCTCTCCTCTTGAAGACTGAATTATACACACTCTTTTCAGTATTCTTTTACTAGAGAACTCACACTGTTCTAAAACAATTGGTTGCAAATGTGTTTTGCATCCTTTGCTAGACTGTGGACACATGAAGAGTTCTCCAGGATCTATAACCATACCTTGCATAAAAGAGTTGCTTAACAGAAAAATTTGATGGGCTAATCATTCAATTGGACAAGGAGATTTACCATTCCAGAATGTTTACATAATCCTGAAATCTCCAGATCAATAGCTCACGGCTAAAGTATTCAAAAATGTTCCAAAGGGCCTGATGAGCTAGGAGAAAAAGATTTGAGAAAAAATTAACCAAGAATAAAGCAAGGCTCAATTTCAGTATGTCTTGTGGAAAAGCAGATGTTCCTGTTTCCGGGGGAGCCCATAGAGACAAACCGGTGACTGAGCCTCGCAACTGATCAGTCTAAATGACAGGGCGATAAGTGATGCTGATTCTACAGATCAAGGATGTACAGGGTCTAGTTTACAGCCAGAGTCTATTGTAAACTGTGCCCACCCTCACCTTTACCATTTTCCCCTGACAAGTGAATAAAAAAGTAGAATGCCAGATTATCCATGATTCCATAAAACGGACACAAATTAGAGTCCTCTGTCTTACATGCCAATTCTTTCTGCATTAAAACAACAAGAAAAATGAAGCAAAACAAGAAAATAAGACTCATTTCTTTAAATACAAGTTAAAAAATGCAGTCAGCTTAACTCACTGGCTCTGTTTTGAAGTGGCCAGAAGAAGAGAGAGATTCTGTGGAGGCTAAACCTCCGAAGCTATGGGGACACGTTTTCTTTACATTTACCTGAGATTCAACAAGAAGACATTTCTTATTAGTGCTATTAATAACCTCTTGTGGGATTTGCATCAGGTCCTAGGTGAGCCACACAAAATTTTATACATTTGGTACAAAAGCAACTCTGAATATTGATGAGACAGACATGCTTTAGTTCTTTCAGTATTGCTTTGTACACAGGATGTAAAATAAAATGAGCAATGCATCATGTGAAACAGCAGGCTTGTCAAAATATTCAGGTAGTGGTGCGCCTGGGTGATTCAGTCTGTTGAGTGTCAAACTCTTGATTTCGGGTCAGGTCATGATCTCACAGTTCATGGGATTGAGCCCTGCATCAGGCTCTGCACTGGCAGGGCAGAACCTTCTGGGGATTCTCTCTCTGCCTCTCCCTCCCTCATGCTCTCTCTCTCTCTCTTTCCCTCAAAACAAATAAATAAACATTTTTTAAAAATGTTCAGGTAGTGCATGCTACAGAAAGGTGGAAGAAACCATTTATCTAATCCACCCTTGGGAAATGGCAGAATCCTAAATTGTTTGCAATAAGAATCTGTGACAGAGATGAACCTTTGTGGATCCCAAACACTTCAACTCAGTGGAGTTAAAATGGCTAGCTGTCCCCGATGATAAAATCAACTGTTTATGCTTCTGTTTTACAGCTCACAGTTCCCTTTCTTCCTCTCTTGAAAAATATCACACATTAATAAACATCAACGAAAAATATTTCTAGTCTGAAATTAAGCCCTATAGCTTTGATGGATCATTAAACTCCACTCATAGATTCTTTCCTGGGTCCAGTTTGAAGTTTTTGTGGTTAGAATGCTAATTTTCTTAACTCTCAGCCACCATTTTAGCTCAATTTCTTTGACAGGGACTACCAGGGATGCAGAGGGAAAGAAACACTTACCAGGACTGGCCTTGGTGCTTTTTTGCTCCAAGCAAGCAAACAAGAACAAGATTATAGTGGCCCTGAATGGAATCAGAAATGGAAGGGAGCTCTTCTCCCCCCACAAGAGGCTTCTTGAAGAAAAACAACTTTAAGATGCAATCTGTATCAGGGAAGCCACTCGACACCTGCTAGAAGTTCCTGTGATTTTGCAATCCATCCTGAGCATCAACACCTGAAGATATAGCTGCTGAACTTGTTTCCTCCTGGACATGACTAACTGCCTGGTTTTGAATCCAGGAAGCTGGAGGCACCCTAGACTCAATGACAGACACACAGGAGATGCCAAGGGCGGCTTTCAATGTGAGCCTGAAGTTTTACATTTTAAGAAGACAAATGAACAGCGTTACCTGTTTACTTCAATATTGACAAAGGAAAAGCCCGTGGCCCCCTTGCACCTGTTAATACTTGCTCCTTATACGGATGTGACCCATGCAGCTGCTCATTTCAATTAGCCCAGGGCCAGTCTTGGCATTTACCCACAGAAACAATACTGCACAAAGAAGTGCCTCTGTGCATTCATACTGGCATTCTTCCAAGTCACACTCAGCTTCTGCACATTTTCCCAACCTGTCTCCCCGAGTGTAAGTCCCTAAAAGCTAAATGCTGGATGCTTAAGTCCCTAAAAACTAAAGGAGTCCTTCTGTTTCACTTAATGATACCTTTTAATTTTCCTTTAAACCATCATTTCTCCTTTGCACCTCCCTTTTATTTTTTTTTTCTCAACCTTCATCCTTTTCCTTTGAGACACTCAGAAATGACATTGTTCTCACTTTTTAGCAACAATGACAAAAAAGATGAAAGAACATTGATGTTAAGAATTCTCCTTATTTGTCAAATCAAAAAAAAAAAAATCTAAATAAAAAGTGATTGCCCAGCCTGTGTCTCTTTTGCTTCAGTGATAAGTTTGTTTTCAAAATTAGGTCCTTGGTTAGAAGGGATCATAAGCCCCCCCACTCTGATTCACCTCTATCATCACTTTGGGAGGGGGGTGGGTGGTAGGGTGGAGACAATCCTTTTGCCTTTACTCAGTGATGAAAACATCTATGGCAGCTTCCTCCCTGAATTGCTACTAAAAGCATCACCATTCTCTGCCTCTCTTTCCTGAGCGCCATCAGACATTACTTTTTCATATGAGTTATATTGAATGTGCCCTTTTATGACATGCCTAAGAGATGCTTAGAGACATTTCTTTATTCACTCCCCAAGTCTTCACTGTTGCTAGCACTGGAAATTTATCACCTCGTGGGCAAAGACCATGCTCTTACTTTTAGTGAAGCTCTCATCTTGCTGAGAAACATTTGATATATGCCCAGTGCTGGAAAAGTTTTTTTTCATTCCGATAATGAGGGGTGGGCACCTTCAAAACTACTTGTCTGTTATATTACACATGGACAGTGAAATACCCTGCCCCAGCCCACAGTGGAGAGTTACTTCCTTTTGCTTCATGATAGAAAATGAGCCAGCTCACTGGGTCTGTCTTGTGTCTATGCAACCATCTGGAACAACATGTCAAGGGGTAGGCAGACATGTTTACCATGCCGCCATCGCTTCCATAAACTGGCCTCAGTGGGTAACTTCTTCTCCATTTGCCAGGAGATACATCTGCAGACAATCTCGTCTTTCAGTCTGAGTGTTTACACATTTAGTAAGAGGGCAGGTTCTATAAAACTCCTATATCTGTATATATTTGTTTTGCTGTCAAGTTCCCTGTAGTTTTTGTTTGTTCAGGGGCTGAGTTTGTAGCAGGTGTTTGGAACAATTAACAGAAGCAGGGATACCAGTAGTGGGCAAAGGGTGGAAGAGTATAAAACAAAGGCTTGACATTTTAAAAAACAAAGACCCTTAAAAAATACACTTAAGAACCTCAGACTAGAACGCACCGATGGCATTATGTTTAATCTATTATAATTAAACTATGAATATGTGCCTTGGCCATAAAATATTAGCCCAAGTTTAAAAACATCACTTTTTATGAATATATTTTATGTGATTTCTTTTAATGCTAAAACCATATTTTATAGGACCTGTAAAAAGCTTGAAAAATGAGACATATATCAGATCTTTCCATGCAAATGACAGAATCAGTCCATTCTGTTTGCTCTGGGTTGCGAAAATGCACATACAGAGAGAACAACCAGGAATGCTTTGAGCGTTTTTGCTATTTGCAGAAACTTATAATCAGATGGAGGGAGTCTTTTTGCTTCTGTGTGGGTGACTAAGATAGTTAATTGGAGCTATGCCAAAGAGTCTTTTTCATATCAAAGCAGTTTGGGGAAAATTATATTTATTTGGATGGTTTCACACTTTGAGTTTTGATTTCATTAAAATCAGCATGAATTTACAATTATAGATTTCTAAGTTATTCCATAAGCATAAATGCCAACTCATTTATGTTCTAACAAATAACACAGTCCAAACACTTTGCCTAGAGAAGAATAACTCATCTCAATCCTCTGTTTTTCATTATTTTAACAAAGGAAGTTGAAATAGGTCTTTCCACTAATATCTACTGACCATGTCTTTGAAGGACAGACACCACTAGGTGCTCCAGTTAGATCAGTGGAGGACATTTGCCCCCTACGTGAAGTTCCCGCTTTATTTGTAGAGACAGTTATAGTAACATTTATAAAAATATAATAATTGGTAGAATTGTGTACCAGTTACTCCCACGTGAAAGAATAATATGAAATGCTTCTACCAGGGTCATGGACATGACCTTGTTGAAAATGTAATAGCTTATTTAACTAAGCCTGAAAGAATGATCAGAAATAAGACATATAGTCAGTTTCTTTGGCATTTGAATCAGCAGAATATCACCGGGTTGCTAAATAAACAGACCAGGGGGTTATAAAGAATATTGAGAAATCCCTGAAGTGAAACAAGTCATTGTCACACTGGTCTGGATATTCTAGGATAGACAAAACTAATTTACCAAGTATTGGTAAGGAAGAAAGAGAGAGAGTAAGACACTGCAAAAAGATTGTATATAAAGTATCACTAAAGGGGAAAAGAGCTGAAGTTAAACAGAAAGTGTCCTGAAATTAGTAGTCATATGTAGAATGAATGAGGTTAAGTGAATTAACGAATACTTCAGGATTCAGGTAAATCTAGGCCCTTCTGTCCCTGAACCACCAGGGCTAAGAGCTCTCATTTGACTTTCATCTTATAATAGATGTTAAACCAAAATGGCATTCACCCTTCTACCCTCTTCTCCAAACCACGTTGACTCTTGCTGGGTGCTTCACATTCCCATTCTTCATGGCAAATCCTTTCATTCAAACAGAAATCTTCCTAGGTCAAGTGATGGGTAGATTCACGTAATAGGCCTTACTAAGGATTGTTGACTAGAATATATTGCTAGCACTAAAATGTATATTCTCTACTATCCTTTTACCTAGTGCATCTTGCATTAGGCTTTGCCACTTATCAAAGACAAAATGACTGTAAAGTAAAATTCATCATCTGTAGCTATTAAGCCACCACAAATTGATAACATCCCCAAGAGAACAGACATATGGCTGACTGCCTAGATATATGACATTAGGAAAAAGAAAACAATGCTTCATAAACACTGGATATTTTTTTTCCTGTATGATAAGCTTCTTAAGAATTTAGGTCTTACCATTAGCTTATTTGGACCAATGTCTGTTTTCATTTTCATTCCTGATATCTTCAAGCTTTCTAAACAACTCTCTTTGTATAACCTCCCCTCTCAAACTCTTCCTCATAACATTGTACCTTGAGTTATGTTTAGCATATATGTATATATGCTTAGCATATATGTATATATACTATATGTATATAGTTGGCTGTGGTCAGTAGGCATTGAACCAGGCAATGCTGCCAGTGAAAATTCATGGATTAGCCAACGAAATGAAAAAGATAGACGTTGTTTTGTCTGGAGAAAACAAGTCAAAATGATCTGGAATTAATCATTTTGTTAATTCACAGTTTGACTAAGTCTACCATACTCACCCATTCTAAAGTAAGTAGCTATGTCACTCTTCTTCATACACTCTGCAGTAGAACAGACAAACAAGACTCAAAAGGCCTCAGTCTGAGCTTATCTCATATATATCCTGGCTACAAACGTGGATAAATAACATAACCCCTTGAGCCTTACATTCCTTTTCTATAAATTGGAGATCCTATCATCTTCTCTGCCTGCCTTGAATAGTGTTTGGAAAAATCAACTAAGTTGATGTACATGCTAGGTAGTTATTCTGGGCCAGACCACCAAAGCTGGCTCAGTTTCCAGGATTAGGCAGAATGACCACAACAAAGACTCTGTGCAAGGTATGTGGGCAAGATGAATGATTCACGGAGATAAGATGGGAGAAAGATTCCCAGTGACTTCTTATTCCTCCTGACCATATACCTCAAGCTTGGTAGTCTTAGAAAACCAATAGAGTAAACTCTCCACCGAGTCAGAAGATTCCAGAACTTACTGTGCTTTAAATCATCTCAGTCTGGTAGAAGAGTGATGGAATGGGTTACATGTGGTCAAATCACCCAAACTTTTGGGTTCATAATTTCTTGCTGCTCTAGTATTACATAGCTTAACAATTTCTTTGTTTGAGTCCCTAGACTTATTCAAAATTTTAATGCAAAGACGTGATTGTGGCCTATCACATTTCCAAAGCCTCAAACAATATGATGTCAATTCAAGACATGATGGTTTTTAAGTTCATATGGTTTGGACTTATAAAATACAGTTGACTTTTGGAGAACACAGGTCTGAACTACACGAGTCCACTTACATGTAGTTTTTTTGCAGTTCAGCACTGTAAAAGCATTTACCGTTCCTTATGATTTTCTTCATAACATTCTCTTTTTTCTAGCTTGCTTTATTGTAAGAATACAGTTTATAATACATATAACATGCAAAATATGTGTTAATCAACTGTTTATTTTATCAGCAAGGCTTCTGGTCAACAGCAGTATATTAGTAGTTAAGTTTTGGGGGAGTCTACTGTTATATACAGATTTTCTTTCAATGTCTAACCCCTGCATTGTTCAGAGGTCAACTATACTACAATTGCTTCTAAGTTATTTAAGAGCTAATTTGTCTTTGTGGATTATTCAGGATTTTAGGACTTTTACTCATTCTTTTCCCTTTTTTTGGTGTAGTTTTGAAGAAGCCATTATATTTAATATATACAAAGAGACCAGATATATGATAGTGAGCAAAATTTATGTTGCAAGAATGGCTGGCAAAAATAACAGCATTGTAACACGAAGCACCTAAAAATGGGCCAGGGGAGATATTTTACTGGCGTGTGAGGAACTCAGAATGAAGTACCACCATGCTCCTCATTTCTACCCGGAGCTAGACCGTCTTCCAAGCCAGGGATTCTTCTCCTCGGGACAGATGTAAATGATGACAGATGCATCAGCAATACTTTATCATAAATCATGATTCAGCTCTTTTGGAACCCAAGTTCCTGTTCAACATAGAGGTGGGAACTGTTGGAGCAGGAGTAAAACAGGATTTTAACACACTAGATTCTGTAGCCCCATGTGAGCCCCAGGCTTGGAGCCGTCCTGACTCATTTCTTCCCCGTTTCCAGCAAAACAGTTTCTCCCTTCCTGACTCACCTTTCACAAGACTCTTTAAACCTATGTGAGGATTTATCTCTCACTGACTTATGTCCTAAGACCTGGTTGTTATTATAACGACTTTACCTAATTTATGGTGATAGAATGAATTCATATTTATGAGTCAAGCATTTTTATGGCCAGGACTTGGTAGTGAAAATAAAATCATGTTTGTACTTTTTAAAGAAAAACGTATTCAATACCAAAATCTTAACCTGTTTGTTATCACTTTTCTTTTTTCCAACGGAAGATAATCTTGACATTATTCTGTAGGAAATTCCTCACACCGTCTGATTTCTTTCAGTGAGATAGATCATCACAAATGAGAGTTTATCCTATCTCCTAAGCAACATACCACATTAGGGGACTGGATTACAGAGTAGAAATAATATTCCAGTGGAGTCTGAAGACCTGGGTTTTAACCTGAGATTTGGACACATAGCCTTATGTAGCTTCTTTCAGTCTTATATCTATTAATTATGAAATAGGCTCCAGTGTCCTTAAAGTCCCTTCCTGACAAATTTCCTCATCGACAAAATGAAGGTACTAATAGTAGCCATCCATAGGATTGCAGTGAGGATTACATGATATTCAGCACAGAGTTTATTGTAAGAACATTAACAAAAGCTCAATAAATCAAATATTTTTATAATAATTATTTCATTATTTATCCTAGCTATTTACTGTCAAACTAGCAGACTTCCAACGTACGGATGTGCTACATGGGCATATTCACTATATATAAGTACATAAGCAATGTCTATAACAGTGGTATCTGGATGGTAGGTGTGAAATATACTGGAAATGAAGACCAAACATTGAAGTTAAAATATCTTAGATGTTAAGATTTGATTTTGGACAGATCACTGTGGTTTTGCAAATATGCAAAAACAGCCAAACAAGTTGAACAGGTTTTGTGTTCATTTTCTCTGATCTTGTATTTTATGTGTGTAGTACTTGATTGGCAAGGATTTGATTGGTAAGGACCTGAGGAACTGATGTGGTCAATATCACCAGGGAACACCACTTTATACAGGGACTTGATGGTCATGATTTCTTGGCTTCAAGCATCATTAATAAGCCCAATATTCTCTACAATTTAATCAGACCCCAAGGAAAGGCACAATTTGGGAAAACAGCACGTTATTTCCAGCTGTTTTCTTTCACAAACAAGTTTGGAAACACTTGTGTTTTTATGCAGATGTGTTTTAAAAAAAGTTTTGGACCAAAGAATTGCAATATGATTCATAAAGACATTAACCTACATTAATGTTTATGGATATGGATGTTAATTTATAAGTTCTTATTTACATGTGAAATTCATATATTCTCCTGTGGAGCAGATAATGTATTTCCTCATTTTTTTAATGCTAACTTGTCTTCATCTCTGATAGCAGCTAATGAAGTACAAACATACTTTTACAAATTTCAGTTGATTGATTCTTTAATAGCAGCTTAAAGTCTGAACCAAAGAAAAACTTAAAATGTTTGCAAGGCAAATGTTAAAGATTAACAGCACTTTCTGTTCTGGAAAGAATTTGTAACTGAAGGCATATGATGTGTGTCTATTAAGACGTGGAACTGATTAACAAACGATTAGATCAGTATATTCTTATTATATTAATACATCAATATTATGTCCTAGTAACTATCATTGTAAAATACTATTACAGAGATAGGAATTGTTTTCCAAATCAGTTACCTCACCAGACTATATGCTTATTCTAATGATGCCAATGTAACTAAAAGCATTTTGAAATCTCCTCACCTAAAGTTGTGCTCATGGTCAATTTCAAGAAGGGATTTAAATAACATAGAGGTTTACCTGCTAAGTCAATTTCAGTCTTGATTACACTTTCATCATAAGAATGTCTACAAATAAAGGCACCTGGGTAGCTCAGTAGGTTAAGCATCTGACTCTTGATTTCAGCTCAGGTCATGATCTCATGGTTTGTGAGTTTGAGTCCCACATCAGACTCTGCGCTGACAGCATGGATCCTGCTTGGGATTTTCTCTCTGCCTCTCCCTCCCCCCCCCCCACCTCAGAATGGATAAATAAATTTAAAAATTTAAAAAAAAAATCAAGAATGTCTACAAATAAATCTGTACTTAAAAAAATCAAATTCATACTCAAATAATAGATATTGGTCATCTTTCAGGGTTATTGATACAGTATGTGAAATGGACTCAAAGGTCCTCCTTGCAATATATAGTTATGAAATATTTTTAAGTACCAGAAAGCATTACCAGAACTAATATGAAAACTATGTCAAACAAATAGTTGTGACTGTACATAGAGTGAGTCCACTGTGGGCAACGGTAGATGAGACAGCTTCATGGAGGAGGCAGAATTTGAGCAAGGCCTTAGGTGAGGGACAGAGATGGATAAGATGGAACATTATAAAGTCAATGTCAAAAATTATTTATTTTTAGATCTAGAAGAAACCTTCTCTTAAAGTCTGTAACTTTATACTACTGAGGAAATTGAGAGCCAGAGATGTTATAACTTTCTTGTGGAAATCCGACTGGTTAGAGAGTAGGAATTAAATTTACTAAAGTTTGGTCTAGGGTTCTTTTCGTGATAATATGAATAACATCTCTGTGTTCAATCAAACCTGTAAGTGGTTTAGAGTATGGAATAGGATGGTTTTTATTTACTGAATCAATAAAACTAACAGATGGTTCTAATGTTAAATTCAAATCTAGCAGTATAGTCTGTTAACATCTTTACTTTTGTTTTCAAGCCTATTTTAAAATATGTTATATGTCTTTCAAAATAAAAAAAGACCCATTCATATTTTATTAATTTCTAAGATAATTGTGGGTATGCTCATGAACATTGATAGAATAACATTTAATATACTATTGCTACTGTGAGAAATATTCAGTGAGCGTAGCTAAGGTGCTGTCTTGAGATACAGCTTGATTACCTTTAAAAAGAAAAAAATAAAGGTTATATAAGGCCAAGTTTCTCTAGGTGCAAAGTATTTTTTCTTACAGCCATCAGCACACTTACAAAATTCACATCTTCCTACAAAAATAGAGTTGAAACTGTTATAGCTGCTGTAATGACTATAAAGGAGCCCGGATACTGAACTGGATGAAGCATATCACAGGAAAAAGAATTTCCTCAGCCTGTGTTATGAAGGGGTTAATTATGGGACCTGAGATAAGGTGTTCGCACATCTAGGCACTTCATCAAGCCATGGAGTCAGGAAACAAGGGAGAATAGATGAAGGTGCTAGGGATAATAATGATGGCAAGTAATGATTTCCCTAGAGGTGAACTGATCTATGGCCACAAGCAAAGAAAAAAGGCTAGAAAGTACCATAACATTACCTTGGAGTACTTAACAGACTCAAAAGCAGTAACCCTGTGTCAAAAAAGGCCCATCATCCTGCTCATTTTAGGTAAAAGAGTTATGCCAAAGTACAAGAGGGGAATGCAAAATTCACATATGAAATTAAACAGCTGAAAGGTATGATTTAACAATGCTCAAAACTCAATAAGCCAAAGATAAACAGCAAATTAGATGACTCAATGTCAGGAGGAAAAAACATCTTCCATCGATCCCATCGTCAAAAATTAATCTGCCTGAGAATGCCCTCTGCTCCAATCCCCGAGCTGATGAAGAGTAGAGAAATAGAGTAAAACCTATGTACGAGCGCTTCACCTTCAGGCTAGACCCTGATTACAATCTCCTGTGAGACATTTCAGCATGAAGCGCCTCTCATGTTGGGACTGCAAAATTAAATTGCGATCAATACTTTACAAAAATAATTGGGGAAAAATGTTCAGAAGTCGGAGCTGCACTGTGTGGCCACAAATATATGAAAGTTATTTTTTTTCTACCTTTCTGGGGGTTATTCTTCAGGATAGATCAGTTCAAAGGTGTCTCTTGACAATAGTGTTCTTGGAATGGTTTCGCTCACCTTGTTAGGGAATTTTAAAAGCAGAGGAACATTTACAGCCTACCAACAGTGGTATCTTATTGCTGTATTCTGGTTTCCTTTCTTTGGAGTGTTAATCTCAGCCCATAAATTCTTCTTGTCTCTTCTCACTTTGATGTTGATTTGAATTTCTGAGCACATTAATTCCATCATTAAACATAAATGACAAAAAAAAGTTATATTCCAACAAAATAAAAAACGCACACGTGCTGCAAAGATTTGGTAGATTTTTGAAAACTTTGCTTCGGATTTGATTCTGAACCCTTCGATACATTTAAATGTTGAACTCTGTAGTTAAATGTAGGTTAAAATGTATTGAATCAAACTCTTTCCTGCTTTAAGCAATCCTTAGTATTCAGCTGTTTCTTCTTGTCTCCCTCTGAATGAGTGCTGACTTTTGGCAAAGATTTACTTTTTAATCCATACAAAGGAGGAAGTGGAAAATGTAAATGCCTTTGTGAAATTCCTGCTTTTTCTATAAGTGGTCATCTTTGGTTTTGTTATACAGAAAGTTCAAAATATTATACTTTTGTAATTGCCTTCTTGGAATCTGCATAGGCTTCTCTGGATTTTTATTTGTCGTGCAACTCTTCTGACAAGACACGCTACTGAATGCCCTCATATGAATCATTTGTTATAACCTGAGTCACACACACAGAGAAAAGCGGCTGCATTAAAAATACGCCATACAAGGCACACTGAAGTAGGTGGTCCATAACTGGCTAAAGGGGAGTACTCAGAGAAAGGTAATCAATGGCTTGCTGTCATTCTGGGCAAGGGGGATGCATCGAGTGGTGTGTGCAGGGCATCGGGACTGGGGGGAAAGCATTGAAAGGTGCTTATTAAGTGTGAAAATGACACCACCTTGGACTAGATTGCAAATGCTTGAGAGAAGACCTGAGTAACATTTCAAGTGACCTTCAGGAAGGAAATGACAGCACCCTCAAGAATAGGGGGCAAGGAGACTTCCACCGGGTAGGCACCCCCAAACAAAACAGATCTCTTATGTCACATGATTTAACTATGATAAATTTCAAATTTCATCCGTTTCCTTCCACCACCGTACATGCTCTTGGACAACCTTTTCACACAGCTCTTCGGATCAGAAAGATAGAATGCAAAGTAATTTTAAGATTCACCAGGGGTAAACGTAAGAGAGATGAGGGGGAAAAGAAGGCAACAGGAAGGGAGGAAGAAGGAGAAAAGAAGAGACACGGACATTTCTCATATACAACCTGTGACCTAGGCTTCTATTCTTTACCACACGCACAACACGCACAAAATATACTTTCTAATCACTCATAAATGCACTCTGGAACATGGCTCCCAATAATAGCTGCCTGACGGACACTGACTCAGTTCCTTGCATCTTAGTTCAGGCATCTGGTTTTCTAGAAAAATTTTCCTGAATATTCTCAACCGCATAATTAGGCATCTTGATCCTGTGCGTATATTTCTTATGGCCTTTATCTATTAAAATTAGTGTTTCCTTCTCTACTGGATTGTGATATTTTTCTAATGTTTATTTATTTATTTTTGAGGGAGAGAGACAATGACAGAGAGAGGGCGCACAAGTGGGGGAGGGGCAAACAGAGAGGGAGACACAGAATGTGAAGCAGGCTCCAGGCTCTGAGCTGTCAGCACAGAGCCCGTCGTGGGCTCAAATTCACCAACTGTGAGATCATGACCTGAGCCAAAGTCAGACACTTAACTGACTGAGCCACCCAGGAGCCCCAGTGATATTTTTGATTGAACAGTTTGTCTTCTGTTCATCTTATACACTCGTTTTTTTTTTTTCCCTGATGTAAATAACCCAATTTCTTTATAACACTCTTTCACTGATTTTGTTTCTCAACTTTTAATTTGCCATTTATGACATTGGACTTACCTATTTGAGGCTTGGATTCCTCATCTCTAAAGTGAAAGGGTCGGGCTAAATAAAGTGTCTCAAAAGTCCTTTCTGAGTCTAAAATTATAGGCAATAAAAATAATGCAATATTTTGCTGTAAAGCTAATTATAATGCCTGCCTGGCCACACCTGATTCTACATGGCATGAAATAAGACTCTTTTTAAAAATGTATTGCTCTTATCTGTTTGTATTCTATATGACATCACCTCACCTTTGGCTCCAGTCATGGTTCCTCACCAGAGGCAACAGATATTAAAGTTGTGCCATGTGAAATTGCTATTTGCTCGTTTTTACATATGCAAATGTTGACTTTAGGGGGATGGAACTAATATCTGGCAGAGCTTGGTAATAAAACTTGAGTAAGACCAATCTGCATCCATTTCCACAATTGAATAGTGAAACAAAACAGACCCAGGCAGTTAGCAGGATGTGTACGCTGAACATATGACTCAGGAGGCATAAAACTGAGGACAGGTCATAACAGAGAAGGTGGAGCTATGGAGATACAAAGTCACAGAAGCCTGAAATTGTAAGGAAACAGGGTTCATTTGTTAACAGAAAGCATGAGATAAGAAAAAGATATATTCAATACAGTAGCAAAAGAAGAATGGAATAGCTACTTAGAGAGAAAGGGGGCCACATCAATACTGGAGTTCTCTAGTGTATATACGTGAATGCCAGCTACCAGTGTCCCCATGTCTGCCTTGGATCCATTGCCAGTTCAAATGATACTGTGCTGTGATGCTGTTTGTGTATTTTTCCTCTTTCAAGATATCCAAGTTCCCATGACCCACAATAATTTGATTTTCCTGGAAGCACTCACTATAACTTGAAGCCAGATAAATAAAACAAATACTAAAACACAATCTGAGGCAAGGCTGTGAAGTCTTTATAATAATGGTAGCTACAAGTCAGTGTGTATCATGTGCCAGGCACTTCACATACATTATTTACATCCCTAACGGCAGCTCTGGGAGTAAGCATTACTAGTCCTGTTTTACAGAGGAGGAAACTGAGACTCAGAAAGAATGGAAAAACTTGTCCAAGTGCATACATCTAGTAAATGATAGAGCTGAATTCAAATCCAGCTCTGTTGGTTCTAGAGTCTGAGTTCTTTTCACTCTGGTACCCTGCCACCTCGACTCCTGAAATACAAAGTGTTGCTAGAATTAGAAAAGTTTACTCTGAGTCTCTTTGTATAAGTCAGATACAAGTCACCTACCCAACTAGAAACATATGGGAGACTTCCCAATTTAGCCTTGGTTCTGGCATTATCAGCTATTCTGATTCATGTATTCCCTAATGAATCAAACATTTGCAACAGCCTTCAGCCTCCAGCCTCCAAGAAGGAAATATACCTCTGTAGTGATAAATGTCTGTTAGCTTTCGATTAATACTCAGGAGAGAAGCACAACATAAACCACATTATTTTGTCCTAAAAATCATGACCATTAGAGAATCCCATGGGAATGTCACCATCAGACCAAAATAAACCAGTGAGTTCTCTTTGATGTGGGACACTTATACTAATGAGATGGTGGTCAGACTCTACTTACAAAAATCTGTTGTATTCAGTAAAATTAGTGTTTTATATATTTCAGGCACTCTCCTGGGTACTGAGGATATAGCAACAGGCATGACAGACAAGATCTGACTCTAATTAAATATATTTTTTAGTAAGGGAATAGTATTGGCACAAAAACAGACACTGAGATCAATGGAACAGAATAGAGAACCCAGAAATGGACCCACAAATGTATGGCCAACTAATCTTTAACAAAGCAGGAAAGAATATCCAATGGAATACGGACAATCTCTTCAAAACAAGTGGTGCTGGGAAAACTGGACAGCGACATGCAGAAGAATGAACCTAGACCACTTTCTTACACCATACACAAAAATAAACTCAAAATGGATGAAAGACCTCAATGAAAGACAGGAAGCCATCAAAATCCTCAAGGAGAAAGCAGGCAAAAACCTCTTTGATCTTGCCCACAGCAACTTCTTACTCAACACATCTCTGGAGGCAAGGGAAACAAAAGCAAAAATGAACTACTGGGACCTCATTAAAATTAAAATCTTCTGCACAGTGAAGGAAACAATCAGCAAAACTAAAAGGCAACTGACAGAATGGGAGAAGATATTTGCAAATGACATAGCAGATAAAAGGTTAGTATCCAAAATCTATGAAGAACTTCTCAAACTCAACACCCAAAAAACAAATAATCCAGTGAAGAAATGGGCAAAAGACATGCATAGACACTTCTCCAAAGAAGACGTCCAGATGGCCAACCAACACATGAAGAGTGTGCAACATCGCCCATCATCAGGGAAATACAAATCAAAACCACAATGAGATACCACCTCACACCTGTCAGAATGGCTAACATTAACAACTCAGGCAACAACAGATGTTGGTAAAGATGCAGAGAATGAGGATCTCTTTTGCAGTGTTGGTGGGAATGCAAACTGGTGCAGCCACTCTGGAAAACAGTGTGGAAGTTACTCAAAAAACTAAAAATAGAACTACCCTATGGCCCAGCAATTGCACCACTAGGCATTTATCCACAGGATACAGGTGTGCTGTTTCAAAGGGACACATGCACCCCCATCTTTATAGCAGCACTATCAACAATAGCCAAAGTATGGAAAGAGCACAAATGTCCATCGATGGATGAATAAAGAAGAGGTGGTGTGTGTGTACACACACATATATATATAATGGATTACTTGGCAATCAAAAAGAATGAAATCTTGCCATTTGCAACTACATGGATGGAACTAGACAGTATTATGATAAGTGAAATTAGTCAGAGAAAGAAAAATCTCATATGACTTTACTCTTATGAGGACTTTAAGATACAAAACAGATGAACATAAGGGAAGGGAAGCAAAAATAATATAAAAACAGGGAGGGGGATGAAACATAAGAGACTCTTAAATATAGAGAACAGAGGGTTGCTGGAGGGGTTGTGGGAGGGGGATGGGCTAAATGGGTAAGGGGCATTAAGGAGCCTACTCCTGAAATCATTGTTGCACTATATGCTAACTTGGATGTAAATTAAAAAAAATTATTGGAGAAAATGCATTTTATCACATTGCTTCATTTGGAATGATAAAAAAAGAAGAAAAGAAATAAATGCAATAATTTTGAATAGTAGTAGGTATCGTAAGCAAAATCTTTCAAAAATAAATGATAGTGTGAAATAGAGAAAGGGGGCTGTATGAAATACAGTTATGACAGAAACTCCATTATATTTAAGACTGCTCAGTGATGAGCAGAAGCAAGACATAAATATTAAGGACAAATATTCTCAGGCAAAGGGAATAGTATGTGCACATTCTCCCAGGTAAAGGCAACCTTGACCTGTTATAAGAACAGAAGGAGGAGCAGTATGGATTGAGTGGCATAAGTGCAGGGAAGGGTCAGAGGAGATGACCTAGCAGGTGGATGATATAGAAACTCATAGGCCACTTGGGATTTTATTCTAAGTGAAAACGTGAAAATATTTTACAAAGTTAAGAATGGGAATGATACAAGGGCATAAAGATGTGGGGTGGTCACCATGGAAAGACTATCTGTATCTACAACATTCCTCTATGTTGGAGGCCTCAGTGTGGCAATCCATTGAAAATGGATGACTGCCTAGTGTCCAGTCTTTAGGTTCGTAGGACAAAACTTGGATTTTTCCATACATCAAATGAAAATATATCTTGTAGGGTTAAATACACTTTAATCAAAGACTTAAGGGTCAACGTACAACACCAGAATGTCCATATATTGGCTATATTCCCTGACATTTATCTCTACTCTGCTAATGAATCTGGAATAGTGGAAGTCCATTGACTAAAACTCTTTCTCCCCAGATAGTACTCAGATGGGCACAAGATGATTTTGACTGTGACACTCTAGATTAGCTTGCCTGCCTTCTAAAAGAAATACTCATTTTTTTTTTTTTGATCTCATGTATTTAATCAGATGATCCCAAGTTGGCTGGCCTGGAAACCACCCTGCTTCCTTCCAATAACTTTAGATTTATTTTTAGGTTACATATTGATCTTTCAGAGTAACTCCAATTTCATTCATGTCTAGATTCTTGGGGGTTCACCCTACCATGGCCATCAAAACTGACAGCAACTGGAGCAAGGGGAATATAGAGGTAAATGAAATAATATATTAAATGTGTAGACATTCCTGACTCTCAAAGAGTAGGAATGGTCACTAATGGAAGGTTAAAGTATTTTTGGAAGTCATTAATAGGTTGACTCTATTTCCCCCATAGGAATCTATTTCTCTCAGACTTTGACCTTTCAGCCCTGCCTCAACTACTTTGCTTTCTTAATTACAGCCAACCAGCTTGGCCTTTGCCATCCTAGACCCACAGCACATATCAGTGCAAAGGAACCATTCCTGACATCCAATTTTTCTTTTAGAAAAGCAGCATGCTGACTGTGATCTCTTACCACCCTCTCCCTCTGCTAGGCTATTGTCTTTGTCATGTTCCAGGTTTACTCTGAACTCAAACCTCATGATATGGGCTCAAACAATGCAGATTGGGAACAACCTTGTGAAGTATGTGGCCCATTCTCCAAATTTGCAGATGCAGAACCGAGGCCCTGAAAAGTTAAACAACTTTCTCAATTTTGAGACTCAGTTCATGACAGAGATAGACTATCCAGGTCTCCTAATACCTAGTTCAATACCATTTCCATAAAATCTTACCAATGTTACTTATTTTCTCAGGGTCCTGCCAGGTACCTGCATAATCAATTTACTTGACCTAATCAATTAATTTGAGTTGAAGTCTTATGACTGATATTGACTTGATTTGTTACTTCTCTTAGATAACACTTTTGCTTAATGACAAGACTAACTTAGGAAAGATGGAAGGTTATAGGGACTGGAGTTTGGGACAGGATATACCAGACATGTCCGACTCCTCTGTGTAAAGTGCTCTGGCTTACATCACAAGTTAAAGAGGGAGCCCAACTCAGACCTCATAAATCAGAACTGATGGAGTTGGTATTGGCCAATCCAAGTCTTGTTAGGGACTAATGATAAGGTCTGACATTTAAGCAAAATGAGCAATTAAAATTCTCCTTTTGGGGTGCCTGGGTGGCTCAGTAGGTTAAGCGGCCGACTTTGGCTCAGGTCATAATCTCACAGTTCATGAGTTCGAGCTCTGCATCAGGCTCTCTGCTTCAGCATAGAGCCTGCTTTGGATCCTCTGTCCCCCTTCCTCTCTGCTCCTCCTCTGTGCATGTTCTCTCTCAAAAATAAATACACATTAAAAGAAGTCTCCTTTTAAGGAATGTGTGGTGGGAAGTAGAGAGAGAACCAGAGTGAGCAGGGAGAGCTAAAACTGAAAATAAATTATGAGGAAATTCCATACAGTGCATGAAATGCTGAAGCTATGAGGCAACAGACACTAAGATGAGGAAGTAGAAACTATTGGTAATCAGAGGAGGTAAGTTCATATATTTATATGCATAATGCACAGGAAAGAATGACCTCTTTGAGAATGATACAGAAAGAAGCAAATATGCAGAATCATAATCATTGCTCACTGGGAGGATGCATGAGTCACAAACACTGGCTCTGAGATCTCTGGAGATGGTTGAGGATATACCTAGTTAGTGAACTCCATTTCTGACTGAGTCCTGGCTGCCAGACTATATGGCTGAATGGTCATCTTTCATGATAATGGTTATCACATCATTCATGAGATATGATATCATATCTAACTCATGATATTCTCATGAGATTACTGTTTCCTTATTTCCAGGTATATCATTTAATATGGTGTTATATAAATAACTGAGATAAATTTCTATTTATAAAAAACAGCCTAACTAAAACTTAGAGAGAGTGCATCTCAGGGTTATATGTAAATTGCCCTCACTGGAAATGGTTATTTTATTTATGTAATAGATTAGTTTTTTGGTGAAGTCCAGTGATGCTGGAAGTGGCTTCTGTCTAGCTCAGGCCTTATCAAGGGACCAGACTTGAATGGACTTTAGGTTTTGTCTTGTGATGCCATACAAAGCTTTCAAATTTTCAGGCATTAATAAAAATGTCGTTTTAAGTGTTTCCTCCCAGGGATGGAGACAAATCATTGTAGAAGATTGCAAAATAACTTGAAAGAATCTACATTTTGCAGTGTGAAGGTGCTTTTACATCGTTTTATTGGTAAAAGGTAACACAATGAATCAAAACTTCAATGGGAGAAATACTATTGACACCAAATGACAACACTGCTGTATTTTCCATCTCAGCAACACATCAGAACTACGGTTCTACAAAACTTTAAGTTCAATTGATGTGTATTTTTACTTTAAAAAATGGATCTATTGTTCTCCACAGGTGAAACTATCCAATGAAAACTATGCTTATTGGGATTTCTTATTGCAACCAAGTACAAATCTATTACAAACTCTTCCCATCATCCATACCCATTCCCTTCACCACCCGTGTTCTCACTGTGCACACCCATGCATACCTTACAGAGGCAGAGAATAAATATGGAGCAAAAAGGAGAGCCAGTAATCTAAAGTTACAGTCATTATTTTAGCTGCATGTTGATAAAGTTGTAGATTAGGTCTTTTTTAAAAATAAACTTTGACCTGAAACCCCAAAAAATTCTTGAAATCCAAGTCGCTTTAATTGTTTCTAAATAAAAATTCAGAATGACATAAATACTGAATGGCTCCTGGGCAATGTATCATTGCAGGTTAAATACATTTTGCCCCGGAGGCTGCAGTTCACAGGGTACAGATAACAAGAGGAATGAAATTGGTGATCCCAGCTAGTCCAGAGTGGATATTAACATACATCACCTAACTGTCTCCAAATGTGACCCTATTCTCACTCTCAGTTTCTCTGTCCTCAGGAAATTGTTGCTGGTGAGAGAAGAGGTGGACGAAAAAGAGAAGTGATGGGTGTAGCAGAGGTGGGAAGGGCACATTAACAAGACTGAAAAACTAGAACATCCTCCTGATCTATTCTTTGCATTCTCTCACTTTTTTAAGAACAGGGAAGAAGAAACAGCACCTCCTTTCTTAGCCTAAAGGGTGCATAAAGAACACTGTCCTCTAGGAATGCTAGGACATTTCCATTTTTCCTCTCTAGTATTTCTGATATTTTGTTACTAGGGAGAAGGATGGGAGTGGGAAGGAATGCCTATGTGAGTTTTTTTTTTAAAGTTTACAAAATCAGCACTTACCAATTATTGCCAAATTTAGCTCCTCGAAAACTAAGAGAAAAGAAAAAATATCAGCATAGGTATCAAAGAGAAGACTAGATAGAGAACACTGTAATCCTTCAGGAGCCAAACGAAATCTATATTTTCGTACTATTAAGTATAGTATAAAAAGGCCAAAGTCATGGGCATTAGCCCCATAGGGGCCAGTTAGCTGGACTCAAATTCAAGGCCACAGAATATATATCTAACTTTGCTGCTGGCAGTTAATTATATCAATGACCATCAGGAGAAATAGAAAAGTGTCTTCTCAGTGCCTATTTTAACATTGCCTAACACTTTCGGCTTGGTTGTTATAATTGTCAAAAAAATTTTTTTTAAATCATATGAATTTTAAATGTAGACTTATGTCCATGAGCTGCTATACAA
The DNA here is from genome assembly GCF_024362965.1 of Panthera pardus. Taxonomy (NCBI): domain Eukaryota; kingdom Metazoa; phylum Chordata; class Mammalia; order Carnivora; family Felidae; genus Panthera; species Panthera pardus. The sequence continues at coordinate 91,462,631 of NW_026526991.1, forward strand.
ACACAATATTTCTAAAATATAGCAAGGCCTCCTCTCTTTTGTAGATGGAATTTTTGTAATTTATCCAAAGCTAAGACCAAATAATCTACTTTTGCTTCATAGTTCATACTGTGGTTTTTCTCACTGTAGTATTTTCCACTACAAACAAAGCTTATAAATATCATATTAATCGTGAGAGTTAAAAGCAGCATAGCAATTGCTTCTGCTTCTCTTTTCTAAATTATATCATAGCTAAATATTAGTTATTAACTTTCTTGTCTAAAAACTTTATCTCTAGAACCAGGAAGAAATACCTAAGGCTGCCTTTGTCTTCAGCTCTGGTATAATTTTCATTGTTTTGCATATAATAAAATATGAAATGATTTTACAGTGTTATAGAAAAACTAGAGCTTCAGGATTAAGCAAAATTATCATTAAAATATTATAAAAAGAAATGCAATGCTGTTCACAGGCAAATGTTTAATATAAGTTTCAAAAATACATACTCAAAATGGAAAACCAAGCTTTCCATAATACCAACTGTTGAATCAACTGAATAAAGACAAACATGACACAATATTGCAATGTGTTAAAACATAGCTTTCTGTTTCATCTGTAACTATTTTTGTGCAAATTTAAAAACAGTTTGTTAATTACTATTTAGTGGAACTGTCTTCACTATAGACTGTTGAAAGTTTTGAGTAAAAAGTATCTCCTCCCTCCCTCCCTCCCTCCTTCCTTTCTTTCCTTCCTTCCTTCCTTCCCTCCTTCCTTCCTTCCTTCTTCTCTCCTTCCCCTCTTACTTTTCTTCCTTCTCTCCTTCCCCCCTTCCCTCTTTTCTACCTCTCTTCAGTATTTAAATAGGATCAAATCCCATGTCATACCAGCAGACTAAGGTAGGAAATCGTGGAAGACTGAGGAGAGCCACTGCAGGTTGACAGATCCTTGCTGACTTTCTGAGAAGTCAGCTAGAAGAGCCAGGGTATTTGAGTTGCCATAAGATTCAAGTGAGGAAATTATAGGTAACATTTATTGAGGATTTACTATGTGCCCTTACTGTTCTAAGCCCTTACCATTAGAGGATCCTGTTTAATCTTCATAAAATTTTGCTTTATATACTTGAGGAAACTGAGGCTCAAGAAAAGCATATTAACTTATTCAGACATTTAGACAGATAATAGTTATTATAAAGTCAGGATTCATTTTCTGTACTGTTTGCCTTTTGAGCAGGTTTGGACACAGAGCTCTGAATCATTCTTACCTAAGTGTGTCCAAGTTGAGAGCTCTGGGGACAGGGTATATACAACTTAGAAGTGGCTTTTACCCTTGTTCCCTTAAAGGTTATTTTAGGCAAGAGACAAACGTAGTCAATACAACTGCCTGCTGATGACTACATGCTTTTGAACAGATGTGTAATGGGAGCGCATCCAGATATGGATAAATACAGTTAAGAACCAGTATGGAAGTTTCAGTATGGAGCCAGTATGGTATCATCTTCCTGATTTGCCTCCTTTGGATTCATGGATCTTGATAACAGCTGTCAGTTGGGGTCCAGCCACTTTGTACATCTATCTCAATACCTAAACAGGCTTTTGAGCTCCTTAGTTGTGCGTGACTAAAGTTACACTATGAAACAGATTATAAAGTTTACTAAACTTTTCCTGTGGCTAAATGTCTAAGACTATGCCTGAGTTTACTTTTGATGTTCAGAGGCATGAAATTCAAGTTTTTTGGTGATATTATAAGAGTGGTAATAAGAGGAGAGATGTGTGAAAGAAAAAAAGAAGAAGAAATATGGCAAGGTGAAGGAAAGATGGGAATCCATGGCAATCTAGTTGCTTGTATATTGATTGCACTTCTGTCCTCCCACGGAAGTGGAAGTGGTATCATAATAACTCATTAAGCTCTGCTTCATTATTAACACTGTTTTTTTTTTTTTTAATGTTTGTTTAATTTTCAGAGAGAGAGACAGAGACAGAGTGTCAGTGGGGGAGAAGCAGAGAGAGAGAAGGAAACACAGAATCCAAAGCAGGCTCCAGACTCTGAGCTTTCAGCACAGAGCCCAATACAGGACTCGAACCCATGAACTGTGAGATCATGACCTCAGCCAAAGTGGGACACTCAACTGACTGAGCCACCCAGGCGCCCCTTAACACTGTTTTTGACATTAGAAACACGAAATATTATTTTCTTTAATTTTAAACAATTATGCTAAAGGGTTAATCAACACTTCCTGTGAAACACTTCCTGTCCCTTAGGAACATTGTTCCTAAACAATGATGTTTAGCCAAATAGTTTTGAAAAAGCAGACAACAAAAAATAGCTTCAATAATTCATATTAATTCAAGTCCTATGGTTAATGAGGCAAATGGAGTGCTCTCAGAGGGGATAAAAGCACCTAGCAGCAGCATCAACAATCTTTAAACCGCTGCTGGCAAAGGATACTGTAAGTCCAAAATACCCCCTTACCACCTACTATTCATACTTTACACTCGGGAAAAGCTTAATATCATTCTAATTTTGCAGATGGTAGCAAAAAGAGTGCCTGTACAATTATAACACAAACAAGCAATGGCTTACACCCTTCTTTGTTGTTATGGTTCTTAGCTTTGATGATCCCATCCAATTTGTCTGAAATGTTCACAATATTAAGCATATACTCACTTGATGAGGCACAGAAATAGTGAGACTGTGATCAGCTGTATGTGGCCCAACAATTAAGCTGATATCAGGGTAAAGATATGTTAAAGTTTATAACAAAATCATGGAGCGGCTTACCAAACGGGATGATGAATAGAGTCAAGTGTTTAGAAAGATGATTGATTCATCAGCGATCAATCTGATAAAGCATAAATACATGTTCATTTTACCATTAATGAGGCAATGACTATGTAGTATGTATTAGGTAGTGTGCCAGCCACTAGGGATATAAAAAAAGAATAAGGGGGCACCTGGGTGGCTCAGTCAGTTAAGCGGCTGACTTCAGCTCAGGTCATGATCTTGTGGTTTGTGAGTTTGAGCCTTGCATTGGGCTCTGTGCTTATAGCTCAGAGCCTGGAGCCTGCTTCAGATTCTGTGTCTTCTTCTCTCTGCTTCTCCCCTGTTCATGCTCTCTCTCTCTCTCTCTCAAAAATAAATAAACGTTAAAAAATATTTTTTACAAAGAAAAAAGAATAAGATTTCTCCTCTGAGTTCTAAAATTCTCCTGAGGCTGACAGAGACCATCACTTTCCACTTTGATTTAATGTAATAATGCAACCTGTGCTAGTAACACTGTACTCTGTTGAAAGTAGCAGAAACAGAAGAGGGATTTAGCTTCATAAGGGGGACCTCTTTTTGAGCTGAGCTTTAATGAATGAATGGGAAAGAAGGTGGAATTGCATTCATGCATTTGCCAGTTATGTATGAGCGTCAAGTGCCTAGTCCTTTGTGCTGTTTTGGGAATATAATTAGACATGGTGCCTGCTCTCAGGTTTCTTATAGTCTGGTAAGGGTTGAAACTCCAAATATGTAAAGATATCCCTCTCCCCCCAAAATACACACACACACACACACACACACACACACACACACACACACACACACTCTTATATATAAAAAGCATGCTGAATTCAAAGAAAGGTAAATGATATGATGCAACTGTAACACAGGGTGCATAGAGAGATGTAAATATCTAATCCTTTCCACTGGTCTCCTCTCTTACTGCTCATTTCCCTACTCCTTGTTGCCTGCTGCTTTATCCTGTTTGCTCATTATTTTAGATCCGAGTCAATGCAACAGCATCCTAACAGGCTTTTCTATCTCCAATTTCACTAACTCCAAATGATGCCATAAAATTCTTATTCCAAAAGCTCTCATTGTTACAGGATAAGCCCCTTAAGTCACTCAAAGCCTGTCATAAACTTGCCCAACTCACTTACCCAGTCTGCCTCCCCTGCCTTTTATTGCAACTAATGTTTTCCTCCAAACACAGTCACCCAATGGTATCTTCTCCTCACATCTCCATGCTTTTGTACACTGAGCTTTTTATATGTGGAATGTTTTTACTACTTTCTGCATCCAGGGAATGCCTCCTTATCTTTGAAGATCTCTCCTTTAGGGAGCTGTTTTTTTTCTCTCTCCCAGCCTGCACAAATGCTCCTTCTGTGGACTCCCATAAATCCATGTGGTTACATCTACCATAGGAAAGGAATACACCAGGCTATCTCATCTTCACTATTCTGTCATCTGTGTCCTTTGCACCTGGAACCCCTGGAAACTAGGGCTATATTTTGGGTTTCATCAACATCTTGTACCATATCTGAAATAGTAAATGCTTAAAACATATTTAATTAATGAGTAAATTAATTGTTGATTTGAATATTTGATTAAAGCATTTTAGATGACATTCTAAAATTGTATCCTCTATAGCATTGGTCAACAAAGAAAAAGTGACTGTCTTTCTTAAAGGGTCAGATAGTAACTATTTCAAGCTTGGCCTCTGTTGCAACTATTTCATTTTGCTGTGTTGGCACAAGAGGGGCCAAAGGCAGTATGTAAATGAACAGACACGGCAGTGTTGTGATCCAATTTTATTAACAAAAACAAGTAGTCAGTATGTAGCTGTCTTTAATGACCTCAGCTCTATACTCTCATGGGGTCACAGACTCCCATCCCACCGATTAGATCTGTTTTTAAAATACATTTTTGTTGTTGTTGAGATAGTTCTTCATGGTGTCCCTTGTTCCTGCACATCATGCAAACAGAGTCACTGACTGCCTTTGTTGTCTCACACTATCTTTACAAGAACACTTGTAGAGTGAACAGACTTGGAAGATAGAGATAGCGTTTCCTTCTGGAATAAAAGGCAAACAAATGTACGTCCCATCATTAAAGGTTCACGTGCCAAAAACTCAGTGTTTCTTTCCTATAACACAACCCACTGTGTGTGTAGGTTTCTCATGATCCTCTTCATGTCACCCTGTGGGAATGGGGCTCCAGGAACCAGGCTGCATGCTGATGCTGGCTATTGCTATTACCATAAGTAATCATGGTTGTCTCTCTCACATTCTGCAAGCATCCATGAAGCTACAGCAGGATAAAATGTAGTAGGATAGACTGTCAGGCCCCTCATCATTCTTTCCTAAACAGAGACAGCTTTTCCTAAAACATACCTTAAATAATTAGAGCAAATTATTTGAATTTGAGAGATTTTACTTTTTTAATGTTTATTTCTGAGAGAGAGAGAGAGAGAGCGAGCGAGAGAGAGAGATATATGGAGCGCAAGTGGGAGAGGGACAGAGAGAGGAGACACAGAATCCAAAGCAGGCTCCAGGCTCCGAACTGTCAGCACAAAGCCCAAGGCAGGGATTGAACCCACAAACCATGAGATTGTGACCTGAGCCAAAGTCAGATGCTCAACCGACTAAGCCACTCAGGTGCCCTGAGAGATTTTACTTTTAATAATCTCTTTTTTAAAAAAAGAGAAATATTTACTAATATTGGGCCTTTGTTTCCAGATGACAACAAATGGCAAGAACTGAGTGGCAGCTGTCCCCATGGTCCCCATGCCTCAGGCTATTTCCTGACCCAGTTTGCTTCTCTGATTTATACTTCTTGTCAGGTTCCTATGGGTCTTTGAGTTGGTGACCCCTGCTCAAGGCAATAAGGTGCCACCAAATGTATTTATTTACACAGGGAATGAGGTTAGATCTGAGTTTTAGAAAGATAACTCTGTGGACAGTGTATAGATGAATTATAGTAAGGGAAATCCAGAATGAAATATTAAGGGATAAGGTAATATTCCAGAAAAACAAATGAAGAAGGCCTGAGCTAATATAATGACAAGTGTTGTGGATAAAAAGGAAACGATTCTATGGAATTGTCAGAACTTGGTAATATATCGGTACTTCTTATGTGGGAAAGGATGACGTTTTGAATTATGCTTCAGTGACTCCTTGGATAGTAATGCCATTGCTTGAAAGTGAAATCGAGAAGAATGTGATATGAGAAGGGCATCCATAGGAAAGGCTAAGGACCAAAAGGGCCACACTTAAGTGTCTAACAAAGATTCAGTTAATAATGTTAGTAGGCAGTTGACTGTATAGATCAAGAGTAGGTTATCCATGGGCGAACCTCATGGGGTGTGTAAAACCTGAGAAAATAAATATAAAACTTTGTATGCCTATTGTTTAGTTGTCTCTTTTTCTTTCTGGGAAAGGTGTTGAAACCTTTCATTAGACTCTCAAAGGAACCTATGGTAACTCTAGAAAAAAAGGTGACAAAAGTTAAAGATTTGGACTGATCCAGGAAATGGTTGTGGTTACCCTTTGGAATATGTGTATGGTAAGAAAATAAGAAGGCTAAGGAAAAGTAATTGGAAAAAAAAAATACAAAATAGTTTATGAAGACAGAAAGAGGGAAATTTCAAAAAGGAACACCAAGGCCTCAGAGAAGTCAAGTAGATAAAAGTCATTAAATTTGGTAACTGGTAACCTAGAGCAGGTGTGGAAGCCAGAGTTCAGAGGATCAAAAGGAAAAAAAAAGAGGAAGAGGGGTGCTTGGGTGGCTCAGTCAGTTGGGTGTCTCACTCTTGATTTCAGCTTGGGTCATGGTCTCATGGTTTGTGGGATGAAGCCCTGTGTTGGGCTGACAGCTTAAAGCCTGCTTGGGATTCTCTCCCCCCACCCCACTCTCTCTCTCTCTCTCTCTCTCTCTCTATGTCCCCCCCCCCACCTTTGCTTATGCTCTTGATGGATCTTTCTCTCTCTCTCTCTCTTTCAAAATAAATACATAAACATAAAAAAGAGGAAGATTAGAAAGTAGAGACAGCATAAGTAAGCTATTATTTTAAGATTTTATTTTTAAGTAATCTCTACACCCAACATGGGGCTCAAACTTACAAACCTAAGATCAAGAGTCATCCGCTCTACTGACTGAATCAGGCAGTCATCCTATGAATAAGCTATTTTTATGGGTTATCTGAAGATTAGGAAAAAACTAGATTTTAAGCAGGGTTGTGGGGATTATTCAGGAGGATGAGAGATTTGAATGTGTTTGTAATTAAAAAGGAGACACTAGAGGAAGAAGGTAATTAAAGATGTTATAACATGGGCAAAAATTATCTATGTGTCAGTACTCTTAGCATATTCACATTTTCTGACCTATTAAGGAAATTCTGCCATTTTTGCTTCTCTTTACCCCAAGCTCCACATTCTCATCTCCACCTTGGCCTTATCATCCAAATGGAGAAATTGGTGGGGAGAGACCCAGTTCAGAGATTGAGAGACTTGCATCAGAAAGGGTAGAAATTTACTGGGGAGAGAACCTAGAATAAGTTGGCTAGAAAGTGAAAAGAAGAAAAGGGAAAAGGCCCTCACCATTGGTAATTTGTGATAGGGAATTGAATGTTTGCAGGTAGAGAAAAAGAGGTGTCAAAACAGCACATGAAAAACTGGTAGAGCAAGAGCAATAGTGGAAAATGGATTTTAAGAAGTGAAATTGTGAATTTTAATCAAGATTTCTTTTTCATGGTTTTTGAGCACTGATAGTAAAGATCTGGATTTCTTTCTACCGGTATTGTTTACAAGACTTGTGTTTCTCTGAGTGTGATACGATTATTTTGACTGGACTTCTTGGAGCTGCAGTATTTATTTGGGTTACACAAGAAATGGGCAGACTACTGGATAGTACAGCTCTGAGTAGGACCAGAAATTTCTCCTCCAGGGCTCCTGGGTAGCTCAGTCGGTTAAGCGTTTGATTCTTGATCTCAGCTCAGGTCATAATCTCATAGTTTGTGGGTTTAAGACCTATGTTGGGCTGTGTGCTGACAGCCTGGAGCCTGCTTGGAATTCTCTCTCCCTCTCTCTCTGCCCTTCCCCAGTCATGTCCTCTCTCTCTCTCCCCCAAAATAAATCAATTTAAAAAAAATTGCTCTTCCAGAGGGTACTTTATACATTTTAGACTTCCAATCCCAGGACAGAATAGAAGCAGTGTTCAGGCTGATGGGATGGACAAGTATATAAAGTCAGAGGTAGAGAGGAGATACAAGTGGGAAGAAGAAATGTTTATGTCCTTTATCTCTCATCACGAAAACCAGGAGAGTTGAAGGGAAAGAAAGATGGGAGAGCATTTGTCTTCATGCTTTGATAAAGTTTTTATGGATTACCACCCCCCAACCCCCTCAAGCTTGAGGAAAGAGAACAAAGATTGGAAATGGAGGTGGGAATGGGGAGAAGAGTATGAGTGAAACAAGGCTGAGAATGGGGAGAAAAATAGGAAAAATACCATTTGGCCCAACTCTCCTTTCCTCTTTTCCCTTCCTTGAAACCATCCACATTTACAGTCTTATGCAGCCCAACTATTTTATTTTTAGGAAGTGATAAAGAGAGAAGAAAGGGAAAGGAAAAAGAAAAGATGAACTCTATTCCCCCAAACTCTCATTTTAACTTCTCCTTCTATTTTCTTCATTTTTAATTTGGCACAATCCCCTTCAATGGCACCCTGGATCCTACATCCTCAAGATTCTTCTTGATTTGTTCCAATGTCTGCTCCTTAATGTCATACTGTATTGCCTCAAGATCCTAGAGGTAGCACCGGTGGAGCTGGAGAAATTCCATTTTCCTCTGGCCGTCACTTAGTAAGTGTTCTGTAACTAAGATTGCAAAAGGCAAGACATGCTTTTGATACCCAGAATTTAAAGAACAGAGTTCCTGTTCCCCTAGCCACATAGTTTCTGCCCTATTGCCCTTCCAAGTTCTAAACAAACAATTTATATATGTTCAGACAATAACTAATTTAATATATATAGGAGGGAAATGAGCAAGTAAAGAGGATGCTCCTTCTATTTCAAAGACTTCAGTTTGTTTTCTAACCATTTAATAAGCCACTATCTTTGTTTGACCTCATTGCTTTTTGATACCTACTTAAAATTTGGCATTAGCAAACTAGCACTGTGAATTGGTTTATTTTTCCCCTTACAATTTTTTAACCACTGTTTTCAGTTGTATGAGGCTCTGGGGGCTAAGTTCAAGCTAAGTTTATTATATTTTAATTTGTACAAACTCTATACCAAACAGGAAGATAGTATCTCAATGAAGGGTAGCTATAAAGATCTGTGGGTTTAAACAAGACCAGATTAAAACATCTTTGAAGTTAATTTAAGCAAAGAGTATCATCCCACACAATTGTGCTTATTCAGTAGGTACTTAAATAGAGGTAATCTTAAAATTTCAAACTGAATTAAAAGCCACAGATTTCTAGTTTGGTCTCAAGTCAGCCTCAATATCTGAAAAACTTACTAGCTTAAGGGAATGAGTCTACACAAAAAAATTAATCAGATTTCTTTTTTGTCCCGATGTAAAAATCTCTTCATAACCCACCAGAAAAGTAAAAAAGCAATGTACATAAAATATTTGCTATCATTTGCCTGTGTGTCTAATTATTATTGTATCTTGGAACCAGTTTGTCTCCCGCAATCATAGAAAATAAACAGCAAAACATGGTTTTTATTTGTTCAGATTTGAGCTGTAGACATTGCTTCTCAGTAATATTAAATAAGTTACTTAATTCACTTCTATTTAAATATTGATAAAGTTTATTATTTGTACTCCTGATTCTTCCACAACTTAGAATAATTTAGATAATTAATAGAATTTTTGATACATTTTGGAATAATTTAAATTAATATTTAATTCACAATTCTGTTTGATATCATATAAAGTAATGATAAATATGAGTATTTTGGCTACCAGTAATTCTTTAATAGCATTCTCTTATGGAGATAAAAATGTTTAAATATTAATTAATTTAGTACTATCAGAACTGCATAGTTATTAGGCATTTCCAAATTTGGAATAATTTTCATTACACAGTAACAGAGTAATGAAGAAAGAAAACTGAAAGTCCTCCTGTCGTCCTTATTGGGAACAGATCAATGAAATTTCCTAATAATCTGGAGATGTTTCATAATTGAACACTTAGTAGTTGTTCCCGAAATAGCAAATCTAAGGTTTCATTATTGACTAGGATTTTGAGAATACATCCACATCTGTCTCTATACCAAATAGGTTTTCATTACTCAAGTAGCATATGGCAGTAAATGAACCAAAAAAGAACATGTTGCATTATTTTTCTGCATTAAGTGCCCACATTATCTTTGCCACACTGTGTGTGTGGTGTTATGTAATGAGAATCCTTTTAGAGAGGGTTTGGAGGTCCACGTTCTGTTCTAGCTTATACCTTTCGGAAGGAGCCCATTTTCAAAGTAGCATACAGTATGTGAATTATGCCCCATCTAATTACTGCGCAGGGCTTTGGGAATTCACTCCTAAATGGATGCTATTAACATAAACAAGTCAATTTACATGTCACAGTCAGGTTCAGGTTAAAAGAAAATGTATAATGGATTTCTGTATATTTGTCATCTACTGTAACTATGCTTTTATTTAAAAAAAAAAAAGCCAGAATGATAAATAGATGTACTGATTTTTCTCCACATAAACTTAGCTCTTATAAGAGCAACATGAATAGTTAACAGTAGCTTCTGCCATTAGCCACACATACTTACTGAGGACCTACTGTGTGTAAACAGTGTGCTGGGCAAAGACCGTCAAAGCCGATAGGTCTCTGCTCTGGCAAAAGCTACTCTAAATTAATTTTGCCCCAAATCTTCACAATAACAGCTATAGAAATCTAGAGGAATAAACACTAGCATGAAAGGGCAGGGCTGTCTGGCCGACAAATCAGATACATTTTCCTTTTTAAAATGAAACAAAACTTACAATGCAAGTTAGATATTTACAATAAATTTAAATTAAAAGGCTTGAACTCGTTGATATGTGTCACTAAATTGATCAAGTCAGAAAGAAAATAGGCAAGTGTAGCACTATGAACTTGAATGAGAAAAAAATTGCAACATGAATATAGAATCATTAACCCAAATTTCCCTTGACCTTTTAAAATTAGGATGTTTCACCAAGCTCAGGAGAAAGGCCAGAGGAGAGGTATAAGCATATTTTTTAAAATGGTAAATAAATAGCATGGAAAAAAAAAAAGTTAAATGAAACTTGATGAGAGAGTCAATTTGAGCATAAAAGATATATAGTTATTCAGCGGTAATGTCTTTTTCCTGGCACTGCGCCAGAGCAAAGGTTATTTTTTTCAGGGAATTTAAATTTAAGTTGTATGGAAGTAGGACATGTGAAACACGAAGAAACATTTCCAAATAAGGAAGGCAGTAGCATGATCTCCCTTTCTGGAAGCCGCATTTTGGTTTTGGCTGTGCCTACAAAGCAGCCACATATATTAAAAAATAAAGCATTCACTCAAACAAAAATTAGGAACTCCTTGGCTAATCCCAAGTAACTGCCATGGTTATTTTCTCTAGTTTTATCATTATTATATAGACATGTCTCCTGTTTTATCAAAAAGCACAAGAATGGTTTTAGTTGTTGGGCTTACAAAATCAGAGAATATTTATATGTAAAATATCAAAGCTGATAATGACATCAACTTTTAACTATCATCTAAAGGCAGACATAATAGGAGAGAATTTATATTTGGCTAGAAGACTACCAGTCGATATTACTGGGAGTATGACCTCATTCATTCATCCATTCTTTCAACAAATATTTATTGTGCATTTATAAGGTCAGAGATACAGCCACAAGCAAACTGCCCTAAGGAGTCTAATTTACATTCTAGGGCAATATAATGGAGAGCAAAATATAGTTTCTGCCTTCAGAGAGCTCAAAGTCTGATCATTATAAAAATAGCAAGAAGGAGGAAAAGGAGGATGAAGGAGAGAAGAAAAAAAAGGAAAGAGAAATTAATCTTTGTATAGTATGGCTGAGACTAGCTGTCATTATCATTTAAACTTCTTGTCTAGCTTATTGCTTGTTGTCTCTTAGCCATCTTAATCAAATATTTTATATTTTCCAATGATAGTGATAATCCTTTGTTTAATTTCTGGCACATTATTTTAATGGCATAATTTTGAATTTAAAAAAAAAATAAGTTTATTTATTTATTTAGAGAGAAAGAGAGTACAAGCTGGGGAGGGGCAGAGAGAAGGAGAGACAGAATCCCAAGTAGACTCCATGCCATCAGCACAGAGCCTGATGCAGGGATTGAACCCACAAACTGTGAGATCATGACCTGAGCCAAGATCCAGAGTCAGTCGCCTAACTGACTGCACCACCCACATGCCCCCGAATTTTTGTTTTTTAACAAAGGCACTGCTACAAGATTAAGCTGAAAGTGCAGGTTAAAAAAAAATTTTTTTTTAATGTTAATTTATTTTTGAGAGAAAGAGAGCAAACAAGCACTATCAGGGAAAGGACAGAGAGAGAGGATACAAAATTCGAAGCAGGCGCCAGGCTCTGAGCTGTCAGCACAGAGCCCAACGTGGGGTGCTAACTGACGAATCATGAGATCATGACCTGAGCCGAAGTTGGATACTTAACTGACTGAGGCACCCAGGCACACCTGAAAGTGTAGTTTTAAGAGAGAAGCAAAGTGATATGGATTTGGAAAAATTTCTCTGGCACCTGTATAATTTAAAAAAAATTAAGTATTCAAGAATAAAGTCCAAATCCACTTGTGAAATTATTCCCTAGAACTTTAGCTTCCTTGAGATTCTAAGGTTATCCTAAGAAATGACTACCAAATACTTTTTACATTTATTCCTACCTTCCACATTTATTGTACCAAAAACCCCTCTTTTCAAACTTGACAAATTTGTTTTTAAAACATGTACAACTAGACTAAGGGTGGGGGGAAGGGTGTTTCTCCGGTAGCCTTAAAAAGAATGTAGTGTTATTGTGCTTGTAGTTTAATCTGCCAGGATTCCATAGCCAAGAAAAGATGGGTGTCAGATCTCCACATATAATCTTCAAAACATCCGGAACTGAGAAACGGAGGTTGAACAAATGAAAACAAGATAAAAGTGAAGCAAGCTTACTTTAACTTTATAAGAATGTGAATCAAATAGTGCAGGGTGGAGGAGGAAGCCTCATCAGTTTCAGGACTGGGACTGAGACCTTGGCTATAACTGAGCTCCTTGTCTCTTTTGCTCTGTGCAGATACTGGTAATGCACCCACTGAAATGGGAAGAAGGAGTCCTGGGAAAGCCAGAGAAACCTTTTTTTTTTTTTTTTTTGTCCTAAATCAGATTGGAACGCTAACAGGAGCCGTACTCTTGACAAAAAAAAAAAAAAAAAAAAAAAAATCAGGAAACATGGGACAGAACAGCCACAAATGCAATTGAAGCTTCACTCACAGCCTTGGTAAAATGTTCTGGATCTGATACCTCTATTGTTATCTAAAAGGAAGAGAGGATCTGCGGGCAAGTTTAAATATTCTTTTACTGGGAAAAGATATGGAAATGAATACGTCGCTTCATCCTACTTGATTAAATTGAGAAGAGCTACTCAAAGTAAATAATTTTTGTGTTTACACGCGGAGTTAAACAAGTAACTTTTGCATTACCATAACAAAGACACTTGTAACACTGTTATTATTGTATCCAATCTAAAGAAACTACCTAAGTGGGAGACATTATATGTCAAAACTCTGAGGCTCCTAAAAAACTCACAGCAAAAGAAGTAACTCAGTTACTTTTTGTGAAGTATCTGTCCTAAAAGGCTCTCTGAATACAAATTTTAAGAAGATATTTTAAAATATCATTTGAACGTCTTTTAATTGCAACTCGAAACTTTTTTCTGATGACCCTTTATAGCTTAATACAATCCTTGTCCTTCTTTATATTACCTGAGTCTCCTTTCTAAACCAAACACTGGCTCCAGATTCTAAAGTTGTTACTTTAATACTCACAAATAGTATAACACACTCTTTGATTTTGTTCTTTTTTTTTTCTTTTTTTTACTCTTTTTATTCTTTATCACACAGTATTTGGAATTGAGATGGGCAGCTGTGTAGTAGATTGTGGAGATGTTGACCTGTTTTCTTTTCCATTAGTTTGTATATGAACTACCTTGGCTTAATCTCCTTACTAAATAACTTATTTGCTTCTAGATTTCTCTTACACATCACTTAATTATAGAAAGCAAGACCTTTTAGAGCAAAAGGTGTGCTTTCCTTCAAGGGACCAGAGTATTCCTTCAAAAGAATGGGATAATTAGCCTCATATGCTCTGCCCTTTCACATAACAACGTACTGTCATAAAGCTTACCCTAGGGGCACTGGGTAATCTCCTAGTTTGCGAATTCCAGCCCTACATTAGGCTTGCTGTCCTCAGCCTGTCAGCACAGAGCCCACTTCAGATCCTCTGTACCCCTCTCTCTGCCCCTCCCTCACTTGCGCTCTCCCCCAAATAACTAAATCTTAAAAAAAAAAACAAAAAACAAAAAAAACAAAACAAAACAAACAACAAAAAAAAAACACCTTACCCAAGAAGAGACATACCTCCTCACTTTTCCTGGGGTGACTAGTATTTCATATCAGCCTTAGCTGTTGAAAGCCATTTAGGAACACAGCCTGGACTGAGTGGTGGTAGGGCCAGGGAAGAAGAACCAGCATTGGCAATGATTTCAACTTTTTGTCACCGATTATCACAATGATACAAATTTCTTTCAAAGTCCATGCTACTATGGGTGACTAAATAATTTCTGTTCAATGGCAAATGAAGAGTTCCATGGAAAGCTATTAGGGAATGTTTTCTGTTTGGAGTTTTCAGAACAGGCTACTTACTCCTGTTTCAGCTCAGCTGGAGGTCTTTCCTTCTCCCATAATTTTAGATCGAAAAAAAATTTTCTTAAATATGAATAAAGTAATAGTGTAATAGGTCAACTTATAAGATATCAGAAAGCTTATTGTATATAAGTTTGCCTTAAACTCACCTTTCATGAATAGTTGAGATAAAAGGCTTATGTCATTCCCTATTAGGGTTATCAGTAATTACTAACCGCCCTATCTCACTTCTGTGACCTCACCTGCTTACTAAATAGATACCTTAGGATGCAAAACACTCCCCCACCCCCTCAACCAAGATCTGGCCTAGGCAAGACCAACATGTAAAAAGTCACGTACTCACTGCCCTACAGCATCTCAGGTGTCTAACTATGATTGGTCATTTTAAACCCTCTTAGGACAAAGACCTTTAAAATGTATAGGTTCCCGCCAAAACTAACGTCTGTGTGTCACAATATAATTGGCTACCATGAAATGCTGTAGATTGTAATTGGTTAACCAAATAATGATGTATTCTGACTT
This sequence comes from Panthera pardus, assembly GCF_024362965.1. Lineage (NCBI taxonomy): Eukaryota > Metazoa > Chordata > Mammalia > Carnivora > Felidae > Panthera > Panthera pardus. The sequence continues at coordinate 91,477,820 of NW_026526991.1, forward strand.
GCTAAAATCCATATAAGCCCACTGCTGCTTTTGTTTGGGGCCATTCTCTGCGCTTTTCTCCGTAAGATCAGATCAGGTTTGGCCTGGCCTTGAATAAAATCTTGCCTCACTTCTATTTGGCATCTAGTGGGTTTTTTTGATATCACCCTGTTTCAATAGTGACTCAAAAGTACACTATAAGTAGTATTTCCTTTTATTTCTAGTTACCTTGGAATCCTTCTTGGTGATGTTTTAAGGGAGAAGACCAAGAAAGTCACCCACCTTACAGACTCACGGCCCAAAGTTTCTAACCTCTGCTTATGAGATGATTTTGCTTTAAAGATGTGACATTTATAATTGTATATTAGTTTCAGATTTCTAACACCAGCATTTTAGAGATATTCCATAAAGTGTGTTTTTAAATACTATCAACTAGACTAGAGTTGGTAGAAATGCAGATTCCTGGATCCCACACCAGATTTTCTCTGAGCGTGTCCAGAAAGTTAACAAGTTACCAAGACAGTTCTTGCAAAAATGCTCTGATCAAAATTTGCAAACCACTGCCTCAGAGACTCATAAATTACAGAAACAATGGTTACAACAATAGCTAAATTTTACCAAGAAATTACTTAGCCCTCAACCTAGTTAAAGCTATCTTTTCTGTCAATTCACAGAGTGGTTAGAAAATTTTCAATTGGGGCACCTGGATGGCTCAGTCGGTTGAGCATCAGACTTTGGCTCAGGTCATGATCTCACAGTTTGTGGGTTCGAGCCCCTCATCAGGCTCTGTGCTGACTGACAGCTTGCTCAGAGCCTGCAGCCTGCTTCAGATTGTGTTTCCTTCTCTCTCTCTCTCTCTGCCCCTCCCCCGCTCATGCTCTGTCTCTCTCTCTCAAAAATAAATAAATGTTAAAAAAAAATTTTTTTTAAAGAAGAAAAATTTCGATTGGGCAAAGAAATAAAGTATGAAATGGATTTAAAGAAACTGAAGTATATTAGTACAAATAACTGAAGAGATTCTATTAATTTCAAACTTAGCTCTTCCTTTCTACATTGCCGCACATACAAAGTGGAAAGGCTGTAGGCTTGGTCACATCCTTCTCTCTTGATTCCAGACCATGTCTTCAAAGTGTTCATATTACTTGCTTTTTGCTTCTTTCCCACTTACTGCTGCTGCTTTGCTGGGGTTTTTTGGGTTTGTTGTTGTTGTTGTTTTTGTTTTTTTGATGCTGGATCAATACTACCTCATTTCAGTGATGAAAAAAGACCTATAATTTTTTCCATAAACCTTCTGTTTCTCTCAGTGACTATCAGCTTTTGTCTCTTTTGGGGGAGGAAAAGAAAAACAATGTGAATGGTGAATTCTGATTTCAAAATTAGCCCTTAGAGAAACTTCCTAAAGTGCCTAGTATTTGATTCTGAATCATCCAGAAATCTTTCATGGAATGCAGATTCCTTGGTTTCACCTTTCCCCCGGCATAAAATCGAACCTATTTTTTTCTTCTAAGAAAACAAATGTTATTCGTACATAATAGCTGCTAGGTTATTCCCTTTCCAGAATCTATCCGTTAATAGTCCAGTTTTATCTGGTTGTTGTTTTTGTTTGTTTGTTTTAGCCAATACACTTCCTAAGGACCTATAGGGCTTTTGTTTATATTTTTTAAACTCCTATAAGTTTTATTCCTTTTATTCTAGGTTTATATTTCCCATTTATCAGCGTTCCTCATTCTACCAAAACAAACATTCAAATGTGTTTAACATGTATTCTTTTGTCTTTATGTGTTCTTGAAAATGTGTCTTGCTGTTTTGAGTGCATGAATTTTTAATTTGCATAAATGATATTGTGTTATGTATTACTGCTCTTGCTTTTTCACTCAGCATTATATTTTAAAGGTCCACACATACTGCTAGTTATTCACCTCTCTGGTTCTTTATTTCCACAGGCTGCCTAGTAACAACAGGTAGTAAAAGTCACCACGTGTGTCCGTCCACTCCCCTAGAGAAGGACACCCAGATTGCCTCCAAGTCTGTCACCATAAATGACTGACATTAGCGCCATCTTACAAATTCCCTTAACAGGCTTGTCTGAGAATTTCTCCAGGTTATGTATCAAGGAGTGAAATAGCTGGTTTGTAGGTGGGCAGAGGGTTATTTTGGCTAAGTATGCCAGGTTGCTTTCCAGAATGTGGCTGCACCAATCCACATGCACCTGCCTCATAATACATATGCCTCATCATACATCTATATCCCTACCATATCTGGCTTTATCCAGCTTTCTAATTTTATATTTTGGTGGCATAAACATACAAACAGTTTATAAAAGGAAGGAGACTATAACCAATCAACAGCTCTTATTGATTATTACAAATACTTCTACATTCCAGGAACATGCAATGTAACAGGAGAGACAGAAGATGTAGGAAAACCCTTGACAACAGAATGAACGGTGTAGGGGAAGCACAAAGGGAGGTCTTGTAGCCCAAATTGGCAGAATTAGGGAAAGTTTTCTGCAGAAAGTGACCCTGAGGCTTGAAGTGGTGAGGATGCTTACCAATCCTTGACTGAACAATGATTCCCCTCTGTGTGGAAATGTTATCCTCTTTGACTGAAAGTGTATTGTGAGGAATCACACCCATAGAGCCACATCAACCCTGGGGATCAATGTTCCAGCATCCCTTGCATTTTAGAAGACAAATCCTGGTTTGCTATGCTGGACATTGCAAGACTTTCAGCAGGAGAATAGCAGATACAAAAGCAGAGGGAAGAGAATATACAAAATCACAGAGATCAGCATGGACGCCAGATACAGAATGTACTTTCCGCTTTACGTGCATGTTCTCATGGAACCACAGCATTCTGGGATGTTGGCTTTGGTCTTTTGTTTTACAGTAAGAAAGCAAAGCCTCAAAAACAAAGTTGTATCGCTCAACACCAAATGGCTAGTAGTACAACCAGATACAACCAGGATTTTTTTAAGTTTATTCATTTATTTTGAGAGAGAGGAAAAGAGAGAGAGTGAGAGAGGCAGAGGGAGAGAAGGAGAGAGAGATCTTAAGCAGGCTCCACTTGTGGCTCAGAGCCTGACGTGCAGCTTGATCCTGCAACCTCGAGATCATGACCCGAGCCTAAATCAAGAGTCAGATGCTTAACCGACTGAGGCACCCAGGCGCCCCTCAGGCATAGGTTTCTTTAAACTATTGATATGTGCCAGTAGAGTTTGGGGGCATATTTAGATGTCTGGAAAAGGCGATTGTATACAATATATTAACAAATAAGTGCTTCTGATAGGAAACTGTCTCCCATCAGTGGCCATACAGGCCACATTGCCTGCAAGGCCTCTGAGCTTTGGAGACAATAGATCCATGACCTGCAAAAGGCATTTTCGTGTAATGTAGCCTGTAATTACAATTAAATATTAATTAAATATTTTTGCCAATTTTGTCTGTTTCCTCACAAAGCATTTTATGGATTAACCTATTTCTATTTGTTAGTCTAGGTCTTACAATTAGTAAGTAATTGCCGGAAGTCATACTTAAACTTGTTAAATATACAAAGTATACAGTGAGATACTATTTTTGTAATTAAGGCAATAATTTATCAGATTGTAGATATTATGCCTTAAATCACAGATCCTCTCAAAGAAGGTATCCTGAGAATTGAATATGCCAGATCATCAACATGTGTTGTGGAGACATCTAATATTAAAAAATAACATTAAAGGAAACCCAGTGCTTTCCACATGGCATATTCTGCATTCATAGGCATGGGAAGAACAGGGTTTTTTTCTGTCAGCAATACAGTATTTCTTACACGTATACATTTTTATATTTTTTATTGTTAATCAGAGAGCACACTGCTATTATACCATTAACTCACAAGGGATTTCTGACTATATTTTTATATTGATGACACAGTATTTAGCATTAAGCCAGCTGGAAAAAAAAAGGCACCCTCTTATGTTAAAGTAAATTGGAATGATTTGGATCAAAGGCAGAGATATTCAGATTGAGGGACTAAATCCCCCCCTTGAGACAATCTATAAAGGTTCTCTTCTTAACCTAGATATTGAAACTAAAATTAAGCAGTTCTTTGAGTTAAATAAAATGTGTTCAAGCTGACATAAAGTTGTAGAGAAGATTCCTGTCCATATTCTTCACAGTTTCAAAATTCTAATGACTTGAAGTCCTAGATGGAACAGATTCTTCAATGTTAGTCTTCAAACAGCTACTTAACTTGAGGCTAAATTAATGATAGACTAACCAAGACCAGAGACCCAAAGAATCTCTTGGGAATATCTCTATTCAAAAATTAGGTCTCTGGGATGGCCACATGAGAATACTTTTTAAACCAAAATTCTTCTAATCTATTACTGGGAGTACTATGATGTATTAGAACGCAATGAAATTTCTTATTTGTCATTGGTGTATCAGGACTTCAGCAGTTGAATATGGCAGGAAACTCACTTCGAAGTAACAAACCACTTACCAACCTTTAGTATATCAGATTTACCTGGAGAGCCTGTCAAATCTTTGGGCCCCATCCCTAGAGGTTCTGAGTCAGAAATGAGCATTTCTAACAAGTTCTCGGGTGATGTGAATGCTGCTGCTCCAGGGACCACACTTTGAGAAACACAGACTTGAACAAGTAAATAAAAACAATAACAAAAAAAGGCTCATGTAATTTTTAAGTCCAGGGGCCCAGGAATCCTATTGCTGCTTTGGGTTTGGTTGGCCCACAAGAAGGAGCTTAAATACTGTAAGGAAAGCTCCATCTCCCAATTATTAGGCAGATTCACTCTGTGTAAGCACTAAATGATCACTGGCACGCCCATAATCAAGTCCTATAGGATCAGCAGATTCGTCATAGATAGACAATCTTGCCCAATTCTGTAAGAGAAAAGTCCTAAGGAGAGTTCGGATTGGCCTTAGCTTAGTCACATGCCTATTTCTGGAAGAAAAAAAAAAATGACTGAGTTTAGGGTAATGGTGCATAGTTACTGTGCAGGCAGAGGTCATATGCAGGCCTATGTGCCCAAGGAGTTCCTTTAATAAACTTGGTCATTTTACTTCTCTTGCCTTTAGACTGACTTGTGTCCAAGTCAGTCTTGGTTTTCAGTCAGTCTTGTGTCTTGGTTCTTCACGGGAGTATGTTTTGGCATGACAGCCCCTGGGCCAAATGGTGTGTGAAAACGTCTATGCCCAAACTGGGAATATAGTCTAGATCCCAACCCTGGAGGCTATTTTACATGTAAGTATGGAGTTTAAATTCTCTTAATGTCATTTTTTAAACCTTCGGTAGTATTCTAGTTATGACAGTAACAACATTTTAAACAGATAGAGTCTCTGACAGTAATATCACTCGTCCGGAAAAGAAAGGATTAAAAACAATATAAAAACTGGTGAGTACACATGGTTACAGACTCGGAGTTCAGCAGTTCGGCTGATTTGTCTCCTAAGCATAAGGTAAACTGGTTCACATTCAGAGGCCCTTTAAATGACATGATTTAATGTGACTAAAAGATGTCCAGATGGCACCACACTGCCTCTACTGGGAGGAGAGGTCAGACGGCAATTGGCTCGAACACAAACTGCACTAATGCAGAGCTACAAGCTGCCACATCAGGGTCCATCTTTCCAAGCTCCAGTTGGGTGAAATAATCAAGCACTGTCACAGTGTTCCCCAGATGCAGGGAAACATGGTGACTTTAAAGCCACCCTAAGTGCTGTCAGATACTCACAAGACGACTGTTTTAGGAAAAATACTTTAATATAAATTATCATCTATTTTATTTGTTTAATAAGAAGATAAATATTATACATATTAGGTGACAACTCTAATTTGAATCCACAATTCTATATATCATTGAATTCATGTGAGTATTGAAAGGTTACATTTAAAATCACAGTAGCAGAGGGGTACTAGGGTGGCTCAGTCGGTTGGTTATGCCTCCGACTTTGGCTCAGGTCATTATCTCACAGTTTGTGAGTTCGAGCCCCGCATCCAGCTCTGTGCTGGGAGCTCAGAACCTGCAGCCTGCCTTGGATTCTGTGTCTCCCTCTCTCTCTGACCCTCCCCCTCTCCTGCTCTGTCTCTCCCTCAAAAATAAACATTATAAACTTTTAAAAATAAAATTACAAGCAGCATAAGCATTTATACTCTTAATGTACACTTTTATCAAATGTAACTGAGATGACTGAAAATTGAGCGAAACCACACAGAAGACTATTGATGTAGTTAAAGGATAGTTGGTACTATTGCAATATTCTAAAATCATACTTTGTCTTATAAACTAATGGGTGCCTTATAAGAAATGACTACGAAAACACTGTGACTTTCAAAGAAGGAAAGACTCGAAAAGACCATTATCAAGAAGAAAAAGCTACTGATCATTTATTTCATAACAGAGTTTGTACAAAATACAGGTGAGCAAAGACAAAAGAGACACATTCATTAAAAAGAATATGGCTAAATATAATTCTATCTATAAGAAAATCTCAAAGCATCTTGAACTTGGTGACATGGTATATATGTTAGAAGTAGACAAACCTATGGTTTCATTGAAAAACAAAATGTAAAGTGCTTACATTTCCCCAGTTCAGAAATAATGCCTCTTTAAGCTAACAGGAGAGAAGGGACATGTCCTCCTATCTCCTCATTATTTAAGAAAGGAAAGTGGACAATGATATGGCAAAATGAGACCTACATAGAATGAGTAATTTGCTGGGCTGCCTGGGTGGCTCGGTCAGTTGAGTGACTGGCTCTTGAGTTCGGCTCAGGTCATGATCTCACCGTTAGTGGGATTAAGCCCTGTATCTTGCTCTGTGCTGAGGACATGGAGCCTGCTTGGAATTCTCTCTCTCCCTCTCCCTCTGCCCCTCCCCTGCTCTTGCCCACAGGCACGTGTACATGTATACATGTGTGTGTTTGCAGATGCTCTCTGTCTCTCTGACAAACAAATAAATAAATACTTAGAGAATGAGTGATTTGCAGAGACTCACAAAACAAACCAGCAGCAGAATTAGAACCAGAATACATGTCTTGTCTACTGGAGCAGTTCTCGTTCCATTATACCATTCTTTTTCTCTCTCAGCCATCAGGTTATAAGCTAACATAGAACAATTAATCATAGTACTTAGAGCTATAAAATTCCTGCAGAGATCATTTATTTTCAGCTTCTAGTCAATAAGCTATGAAGTATTTCCAGCTCCATTTTGCACATGAGGTAATTGGGATCAGAGTGATATGTCAAATATTAAACATCTAGTTGGTTTAGAAAGAAAGACCGTAAGTCCGATCTCCTTAATCTTAGGTGACTATTCTTTCTGCTGTTATATAGTGCCTTTCAAAATAACTATGCCTCTAACTGAGGTTGAACCACCAACATAGCTAGCAATTAAAAGCAAAACATGTAAATACTTACTTACAGAAATTTTGGTTAAATATCATATTACAGGAGATGTTCTCAAATGGTAAATCAGAAAGTAAGATTCTCTGCATGATGCGGTATCTTGAATCTGGAAGCAGTAAATAGATATATTTTCCATTTTGCTCATTCTATGCATTTGAGAAGTTCGTATGTTGGAAGTAATACTTAAATCATGTCATTTTATGATGTTTCAGGATCTTCCAAAAAATTGAAATTTGACCCTTAAAGTAATGGGGTCTCATGTGTTCTAGGATGGATAGAGAGGTTTTGATGGAGGAGTTAATTACCCAGACTCAGGTACTATACAGACTGATTTTATTATATGTTTTTTATATTTTATTTATTTATTGATTGATTGATTGATTGATTGATTTGAGAGAGAGAGATAGAGAGGGAAGACAGAGGGGCAGAGAGAAAGAAAGAGAGAGAAAGAGAGAGAATCTCGGGCAGGCTCCACACTCAGCATGGAACCCAACGTGGGGCTCAGTCCCTCAACCCTGGGATCACGACCTGAACTGAAATCAAGAGTCAGGTGCTCAACTGATTGAGGCATCCAGGCACCCCCATGCAGCCTGATTTTTAAATCTTGAACCTACTCTGTTATTCACATGACTCCCTTAAGTTTTGGTTTCTTAATATGTAAAATAGGATAATACTATAGGCTTCACAAGTTTGTATAAAGATTAAATGATATATGCAAAGTGCTTATTACAATGACAGTAATTGTTCAATAAACATTAGCTAGTACTAGCTAGTAGCTCAATAAACAGTCAGTATTTGCTGAGATAAGCTTCTATAACAAACAATCCAGGAATCTCAGTGGCTTTAGATACAAATGTTTGTTGTTCACTCATGTTACATATCAGCTATGGATCAGATTTACTTTGGCTCTATTTCACTTCTCCAGTCTGGGATCTAATCTCCCATCCCCCTGTTGCCCACATATAAGACATGCTATTCTCACGGTAGAAGGAAAAGAGAAATGTTCATAACTGGTGGCTCTTAAAGCTTTTGCATAGATGTGGTGTATGTTACTCTCCCTTCATATTGTTTTGGCCAAAGTAACTCACGAAGCCAAGTGAGAAAGTATATTTTTCCAAAGGGAGGTAATGGAATTACATGGCAATGAATGGAGATGTATAATTCTTTCTCATAGAGACAGCAAATAATTGAGAATGACAACTAATTCTACCATAGTTAGTGACTCCATCAAGGTAAAAAGGGAGATATAGGAAGCACTTTACCAAAAGCAAAAATAATTGGCTGTGTCTAATGTACCTCTACTACTAGTATGATGTTCAATAAGACATTGGTGCCTCTAAATTATAAGTTCCTTGTATGTTCAAGGACTGTTGTAAGAATTAAATGATGTAAAGACACTCAACTAAAGCCCTGTATGGAAATTCAAAGCAGTGATGAGCACTTTGGGAAACTGACCAATTGTTGCCCTGGATCGTAAACACGAAAATACAGGCAATCCAGATATTTTATTAAGAGCTCTGAGTGCTTATCAATCATGAGGGCTCCCACTGGGCATAGGTAGGCAATAGTAAAACCATTTACCACCAAGAAAATCTCAAAAATGAAATAACTTGCTGAACCTCAGCAAAAACAAGCATGAACTAGAGATCTTGAAACAGAAATCATGAACCCTACTACTACACTCCCAAGATAAAGGAGAAAATGAATGACAAACTTACACTGATATACAATAGCCCCACATTGTCTTCTCAACTCATCATTCATTATTCAATCAGTGACTCACTCATTTGTCCAGTAATTATTTATTGTTCCCCTGTTTTGTGCCTAGTTAAGGGGTAGAGAAATAACAATGAATAAAACATAACACATCCATGATATTATGACCCTTGTGTCTAACTGTCTAATTAAGGAGACCAATATTAATTAGATAATTATATTAATAATGTATAATTGCAAAATAGGAGATGTGCCATTGAAGAAAAGAAAATGATCTCTCAAGAGTGTATGAAGTTGGGAACAGGGAAGACTTTTCAGAATAGGTGATTTTGACCTGAGATTTGAAGAGTACCTACAGTACGTAGTTCGCTGGACCAAGGAAACAGGGGGTTGGGAGACATAACGGTGAAGAGCATCTCAGACAGAACACTCCAAGGTGAGAGAGTATGATACATTGAGAAACTGGAAATTCCCTGTGCCTGGAGCACAGAGAGGAAAGAGTGATGAGAGAGGATGGCCTGAGGCATGGAGGCTGAGTTCTACAGGGTCTTATAAGCTCTAACTATCTATCTTTATTCAAATATCAGTGAGACACCATTAAGTAAAATTAAGTAGGAAGGAGCTTGGTATAATTCGATTTTATTTTTTTTAATCAAAGTAATATATGCATTGGTTAAAAATTAAATTGTGCAGGAAGATTTATAAAGGAAAGCGATAGTCTCTCATCTCAACTCCACACTTTCCTAGACTCACTCCCCAGAGGAAAAGCCACTTTTAACCACTTTCTTTTTAGTTCTCCTTTCATTACTGTGATAGTGCTAAATGAATTGTTTACTCTTTAATTTCTCAATCCATGCTCAATAATATACTTTTCAACTTCCTGGTACTGAAGGTGGAGATTTAACTCACATTCTTTCACTTCTCATTACCCCATTCACCAGTCAATTTTTAAATCATCATTTGAATGCTTCTGTCATTCCCTTTGTAACTGTAAATAATATATTTAAACCTCTATTACATGTTCCAGGAAATATAAATAGTATGTCTCTAGTAGTGCCTTTACTATATTAATATATTAATACCTAGATAACTCTTTTCTTCCTCTCTCCTCCTTATTCATTTCTATAACTACCACTTGCATGTATGTGCATCAGTGAGATTGATCATCACTGACTATACTGTCTTTATCTAATTTTGCTATCAAAATATGCTAATCTTTTTTAAAAATTTTATTTATTTATTTTTGAGAGACAGAGAGAGGGGTGTGAGAATGTGCATGCAAGCGGAGGAGGGGCAGAGACAGAGAAGGAAAGAAAGAAGGAGCCAAGCCAGCCCCGCACTATCAGCACAGAGCCCAATAGAGCTGGATCTCACAAACCATGAGATTATGCCCTGAGCTGAAATCAAGAGTCACTTGCTTAACCAACTGAATCACCCAAGAGCCCCTAAAATATGCTAATCTGATAAAAGTTAGTTGGAAAGCCCTTCCTCCATTTCTCTTCCTTGGAAGTGTTTATGCAAGATTGAAATTATTTGTTCCTTAGAATATTTAGAATTCAGCTGTAAAATTGTCTAGATTTGTTGCTTTCTACATAAAAACAGATTTGATTTCTTGTAATGAACAACCTATTCAGGTTTACTTGCTCCATCAAGGGTGAATGTCCAGACCTCACATACCACTGGTCTTCTGGAGCAGTTTTTCTTGGGGAAGACCTCACTGAGGCAAGAGCAGTAGCTAGCCTGAGGGTCCACCCAATGCATTTCAGAGAAATACACAAGGATCTTTCAGGGCTCAATACCAAATTTCTATACAAGTTACCCTTCCCCTTAGGCTCCAGGGCTTTTAAGTTGCCTGGTTAGGAGGGGTGTCTGGGTGGCTCAGTCAGTTGAGCATCTGACTTTGGCTCAGGTCATGATCTCATGGTTTTATGACTTTGAGCCCCATATCCGGCTCACTGCTATCAGCACAGATCCCACTTCGGATCCTCTGTCTCCCTTTCTGTCTGCCCCCCTGCCCTGCTCACATTCTCTCCCTCTCTCTCTCTCTCTCAAAAATAAATAAACATTAAAAAAAAGAGTTGCATGATTAGGAAACAACTAGCCTCTTCTCTAGGATACATCAGCTGATGTATCTCAAGGATTCAACAGCAGAAAGATATGTTGCCCTCTTCAACACTGATGGGCTAACAGACTACTCTGATGTAATGGAGAGCTGGAATTCAAGTCCTGCAATGATAGCACTGTGACCAAATGGTGAAGAGTTTGTGCCCAGTGCTTCATCAGCCCCTTAGCTTTCAAGAATTGGGAAGAGAGAAACTTTTCCCTGGTTGGAATCCCAAGACTGGTGATTCAGCTACATGATATGATGGACCAATGTCTTGATCTGCTCTTATCAGCATTCTTTCAGAGCTGACCATAGTAACCACTAGGCTCTGACCAATTTTCATGGAGTTTTACTTGAAGCCAAACTCCTTTTCTGGAAAAGCTAGGCTATAGAAAATCTGTCTTGGACAAGTTGAGCCTTACCTCTTAGGTTTTCTGTTTCATCCTAAGTCATGTAAACAAATTTTTTTTAATGTTTATCTTTATTTTTGAGACATAGAGAGACAGAGCATGAGCAGGGGAGAGGCAGAGAGAGCGGGAGACACAGAATCAGAAGCAGTCTCCAGGATTTGAGCTGTCAGCACAGAGCCTGACGCGGGGCTTGAACTCGTCAACTGTGAGATCATGACCCGAGCTGAAGTCAGACACTCAACCGACTGAGCCACCCAGGTGGCTCTTCCTAAGTCATTTTTAATAACATTTTTAAGAGAATGCATTTACTTTATCTAATTTATCAAATTTCTTCAGATAAAATTGTTCATAATATGCATATCACTTTTTAAATTTCTCCTTTAAAAATGTTTTGCCAATTGTAAGTTTTTTAAAAAAGCAATTTTTAACCTTGTCTATTATTGTAGTTTGTTTTTGTATTTGTTGATTTCATTTACTTAACACATTTGATTGAATTCTGACAACAAGCAAAGCATTCTTCTAGGTTCTGGAGTGAAAAAAGTTTAAAAAATCCTTTATCTGATGAAACTTAGATTCTAATGTAAAGACAAGAATAAATATGTAAAGTACATTCTGTGTTAAATGTGATATACTTAATGGAGAAAAATACATCAGGATAGAGGAGTTAAGGACTCTGGAAATAGGAGTGTAGTTTTGTAAAGGGTTGTCAAAAAAGACCTCACAGAGAAGGTCACATTTGGGAAAGATCTGAATAAGAGCAGAGGGAACCCTGCCTTTCTCAGAAGGAAAAGCAGTATATATGGTGGTACCAGCATGATCCTGGTGTGAAAGCAATGTTGGGCACATTAGAAGGTCATTGAGATCCTTTTGTGATTGGTGTGGAGCCAGCAAAAGAGAAAGAAGTGAATGAGAGGGAGATACTTGCTTTTACCTCATTATTCCTTGCCTTCTAATTTCTTTGGATTTATTTTGGTATTACTTTTCTAATTTCTTGAGTTGAATACTTTGTGCAATAATTTTTAGGTGTTCTTCTTTACTAAGACAAGTACATAGGACTATATATTTTCCTCAAAATAGATGGCCTTTGTTAAAATACATGTATTTTATGTTTTATTTTTATCACTCAGTTTTAATAATATTCTAGCACCTATTTTATTTTGGCTTTGGTCTATAAATTGTTTGGCTAGAAATATATGTATATGCCAATTAATTATTGGGAGTTTTAGAAGGAAAGAGTAGTGAGAAGAGGGAAAGCAATGGTTACATACATAATGTCTGAGAATTTTATAGAAATTTTAAAAGATAATAATCCTCATATTCAGGAAGCTGATGAATCCAAAATGGATTAAAACATAATCCATCTCAATACGCTCAAATCTTCTATATTTTTATTAATAATTACTGAGCCATGCATAACTGTTGAGCACTTTAAATATGGTTAGTGCAACTGAGGAATTGAATTTTAAGTTTTATTTACTTTAAATAAATTTAATACTAATACCCATATGTGGCTAGTGGTTAGCATATTGAACATCACAGTTCTAAAATGAGGTTAGAAGAGGGCCTAGGGCTAATCCTTAAGAAAATGTGGCATTTGATGGCCACACAGAAGATGATGACTCTGCAAAAAGAACCAGGAAACTGTCAAAGAGGTGACAACAATACCTATAGAATGTACTTGCACAGAATCCAAAAAAAGAAAGTGTTTCAAGCAGGGGAGAGCAGTCAACAGTATAATGAGCTGCTGAGAGAATCCAGTAATCCTTACTTTTGGTTATTTAAGCATAAAGAAATTTAGGAACTTGTAGCAGCATACAAAATACCTTACAAGGAATAAATTCTTTATTGTGCTTTCTGGAAACACCTCAAAACAAAACTATACTCCGAAGAATCTTCTAACCCTAAGGCAATCAGGGTTTGCCAGTCATTTTATAAAATCACTGCCACAGAGGCCAGCTCTTGAGCCATGCTATTTCTGCTACAATTCACACCAACAAAAGAGATGCCTTTTGATCTACCTCTCTCCCAACTCAGTTCCAAATGTGAGGCTCAGGGGAGCTCATGTGGTTTTTGCAGACTAAGTTACCTCCAGGAGACTAGCTGCAAGGGAGTCTGACAAACGATGTTTTTAGCTTAAGGATGTTTTAAATTGTAGGTGGAGGGATGTATTTAGTTGTGTTATCTTTATGTTATTGGTCTTTAACTTAGTACCACTTTAGCAAGACAATGTGTCCTATGTGATGTTCATTTTTTTATAAATTTTTTTTTTTTTAATTTATTTTTGGGACAGAGAGAGACAGAGCATGAACGGGGGAGGGGGCAGAGAGAGAGGGAGACACAGAATCGGAAACAGGCTCCAGGCTCCGAGCCATCAGCCCAGAGCCTGACGTGGGGCTCGAACTCACGGATCGCGAGATCGTGACCTGGCTGAAGTCGGACGCTTAACCGACTGCGCCACCCAGGCGCCCCTCATTTTTTGAAATATGTTGGTATTTGCTTTATGCCTAGAATGAGGTTAGCTTTTGCATATGTTTTGGGTGTTCCCAAGAATGTAGGATGTATCTTGTGTGTACTCTAATTTTGTGGTGTAATTTCTAAAAAGATCCATTGGGTCCAGCAGGAAACTGTATTGCTCAAATCTTCCATATTCATTCTTATGAATTATTATGAGTTTTGTGTCAAAATCTCCCATTATGATAATGAAATTCATCAATTTTGACTTTACTGGTAAACTAGATTACCAGTGCTCTAGTTTAGTTTTCATGAAAATATTTTTATTTTGCTTCTCTGTTTTAAATCAGATTTCACTAAGATGCAACTTACATCAAACATAATTGTATTTTCAGCACCTTAAAGGTATTATGTTATATGCCTTAGCTTACATTGTCAATCCACATCACTCCTTTCTAGGTAAAATGTCTTTTCTCTCTAGCTCTTTTTAAATCCTTATTTGCTTTGGGTTCTTCAATTTTCCTACCATATGACTTTAAATAATTTTTTTAGAATTTTCCTGCTAGAGATTAGTTATGTATTCTGAGTATGAAGATTGATGACTTTCTTTAATTCTGAAAAATTCTCAGCATTTATTACCTTGAATATTACCTGCCCATACTTCACTCTCTCCTTTTTTTCTGAAACTGTGATTGCATTATTTTAGGCCATCCCACTTCAGCCATATCTTATAACTACTATTTTTAAATTTTATTTAAATACAAGTTAGTTAACATACAGTGTAGTAAGGGTTCAGGAGTAGAATTTAGTGATTCATCACTTACATATAACACCCAGTGCTCATCCCAACAAGTGCCCTCCTTAATGTACATCACCCATTTAGCCCATCTTCCCACCTACCTCCCCTCCAGCAACCCTCACATTGTTCTCTGTATTTAAGATTCTCTTATGATTTGCCACCCTTTCTCTTTTATCTTATTTTTCCTTCCTTTATGTTCATGTTTTGCTTCTTAAATTCCACATGAGTAAAATCATAGAATATTTGTCTTTCTCTGACCGACTTGTGTTGCTTAGCATAATACACTCTAGTTCCATCCACGTTGTTGCAAATAGCAAGATTTTTCATTCTTTTTGATTGCCAAGTAGTATTCCATTATGTGTATGTATATATATATATATATACATATATACACACATTTATATATACACATATATATAATGGAATTGTATATACACACACACACACACACACATATGTATATAATGGAATTGTATATATATACAATTGCCAAGTAGTATTCCATTGTGTGTGTGTGTGTGTGTGTGTGTATGTATATATATATATAATGGAATACATATATAGAATGCAATTATATATAATATAAACATACACATATAATATATGTAATATATTACATATATTACACATATATTATATTATGTATATTATATTACATTATAATATATTATATGTATTATATATAATGGAATTGTATACCTTTATAATGGAATTGTGTGTATATATATATATATATATATATAAATAAATTGAATTGTGTATAGGTACATGTGTGTATATGTATATGCAATAGAATCTATAAATGTATGTATGTATATGTATACACACAATGGAATTGTACATATATATATAAATTGAATTGAATATATATGAATGTATATATATGTATGTATGTGTGTATATAAACATTCCATGCCCATGGATTGGAAAAACAAATATTGTTAAAATGTTAATACTACCCAAGGTAATCTACAAGTTCAATGCAATCCCAATCAAAATAACACCAACATTCTTTGCAGAGCTAGAGCAAACAATCCAGAAAAGAACTTGAATAGCCAAAGTAATGTTGAAAAAAAATCAAAGCTGGAGGCATCACTATTTCAGACTTCAAGCTATATTACAAAGCTGTAATTATCAAGACAGTATGGTACTGGCACAAAAACAGACACACAGATCAGTGGAACAGAATAGAGAATGTAGAATGGAACCAGAAATATAGGGCCAACTAATCTTTGACAAAACAGAAAAGAATATCCAATAGAAAAAAGATAGTCTCTTCAGAAAATGGTGCTGGGAAAACTGGACAGAGACATGCAGAAAAATGAAACTGGACCACTTTCTTACAACATACACAAAAGTAAATTCGAAATGGATAAAAGATCTAAATGTGAGACAGGAAACCATCAAAACCTACAGGAGAAAACAGGCAGCAACTCTTTGACCTTGGCGTCAGCAACTTTTTACTAGACATGTCTCTGGAGTCAAAGGAAATAAAAACAAACATGAACTATTGGGACCTTATCAAGATAAAAAGCTTCTGCACAGCAAAGGAAACAATCAACAAAACTAAAAGGCAATCAATGGAATGGGAGAAGGTGTTTGCAAATGACATATCAGTTAAATAGTATCCAAAATCTATAAAAAAAAAAAAAACTTATCAAATTCAACACCCAAGAGACAAACAATCCAGTGAAGAAATGGGCAGAAGACATGAATAGACACTTTTCCAAAGAAGACATCCAAATGGCTAACAGACACATGAAAAGATGCTCAAAATCATTCACCATCAGAAAAATATGTATCAAACCTCACATCTGTCGGCATGACTAAAATTAACAACTCAGGAAACAACAGATATTAGCAAGGATGCTAATATGCTAAAAGGATACTAAAATGGAGAAACGGGAACACTTTTGCACTGCTGGTGGAAATGCAAACTAGTGCAGCCACTCTGGAAAACAACATGAAGTTCCTCAAAAAACTTATAATCACATTTTATTTTTCCCAATCCTTTCTCTTCATGCTTCTCTCTGTGGTCTTTAATCAACCTTCTAGATAATTAATTATTTCTTTAGTCATGTGAGTTTTTGTGAGTTTATACTTTGCTGCCCTAAATCTGATTTGAGAGCCCATTCCACAGAAATGATGGGTTTTTGTTTCCTCCAAGTATCTCTGGACATGTCTTACTCAAGTCTACTTTGTTTTCCATGTAAGTAATTCAATACTTATTTTTTTAATATGAAATTTATTGTCATATTGGTTTCCATACAACACCCAGTGCTCATCTCAACAGGTGCCCTCCTCAATGCCCATCACCCACTTTCCTCTCCCTCCCAACCCCCATCAACCCTCAGTTTATTCTCAGTTTTTAAGAGTCTCTTATGGTTTGGCTCTCTCCCTCTCTAACTTTTTTATTCCCCTTCCCCTCCCCCATTGTCCTCTGTTAAGTTTCTCAGGATCCACATAAGAGTGAAAACATGGTATCTGTCTTTCTCTGTATGACTTATTTCACTTAGCGTAACAGTTCCATCCACATTGCAACTCAAGTCTACTTTAATTAAACATTTTGGCTTCAGGTTCCTGGACCATAATGATAATTTGAACCATAAACACATGTGAAGATAGAGATGTTGTTATAAATTTCCACTAAGTTTTTTTTTTTTTTTTCTATTCTACTTGGAAGCTTAGGCTCTAGGGCAGCAAACTCTGATTGACAACCAAATCTTACCTGCAGTCTGCTTTTGTACAGTGTATGTGTCACAAAAAAAGGGTTTTGTGTTTTAACATTTTTAAAAGTGATGAAAGTAATTACATAAATAAAGAATATGTGACAAAGATCACATGTATAGCCCGCAAAGCCAAAAATATTTATTATCTATTCTTTTACTAAATAAAATGGCTAATCTCTCAGATTAGAGATCAAGGAAGGACCTTTTGTTTAAGTATCTATCCAAATCTTTTGCCCATTTCTTATGTTAACTTGTTTGTTCTTTTTTTATTGACTTGTAAGTTTTCTTTACGTGTTCTGTATACAAATTCATCATCCAATATGTGTTTTGCAAGTATTATCTCCCAGTCTCTGGCCTGTCTTTTGATTTTCTTAATAGTTTCTTTCAAAAAGCAGGTTTTTATTTTAATGAAATTTAATTATCATTTCTTCTTTTAAATTTTCTGTGTCCTATCAAAGGAATTTTGCCTAATCTAATGCTACAGAGATTTATTCATATATTTTCTTCTAGTATTTTCAGAGTTTTAACTCTTACATTTACTTTGTGATCCATTTTGTGTCTTGATTTTTGTTCATAAAATCATGGGGGTTTTTAGGTATTTTAAAATATTTAAACTATTATGTAGCAGGATTATATGAGAAATCTGTGCTTTCTGTTCAATTTTTATGTGAACCTAAAGTTGCTCTAAAAAAAAAAGTCTAAAGAAAATCCTGCCATTTGCAACAATATGAATAAACCTGGAAGACATTATCTTAAGTGAAATAAGCCACACATAGGAAGACAAATACTTTATGATCTCACTTATATGTAGAATCTAAAATGTGAAACTTACAGAACCAGAGAATAGAATGGTGCTTACCAAGGATTGGGGAATAGGGCTAATGTTGGTCAAGGGTACAAACTTTTAGTTATAAAATAAGTTGTGGGGATCTAATGTACAGCATAACGACTATAGTTAATAATACTATATTGTATTCTTAAAATTTATCAAGAGAGAAATCTTAAGGGTTCTCACCACACACACACACACACACACACACACACAAAGATTTTAAAAAGGTAACTGTGAGGTAATAGATATATTAATTAACTTGATCATGGTAATCATTTTGCCTTATATATATATATTTATATATATATAATTACAAGATAATTATGATTATAGTATATAATCATAATATGTATATAATATATATAATCATCATGTTATCCACCTTAAAAATCACATTGTATGGCCTAAATATATGAAATTTTAATTTGTCAATCATACCTCAAAAAAGCTGGAAAAAATGTTCAGTAATGTCTGTTAAAAAATTTGTGGTATATTATGAAACACTATATGCCAACAAATTGGACAAACTGGAAGAAATGGATAAATTCTTAAAAATATATAAACTACCAAAACAAACAGGAAGAAATAGGAAACTTGAATAGACTGTTAACCAGTAAAGAAACTGAATCAGTAATCAAAAATATCCCAACAAACAAAAAGTCCAGGACCAGATTGCTTCACAGGGTAATTCTACCAAACATTTAAAGAAGAGTTAACATCTATCCTCCTCAAACTATCCCCAAAAATAGAAATGGATGGAAAAATTCCAAATTTATTCCATGAGGGCTGCATTACCCTGATACTAAAACCAGACAGTGACACCGCTAAGAAAACTACAGGCCAATTCCCTGATGAACATGAATGCAAAAAATCTCAATAAAATACTGGCAAACTGAATCCAACAATACATTAAAACAATCATTCACCACAATTAAGTGGGATTTATTCCTGGGCTGCAAGGGTGGTTCAATATTCACAAATCAATCAATGTGAAACTCCACATTAATAAAAGAAAGAATAAGAACCATATGATCCTTTCAATAGATGCATATAAAGCATTTGGCAAAGTACAACATCCATTTATGATAAAAACTCTCAGCAAAGTAGGGTTAGAGGGAACATACCTCAACTTCATAAAGCCCATTTATGAAAAGCTCACAGCTAATATCATCCTCAATGGGGAAAAACTGAGAACTTTCCTTCTATAGTCAGGAACAAGACAGGGATGTCCACTTTCACCACTGTTATTTAACATAATACTGGAAATCCTAGCCACAGCAATCAGACAACACAAAGAAATAAAAGGCATCCAAAGGAAGAAGTCAAACTTTCACTATTGGCAGATGACATGATACTCTATATAGAAAACCCAAAAGACTCCACCAAGAAATTGCTAGAACTGATATACAAATTCAGCAAAGTCACAGGATACAAAATCAATGTACAGAAATCTGTTGCATTCCTATACACCAATAATGAAGCAACAGAAAAAGAAATCAAGGAATTGATCCAATTTATAATCGCACCAAAAACCATAAGATACCTAGAAATAAACCTAACAAAAGAAGTAAAAGATCTGTACTCTGAAAAATATAAAACATTGATTAAAAAAAAATTGAAGTGGACACAAAGAAATGGAAAAACATTCTATGCTCATGGATTGGAAGAACAAATATTGTGAAAATGTCTATATTACCCAAAGCAATCTACACATTCAATGCAATTCCTATAAAAATACCACTAGCACTTTTCACAGAACTAGAACAAACAATCCTAAAATTTGTATAGACCCACAAGAGACCCCAAGTAGTCAAAGCAATCTTGAAAAAGAAAAGCAAAGCTGGAGGAATCACTATTCCAGACTTCAAGTTATATTACAAAGCTGTAGTGTTCAGGACAGTATGGTACTGACACAAAAACACACACATAGATCAGTAGAACAGAGTAGAAAATCCAGAAAGGAATCCACAAGTATATGGTCAACTAATCTTCAACAAAGCAGCAAAGAATATCCAATGGAAAAAAGACAGTATCTTCAGCAAATGGCGTTGTGAAAACTGGAAAGCAACATGCAAAAGAATGAAACTGGACCAGTTTCTTACACCATACACAAAAATAAATTCAAACTGGGAGAAGACCTAAATGTGAGACAGGAAACCATCCATCAAAATCCTGCAAGAAAACACAGGCAGTAACTTCTTTGACATCAGCCATAACAACTTCCTACTAGGTATATCTCCTGAGGCAAGGAAAACAAAAGCAAAATAAACTATTAAGACTTCATTGAAATAAAACATTTCTGCACAACAAAGGAAACAATAAAAAAAACTGAAAAGTAACTTTCAGAATGGGAGGAGATATTTACAAATGACATATGCAATAGTATTCAAAATATACAAAGAACTTATAAAACTCAACACCTGAAAAAACAAATAATCCAATTAAAAAATGAGCAGTAGACATTTTTCCAAAGAAAGTGTACAGATGGTCGACAGACACATGAAAAGATGTTCCACATCACTCATCATCAGGGAAATACAAGTCAAAACTACAATGACATATCTCCCCACACGTCAGAATGGCTAAAACTAATAACACAGGAAACAACGTATATTGCAAGGATGCAGAGAAAGGGAAACCCTCTTACACTGTTGATGGGAATGCTGCTCTGGAATTTCCAGACTACAGCCTCTCTGGAAAACTGAAATTCCCCCAAAAAGTTAAAAATAGAACTTCCCTACATCTCAGCAATTGCACTACTAGGTATTTACCCAAAGGATACAAAAATAATAATTCAAAGGGAAATATGTAACCCAATATTTATAGCAGCATTATCAACAATAGCCAAATTTGGGAAGAGTCCAAATGTCCACTGACTGATGAATGGATAAAGATGATGTGCTATATATGCAATGGAATATTACTCAGCCATTAAAAGAATAAAATCTTGCCATTTGCAATGACATGGATGGAGCTAGAGAATATTACGCTAAGTGAAATAAGTCAGTCAGAAAAAGACAAATAACATACGATTTCACTCATGAGTGGAATTTAAGAAAGAAAACAGATGAACATGGTAGGGAGAAAGAGAGAGAGGCAAATCATAAAATAAACTCTATAGAGAACATATGGATGGTTATCAGGGGGGAGGCTGGCAGAGAGATGGGTTAAATAGGTGATGGGTTTACCAAGGGCACTTATGATGAGCACTGAGTTTTTTATAAGGGTGATGAATCACTAAATTCTACTCCTGAAACCAGTATTACACTATATGTTAACTAACTGGAATTTTTTAAAAATTTTTTTTAATGTTTATTATTTCTGAGACAGAGAGAGTCAGAGCATGAGTGAGGGAGGGGCAGAGAGAGAGGGAGACACAGAAGCAGAAGCAGGCTCCAGGCTCTGAGCTGTCAGCACAGAGCCCGATGCGGCGCACAAACTCACAAACCATGAGATCATGACCTGAGCCGAAGTCAGTCTCTCAACCAACTGAGCCACCCACGCACCCCTACTAACTGGAATTTAAATAAGAATTTGGGAGTGAGGTGGGGAGGAAACTTGGAAGGAAAAAAATGTGATATATACATATAACGGAATACTATTTGGCCAGAAAAAGAAATGAAATACTAATATATGCAACATGAATAAACACCAAAAAATTGCTAAGTAAAAAAGCCAGACACAAAAGGTCACATATTGTATGATTCCCCTTATATCTACTTATATTCCATGAAAACATCCAGAACAGGTGAAGTCCGTAAAGAAAGAATGCTGATCAATGTTTATTAATGTTTATGAGGGGTTGGTCGCAGGGGTGAATGGGGAAAACTGTTTAATGATACAGTGTTTTCTTTTGGAACAATGGAAATGTTTTGGAACTAGATAGAAGTGGTACATTCACAATGCACAATGCACAACACTGTGAATGTACTAAATGTTACTGAGTTGTTCACTTTAAAATGAGAAATTTTATGTTATGTGTATTTCACCACAATAAATTCTTTGAATGTTTATTTATTTTTGAGAGAGAGAGAGAGACAGAGAGAAAGAGAGAGAGAGAATGAGTGGGAGGGGAGCAGTGAGAGAGGGAGAGACACAGAATCCTAATGCAGGGCTCAAACTCATGAACCTGAGTTGATCATGACCTAAGTGGAAATCAAGAGTCAGACACTTCACTAACTGAGCCACCCAGGCATCACTATCACTGCAATAAATTTTTAAAAATTTAAGAATCAAGGTGAATTCCTTATAAGCTTAATTCTTTTTAATGTGACCAAATCTATAAATTTATAAATTTTTAGATATTATCATTTAACATCTATTTTATATTTAAAATATCTTTCCAACCTTCTGAAATTTGCAAAAACCAAAACAAAACAAAACCCAATCACCAGAATTTTCTTCTACTAGCTTTATGGTTTAACCAATCTGAAACATATTTTGATATAAAATATGTAATAAAATATAAATATAGTAACAGCAGGCCTTCACAGGGAAAGAATCATGTGGGTTTGGAAAAAGTGTTTTGGAATGGAAAATATAACCGCAAGGCTATGAGTTAATGAGAAACCAGAGAGTATCCAATTGTCCTGTATCATAAAAATGAGAAGAATTTGTTTTCATTTTGTTTTATGTTGGGCTTTGAAATGAGTGAAACATAAAGGAAGGCTAAAACCTGATTTTCAGAAGACACCTACAAATGGACAGTTGAGGAAATGAAATGTTTGATATTCAATTTTTATGTTTATAGTGCTGCATTGTCAATCCCATTTATTTCCCCCAAAGAATCCTTAACCTTGGCTAACACCAAAAGCTCTTGAAAGCAGATGAGCAAGGTGAGTTTCATCTCCAGGACAATGTAGTGGAACAAGGTAGCAAAATGACCTGGGGGCTGAAATACCTCATAAGAAGCAGAAATCTCAGGTAGGATGTATTTTCTCACACTGGACTTTCTACTGGACATAAAATAAGGGTTCAAGTTCATCTTTCTTAGATTTTTAAGAGGCAGTATGACTTTAGCTAATAGCTGAGCACTAGGTATAGACAAGAATGAAGACATTTCTAATCTATTCTACAATTATGATTGTTCAAAGGCACTTTAATAGAAAAGTAATTTAGTAAGTTTGTCAGGGAAAAAAAAAACACCCTAAAGTATATGCTTGAAAGAAACTTGTTTGTATTAGCCTTTTTGAAATCACTAAAATTTAAGTTAGGGAAGATCCAATTTGTATTATGCAGATAGTAAAAACAAACTCAAAACCAAAAATTATTTCATGCATTTAACTCATTTTGGAATGAAATTTCATAAGTTTACTTGTCACTTTTTAGGTTATAAAAAAACAGATGCTATTTTTGAACTCTAGGTGTTCAAAGAGAATGGCTGATAATCTACTTTGCTAAGGACAATAAATTTTATCTCATGCTCAGAAAAAATCAGGAGGACATTTTTACCGATTTTACCAAACCAGCAGGATTAACTTCCAACTAATCTTTCTGTTTTAGCAAAACAACATATAAAAGTGAATGAATATAAGATTTTAAAATAATTCCTTAGATATGAGTAATATCTTTCTTCTAAGAGCTCAAAGCAATTTGCTTTCTGTTCTTATTCAGTCAAGAAACACTTCTGTGAAGAAAATGTGCATTACGTGAGAGATAAATATGTATTTTCACTCTCATTTTATAAATAGGAAAATTAAAACTTGATAGACTAAGTTGAGATTAAGTTTTGAGATTAAAACTTGATTTTGAGATTAAAAATTTGAGATTAAGTTTTGGCTCAAGATTACAAAGCTAAACTCAGATGTCCTGACTTCCTGACTTAATCTCTCTCCAAAGACTACTTACTCTCTGAGCAATGCAGAAATCCCCTTATCTTTTGCTGGATTTCAGTGAATGACCTTGTCAGGTCGGGCAGGTACCATGTTGTCTTCCCAAAACTAGTTTCTTTTTCACTTCCATATTTTCATCTATCTGGAATGTTCCTTACCCCTTTATGTATTCAAATACATCCTTCATGTCCCATCTCATCTAAAAATTATCCTTGGACTAAGGAGACTCAATTTCAGTTGGTTTAACCCACAAAACGAATATATTTAACCAAGGTTTAACCAATCATGACCATGATTCTGGTGTAGATATCAGCACCTTTCAGAAGAAAATACCCAGTTAGTTTGTCCTCTTTGAGGGCAGAAACCATGTCTTAGTCATCTTTTTTCATTTAGTACCTATATAAGGCCAGATACAGTAGACAATGAGAGTAAATCTTGCTGAGAAGATTGCTATATGTCACCATGTTGATATATTTTATATATATATATGTATTAACTTATACTAATGACATATTAATAACTTAGATTAATTAACCTGCATACCTTATACTAACTATTCTATTAATAACTTCTGAAACATATTAATATGTTTAAATAACAGAGCACAGTACTGATTTAGTTGATGGCAAATAAAGCTGGCAATGACCTCACAACCACTATTGGCTCCCTATCCATGCTGCAATGTCTTTGATGTCTGTCAACTAGATTATGATGTTTAAAAATATGAGGAGTCTTTTTATTGGTGCTCTTTACATCACACCATTCTTAGTCTCTAGCTGCAATCACTATGGTTATTCCCCTTTGCACACTTGGCTTATTCTTCACCATTTACTCATATATTACCAGGTCCTCATAGGGTTTGGAACATGGTTATGAGAGTGGGGGGTGGGTGATGGCAGATGTAGGATGGCAACTGAGTGATCAGCTTCCTCTTTCTAGCCATGGCCACATTCCCTTTTAACATGTCTCCAACTCTTTCCTGAACTTCCAGACAGACATGTTTTCTAGATGGCTATGGGCTTTCTGCTTTACTAGATCATTTTACCTGTGGTTCTCTAGGTACTTAACAATGAATCAGGCACATAGTAGATGCTCAGTAAATACTAATTAATTCATCAGCCACCTGGAAAGGGAGTGCAGCAGAGGCACTTCTGAAATACCAGAAGAGCCAAGGTGACTGATCTCAATAAGAATTACTATTCATCCCAAGAATCAGCAAAAGAACTGCTATTGCCAATAATGCTCTTAACTAACACAAGCCCAATCCAGCAAGCCATATTGGTATTTAGTCCAGTTGCCATCTATTCCACTCTTGTCAAAGGGGGATAAGAAATGCCTTTTAGTTAAAATAACAGGACCATAGACTTCCTACTTTTCCATCTTCTTGGTTCACTGGAATAAGCAAAACAGAAATGGTAATGCTATTGACAACAGAGATATGTAAGAGATTGTGAGATCATCAAAGAACTGGGATTCATTTATCTACGAATAATTAAGAATATGTATTAAATATATGTATTAGGAGGAGGAGCCAAGATAGTGGAACAGCATGGAAGGTTTTTGTGTGTCTCGCATCCATGAAATATAGCCAGACCAACACTTAACCATCCCACACACCTAGAAACCTGATTGGAGGATTAATACAACAATCTGCACAACCTGAACCACAGAATTCAGCAGGTATGCAGAGTGGAGAAGTGAACTTGGGGAGCAAGAAGCCGAGAAAGGTAGGGAACCGCTTTTGAGGGCAGAGAGAGGACAGACTGGGGAGGGGGGAGAATACAGGAAAAGCACCCCTCCCCAAAAGCAGTTGGAGAGAAAGTGGAAAATTGGAAACAGCTGCAGGCACTACACTAAAAAGGGAGAAAGGAGAAAGGAGAAAGGAGAAAGGAGAAAGGAGAAAGGAGAAAGGAGAAAGGAGAAAGGAGAAAGGAGAAAGGAGAGGGCTTAAATTCCATTAAGACTCTAAACAAGGGGAGAGCAAAGGCTGCAACGCCACAGCTCGATACCTGGTGGTGCTCCGGTGGGAAGGGCGAATCCCCAGGAACAAAGTGGGGTCCGGGAGGTTCTTGGGCCACATGGGGAAAAGCGGTTCCACTGCTGGAAGGACATTTGGTAGAGACTGTTGAAGCCACCTGGTCCCAGCAGACTCCAGAGGGAGGCCACATTCGCTGGTGCTGGAATAAGGTCGTTAAGCGTGAAGCCTGGTGCCAGATGTCTGTTGTGATTTTCCGTAATCCCTGAAACGCTGCTGCTACACTATCTCGCAAACTTTTTCTGAGGCGGGCTGGCACCTGGCTGCCGTCTCGGGGCACCAGCAGCAGCAAGCGTTCTTGGCTGCAGCTGACATTTGGCCATTGCTCATTCGGCCATTGCTCGGTGAGACCCTCCCGCAGAGGGACGGAACAGGTCAAAGCCGCAGTCCTTCAGAAGTAAGGGGCTGGGGAAAACAGCCACATCTGAGACAAAACTCGGGAGTGAGGTATTGCCTGAGGCCTGATCACGGAGAGTGGAAAAGCGGGGAGTAGATGAGAGCTGAAGACAGAGGACAGGTGCGCTATTGCTGATCCAGGAGAACAGACTGGGTGGCTGGGTGGTGCCATTTTTCACCAATCCCGCGCATGCGCATGCGCACTGAGGAGCACCGCAAGAATCCACCCCAGTAGGCTAGCAGCGCCATCTAGTGGAGAACGGAGCTGTTACACAGAGCCCCGCCCAACTGGGCCAACTTCACTCTTCAAGAACACAAGTCTCACCACCAGCTTAATTTATGGACTATAAAGAGCTACATAGACTGATTTCTAGGGGAAAACGAAGCAATTTCAGTCCTACTTCAATCTGTTAGCAGGTTCATCTATTCAATTTTTTTTCTTTTTTTTTCCTTTTTCTCTTTTGCAATTCTTTTCTTTTTCTTGAATACAGAAAGAGAAGAAATTCATTTTTATTTTTAATGTTTATTAAAAATATCTTTCTTTAATTTTTATTACTATATTTTTTACTTTTGTGTAAATTTTTCCAAATTCTACTTTACTGCCATCATTTTATTTTAGTATACTTCACACCTTTTCAAATTTTCAAACAATTTCCTTTTTTTCTTTCTTTTTCTTTTTCCTCTTTTTCCTTTTTTTCTTTCTCTTGAATGCAGAAAGAGAAAAACTTCATTTTTACTTTCAATTTCTATTAAAAAGATTTTTAATTTTTATTATTATATTTTTTGCTGTTATGTAAATTTTTTCAAATTATATTTTACTTCCACCATTTTATTTTAGTCTACTACAGTGTATTCACTTTTTCAAATTTTCAAACACTTTCTTTTTTTTCCTTTTCTTTTTTATCTTTTTTCTTTTTCATTTCTTTTCATTTTTCTTAAATACAGAAAACGAAAAAATTCATATTGATTTTTAATTTCTATTAAAAATATTTTTCTTTAATTTTTTCTACTATATTCTTTACTTTTGTGTATATTTTTTCCAATCCTATTTTACCTTCATCATCTCATTTTAGTCTACTTCAGGGTATTCATTTTTCAAATTCTCAAACGATTTCCTTTTTTTCTCCCTCCCCCCCCCTTTTTTCCCCTCTAATCTGTCAAACCAATTTCAACACCCAGACCAAAACACACCTAGGATCTAGCATCATCTATTCGATTTTGTGTGTGTGTTTTTAATTTCTAATTTTAATATTTTTTTAATTTTAATTTTTTTATTTCAATTTTTCTACCTCATTAATTCCTTTTCTCCCTTCAAAATGACAAAACGAAAAATACACCCCAAAAGAAAGAGTACGAAGAAACAACAGCCAGGGATTTAACCAACACAGATACAAGCAAGATGTCTGAACCAGAATTTAGAATCATGATAATAAGAATATTAGCTGGGGTCAAAAATAGATTAGAATCCCTTTCTGCAGAGATAAAAGAAGTAAAAAATAGCCAGAATGAAATTAAAAATGCTATAACTGAGCTGCAATCATGGATGGATGCAGCAGTGGCAAGGATGGATGAGGTAGAACAGAGAATCAGCGATACAGAGGACAAACTTATAGAGAATAATGAAGCAGAAAAAAAGAGGCAAAAGAGCACGATTTAAGAATTAGATAAATCAGTGACTCATTAAAAAGGAACAACATCACAGAGTGCCCGGGTAGCTCAGTCAGTGAAGTGGCTGACTTCTGCTCAGGTCATGATCTCACAGTCCATGAGTTCGAGCCCTGGGTCGGGCTCTGTGCTGATAGCTCGGAGCATGGAGCCTGCTTGTGTTTCTGTGTCTCCCTCTCTCTCTGCCCCTCCCACATTCGCTCTCTGTCTCTCTCTGCCTTTCAAAAATGAATAAATGTTAAAAAATAAATAAATAAAAAAAAAATAAAGGAACAACATCAGAATCATAGGGGTCCCAGAAGAGGAAGAGAGAGAAATAGGTGTAGAAGGGTTATGTGAGCAAATCATAGCGGAAAACTTTCCTAACCTGGGGAAAGACACAGACCTCAAAATCCAGGAAGCACAGAGGACCCCCATTAGATTCAATAAAAACCGACCATCAACAAGGCATATCATAGTCAAATTCACAAAACACTCAGGTAAGGAGAGGATCATGAAAGCAGCAAGGGAAAAAAAGTCCCTAACCTACAAGGGAAGACAGATCAGGTTTGCAGCAGACCTGGCACAGAAACTTGGCAGGCCAGAAAGGAGTGGCAGGAAATATTCAGTGTGCTGAATCAGAAAAATATGCAGCCAAGAATTCTTTATCCAGCAAGACTGTCATTCAAAGTGGCATATACCAAAAGCAACAAAGATTAGAAAGGACCAGAGAACATCAAAAGAAACTCCAACTCTACAAGCATCATAATGGCAACAAATTCATATCTTTTAGTACTCAGTCTAAATGTCAATGGACTCAATGCTCCCATCAAAAGACATAGGGTAACAGAATGGATAAGAAAACAAGATCAATCTATATGCTGTTTACAAGAGACCCCCTTTAGACCTAAAGACACCTTCAGACTGAAAATGAGGGCAGGGAGAACCATCTATTATGCTAATGGTCAACAAAAGAAAGCCAGAGTAGCCATACTTATATCAGGCAATCTAGACTTTAAAATAAAAACCATATTAAGAGATGCAGAAGGGCATTATATCATAATCAAGGGGTCTATCCACAAAGAAGACCTAACAACTGTAAACATTTATGCGCCAAATGTGGAAACATGCAAATATATAACTCAATCACAAACATAAAGAAACTCATCTATAGTAATACCATAATAGTAGGAGACTTCAACACCCCACTCACAGCAATGGGCAGATCATCTAATAAAAAAATCAACAAGGAAACAATGGCTTTGAATGACACACTGGACCAGATGGACTTAATAGATATATTCGGAACATGTCATCCTAAAGCAGCAGAATATACATTCTTCTCCAGTGCACATGGAACGTTCTCCAGAATAGACCATATACTGGGACACAAATCAGCCCTAAGTAAGTACAAAAAGATTGAGATCATACCGTGTATATTTTCAGGCCACAATGCTATGAAACTTGAAATCAACAAGAAAAAATTTGGAAAGGTAACAAATACTTGGAGACTGAAGAACATTCTACTAAGGAATGAATGGGCTTAAAGAGGGAATTTAAAAGTATATGGAAGTCAATGAAAATGATAATACCACAACCCAAAACCTCTGGGACGCAGCAAAGGCAGTCATAAGAGGAAAGTATATAGCAACCCAGGCCTTCCTAAAGAAGGAAGAAAGATCTCAGATACACAACCTAGCCTTACGCCTTAAGGAGCTGGAAAAAGAACAGCAAATAAAACCCAAAACTAGCAGAAGACAGGAAATAATAAAGATTAGAGCAGAAATTAATGCTATTGAAACGAAAAAAAAAAACCAAAAAACAGTAGAACAGATCAATGAAACCAGAAGCTGGTTCCTTGAAAGAATTAACAAAATTGATAAACCACTAGCCAGTTTGATCAAGAAGAAAAAGGAAAGGACCCAAATAAATAAAATCAAGAATGAAAGAGGAGAGATCACAACCAACACAGCAGATATAAAAACAATAATAAGAGAATATTATGAGCAATTATATGCCAATAAAATGGTAATCTGGAAGAAATGGACAAATTCCTAGAAACATACACACTACCAAAACTGAAACAGGAAGAAATAAAAAATTTCAACAGACCCATAACCAGTAAGGAAATCGAATTAGTAATAAAAAATCTGCCAAAAAACAAGAGTCCAGGACCAGATGGCTTTCCAGGGCATTCTACCAAACATTTAAGGAAGAGTTAACACCTATTCTCTTGAAACTGTTCCAAAAAATAGAAATGGAAGGAAAACTTCCAAACTCTTTCTATGAAGCCAGCATTACCCTGATTCCAAAACCAGACAGAGACCCAACTAAAAAGGAAAACTATAGACTAATTTCCCTGATGAACATGGATGCAAAGATCCTCAACAAGATATTAGCCAACTGGATCCAACAATACACTAAAAAAATTATTCACCACACCAAGTGGGATTTATACCTGGGATGCAGTGCTGGTTCAATATCTGCAAAACAATTAATGTGATTCATCACATCAATAAAAGAAAGGACAAGAACCATATGATCCTCTCAATAGGTGCAGAGAAAGCATTTGACAAAATACAGCTTCCTTTCTTGATAAAAACCGTCAAGAAAGTAGGGATAGAACGAGCATATCCCCAGATCATAAAAGCCATATATGAACAATCCAATGCTAATATCATCCTCAAAGGGGAAAAACTGACAGCTTTCCCCCTAAGGTCAGGAACAAGACAGGGATGCCTATTCTCACCACTGCTATTCAACATAGTATTGGAAGTCTTAGCCTCTGTAATCAGACAACATAAAGAAATAAAAGGCATCCAAATCAGCCAGGAGGAGGTCAAACTTTCACTCTGCGCAGATGACATGATAGTCTATATGGAAA
This sequence comes from Panthera pardus, assembly GCF_024362965.1. Lineage (NCBI taxonomy): Eukaryota > Metazoa > Chordata > Mammalia > Carnivora > Felidae > Panthera > Panthera pardus. The sequence continues at coordinate 91,509,038 of NW_026526991.1, forward strand.
ACCCAAAAGATTCCACCAAAAAACTGCTAGAATTGATTCATGAATTCAGCAAAGTTGCAGAATATAAAATCAATGCACAGAAATCAGTTGCATTCCTATACACCAATAATGAAGCAACAGAAAGTGAAATCAAGGAATTGATCCCATTTACAGTTGCACAAAAAACCATAAAAGACCTAGGAATAAATCGAACAAAAGAGGTGAAAAATCTATACACTGAAAACTATAGAAATCTTATGAAAGAAATTGAAGAAGACACACACACACACACACACACACACACACACACACACACAGATTCCATACTCCTGGATAGAAAGAACAAATATTGTTAAAATGTTGATACTACCCGAAGCAATCTACATATTCAATGCAATTCCTATCAAACTAACACCAGCATTCTTCACAGAGCTAGAATAAGTAATCCTAAAATTTGTATGAAACCAGAAAAGACCTGAATAGCCAAAGCAATCTTGAAAAAGAATACAAAAGCAGGAGGCATCACAATCCTTGACTTTAAGCTATACTACAAAGCTGTAATCATTAAGACAGTATGGTACTGACACAAGAACAGACACTGATCAATGGAACAGAATAGAGAACACACAAATGGACCCACAAACTTATGGCCAACTAATCTTTGACAAAACAGGAAAGAATATCCAATGGAATAAAGAGAGTGTTTTCAGCAAGTGGTGCTGGGAAAACTGGACAGCGACATGCAGAAGAATGAACCTGGACCACTTTCTTACACCATACACAAAAATAAACTCAAACTGGATGAAAAACCTCAATGTAAGACAAGAAGCCATCAAAATCATCTAGGAGAAAGCAGGCAAAAACCTCTTTGATCTTGCCCACAGCAACATCTTACTCAACATGTCTCCAGAGGAAAGGGAAAGAAAACAAATTGAATTACAAAAACAAAAATGAATTACTGGGACCTCATCAAAATAAAAAGCTTTTGCACAGCGAAGGAAACAATCAGCAAAACCAAAAGGCAACCGACAGAATGGGAGAAGATATTTGCAAATGACACATCAGATAAAGGGTTAGTATCCAGTCTATAAAGAACTTCTCAAACTCAACACCCGAAAAACAAATAATCCAGTGAAGAAATGGGCAAAAGACATGAATAGACACTTCTCCAAGGAAGATATCCAGATGGCCAACCAACACATGAAAAAATGGTCAACATCCCTCATCATCAGGGAAATACAAATCAAAACCACAATGAGATACCACCTTATACCTGTCAGAATAGCTAACACTAACAACTCAGGCAACAACAGCTGTTGGCGAGGATGCAGAGAAAGAAGATCTCTTTTGCATTGTTGGTGGGAATGCAAGCTGGTGCAGTCGCTCTAAAAAACAGTATGGAGGTTCCTCAAAAAACTAAAAATAGAACTACCCTATGACCCAGCAATTGCACTACTAGGCATTTATCCACGGGATACAGGTGTGCTGTTTCAAAGAGACACATGCACCCCACGTGTATAGCAGCACTGTCAACAATAGCCAAACTATGGAAAGAACCCAAATGTCCATTGATGGATGAATGGATAAAGAAGATGTGGTATATATACACAATGGAGTATTACCCGGCAATCAAAAAGAATGAAATCTTGCCATTTGCAACTATGTGGTTGGAACTGGAAGGTGTTATGCTAAGTGAAATTAGTCAGTCAGAGAAAGACAAAAATCATAAGACTTCACTTCTTTGAGGACTTTAAGAGACAAAACAGATGAACATAAGGGAAGGGAAACAAAAATAATATAAAAACAAGGAGGGGGACAAACAGAAGAGACTCTAAATATGGAGAACAAACAGGGTTGCTGGAAGGGTTGTGAGAGGGGGGATGGGCTAAATGGGTAAGCGGCTTTACGGAATCTACTTCTGAAATCATTGTTTCACTATATGCTAACTAATTTGGATGTATTAATTTAAAAAATAAAATAAAAAAATTTCAATGGCAAAAAAAAAAATAGGTATTAAAACATGGCAAATCCCCAATAGCATAGAGACTCAAGCACTTGCATTTTAAAAATCATGTTCATCAGCTTTAATTTATAAGGCAAAGCTTTCAAACTGAGAATTAATTGATTCTCTTACTCTTCCTTTTCACTGTTCATTAAAAAAAAATAGGTGTGGTACTCTCTCACTTATTTTTTTCCTCTCACCCATTTTTATTAACATTATTTAACATTTGTTGAACAACTCATGTATATGCTAGGCCCTGTTAGGGATATAGAATTGGTCTTCTGTTTTACATTGTCTTGCAAAGGCACCTTCTGAAACATGATTTGCTACTGTAATCCACAAATGGAACATGATTGTACCCTTTGTTTCACCTTAAGCCAAAAGCAGCTCAAGTTAAATGCCAAGCTTCCCTGAGTTACAAATTTAGAATCTCTCTGAGGTGCTTGTTCACATGGTGCATTAGCCTACTGCACTGGTTGATTAGCAATGCTCTCTCAGAGTGGTATATTGACTTCCATGTGCGCTTATCATTTATCATACTTATGTTCATTTTATTCTTATCCCAATAATGACAGCTTTCATGTAAAATGAAAGGAGAAAATAAGATTAATACCTTCTTAGGACACCTTTCACACCATGCACAAATACGCAGGCTTCTGAATCAAACACATCTTCTCTGAATTTGTATTTTTGTATCATTATTATTATTATTATTACTCTCATTCAAACATGATCTGAAGATAACCATTTGTCATTTCTTCAGGAATGGTCGAGCAATAAAAGTGGCAGAGGAGTACAGAAAGCAAGAGAAAGGGGATAGAGAGGTTATATGATGTGCATGTTCAGTAAGGAGAAAAGCAATGACAACGGAAAATCAGACCAGTCGTCTGAGACAATACTCATTTTTAAACTTAATCATTTGAGAGTTTATTGAAGATATATATTCAGCTTTGGAGCAATTTTGAAAGTCTGTGTTGGTGTTGATATCCAAGAGCTGCAGCAAGTTTGAATGAATTCCAACAACTGTAAACTTTTTTTAATAGGTACTTCTATCAGTTCAGAATTAACAGGATAAATGACAGCTGATTAATGCACCCTATCCTCTAGAAAAATTTAAAATTAGAAATATCCCTACTCCTGGAGCTGCAAAGATACCTTTGCATGTTCTGTCACTTTATGACATTTTGTCTTTTTTGCTATTGGGCATGAAATGGTTAAAGAGGGAAAAAATTGAGTAGTTGCAGCAAGTGGGGTCGAGAAGTAAGTGGATTTTTACTGATGTTGTACAGGAATGTCATAGTGTTTATATTTACAGTCAATGAAGGGTGTCTTTCCAAATGGAACTTCCTCAGGAAGTGATCTTTTCCGTGGAAGGTTGAAGAACAAATCTCTCACTCTGTCTCAGTATGGCACAGAATGGTCAGTTTAGATACAGAGCTGCTGAGCAAGCAAAACTCCCATAGGAATAATAGGACAAAGGCTGCTGCTTAAAATTAATCTGAGGCCATTGCATTCTCAGTGATTAGACTTATTTGCAAATAGCAATGCAGAGCATGAAACAAGGACATGACCAAACAAAACACAGATGACCTAGTGAATTGCGTGGGAGACAGGCACGTCAGCATCACCAGAAAACTGAGGAACTGACCAGAAATATATAGAAGGGCTCTTCCTAGTTCCTTAGAGAGGAGCACTAAAAATGGGTATCAGAAGCCTAGTGTATTACTTTGAGAATTGTATATGTTTATGTTTAACTTAAGTCCCAGTCTATGCCTGCAATTCTCATTCCCGAATGTGTGGGCCAACATTTTAACTTTCTCTGGTTGTGTTCCTAACGCCCTTTATTTGGAACAGGGCTTCTTAACCTCAGCACTATTGACATTTTGGACCAGACAATTCTTTATTGTGGGTGGAATGCTCTCTACGATGTAGGATGTCTAGCAGCATTCCAGACTGCTACCCATTTTATGCCAGTACCAGCCCCACGGTGGGGACAATAATAATGTCTCCAGACATTGACAAATGTTCTGGGGCAGGAGTGATGTGGAGACAAAATTGCTCCCTTTGAGAATCACTGACTTGGAGAGATATATAAACCTTATACTAAAGTCAAGGTTCTGGCTAACAGATTTAAAAATTGTCTAGTAGAATTATGGATGGAGTCTTGGCCAGGTTTATTTCTGACTGGATATGCTCCATGTAAAAGGCAGGGACTGATTTTGCTGGAAGAATTATTTGCTCTGAAGGAGTTCTTTTTGCCTCCATGGAAAGACTAACCTACAAAATGCAAGGAGCTAAGGAACTGATTCAAGGATTTCCAGATGTCTTTAGAGCTGGGCTCAATATCAGCATTCCACCTCTTATTGGAAGAAAGTGAAAGGTTTTCAGTTTTGGTTTTGGTTTGTTTTGGAGTTTTTGGGTTGTTTTTTTTTTTTGAGCCTCTTCTTTTACTGTCAGTAAAGTACAAAGCCAATGGAAATAAACTATTTCAACTACTTACCTATTAAAGGAGCACTTTAAAAGCTTATTCAGTACCTAAGCATATTCATTTGGATATCTTTAGTCATCCATGGTCATATATGATTTTATTATCCCTCAATATGGATAACAACAAATATTGAAAAAAATATCTCCAAAGGGATTTGTCATTTCAGGAAAAAGAGTTTATTAAATTAGTAGCTGATATATCAGCACTTTGGAGGGTGGAAATGATGTCTGATACTATCTTCAGCCACTAACACTCACCATTTTTCAGCTCAGCCGAGTAACCAGGTGTGCAGGTGTTTACCCAAATTATTTAAAACTCTTGATTTCTGAACATTAAGGAGATCTTGTTCAAAACAGGTGGTCTCATCATTAGTGGGACTTGTCGTTTGGTCAGTACTGCTAATTAACAAATATTCACTTTTGACCCTCAAATTTTTTTTCTGATTGTGAAGATCAGAAAAAAAGCTGTTTTATAAATATATTTTATTGGCCAAGTGAAGAGTTGACTGACGGAGTACACACATTTTATGCACTTATAATTCCTTGAGGGATTATAGCAGTTTATGCAAGAATGTGCATAATGTATATAATCTCAGAGGAAAGTCATGTATATTCACTTGGGGAGAGGTAAGGAAGGGATTAGCAGAGGGTAAGGTGAAGGCAAGTAATGGGTTTGGGGAACACCAGGAAGTTGATGATTGGCGCATTGGAGAGATCGTGTATGAGTGTGTTTGAGGTCTACAGTTGGTAAGTATTCTGTTTGTTGCATCTGCCTGTAACTTCAGAGATGGATCAAGATGCCTCCATAGCACTTTCTTCAACAACATTAGTGAGTTGTCAAGGAAGATTAAAATATGTAGGTCTATATTCTGGTCAATTCATTAATCACTCAGAATAAGATTGTTCTGCTACTATCTATAGTAACTTTTCTATAAAATTAGATAATGTTAAATTTCTGGACCTGAAAGCTGAACTTTTGTAGTAAATACATCTTTATGTAGACTCTGCACTATTCACTGAAATTAAATGGCACTTTTTTTTTGCTTTGTAGCTGAAAGTCCTCATATTTTCCTCATGCTCAAAAATCATAGCATTAAAATACCCAGTGTTAGTGCAATAAGATTATTTCATATACAGAAATACAGAAATACCATACAGATTATTAAGTATAATTCAGTACAATAATTTTAACAGAACTGGTTAGTTTATTGATTGATAAAAATATTAATAATGTAAACAGATGGGGGTGTTTCAATTCTAATATTCCATAGTCTAAGATTACCAACTGAGAAAATAATTATTCCCCTAAAAAATGGCTTGTGCTCACGTTGCATAATTCTGCTGTTCTCCATTGTCTTCAATATTGGCCACCGCCAGAGGCAAGTGTTAGACAAGACAGACAAATGGTCTGATCTAGAATGGCAAATTCTATGTTTCCTTAATACGGTCTCCTGGAATGACAGCAGTTATGTATTTTTAAGTCTGCTCTTCCATTATGGCGATAAATGGTTATTTAAATACAGTCAGGTTCAAATTATATTAGTGGAAAATGCAGTAGGGAAAAGTATCAAAGACAAAGAACTTTTAAATAAATCTCATCTCTCCTCCCACCATATGAGTTAATTTCTATGCCAGATGGCAGATGTTTATGCTGGTACTTAAAAGAAGTAAAAATTAAATGGATCTCAAAACTTAATTGTTTTTAGTTTAGAAATGTTCTCAAATAAAGGGAGGTTGGTAGAAATTTTACTTAAAATGATCCCCCAAACTCAGGATCTTAGTATATAATTGTAATTTGGAAAAAAATAGGTAGCTTTCAAGTAACTGATTATTTTTTCAGTCCATTATTGAATTTTGCTATTATTTTTCAGGTAATTTTAAAAAATGCAAGCAGTTATTTTTTTCTAGAAGTGATTGCCAAAAATCTTCAAAGGACTATATTTAAATGTATAGTGATTCAATTAGCTCTTTAAAATCGAGCCATAAATGAGGTTTTTAGACACTCTTAATCATCATCTATGTCAGTCTAAGTCACAAAGGTACCTATCCAAGGCTATTTTATTTTGATGTGGATTAACACAACACAAATAACAGAGAGTCTTCCTGAAACAAGTAATTGCTACATGATTAAGTCCTGTTTACCCAGACAGAACTGATCAGCTTAACAACAAGAAAGCTTTTCTTTTCTCAAAAGGTTAGTATTATGGAGAAAAATTATGTTATTATGACATCGACATTTATTGCTCAAAATAGCAAACTTGACCTAAATGTTATATAGAGATTTTCTTTCCTTTTCTGCAAATACATTGACCCTATCAGAAATAAACACTGCCTTCTTAATCTAAAATGCAGAATAAAATTTATGGCAGATATTTCTGGAAATCTCAACTGAAGGACAGCTATAAGCTCAAATAACTCTAGTAATCACTTGATTTTTTTGTGTTCAGTAAACTCCCCCAAACATTTCCTTTTGTACTAGAATAATGGCCATTTTGTATTTGGCCAAAACAAACAAACAAACAAACAAAAATGACCAAAAAATAGTATTTTGATTAGTAAATTATAGTGAAACTTTTTCCAATTGTTAGTCATAGAAACTAGGAAATCTGTAACATTCTCGAGTATCTGTATTCTGAACAATCAATTAAACAAGTCTCAATTGAGCCCCAAAGTTAAGTTTACTGTTTTACTCTGTACAATAATATGATTTCTGTGTAAGCAGAAATATAAAACAACTTTTTTCTTCCATTTGTTTATAATGTGTGTGTGTGTGTGTGGCCACAAAGAAGCTTTTAGAAAAAAAAATAGTTTCATCATCCAAGGCTAAGTTTAAGCTTTGTTTTCAGTTATTTATAAAGCCTAAAAGAAATTCCTGTTGATTTTATTTGAGGCAGAGTTACGGATTGCATAATCGATGAAGGTAGCTTGGTCTGAGGATCTGTGTGGTGCTGACTTCTCAAATGTGCAGCACCTCTTTACAAGGAAGACTTCAACTCCAACCAATTTTGCCCATATTTTACTTGGGAGCTGGCATTCTTAACAGAGTCCTCTTCAGTCTTCAACATGTAGGACACAAACCCTCTTGCAAGGGTCCGGTCTAGCTGCTTTCTCAGATTATCATAGACCTACTAGGGGACAACAGGTGAATCCATGAAATTCTAGAATGGCACCTATGGAAAAGAACATTATGCATTTATGTAAAAGAGGCTGCTAGTGAAGGTGCAGTGACAAAGATACTCCAAAATACAATCACTCAAAAAGAAAATAGAACTTTATTTCTTTCACATGTAACAGTGCAGCGATAGGGGACACGTTTCTAACACATAAAAAGCTTTACTTTATCTAGATTCCTTCTGCCTCATTTTCTAGCATTCCCTAAGTGTTGCTCATCTCACATGAGTGAAGATGGCTCACCACCACCCCTGAAAAGATGAAAGAGATAGAAGGTACCAGTTTCATTGTTAAAGAAATGAGCTAGACATTGAACATATTACCTAACTGCTAGCCTGCTGTCTGCTATCTGCTGCTATCTATCTGCTAGATGGAGAAATGTAGTCCCTAACAAGACAGCCGTGTGCCCTGCTAAAACTGGAGGATGGGGATAGGCATTGTGTTCCTACAGGAAAGAAGAAGTGAGTAGATATTAGGGGGCAATTAACAATCTGTACTTAAGCATTTAATAGATAGCTTATAATATAATGCTTTTGATTAATTTATCTTGTAACATATTTTTCCTGAGTGCCTACTTTGTATACAGCACTTCACTAGGGCCCGCAAGGGATTTTAAATATATTCCAATTTTTACTCAAAAGCAAGGTCTGATATTTTTAGGGAAATCAGCTATATACACCAAATTCCATCAATAATAACATGAATTATAATGCTGCTGATAACGGAACATATGAAGGATGCTAAATGAGTGGCGTGGAAGATGTGTGCTATTCATATTCAGTGTTCATTTCCTGATGGAAGACGGAATGAGAGGCATTAGCTGGCTCATGGGTGCCCACTCTTGTTTTGCACTTTTCACCCAATAACAAGGGCCCAATACAAATAAGAGCATTTCATACCATGAGACCCATAATTTCTATCTTTAAAAATTATATGTATCTATGTATAAATTTATGTGTATCCATATCTGTATATAAATTAACAAAGAGCCTGCTATTTTTCTAAATTCTGACGTAGATGTTATGCCTATACTCACCTTTTAGTTAAACAGCATCCGTTCTTATTGTTAGTGAGGTTGAATCAATCAATTGCATTCTCTAATGATGGAAGCAGATGGAAATAGAATGAGCTTCTGAATCTTCCTCAAGGGCATTGTAGAGGATGCTGCACCCTTGACTGAAAATTGCTCAATTTTGCAATAGAGTTGGCCAATGTAGACATAGTCTTATATTTTCACTAATTTTGAATTAATACTCTAGAAACCAGCAGCTGACAATGAGCCTGAACAGTTGGTTTCACACCTGAGGCCTCTTTTAAAAGACCATTCTCATCACAGTCAAACAACAGGAGGATATATTAGAGGGGAAATTAGCGCATTTTCTCTAAGACTACTTAAGTAGAGTTTCTCTTGAACTAATTAAGATTCGATTCTATTTCGGAAACTAATGTCTAAAGCAGACATTCTGTTTGGGAGTTATTAATAAACGAAAGCAGGAGGTTCCAGAACACTCGAAATGGTACATTTTTGCCTGGTGGATGTTCAATAAAAGCGCTTGTTGGAAACAATTAAGTAGAGAATGGCATTTTAAACGTATTAGCAAATGTTCAAGGTGAATGATTATGGTATATAAAATTATTAATGGGAACTAAGAACTTTGAAAAAGTAGAATGAGTGACACTCTTGACTATTGAAAACATCCCTGATGCTCTCCACATTAAGCTTGTAGGCTCTTAGAATTTTTAGATGTGTGGAGGGAACACAGGACAGCAACCTGACTTTTTTTTTTTCCAGACTATATTGGCTATAATATGAATTCTGGTTCCAATTTGAAAGGAAAAATATTTAAATATACGTATGAAATTTACATACTGGATGTGATGATTCATGCAGCCCAATTCAAAAAGATCAGCTGGTCTAAACCGGAAAATGCTAATGTAGCATGGAGGAAAATATTTTTGCCTGGCAACTTCAATAAGTGCTCACAAGTTGTCTGAGTTGCACTCTGCATTTTCATATAATAATTGCTACACGTGTAAGTAGTGGGCCAGAAAGCACTGTCTTGCCTTTCGCACAATGCATCTTTCACGGAGACCTGAAGGTGGATGTTACATTTACCTTCCAGTGATAACCATGCTACGTGAAGTTAGTGACTGCCAAAGCCCTTAGATTTGTATTTCACATCATATGACAACCTTATTTTTTTTTTCAAATAAAAGAAACTTCTCTGTGGTGTTTCCTGTCATTTTATTTTAATAGCAGAAATAGGCATTCACGAAAGCCATCTGCCACCCACTATGAAGTCTCAGGGTCAGACTGCCTTTTACAAGTTGCATGGAACTGAGATTATCAGGGGACAGGAGTGATAGTTATCAGTGTTACAAAATAGTGGGAAATGTTAAATTCATAGAAAAAAGGGAGGAAACATCAAAATGCTCAATATTCAAGATTTTAGGGCAGGCATGTTTTTTAGTGCCTGATACAAAAGAGGGGGTGTGTCAAGAGAAAGAAAAATAAAGAGTTCGTTATTGGACTCCTTTATCTTTGTTACCAGTTTCCATCCAGAGGAAAAACATGTCTAATTGGGATTCTTGTAGTTTTCTGAGGCGGCTCATTCTGTTCCATGCTGATACAAACAATATCCTCCGCTGTAGGCATTTTAGACGACTCATTTTTCTTTCCTTCAAGCGGTTCATGTCTAATGACCTCAAACTAGAAATCTTTTCTTCTTCACTGTGGTATCAAAACCGTTCTTAAACCAAGGCTGATGAATTTAAGACTAGATGACAAAAGTAAGCTGTACCAGTTTCTTTGTCATGGCCAAGTTTCAATAATAACCTTCTCTTTATGCAAAACTGTTCTGTCAAAGTCCAATTACATACAGTAGAATCCTTCACTTTTCATCAGAATCATTATGCTTGACCTAGACAGCTGTTGAAAAAAATTCAGGGTTCTGTGAGAGGAATAGTAGTACAAAAACCTCAAACCATTCACAAATCCATTCCTTCTTTTCCCAGGGCACAAAAATACACTACTTACTGCCGGGTTCAGTATGGCCATGTGACTATTTGCCAATAACTATGCACAGAAAATGCAAATGGTATGTGTGTGTGCGTGCGTGTGTGTGTGTTTAAATATAATTACTGTACTAATCAGCTTATTATACAAATTAATAATTCTTGAATAATCAAGCAATTGAGTCTTTAAATAAGTACAGATATTTCCATAAAATAAATGTTCATTTTTACCTCCAGAGAAACTTCAATACTTAAAAAAGAATAAGGAAAGTAAGACCTATAAGTTATGTCTTAACTGAGAAACAACATCCAAGTCAGAGAATATGAACGACAGGCCTAAAGCGAAAAGGCTGAAGGGGTGGGAGATGTAAAATTTTGGGGAACATAGCCCATCACACTTTCTGTACTAATAGCCCCAATCCATTTAAATGTTAACTAGTTAAATTTAGACCTTAAAATACAGGATGTGAGCAGAGTTGAATCTGGTTGGTCACACTTTCCCATAAGATGTATGCCCTTCAGAATAAAGTGAATTAGAGAAATGGTTTCATATTCTTCACCTTGTGTTTCGTAAACGTTTTGAGTTCAAAGGGATTCTATTTAAGAACAAGCCCCTGCTTGTCTGTGGAGTGATTCTTCCCTGTCCCAGCGCGCACCCTACCACCCCCCTTCACCTGGCCACTATCCACATTGAGGTCAATAAGGGAAATGTACAGTCTCGCATCTAGGATGCATCTGGAAAACGGGCTGCTCATACACACCATTCTCTGCTGAGAGGCAGTCTTGGTACAGAGTACGGTATTTCTAGTTTGCTGTTCCAAGTCTGTAGAACACACAGCCCTGCTGGTGTCAAGCAAACATGTGCACAGGGGGAAATGAGGCATGGGTTCTTAGAAAGCAGGCAGATTGGAAAGCAAAAGGACTTTCTCTTTGAGAATTCCCTTCTCTTTATTTGTAGAGGTTATCCAACAATTTATTGAATTACAACACATTGCACCCGAGAGGACTACAAAGCTGTAGGATATAGAGGGGCCCCAAGATGGAAGGCTGCTCGGTGTCACAGTCACTACATAAAGCCTTGTACTGACTCAGGAACACGGGACTGACTGTCATTTGAGCAGAAATGCGTAACTATTAGGTTCAGGTTCTAAACTGTTGAAGTTATGTGCCAGGGTAATGCCCGTGAGTGCCTGTGAGTAGGAAGCCAGGGCATACAAACTCCATGGCTCAGGAAGGAACCTTACTCTACACTGTAATTCCAACAACTGGTAGCTTGTTGGTTGGCATGACACTTGCCCTGAAGCAAAATACACACAGCCCTTGCTTAATTATTATCATAGACTCTTGGATTTAAATTTTTAATCATACTACGATCTGAAGCCAAATCACTCTGGGGCAAAAGAAATCATTTACCAGAGAAACTACCCATTTTACCAAAGCGGGAAAAAAACCTTTTCTCTAGAGGCTACCAGTCAGGAAAAAAAAAAAACAAACCAAGAAGATATTAATCATGAAAGCTTTTCTTGTTTATGGCATTCGATAGATTAAAGTAGGAAGAATAGTGTGATGCGAGAAATGTTACTTTGCATTTCTACCGCATTAAGTGTTTCATGATAACCACTATCGAGCATTCACTAGGTGCCAGGCTGCATGAGAAGTATTTTTACACAGATTCTTTTACATAATTCTCATGACCTATAAAGTAAATAGTATTTTTATACCCACTTTACAGATGAAACTTGTAAGTCACAGTCACATAGTCAGTAAGCCATGAAACTGGCATTTGAACCCAGGACGATTCATTGAAATAACTTATCATCCCCTTAGCTTCGGTTGTCTCCAAAGCAACCCCACTTTATTTTCCTTGTTTTTTTTTTTCTATTGCTTTATCACTTCTATTTTGCTTTACTGTTAGTTAATTTGTGTAACATTCACTTCATCCACTTATTGTGCATCTTCCTCTGCATCTTCTCTTAAACTTTCTCCACCATGCAAGTAGGTTAAATATATGATTTAAGAGTTGCTTGGAAAGCTTCATGCTTTATACTATCTCCTTTAATGGCCTGCTATGGAACCTAGAAATTTACCTTTTAAGAACAGTTACCTGTTAAGAATAGTTTGTAAAAGTTCAGGTACGGCATCACCAGACATCTGTTAAAACACAAAAACCCCTGTGAGTGTTCATTCACTCACTTCATCACCCACTCCATAAACAACTTATTTGAAAAACAAACAAAAAAACCCAAGCCATTGCAATTTAATCGGAATTTAAATGTGAAATCATTTACCAAAGATGGAGTATAAAGAATGGGTTAAAAGTGAATAGGGTGGAGGCGATTAACAACAAAAACAGCACCCAGAGCATGAGATATTTCTCCAAAGAAAGTTACCCTGAATCCACTGCCATCCTAGGAAGTATTAGGCAGCCTCAAACAGTGAAGGAAAGTCACACTAAAGAAGAGATGCCTGGGCGGAACAGAGACCACTTAAGGTTGGGAGCAGAGCTCTCACAAGGAAGGTGGGAGTAGGTAAGAGAAAATGTTTAGTAGTTTTTCATTTTGTCTAGGCCTACTTAAGTTCTTGGCAGCCCATATCACCTTTTCCTGCATGAACTCTAACTCTCTAACTGACCATATGGCTCCTCGAGTTCTCTCAATTTCTCATTCTGTCAGGAGAAAATGTCCATGCCATGCTTTTTCACTCACAGTTTCATTGAATGATAATGATAGCTCAAGTGGACATTTAGTTTTTCATCCAAACCGTTGTAAGGGGACACTACAAGAAACCACAGCTATCCTAGGCAACCCAGACATGTGTCTTCCTATTAACAAATAACCTTTATTGAGAATACACTGTAGCAAGCACTATACTAGATTCCTTACATGGACTGTCTCAATTAATCTCCACATCAACCCTAGATATGAAGTGTCCTCTATCATCATCCTGAAACTACTGAGGAAACTGAAACATAGAAGGATTGTATAACATTTCCAATCCATTTAGCTTTTATTTCCATAATACAAGTGGGTAAAAAATGTAATATTCAGATCCATAAAGTATGCCTCTTCCATAGCCCATAGTCAATCCTTGTTGCTGTTTGAGATTGTTGAAACAAAGCCACTATAGAGACCTTCCCCATAAAGACAGACATGACCCAAGGCCATATTTGAAGTAAATTTCCACTGGGCTTTACATGTACCATCAAGGTCATGAGGGCAAAAGATGTAGTTGAGAAGCTGAGTTCCAGAATTGTTTGAGATATTCTAGCAAAAACCTGAAGCACATCCTGAATCAGATAAGATTCTCTACCTTGATCTGACCCTTGATCTGACATTTCCTTCCCACCTCTTCATTCCTGACCTTGGTTGAATCAAAAAATAAAAGTTGGCCGTACGTACTATTGTTAAATTAACCTCAAGTAATAAAAATTAGACAGAAACGTTTTTGATCTCATTTTCTTTTTCCTTTACCATACTATGCCACATTAGAGAGCCCCATGCAACAGGTAATTCAGACACCCCAAACTCATGGGATGAGTAGGAAGTTTCTTAGATGTTGGTGTTCTCATCCCCATGCTTCTTTGGGTTTAAAATTTCCAAGAGGTGGGGAATCTTCTGGAGTTTACTATTCATAATTTGAGAGGGAAGCGAATGAAAGAGAAGTTAACTGATTAATTTTGGAAAAACAAATAATGCCCTATTGTCATAAAGCTTTAATAGGCTTTTGCAGTTTTAAGCGTTTTATAATTTGATAACAATATGTAAGCCAGAGTTGTCCCTAAAGCTCAGTAGTGCTCCAGGTATAAAATACTGTCCCAAATTACCTGGACCTGTTTGGATTTCTGTTAGAATTCCCAGCCTTCTCACTCTAGCTCAGCAGGATAGGTCATATAGCTTCCCTAACAAGCCACTACTTACCACTGAACATGGAGACTTCGAGATGTACTTAACCTTGATGGAGGGAAACCTTGTATCTAATAAAGAGGAATAAAAATCCCGAATTACTGCAAAGCACTGCAGCGGGCAAGCTGCAATTCCAGTCATATGAAACCTCTGTTTACAGTAAAATGATGATATGAATCACAATGACTCTCATATAAGGACTCAACTGCCTACCTAGTCATATTCCATATATTTATAATATATAATTTCATTTTCATACAAGCTTATTATACATATTAAAGCAATACTTTTCCTTGTACAGCCAAGATTCATTGATAAAACAATGAAGTGAACTAACACCCTTCCTAAATAAAGTTTCACCAATAGCACCGTATGTTAATGGACCTATTTCATTGTTAATGTGACTGACTGCTTATTGATTCTTGCAGGAATCCAGCAAGGGCTTCAGAGTACAATTTAGTTTGGAGAGCTCTGGGTCCAACATCTATGCTCAATTACAACTTTCAGAAGAGGAGATCAATAAAATTTAAATTGCTTATGGTAATCACAACTTCAAATCATTGCGATCAGCATAAGCAATCTGCTGACCCCAGCCAAGCTCCTAAATTGAAACTTGTAATGAGTGGTCATTTAGTTTGGGTCCATTCATATTATTTTGGAGGCAGGTGATGAACAATTAAAGATCAGCCAGCACCTTCTCTGCACAACATTCCCATCTTTATTCCCAAAGTATTAATATGCAGTAACCCTCGGGTTCACGCTTTTGCACTGCTTTAATGGGTATTCTGTATGAATAAGCAATTATATTTTCTATTAAACAATTTCAGTGTAATTGAATTAGCAGTTATAATATTGCTAGGGCAAGCAAAAGCTTTCCTAGGGAAAAATTAAGTGATATTGGGTAGTGCAAATTAATTTATAGAACTGAAAAATGTAACCAATTAAATAGAATTGCCTTTGCTCCCCCCCCTCCTCCAAAATACAATTAAGCAGCACATTGTTTCAAAGAATATGTTTCAGAGCAATTTGTTTTCAATCATAATAGCTGTTTTTCATTCATTATGAAAAGCTGTCTATTATAATGAAAATTTCATAGGCAGTTTTCCTTGACAAAGCAGGTTGCAAGTTTAAACAAAGATAGCCTGCAGATTACTTCCTTGATAAGGAGTCACCTTAGAATTACATTTTAATAAATCATTGAAAATAAATCTTCTGCATTACAGCACGAAGGTTTAGAGAAAGAAAAAGCAAATAGAGAGAAACTAATCAATGAAAATCTCCTGCTGCCAATATAATAACAGATGGACAAATGCTAATATATAAACTGTATTACACTCACACACACAGCCAAAAAGAAAAATGTAAGATAAATATCACGGAAGTCAACTGTCACAAATGAGACTTGAGTAATAACCCCATCTTTACTATTCATCATCTACTGTGCCTCCTCCAAGCACTTTGCTGAATTATAAACTAGGGTATTTAGGGCACATTTTTTGCAACCTAATAAGATGGCCATCTTTAGATTACTACTACTAAGGTTCAAAGCATCTTACCAAGTTTTTCAAAACAAAGTAAAATGTAAACATATACATCTATGTAATGCATATACATAATACATACAACATATGATATGTACATATATATTTGAAGGGAATTTAAAACTATAGCTGGAATCATTGTAAATATTTAATAAGTATACATTAGTTAAGAATTTTGTAGTAAAACTATTTAGTAATACCAATGTCATTTCTTTTATTCATGCTCAGCTCTGAAAAGACCGGCACAGAAGCCGTAAGTCTCTCAACATGAATTCCATAAAAAGAATGGTTTAGATTCTTTAGAATTCTTTGGATTCTTTGGCTAGAACTTACAAGATTTTTATGCAGGGAATGACAAGTCAGGTCTTTAACTTGGGTGAAGTGAAGACTGACTGGAGGGCAGAGCGGACCAGAGGGAGGTAGGGCTTTAGTGACTCCTGCATTAGTCCAGGTTAGAAGGTGGGCATTTGAATTAAGGAACAAGTGGAGAAGGAAATGAATGCCATCAGTTTTCGGAAGCTGAACTGACAGAATTTCACATTTGATTGGCTGTGGAGAGGGAGAGGACTTGAGAATAGCTTGAGGTTTCCATTTTGGAAAACGTGGAAGGCTAATAATGCTATTTATGAGTTAGAGAACGTAGATGAAGAAGTATGTAGGGGAGGTGATAAAGTTCATGTGTTAATTAAGAGTATTTCCAAAATACTGAGTTAGATTAATGTTCTTTCTGGGCCCTTTGCCTCTAGTGAGTCAGTGGTGATTGAAAATGGCATTTATTGCAGAAATAGCTACCGATGTTCCTTAGGTAAGTTTATCTTTGCATATTCCCATTTATTTTTTATTTAGTATGTAGGTTAGGCCCATTGTCTGAGAGGGTATGGCTTCTGCACCTGAATAGATTTTTTTTTTTTTGCAACTGACTGAAATAGCTATCTTTGGGTTAGTACCAAGGTTTAAAGGCATACTAATAATTTTCTCAAAAAAGATGGAAAATATAAGTATATTTTTAAATTCAGCCTCTGAATCTGATAAACATAGTGAATAGTGGTTTGAGGCTGCAACAAATTTTATCTAACATTCAGAAAATATTTGTCAAAAATTTATATTCATTTATTTTTAATTATTATTTTTTATTTCATTTTCTTTAGAGAGAGTGAGTGTAGGTAGGGGAGAGGGGTAGAGGGAAAGAGAGAGAGAAAGGGAGAGAGAGAATCTCAAGCAGACTCCATGGTCAGCATGGAGCCTGAAGCAGGGCTTGATCCCACAATGCTGGGGTAAAAAACTGAGCCAAAATCAAGAGTCGGAGGCTCAACCAACCGAGCCACCCAGGCACCCGTATGTTCACTTAAAAGATGTAGAAATCAAAATTTCTAATCGGGGAAAATTAGTAATGCCAAGTGTTTCCACAGTTCGGAAACAAAAAAAAATTTAACAAATGGTAGTTATTTTTTATTTTATTTTGTTTTATTTTAATTTTTAAAGTTTTTAAGATTTATTTATTTTGAGAGAAGGAGAGAGAAAAGTGCATGCATGCAAATGGGGAAGGGGCAGAGAGAGAGGGAGAAAGAAAATCCCAAGCAGTCTCCACTCTCTCAGCGCAGAGACCGATGTGGGGCTGGATCCCACAACCCTGGGATCCAGAGTTGGATCAAGAGTTGGATGATCAATTGACTGAGGCACCCCAGTAGTTTTTTTTTTATTTTAAAAATATGAAGACATTCTGGAGCCTGGCACAATATTTGGCATATAACAGAAACTCAATAAATGTGAAATAAATCTGTTTATATTTGAAATGTAAATAGTGGCTTATATATTTTAAGTTGTCCATATCTTGAGGCAGTTGTTCATATATTTTAGCATCAAAGTATTTTGATGCTAAATAACTCAATTATTTAGTTATTTTCACATTGAATAATTTTGGCATTTTTTATTTATTAAATAATTATTAATTAACTATTTAAATATGTATTAATATTAATTAAATATTATTTATTTTAATAATTTAAGGCATTTTGCCATTTAATAGTTCAATATAACTTTCCATACACTCATAAACACACTCCCAAATAATTCACCTATCATCTATTTTGTTTTAATAACTTACTGCTGAGGGGCTCCTGAGTGGCTCAGTTGGTTAAGCATCCGACTTCGGCTCAGGTCATGATCTCATGGCCCGTGAGTTTGAGCCCTGCTTGGGGCTCTGTGCTGACAGCTCAGAGCCTGGAGTCTGCCTTGGATTCTGGGTGTCCCTCTCTGCCCCTCCCCCGCTCGTGTTGTACCTTTCTCTTAAAAATAAATAAACAGTAAACAAAATTTATAAAAAAAATAAAATAACTTACTGATGAAATTTTTATGGTTATACAATATTAATAATATGGTTCATATTTCAATTTTTTGAAATAGATAATTGCAAAATATATAAATTTCCCAGGGCAATTCTTTCCATGGGTTTCATGACCATTAACTTAAACTTAACTTTCTTATATTGATTTCTGAAATTCAAGATCTGATGAAACACAGCAATATATGGCAGAGTATTTCCCTTTCTACACAAGGTTACCCTGTCTATCCATGCTTATGCATAGATTACTTTTACTTGATGAGGCTTCTTGGTTCGGATGTTTCCTCTCATTCTGTAGCATCATCTGCTTTATCCCCTGAAGACACCCCTGTACTATTCAGCATTTCCATGCACCCAATCCTTAATAAAACATAACTTAAAACTTCAGTGCACTTTATCCAACATTTATTAAATACCTGCCAAGTGCTATGATAGGTGAAAAAAAAGCTGAATTAAATTCCTTCATGTATCATTTCTTCTTCCTTGGTGATATCAGTGGTTAAGAGTGATTGCTCTGAATAATCCAGTGGGTCCTTTACTCTGTGACTTCTAAACCTCATTTTCCTCATTTTAAATGGAGATTGTAATAGTACCCGCATCATAAATTTGTTGTGGAGAAAAAAGCAATATTGATAAACTATTTGCAACCGTCCCTGAAACATAGTATGTGCTCAGTTAATGTTGGCTATTACTCTCCTTTGCATGGATCAATTTTCAAACCAGTAGAATAGATTATTATGGAATTATGTACATTTACTGCACTTACATCTAATTATAATCCTCAAAATTCTATGGAAAATGTCTTCCTATAGGCATTTTCAAAATTTTAATTCCAATATATTTATATATACTTACTAATCATTTCTTGCACACCAGACAGTGGTGATGCAAATATCAAAGTAAGATTTGTTTCCAGTATGGGATTAGGTTCAATAAACTGTTTTCATTCACATCTTTCCTAATGTAAGATATCTGGCTGCAGTCTTTCCTGGTTCTCTTCAAATCTCCCAGGTCTTTGTCTATTCAAATTTATTGAACATTTTTCACATTAACTACAAATTTCATCAATGATTCAATTTTGACACCTTGAACTTCTCCTTTTCACACTCTTAGCTAAGGAGTGCTTTTACTTATATGGTGGCCATGTCTTCCAGCAGGAAAATTATGTCTAAAATGATTCATCTTTGATCTCTTCTTCCTGTATACTTTTACAGGCTGTTTTGTGATACCAAAAATCAAATATATGGGACAGCACAGTGATAGTTGACCTTTTTGATTTCTACTTATACAACTTATTATCCACGTGACTTTGGTCAACTTATTTGACATCTTTCTGTTTTGCTCATCTTTCTAATGAGAGTAATTGCACTCACCTTTTGAAGTCTTAAGACACATTGAGATAGTGAAGTAGAGTGCTTTCTGCAATGCCTTTGATACCTAAGTGTCCCTGGAAAGAGAATTAGAGATTAAATTATTGTTATTTAACTATTTAGTATATTGTTCTTGTGAAGCTTCCATAATTTTCTACATAAAATGTGTGAAACGTATACACTCTCACCTTTAAAATCTTATTTAACAATTTAATTTTCCTATCAGGAAAAAAAATCAGTTTTTAGGAGTAGTACCTGGGGAGTGCAGATGGTTGGACAACAGATTCTTGATTTCGGCTCAGGTCATAATCTCACAGTTTGTGAGTTTGAGCCCAACATCAGGCTCACACTGCAACATGGAGCCTGCTTGGGATTCTCTCTCTGTCTCTCTCTGCCTCTCCCCCAGTCTTTTGCGCACACGCGCTCTCTCTCCCTCTCTCAAACTAAATAAACAAATATTAAAAAAGAAAAGAAAAGAAAAAATCAGTTTCTAAATGAAATAATTTATCCCAGTACACTCTTCGTAAGTTGCAGCCTAGGCAGTGGGAAACCACATTGTGTTTATATATTGGAATCTGAATTTCAGTCCCAGTTCTGCCACTGACTGTGTTCAGTAGGTAAGCCAGTTAATTTCTCTGGGCTGAGGTATTCTCATATGGAAGACAGATGGATTTCTGAAGTTTCTTACAACTCTATTCTGATCCTAAATATTTCCCTCCTTTCAGAAGTTAAAGCTTATGTTATGAGGTGAATTGGGTCCCCTCAGAACCCGTATTTGAAGTCTTGATTTCCGGTACCTCAGAATGTAACCTTATTTGGAGACAGGGTTATTGCAGATGTAATGGTAAGATGATGTCATATCACAGTGGAGTAGGCCCCTGATCCAATATGATTGGTGTCCTCATAAAAGGGGAAAACTGGAGACAGAAATGCACACAGGGAAACTGTCATGTGAAGACGAAGGCAGAGATCAGGCCAATATTTCTACAAGTCAAGAAACATCAAAGATTGTCATCAAACTACCAGAAGCGAGGGGAGAGGCACAAAACAGATTCTTCCTCACAGGCCTCAGAAGAGACCAATCCTATGGATGCCTTGAACTTGGACTTAGAGCCTCCAAAACTGTGAGACAGCACATTTCTATTGTTTAAGCAATCATTTTGTGGTACTTTGTTATGACAGCCTTGGGAAACTAATAAATCTTATTCCGTAATTAACTAAAAAATGCTGAGTGTCAATTATGATATAAATATATATGCATATATGTGTATCTGCATGTCTGTATAAATAATATAAAATACACTATCGGAGGCTTTGTTTGATTTATTGTATCAAGTAGACTGTTGATTGAAATATTGAGCAATTAAACATTGAATTCAATTACTGAACATTAGAGTTTCAAATTGAGAAAGATATATTTTAAGGAAAGGCTTCAAAATTATAATGGCTTTTTATATCAGAAAGGTCCCTAAATATATTTCCTCCTCTTTGAAGTCTAAGAGGATGTTGCTATCTCTAAATTGCCTCTCTCAGTTTTTAACAACTCCCTAAATGGGTTTCCTGAGCAAGTAAGAAGAGTAGAAGCTTTCCCGGTCAGCAGTCAGCATTCTTGGTTCATATCACACTGGTTAGTGCTTCTGAGGTATTTTGATTTTCTTATGAGACTGCTTTTCCCATTTGCCCTGCATGTCTTTCTGTTGCCCTTTATGAGAATGTGAGCCCTGTGAACTTAAGGTTTGGAGCACTTTCATCCAATCTGAGAACTATCAATTTGACCATTGCCTAAATAATAACCTGCTATGTATCCTTTCATCCTAAAGAAAGACCATAATTGATAATTTGGGCACATTCTATCACAAAACCTTCTTCCACAAAGTAACGAGGGGACCACTTCTAATTCAAAAGATTTCAATATAGGCCAGGAAATTATAATGCCCTGTCATTCACTGAAACATAGTCATAGATGCTTTTGTTAGGGAAATATCTTAGGAATATTTTTAAAAGATTTTTTTAGTTTTTATAAGTTTATCATAATGATTAAGAAGATCAGCTCTGGGGGTGCCTGTGTGGCTCAGTCGGTTAAGTGTCCGACTTTGGCTCAGGTCATGATCTCACAGTTTGTGAGTTCGAGCCCCACATTGGGCTCTGTGCTGACAGCTCAGAGCCTGGAGCCTGCTTCGGATTCTGTGTCTCTCTCTCTCTCTGCCCCTCCCCTGCTCATGCTCTGTCTCTCTCTGTCTCAAAAATAAATAAAAACATAAAAAAAAAAAAAAAAAAAGGACATCAGCTCTGGAGTTAGACCTAGACTGGGTTCAAATCCCAATTTTACCACTTTAATAGCTTGTGGCCCTGGGATCATGATGTAACCTTCATAAACACATCTCATTCCTACGACTAATACCAACCTTGAAAAGTTATTGTGAGGATTAATGAGATAGTACTTAACACAGCACTTAGAGCATAGTACTGACTACCAAAGGCTCAATAAAGGTTCTCTGTTGGGTTCTTCTTAGCAGTGACAGTAACATCAACAGCATTGCCAGGTTTCAGTCATTATGAACAATGGAAAATTTCAGTGGGGCAGACTGAGTGCCTCCTAGGTGATTACAGGCAACTAAATAAGTTCATTTGTATTGGCCACTTCTTATAGATACAATCTAACTTTGGCCTCTGAATATTAGGACGTAAATCTGAAAGCGTTCAGTCCTATGTGACATGGGTTATCTACATAAACATAGGGTTCTATGTGAGAAAGACTGATGTAGGACACGGAGATATAATAGAAAATAAGGACACAGACTGCAAATGATTGCTTTTAATTGAGTATGTCATTGGAAGGCAAAGTAAAAACTTTGAAACTCTCTACAAGTCTCGGGATTTTATACACTGCCCACGTTTAGTTCCTCTGTCAGACCTGCCATTTTATGTGTAATATAATACTGCTTAAGGTTATCAATCTTTAAAAAAGTATACCATTGCTTTATAGCCACTCCTGCTTTGCAATACAAATGACATAATTACTTGTTCTGGCTGGAGGGGGTCCAGTTCCTCTAGTTCATTTTTTAAATGCAAATCTTATTAAGTATTTTATCCTAAAATGGCTAATGCAGAAAGGGCAGTCCTAGACTAAGATGGACAACATGCCTAAAAAATAAATACTAGGCAAGTAATGAAACCTGAATTAAATCAGCGTAGTGGAAACCAAATTGATTACTTATTGAAATATGTTAACATGGTGTAATGGGTAACTGCCAAAGTCAGATATACAATAATATTACATGAATCATTGTCAGATAATCACAAAGGTTTATAAGAGTAATAAGAAATTTTAAAATCTTTTCTGCCGAAATCTAGAGGCTCATAAAAAAAAATACAGATAGTGATCTGTATATTATGTAGTTCAGTTAAAAAGATCCTTTTGTTTTTTACAGGTTCTCTTTTTGGTTTTCTTCAAAATTCATAGGCTTGTTGTCAAATAGAATAATGGGCAGTTTTTCTATAAAATCTTGCAAGAAACTTTTAAGAATGCTAAATGCATTGTCTCTGCTCAATTCATTTTAAGATTTCAGCTATGCAACAAAGTCTTTTTGAAAATTCTTTTTTATTTTGAAATGTGGAATACACATGAAAAGTATATATTGTATATTTTTGTGTGTACAGTTTAAAGAATTTAAAAAAAAAAAACACCCCATGTACACACCACTGTCCTAATCTAAAAAAATATAGTTTCTGTCCTTGGAGCTACCTGGAACAATGCCTTTTAAGAGATTGCTTTCATTGAAGCTATTCTGAAAATAATTGAATTAAATTGTTTGGCTGCTTTAAATGTATCCATTGGTTTCTAGAATGTATCCATTAGTACTTATAGGCTTTTTTTTTTAACCCAATTGTTTAAATGTCCAGTTTCACACAAACGATTTGCAATGTAATTTAAAAAATTGAAATGTAATGCTTCATACATTTGTTCAGTGTTTAACAATTAGAGAGCATTTCACAGCTATTGTTAGTCTCCAAGTTGTTAACTTAAAAGATATAATACCTGAATAGCTCTTATTCATTTCACAACGTTTAAATAGCAGTAGGGAAAAGCTGGAGCAGAAAATCCATCCAAACTCAGATAATTGTACTACCTTTAAATTTTAAATTTGATCCTTTACGCCTCAGTTTCCCCTAAGATACATTTGAAAAACACACTGCCTGCCAGGATTGACAAGGTATTTGAGTATTTTGTTTGCCTGATCAAAGAGAGCTCAACAAAGAAGGGAAAGCCCATTGACTCCTGCTGGGAAGAAAGTGACTTCATTAGCACATCATAGGGGTGCCCCTTTGAAAGTGTGTTAAACTGTGTTAACAGTTTGGTTTAGAGGTGGGAGTGTGACTGGTTTAAACTTGTCTCATTAATATACTAGTGTGATTCTGAGTTGGGTTTTGCAAGCCTGTTACAGTATTGCCCCATTGCTCTCCCTAGAATTCCTTACAATTTCTACTTCTCCGCGGCTGACTCTTATCAAGGCTCTGTTCTTGAGTGATTTCTAGCCCTAGGACTCTTCCTTTGTTTCAGTCATCAAGAACTGTTAGCAGCTCATTTTCCCAAAGAAGGGCCATTTCGATGTATTCTGTTGTTTCAGCAGCCCTTTGTCTTCCCCTGGAAGAAGAAATGAACCCCCATGCTTTCCAGAGAGGCTGGCACTCAGAGAAGCATATTGCTTTATGTGATGAGAGATGTAGGAGGAGGCCCAAGTGACTGGACACACACACCCTAAGGGTTATCCGTGCAACCAATAATTAAGTTCTTAGAGGCTGATTACTTTCTGTTGCTTAGATGCAAAGCAAACAGAAGTGTCGTACACAGGATAAAAGCCAAAGAGCTGAGTATGTGTAAACCTCTTTTGGAAGATTTATTACATGTCACAATGTGGCTATAACTTATTCTCATCTGTCCCTCTTGGCACTTACCAACAGTGATGAAAATGGAGAGTCTTTACTCAGGGAACTCTTGACTGCATTACTATTAAATTATTTGCATATTGGTAGCACAGAGGAATCCTGGGATGGCATTTTTCCAAGTTTCATTACCCTAACCCTCACCACTCAATAAGAGTTCCCACAATCCCAATGAGGTGGAGAGAAAGCAGTGGAGCTATTTGCCTTCTGAGTATTTTCACCGTTAACTAATGAAGAATTGCAGGTAAATGACACTAACTGAAAGAATGGAAGGATGGAGGGATAGATGGATGGATAGAAGGCCCCAACAGTTTATTAACAAAGCAAAGTGGTTCATTGGAGAGGGGTTGGGGGGGCATTTAAATGAATGAGCACAATTGTATTGCAAAGCCACAGAGCCCCCTATTGGTAATACAATATAGATTATCTTGGTTACTGCCGTTCTGTTTTGATGAACAGTTTCATCATGGAGTATTTGTTATGTCACAGACAGACAGATGACCATGAATCAATCTTTCTCCATCCAATCGCATGCCTTTTGCT
Source organism: Panthera pardus (assembly GCF_024362965.1). Taxonomy (NCBI): domain Eukaryota; kingdom Metazoa; phylum Chordata; class Mammalia; order Carnivora; family Felidae; genus Panthera; species Panthera pardus. The sequence continues at coordinate 91,534,333 of NW_026526991.1, forward strand.
AACTACAAAGTGTCCACCTGCATATGCACTACAGTATACTCACCTCAACAACTAGACTTACAAAAAGTTCAGCACAGACCCCATAGCATCATGATTTTCTCCATCTTACTAGGTTTAAAATTACTAGTATTTTTATGAGTTATTTTTAACATTGTTAGCTTGACTTTTAAAGACCTAACCTTCCCCTACCTCACTTACAAATGAGATCTAATTTAAAGTGAATTTCTGCCTTTCAGACCAATTAGGGTAATGTTTCCTGCTTTCCTCTTTCATTTAGAATCTTCCACCTTGTTCTTCTATCAACACATTAATGCATTTCATTAGCAGAATGAATATAGTTTGGGATAGGATTGGAGAGAACTAAAGGTCTTCTAAAATCCTTAGTAGCTTCCCCAAACAACCCCAAGTTAAATAATCACTTAATTATTTAAATGACAAGAGAATTAGCAAATGTGTGTTTGAAAACATCAACTCAATATTATTTGCATTGATCTATACCACAGACTTTAAATTTTAAGTGTATTTACTAGGGAAATGCGGCCTCCAGACAAGTGCCCTGAATCTGCTCTCAACTACATTGTTGCTCCGAATCTCCATCAACATGAAAATTCTGGAGCCATTGTTTTTGTTTTTTTCTACCCTGACATGTCTCTTTATTTCCTCATGTGCATTACAGCAGCAAAGTCTTAATCCTGCTCATGCTTAGCTGAGGGCAGAATTAACCCTATTCCTACATCTATTCCATTTCATCATGCTTTGATCCAATTAGTCTTTAACTCAAAACTTACTCTTTTAGAAATTCTTCCTCATCGAACCCTAATCCTTGATTTACCCACAAATTCATACGATCTCTTCCTTGTTAATTATACAAATTCTAGAATATTACAGCAAACATTTGTTAATTAACTGAAGCACAACAGAATGCCTAGATAAAATATTTATGTTCTTGTCACTTTTTCAGTCTTTTCTGAATTCTCATAATCTTGTACCCTATAAATACTGTTGTTCCCTAATTTGTTGTTTTAAAATTTTTCCTTTCTCTGGTCTTGTATAATCTTCCTTGAAAACATCAACCACTCTTATAGCCTCTTTTAACTATTGCCGATATACAGATAATTCCCAATGCCTCCTCAATATTTTCATCAGGATATACCAGAATTCCCTTCAACTCAATAAATCTATTTATTCAGCATTTATTAAGAGACTCCTGGTTCAGGCCATGATAGAGTACCTAGTTTTGTAATTAAATTCCCACCATAAACAACTAAAAAACTTAGAAAAATATATATGAGGGAACTGTTTTTAGGCATTTGATAGCAATTGAGACAAGGCTACAACCCATGAAAAAAGTCAGGCTCATGGGTGAGCACCATTACCACCTGTCAGAACCTTGGACATCTCCTGAGTTGACCTTATTCTGAGACTGCTTACAGGATGTCTGGCTGAGAGCAGGGGCTGGGAAAGACTATAGAGTGCTTGACAGAGTCAGTTCTGTTATGCCAAGATTAGGGCTATTGCTGGGAAAGCCTGAAACCCTGACATATGATGATCATCTGAATGTATGTACCCAAACATTTGGGCTCCCCAAATCCTCTAAATACTTAGATCCTATACAGGTGGCCTTTTCTGCATGTGGGGAAACACTGTAGAGTCCTCTCTCCCACAAGGAAACAGGGTCAGCTTCAGGATTTTCCCCACTATCTTCTTTTCTGCACGTCAGGCCAAACTTTGATTTAAGTCATAGCAAAAGCAAGTCAAAGATCTACTGGGCTTGATTAGTGAGGAAAGGGACTATACTTAAAAAAAGAAAGAACAAAAGAAAAGAAAGGAAAAAGATATTCAATAATTAGCCAGCATTGATGGCGAAAAGCCTGTGTAGAGTACTCACAACTGAATTTTGAAGGTTCTTGATCAAGAGGACAGGACATAACACTAAAAAAAAGAGAGTTTATTAATTCTCCCAGGGTATGACTTTAACCCTTGGCAAGGACTCCAGAGAATGATGCAAATTTGTTGCTTTATAGTGGCTTTCAGAAGTTTAGAGAAAGTGATGGCCCATGATAATTGAAGTTGCAATGCTTGAACTGCCATGCGAGACAATGGGGAAAGGGATAAAAAACCTCAGGGAAGTGGGCAGGCTAGAATGGCTATATTATGTGAGACCAGAAGACCCACCAGAGGATTATGTTCCACAGAAACATAATTATGTTCCAGATTATGTTCCAGAGAAAATGTCATTCAGCAAGGCCATCAGGAATCCACTGGTGTGAGGGATACCAGAATCAATAATAAGTTCAGTGGTGGCTCTGTTCCTCAGGCCAAGTTAGATTCTAGGAAATGCCGTCACAGAACTTAGTTTGTAAATGATAAGGTTTTATAAAACACATGAGCTTCTGGGAGTGGAAGACAGATTCTGCAAAGATTCTGGGACCTGCCACTTCAGCAAATTTCTAGTGCTCAATCATAAGGGCTATCCCAGGACAATCGCACCAACGTAAAGGCTATTTACTGTATCTTTCATCACCCACCACAAAGAACCACAATACCCAATTGGCCTCTTTGGGTTCTGGAAGCAGCACACATTCCACATCTAAGAATACTCTGGCCCATGTAGTGAACTGATAGACTTGAATGGGGTCTGGAATAGAAAAGGACTCTACAGCAAGTCCAGGCTGCAGTAAATAAAACCGGCAGTTTGGGACTTAAAATCCTGCAGACTTTATGATTTTGGAGGTTTCAGCAGTGTAAAATATGCAGTATGGATTTTATGACAAATTCCAGTGGGAAAATCACAATTCAAGCCGCTAGAGAAGTCATGCCGTCTGCAGCAAAAATACAAAACAAAACAAAACTATGTTCCTTTAAAAAAGCAGCTTCTGGTATGGTACAAGATTCTTAGTTTATCCGTTTGTTTAAAATTTCCTATGAGCTCAATTATATTGGACCCACCAAGTCATGTAATCAAGTGGTCCCAGCAGCAATCCATCACAAATTGAAACTGTATGTACTAAGCAAAACCAGAAGGCATAAGTAAGCTATGTGAACAGCTTACTCAGAACCACATGTCACTCACCATGGTTGTTTCACCACAGTTCCTTCAGTTTATTCATACCTATGGCCATGTGAAAGATTCTACCTAATCAGCTGAAGGAGGGAAACAAAGCCCAGTGGATGGGTTGACTAGGTTAATGGAAGGATTGGCTCAGTATGTGGTATAAGCTGAAAATGATATGCCTGCTCTATAGTTATTCTTAGAGGTGGCCCTGAAAGATATTGGTGAGGCAAAATTTTCCCAATAGGTGGAACTTTTAATGCTGTTTATGTCTATGCATGCTTTGGTAAAAGAAAAGTGTTCTGAGTGGAAAATGGCTTAGCTAGCTTGCCAAGGAACTTATAGAAATAAATTGAAAGATCAATAACAAGAGAGTCTGGAGAAAAGGTTTCTGAAGGATATATAAAAATAGGTATAAGGTGAATATTTTTATAATAAAAACTAATGCCCACAGAAAACACCAACTATGGAACAGGCACTGAAAAACCGAGCAGACAAGATAATTCAGAAAGTTGTCTTAAGTCAGCCTTTGTCATTAGCCACTTAGAACTAGCTAAAAAGGCACCCGGAAGGATTGACCACAGTGGCAAAGACTTAGGTTATGTATGGGACTAATAGCATGGAATACCACTTACCAAGGCTAATATAGCTACTGTATCCTCTCATCAATTTTCCAGAAATAAGACTGACACAAAATGTGGCACTATTTCTGAAGGAGATACCATCACTCGGTGACAAGGTGACTACTTTTGGCTCCTCTTATCTGAGGATGACAAATGACATTTTTATTGGATGTGAGTTTGAATTCTGCTTTGTAGGACTTCAGCCAAAACTATTATCTGGAAGCCTACAGATGTCTAATTTACAGCCGTAATGGCCAATATTGTGAGTTAAGTTTGCTACACCATGGTACCCAGTTTTTGGTCAAACACCAGTCTAGATGCTGCTGTGAAGGTATTTTTTAGGAACAATTAACTTAAATTAGTAGATTTTGATAAAGCAGTTTACCTTCCTTAATGTTGATGGGCCTCATCCATTCAGCAGAAGGCATCAAGAGAAAACACTGAAGTCTTCTTCAGTGTTTATAGAATTCTTCCTATAGACAGTCTTTGGACTCAACACTGCACCATCAACTTTTCTCTGAGTCTCCAGCCTGCTGGTCTTCCCTGAAAATTTGAGACTTGTCAGTCCCCACAATTATATGAGCCTGTTCTTTAAAATATCTGTCTCTGTCTCTCTGTCTGTTTCTGTCACACTCTCTCTCTCTCTACACACACACACACACACACACACACGATATGAAAGTATCCAAATATTGGGATCCACTAGTCATATCTGGTACAACGTACCACCCAGAATTAGCTAGCCTTAGAACATTGGAATGACCTGCCAGAGGTAATGCTAGAAGCATCAGCTCAGAAGTAATATTCTGTGAGGATGGGCTGCCATCTCTTAGGATGCAGCATCCATATTGAATTAGAGACTTATATAGCACTGTGTCCCCCCAAGAAAAACATGCATGCATACATGAACCAGAAGGTGGAAGTAGAAGTGGGTCTACATATATACCATCATTCCTAATGATCCACTGTAAGACTTTGAGATTTCCCTTACTACAACTCTGGATTCTGTACAGTTTGAGCTCCTGATCCCCAACAGGGTCATATTCTGGCCAGTGGACATGTGTAGCAATTGACCTATATTCTTTGATTGCCATCGGGGCACTTTGGAATGCTGAGACCAGGGAACAACAGACAAGAAGAATAGTTATCATCTTGTCAGGGGCAATTGATCCTTACCAGTAAGATGAGTTAGGATTATTCTTAGATAATGGACCAGAGAAAAATATTCATGGAATCTACTTGGATGTCTCTTGGTACTCCATTGCCTGACAGTACATGTGAATGAACAAATGCAGTAACTCTATTCTGAGAAGGGTTTTGTTACATGTAACTCAAACACCCCTAGGTCACTCCACTAGTCATGGAAACCATGACAAACCTCAGAAATAACACTGAGGATGAGGGTTATTTAAATCATTGTGGAAGAGAGACTATGAACACCAGTTGTGGTCCCAAGAACAACTACAGCAGTGGTGGTTATAGTTGTCCCACTAACCTCATGCTTTTTTTCCACCCTGGAAGAGAGGTCCATCGGAACCCTGAAGGGGCTACAACCTAAATACATAAAAAGTGAATCCATGTAATGCAAGACATGGATCATGTTAGTCATAGAGTTATTCCTCTCTGATCTCTCTTTGAGGAGAATTCATCATTCAGTTGTATTGAGTATATTTAGCTAACAGCCTCCAACTGCAGTGCTTTAAGGATGCACTTCAATGTTCCAGCCAAGGCTATGTTTTTGCCAGGCAGCACCAAACTAATGATTAAACAGAGCAGGGGTATTATAACCTGGCTATTTCTCACTAACATGGGACTTCTCAAACAGGTAGAATTTGCTTCAGAGCTCTCCAAAGAGTTAGTCAAGGTTGTGTCAGATTTGTATCATGGGATGAGGCTCTTCCTGCCCAGGTCTTTTTCTTTCTTAATTTCTACTCACAGATGTCAGATCAGCCTCACAATCTGACATACCTGCCTTCTGCCTTTTTATCTTTCACAGGAGTTACCTACTTCTCCCATCCTCCAATAAACATTTTGTGCTCCTTAATCTTGCATCAATGTCTGACACACTATGGAAGCCAGAAAATATCTTTAGAATGCTAAGGAAAACAACTGCTAAAATCTAGCATGCTATCTCCAGTGAAATTATCCTTCAAATGAGAAGCTAAAATAAAGACATTCTCAGACAAAGGAGAAAAAGCTGAGAGGATGTGTCACTAGCAGCCCAACATTACAAGAAATACTAAAGGATTTCCTTCAGCTGTAAGGAAAATAAGCCAAGATGAAAGCAGAGAGGTGAAAAGAAATAAATGGCTCTGGAATGGTAAATAAATGGATAAACATGAAACTATTTACTATTTGGAGCAACAATCATAATATTTTGTGGGGGTTTTTACATTAGGATGAAAGGCATGACAAAATTAGCAAAATATAAAAAATGAAAAAGAGATGAGACTGTATTAAGTGGAGACAACTGGTAGAAAGAGCTTACATTGTTTAAGATGTTCTAAAAGTACTAATTTAAGCTATACTGTAATAAGTTAAAGAAGTAATTTCTTGGATAACCACAAAATAATGATACTAAAAGTTATACCCCCCCCCCCAGGAAAAAGCTAATAGAGGAATAACAAAAATATTTAATCAATACAACAGTAACAAATAATATATGGAACAATAAGACCAAAAAGTAAGATGTTAGACTTAAACATAACCATGTCATAAATACACTACACATGAATTGATCAAAAATCCCTATTAAAACACAAGGATTATCAGAGTGGATTTTAAAAGATCTAATTGTATATTGTTTACAAGAAGTGTACTTTAAATATAAAAGTAAAGGTATATTGAAAATAAAACAATGGACAAAAAGGTTTTCCATGTAAATACTTACCATAAGAAAGATGCTATTACCGTATTAATATTAGACAAAACTGCATTGAATGCAAGAAATGTTACAAGACATAAAGAAACACTTTGTAGAGATAAAAGTCCTAGTTAATAAGAAGATATATAAGCCTAAACTACTATGGACCTAATAGTAAAGATTTAAAATATACAATGCAAGAGTTAACAGAACTAAAAGAATAAACAAGTATATGCACAAGTTCAATTGGGCAGTTTAACACACCTTTCTCAGTAACTGAGAGTATAAACAGGTAAAAAATTTAGTAAGGATATAAGATTTGAAAAATATAACACACTCAAGTTTTAACTGATGAATATAAAACACTGCAAGATTTCAACCCAGTTGTCTCAATAACTAAGAGAACAGCAGACAAAACTCCCAAAGGTAGACTCAGAATAGCCACTACAATATTGAAGGATTACAAAGTTGGAAGACTGACACTCTCTGACTTCAAGATTTACTAAAAAGCTAAAAATCAAGACAATGTGGTATTGGTGAAGGAACAGACAAAACAGAGAGCCCAGAAGTAGGTCCGCATAAGTATAGTCGACTGATCTTTGACAAAGGAAAAAAGGGCATCTCAAAATAGAAAAAGTAGGCTTCCCAACACATGGTGCTGAAACAACTGGATATCTGCATGCAAACAAAACAAACAAAACAAAAGCAAAGAAAGAAAATAAAGAATTTAGACACAGATCTTATGTTTGTCATAGAAATGAATTCAAAATGGATTCTAGATCTAAATGTAAAATGCAAAATTATAAGCTCCTAGAATTTAACATTAAGAGAGAATCTGGGTAATTGTGAGTATGGCAATGGTTTTTTTTTAGATAAACCACCAAAGGCATAATTCATGAAAAAATAACTGATAAGCTTGAATTCATTAAAATTAAAAACTTGTGCTCTGTGAAAGACAATGTCAAGAGAATGAAAAGACAAACTACAAACTGGGAGAAAATATTTGCAAAAGACACATCTGATAAAGCAGCATTATATATTTTATAATATACAAAGAACTCTTATGACCCAACAATAAGAAAACAATCCATTTAAAACATGGGCCAAAGACATTAAAAGACTGCTCACCAAAGAAGTCATATAGATAGCAAATAATCATGAAAAGATGCTCCACATGATGTGTCATCAGCAAAATGCAAATTAAAACAATAGCGAAATATCACTCCAGACCCGTTAGAATGTCCAAAATCCAGAGCACAAGACACCAAATGCTGGGAAGGATATGGAGCAACAGAAACTCATTGCTGGTGGAAATGCAAAATGGTTCAGCCTCTTTGGAAAAACAATTTGGCAGTTTCTTCCAAAACTAAACATACTCTAACCACACAACCCGGCAATTGCATGTCTTGGCTTTTACCCAGAAGAGTTGAAAATTTATGTCCACACAAAAACCTGTACGTGAATATTTATAACAGCTTGATTCATTATTGCCAGAATTTGGAAGCAATCAAGATGTCCTTCAGTAGGTGAATGGATAAATAAACTGTGGTACATCCAGACAAAGGAATGTAATTCAGTACTAAAAATAAAAGCTATAAAACCATGAAGACATGGAGAAACTTTAAATACACATTACAAAGCGAAAGAAGTCATTCTGAAAAGGTCACATACTGTATGACTCTATATAACATTTTGGAAAAGGAAAAACTATGGAGACAATAAAAAAGATCAGTGGTTGGCAGGGGTTGGGGGAAGGAGGGATAAAGAGGCAGAACAAAGAGGATTTTTTTAAGGTAGGGAAACTATTCTGTAGGTAATTATAATGGTGGGTATATGTCAATATACATTTGTCCAAACTTATGAAATGTACAACATGGAGTGATTCCTCTTGTAATCTGTGGAGTTTGGATGTAAAAGATGTGTCAACGTATTCTCATCAACTGTAACAAATGTGTTACACTCAGGTGTAGGATATTGAGTGTGGAGAAGGATGTGCATGTATATGGATAGAAGGTATAAAGGAGCTCTGTAATTTCTACTCAGTTTTTCTCTAAACCTAAAACTTCCCTAAAAAATAAAGGATATTTAAAAGAAAAAACAAGTTAATTGCCTAACCCCCCCCCCACGAAAATCAATAAGAATAAGATTTGAAGAACTGACAAACCAAATTTATCTAGTTGACATATATAGAACATCATATGCAACAACCACAAAAAGCATATTCTTCTGTGGTGCACATAACACATTTACCAAAATAGACCATATTCTGTCCTTAAAATAAGCCTTGACAAATTCCTAAGGATTTAAGTCACATTCTGATCATCGAAGTGTTTACATTAGAACTGAATAAAAGATAGACGACTAGAGAATCTATAAATATTTAGACATTAAGCAACATACCCCTGCGAAAGACTTAATTCAGAGAAAAAATCACTAGGGAAATTAGGAAATATTTTGATCTAAATGATAAAAAAATACAACATGTCAAAATTTATGCAATGCAGCTAGAGCATGCTGAGTAATAATTTTGTAGTTTTATATGCATGCATTACAAAAGAAGGATCTAAAATCAATAATTTAAGCGTCTTCCTCAAGAGTGAGAAAAAGAACAGCAAACTAAACTCAAAGAAGGTGGAAAGAAAAAAAATAATTAGGTAAGAGTAGAAACAGGCATACAATAGAGGCAGTCAACAAAGCCAAAAGTTGGTACTTTGAAAAGATTAATGAAATTCATAAACAACTAGTAAGATGGACAAAATAAGGGGTTGGGAGAGAATAAGAAGCATAAATTATCACTATTCAAAGTAAAAAAAAAAAGGAAAACTATATTGTAAAGATATTAAAAAGGTAATAAGTGATTTTTTAAAGAATTTACATTTGCTAAATTATTAAAAATCATGAAATGGGAAAAAAAATCCTTTGAAAACACAAGTTACCAAAACCAGCACAAGATGGAAAATCTAAAGTGTTGGATGTCTTTAAAAAAATTTTTTTTAATGTTTATTTTTGAGAGAGAGAGACCGAGTATGAGCAGGGGAGGGGCAGAGGGAGAGAGGGAGACATAGAATCTGAAGCAGACTCCAGGCTCTGAGTTGTCAGCACAGAGCCCAACGCGGGGCTCAAACTCATGAACCATGAGATCATGACCTGAGCTGGAGTTGGATGCTCAACTGACTGAGCCCCCCAGGCGTCCCTGAACTGTTCTATGTCTCTTCAAGTGTTTTTCTCCAAGTTAAAATCTATTGATTCAATACCATTCTAATCAATTTAGAACAGTTTGGGGGGGGGTAGTAAGTGGGAAGTGACAAGCTAATTCTAACATTTGTATGAAAAGCTAGCAACCTAGAATATTCAAGATAATCTTAATAAAATTCAAAATTAGAGGGCTTACTCTACCAGATTTCGAGATATAGTAATTAAGGCAAATATACCAATGATATCAAATTAACAAACCAAAAGTAAGCCTACACATATATGGTCCTACTGCAAGCTGGTGACAGTAAAGATGATCTTTTCAATAAATAGTTCTGGAGCAGTTGCATTTGTCTATGGGATATAAACAAATCTCAAAGCTTTCTGTACACCATAAAGAAAAATAAGTTTGAAGTGGATAACAGACCTGAATTTGAAAGTTAACAAATCAAATTTCTAGAAGGATTACAGAACAATATCTTTACAAACTTGGCTAAAGATTTCTTAAAAGTACATAAAGAGATGAAAGGAAAAAAAAGAATGGGACTCAGTTAAGAACATCTGTTCATCGGGGCGCCTGGGTGGCTCAGTCGGGTAAGCGTCCGACTTCAGCTCAGGTCAGGATCTCGCGGTCTGTGAGTTGGAGCCCGCGGGGCTCTAGGCTGATGGCTCAGGGCCTGGAGCCTGCTTCGGATTCTGTGTCTCCCTCTCTCTCTGCCCCTCCCCCGTTCATGCTCTGTCTCTCTCTGTCTCAAAAAAATAAATAAATAAACATTAAAAAAATTTATAAGAACATCTGTTCATCAAAAGAAAAGCAAACCACATCTGAGAAACTTTATTTGCAATACATCTGACAAAGGAGTTGTATTCAGATATGTAGAGAACTCCAACAAATCAGTGGGAAAAGACAACCTAGTAAAAAGTGCAAAAGAATTGAAAAGGCAATTAATAAAATATGATATCCAAATTGGCCAATAGGTACATAAAAATGTGCTCAACATTATTGGTCAATAAGGAAATGTAAATTTCATCTACAAGGAGGCCACTATAAAGCCACCAGAGTGGCTAAAATCAATCACTGACAATATGAATTACTGGCAAGGATATGGAACACGTGGGACTCCTAAATTTAGCTTTTGAGTGTATCAATTGCCCCAGCCAATTTAGGAAGTAATGAAAGTTGAAAAACTAATCTTATACCTATCCTATGACATACCAATCCAATGCCTACATATATACTCAAGAAAATGGCATAAATATCCACAAAAAATGAGTACAAAAATGTTAATAGTAACTTTATTCATAGAAATTAAAAACTATAAATAGTCCATATGTTCATGAAGAAGAGAATGGATAAATAAGTCATGTCATACTTATGCAATGGGATTCTATACCATAATACAAAAGAATGAACATAGAACAGTATGGGTGAATCTCAAAAACATTGTGCCAAATATAAGAAGTCAGACACAAAAAAGTAAATACTGTTTGGCTCCACTTATAGACTCCCTATGTAGTTCAAAACCAGCAAAATTAATTTATTGCATTAAAGTTAGAATGGCAGTGACCTGGTAGGGAGAAGGTGTTGATTAGGAAGGGGCATGAAGAAACCCTCTGGGAAGTTGGAATTATTCTATACCTTCATCTGAATCCCAGTTACATGGAGGTATACAAATGTAACAGTTATTGAGCCCTACACTTAAGGTGTGTGTGTGTGTGTGTGTGTGTGTGTGTGTATGTAATTTCTCAATTTATTTATATTTATCTATTTATATTTCTCAATTTATTTATAATAAAATGAAAACACACATATAAAAATATATACAAATGTTATTTAATCATTATTCATCACTTAAATTGTGGTTGCCACTGAATTTGAAGTTAGGACTCACAAAGATGAATGAACAGTGGCGCCTGGGTGCCTCAGTTGGTTACATGCCCAACTCTTAATTTTGGCTCAGGTCTCTACATTGGGATGCTCCCTGCTCGATCTTTCCCTAACCTTTCTCTCTGCCCCTCCTCTGCTTTCTCTCTCTCTAAAAAATAATAATAATAACAAAAAACATGAATGAACATCCTACCACACATTCTGGTGGTGGGGTTGTGAAGACAGGTATTTAAACAGACAAATCAGAATATCATATCATAAATTCTTTTTCAGAGTCATCATTATGTTGCTGAGGTAATAACTAGGATGACAAAAAACAAGTCTTTGTGGGGGCTGATGGCGAAGGCTTCACTCGAGAACAAATTTTGAGCTTGGAATTTTATATTTTATTTTATTTTATTTTATTTTATTTTATTTTATTTTATTTTATTTTATTATTTTTCAGCTTGGAATTTTAAATGAAATAGAAATGTTCTGGGGAGAAAGAAAATAGAGTAGGTGGAGTTTGCTTTTCCAGATGGATATATAAAAAGGTGAGATTCAGGGCAAATAAGTGGGGTTCATAATGCTAATGAAATTAGTGACCTGGATTATATCCAGATTACAAAAGGCTAAATAATTTAACACTAATGATTCCTAGGCATGAGTTAGGTGTGTTTAAATAACTGTGGAGTCTTCTTTATTTTATTTTTTAAATTTTATTAATGTTATATTTATTTTTGAGAGAGACACAGAGCATGAGTGGAGGAGGGGCAGAAAGAGAGGGAGACAGAATCTGAAGCAGGCTTCAGGCTTGTAGCTATTAGCACAGGACCCGATGCTGGTCTTGAACTCATGAGCCTCTAGATTGTGACCTGAGCCCAAGTCAGAAGCCCAACTGACTGAGCCACCCAGGCACCTATGGAGTCTTCCTTCTCCTTCTCCTTCTCCTTCTCCTTCTCCTTCTCCTTCTCCTTCTCCTTCTCCTTCTCCTTCTTCTTCTCCTTCTCCTTCTTCTTCTTCTTCTTTTCTTAACGTAATTTATTGTCAAATTGGCTGACATACAGTGTGTAAAATGTGCTCTTGGTTTTGGGGGTAGATTCCCATGGTTCATCGCTTACATACAATACCCAGTGCTCATCCCAGCAAGTGCTCTCCTCAATGCCCATCACCCATTTTCCCCTCTCCCCCATCCCCATCCATCCTCAGTTTGTTCTCTGTATTTCAGAGTCTCTTATGGTTTACCTCCCTCCCTCTCTGTAACTATTTTTCCCCCTTTCCTTCCCCCATGGTCTTCTGTTAATTTTCTCAAGATCCACATAGGAGTGAAAACATATGATATCTGTCCTTGTCTGACTGAGTCTTCTTTATAACATGCAAGTTACTCCAGAGATCGTCATGCCCCTCTTGTACTTTCCATGCCTCCACCTTATCGAACACTCTCATAGGGAGCCACTGTAACTCCAACAGGAGTACATCAAGTACCACCAGTGTTTTGGGGACAGAAAGAAAAAAGATTGAAAATAAATGTTTTAGGACAAGGCTGTGGTAAGCCAAGAAAGGAAAGATGAGGCTCTCATCAAAGGCAGAAACAGAATTTTCAAGCTATTTCTGAATAAACACAATAGGAGTAAGAATCTGATTGGTGGTTGGAGACAGTCACTCTTCCAATCCTGAAGAATAACATCCTCGTATATTTCTTGTATATTTCTGGTTTCCACCTTGTTACCAAATTGGAACAGACACTCCCTGAAACACTCAGTTCTTAGTAAAAACAATATTACATGAATTATAAATGTAATGAGAATCTTTCTCAAAGTGTGTATTTTTAATGTTCACTATGTTCCTCTTTGTACCCGACAAATGCAACTCTGAAATAGTCCTCTGGTTTTGTGGCAGGGTTTCATACAATCACAAGGGGATATAAATAGTCTTCTATCTGGCTTTTTTTTTTTCACATGTCTTACTTTTTCCATACAATTTATGTTATCCTGAGAAGTTGGAGATTCCTCACCTTTCATCTGTAAAAATATTCTGTGTTGTCAGACTGTTTGAGCAGTACATTTGACAGGCTTTCATGTTCCATCTTTCCTATTAAAAATTGCACCATGAATAAATACTGCCCCCAGTAGTTAGTTAAAATAGTATCCGGCCACCTTTCACCCCTTTTTGCTCACAAAGTAATCTAAACCTAGCACATTAAGGGAGAGATCAAAGTGATGTTGCTGTTTTATGTACAGTAGGTGCAGCTGGCTCATTTGTGAGTTACCCCTCTCTAGGGCAGAGATAAGGCATGCAAACAGTTAGTTGTGGCCTTTCACCCGCAAAATCGAGTTCATAGTAAAATATGTGTGATGCACAAAAGAGATAAATAGGAAGAGATGTAGAAATTAACATAAAGAAGGAAAAGAGACAGATTTAAACATTTTCCAGATATTAAAATGTCACAGTATTTAAAATGAACAATTATGACAGAATCTAAATTTCTTTATGTGTGCTACACGGGGAAGAGGCCATATTATCTCTGTCCAATAAACGCAGGACAGACAGACAAGGCATGATGTAACCTCTATTCACATGTTAACCTCTAAAACTACCCTGCTAAGCAACTTCTGAAAAAGTCTTTTCTAAATCTGAACCTGATTTATCTCCCAAGTTATGAGCTTCATCACCAGAGAGTCTAGTTCAAACATCAAACATTGTTCTTCGAAGGAAGAAAGTAACTCCCCCACTGTCAATGTAATTTTATCCCAGTGGCTGAGGATCACATTTTCCATTGTGGAGCACATTTTGCTTTTTCTTTTGTCCTCCTCTCCTTTTATAGAAAAGTCACATTAACGCCAGCCAGGATGTGGAATGCAGATGTCCAGCCACTTCAGGGATATTCAGGGAGATGGCAGGTATGACTAACGCAGGCAATGTACTTTTCTTGCCATATTTCTTTTGAGGATGCCTTCAGATTTGCGCCATATCGTTGATTTTACAAGCTGTGGAACATGGCACTATATTTAGCCCAATATTGTCTTCCAAGAGCAGACAAAAGGTTTTTTTTTTTTTTTATTCTACCATACCACAGAGGTAAGCCCAGGCATGCCAAACAGTTTTAAAATGTTATGAACCCTGTGAGGACAACCCGGGTCCTAGAGGAAAGACATTCAGGATACTTTAAAACATTTGATCTAGGTCTTTCACTTCCTATGAGACATGTTACCAAGTCACCTTCTGGTAAAACTTGGGGATAAATAAATCTGTGAGAGGTTTATTTGTGTTTATTCTATGTTTTACCATCACTCGTTTCTGCCCTCAGTGCTCTTTTCCAAACAGAGTTTATGATCTCTTACCCTCAGAGCACATTTGCAAAAGGATGAAAAGGTGTGTTCCTTCTCTTTTGAAAATGCCTAAACTTTTAGAAGTGATCACGCAAAGTGCCTTCCTTTTGGAAGGGAGAGAAAAGAGTGGCTTGCCTTTAAGGTTGACCAAGAAGGAACTGAAAGCTAGTTCGGTCAGTCAGCCTGAGAAGAAATCTGAGGTCTCCAGAGTAATGAGAACTTGAAAGTCAACTTGTGCCAGCCATTCATGGAGATAAGACTGCAGAGCGTTGGGTTTATTCTGGGAAGAATTTCTGGAAGCCACCAAATCCTGGGCACAGGGTGGGTTTGTTTTGCCAAAGATTCAGGTGTCACCAGATTTGAAGATTCAAAAAGAGCCAGTGTCAGCCTGTCATTTGCTTCAAACAGATTTTCCTAACCATTACCCTTGACTCTCAAACAGAATCATCATTCCAGACAGCCTGGTCTATACATGTTTCCCAGAGCATAACTGTTTGCTGCTTAGAGTCACACGACTTTGATTCATGACATGGTTTCTCTCTGGGAAATGTCCCACATCTTCTTCCTGTCTGATCTCACCTTCCCAGGACTCTAATCTGAATTCCTCTTCCTCCAGGAAGTCTTCCCAGAGTACTCCAGATTTCAGTAATCTCCCCTTTCTCTAACGTAATCATGTATGCCCTTGCTCCTCATTTTTGAGATTAGTTGCAATAGCTATAATTTTAATGTATTTATTACTATTTAGCTACTTAAATGATGCAAACATGCACAGTTTTCCCGGTTATATATAAAGTTCTTTGAAGGAAGTGACCATGTCAATATCATTCTCTATATTACCCACAGAGCTTTGAGAAGCATTGTGCAGTGGTTAAGAGCACAGATGCTGAAACCAGACTTCTGGGATTAAGTCCTGGCTTAACCACTAACTAGCTGTGTGATCTTAGACAAGTTGTTTAATTTTTGTGCTTCAGATACTTCTTCGGGACAACATAGACATAACAATAGCAATTATTTCAATACAGTTTTGAAAATTAAAAAACTCAATACATTTAAACAGCAGCACTTAACAAATATTTGCCATCATCATAATTATCATTATACTTATTATTATAATTATTCACATTTTCCCTGGAATACCTTCTTTTATTGCATTTACTTATGTGGATTCAATTAGAAAACATTTCTTGAGTTTCTACTGAATGCAAAGCATTGTTCTAGGCAACATCGAGAGAGAAAAAGACATAGGCAACATATTTCCTTCTCTCAATAAATTTAACATGTGAAGAATACCTATCATTTAAGGAAAACTTATTCCATTTCCTTGTTCAGGTCTTCCTGGAAGCTTTCTCTGAATGTGGCACATCACATGGCATAGCTTGCCTAACTAAATTTTTAAACACCTGAGGACAGAGCCTACCTTAAGGTGATTTTATCACTCGTAGTATCCAACAGAATGTTTTTCACATTGTAAGAACAGGGTAAATATTTAGTAATTGATTTAGCTTTATTTTGTCATTGTTTCTTTAGTGCAACTCTCAGGAAAAGCAAATACTAGCCTATTAGAAATACCTTGTTGTTGGAAGAGGTTGAAATTCCATAGTGTTGACCTTTGTGGTAGGTAGTACTAATTAGAGGCTCTAAATGATTTCAGTAAAGCCAAGGAATTATGAAGTCAATTTTCAAAAGAATTTGTATATGTGAGATATATACATATATATTATTGTATCAGCATCAAAATAGCTAGTTTCTTTCAAGGATATCACATAGGTTCTATGTTTGAATTTTTCTGCATAGATCTTATGACTTAAGGGCTATTGAAAACTCAAGGCTATCTTAGAACAGTATCTGAAATAACAATGCCCCTAAGTACAACACATTTCATTCTTTATCCTATGAAAAGATAATAAACAACACAATCATGTCGAATTTTTAATTTTCCACACTTTAGTCTGAGTGGTTTGTTTCTTCTATGAGATCTAGGGTTATAACTGTTTTCATAACTTTTAGAATTGTAGCTCTGATTTGGTTATATGCCTTGTCTTTTTATTATTCTATATCTACCATTCAGCATGTAAAAAAGAATTATGAAATATTTGTGGAATGTTGAAAGGGAAAAAATTCCCTTTTATTAATACTCAGAATGTTGAAGGAGAAAAAAGATGATTTGACAAAAGTGTTTCTAACATAAAGAAATCAAAATTCATAGTCAGAATTTGATTGAAATCATATATGTTTTAGCTATGAATTGGAGAAGATAAAATTTAGAATGTAAAATTCAAGGTGTAAGTTTACTTTAGGCACATTTCCTTAGAATTATGAAAACCAAAGCGTTTAATAATATTGCCAAAGTATTGCCTATAAGTTGTAATTATAAAGCAAGGGAATTATGAACAATAACTTACGAATTTACCTGTGCTATTTCAATATTCATTCATTTGTACTTGTATTTGAACATTTCTATGTTCTTGTCTCTCATGACTCTTTATTTGTACATTTGATTAGGACAGGGACATGAAATCAGCATAAAGCCAATTAAGATAAATAACAAGTCACTGGGTATTGTATGGAAACCAATTTGACAATAAACTTCATATATTGGAAAAAAAATAAATAGTGATATAGAAAGAGCTTATAAACAAACAAACAAAAAAGATAAATAACAAGAGTATACTGTGAAAAGTTTTTATGTTATCTGTATTCCCAGGTCCTAGAATAGTGCCTGGAATATTGGTATATAGTAGGTGCTCAATAAATTGGAGCTGAATGTTTTTAAATGGACTTTTTGGTAAAAGACGGACATCCTTTTGTTAGATATATTTAAAAGAGGATCCCGGATAAAATTAAAAATAAACAATGAAAGAGTTATACAAACCTACCAGATTAAGTTAACTAAAAATGTCATTTCTCCTCTAACTTTCATTGCTTATGTTCTTTCAATTTCATAAGAAAATTATTTTCTAAGCCAAACTAATATCAAATGTGATCTCTATTTATGAGAAAACCACACAGCGGAAGCTATCAAAGTAGGGTTAAATTTACATTCTGTCAAATCGTTTTACTTTAAGGGTTCTTGGAAGTCAAGCATGCTGGTTAATTCCCCATAGAGATTTGAATGCTCCAAAAACAATTCAGAACTTCCACTCATCTCTGCTAAAAGAAAAAAAGAGCGTAATGAGTATATAGGAGGCGGGATAAGAAATAAAAAGTAAAAATGAAGAACGGCTGTTTAATTAAGGTGACAATGAATCTTTGAATCATCTAGGGACTTAACTGGTCATGGAATAATTCTCTGCGAGTTTTTCCTAGTATCCAGCATATAGACACAAGCCAAATCTAGTTGCAGCATGTTCAAAATGGAACAGAAACACACACACGCACACACGCACATGCACACGCACACACACACAAGTTGAAATAAAATAAATGAAAATTACTTGGAACTATAATGAGACATAAAGAGTGATCACAAGAACCAACAATTTCTGTTGTTTAATCTTGTGTTTTAAAACTAGAAAGTGTTTTATAATGCTGTACAGCTCAACTGGATGACTTGCTACCACCATTCATAAAATGCATTTCTTTCTTATTTGCATAGTGTTTCATGATTTCTGCATTAAATATTTGTTTTCAGTGATTATTTCATTCATCCATTTATTAGCCATTCATTTATCTGTTCACTCAATAAACATTGATGGTGTGCCTATATGAGGAATAGTCTTATTAGTCCAGATAGAATAGAGATAAATACATGCTTACAGATATACATATAAGGTGCTTGTTGTTGCATTGCAATGGAAAATATAATGGGGACTGGAGAAAGAGATGGAAATAGTAGAAGTTAGTTTTGGAAAAAAGAAACAATTTACTCTCATACAGGAAAAAGTATTGATGATGATATAAACAATCTAGGAGTTGTAAATTCGCAGAAAATAGAAAATTAGTCTGAGATAATGGCGTTTATCAAAATCAACCCTGTGGACATCAGAAAAGAGAGGTAGAAGCATAGATATGAGAAACCAACATTAAAACTAACAGAAAGCCTTGGGGACACTGAAGACCATCTTGGATTGGAGGTGTGTGTTTGATGGTTAACTTGAGTAGGTCACAAGGTGCACATTGGTCAAACATTGTTCTGGGTGTTTCTGTAAAAGTGTTTTTAAATAATATTGATATTTATATCCATAGACTGAGTAAGCAGATTGCCCTCCCTAAAAGAGTGTTGTTTTATCCAACTGTTTGAAGGCCCGAATAGAATAGAAAGATTGGCCTTCCCCTGAGTAAAAGAGAATTAATCGTACCTGACTGCCTTCAAACTCACACACTAGCTTTTCCTTCCCTTGGGCTCAAACTGAAATGTCAGCTCTTCTTGGGTTTCCAGCCTGCTGGTCTTTATTAGAACTGGACCATCTGTGTCTTGGTTCTCAGGGCATCAGACTAAGACTGGAGCTACACCATTGACTCTTCTGGGTCTCCACCTTGTCGATTCACCAGCAGATGATCTTAGGACAGGTCAGTCTCCGTAATCATGACAGCCAATTCCTTATAATAAATCTCTCTTCCCCATATATATATATATATATATCTCATATATACATATATAATATGCAATATATATGCATATATATTACCTCTATATGTGATACATATACACACATTCTATTGATTCTATTTATATATATATGTATATATGTATGTATATATATGTATGTGTGTGTGTGTATATATGTATGTGTATACACATACATATCCTGTTGGTTCTATTTCTCTGGAGAATTCTGACTGACACAGTATATGTGTGTATATGCATGTGTGTGTGTGTATATGTGTGTGTGACTTAGGGGTGAAGATGTATTATCAGGAATAAGACTATAAAGTTGGGGGGGGGCAACAAAAACAAAAGTAGAAGTTTAAGATGTTGAATAATTTAAGCTTCATTTTTGGCTCGTCCCATCTGCTCTTAAGCGAATCATTGCTTCAACTATGAAGCAGAAAACAACCATCCAGGGTTGACTAGGTAATATGCAGGCTGCTCATAAGTATTTACTTATTTTCTCCCACTGCTCCAAGCCCTAACTAAGTTAAAAAACATGGAAGAGTGAAGAGTACTATTTAACAATCTGAAAAGAAGGAAAACATACATCTACATATGGTAATGGACATCAACTGATTTATTGGGTGATCATTTTTGAATAAATACAAATATAAAAACCATTATGTTGTGCACTTGAAGTTAATATAATGTTATATATCAATTATATTTCAATTAAAAAAAAAGAAAGGAAATTATAGGAACAAAACATCAACTAAAAAATTTAAATAAGAGTTTCAAACTATCAACCACAACACAAGAGTGACTGTAAGAGCCATAGAAAATAGCTGAAGTGACCCACCATACATACGACTTTCTGAAAAAGAACAAATATTAAAAACAATAAGTTTTTAAAGTTTTAAATTAAAATAAGGCTTGAAACTAGCTATACAATCACTCAAAGACAAGAATACTTTCGTGGGAGTCTTGGAGTCAAGGAGAGCAATTCCAGAATACTAGTGGAACAAAACACCCAAAAATAGATGCAAGAATAGCTTTACTTTACCTGTATCACTCATGTCCCAAGGCAGCACAGTTCAATTCCAAGAGAGATTCCCTTCAGCCAACGATTTCTTCTACACAGAAAAGAGAGCACAGTGAGGGAGAGACTAGTTTTCCTAGCTAGGCAGGATATTGCCCAAAGCCTACCCAGAATGCTGAGGTGATTGGCATGGCCGAGTGATTGAGAGCCTAGGAGCAGGGAAGATACGTGTTCTGGGAGTAGGGACTCTGGTTCTAAGCAATCAGGGCTCAGAATTCATCAAAGGGCCAAGGATCCCACCAACCACTTTGTGAATTCCATCCGGAAATCCACCCATGAATGGTGTGGGATGCCTCACCTGTGGACACCTGAGTGGCCTATGGAAAACTCCAATGCTCTGCACACCTCATTCCCCTCCCAACATGGCAGTTTCCCCATGTGCCCCCACAGAAGATGACTGTGTTCCTTTGCAGGTGGCTTGTGAACTTATGCAGAAAGCCAGCCCAACTCTGCAGGATTGGTAGGAGGCACACAAATTTGAACATTTTCCAGGCGCTACTTTAGGGAAAACAAATGAGAGACTGTCAGCACTCAGCTTGATAAAGAAAAAGGCACGTCATCCAAGAATTCCCTCTCCCTGACCCAAACATATCTGTTTTGCTTTTTTCTTTGGTATATATACATATATTTATGATATGGTGTGTGTGTGTGTGTGTGTATTATATATATATATATATATATATATATATATATATATGAAGAGAGGTAAAGAAAAAGCTTTACTTTGGGGAAGTATGACTCATGTAGACTTGATCTGTATGAATAGGGTAATAAAATAGAGGCTATATTTCCCTTTCCAAGTATGAGGGCTGATGGTAGTTTTAATGATGGTGGGGAAAATGACAAGGTGACAGTTTAAAAGGTGAGAAGTTCAATTTGTGCCAGATTTAGCTTTTATGGGTGGCAGTATATGCACATGCCCATGTCACTCAGGCAGCAGCAGACATAAAACTGGAGCACAGCTGAGAAATTATGCCTTGGATAAAGATTTGGAAACCATCTTCATACTCCATACATGTGGTGAGAGCAAGTAAGTGAAGAAGTAACAGAGCACAGATTTCAATCCTGGATCTCAGAGGGATTAACTAGAAGAAAAGGTAAAAATGGTAACTCAATGCCCAGGAATGAAAAGGTGTCCATGAGAGAGGAGAGTTCGATATTATCAATGGCAATGTACAGATTTCGGAAGTTTTAGATCACTAGATTTTGCAGAGAAGTTTGGAGGATTTTTGCAAAGTGGTACATGAAGGGCTTTACTTCATTCCTGTATACTTTTAGATAGAAAATGCTGTCTATTTCTTCCAAACATTCTCTCCGGAAGACTTAGGTCAAAGTGAAGTTGATTCTGGTTGCTCTGTTGGACTGAAAGACTGTGACGTGTTCATGTAAGTAAACAATATATCCTTCACAAGGTAGGTGCTAAAAACATTTAATGATTGATTAAATTTAATACAGCATTTATTTAACATCTATATTTCTTCTTGGTCCTACAGAAGACAAGAAGATGAATAAATCATGGTTTTTGCTCTCCACTGACTCGTAGTCTAGTTGCATCAAGAAATATGCTTAATAATAATACAAAGCTGGGTAGGTCATTTTATTGAATGTAAACAGGAAAATATGTTGGATGAATTGAGAAGGTTTTCAGAATTAATGGGAAGCTTAAGAACCAGGCTAGAGCACTGAGAGCCACCACATCCAGAAAGAAAGCTAAAATGCAAGAACCACCACAGAGGAGTGATAGCAGAGTCTGGTGAGGCTTAGGTAAGTTTACTTATGTGCTTAGGTAAAATGACCATTTTCTTTCCAGGGAAGGAGTGTAGGATTGGCCTATCATGGAGCAAGTGCCTTTAGACAGAAGAGTGAAATGGAAAAGCCGTCATTTCAATAATAGAATTCATAATTCCAAGAATAGAATAGGCAATTAGGAAGGGTCAATGAATGTTGGGCAGCAAAATAACAAGTCCTCAGATAATTAGAATCATAATGAATGCACAAACAAAATGCCAAGGGAAGGCCTAGAAGAAAGCACCTGTCCCCCAGTAGAACGATTCAATGGCCATTGAGACGGAATGACCCAGTCAGTTGATGTTAGCCAGGCTTGGCCAATAGCCATTGCATTGTTGGTGCAATTGGTGTAAAAGTCTAAGATGGTAGAATGAAGACTATTTATACATGGGTGTAGCATGCACTTACTCACTAAGGTTGAACTAGCCATTGCTCCTAATGATGAATATCAAAGCA
Organism: Panthera pardus; assembly: GCF_024362965.1. NCBI lineage: Eukaryota > Metazoa > Chordata > Mammalia > Carnivora > Felidae > Panthera > Panthera pardus. Next base: position 91,557,133 of record NW_026526991.1, read on the forward strand.
GCCAGCCACAGAGATCTAAAGTGATGACAGGAATGAATGCTGGGTCCAGATTTGGCACCATCCCTCAGGGAGATTAAAACAGCCACTGAGAATCAGGTTGATTACATTGAACCCTTCTACTCTAGAAGGTGGTGTTATTCATCTTGACCAAAACAGACACACATTCCAAGTATGGGTTGCTCTTACTTACTATGATGGGGTTTATAGAGTATTTGACTCATCAGCACAAAATTCCATCTAAGAGTGCTCCAACTAAGAAACCACTTTACAGGGGTGCCTGGGTGGCTCCGTCGGTTAAGCGTCTGACTTCAGCTCAGGTCATGATATCACAGTCTGTGGATTCAAGCCCTGCATCGGGCTCTGTGCTGACAGCTCAGAGCCTGGAGCCTGTTTCCGATTCTGTGTCTCCCTCTCTCTCTGCCCCTCCCCTGCTCATGCTCTGTCTCTGTCGCAAAAATAAATAAAAACATTAAAAAAAATAAAAAAAAACACTTTACAGAAAAGGAAGCATGGCAGTGAGTTTATCACCATGGACATGACAATGGATCATATACCGTACCATCCAGAAACTGTTGGTTTGATAGAGTGACGAAAGAACCATTTGAAGGCAGAAGTGAGATAACAATTAGGAGATGATTCCATACATAGAAAATACCGTTCACGTGAAAAATACATTTTAAGTATAAAACACTTATAATATGCTATGCTATTGAATATGCTATGTATTCAATAAATAGGATACATGGATCTAGAAGCTATGAACTAGAAGTAGAAGAAGCCCCACTTGGGAAATTGGTGATTCTCATTCTTGGAACTCTGGGCTTCATAAGTTTAGTGTTCTAGTTCCCAAAAGGGAAATGCTTTCATCAGGGAAGAAAATAAGAGTCTCATTAAACTTTAAGCTAAGGCTATTTATTACCTCATCAGACAGAGAGTCATCCTTCCAAGAAACCTGCAGGAAAGGAAAGGAGTAGCCCTACTGTTAGAAGCAACAGACCTTGATCAATAAGTGATAAGGTTACTTTTAAACAATGGGGGTGGATGTTTGGTACTCAGGTGATCCACTGTTATTCTCTCACCCAATTTTATTGGTAAATGGACATGTGCAGCAGCCATGGGTATAGCAACTCCTCACTGAAGTCTGGATCATTTCATCAGGTCAAGTAATGCAGACAAAAAGAGGTGGTAGTCACGAGGCAGGGAAATTGGTAGCAGAATTTAGTACAGGAAGGAGACAAGGAGCATCGACTGAAGTCTTGAGAACAGTTGTGGAAATGGGCTAGTAAGGCATCCCAGTAACCTTTCTCAGGCAAGTTTCACCCCAAAAAGGGACCTATCAGAATCCTGGAGAAAATGATCCTAGAACTTATCATGCAAAGCAAATGGATCTGATAAGCTCAATGGGTAGACTGTAATAGATGCTGAGGCACTCATTGCCTCAACTGCTGGGAACCTCAGCTAATGCTTAAAGATTCTTAGATGAGTCCTCTGGCAATTGACAGGAGACAGCAGTGTTTCCCAAGGTCACCTCCCCTTCCCACTGACAGCCCAAATCCAATTGCTGTTTGGATAAAGGTCCAACTCTGAAGAATCATTCCAGTTCCAGAATTTTCTATAGGATCCAAGGAGGTATTGTCGTGATTGCATCACAATTCAACTTCCTTCTGCTATTCTTCTTTCACTCCATCACCAGTGTTGATCCTAAGAGCACACCTCAAGAAACATCCAACATGGTAACCTCAGACTCAAAATTTATTTCCCAGGAAACCTAAGTTAAGACAGTTTTCTATTTAGATTTAAAAACATGTAAAAAAGTACATAGAGTCTGGGAAAGTTCATTACAAGAGCCTTTCTAATGACAAGGGAGGTGAGTTTTCCTTAGATTATGAATATGCTCAATGTTGCAGAATCAAAATGCAATTAGCATCCTCAATGAAAAGACCTGAATCTGCAGTTAGGGTATTTTGCCCCTTATGGAAGTGGGCACCTAGATGAGGCGGTCTGGGATATCAAAATGTGCCTGAGTGTAATTATTTTAAAAGATTAACATTTTTAGTCACCCGTGAAAGAAATAGGAAAAATTATTATTTTGCATGATTGATTCTTAAAGCCAGTACATAAAGACAAACTTTAAGGAAAATAAAATCAGAGTAGAAATAAATTGTTAGCATAAACATTTCCTTCTAAATCACCCTTAATCCTTACACTGGATTCAAACTGCTTTCAGCATTAATATACTTTGGTTTTTCACCAAAATCCCTCTGGACAGCCTTTATCAGCTGCCAATATGTCTCCATCACAGACCCAAGTAGTCTGTTCACTCTGATTAGACTGTTGGAGCTAATTTAAAGTATGGCCTTTGTTATGTCTACAGCAGTCTAATCAGCTAGGAAGATTCTCTGACACCCTGGCATCCAATCCGTCTCCATGTCATTGAAGCAGAAAGGCAAAGATTATGGCCATCAAAGTATATCTTCAGGCAGAGATATAGCTTTCCAAACCAGTGCTTAGTTGAAATTGTCATGTTTTAAAATCACTTTAAAATCAAAGATATTCAGATATTTCATAGAAATTCCAGGAAGCTTAGAAGTGGCTCCGTTGTTTTATCTCGGCTAGGTCTCATTTCCCTCACTAGATGGTAAGCTCCTTGAAGGAATAGATCATATTCTTCTCAATATTTCCTACAGTATCTTATAGGTAGAATGGCTTTATACAAATTTATGTAACAAGATAATTTACTGGGAAAGTTCCTTGTTACTTTGAATGTCTCTGATGCTCTTTCAGCAGAGCACTCACTTTGGACTAGACCCAATGTTAGGTTCTTTATCTGTATCATCTTATTTACTCTCCACAACCTTAGGAGTGACATTATTATTATTATTATCCCTGTCGAGACAACCAAAGCACAAAAAGGTTAAATATTTGCCTATATATATCTAGTTGGTGGGAAAAATGGTATTTAAATACAGACTCTCTGTCTTCAAAGCCCAGAATTTCATCTTCTTACTTCTTGATGGTAGTAGAACTCTCAGAATATTCTCTGAGTATTCGAGTGTGCTCCTGGGTACAGAACAAGTGAGGGAACTGAACTCCTGTTCCTGGCACTCCATGTTGAAAGTCATTTTGATCAGAGAATAACAAGGATAATAAGCGCAGCCCTTCTGATGATATATTTGTTAATTCAGCAAAAATATAAATGATAGCACTTCCTGATTTCCATCTTCCCTACTTCACCTTCAGGTGTTTTTTTTTTTCCTCTCATTTGAACCTTGCTCTCATCCTTGGAGGTGGACTGGTATGCTGCAAAGAACATGAGCCTTGGAATTAAACTAGCCTCATTCCTTTTTTGACTCTACCATTTACTAACTGTGTCCTTGTGCATAGTTTTTAAAATACTTGAATTCAGTTTTCAATAAAATGAGAACAATAAACCCTGCCACATAAAGTTGTTTGGATGATTAAATGACATGACAAACATAACATTCGGAGCCTATGGATGATACTCAATAATCATGAATTCTCTCTGTCCTGCTTTGACTACTTTATTTTCTGATGAAGGGATACATGTGCAATCAGCCATCAAGTCTTAACAGTCTTTCCCTATAGCAAGGAGCAAGGAAGAGCTGCTCAAGCTGGAAATTGAAGATTTCCTATCTTCCATATGTCGAATTGCTTTAATTGAGTAATTAAGGAAGGACCTCAATTACATTTAAATACTTGTCTTGATACTTTAAATACTTGCTTTAGTGCTTTTGTATTTTAAAACCAATACCTTTGATGTTTTAGTACTTGCATCTGGGGATGTTTTCTAGGTTCTGAATTTGATCCCTGTTGTACGGATGTTAAGGCCCATTACTTCAAATACTGTAGGTTTGCTTTTAATAGTTCCAAAATAGAAAGGTCTTTATTAACCTGCCGTGAGTTAGAGGTACTGATTCATTTACATAACTGCCGAGCATTCTCTGTCTTTAGTATTGGTCAGACTCTTAAACTTCAGAAGTCTTATAGAAAGAGCACTAAACCAGGAGTTGTGACAACCTGAGTTAGCACATTGGCTCTGCTACTATCTGTCGGCAGCATCTTGGACAAATAGCTCTCTGAGCTCCTCTAGCCGGGTACCATTTCTCATTTATTTGTTCTTTGTACAGAGTCTATCAGAGTACCTAGAACAAGGTAAAAACTACAAAAAACAAAGTTTGTGGAATCGAGAAATATTTTAATCAATTAGACAATTAGTATAGGAATTGAAAGCTAAAGAGCTTGGCGCATTTTCAGCTGGCTACCTTGTGGTCACTCTTTGGATCTGGACTTGTAACAAATGAGATGAGGAATGGTAATAATTCTACAAATTTCTAACTTCAGTTTTTAACAGTGAACTTCCAAATTTTCAACCAAATCTCTCCAGTCTGTAACAATTCTTTCTACATCTACCCTCCCATCCATTTTGTTTATTTTCCTCTGAAATTCCTCCAAGTTTCCAATCTTAAACAATAGCACTTCAATCTAGTTTAATAGTTATACATTTTTGTATTTCTTTTCTAGGCTGAGTTTGACCCTTACTTATTTGCAACTTTTGAAAACTATCTTCATTTACGTCATTAAAATGACAAGCTTAGCGCATTTATAAACAATAGCTTTAAGCAAAAATACAAAACAGTTTTTAAAATAGAGGTGTAAATTGACTTCATAATCAATGAAATCTATAACTACAAAGTTATTTCTTTTCCACATGGTTTCATTTAATATCTTGTTCCCAAATAGAAAACTAAACCTGGGTGGCTCAGTCAGCTGAGTGTCTGGCTCTTGATTTTGGCTCAGGTCATGATTTCATGGTTTGTGAGCTCCAACCCTACCCTGTGTTGGGCTCTGTGCTGACAGTGGGGAGCTTGCTTAGGATTCTCTCTCTCTCTCTCTCTCTCTCTGCCCCTCCCCCACGCTCTTTCATGCTCTCTGTCTCAAAATAAATAAACTTTAAAATAAACGTATAAATAAATAAATAAATAATAGATAGATAGACAGGTAGATAAAATTAATAGGCCCATCTGACCCTATGTTAAAGGCAACCATTCATTTATGTATATACAAACACACATGAAGGGACTACATATTATTCTTTTTGCTAAAGCATATAGAATGTATATAGAGAGTGCAAATCTTTCAATTATTTCTAGAATATTGCTACAAACATTTATAAAAGAAGCTTCAAAGACATTTGTTTGTGAGTTTTCTAAGCAAATATGGTGAGTAAATAAGATGATGTCTTCAAATCTGTATACTTCACTATGCACCCCTCTTCACTATGGAAATTAATTAACTGGCATCATGAAATAAACAATATAAACTCCAAATGTTAGCGAGAAAAATTCTTGCTTTTGTATTCAAACTGGAAAATGGAAAGACATACGTGAAGAGTAGACTGTCTAAAATCTTAATGTATGGGAAGAGTAGCAGAATATGCTACCCAAAAATATGCTGGTTTGATATAGTGATTAATCTGAGCTGTAGGCCTTTGGAAAAGAGTAAATGCAAGGATAAGCTTTCTCTTCTGCCTAAAGACAGACCCTCCAAAAAGAACTCAATGGCCATGAGTTCCCTCCCTGACTTTCATCAATGAAGGAAGACTGACTTTTGTCACAGAGGAGAAGACAAGAAGTAGACACGATGTGTGAACTTTGTCACAAGTGATCATACCTCCTATGATTCCAAGGACCCATTCACCTTTCTTAAAAATCATTTAGGCTCTTCTAAGACTAAGTCTACATCCTGCCTCTCCTTTCTCTGTTAAAACAGTATTTAAGCCTGAATTTTAAGCAAGCTTAGGGAGTTATTCATTTTCCCATGGGTATCTCCAACGTGTACATATGTATCAATAAACTTCAGTTTTTCTTTTGTTAGTCTGTCCTTTATTACAAAGGTCTCATCCAAGAACTCAGAAATGTATATTCCTCCTTTATATGTGATTCCAGAAAATTACGTATCAACTATGAAATGCAAATTTGGCTTTTAATGCTCAGTTCCTTATAAATGTTTTAACCTACCATAAATACTAAAACATACAGTAATTATCAGAAAATATATATTTTTTAAATAACCATCCTGAGACCTAAAGAAATCAGGTAGTATGGAGGAAGTCATGAATCTTCCACTTTTTGTCAATAGTTTGAATGTAATAAATAGCTTACCAATTGGTTGTGAGTCTCTGACCTGTAGAGTCCACATTTTTAGTCTAAAAAATATCACAAATCTGTGTACATAAAACTAAAAGGTAGTAGCTAGAATAATTGACATCCCAGAGGGATAAAGAGAGTGCAGAAGTTTAGGAAGCCTAATTGTCTTTTTGGACACCAATATTATTGCTCTTGGTAGAACTAGCAACCCACTTTGCCCTTCTTGCAGCATATTCACAAGTGAACCAGCATGTTGTTTTGATTTTTCATTATTCACATAAGAAAAGTGCAATTCCTAGTAATTTTCAAAGACTTTGAAATCTCAATAGGAAGGAGAGAAGAAATATAACAGCAAAAAATATAAGAAAAAATAATAAATATAAAATTTGATTCATAGCTAGCAATTACAAAGAGTTCTCATCATTTCATTTAATAAAGGTATATCCTTAAATATTAAGTTGCATACTATAGGCTTTATTGATGCAAGGGTGTTGGAGAAGAAAAAGATTAGTATGCGTAGTACTAGTTTAGGAAGCCGTCAGTTCAGAATAGATTTTTAAGTTGGCCTTAAAAAACATGAGAGGATAGTGTTGACCTAGAAGGTTCGCAGCCTCTGAAATAGCTTAACACTGGCAGACATATCTCGTAAAACATTTATTTAGGCACTAAGTCCCAGTGTCTGCAATTGGAAGGACTTTTGAGTCAACCACCTACTGGTCTATTTGGTTGCACAAAACATCTGTGAAATGAGAGACATGATAGACAAATGTTACCCTGAGTACCACTTGGATATGGATAGAATAACAGAATCACTTTAGGAACTTTAAAAATTACAGGCACTCTTTAGACTTACTGAAACAAAATCTACAAAGGGATGAAGAATTTTTATTTTTTTTACAAGCCCCAGATAATTCTGGCAGTTGGTAAGATTTGAGAATTACTAGATTTGAGTTTAAAGTATATTATTTTGTCAAGACATTTTTCTTAGAACTGACAATGAACAATGAAATACTGAACAGTAATTCTAATAGGACTTGCTGAATATGGTAGCAACACCCTCACAATTAAACTCATCCTGGTTCTCTTTTCTTTACAAAGCTCCATGCACTCTTTATCAGCCTTCAGGAGTGTCCAAGATGAAGGCAAATTTCAGCTCTTCCTTGATAAGAAGATGGAGATCAAAGTGTCTGGTTCTATGTTAGAGAGGGCCATTGGGAAAGTGGTATGTGGTTCCAGGAAGAAGGACATAAATATATGACTAGGAATGAATACTCACTGACTCTACTTCAGTATTATAATTCTCTTTTTTTTTTAAAAAAAAAAAAAAAGCAATATTTTTTGTTAACAGAAGAATTACAAAATAGAATGATTCTAAAGGAATAATACAAGCACTTTTAACTACTTTTACTCTATACAAAGTACTAGTTTACAATGAGGTTAAACTTGCAACTCATTCAAAATTTATGTTGAAATGTGTGACTCTCTCTCTCTCCCTCTCTCTCTCTCTCTCCCATCTCCCTTACACCAAGGCTTCCAATCATGATGTTCATAACTTTTCATCTTGGCATTCTTTAATATCTGAAATGTTTGTATAATAGAATTTCAGGTATCCTGGAAGTTGGAGTGAAGACTACTTGGTTACAAAGAGCCTTCTACAGACACAAAAAATTATACCAAGTAGGAAATAAGTAGGAAATACTTACATGGTTATATAAGACCATAGAGTCACAACTCTTACTAGGCATATATCATGACACTTAACTACTGGTCCTACATAAAACTTAAAGTTCACTCTATTTTAGAAAAAAAATTTTGCACAGAGTAAGGCTTACTATTATGTTTACAAGAAGAGAATAATATACATTCATTCATTCATTTGGTATTTGCTAAGAGTTTTCTATGTGCCAGGAATTATATGCTAGAGATGCCAAGATTAAATGACACTATTAATTGCATAGCCTAGAAGTGGAAATAAATGTAAACAAATATTGGCAACATACTATGACAGGTGCTAGAATAACAAGATGTAGTGGTTTACCCAAAAGGAGGGGATAATCAACACTTCTTTGAGAATGTGTGGAAAGAATTAAGAGTAGGTGAGACATTTAAGATGTATCTATAAAGATAAGTAGACTTTGCTTACATTATCTGGGGAGAGGATAAAAGGGAATTCTAGTGTAATGAATATTTCATCATCATTTTTCCTCATCCAGATACTCAGGCTGGGAGATTTCTCTCTCATCAAATGCTGCACAACCACTTACTTGCTGTTTTCAGTGTTCACAAAATGTCCCAGCCATTAAAAATTGGATGACCTGTTCATAATGGGATTGCTTTGGATGACAGTCAGCAAAATCTTGGGCAATGAACAGATGTCTTTTCTGCTGAAGAATCCACAGACAACATGCAGGCACCTGTGAATGCAAGACTCTCCCTTAACAACTACATGAGCAGCAGCTAACAGGGCTCCTCAACACAAGTGACATGTGGTGGCCACCAAAATGGCAACAGAGCATCACAGGAATCAACTTGCTCTTTCACATCAAATTGAGGTTGAAAAACCAGAGTGATAGTGGTTCTCTTGATGCTGATTTGCTAGCCTCATCCATTCCCTTCCCTCCTTTCTTTCTCGGTGGTCCTCATTGAGTAACCACACGACTCACCCCAAAAGTAATGACCACTACCACCACCATCAAGGGTAGGAAGACCAAGGAGTTTGTTACTTTATTTCTAACTTATTATCATGGCATATACTCTATGTTCTGCTTCCTTCAGAGCCCTCTTCTTGATCTTAAGAAGATTTTCTTCTTTCCATAGAAAGCTGAGTCTTCTAAATTTAAAAAAATATATATTGTTTTCAAAATTACTGCTTTTGATGATGGATCCAAAAGCCTATTCTGGAAGAAATGTCAGTTGTTTTGTTTTTTTGTTTTTTCTCTAAATGCTTCTTAATATTTACAATTCTAATTCTCTTCAAAGTAATGAATGCCTCTGACCAATTCCAACCAGGAAGAGATTAGGACAAAATTAATATTTCTAAGTAATATCTCACTACATTTGTCTGTGAACAAAATGATAAAAAGGAAACCTGGCAGATCGGGGTGGGGCAGTTACTTTAAAGATTATATTTCATAAGTGTAAAACAATCCTCTGAGGTAGATGTTACCATACCTCACGTGATTGATGTAGTTGTTAAGATTTAGGCTGTGCCCATGGTCACAGTTAGTGAGTTGGATTCAAATACAAGTGTTCTGACTTCAAGTCTAATGCACTTTAAGTTTGATCTATAAAAAGAAATAACTAGGAATAGTGTAGCTCCAATTTCCACACTGCATATGCATGACTTCTAAATGCAAAAATTCAGACATATCACTGGCCAAATAACAAGAATAGCTAACATTTATAAGTAGTTTACTATTTAGGAGGCACTATGCTATGTACGTTATATGAGCTAATTGTATTTTTACCAAAACTTTATGAGATTGGTATTACCATTAATTCCATTTGGCACTTATGTCAAGTAGGGCTTATAGAACTTATGTAACTTTCCAAAGACCACAAAGCTAAAGGTGAGTGAGCCTAAATATGAAGTCAGGACTGATCCTAAAATCCATGCTCTTAATGATTAGTCTCTACTACTCTTATGGCTAATATACCTCTTTAGGGAACATACATCATCAAAGAAGTCGTGGTCCTTCCCTAGTTCTATCCTCTGCTTAGAGCATTAGAGAGCAACTTTGTTATGATGCTACTCTTTTGAGGAATTACATCACCTGAAACACCACCATTTGTATATCCCTTTATCATGTCACATTAGCTTTTATTAGAATTAACTGCATAAGCTAAGTCATCCAAAAACATCATATATTATTAAAGAAGACTGACTTTTCAAAAAAAATCTTTGTGGGTTTTTTGAACTGCAACCTCTCACTGTCCCAGTAGTCTGTTAAATTTAACACAAAAGTATCTTAGGTAATATTCTCTATATACTTAAAATCTTTCTTTGGCTATCTCACAATTGTGGCTCATATAATAACTCACTTCACAGGATTTAATCATTATAATGTATGAGATATACTCAACATTGTATGTAATTTTTTTATTTATTCAATGAATATTTTTGAAAACCTACAATGATCCAGGCAGTAGTGTTGCACAAGACCTTGAGGACTAGAAGTCATGGCGAGTCCAACAGACATGGTTCTACCCTAATAAAACTTAGGCCTAGAATGAAGACAGCCAATAAATAAAAACAGACAAATATACAATTACAATTTTGACAAGTAGGTGTTGCCTTGAAGGTCTCTTAACAGAAAGATTTTATAGGAGATAGAGGTCTGGGAAAGCATTCCTAAGTACATAATGGCTGAACAGTCAGAGCTAAATAAGCGGGCATGGAGCCAGGAGGAAGTACATTCCAGCCAGAGGGAAAGTCACAGCAAAGGTTCTATGCAGGACAGCCTAACTGGGTAGAAAAGCAAGAGAGTGATAGAATGGTTCTGAAGAAGTTTGAGAGAAAACAAGACCAAACCAATTAAGTGTAGTCTATTCTGTGAATAAGGAGAAATGGATGGGTTAGGAACACTGGTAATATGGCTAATGGATGATTGAATACCAAACTTGCCTTGGAAGCAATGGATATGGTATTGTTCTAGAAAGGTTTAGAGACAGTTCCCCAGGAGCCATTTGTTTACTACATTCCAGGGAGATAAAAATCTGAATATTCCTTTCCTGTCTTCTTAAAGAGAATTTGTTTGTTTGTTTTTCAGAGTAAAGATTTCTCTTCCTCTTTTTCCTCTCTCTCTTTTTGTGGAGATGAAGAAGGGTAGATGTGTTAGCTCTAATCTTCCTTATTTTCAGAGATTCTTTCCTGTGGTACAACCCGACAGCATGCATCGGTGAACATGTAGCCATCATGACTTCACCTTATTAGATATTGGTTTATGATTAACAGATGCTAAAATGTTCTATGAGTAATAAATGGTCTGTTTTCTGAACAGACATTTCTGTCAAAGTATATTTGGGAATATATGTACACACATATATACAGACAGACAGACACTGCCTTAACTCCAGGCCTCAAATAATTCTACAAATAAATGTCTTTTATTTTTTTTTAACACTTATTTATTATTGAGAGATAGGAAGAGATAGAGCATGAGCATGGGAGGGGCAGAGAGAGGGGGAGACACAGAATCTGAAGCAGGCTCTAGGCTCTGAGCTGTCAGCACAGAGACTGAAGCAGGGTTTGAACTTACAAACCTAGAGATCATGACCTGAGCTGAAGTCAGATGCTTAACCAACTGAGCCACCCAGAAACCCCAATACATTTCTTTTAAAAAAGCAGTTCACATTTTCTTTGTAAACTATTCATGAAAACTAGACATCATAAACATGAACTCAGAAAGAGAAATCATATCCACAAAGACTTTAAGTGTTTACATTACAAACACAGAATATAAAATACTAATGTCTAGTTGGTTTAAAAATAAGAGATAAATTTAACATTGTGTTCAGAGAATATAAAACTTTAAAGAATGACCAAGTAAATTTGCACACAAAAAAGAACTTCCGAAAATGAGAAATACTACACTCAAAATTTTAAAGTGAATACATATAGAATTTAGAGTGGATTATATGGGGTTTTGAGTAGATTAGACTCAGCTAAAAAGAGAATTTGTGAATTAGACAGAGATCAAAAGCAATTATCCAGAATGTAGCACAAATTTACAAAGAATTAGAAAATATGAAAAATGTGAAAGAGAGTGAGATGATCTGACATATTAAATCAGAATTTCAGAAGTAGGGAAAGGAGAACAAAAAAAAGATAATTTATTAGCTAAGAATTTTCTAAAACAAATGAAATATACCAAAACACAAATACAAGAATCTCAATAAATTCAAAGTAGAGGAAAATACTCATAGTAAAATTGCCAAATGCCGAAATAAAAGAAAAGATTGTAAAAGTAGTCAGAGGCAAAGATTAACTTTAAAGGAAGAGCATTTAGACTGGTAGCTTTCATCTCAACGGTGCTAAAGGAAGTGAAAAAGAAATAGAATGATAGTTGGAATGTGCTTATTGAAAAGCATTTATCACACTATAGTTCTATACTCATCAAAATGTCTTTCAAGAATAAAGGTGGAATAAAGACATTTTTCAAAAACTAAAACTGCCACCAACATATCCATGCTAAAAACAAGTCTATAAGATGTACCTCAAACCAAAGGAAAGTAATCCTAGTTGACAGTTCTATATACCCAGACATAAGGAGCAAATAAAGTGGCATATGAAGATGTAAAGCTAGATCACTGACTGAATACAATAGTAGTAATATCTCTACAGTTTAAAAATTAAAATAAACAAGGACAATAGCATAAATGTATGGAAAGAAATAAATCAAGCAAAATTTTAATGATCTCTAAAACATCTCAGAGAAGGTTAAAAGTATTGGCTAAATTTGGACTTGATCAGTTAAGGATGCCTGTAGTAATTTAAGAATAACATTTAAAAATATAAACAGAATGGGGTGCCTGGGTGGCTCAGTCAGTTAAGCGTCTGACTTGGGCTTAGGTCATAATCTTGGGGTAAGTGTGTTTTAGCCCTGCGTCGGGCTCTGTGCTGACAGCTCAGAGCCTGGAGCCTGCTTCACATTCTATGTCTCCCTCTCTCTGCCTCTCTCTCTCTCAAAAAAAAAAAAAAAAAAATTAAAAAATATATAAACAGAATATATAGCTTCTAAACTAGTTCTGGGAAAAGAATAAATGATTAATTATAAAAAAGAAAAATAGAAGATTAAGTATAAACACAAATATATCAGCAGTGAATAGACTAAAAAGAAACCAAATGCTCCTGTAAAAAGATGAGGATTGTCAGATTGAATTTTAAAAAATAATCTAATATATGCTGTTAATTATTGTAATAATTCAGACAAGTTGAAAGTAAAAAGATAGGAAAAACACTGTGCAAACATTAACTAAAAGGATGCTAGTGTAGCTATATTAATTATCATGCAAAACAGATTTTAAGGCTGAGAGAATTTCTTGGGAGAAAGAGGGACAAAAGTTACAACTCAAATTATATATGCATATATTTGCATATATAATTTTGTATCTGCTTAAATCATGACCTCAAACTACCTGACACAACACTGAACTAGAAGGAGAAATGAATAGCTCTGCGATCATAGTGGAAGATTTCAAGTTTGCTCATAATTGACATTAAAAAATCAGACAAAAATTTTACAGCATAATTAAACTTTGACACATAGAGAACATTATATCCATCAATTGCAAAATAAGTTTTTTTCAAATACACGGAATATTTGCAAAATTGACTATATGATGGGCCATAAAAAACGTTTAAACAAATTTCAAAGGACTGAAATCATACATGGCATATCTTCTTGCCTCATGAATTTAAGTCAGAAACTAGAAGTAACAATGAAGCAAACAAGCAAAAAAGAGGGAATAAACTCACACATTTAGTATTAAATATAATCTATGGGTCAAAGAAGAGTTGGAAAAAAAATTGAGAACATTTTGACTGAATGATAAAAATCCTACATGCCAAATTTGTGGGATGCAGCTAAATCTGTACTTTTAGGAAACTTACAGTCTTAAATATTTATATTAAAAAACGGAAAGAATAAAAATTATTGAGTCTAGCATCCATCTAAAAAGTAGAATAATTTTTAAATGTATAAAAAGGCAAAAATAAAATCCATAATAAATCCAAAGAAAGTAGAAGAAAGGAAATAGATTAGCAAACAGCAGAAATCAATAAAATAGAAAACACACATAGAATAGAAGAGATCAACAACAGAGAAAGTTGGTTCCTTAAAAGACAAATAAACAACAACAAAAAACACATACAAATATCTGTTAGACTAATCAAGAAAAGCTTAGAAGTCACCAATAAATGGAGAATCCAAAAGAATCTATCATATTAAGAGATTTGAGTAAGTTTACTGGATATAGAATGATATATAAAACTCCATTACATTTCTATACCACTGCAACAAACAGGAAAAAAATTAGAAAAAGTTCCTATTTAAATAACATCAGAAATAATAAGAACTACTTATAAATCTAACCAAGGATGCACAAAATTCTATAGAGAAATTGAACTGTTTGTGAGAGATGTCATAGTGCGTATAAGTATATGGAGAGATATTTGTGACCGTGAATTAGAAGATTCAATTATGTACAAATGTCAATCTTCCAACAGGTCTTCTAGTGACCTATAGATTTAATGTAACCCTATCCCAAATTTTAATGTAGTGCTGTGGGCAGGATGAGGGGGAGGGACATTACACAGCTATTTTAATTAAAATACTGTGTTGTTGATGCTGGAGTAGACACAAAGACTAATGGAATGAATATAGAGAGGTCAGGGAAACACACACACATATATGGAAACTTCACATATGTTGATATAAAAATATCAAAAAAAAAATTATTTATATATATATACATATATATATATAGTATAACATATATAATTGTATATATATAGTATATATATGTATAGTATAGTATATAGTATATATTGTAGTATTGTATACTACAATTGTAGTATTGTATACTATAGTACATAGTATTATAGTATATATTATAGTATTGTATATACTGTAGTCTATAGCATTATAGTATAGTTAACTATACTATATATACTATACTGTATATATAGTAAACTTTTGTATATGTCAAAGCATCAACTGCAGGAAAAAAAAATGGCAAGTCTTTTTCAAAGAGACCTCTAGAGGGTGAGGTAGTGAAGGGGTTCAGAAAGTGGAAAGACACTCATAGAAAGACATGTGATATACTTGTGATAAGAGGGAGATTATGAACCAGGGAGGAAAATGTGAATTGCATTCTCAATGTTTTTCTAGTCAAAATATTTTTTAATTGGGTTAAATGGTAATACAAATATTATGAACCTGCCCTAATTTTCTAATGTATTTTACTTCAAATGTCCAAAATTTAAAAATATATCATTTTATCTTTTAATTTTTAATGTTAATTTTTAATTGTAAGTTTTAAATTTATAAAACCATATATGACCCAGGTTCTTTCACAATGCATACTATAGGCCTTCAGATTTAATTGTACACGCTTTGAAATTCTCTCCTTGACCCGACTATTATAGGTTTGAAAAGAGAACAGTAGCAGTAATATCAACTAGGCCCTCAGTTATAAACATAAAAGCACAGGAATAAGAGGAGAGAAGGGACTAGGGAGAGAGAAGAGCAGGTTTATTTCATTTAAATGGGAAATGATGGAATTTCAATGAATGGTAATGAGAAAGTGGGATTTCCTACCTTGTACGATATTTTCTTTTTTTTTTTACAATGTTGTACAATCACCACCTTTAGTAAGTTCTAAAACATTTTCATCACCCCCAAAGACAATCTCA
This sequence comes from Panthera pardus, assembly GCF_024362965.1. Classification (NCBI taxonomy): domain Eukaryota; kingdom Metazoa; phylum Chordata; class Mammalia; order Carnivora; family Felidae; genus Panthera; species Panthera pardus. The sequence goes on from NW_026526991.1 coordinate 91,572,715, forward strand.
TACTCAATAAGCAATCGCCCTCTATTTCCGCCCCCCAGCCCATCCCATGGAAACCACCTCTCTGCTTTCTGACTCTATGGATTTACTTATTCTGCTTATTTCATATACATGGAAGTATGCAATATGTGGCTTTTTGCGTCTGGCTAGTTTCACTTAGCATGTTTTCAAGGTTCATCCATGTTGTAGCATATGTCAGCACCGCATTCCTCTTTATGGCTGAACAATTCCTTTGTATGTATGTATCATATTTTGCCTATCCTCTCATCCCTTTACAGACTTTTAGCGTGTTTTCTCCTTCTGGTTGAGGGTTCCAATGTTTCCACAACTTATTATTATTGTTTTAATTATGGTCTTCCTGGTGGATGTGAAATGATATCTCACTGTGGTTTTGATTTGCACTTCCCTAATGGCTAATGATGTTGAGTACCTTTTCACATGCTTGGCCATTTTGTATACATCTTTGAGGAAATGTCTGTTTAGGTTCTTCACCCATTTTTAAATTGGATTGTTTTTATGTATTCTGGATACTAGACCCTTGTCAGTTATATAATTCACAAATATTTTCTCCCAATCTGTGGGTTGTCTTTTCACTTCATCAATATTCCTTGATGCACAAATGTTTTTAATTTTGAGGAAGATCACTTTATTTTTTCTTTTGTTGCTTGCACTTTTGGTGTCATACCTAAGAATCTATTGCCAAAACCAAGGTCAAAAAGATTTACCTCTATGTTTTCTCCTTAGTTTTATAGTTTCGGTCTTAGATGTAGCCCCTTTTTAGGTGTATGTTTATTAAATTTATTCTATAGATGACTTTATGTGTTTTATCAATCTGATTCTCTTTTCAGTTTTATCTTCTGCTTAATTACTATGTTTAATATTTTTAAAAATTTTAATTCCAGTATAGTAAATATATAGTGCCATGTTAGTTTCAAGTGCACAATATAGTGAGTCAATAATTCTATACATTACTCAGTGCTCATCATAAGTGTACTCTTAATCCCCTTCACCTATTTCACCCATCCCTCCACCTACGTCCCCTGTGGTTACCATCTCTTTGTTCTCTATAGTTAAGAGTCAATTTTTTTTGTCTATTTTTCTTTTGTTCATTTGTTTTGTTTCTTAAATTCCACATATGAGTGAGATCATATGTATTTGTCTTCCTCTGACTATTTCACTAAGCATTTTACCCACTAGATCCATCTATGTTGCTGTGAATGGCAAGATTTCATTTTTATGGTTGAGTCCTATTCCATTTAATATATATTTATATATAAATATAAATCACCTCTTGTTTATCCCTTCATCTATCGGTGGACACTTGGGCTGTGTCCATAATTTGGCTATTGTAAAAAATGCTATTATAAACATAGGGGTGAATATATCCCTTTGAATTAGTTGCATTTTTGTATTTGTGGGGTAAATACCCAGTAGTGTGATTACTGGGTAGTAGGATATTTTTATTTTTAACTTTTTGAGGAACCTCCATACTGTTTTCCACAATGGCTCCACCAGTTTGCATTCCCACTAACAGTGCACAAGGTTTCTGCTTTCTCCACATTCTCACCAAAACTTGTTCCTTGTGTTTTTGATTTTAGCCACTCTGACAGATGTGAAGAGATATCTCCTTGTGGTTTTAATTTGCATTTTCCCGATGATGAGCAATGTTGAGCATCTGTTCATGTGTCTGTTGGCCATCTGGATGCCTTTTTTGGAGGTATGTCTATTCATGTTTTCTGCCCATTTTTAATTGGGTTATTCATTTTTTGATTGTTGAGTTTTATTAGTTATATATATATATATATATATATATATATATATATATATATATTGATATTAGCCTTTTATCAGTTAAATCATTTGTAAAGATCTTCTCCCATTCAGTAAGTTGTCTTTTAATGTTGTTGATTGTTTCCTTTGCTGTGCAGAACCTTTTTAATTTGATGTAGTCTCAGTAGTTTTGTTTGTTTGTTTTGCTTTTGTTTCCTTTGCCTCAGGAGACATATCTAGAAAAAAATGTTGATATGGCTGATGTCAGAGAAATTACTGCCTGTGTTGTCTTCTAGAATTTTTATGGCTTCAAGTATCACATCTAGGTCTTGAATCCATTTTGAGTTTATTTTTGTGTATGATGTAAGAAAGTGGTCCAGTTTCATTTCTTTGCATGTAGCTGTCCAGGTTTCCTAACACTGCTTGCTGAAGAGATTTTTTACCCATTGCATATTCTTGACTCCTTTATTGAAGATTAATTGACTATTAATCATGGATTTACTTCTGGAATCTCTAATCTGTTCCACTGATCTATGTGTCTATTTTTGTGCCCATACCATACTGTTTTGGTTACTACAGCTTTGTAGTATATCTTGATATCTGGGATTGTGATACCTCCAGTTTGTTCTTCTTTTTCAAGATTGTCTCATACTATATTTTCAAATGTCACTTCCCCCTGTGAATTATGGCCTATAAAAAGATAAAACTACAAATATTTTAGAAATACAGGGAAATATTTTTATAAACTCAGAGTATTGTCATTCATTTTAGCCAGAAAACACCAAAACAGAAAAAGAAAAGATATTTTAATTCAATTACACTAACGTTAAAGATTTGTGTTTATCAAAAGATACCTCAAAGAGAAGAAAAAGATAAGCTTATCAGAAAATATTTACTGCATATAAAACTGGTATGAGCTAGTTTTCAGAAAATATAAAGAAGTTTTATGAATCAATAAAGAAAGGGCAGATAAGTCAGTAGAAAAATCGTCAAAAGAGCTGAATAAGCACTTGCAAAAAGACAAAACTCCAAGAGTCAAAGATGTATGAAAAGTTGCTTGCCACAATAGACAAAAAGGCAAACTAAAGCCACAGAGAGATACCATTAACCATTCATAAATTTGAGAAATATTAAAAAGTATGACATTACCAAGTGTTGATAAAGATGTAGGGCAAAAGGAGGTCTCATATACTGTTGGTGGAAGTGTTTCATGAGGCTACGAGGTTGGAAAAACAGTTTGTAATTACCAAGTAAAATTGGAGATGTACATGTTCTACAGCCCAATAATTTGTCTTCTAGGTATGTCTCCCAGAGAATATCTTGTATGTTAGCCCAGGGACACATGTATCTGGATGTTCACAGCACAAGTTAGGAAGCAACCTAAATGTTTATAAGCTGGATAAATGCGGTCTATTAATGTAGTAGATTGTCAAACAAAACCGACAATAAAAGAACTATACCGTCAGGTTGGATTGGGTTTGAGTTGCGTGTCAACTGATAACAATATCCTAGTGGCTTAAATGCATTACAAATGTTTAAGTGTAGCAGATATTTTGGGGCCACTGACCAAGGGAAGAAAAACATAAGGATGTGGGTAATGGAAGTATAACAGGCTGAGCCCCAATTAGCATATTCTCTGAAATATCAGCCTCCTTTCTTTCCTCAAACCATGTCTCTCAAATCCAGGTGATTGCCAAAGGTTTACAAGCTTTTTCATTACGAGCATCAACTGTTACCTGCTGTTCCTCCAGGCCTCGGGTTTGATGAAAGTGTACTCCAAATCTGTTGGTTTTCACCTTTGCTGCTGTGGTAATATCTGAGAGTCACTGCTCTTGTGTGGACAGCCTCTCACTGCAGGTTTTTCTTGCCCTGACAGGAAAAGAAAACAGGAAGGAAACTCCAAGAATCTAGTGTTGACAGTGCACATGACAGGGGACATTCCTCTTTATTTCCCACATTTTTGGGGACACACTCTCCTGCTCCTGTCTCTTCTCACCAACTTACTCTGAAGCTATTGAACTTTAAGCATGAAGACCCCTTCATTTGCACAGGTGTCTTCAAAAGGTCTGGAAAGAGCCCCAGCAGTGTGTTCACATGATTATATGTCTTTATAAAATTTGCAAAACTAATGTGTGTAAACAGGAATGAGTTGAGACCACTCACTGTCTATTTTCACCCTGACACACCCTTCAGAAAACTTCAGCTCATGTTGAGTGACATTACAACAGCTCAGAGCATTTTTGATACTTGGTTAAGGGGAAGTTGAACTGGGAATACACTAAAAAGATTTTAGGTGGGAGGGGTGCCTGGGTGGCTGAGTCAGTTAAGCCGCTGACTTCTTGCACTCCGTGAGTTCGAGCCCCATGTCGGGCTCTGTGCTGACAGCTCAGAGCCTGGAGCCTGCTTTGGATTCTGTGTCTCCTTCTCTCTCTGCCCCTCTGCCTCTCATGCTCTCTCTCTGTCTCTGTCAAAATAAATAAACATTAAAAAAAATTAAAAACAAAAAAAAGATTTTAGGTTGGAGATGCTTGGGTGGCCCAGTCGGTTACAACGAAGACCCATTTCTGTTCAGGTCATGATCTCGTGGTGGGTGAATTCAAGCCCCACATCAGGCTCTCTGCTGTCAGCGCGGAGCCCACTTCAGATCTTCTCTATCTCTCTCTGTCTCTCTCTCTCTGTCCCTTTCCCACTTGTGCTTCCTCTCAAAAATAAATTAACATTTAAAAAAAAGATTTTAGTTGGATATGGATAAATATCAATTTCTCTCTATTTATCTATCTCTCCATCCATCCATCTGACTAGATATAATTACATAATAGATACAAATAATTATATAATAGATACAGCTAAATAAAGATAAAGATAGAGATGGGGAAGAGACAGATAATTGCTTGTAGTCATTTCTGGGCAAGGTTAAGTTATTGCTAAGCATCCATGTGTAGTAATGGCTTGTAGGAATATTCATCTTGGCCACTGTGCTGACTCACCTGGTAAGAACACAAGTGACCGCCAAGAGTTTATATTATGATTCAAACATATATTATTGTGTTAACCACCCAAATCACATAAATACAGGGAGAGAAATCAGGTTGAAACACATGCAACCAGAGCCTGGTCTGTAGAAATCTTTCCAACCATTCATGTATGAAGAAATCTGATGGAAATGTTCCTAAATTTGTCAACAATCCCAAAAGTTTGCATGATATTAACTGATAACACATTATAAAACTAAAATTTCTCTCATAGTATCAGTACGTGTTTAAATTTTTTGACTAAACGTGTGTAGGGGAGGAAAAAGTATTCTTCCACCCTCTTGCGGGCCCCGACGGGGTTTGAAAATTAAACTGACAATGACAGATAAACAGCAGAAGAGCACACAAATGTATTTAATATGAGTTTTGCCTGACACAGGGGCCTTCGTTAGGGAATGGAAACCTCAAGAGATGGTTAGATCAGAATATTTTATGCTAGGTTTGATAAGGGGTGAGCAGTTGTATAGAAATATGATAAGTTAAGGAGTATGGGATAAGTGCAGTGTGCTGGCAAAACTTAACAAAGTGGTTTGTGAAGTTCTCCTTGGCATCCTTTTGTCTTCAGAGATAAGGACACGTCTTTCCTCCAGGTGTTGGGAGGGCACCTCTTTCACGAGGGTTGTATGACCTGTTTCAGGAGAGAAGGGCTGGGAAGGTCAGATTGACATTCTTGCTTCTGCTATTTTTTCAAAGTTTTTCATCTTAAAATACTCCATATGCTGGGGTGCCTGGGTTGGCTCAGTCGGTTAGGCATCTGACTTCAGCTTAGGTCTGGATCTCGCAGTTCATGAGTTCCAGCCCTGCATCCGGATCTGTGCTGACAGCTCAGAGCCTGGAGCTTGCTTCAGATTCTGTGTCTCCATCTCTTTCTGCCTCTCTCTCTCTCTCTCTCTCAAAAATAAACAAACATTAAAAAATTAAAAAAAAATACTCCATATGCCAAGGTGCCATATTTTGAGGTAACTGATCCTCAACCCGATCACATGAAAGGAAGAGGCACTCAAAGAAGATGCAATGAAAATATGTAGAAAAAAATGACACGAAGATGGCTGGCGATTAAAAATGGTTATGTTTTCTGTATTTTGTGGTACTCGTTAGCTCTTTAAGATGGATATTTTGTTTTGTTTTTATTTTCTCATCTCAATAAATACTTACTTTTATACCTAATTTTATATATTTTTAAATTTGTTTTTTCTCTGAGGTACCCGCAAAGTACATATGCTTCAGGCTCAACGAAACCTGTTTGTGTCCCTGCCTGTGTTATATTTTCCAAGGAAGATGCTGCAGAGGTCGGCCCTCACAAGAGGCATCATTCTGGAAGGACATATTTAGGGCCCCTCTTTTGGAGCCCTTGCCACATAAAGGCAAACATATAAACGTGAGCCTTACCCCGTGGAATTTCAGTCCCTGGTTGATGGACCTGTGTATATTGCCCCTCAATTTCTTTTCTCACCTGCGCATTTCTTTCCTCTTCTTTTTCCACTTGTGCAGCTTCCTCTCACTCTTCTACGCACTTCCTCTCGGTAGTACCTGATTCAGAGTTTCTGGTACTCACCACTCTGCATCGTCTGTGAGACATCCCATGCCTAGCTCCAGGCCACCACTAGAAGATTGTACTGCACAAACCCCAACCCTCCTCATTGAACATGGCTTTATACTTCAAACTTCAAAGAAACAGCTTATGAAACCCTTCTTCCACAATTCCCTTTGTCTGGAATCCTACCTCTCGTCTGGCCACTGCCATGAGGGTCTCGGGTCATATTGCTGTCCTGATCAGAGCGAGGAAATTCAGAGAAACCCCGTGCCTCCAGCGGCTCTCCTGAGAAAGGGCAGGGAAACCTTCGATCAAAATGGGGTGTAATAGAGAAATCAATGTTCTCTGCCGGTGGACTTGATCTAACCTATGGAATTATAAAAGAAAAAAAACATTGCTTTATTATTTTAATTCAATTACTGCCTGGTTTAAATGATATTCTGTGAACTAACAGGAAACTTAACCACCATCCTCGACTGTCTTTAAGGCAAATTGTGCTTTTGCATTACGCATAGCTGGCTTAATAAATGATTGTTGGGACACAAACTGTTGGTGCATTGAGTAAACAAACTATTTCTTTCCCGTTTGTGAAGCTAAAACTCTCTTCCCCTATTTCTGTAATTGGAGCCGGTTGCTGGGTAAGCCATCACACTATCTATCACCTAGGCTTCACTATGGGTAATTATTAAAATGAATCCAAGTACATGGTATTTACGATCCCTACCCCACCTTTATTTCTTTTCTAAAGTGCAAGTGAGCCCTTACAAGGCTCACTTAATTTCTGCAAGAAGGTTCAGAAGCTGTAAGAACTCTCATTCCCTCTCCACTGTTGTTGCTTCCAAGGGTCACCCATTGTTTCTGTTTAAAGGAGCCATAATTTGAGGGGCGTCTGGGTCTCTCAATTGGTTCAGCATATGACTCTTGATTTCAACTCAGGTCATGATCTGTCAGTTCATGAGTCCAAGCCCTGCCAGTGTGGAGCCTGCTTGGGACTTTCTCTCTCCCTCTCTCTCTGCCCTTCCCCTGATCTCTCTCTCTCTCTCTCTCTCTCTCTCTCATAATAAATAAATAAAAAAAAAAAACTTTAAAAAAGTATCCATAATTTGAGATGCAGTGCAGGAGCTCAGTGGAAGATCCATATCTGACCTAGAGCAGGTGCCCTGAAAAGACAGAGACCACACCCTCCACACATGGCATGAGTCTCCATTCAAGTTTTCCAAAGCTGCCTTTAGTTCCCCATTTCCTCATGGCCCATTGGTTTTAATTCAAGGATGTAGAACTAAGCCTTAGGGTAACACTAGACCAGTGCCACTCCAAATGTGGTCCTCAGACCAATGCTGCTCTGCAAACTGTTGCCAGTCAATGACAGCAGAAATACAGAAACTGAGAGTTCGCGCGAGAAAACACTTACAGTCAGCTTACGCTGCAGTACAATGGCACATCCAAGCACATAATCAGTGAACTCATTTCCTTAAACAGGGAATACCCAGTTTGGATGTTACCAAACTCGCCTGTTGAGTTACATGTGATGTGAGGGGCAAGCTGGCTGGGCACCAGTGAGACTATGTATTGGTCTATGAGAGAGAGATCAGAAGCATAAAAACATATTTTTAAGAGCTAGTTCTTCATGATAGTTTGAAAAGCTTTGGTTCAGGGTACTGAGAGTGGGCTGATAGGCAGGGAAGTTTAATGACTGAGAGTTGGAAAGGACCCAGGGACCTCTGTAGAGAGGGTCCTGATTTCTTCACAATCTCGGAGTGATTTTCCCCTTTGCCATGCCCTTATGTTTGAAATCAGGGTATGAGAGTAAGGTGTGTCGGGTGCCAGCCTGGATAACACTCAACTGTAAACTGGCTCTTCGGAGACTGTAGAACGCTCTCCTGCCATGCAGCAGGGCAGAAATAACTTGCAGGCACACAGCACCGATGTCCAAAAGAAAAGCCACACAGGGACATCTAGTGGCAATGGGAGATCCCGGAAATGCACCCGAGGAGCCCAAGAATTTCCAAACCACTAGCTGCTTGGGGGCTTTACATTAATTTATTGAACTTCACCTCCTACCCTAACAAATCAGTCATTGCATTTGAAGGCAAGCAGAGGTCAGAAAGATTTGCAGCGCCTGAAACCTTCACCACTTGATAGACCACACCTAAAGAGTCACTGGATAGCCAAACAAAGCAAAGAGTGAAGACAGATAGATTCTTCAGGCCAGTGTGCTGAGGAGAGAATCTGGATGGGAGACCCTCATTTTACAGATGATTACTTCCATACTCTTGTTCTAGTTGTCTGCAAAACAGACCTGACCCTTGAGAGGTTGAAAAGATGCAAAGCTTCAAAATAAAGTGAATACATTAAAAACAGTCCTCCAAACTTGCTGATCTATAAATTAGCATCAGCAGAACTCTTAATGAGAGTCACTTGTGAGCTTCATGGCAAGATGACAAAGCCAAATCAAAGCCAGCCACCCAGACTGATAAAACAAAGCCCTCAGAAGAGGCAGGCTTCTCCTGGCCTTTGATGGTAGGACTGAAGCTGAAATAGATACAGTTGCATCAGAAATTCATTGTCAAAAGCTGACTCTTTCACAGGCAGACAGATGTGCAAATAAATTAAATTAGATCTAACTTAGATGATAAAAATCACAGTGGATTGTATTATGACAAAACTATTCAAAGTCTGTAAGCACTGATCTTTTTTTGACTCTTCTATGTGTAGCAAGGTCAATTTTTACACATACTACGTGCACCCTAGTACAGCTTTTCAAAAAGTATCTACTTGATGTAATTTCAAAGTCCTCAGTTCCACCCGCCTACATCCCCATCATCTAATGACAAGAAAAGTCTTAAATGTTCCTATGCATGCTCACCAACCCTCTTCTCGAGTACAATCATCCATTGCAGGCAAACTCCTACTGCAGTTCAAACTAGTTATTCGAGCAATTTCTCTTTGCAAGGTTCTCCTCTTCCTCCAAGTGAAATTTGGGCACATGAAGAAGTTCATACGGGGGAAGTGATGTCCAGTCTCTTGTATTTCTCTCCTGCCTTCTGCTTCTCTGAGCTTTTAAAGTTTTGCTTCAGTCTTCACATTTATAGGTTCTTCTACTCTCCCACCTCAGAGTGTTCTGTCTAAATGCACTCTAACAGGTCCACACTCATGGAATCCCTGGGCAGTTCTCTCAGCACATTTAGTGTGTCTGGTAATATCCTCCATTCCCACCCAACCTCTGTCCCAGTGTCTACGTCTACCATCCACCTGCCCCTGTCATCTCTGCTGTGACCCTCACTAGAGTCTGGCCTCACCGTGGGACCTCTGTGATAAGGCCTCCTGTTCTCAGCTATCTCACCTGGAACAGGTCAGAAACTCAGAAAACAGTCTCTGAAAGTGAGCCAGGAGAGACTTGGGGGTCTTATTTCTGGGCCTTTCCCTTCCAAACTACGTGACACTGACATTGCTATTCTCATATTGCCCTGGAGCCCCTGTGAGATGCACTTTTCCCAGAGCCCACTATCAGAAGCTGGGCATATGAGTTTCTTGGGGTTCCTGTGGCAAATTATCACAAATTCAGTGGCTTGAAACAACAGAAATTGATTCTTTTCCAGTTGTGGAGGCCAGAAGTCTGAAATCAAGTTGTCAGCAGGGCTGGTTTTCTCTGGAAGCTCTGAGAGAGAATCTGTTCTATGGCTCTCTCCTCACTTCCCATGGCTGCCACCAACCCTTGGCGTTCCTTGGCAGGGGTTGTATAACGCCAGTCTGCCTCTATCTTCCCATCACTTTCTTTCCTCTGTACCTCAGCCTCTGTTTCCCCTTCCCTTTTCTTCTAAGGATTTGGTATTGGATTTAGGGCCCATCCTAATCCAGAAAAATCTCCAGTCAAGATCTTTAATTTAATTACATCTGCAAAGATCCTTCACATTTATAGGTTCTAGTGGGTTAGGACTTGTACACATCTTTGGGAGGGGGCACTATTAAACCAATTAGATGGGACACAGTTCTTACTGGGGCCTCTATCTTCTCACAAAGGCCAAGGAGGTGTAGGTCCCCTCATAGGATCTCAGTAGCAGTTCATTCCTAGACCCATTCTCTCTTTTTGGTGGTTTCCTGTCCCTCTTCAATGAAGAATTCTCCTGTGTCATATCTTCCCTCTTTCCTACCAATGGGCCTCTCAATTCTAGAAGGTACCTACTCTCTTCTTGCCTGGGGTGATAAAGTCTCAGGGCATGTACTAATGGCAAAAAATGTGTGGTTTAAAAGAGATTAAATTGTTTGAGAAAATATTATCTCCATTATATATGTACAGATGCACATCGAGTCTGTTATATTAAGATATTGGCCCCGCATGGCAATATCTTAACAGAGATTTTAAAGGAGAAATCCAAAGTTGGAAAATAATATAAAATTTTACTGTGGATAAAAATGCTAATCATAAGCACCAATTAATGTACTTCAGCTTGTCTATAATTTTCTTCTATAGAGTACAGAACATTTTTTCCTTCGGTTGATCATTTGTTTTTATCAATTTTTATTCCAGTAGAGTTAATATGCAGAGTTATATTAGTTTCAGGTGTACAACATAGTGATTCAACACTTCCATATATCACTCCGTGCTCATCAGAGTACAAATATTTTTAAAGTATTAGTTCAACAGACAACATCTAATTTATTTAGACTTTGATAAAGCTATAGTTCTAGGTCTTAGAAGACTTTGTTCACCTCCCCCTTTATGTTTTAATGTTTTATTTTAAAACATTTCTTTTTTTTTAATATATGAAATTTATTGTCAAATTTGTTTCCATACAACACCCAGTGCTCATCCCAAAAGGTGCCCTCCTCAATACCCATCACCCACCCTCCCCTCCCTCCCACCCCCCATCAACCCTCAGTTTGTTCTCAGTTTTTAAGAGTCTCTTATGCTTTGGCTCTCTCCCACTCTAACCTCTTTTTTTTTTTTTTTTCCTTCCCCTCCCCCATGGGTTTCTGTTACGTTTCTCAGGATCCACATAAGAGTGAAACCATATGGTATCTGTCTTTCTCTGTATGGCTTATTTCACTTAGCATCACACTCTCCAGTTCCATCCACGTTGCTACAAAAGGCCATATTTCATTCTTTCTCATTGCCACGTAGTATTCCATTGTGTATATAAACCACAATTTCTTTATCCGTTCATCAGTTGATGGACATTTAGGCTCTTTCCATAATTTGGCTACTGTTGAGAGTGCTGCTATAAACATTGGGGTACAAGTGCCCCTATGCATCAGTACTCCTGTATCCCTTGGATAAATTCCTAGCAGTGCTATTGCTGGGTCATAGGGTAGGTCTATTTTTAATTTTCTGAGGAACCTCCACACTGTTTTCCAGAGTGGCTGCACCAATTTGCATTCCCACCAACAGTGCAAGAGGGTTCCTGTTTCTCCACATCCTCTCCAGCATCTATAGTCTCCTGATTTGTTCATTTTGGCCACTCGGACTGGCGTGAGGTGGTATCTGAGTGTGGTTTTGATTTGTATTTCCCTGATAAGGAGCGACGTTGAACATTTTTTCATGTGCCTGTTGGCCATCCGGATGTCTTCTTTAGAGAAGTGTCTATTCATGTTTTCTGCCCATTTCTTCACTGGGTTATTTGTTTTTCGGGTGTGGAGTTTGGTGAGCTCTTTATAGATTTTGGATACTAGCCCTTTGTCTAATATGTCATTTGCAAATATCTTTTCCCATTCCGTTGGTTGCCTTTTAGTTTTGTTGGTTGTTTCCTTTGCTGTGCAGAAGCTTTTTATCTTCATAAGGTCCCAGTAATTCACTTTTGCTTTTAATTCCCTTGCCTTTGGGGATGTGCCGAGTAAGAGATTGCTACGGCTGAGGTCAGAGAGGTCTTTTCCTGCTTTCTCCTCTAAGGTTTTGATGGTTTCCTGTCTCACATTCAGGTCCTTTATCCATTTTGAGTTTATTTTTGTGAATGGTGTGAGAAAGTGGTCTAGTTTCAACCTTCTGCATGTTGCTGTCCAGTTCTCCCAGCACCATTTGTTAAAGAGACTGTCTTTTTTCCATTGGATGTTCTTCCCTGCTTTGTCAAAGATGAGTTGGCCATACGTTTGTGGGTCTAGTTCTGGGGTTTCTATTCTATTCCATTGGTCTATGTGTCTGTTTTTGTGCCAATACCATGCTGTCTTGATGATGACAGCTTTGTAGTAGAGGCTAAAGTCTGGGATTGTGATGCCTCCTGCTTTGGTCCTCTTCTTCAAAATTACTTTGGCTATTCAGGGCCTTTTGTGGTTCCATATGAATTTTAGGATTGCTTGTTCTAGCTTCGAGAAGAATGCTGGTGTCATTTTGATTGGGATTGCATTGAATGTGTAGATAGCTTTGGGTAGTATTGACATTTTGACAATATTTATTCTTCCAATCCATGAGCAGGGAATGTCTTTCCATTTCTTTAAATCTTCTTCAATTACCTTCATAAGCTTTCTATAGTTTTCAGCATACAGATCTTTTACATCTTTGGTTAGATTTATTCCTAGGTATTTTATGCTTCTTGGTGCATTGTGAGTGGGATCAGTTTCTTTATTTGTCTTTCTGTTGCTTCATTGTTAGTGTATAAGAATGCAACAGATTTCTGTACATTGATTTTGTATCCTGCAACTTTGCTGAATTCATGTATCAGTTCTAGCAGACTTTTGGTGGAGTCTATTGGATTTTCCATGTATAATATCATGTCATCTGCAAAAAGCGAAAGCTTGACTTCATCTTTGCCAATTTTGATGCCTTTGATTTCCTTTTGTTGTCTGATTGCTGATGCTAGAACTTCCAGCACTATGTTAAACAACAGCGGAGAGAGTGGGCATCCCTGTCGTGTTCCTGATCTCAGGGAAAAAGCTCTCAGTTTTTCCCCGTTGAGGATGATGTTAGCTGTGGGCTTTTCATAAATGGCTTTTATGATCTTTAAGTATGTTCCTTCTATCCCGACTTTCTCAAGGGTTTTTATTAAGAAAGGGTGCTGGATTTTGTCAAAGGCCTTTTCTGCATCGATTGACAGGATCATATGGTTCTTCTCTTTTTTTTTTTTGTTAATGTGGTGTGTCACGTTGGTTGATTTGAGAATGTTGAACCAGCCCTGCATCCCAGGAATGAATCCCACTTGATCATGGTGAATAATTCTTTTTATATGCTGTTGAATTCGATTTGCTAGTATCTTATTGAGAATTTTTGCATCCATATTCATCAGGGATATTGGCCTGTAGTTCTCTTTTTTTACTGGGTCTCTGTCTGGTTTAGGAATCAAAGTAATACTGGCTTCATAGAATGAGTCTGGAAGTTTTCCTTCCCTTTCTATTTCTTGGAATAGCTTGAGAAGGATAGGTATTATCTCTGCTTTAAACGTCTGGTACAACTCCCCTGGGAAGCCATCTGGTCCTGGACTCTTATTTGTTGGGAGATTTTTGATAACCGATTCAATTTCTTCGCTGGTTATGGGTCTGTTCAAGCTTTCTATTTCCTCCTGATTGAGTTTTGGAAGAGTGTGGGTGTTTAGGAATTTGTCCATTTCTTCCAGGTTGTCCAATTTGTTGGCATATAATTTTTCATAGTATTCCCTGATAATTGTTTGTATCTCTGAGGGATTGATTGTAATAATTCCATTTCATTTATGATTTTATCTATTTGGGTCATCTCCCTTTTCTTTTTGAGAAGCCTGGCTAGAGGTTTGTCAATTTTGTTTATTTTTTCAAAAAACCAACTCTTGGTTTCGTTGATCTGCTCTACAGTTTTTTTAGATTCTATATTGTTTATTTCTGCTCTGATCTTTATTATTTCTCTTCTTCTGCTGGGTTTAGGCTGCCTTTGCTGTTCTGCTTCTATTTCCTTTAGGTGTGCTGTTAGATTTTGTATTTGGGATTTTTCTTGTTTCTTGAGATAGGCCTGGATTGCAATGTATTTTCCTCTCAGGACTGCCTTCGCTGCGTCCCAAAGCGTTTGGATTGTTGTATTTTCATTTCTGTTTGTTTCTATATATTTTTTAATTTCTTCTCTAATTGCCTGGTTGACCCACTCATTCGTTAGTAGGGTGTTCTTTAACCTCCATGCTTTTGGAGGTTTTCCAGACTTTTTCCTGTGGTTGATTTCAAGCTTCATAGCATTGTGGTCTGAAAGTATGCATGGTATAATTTCAATTCTTGTAAACTTATGAAGGGCTGTTTTGTGACCCAGTATATGATCTATCTTGGAGAATGTTCCATGTGCACTCGAGAAGAAAGTATATTCTGTTGCTCTGGGATGCAGAGTTCTAAATATATCTGTCAAGTCCATCTGATCCAATGTATCCTTCAGGGCCCTTATTTCTTTATTGACCGTGTGTCTAGATGATCTATCCATTTCTGTAAGTGGGGTGTTAAAGTCCCCTGCAATTACCACATTCTTATCAATAAGGTTGCTTATGTTTATGAGTAATTGTTTTATATATTTGGGGGCTCCGGTATTCGGCGCATAGACATTTATAATTGTTAGCTCTTCCTGATGGATAGACCCTGTGATTATTATAAAATGCCCTTCTTCATCTCTTGTTACAGCCTTTAATTTAAAGTCTAGTTTGTCTGATATAAGTATGGCTACTCCAGCTTTCTTTTGGCTTCCAGTAGCATGATAAATAGTTCTCCATCCCCTCACTCTCAATCTAAAGGTGTCCTCAGATCTAAAATGAGTCTCTTGTAGACAGCAAATAGATGGGTCTTGTTTTTTTTACCCATTCTGATACCCTATGTCTTTTGGTTGGCTCATTTAATCCATTTACATTCAGTGTTATTATAGAAAGATACGGGTTTAGAGTCATTGTGATGTCTGTATGTTTTATGCTTGCAGTGATGTCTCTGGTACTTTGTCTCACAGGATCCCCCTTAGGATCTCTTGTAGGGCTGGTTTCGTGGTGACAAATTCCTTCAGTTTTTGTTTGTTTGGAAAGACCTTTATCTCTCCTTCTATTCTAAATGACAGACTTGCTGGATAAAGGATTCTCGGCTGCATATTTTTTCTGTTTAGCACACTGAAGATCTCGTGCCAATCCTTTCTGGCCTGCCAAGTTTCAAAAGAGAGATCAGTCACGAGTCTTATAGGTCTCCCTTTATATGTGAGGGCACGTTTATCCCTTGCTGCTTTCAGAATTTTCTCTTTATCTTTGTATTTTGCCAGTTTCAGTATGATATGTCGTGCAGAAGATCGATTCAAGTTACGTCTGAAGGGAGTTCTCTGTGCCTCTTGGATTTCAATGCCTTTTTCCTTCCCCAGTTCAGGGAAGTTCTCAGCTATAATTTCTTCAAGTACCCCTTCAGCACCTTTCCCTCTCTCTTCCTCCTCTGGGATACCAATTATGCATATATTATTTCTTTTTAGTGTATCACTTAGTTCTCTAATTTTCCCCTCATACTCCTGGATTTTTTTATCTTTCTCTCAGCTTCCTCTTTTTCCATAACTTTATCTTCTAGTTCACCTATTCTCTCCTCTGCCTCTTCAATCCGAGCTGTTGTCGTTTCCATTTTGTTTTGCATTTCGTTTAAAGCACTTTTCAGCTCCTCGTGACTGTTCCTTAGTCCCTTGATCTCTGTAGCAAGAGATTCTCTGCTGTCCTCTATACTATTTTCAAGCCCAGCGATTAATTTTATGACTATTATTCTAAATTCACTTTCTGTTATATTATTTAAATCCTTTTTGATCAGTTCATTAGCTGTTGTTATTTCCTGGAGATTCTTCTGAGGGGAATTCTTCCGTTTGGTCATTTTGGATAGTCCCTGGAGTGGTGAGGACCTGCAGGGCACTTCCCCTGTGCTGTGGTGTATAACTGGAGTTGGTGGGCGGGGCCGCAGTCCGACCTGATGTCTTCCCCCAGCCCACCACTGGGGCCACAGTCAGACTGGTGTGTGCCTTCTCTTCCCCTCTCCTAGGGGAGGGATTCACTGTGGGGTGGCGTGGCCCGTCTGGGCTACTTGCACACTGCCAGGCTTGTGGTGCTGGGGATCTGGTGTATTAGCTGGGGTGGGTAGGCAAGGTGCACGGGGGCTGGAGGGGCAGGTTTAGCTCGCTTCTCCTTAGGTGATCCACTTCAGGAGGGGCCCTGTGGCAGCGGGAAGGAGTCAGATCCGCTGCCAGAGGTTTGGCTCCGCAGAAGCACGGAGTTGGGTGTTTGCACGGAGCGAGGAAGTTCCCTGGCAGGAACTGGTTCCCTTTGGGATTTTGGCTGGGGGATGGGCGAGGGAGATGGCGCTGGCGAGCGCCTTTGTTCCCCGCCAAGCTGAGCTCTGCCGTCCGGGGGCTCAGCAGCTCTCCCTCCCTTTGTCCTCCAGCCTTCCTGCTTTCTGAGCAGAGCTGTTAACTTATGACCTCCCAGACGCTAAGTCGCGCTTGCTGTCGGAACACAGTCCGTCAGGCCCCTCCGCTTTTGCCAGCCAGACTCGGGGGCTCTGCTTGGCCGGCGAGCCGCCCCTCCGCCCCGGCTCCCTCCCGCCAGTCCGTGGAGCGCGCACCGCCTCGCCGCCCTTCCTACCCTCTTCCGTGGGCCTCTCGTCTGCGCTTGGCTCCGGAGACTCCGTTCTGCTAATCCTCTGGCGGTTTTCTGGGTTATTTAGGCAGGTGTAGGTGGAATCTAAGTGATCAGCAGGACACACGGTGAGCCCAGCGTCCTCCTACGCCGCCATCTTCCCTCTCTCTCTTATTTTAAAACATTTCAAAGACAAATAAGAGCAGAGAGAACAGTATAGTGATTTTCCATGAACTTATCACTCAGCTTCAACAGTTCAAAACTCAAGACCAGTGTCGCTTTCTTTACACCCACCCTTTCTTGTCCTCTATCCCATCCCTGCAGTTTGAAATTATCTCAGACACCACATCATCTGTAAATATTTCAGAGATGTTTCTAAAAGATGGAGACTTTTTTGCATATTCAATCTCATTATCACACCCGAAAAATGTTAAAGGAATTCTTTTCTAAAAAAATATTCCTTTATATCAAATATTCAATCATGTTCACATTTCCCCAATTATTTACTGGTTTTCACTTTGTTTCTTGATTTAGAATCCAAATGACACCCATACATGGACAGATGATAAATCTCTCAAATTTCTTTTATCTTTCGGTTCCTTCTCTGTCTGTGTCTTTCTTTTTCTCTGTTGCTTTTATTCTCTTTCTTCAAGCTTTTGTTGAAAAAATGGATTGTTTGTCTTTTAAAGTTTGCTTCAGTCTGAATTTTTAATCTCATCCTCATGGTGACTTTTAATCCTTTGTATTTCCTATAAGTTTGTATTAAAAATTAGAGGCTTGTGGAGACTCATGCTGGTTTTTTTTGCCCAGACAACTTCATAGGTGGTGCTGTATACTACCCTCAGGAATAAATTATCGCTGGCTGTCTTCTTTTTGTGATGTTAGTGGTCATTAATAATCATTGTTTGGATCCATTAATTCATAAGGTATTGAAAAAACAATTTTTTTTTCTTCAATTATTAGCTGGCATTCTTCTACAAAGAGACATTTCCCTCTCAACAGCAATTGGTAACGCTGAGGTACAGTTTGTAAAAGAGGCAACATAAATGCTTGTTTTTTTAACAGTTTTCAAAAACAATGGGACCCCTAACATCCTTCAAAGAAGATAATATATGTGGTCTTTTATGTATATTAGATGTATAATATGCATGCATGTACACATATGTATGTGTATGTATTTGTAAATATTTTATCAACTCATGGATTTAAACATCTTTGATGTTTTACAATTTACTGCAATTATTCCTCCTGATACTCAAGTCATCCTGTATTTGACACAGGAGTCTATTCATTTAGGCCCCTGAGTCCTTTTCAAGATGACACTAGTGGTGTTGAATAGCATCCTTATTTTCTGATGTGACAAGCTATATACCAGGTTCATCTTACATTTCCTGCATCTGGCTGTTAGTTCTTTTCAGTGAACGTAGATAGAAAATAAGGTTATCTCTGTTTCATTTTAGATGAAACACATCATAAGTTCAAACTAATACTTCCAATTCAAAATCAGGAGTACAGGCTTTTCACTCTACTAACTGATTTCATATTTGTATCTCCTTTCTGCCATGCCCCTAAATCCTGATTTTCAACGATGCCAGGATAACTACTCATTTGCTTTATTTCACACTAAATACACAAACGTCTTAGAATAATATTGACACTACCACCAGCTATAGCATCACGGAAAAGAAGATTTTGTTTGTTTGTCTTTTTATGTTCTTTGGTCCCACTAAGGATGTACAATCAATCTGTTACGCTTTAAAGTCACTTGGGATAGTTCCTCTGTGGGAGGTTATGCCATCAACACACACTCTGAGGATTCTTTTTCTTTTGACTTTCAGTGTTTAGGAATTGCTCTTTGTGTTTAATTTAATTTTATTATTATGTAAAATATTTACATTTCCAAAGTCACATCTTCAAAACAAAGTATTTAAAGGAAGAAAAGAATAGTTTCTATCCTTCCCCCTTCCACTCTACCTTCTTTGTCCCCTGAAAAAAAAATAGTTATTTTTTGAACCTTATGGTTTGTCTTTTTATTGATTTTTAAAATATAAGCACACACCGGCATGCACACACACACACACACACACACACACACACGCATGAACACACACACATTCTTACAACCTGGAGATTATTCCATAGTTAACATAGAAATTTTTCTCATTCTTTATAGCTGCATAATAATCCATGTGTATCATAGATAATTCAGCTATTCCCTATTGGTGGGTATTTGGATTATTTTCAGTATTTTGCTATTCATTGGTGCTTCAGTGAATTCAGGTGCTTCAGCCTTGTTCACAAGTACTTTCATATTTTGGACTGGTATATCTTTGGGATGGATTCCTAAAAATGGGTATCTATGCAATTTTGCTAGTTCATATTTTGAAATAATTTTAAAACTCTAACTCAGAATTCTAAATGTAATGGTTAGTGTTTTTGTTTTTGGTAAAGGGTTTGGGGTGATTTTTGAATTCGTGAATTTAAAATTCGTTTGTGTGGCAGAGCAATGAGAAGTGATTTTTCTAGTCGAACAATATCCTATTTCTCCATAAAATAGTAATAAATTTAAATCCATCAAAGAAACTAAGAACAATTTTAAAATCAATAACCATGACTATATTATATGTATGCAATATAAAATCACCACCATGAGCATAAATGTCCCAGGAAAAAACAAAGATGTTGAATTAAATCTCGTCAATGGTTTCTGAGTCTCCCATTCACTTTCATTTGCCCACAGTTTATTCTGCTCTTTGTTAGTGTAAACTACCTGAAGTGATTAAACATTAATGGTTTTAACTACCGTGTCTGACATGTGAGTGAGTAATAGTGTTACACTGGAAGTGTCATGATTTCTGTACGTCTAATCCAAGCAACACGAAACTTTTACAGCCAAAAGGCCTTCCAAACTTCAACATCCCTCATGGCAACATCAAGAGTACTGATCTCAAGGAGAAAATTCAGCTACCAGGGAGCACTCATCCAGATTCAAAACATGCTGGTAAGAAGCTGTGTTTTCACAGAGGTCAATTAACAATATCTCAATCCCTTTAACAATTGAGCGAATGCTTAAAAGATTACCAAATATTCCAGCATACGCCATATCATGTAGGACATAATAATTTGTAATAAAAATAGATAACTTAAGTCAAACATAAGAGGATCAATGTTGAAATAAAGTTTTTTTAAAAATTTTTTTAATGTTTATCCATTTTTGAGAGAAAGAGAAAGAGACAGAATGTGAGAGAGGGAGGGACAGAGAGAGGGAGACATCAAATCTGGATCCAGGCTCCGAGCTGTCAGCACAGAGCCCCAAGTGGGGCTCAAACTCACAGACTGTGGTATCATGACCCGAGCCAAAGTCTGACACCCAACTGACTGAGCTACCCAGGTGCCCTGAAATAAAGTTTTCTTAGTTGCTTTGATTAAATTCTGGCATAAGTTATTTAGTGAAAAAGAACTAGAGACATTGCTGCATCCATTTGTGTCCTTTTGATTCAGTTGTGTAGATCAGGAACCGACAACATTTTTTTCTGTAAGAGCCTGCATAGTGAATATTTAAACTTTGTGAACTAAAAGCAAAATTGAGTGTGTTACGCAGCTACTTTTATGACAAGAGAGAAAGCAAATTTCCACATTTTTAATTGAGGAAATTCAAAAGACAATTATAATGGAGCCCAATTCTGTTTTTGTAATTCAGATCCACTAGAGAGAAGAATGGAATTTTATTCAAAGGATACCATTTAGCTTATTTGTGGTTCAGGGTGTGCTCAATTATCAAAGTTAGTGCAAATGCTCATTAGTAAAAAAGAAAAGAAAAAAAAAATGTAGCTTATGGATCTAACAATAACAGGTAGCAGGTCAGATGTGGCCCACAGGCCACAGTGACCTGAACTCTGGCATAGACAATTCCCATTATAGCATAGGTTCAATCAGTTGAACAAATCCTTTTGCTTTCCTTTGGCCTTCTTTACAAGTCCTAAATTAAAGGATCCCCACTAGAATGCAAACTCTATGAGGCAAAGACCTTCATTTGTCTATCATTAATGTATACCAAGCACCTAGAGCAGTGCCTGGCACAGAAGAGGCCCTCAGTGAATATTTCTTTCATAAAACAATGAATAAAACCTTTTCTGCTGTTTTACATGTAGATAGTTGGACTAGATGGAACCTCGTTAACTCTTAGAGTCAACATTCTGGAAGCCAAGAATTAAAAAAAACCAAGGAATCTTATTCCGCTCTGTCCCACAAATGATCACCGCTACTAGTAACTGGACTACTGCAGTGATAGTATGTTTAATGTCTGAAAAAGTTTAACAGAAAGAAAGCTTAAAAGTGGGAGCAATAATGCATTTTTTTCCAGAAAATTAACAAATGATCATTTGGTTTTGGTGACATCACATTGGATACTCAGAGAAAATTAATTTAAAGATTAATATTCTAAGACATTAAACCACAAGTTGATATTTAACTTACAAACTTATCTTTGACTTCATTAATAGATGCTACAAGCTTTCTGCTATAACTATTCCCACATCTTGCCATTCGCGTTTTACCACTGGAAAAAGAAGAGTCCAATACCTGCCTTTAAAACAAATAGAACTTCTAGAGTCAGAGAATATGTCAAATGTTTTTCTAATTCAACCTCTTTCTTTTAAGGGTGAAAAATGGAGAGAGCAACGGTAGGTGATGTGCAAGAGTGTCTCATGCAAATTAGTGGCAAAACTGTTGTTGGAACCAGTTCTTGGTTCTCAAGTCTAATTGTATTGTCATGAAATATGAGTTATTAAGGAAAAGTAAATTACATACCATTAGTTATCAAGCTTATAGATTTAGTAGCTCAGAGAAGAATTTAGCACAGTTCTTACTTTCATGATTAATACAATGCATAGAAAGATAATATACAATTATTCCAGCAAATACTAAACCAAAAATTTTACATTTGGGCCAGTAATATTGTCTATTCTATATTCTATACACCAATAGTCAGAAATTGATTAGATTTGAGGAAACACTTGGTTGGGAGCAGGGTGCAGATCATAATTCAAGAGAACAGACTGGGCACAGTTTGGGAACCAACTTGATTATGGAGGCAATAAGGCTATCCAAATATTTGTTCCTTGTCCCATCTGTCTCCCTAGGCAGCACATTGCAAATGAGAGGGAGAAGGCCAAGTTCACACACCCAGTATCATATTTTTTATTTAGTTACAACTATTGCTATCATACTGAGTCTATAACAGATTACCACGAATCTGAAAAGAATTATTACACATTAGAATGAATGCTGTTTTAATGTGGTAGAGTTTATAAGATGCTTTACATGTGTTCGAACTGAACCTTACACAACAACATCATAACATGGGCAGATGTGGTAGACTGCTTGCATAAACAACCTAAACTCTTTCTCTCTCTGTGCATCCATGCCTTTTTGCCATGTGACTTTGCAGTTCTCACTAATGAGGTTGAGTCTATTTCCTAGCATTTTCATTCTTCAGTTACACATGTGACTTTTTTTTTTTTTGCCAATAGCGTGTTAGCCTATGTGATGCATGCAGAATGTTGAAAACGTGCTTACATTTTTCCATTTCCTCTATTGCTCTTTGCCATGGCCATGGTGACACATCAAGCTAGCCTACTAGAGCAAGAGTCAGCAAAACTTTTCCCGTAAAAGATTAGATCGTAATTTTTTGGGTTTTTTTTTTTTTTTTTTTTTGGTTTTGTGGGCCATGTGGTCTCTTTTGCAACTCTTCAATTACTCATCTCTGCCATTGTGACAGGAAAGTAGCCGTAGAAAAAATGAAAATCAATGAGCACAACTGTGTCCCAATTAAACGTTATTTATAAAAATAGCCTGTGGGCTAGATTTGGCTGAAGAGCCATCCATGGTTTGCTGACTTCTGCCTTAGAGGAGGAGACACATGGAATAGAGGTGAGTTGCCCCAGTAATCCTAGTTGAGATCATTTGGAATCAGCCAAGCTCCAGCCGGTTCCCAGAAACATCAGACAACTAGACACACGTCCAGCAGCACTGCCCGGCCAACGCGTAGCTTACAGCAGACACGTGAGCAAACCCAGCCAACATCAGCTCAACCCTGCAGAATGATTTGCAAAGCCACTGAGTCATGGGTGATTTGTTATACAGAATTATCGTGGCATGAATAATCATTCATATAGTAGGTAAAGTATTAGTTTTGCCATTTGAGAATTAAGGATGGGGCTTAAGGAGGTTAAATACCTTGGTCATTATCTCAGGCGGCCAGAAAGTGTCAGAGTCAAGACTTAGATATAGATGTTTTCAAATCCAATGTTCTATTCACTATACAAAACTACTTTGATCCTTCTCTTTTCTCTCTCTCTCTCTTTCGTTTTGTTTACATGGAGATACAGATACAGATAAGTACAATGTAGGCTAAAAAATAAGAATTTTAAGCAGTTTCAAACTCTTCCCTGCTTCCGCTTTTAGCTTTTAGCTGTTAAAAATCCTATCACCTCACTCAGGTGTAACGTTTGGCTTATTTTCCTTACACTGCTAACGCCGATCTCCTCGTGGTGTCTCATAGTCTATGTTGTCCTGGTTCGTATTTTCCAAAACTCCAGCAAAAGGAAATAACTTAAATGGCCCACTCTTGCACACAGCTCCTATTTCTTCATTTTACTGCTCCCATTTTATGCAGGGCTGTCAGGGCTCCCTGAATTAAATGTGACTTAGGGTCTGCGCACGCTGACTGAGGGGGCTCATAGGTTCTATAGCTCATCCGCAACCCTGTACTTGAGCTGTCAAGTGTGAGAGATTGGTGCCAAATTCAACCGAACATAGCCCCTTCCCAGTAGTCTGCCTTTGACAACTCCTCCTTGTCAAATCCAACAGTTTACATAGGATGTAGAGTGAATAAAATACTCTGGAAGATACGCATGTAGAGGTGCTGCTTCCGCTGATAGCAGGAACACCTATCAGCTTCCCACAGGGCTGACATTTCAGGCTGGCAGGGGGGAGACGATCATGGGACTTTTGTGCCGCCGTTTCTAAATGGATTGTGGCGACTCCCGAGGCAAATTGCCTCACGTCTCACCAACTGCCTTCAAGAAGAGTCAGTGTGATGCAACTGTGCATCTCACAAATTTATTATTATTTTTTTGTATTTATAAAGTAGACCCTTCAGGTGAATGGCTTATACAGCCCATGCAGGATTCCGTGGATTTGAGTCTCTTTGCCTTAAAGTTTAATGCTTTAGGCACCAGAAACTCCATGCTCTTCACACCGCCTGGGGAGACATCTGGCCTTAGAATCATTGAATGTTAGAGCGCTAACTGCTGTTAGCAGTGCTTAGGTGTTTCTGGAGGTTCCCCTATTACTAGGAATCAAAGGTTGAACAATTAATTTTTGACAGTTAATCTCTTAGCTGAACATAGTGTAGGTATAAGTCATTAGCTTCCAACTCATTAAGACTCAAGAGGTAGACTAGACTCTCAGTCGGAAGAAGGATCAGATAGCTAGGGAAACGGGAAAAGAAGAACACAAAGATACGCGTTGACTGTGACCGTCTAAGCACCCAGGTTGGAGAGGGGCTCGCATTGTCAGTGTAGGTCTTGCTAGTCCCCACTTGCAAGGCTGTTCCAAGTGTGGAGACGAATGTGAAGTGCTATAGCCAGGGGACTCTGAGTATTTTTAATCCTGTTCAAGAGATCATCTCTGTTTTGAAATGGATGTATCAGATTATTTTAGTCTTATGCCATTTAACATTTGATTCATCTAACTCTCTTGGGTCTAAACCCATGCTCACCAAGTATGATTTTTTTTTTTTTTTTTTTTTTTTTTTTTTTGCCACATAAGCCTACCTACAACGTGTAGAGTGTTAAGGGGTGGAGTAACTTTGGTACTTTTGGCAACACTCCTTCAGATAAAATCAACAGAGGCTTTCTGATCATGATTTTAGCTTCTAAGTTACTGTGACCATGGCGACACAATGGACTGGTCCCTGGGATTTAGACCAGAACATGGGACACTTATAAGACTGACTTTCGATGAATTCCCTGCCATTCTGGTTTACACTGCAGTCTCATTTATATTTTGGTTCTTACGACTTTGCGTCTCAGGTCCTGAGGGCACCTATGCAATGAAAGAGTAAATCTCTGAGCCTTCAAAACAGATGGACTCCTTCATTCGGCATCGATTGGTAAAGTTTTCTTAACCTTTTTTAAAGCGCTGAGCCCTTTGATATTCATGAAACTCACCATCTTTCACAACATGCCCCATCCAAATAAGTACATCTTATAAATAGATGTCCCCACCTGCTTAGAAGATTCTATGCAATATCATAAGATAAAACAATAGGGCTTATATCCTAAATAATATAGATTCAATTTTATATATAAAATTGTGTGTATAGATGCTAGCTGTAGAGATTTTAATGAAACATGTCCCACCTTTCACCCTCATTCGAGAGCCACTGCATCCTCTCCAACAAAACTCCCATCGCTTCCCTACATACGGCATCTATAAGAATTACAGATAAATATCTTCTGATTTCTGCAGAAAAATCTTGACTTACAGTAGAGCTGTTTTAGGGTAGGTGAGGGGATAGCAAGGCATGAGTGAAGGGAGATGGCGAAGTTTGAAGAAGTAACATGTTACCCAATCACTAAGTATCCATAACGGTTAGTACTGGTGATGGTGCTGGTACCGGCTGTGTGTGTGTGATGTAGGGTTTGAGAATACGACGTGTGTGGGTGCGAGTATTTATATGCATGTCTGTGTACATGAATGAGAACACGTATACAAAAATAAATAAAACACAATCCTCACTTTCAGAGTTCCAATTAAGTGGCAGAAACATGAACATATCCACCATATGCCTCGCAGATAACAGTGTGTGTAAACTGTGCACTCTCTTTTCCATGTCTGTCCAATCACAGGTGAGTTGCTCACTGTGCACTTTGCTCTAAAGCCCAGGGTATTATGCGGTCAAGTGGGGAATCCTTGGTGCAGGAGAGACTAGACCAGTATTTGTCCCCTTCATCCATCTGCTTCCATTAAAACAATTCCACTGGGGCACGTAGGTAGTTCAGTCGATTGAGCCTCCTACTTCAGCTCACGTCATGATCTCATGGTTTGTGAATTCGAGCCCTGCATCAGACTGTCTGCTGTCAGCACAGAGTCCGCTTTGGATCTTCTGTCTCCCTCTCAATGCCCCTCCCCATCTCTCTCAAACATAAATAAACATTAAAAAAAAAATGATTCCACTAGTGAATCTCCCAACATCTAAAGCTTCTCTTGTAAGGGAAAATAGAGTTAGAAACCATTTAAAATTGTCTTTACAGGGCGTCTGGGTGGCTCAGTCGGTTAAGCATCTGACTTCAGCTCACGTCATGACCCCGGAGTTCATGACTTTGAGCCCCGCGTCCGGCTCTGTGTTGACAGCTCTGAGCCCGGAGCCTGCTTCAGTTTCTGTGTCTCCTTCTCTCTCTGCCCCTCCCCTACTTGCACTCTCTCTCTCTCTGTCTCTCAAAAATAAACATTAAAAAAATTGTTTTAAATTAAAAAAATAAAATTGTCTTTGCAACTATTATTCAAACTTGGGAATTAAATGAAGTAGGTTACTTCTGGACATTTTCATTTTTTCTTAAGTGTTTTCTGCACATACACATAGTTCTTATGCCTCTGAGAATATAAAACTTAAACGTCTGTTTTTTTGTCCTGACAGTTTAGTGATGGGTATCAAATATTAGTAACTGAATGGATAACCATTATGATAACCACAGTCTACTCAGCTAATACTCTGAGAAGCATTACTAGGGAAGTAGAAATTTAAAAAAAACAAAGAGAAGAATGACCATGGTTAAAGATCTCACATGAAGCTAAGAAAACTTCAGCTAACTGAATCGTTAAGCCTGATAGATTACTCAGATAATTTTTCACATGGAGAACACTTACTTGTTTAGAAAGTATTTTTTTATAGGCCCCACACACAGAGATCATTAGACCTTTAAAAAATCTCACAAAAAGTTTGAGGAAAATGAAGCTCAGACAGGGTAAATAGGTAATCCAAATCCAAAGAGCAGGGAGAGAGAGAGAGAGAGAGAGTGTGTGTGTGTGTGTGTGTTTGTGTGTGTGTTTATGCAGGTAGATCCAATCCTTGAACTTTGGGCCTTTCACTTCTAAGCTCATGGACTTTTCCATTAATTACACCACAAGCTTTTCTGAAGCCAAGACCCATGCTATGCCCAAGCTGCTTTTAAACAGAAAAAAAAAAAAAGTAAAAAGAAACTTGTACAGAATTCTCCATAGGCCAACAGTTTCTGTTTATGTACTTAAGAGTTGCTCAAATTATGAGACCTAAAATATTACACAATGATATTCTCTTGTGCGGTAAACCTGAATGAACAATTATGAGAGCCACTAAAAGCACTTTTTTTTAAGAAATATGTATTTATAATTGAGACTAATCAAGAGATAGCAAAACTAATAATATAAATTTAGTGGCAAGTGTAATATTGATATTTTAGAAGTTCATCCTTTATTATAAGATATTAAGTACACATAATTCCATTTAAAAATCTAAATCTGTGTGGATTTATATGTGTTTATATGTTTGTATACTTATATATATTTCATGAATTTTTATATGTATATATTAATATTTTTATGTGGAAACCAGACAGCATTATTAGAATGCTCAACCCATTGGGTGAAAGTTTATAGGAAAACAGGATTTGGGTAGTGTCAACTTGTCCCCATGTATGATTACAAAAATAAAAAGATATCTTTACAATGGACAAATATGGTTGATACAACCTTACTAAGTTGATCAAATTGAACAGCACCAATTAACAGGGCA
This sequence comes from Panthera pardus, assembly GCF_024362965.1. Classification (NCBI taxonomy): domain Eukaryota; kingdom Metazoa; phylum Chordata; class Mammalia; order Carnivora; family Felidae; genus Panthera; species Panthera pardus. The sequence continues at coordinate 91,600,396 of NW_026526991.1, forward strand.
AACTGACATCATATGCTTATTGATATGTTGTAATGTGGAAGACACAGTGTCACCAAAAATGTTTAATCTGAACATAAGAACAAGAAAACAATAGAAAAACAAAGTCAGATTAAGGTTCATCCCGTAAAACGAGCATTTACTCCTCAAAAAAATGTCAATGTTATTAAAGACAAAAAAAAAAAAAGAAAAGAAAAGAAAATGAAAGAACTCTTCAATTTCATTGAAAACTAAATAGAAACAATAACAAAATGCTTGTGTGGTCCTTGTTTGATTCCTGGATCAAAACTATAGCAGTTATAAAGGACGTTATTAGAAAAATCAGGGAAATTTAGATATGAATTATATATAACATTATTATATTAATGTTAAATTTCTTGTGTGTGATCATGATATTGCACTTATTTGGAGATTGTCTTATTCATAGGAGATACATGTTGAAGTATTTAGAAGTGAAGTATCATGATTTCTGCAACCTACTTTGAAATGATTCAGAAAAAAACATTGAGTGAGAGAGTGAAAGCAAGTAAGAAAAATGTTAACAGTTGGTAAACTTGGGTGAAACATATATAAAGGAGCATTGTACTACTTTTCCACTTTCCTGTAGGTTTAAAACTTTTGAAAATATAAGATGGGAAAAATTAAACCAAATTAAACTATTCTTCAAATTCTTTATTTCATATGTCTGTTTCAGCAATATTGAAATACAGGGGTATCATACATACACTCACCCTTTTTATAGATTTAAAATATTAAATGTTGAATGAATGTTACAAATTATAATCTGAATTTATCACAAGGCACTTAAATAGGAAATCAAAAGACTTAAGAATTGTGTTAAAATTTCAGTACAAGCATAAGAATAAAGGATATTGGTCATGTTAATATTCAGGCTGTCTGCCCCATCTAAATTTCTCTGCTCCCCTCCCACTTAAAATCTAAAAACAAAAAAAAAAATCATCATAAATTGGAAGTACAGAATTCTTAGAAAATAACTGGATGATGAGTTGTAGGATTCTCCTTACAGGTACAATCTACTCTTTAGCAACCTGTAAGCCATTGAAAAAGTAACTCCATAGCCAAGAAAGAAAGCCAAAGCACGATTTGGCTGGGGAAGGGGTGTCAAATACGCGACTGTGTGGTAGATCCGTGCTCCAACAAAGAGTCTGAAGTGCAGGATGGCTGTAGAGAGATCTGGACCACTCAAGGAATACAGAAGGCCAATACCAAGAAATGGCACAATGTTTTCAAGGTCATTCAGGTGAGCTCTGTGGGAAATTAGCAAAACACTACTTTCAAAATCAGTAGACATATATTCATTTTTCCATTTCTTTTAAAACTAAACGGATTTTTTAAAATGCGTATTTATTTCATTTTTGTTTAAATTGCCTTGCCCTTTAAAAATCTGGCTTTTATTTAACATATCATTATTTTTGTTTCTATTATTAGTGTATCTCAACATATAATAACGAAGACACTTTGCACTTTCAGGAATATCAGTCTTAAAGCTCTTTTATATTATCCCAATAGAAGCAGTGACAGTGATACACACACAATAATGTCTCAGTGAATGCTTTGTTCATGCACTGGGGCCAGAAGGGAAGCCATCTAGTTCAACTCCTAGCCCATGCATCAGTCCCTTAGCAGAATCCCCAGTGAGTATCACCTAGACTTGATTAAGCACTCTGAGGGAAAGGGGATTCTCTGCCTTTGAAAGTAGTATATTCTAAACATCTCTCCTTTCCCTATATACCAAAGCCAAGCCTTCCTTCTTTTCCTTTTGAATGGTACCCTTTATTTCTCCAGCTGCTCTGATTACCTTGCAACTTTCCTTTTATCTTGTATTGAATGTATATATGGTCTCAAATTCTTTCCAGAACATGGTGAGATAGGATTAAATAAATACATATGTAAAATGTTTTCTAATCATCACTGATTTCTGTCTGCCCAAATGCAAGTAACTTACTTTAAGCCATTCATTTATCTTAACATTTCCAAGACATATTACTTTATGTTTTTAATTATTTGTCCCACATGTCATCGATATCAATTTTTTCAGTATTGCATACTGAAAGCATACTTCATTTCACTTCATTTGTAGCCCCACTCAGTCCCTGACATTGGATTTACATGTGGAAATTTACATATTTCTATACTAATAGAAATAGCTTTACATGTGGAAGTAATGAAAAGAAAAAAAAGTCAAGGTTAAAAACGAAATGGGGAGATTCTGGAAAATCTTTATCTGCAAAGTATCTCCAATGGCGAATTGTTACTAGAAACTTTTTGGTGGGGTCGGTAAAGTCTCAAAAATTACAACAGGAAACCCGACAGTCTTTCTTGGAGACGCTTTCTCCTGTCTCCACACTGAAAACCCAGTGTCTGATCACCAGGGGGCGCTGTGCACACATTCGCTGCATCTCTAAGGATACGGACTCCTTTCAGAACTAAGGTCAATGGTTATTCACAACCTGACTAGAAGATCAGCTTCAATAATGGCTTTCCACAAGATCAGCTTCAATAATGGCTTTCTCTTCTGGAAGTACAATGGGCATGGGGGGTGGGAATGGGAAGGGAAAGTGGGGAAGAATCTAAAATCTCATAATAAAATATCTTTTATTAAGCTTTCACACATGACACTTGGATCTTCCCTTCAAACTTACTAATGCTATTGAGAGTCTAATTGTTATCACTTTCAAGTCCCGGGCAATGTTATGAGTATAGGGTCATGATTAGCATCATGGATGTGGTTACCTTCTCTAGAAGGGAGGTACAGAAAGGTAAAGACAAAGTTTGAAACTGCTTACTGTCTTTTTGGTGGTTTTAGGAACTCCACAAAGCATTACTCACCTTTTCTAAAGTTTATTCTTTTTCACCATAACACTTATAATTTTCTGATACAGTTTGAAATTTTCACATTGATTCTCTGTCCTGAAACTATTTTAGATCCACACGCTTGACACAGTCCATTTTTAAGACTGGCTGATTTACTCTGCAGGACTGCTAACTTAACAAATATATAACTAAGTGAAGCAGAGGCTAAAATTTTATTCATGCTATCTAGCACAGACTTCTTCTTAGAAGAAAAACATTCTTGTTTAATAAATAACTTGGGATTGAATTTTTGCATAAGAAAAAAATGTGAATTTCATTTTGGTACTGGTAGAACAAGAGAATGCATGGGGCAAAAGCAGAGCCTGCAAAATGATGTCCTGCTGGGCATCATCCAAAGCAAAGAAGGTACAGTGCAACTTCCCAGGGAGAGGCCGCTGAAGGACACCGTCAGAGCTCTGTCTAACCTACAACTTGAAATGTTTGCGTTGCCGTAACGTGACTCAATTTAGTCAAGTCTATTTTAGCCACATTTCTTAAGTTGGTTTGTCGAGAGTTGAGGAAAGAGCCAAGTTTATGCTAGTCTCACAAAATGTAGACAACGGAAACATGCACAAATGTAGGGACCAGACTGACAGGGAATCTGCAGAAATCTTGGGAGAGGTTTCAGACTCTCACTGGGAATCAAAAATGTGATAATGTAAATATGATCTAGATCCTAAAGGGACTAGAGACTCTAACTGATACCTGAATTACAGAAGTAAATTTTTCTTATTTCAGTATCCACTTCACTCTTCATATTCACCAAACAGAAGTGGTGCCATCAGCTATACTCATGATGTTTCCTATCTTAACTATTCGCCACAAAACAAACTATCTGTATGTTTGAGTATGGTTGTGAAAACACTTCATTGTTTCTTTAATTTTATGTAAGTTTACTTATTCCTTGAAATGTGCCTAGAATTGCACCATGTGTGGATGAGCATTAGAAAATACTAGATGTGGGGCGCCTGGGTAGCTCAGTAGATTAAGCATCCGACTTCAGCTCAGGTCATGACCTTGTGGTTTGTGAGCCTCAGCCTTGTGTTAGGCTCTGTGCTGACAGCTCAGAGCCTGGAGCCTGCTTCAGATTCAGTATATCCCCCTCTCTGTCCCTTCCCTGCTCATGCTCTGTATCTCTCTCTCTCAAAAATAAATAAATATTAAAAAAAGAGAAAAGAATACACTAAATGAGAAATTGATATATAACTTTGATGTTTCAGTGTTAGGATACGGTAATTAATAGATCAGTAATAGAATCCCAACAACAACAAAAATTCTGTGGGTGAAAAAGGGACAGCCAAGATGGTGACACAGGAGGCTCCTGAACTCCCTCCCTTCCACAGCCACATCAAATGTAGAGCTCCACACAAAGTAATTACATCTGAAAGAAATCCAGAAAACAACTGCGTGACTCCTAGACATTGAACAATACCCATCTTTAAGGCTGAGACACAGTCTTGCCATAAACCCTACCCCCAGCTTACTGTCACACAACTGAGAGGGAATTTCCAACTCCCAGCTTCTTCCTGAGGAGGAGTGGGTTTGGACTTCACATTTAGTGCCCAAACATTTAAGACTCTCACCCCAGGACAGAACCCCCAAAATATCTTGCTCTGAAAATTACTGAGGATTGCATCTCAAAGACCCACGAGACTTACAACAAATAAAATAGAGAAGTTAAGGGATGTACAAGACTTGTGTGTCAGCACAGAGGGAGCAGGCAAAATTGTCCATCTCCCAGTCTTTCTCTTAAAGGTCTGCAACTACATACTTTGAAATCTACTGCCTAAGCATCAGCACGCTTGTATCTAGGTTCAGTCTTTGATCCTTTGTAGAAACCAGGGAAGCTGGTGGATACCTCCCTGGCCTTCTCTCTCTAGCTTGATCCCAGTCACCACTATCTCCCTGCAAGGAGTTTATACACATGTATTCACTCCAACCTTTATGGCTGCAGTCCTAGGGAGGGGTCCCTGGGTCACCTGGCCCTGATCAGCACTAACAGTCATGAGTTAGTTAGTTAGATTTTATTCCCACAAAACATAGCAAACAAAGAATCAGTTCTCCACAAGCTCAAGCAGTCACTTCGGCTATCTGTCCACATGGCTATACGCAGGCCCAGCACAGATGGAGTTGACTAAAATGCCCAAACCCCAGTATCTCCTTAGAAGGGGCATAACTACATACTTTCCCAGCTGTTACTTAAATGTCCAGCTTCCAATTAGCTTATATTTAAATGTTGACTGTTATCCTCCCTTTGGAACACTTGACAAATCTTGACATACCTTGAACTATTGGGGACCAGTAAAAACAAAGATGGCAGCTTGGACTGTCACGAAGGTCTGAGAGACAACAGGGCTCAGGCTAGGATAATTGACAAGGTTAATTTCCTACATGAGACCACTCTGTCAAGACTGAGAGAAGTGGTTGTTTTATCTAATGCACAGAAACCAACACAGTGCCAAGAAAGACGAAAAAACAGAAGAATATGTTTCAAACCAAAGAACAAGATAAATCTACAGGAACAGATCTTAATGAAACAGAAATAACTAGATTTACTTAATACAGAGTTCAAAATAATGATCATAAGATGCTCAGTAAGGTCAGGAGAGAAATGCATGAACAAAGCTAGATTTACAACAGAAATAGAAAATATTAAAAAGTGCCTAAAAGAAAACACAGAGCAGAAGAATACAGTAACTGAATTTAAAAATTCAATAAAGTGGTTCATCAACAGACTAGATCAAGTAGAATAAAGGATCAGTAAACTTGAAGACATAGCAGTGGAATTCATCCAATTATAGGCACAAAAAGAAAAAAAATAATGAAAAAGTAAATATGGTTTATGGAACTTATGGAATATAATTAAAAACATTAATTTTATGTATGTATGTATGTATGTATGTATGTATGTATTATGGAGGTCCCAGAAGTAGAAGAGGGTGAAAAGGGGGCAGAAAGCTTAGCCCAAAAAATAATGGTTAACACCTTCCCTAACCTGGAGAAATAAACAGATATCCAGATACAGGAACCTCAGAAACTACAAAAAAATATGAATCCAAAGAGACCCACACTGAAACACATTATAAGTAAATTACCAAAAGTTAAAGACAGGAGAGACTCTTAAAACCAGCAAGAGAAAAGCAGGTTGTTTTATACAAAGGAACCCTATAAGACTATCAGAATATTTTTTACCAGAAACTACAAGGCAGAAGGGAGTGGATGATATATTCTACTGTTTTAAAAGAAAAAAAATAACAACAACAACAATAAAAAACCTGCCATCAGGAATCCTATACCTGACAAAGTTGTCCTTCAGATTGAAGAAGAGATAAGAGTTTTCCAAATAAAAGCTGAAAGTGTTCATCACCACTAAAGCAGCTAGAAATATTAAAGGGTGTTCTTTAAGCTGAAACAAAAGGACAGCAATTAGTAAGAAGAAAATGTATGAAAGTATAAAACTCATCAGCAAAAGCAAATATAATTAAATTCAAAATATACTAATGTAATGATGGTGGGTAAATCACATAACTCTAGTATAAAGACTAGAAGACAGTCACCTGGGTGGCTCAGTCGGTTAAGTGACCGACTTCAGCTCAGGTCATTATCTCATGGTCTGTAGGTTTGAGCCCCACGTCAGGCTCTGTGCTGACAGCTCAGAGCCTGGACCCTGCTTTGGATTCTGTGTCTCCCTCTCCCTCTTCCCCTCCCCTGCTCGTGCTCTGTCTCTCTCTCTCTCTCTCTTTCAAAATTAAACACTAAAAAAAAATTTAAAAAGAAAAGGCTAAAAGACGAAAGTAGTATAAGTAACTATAACAAAAGATACAGAATGAATGGATAAAAAAAAAAAAAAAAAAAAAAAAAACAAGATAAAACTAGATGCTGCCTACCAGAGACTCATTTCTGCTTTAAGGACACATAGACTGAAAGTGAAGGGATGGAAAAAGATATTCCATGGAAATGGAACACAAAAGAAAGCAAGAATAGCTACACTTATATCAGACAAAACAGGCTTCAAGCTAAAGATTATAAGAGATAAAGAAAGCCATTATATAATGATGAAAGAGGTCAGTTCATCCAGAGGATATAACATTAGTAAATATTTATACACCTATCATAGGAGCATCTAAATATATAAAGCAAATATTAACAGACCAAAAGGGAGAAATGACAATATAGTAATAATAGTAGGGGATTTTAATACCCTACTTTCAACAATGGATAGATCATCCAGGGACACCTGGGTGGCTCAGTCGATTAAGCATTCGACTCTTGATTATTGGCTCAGGTCATGATCTCACAGTTTGTGGGTTTGAGCTCTGTGTCAGGCTCCTCACTATCAGCTTAAGATTCTGTCTCTCTCTCTCTCTCTGCCCCCCCAAAATAAATAAAATTTAAAAAATAACAATGGACAGATTATCCATACATAAAATCAATATGAAAACATTGGAGTTAAATTCTATACATAAGCTCAGATGAACCCAAAGACATTTTTTTAAACGTGCCACCCAACAACAACAGAATACACATTCATCTCAAATACACATAGAACTTTCTCCAGGACAGATCATATGTTAGGCCAAAAAACAAGACTTAATAAATTTAAGAAGTATGAAATCATATCATCAATTCCAATCATAACTGTACTAAACTAGAAATCAATTACAAGAAAAAAAAACTGGAAAATTCACAAATATGTGGAGATTAAACAACATACTACTAAACAACCAAAGGGTTAAAGAAGAAATCAAGAGAAATAAAAAAAATATCTTGAGACAAATGAAGATAAAACAGAAAACACCAAAACTTATGGGAAAAGCAAAAGCAGTTTGAAGAGGGAAGTTTGTGATGATAAATCCTACAGGAAGAAAAGGAAAGATATCAAATAAACAACCTAACTTTACACCTCAAGAAACAAGAAAATGGCAAATAATCTAACCCCAAAGTTAGCAGAAGGAAATAACAAAAATCATAGTGGAAATAAATGGAATATAGCCTAAAAAGACAATAGAAAAGGTCAATGAAATGAAGAACTGGTTTTTTAAAAAGATAAAATAGATAAACCTTTAGATTTAACAAGAAAAAATGAGGGAGGATGCAAATAAATAAAATTAGAATTGAAAGTAGAGACATTCCGGGGCGCCTGGGTGGCTCAGTCCAACTTCGGCTCAAGTCATGATCTCACGGTCCGTGAGTTCAAGCCCCACGTCGGGCTCTGTGCTGACAGCTCGGAGCCTGAAGTCTGCTTCGGATTCTGTGTCTCCCTCTTTCTCTGACCCTCCCCCATTCATGCTCTGTCTGTCTCTGTCTCAAAAATAAATAAATGTTAAAAAAAATTTAAAAAAAAGAAAGTAGAGACATTCCAACTGATACCAGAGACATACAAAGGAGACTAGTATGAACAATTAGACACCAACAAACTGGACAACAAACTTGAAGAAATGGACAAATTCCTGGAAACATACAACATACCAAGATGGAATCATGAAGAACTAGAAAATCTGAGTAGACCAATTACTAGTAATGAGACTGAATCAATAATCAAAACCTCCCAACAAAGAAACCCAGGGCCAGATGACTTCACTGGTTAATTCTACTGATCAATTAAAGAACTAATACCAATTCTTCTCAAACTCTTCCAAAACAGTAGAAGAGAACAGAATACTTCTAAACTCATTTGACAAGGCCAGCATTACCCTGATGCCAAAGCCAGATAAAGGCACTATAAGAAAAGAAAAACAGGTCAATATCCTGATGAACATAGATAGGAAAATCCTCAACAAAATACTAGCAAACCAAATACAACAGTTTAATTTAAAAAGATTTAAAAAATCATATACCATTATCAAATGAAATTTAATACAGAGACGCAAGAATGGTTCAACATCTATAAATCAACACCACATTAACAAAAAGAAGGATAAAAATCATATTGTCATCTCAAGAGATGCAGAAAAAGCATTTGACAAAATTCAAAATTCCCCATGATAGAGACTCTGAACAAATCGGACATAGAGGGAATATACTTCAACATAATGAAGTCTACATATGTCAATCCCATGGCTAATGTCATACATCATGAAAAGCTGAAAGTTTTTCCTCTAAGATCAGGAGTAAGATAAGGATGCCCACTCTCACCACTTTAATTCAGCACAGTGTGGAAGTCCTAGCCAGACTAATTAATCAAGAACAGAAAATAAAAATCCAAATTGGAAAGAAAGAAGTAAAATTGTCTCTATTTGCAGATGACATGATATTATATCAGAAGCCCTAATTCCGCCAAACAACTATTAAAACTAATAAATGAATTCAGTAAAGCTGTAGGATACAAAATCAGTACACAGAAACCAGATGCATTTTTATACACTAACAATGAAATATCAGAAAGAATAATTTAAAAAACAATTTAATTTACAATAGAGCCAAAACGAATAAAATACTTAAGGATAAATTTAACCAAGGAAGTGGAAGATCTATAATTGGAAACTATAAGACACTGATGAAAACAACTGAAGAAGATACAAAGTAATGGAAAGATCTTCTGTGCTCATAGATTGGAAGAACTGATATTGTTAAAATGTTCATGCTACTCAAAGCAATCTGCAGATTCAGTGCACTCCCTCTCAAAATCTCAATGGCATTTTTTTTAGAGAAATAGAAAAAACAATCCTAAAGTTTGTATGAAACCATAAAGGCCTGAATAATCCAAAGCAATTGAGAAAGAAGAACAGAGCTGGAGGCATATGTTCCTGATTTTAAACTGTATTACAAAGCTATAATAATCAAGGCAGTATGGTACTGGCATAAAAGTAGACATATAGATCAAAGGAACAGAAATAAATCAATGTATTTATAGTCAACTAATTTCCTATAACTAATTTTCTAGAAAACCCAGAAATAAACCCATGATTTGCAGTCAATTAATTTTTGACAAAAGAGCCAATAATATACAAGAAGAAAGTACAGTTTCTTCAATAAACTGTGTTAGGAGAACTGGATATCCACATGCAAAAGAATGAAAACAGGACCCCACTTTATACTATACACAAAAATGAACTCAAAATAGATTGAAGACTTGAATGTAATACCTGAAGCCATAAAACTCCTGGAAGAAAACACAGAAGGTAAGCTCCTTGACATTGGTTTTGGCAATGATTTTTTTTTTTTTTTTTTTTTTTTTTTGGATTTGATGCCAAAAGCAAAGACAACAAAACCAAAAAGAAACACATGGGTCTATATCAAACCAAAAAGCTTCTGTTCAGCAAAGGAAGCCATCATCAAAATGGAAAGACAATCTACGGAATAGGAGAAAATATTTGCAAATCACATATCTGATACGTAGTTAATATCCAAAATATACAAAGAACTTATACAACTCCATAGCAATAATAATAATCCAATTGGTAAATGACAAAGGACCTGAATAGTCATTTTTGTCCAAAAAAGACATCCAAAACTATTGGCTGGCAATGGTTTTGATTAGCCTAACCTCTGTTAGGATGGCTATTATCAAAAAAGACAAGAGATAACAAATGCTGGGGAGGATGTGGAAAAAAGGGAACACTGTTGGTGGGAATGCAAACTAGTGCAGCTACTATAGAAAACAGTATGGAGGTTCTAGCCAGATGATCCAGCAATTCCACTTCTGGGCATATATCCAAAAAAAGAAACCATTATTCCAAAGAGATATCTGCATTCCCATGTTCATTACAGCATTCCCAATAGCCAAGATACAGAAACACCCTAAGTGTCCCTCAACGGATGAGTGGATAAAGACAATGTGGCATATATATGCGATGGAAGATTATTCATCCTTGAAAAAGAAGTAAATCCTGTTATGTGCAACAACATGGATGAACCTGGAGGACACTATGCTAAATAAAATAAAGCAGACAGAGAAAGATAAATGTTGTATGGTATCAGTTATATAAGGAATCTAAAAGACAGGGAAAAGAAGTCAAACTCATAGAAACAGAGTAGAAAAGTGATTGCCAGATGCTTGGGGGAACTAAGAACAGGTTGGTGAAAAGGTACAAAATTTTAGTCATAAGATGAAGAAGGTCTGTGGATCTAAAGCATAACATGGTGGTTATAGTTAATAACACTGTACTGTGTAATTGAAATTTGCTAAGAGATTAGAACTTAAATGTTTTCATAAAAAAACAAAGAGGTTGGTAAATGTGGAGGTGATGGATGTGTTAATGAACACGTTGGGGATAAACCTTTCACAACATATATTGATCAAATCATGATGCTGTGCACTTCAAATGTCTTATAATTTTGTCAATTACAGTTCAGCAGAGGTGAAAAAAGTTTGAAATTTACATGACTTTATGGAAAGGATTAAGAAATATACACTTGGAACTAGAATTCAATGTGTTTTTTTTAAGTATATTAATTATATTAGGAACCTGTGTGAATGGTATCTTGGCTTATTGCTTTTCATTGTTTATTGAATTCTCAGTGCATTAAACATAATACCTACAAAGGACAGAGAGAAAGAAGGGCAAGATTTCCCATGTTCATATTTTGAGTCTTGTTTTTTCAATTTTTATTTATTTATTTTGAGAGAGAGCTAGAGAGTGAGTGAGTGTGTATGAGATGAGGAGGGGCAGAGAGAGAGAGAAAGAGAGAGAGAGAGGGAGAATCCCAAGCAGGCTCCATGCTGTCAGTGCAGAGCCTGACATGGGGCTTGATCCCGTGAACCATGAAATCATGATCTGAGCCAAAATTGAGTCAGACACTTAATTGACTGAGTCACCCACCCACATTTTGAGTCTTACGCAAAAGTATCTTCAACCTTTCACACAAGCTGACACTCTCAACTCTAGAGAAAGATGACAAAACACAAGAATCTTCTATCCTCATTTTACCTCCTACCTGTAACTACTTTCGAAAAATCCCTACACAGAACAAAGTTATTAACCCCAACAAAGTAGGAAATTGGCAACATGTACAATTGCAGTGAGAGTTGGAGACTTCTACATCCTAATTTTCCATAATTATTATATGGACTATATAAGATGACTGCTTTTCCCTCTTCTTATGACCCTCAACATCTCACTGAGCTCCTTGACCAAAATTCTTTGATAAAATAGATAATTTCAGGAGGCAGTGTGTTTACCTTCGCACACGTTCCACTTTGTCATCTGTCCGAAGATATTTCTTGGCATTTTCTCCTTTGCCAAAGCCTACACAGTCTTCTGGGTTGGCAAAAACCTATTCCAAATACCAAGGAATAAGAAACGTTGTTCAAATACCAAATAACAGGTGAGTATTCTACCTGATAAGTTATTTGGATTTTAACAGAAGAAATACAGGCATCCAGATTGGCCCTTAGGAAAAAATTCAGAGCTCAAGCACAGGTAAGGGTCTATACTTTAAATCTGCATTTTTATTAACAGTCCAAAAATTTTTTTAAAGAAAAGAATAAATAGGGACTTAAATAAAAACCAACGTATAAAAATAGCAAAAAGGAACCATAAAGGGAAAAGAGAGCATAATTTTAAGTTATCATTGACTATTATTATGGTGAATTGGCATTTTTTTTCATAGTGATGTTGATATAACTTATCTCAAGGGTATTAACATTTCCAACTGACCGGTTCATAGGAAAGTCGTAAGTTTACCAGCCAAGGATGTTAGAGAACGGGCAAGAAACATAAAAGAGTGAGGGGCAGGAAATGTATTTTGTACTTTGTTAGGATATGTGTATCTCTTTTCTTTTGCTGAATTAACACTTTGGGTTGAATAATATAGTGAAATATAAGAAGTTGAATTGCATTCCTATAAAGGACATGTTCTACGGCATATATTCATTTATTTCTTCCTGCAATGATTATGCTCTTTGATATGACTTCCCCATCCCTTGAAACTTGAAAAATGCATTTAAGAAATATTTAAGTATGCTCCAATGCTTAATAATTCAAAGCAAAGAAAAACATGAACTACAAAATTAGCCTAATTTACACTTAGAAATCCATAAATATTATAATATTTTTCTTAATATGATATAAACATTTATCTCAGATTAAGATGTTGAAGAGAACTGATGAGAAAGGACATGATACAGGATCAGCTCTTGAAGTCAGCTCTGTCTGGCACACACTAGATGTTCAATAAACATGTTTCAAACAAGTAAACAAATGTATTACAATGGCAAATGCATGAGATTTGAGTTTAAAGCAGTCTGAATTAGAATCTCAGCATCACCCTTTATTGGTGCATAATGTCTCTGATCTTCAGTTCCTCAACTGTAAAATGGGGGGGCTAACCCTCATTTCCCGTGATAATATGAACGATGATGTAAAATGATCCTGTGATTTCACACATACCAAGAGCACCACACGGCTACATATCATTGGTATTCCACAAATCTGAGTTCCTTTCTCTTTTCCTTATAAGACAGGGAACATTTCTGCTATGCTGTGTGCCATGTTTCTAGAGGACACTGTGGAGCTGGTGGTAGGCAACTACCTTACTGCTTGCTGCTCTAACACCTGGACCTATTAGAGCCTTAAACATGTCTGTGTATGCCCGCGTTAAAATGTAAATGTCCTTGGGAAGGAATTATACCTCAAGACAGTAACAGGGAAATATCTTAAGGATGACTGTGAGCTCTAGACAAAAGCAAGTCTCTGGACAAAAACTCAGGACAGGCACTCCTAGAGAAATAGGTGTTTCCAGGAAGTAGTTGCTGACGAGGGACGACACCAATGAAAATAGTTTCTTTGTCAAGGTAGCTTTGCTCTACCCCCCTTACTGTGTTAGAAACCCTGCTTGAGTACAGGATATATGTTCCAAAATCTTTCTAATACCTTCCCCAACCCTCCATTTTAGGAAAAAATCACATTCTTATAATGCTGGGCAGAAATAGCATCTACTTAAGAAGTTGGAACTACACAAAATTCAAATGTCTTGTCCCAGTCATAAAAGACTCTATTGATAATCATAAGAACTTAATTCTGTCCCCAAAGGTATATCCTTCACCTGTCATAGAACTGAAGACACCAGTTAACTGTCTGGAAAATGACTATTTTCTAAACTCTAGCAGGCAAAATTAACTCCAAAATTATAGAACGTTTCCTTGAAAACTTTGATACTACAGGAATCTCATATACTAATATGAGGAACATACAGGAATCTCAGGAATCTCATACACTAAGAAGCATGGAATCTGCTTACAGAATACAGGAATCTCATATACTAAGCAGCATGACAAAAGGTAAAAGCCACAATGAAAACAACCACTTAGAAGTTTCCAGGAGAAAGTGCCTGTTCCATAAATATATCAGATGCATCTGTACCAAATGACTGCATAATGCATTTGCAATATTAAACAACGTGCCATTGGGCTTTACCAAAAAAAAAAAAAAAAAAAAAGTAAATTAAGAAAATTGTTTTCCCAAATTTCAAGTCTTAAAGGAAAATATCGCCCCTAAATGTCTTACCTTTCTTGTCAATCTAAAGAATGCAGTTGCAGTACTCATAAACATCATTTTTGAAAGAATAATCGTTGTATAGGAAGCAAAGGCCATGAATACTTCATTTTCCATAAGCTCAGTGAGGTCAACCATTTTTTCAATTTTGGTCTGGAATCTTAAAAATATTTTAGACAAGATAGGAAAAGCAGACATAAATACCCCAAATAACTTGATAGTCACATAATGTACTTACATTGCAGCATTAACTATACTGTTCTTAAAAAAGGATCTTGGGTTTATTCACAGAAGAAATCATCTTTTTTTCAATTTCAAAATAAATAGTATCAGGTTGTTTTCTAGTTCTATAACATTAAGCTTGAAGATATCAAACAGGCATGGAGCGAAAATGAAAATGTAGGGGTATGAGAAGCAAAGATAAATGGGCAAAATTCTATAGAGACTAAAATCATATTTTTGCATCAAACTGCAAGCTGGACCCAAAAGACCAGAGTTCATGGACTGATCTCATTAGAAACATCAAATTATGTACATAGTAGCACCATTAATGTTTGATTGGGAATGCCTAAATTCTAATACACGTCCTGCTTTAGAAACCCAGCTTATAGCTTTTTGCCATTTCAATAGTGTTTAGGATCCCAGGCTACAAGATTTGAATTCCAGTCCCACCATTTGGTTAACTTTGGTTCAGAGATTCGACCTCTCTGAAATGAAATTCTTCATTTATAAGATAGCAATAGTAACGGTTCCTAACTTACTGGTTTGTTGCCAGGATTTAATTGAGATAGCATGTGGAATAAATTTATACTTAGCACAGCACCTGGCCCATGGAACACCCTCAGTAAGGTTTATTATATTATGATCATCATTATCAGCATGATTATGGTCATCATCAGTACCAACACAAGTGAAGAAGGGGAAGCAGGATATTAGAAACAAAATGCTAGGCAAATGCAAAGTAAGGAATTGGCATTGATGGTACTTTCATAGAAGGAATAAGGGAAGAAAGATTATCTTTAATATTTTAAATTTAATTTAATTTATTCTATTTTATTTTATTTTTGAGGAAGAGAGCGAGCACACGAGTGAGGAGGGGCAGAGAAAGAAGGGGACAGAGGATCCTTAATGACAGCAGGGAGCATGACTTGGGGCTTGAACTCATGAACCATGAGATCATGACCTGAGCCAAAGCCAGACGTTCAATTGACTGAGCCACCAGATGCCCCAGGAAGATTATCTTTATATAAGTCTTCAGGTTACTTCACATTGCAATGAATGTTACTATCTGTCTGGAGTTGGAAGTATAATTGGGAATGTACTCAGAAGGAAAGCTAAGACAGACCAGTGATACTGAAGTCAAAGTGGGTAGGGATTAAGTAAAGCTTCAAATTTAAATTTCCTACCCTGTCTGGTAGCCATTCTCTTTAATGTCCTCTCATTCTATGATCAGCCCTGCTATCTGCTTCTTCTATCTTGTCCGCATAAACACACATCTTTTCTCATATCCACCCTTGGCATGTAGTACTGTCTCTTATACGCAATGTCCACTCCTGCCTTTAAAACTCAACCCCTGAATGCCACCTTACTAGAGTGACATCTATCAAATTCTGATCATTCTATCCATCTACCAATAATCTATAAATTTATATCTCTTCTTATACTGTGTTACTGGTCATCCTGTGTCTACGCATTGCTGTTAGTGTGATCGAAACAACATACATATACGCTTAATTTTGTAAGAGCTCACTAGGTGTCCAATTCTGTCATGTACTTTATATGCATTATTTAATCTTTGTAACCATACCATTACAGTCCTTATATCTATATCCATTTCATAGATGAAGCAAATGTGACTCCAAGATGTTAAGCAGCCAAGTTAGGACGCAAACCCATGCCTATGACTTCATATCTTGTACACTAACTACACTGTACTATCTTCTTCAAGAGACTGCAAACTGCTGGGGTGCCTGGGTGGCTCAGTCAGTTAAGCACCCAACTTCAGCTCAGGTCATGATCTTGCAGTTCACGAGTTTGAGCCCCGCATGGGGCTCTGTGCTGACAGCTCAGAACCCGAAGCCTGCTTGGGATTCTCTCTCTCTGCCCCTCCTCTGCTCACACTCTGTCTATCTCTCTCAAAAATTAAAAAAAGAGAGAGAGAGAGAGACTGCAAACTGTTTAATTCTCATTCAACTAACATTGATTGAATGCCTGCTCTGTGGCCAGCTGGCACATCTTACATCTGTTATCTTGTTTCCTCTTCCAATGACGCCACAGGGTAGGTACTATTATTCCCATTTTTCAGATAAAGAAACCAAAGCTTCTCAAGTAACCCCTGTTTTACAAGGTAGGCTGAAAATGTACTTTGGATTTAAGCAAACAGAAACTATATGTCCCCATTTAAAAAACAAAAACAAATACATACAATAAACTAATCCACCTCCACAGGTCAGTAGTCTTGAAACCACAGAATGTTATATAAGCTCTCAGTGCAAGACAATACTTTTAGTGCCATTTAACGTATCTGATCTTGTTCCACTAGTGGGGGCAGGGGTGGGGAGGAAGTCATGAATAAACTGCACTATCCCTCAGAGTTCATGTAATTAGCTTAATAAGGGATCCCTAAGCCTCTGGACAGAGATCTGAAGAAACATAGCAGGAATGTTAATTTAAAAAAATTGAGAAAAGTTTATCAAGTAGGAATTTTTGTTATTTAACAATAATTTTACATCTAAAACAGTTTCTGTAGGTCTCTACGAATGTTTGCAGAATGAAATTTATTTAGCAGTGGAATGCCCAGAGAATGGTCTTCCCTTTGAGAAAATTGGTATTGAAAAAGTAGAGGGGTGCCTGGGTGGCTCAGTTAAGCATCCGACTTCGGCTCAGGTCATAATCCCACAGCTCGTGGGTCCGAGTCCCTCATCCAGCTCCGTGCTGACAGCTCAGAGCCTGGAGCCTGCTTCAGATTCTGTGTCTCCCTCTCTCTCTGCCCCTCCCCAGCTCGCACTCTGTCTCTCTCAAAAATAAATAAACATGAAAAAAAAATTTTTTTTAAGAAAAAGTAGAGAGAAAGTGGAAGCTTTCCAGAACAGCTGGTGGTAAAAGCACACAAAGATGTCAGCAGTTGGAGGAAAAGGGCAATGAGAGGTTTTTTTCCTTTAAATGTGAACAACACATTGAAAGTGCACCTCACACAAAGTTTTTCCAACACGGAGAATGTGGCTGAACTCCTCAGGTCTGTGGTTTGGGGAAATGGGCCAATGCCAAGCTTCTGATTTCATACCACAAACCACCTCTCAGAGACCTGAGGGCCAGGTGAGGAATAATGAAGGTAAGACATTAAGAGATAGAGAAGTGATTCATGGCATGGAATAAAATGATGCCGGACTAGACTTTTTTTCAAAGCTGATTTGTCAGTAAGTTGCCTTGAGCCCACGTCATGGCTGGACACTGTAGTCAAAATGCAATTACTGAAAGCTTTTTACTAGAAAAGGTTGCCAGGAGGGAGGAGAGCAATATAGTAGTACTAATAATTAAAAGAGTAAAATGTTAGGTGTTTTGAGTATTCTAGGAGTGAGGTACAAATCCAAGTTGGTTATGAATTATGGAAAATAAAATATTACGGGGCGCCTGGGTGCTTTAGTTGGTAAAGCCTCTGACTCTTGATTTCGGATCAAGTCATTATGTCACAGCTTATGGGATTAGGCCCCACATCGGGGTCTGCATTGTCAGTGCAGGCCCTGCTTGGGATTCTCTCTCTCCTTCCCTCTGTCCCTTCCCCACTCTCTATCTCAAAATAAATAAATAAACATTAAAAAAAGAAAATAAAATATTACAATGATGTCATATTTGTATAGTGTACTGTTCCTTTCATTGTCCATCATGGGTTAGCACAGCAGAGAATACCTCCATCATTTTTGCCAGAGAGTAGGGCTCGGTCCCCTAAGGTAGAGGTGACTGCTTCTCCTCTGAAGGGACAAGGAGAAGAGTGTTGAGCACACAGAGACTCTGGAACTAGACTAGAGTCCAGGTGAATTAGATTCTGCCACTTACTGGTGGGGATTTAACTTCTCGGGGACTTACTTACCTCTCCTGTATAATGAGGTTAATACTTCCTTTCTCACAGGATTCTTGTGAGTGTCAAATGAGTAAAGTCTGAAGATCTTGGAAAAGTACTCGGACCTGGTAAGTGCTATATAAGCATTTGGTAAATAAGTTCCTACTTTGGCACTGTCCTAAGCGCTGAGGAGATCATTTTAGAGTTTTCAAAAAGCTTTTACATGATGTCACTTGATCTAGAAAACTCTAAGGTAGTTGGAGCAAGTCATATTTGTCTCTGCCTTTAAGGTATAAGGAAACCGAGGCCTGGAGAGGTAGAGTGAGTAATCTGACCCAAATTCACAGTAGAGGGACCAAGACTAGAATCCAGTTTTCTTAAGTGTTCAGCTCATCATGGGCTATCCACCATCAAGGCTAAGAATTCTAGACTACTTTGGTTTTCTGGGAGTCTTTTTCTGCCCAATCTCATCTTCCTACCTTGCCGTCCCCACCCAACACCATGCCTACCCCCACTGTATCTATTACAGTTGAGTCTATCTCTCAACTATGGACTATTCCTCTTGTCTTTACAGGCTCTTGGCCAAAAGGACAAAGTTCTTATTTATGGTGGCCTTGCAACATCAATATTGCGAAACACACAAAACATCTGGGCACACATCTCCGGAGCCATGACTCCGCAACTTTTCACCTTCTAAAACAAATAGAACGCTACCACAAGATAAAGAAAAAAGATAATTCAATGGCCTTTTTGCTGGTTATCAATTCTAGAATTTCTGGACCACTTGAGGCGACTGCAGCCCTGGCCTCCTATATTTCAGAACCCAGGTGCCGGGAGGAAAACGCTGAGGGATCTGGGTGGATGTGGGGTAAGGCTGTTCTCAGGGGCCAGTGCTGACCTCCCTTCCCAGCCTCAGTGACTAATAAAGTCCGCTCTCAAACAAACCCTTAGAAAAACTGTACTTGTCCACCACAGAGCAATATTCAAATTTGGACTATTTGTCGTTTTAAAAAATGACCAAAGATGGTCAACGAACACACATAGTCCTCTTATTTTGGAAACAGCACAGGACCACAAACCCTATTATAATCTACCCTAACTCCCAAGGCAGGAAGCCGCCAGGGGATGCAAAAGGTGTGTGTAGCTTGGTTCTAAGGCCCTAAGAACTCTAGTCTTACATGGCTGAAAGGCTGTAACCTGAGGGTCTGGGGGAATTTTCCATCTGCCGTACAACAATGCTTGATTACAACCCACTTGGCATTCCCTTGGAGAGAAAACAGGCAGAAGGCAAAGGAGAAAATAAGAGTGCCCAGACTACCAAGAGGCCTTGGGACTATTTCAAAGGAAACAAGGAGATGGGAGATTTACATGCACCCTTCTCTCCACTGCCCCAGTCCAGTGACAGCAATACTGTCTGAGGCCTCAACTCCCAAATCAGAGTTTCCCACGGCTTCTGCCTCTGGACTGGGGAGCTGGCTACAACATTACAAAGTTTAACCTATGTCCTCCTGAACTTTGCGGCTGCTGTGGCCGTTGTGGTTATCTCATTATCATTAGACTTGCTGGTGTTTTTCTTGCCTGTGAAAGTGAACCACGAGGAGCAAGTTTTTCCTGTATTTCAGGAGGTGGGAAAGCCAACTTGGCCCAGGGCTGCAGGAATTCACACTCTCAGGGTGAACAGACGTTGCTTCAACGGTAGCACCTTCACATATGACTACAACTTGCACCTACTTTTCATTCTCCCTAAGTTCCAGGGGGCCCATTCAAAGTGGACGTTCCTCTGGCTTGAGAAGAAAACATGAGTAACTCACCACTGAAACTCAAGACTGACTGAAGTTTCTTTCCCGGAGTTTGACAAAGGGGAAAACTTACCTACAAGGGAGGAGGGGCTCAGCTCCCTTTCGGAGGTGACAGATTGAAAAGCCAGCGCGTAGCAGCTAAATGGAGCAAAGGAGTTTCACGCGGGCAAAGACCACTCCAGCCCACACCCGCCTCCTGCAAGGCTCCTGCCCGCCCACCACCCTCTCGGTGCCCTCTCCTTCCTCATCCCCTGCCCCGCACGTACAGTGAATCCGAGTAGGAATCCAGCCACAAACCTGTCCCCAGCGGGCGTGTCGCGCTGCCACCGCGGGGCGTTCACAGCGCGGGCAGACGGGACAGCAGGCAGGCGCCCTACCCACTCTGCTAATTTCCTGGTACTCGCGCTGCAGCTCCAGAAGCAGGACTCCCAGCCCTGCGAAGCACCTCCCCCAAGTCACCCGATTGTTGTGCGAGGGAGGAACCGCGGCCCATGCGTTCCCCGCTGGAACCTCCTCCGCTGCGCTTGGGTCGAAGCCCTGCCCCCCCCCCCACCCCCCGCGCTGTGTCCCCTATTCGGGGGGTGGGGGTGTGAGCGGTTAGTATAGGACCTTGGTCTCCTCGGACCTTTCCAATGTGGGAGTGGAAAGCAAGGAAAAGGCAGGTGAGTCCTAGTTAGCTGAAAACAGTTTTTAAAGGTTTTACTGTAGCGTTTTTGAAAGCTTTAAAGCTTTATAGAAGATTTAAATCTCTGGGGGAGAAAACAAAACCTGATTAGAAATCATTGATAAAATTGCCTTCCGGTGAACTTCGCTTTGCCTGAGCACGTGGCAGGCAAAAGCTGGCAGGGACACCATATAACATTTAGTAAAGAGCACCTATAGTCTTCCAAATCTGGGATCCCAAGCAACTTGCTTCCTCACTCTGTCCCCTCTTGTTCAGGGTCCAAACTGGATTTAGAGGAGATTATATTGGATCAGTTGATTACACAATCAGCTTAGTACGGTTTTTCAGGGACATTTAGGGAGTATTTTAGGGAGGCATGGTTATTCTAACGTCAATATCTAGATTAGGGATATTTCCAAGCTTCCTAGTCCCCACAAAAATATTTATGGATCTAGCTTCCCTGGTTTTATCTAAAACCGTTTAAGGATTTATGTTTGCAATCTATGTTACTTCTCTCCTGGTAATACTTCTCACACATTTACCACCTCCTGTGTAGTATACTGCCTTTTCTTTTTTCTTTTTTTTTTCATCCTAATTTTACCTACTTCAGGTTCTAAGGAGTGCCCTCAGGACTAGCTGTCCAGGATTTGATGGACAAGTCCTTGTTCTACCAAAAAGGGAAGTAAGACTTACCAGTTTGCTCTAGGAAGCAGAAATTAATCACAAGTCTGAGAACAACTTCTGTACAAGCATCTCAGTAGGAGTATTTGGGAATCTAGCATCAGTGCTTCATTTTCAGGTCTGTATCTTTGAAAATTATACTTGTTTACTTATCTCAGTAAAGTGTTCTGGAAACTGTCTATAACACTAACAGGAGTAGGACGGACTTTGAGATGAATTCTCACCATAGGAGGTTAGTACTCTTTTCATCTATTAGGAGGTGATACAGCCCAAACCATAATATTACAGACAAAGGCACAGAGAGCTATTATTAAGTAACTTTATCTCTAGAATTCCAGTTGAGCAGTTCTAACATGTTTTTGAAAAGAAAGGAGCGAAAGGAGCACCTGACTCATCTGATGCTCTAATTATAAAATGTATCCAAACTTAACTAATCAATGAAGAAACCGTGAGCTCCTGCTATCAATAATCCATGAGCAATTATTGCCTGTTATATATATGACACTGTCTTTAGTACAATGTCAACCCTTGGCAGTAATTAATTTAATTCAAAAGCCATTTATGAAGTGAATTCAAAGCACTTGGCTTGATGCTAAAATCTGAAACTAAGATAAATAGCATCAGATAATTTTGCTCAAGGAGTTTATAATCTAGAAAACAAAGACAATGGCCAAAAATGTAAGAAGGCGACCAGACTTGAGGAAGAAAATATTTCCGTTTAGAAATGAGAATGATAATTGGGGTATGAACTAGGGCAATAAAGAATTGACACCTTTGGGGCACCTGGGTGGCTCAGTCGGTTAAGCTTCCAACTTTGGCTCAGGTCCTAATCTCATGGCTCATGGGTTCCAGTCCCCGGGTTTCAGTCCCCCTCGTGCTCTGCACTAATATCTCAGAGCCTGCAATCTGCTTCCTATTCTATGTGTGTGTGTCTCTCTCTGCCCCTCCCCTACTCACACTCTGTCTCTCTCAAAAATAAACAAACATTTAAAAAATGAAAATAAAGTTTTTATCCAATTTGTTTTACCTTGGGTAAAGGGAGGGGTTCAGACTTTGAACCCTTCTCTTCATCATTGTTTTAAGTCTATAATAAAATCTTTCAGGGAAGTCCTATCCAAGCTCCAGGACAAGTAATTCCCTAGTAAATATTAAAACAGTTTAAAAGGTCAGTGATTTGGGGGTGGGGAGAGCAGTGGTCATTCAGCACAGTAGCTGCCACAGCAAAGACAAAGGAAATCAAATCAGAAAGGTCTAGAAGAATAAAGCTTTTGCAATCTTGCAGTTCTTGCCTTTTAAAAAATCCACAGAGGAGAAATATCAGAAAGGACTGACATCACTACAAGGCATGGCTTACTGTAAGTGGAAGGGATCAGGTGCCCATCATTTCTTGTAATTATTTTAGATTTTTTTTTTCTAAATCCACAGAAAACGTGTCCCTATAATCTGAAACTAATGGGGCATATCCTTCTTGAAGATTTGAGTAAACATGCCTGAGAACTTTTAAGAAAAGTGAAATAAAAATAAGCAACATTCTAAGCATACAAATTTTATTTTAGAATTATAATGTGCTTTTTAAAACTATACTAGAGGGGTGGCTCAGTCAGTTAAGCATCCCACTTCAGCTCAGGTCATGATCAACTCTTGATTTTAGCTGATGTCATTATCTCACCGTTTGTGAGTTCAAGCCCTGTGTTAGGTTCTGCACTGACAGCTCAGAGCCTGGAGCCTGGATCATGTTCTGCGTCTCCCTCTCTCTCTGCCTCTCCCCTGCTCGTGTTCTCTCTCTCTCAAAAATAAATAAATAAACAATTAAAAAATAAATAAATAAAAGTATACTAGATTGTTTATTTCTTCCAACAATCCTGTAACAGAGTTCTTATTTTTTTTATTTTTCCTACTATATATATATATACACACACACATATATATACACTGTGAGATAATTCCGGAGCATTTTGGGTTTTACCAACTTCTGACATAAACTCTGAATCTACTACCTACATAAGGTAAAAGTAGCTACAATGAGAGAAACAGGACTAAAGAATAACAAAACTCATGAAACTAATCAAGAGAATATGGCAAAGGTATAGGATAGGCAAGTAGGTCAAAAGAACGGAATACAGTCCAGAAATAGAATCACACTGAATCAGTCAGTTGATTTCCAACAAGATGCCAAAGCAATTCAATGGAAAAAGGGATGTTTTCAACAAGTGGAGCTGTAACAACTAGACAGCCATATTTAAAAAAATAATGTACTTTAACTCTAGCTCACACCATACACAAAGATTAATTCAAGATGGATCATAGACTTAAAAACTAACACCATAAAACTTCTAGAAGAAAACAGGGAAATACCTTGGGGGTGAGCAAGGATTTCTTAGACCACGCACAAAAAACACTATCTATAAGAGAAGAAAAATTGATAAGGTGAACTTCATCAAAATTAAAATCTTCTAATCAAAAAATATCATTAAGAAAAATGAATAGGCAAGCTATAGGCTGGAAAAAAATATTCTCAAAACATTTATCTGATGAAGAACTTGTATGCAAAATATACAAAGAATACCTATAACAATAATTAAGAGACAGAAGTATACAATTAAAACTAGAAAAATGTGCAAGAGATTTAAATAGACAATTCACAAAAGAAGTTATATAAATGCCCAGGGTCATATACAAAGGTACCTGATGTCATTAGTATTCAGAGATATGCAAATCAAAACCACGATGAGATACTTCTTCCCAAACATTAGAACAGCAAGAATTAAAAAGACAGAGAAAATAAAATATTGATCACGGTGTGAAGCAAGTGAGATTTTTAAAAATTTTTTTAATGTTTATTTATTTTTGAGAGAGAGAGGCAGACAGAGAGGAGCAGTAGAGAGAGGGAGACACAGAATCTGAAGCAGGCTCCAGGCACTGTGCTGTTAGCACAGAGCTCGACGCGGGGCTTGAACTCATGAACCATGAGATCATGACCTGAGCCGAAGTTGGATGCTTAACCGACTGAGCCACCCAGGTGCCCCAGAAAGTGAGATTTTTATAAATTGACTGTGAGAGTATAAAATGTAACACCCACACTAGGAAAACTCTTGTAGTTTCTTATAATCATAGATCCAGGCTATAATCCAATAATTCCATGCTGAGGTATCATTCAACAGAAATGAGGACATATAGACACAAAAAGAATTGTTTAAGAATTTTTTTGCAGCTTTATTTATAATTGCTGAAACTTGGGGAAAATTAAATGTCCATCAGCAGAAGAATGGAAAACAAATTGTGGTAACATTCACATAAAAATACTAACTAGGTCAATATAAACAAAATAAAAAGAAACAACCAACACAGAAAAAAACACATCGGCGTGCCTGAGTGGCTCAGTCGATTAAGTATCCCACTTCAGCTCAGGTCATGATCTCATGGTTCACAGGTTCAGGTTCCAGCCCCATGTCAGTCTCTATGCTGTCTGCACACAGCCCACCTCAGATCCTCTGTCCCCCTCTCTGCCCCTCCCCTGCTTGGGCATACTCTCTCTCTCTCTCTCTCTCTCTCAAAAATAAATATTTAAATAAATATTAAATAAATAAACATTTAAAAAAAGAAAGCAAAATACAAAAGACTGTATCCTGTAAAATTTTATTTATGTGAAGTTCAAAGAAAAGGAAAGCTAATCTGTGACAATAGAAATGAGAAAAGTGGTTATTTGCAATCGGATGGGGTACCAATTGACTGAAAAAGAACCTAAGAAAACTTTCTGGAGTGATGGAAATGTTCAGGATATCTGCATGAGAGTACTCGTTTATCAAAACTCAATGAACTATACATGTAAAATCTATATACAAATTATATATAATTCTCTGTGTACAAATTATACTTCAATAACAAATTAATTTTTTAGGTTTTTAGTGTTTATTTTTTTGAGAGAGAGACAGGGACAGAGCACAAGCAGGGGAGGGGCAGAGAGAGAGAGAGACACAGAACTCGAAGCACGCTCCAGACTCCGAGCTGTCAGCGCAGAGACTGATGTGGGACTCAAACTCACAGACCATGAGATCATGACCTGAGCTGAAGTCAGATGCTAAACCTACCGAGCCACCCAGGCACCCCTCAATAACAAATTAATTTTAAAAAACTATGAATTCTTGGGGCACCTGCGTGGCTCAGTCAGTTAAGTATCCAACTCTTGGTTTCAGCTCAAGCCATGATTTCATGGTTTGTGGGATTGAGCCCTACGTTGGGCTCTGTGCTGGCAGTGTGGAGCCAGCTTGGAATTCTCTCTCTCCCTGTCTCTCTGTCCCTCTCCCCTACTCGCACATGCATTCTCCCTCCCTCTCTCTCTTTCTCAAAAAAAATAATAAACATTTTTTAAATTTATGAATTCTACGAAAGGCGGCAATGGGCTAAACCTAAAATAATTGCATATTCACCTCTATCAGTTCCTTCTTAATATTGGTTTGAAAGTATTGAAGGAAAATGTAGGTAAATATGTTACAGAGGAAACTGTGAACTCCTTGTTTATTTCTGTGCTTCTCCCTCCTCCATAGAAACAGTAGGTATTGCTTGTTTTTCCCAGAAAAGGGATATTCTTAAGTGCAGTTGTCTGCCAAGGATTAAGCAGGACATCATCCCTTTCACTGAAGCAGTCAAATAGCAACACCTAATCCCGCCAAGATTCTCTGGCAAATGTGGCCGGCAACATGGAGACATAATTCTTCATTTGTAGGATTAATGCTAACTTCTCTGGCACATACCACTACACTCATTCATGGATGCTACTATAAGTCCAGGGAAGGCATCCTGACACTCCAGTTTAGTTACATAATTTAGGTTAATTTAACCAAGCCCTTCAGTGTAGGTGATATATTGGAGACTTTAAAACACTGAATTCCCAGAAGCAAACGTGAAAATATTTCAAGTTTAGAAAATAAGTACTATGCACCATTTGCTAATATCTCCGTAATTGCTCTTGCTTCTTTCACATCATATAAGCTTACTGACAGCAATAACCAGAATGTACTAATCCCATCATTTCTACCATGGAGCCTCTGTTACAAATATTAGAGCCTTCCATGTGCTGAGAGAAATCACTTGGCAAATCTCGTAGAGCCTACATTTTTTTCCTGCCAAACCTGTTTAAAAGTCTTCTTTTTCTCAGTTTTGATTTAGTAACTTTAGATCTCTGCATTATGTTGTGTTTTGCACGGAGCTATTGACTTCAGCTAAGGAACCGTGAACAATAATTATTTTGCATGACTAAGCTCTGGTACACCATTGTCAGACAGGCACTTTACGGTACCAGTAGTTTCAAAATTTAGAACAGAACTGTCAAACAAGCAAATGCCTACACCAAAGACTTCTATTTTCAAGCTACAGGCATGAGTTCTATGATGTGCAGTAATAGAGTGAATCTTTGTGCTCTTGTGAACGCTCCTGACTTGACAGTCCTAGAAACGAAAGCTGGTTTCTTTCTAGAACAGATATATCAGTGGTAGCAACAATACAAATTTTCAAGCAAGTCTCAGGTATGGCATGAGTGCTGGAAACGGGAGACTCGGGCACTGAGATTATTAAATGCTAAGAAGTACTGTATTTATGATGAGCACAGAACAACATACCTCAAATTGAGAACATCTGATTTGGCTCATCTTAGTTGGACATCTTTCCAACCATTTCAGAAAACATTCAGAGGGTTACCAGTTTATACGAACTAAAATTTTTATCCTAGAAATCATATAAATCTAATAGAAATGTTTCTCAACATTTTAAAAAGCCCAAGAATGGAGCACATTACAGCAAATATTCATAGACAGGGACATAGATTTTCTATAAATTAAATGTATTTTACTCTTTCAGCACAGCCAGGGATGACCCATCAGGAACACAGGCCAAACAATTTCTGTTTAAAAGTTGACATTCTACCCTTTACACTTTTACAACACTTCAATTTTTTTCCAAAGGTCTTTTCTTCCACTGATAATTTGATTCTTAAAACAGCACTTTAGGACAAGTATTACCTTCTTGGCATAGATTTGAAAACTTAAGAACAGAGGTTAAATGACCTTGAAATGTGCTATGATCATTGAAAAAATAAAGGGAAGGATGGGGAACATGGATAAGATGCCTCTCAGATGCCTCTGTCTTTAAATATTTCCTTTTTATTGACCCAGGCCAGTGTTCAGGCTCTCTGAAATAAATTCATACTAATCTATTTTTGTTGATTTATAAATCAGAATTCTTATATTAAATAAAAAGAGGAAGTTCTGCCTTCCCTTTGGCCAGACTAGTCCTACCTACATTACAACGTACTCCTTTTCTAAGTGGGAAACCAATGGAGAAATAACAAATTGTCCAGAACAAAAGAAATACTTCACCAGGTTGTAGTAGAACTTGGAAAATGATCTCAGGTGCCCTTCAGGGGATACCTTCCACGTGACCACAGAAATATTACCACAATTTTTAACTGGATTCTCCAATTTATCTTATGTCCCCACCAGTGTAGCCTACCCAGCTCTGCCTATTTGGACTTTCTGGAACACAGCTCTGATAAAGTCACTCTCCTATACAAGAAATTCAAGATAGGATTCAAGAAACAATGATTTCAACCGGCCTACCTTTCCAATCTCATCTGTAGGATGCATTATATTACAGTAAAAGTAAAATGTTGGGAAATGGACTGGACTTTCTTACTTCATTTGGTCAACTTCTGGGACATCTAAATCTTGATGTAATATGGAAATAAGTTGGACCTGCACCCAGCTATAATAGTAGCCAAAGGAGCTGCTCTTCGAAAAGAGCATAAAGGACTCATTGGAAATTGCTAACGAGACATTTTGAAAATCGACAATAAATCCTAGTTATACATATGTGAAACTATAAAATTTGTATTATGGAAAATTTTTAGTTTACTAAAACTCATGCCTTTCCTGAAACCCTCAAAAGGAGGTGGCAACTAAAAAAGAGAGATTTTAAATAACTCTATAGAAGATAGAAGAGAGATAAAAAGAAGAAAGGGTTGCTAGAGCAGAAACCTTACAAACCAGAGCCAGTAGGTCAGCAGGAGCTATTGGAGAAAAGATTGAGAAGGGGATAGGTGGCTGGGGAAGAGAGGAGCTTCAGAAGAAGAACAGATGTAACCAATGAGGATTCTCATCAGGATTTCAGGCACAATGTGTAATGTAACCTTCCTTCTCTTTCATTCCCCATATAGTCCTTAGTAAAGTATCCAACTCTCTCCAAAGTCTTAGGGAGTTGATTTTCTTTGTGGAACTCCTAAGAGGTGCTGAGTTGGCCTCCAACAAACAGATTGAGAATGTAGAGGGCCCTTGAACACAGCCATGTCTTGCTTAAACCACTAACGTACAATGAATATAGAGCAACTCTGATGACAGTTCCAAGTCCTCCTTGGGAAGAAAATGGCAATAATTGGATTCAATCACTCAATAACTGGCAATAAGTTGATCCAGAATGATTTTTCCCCCTATATATTCTACTCTATTTTTGTCCAGCAAAACCCATGCTGCATCTTGCTTTAGAAATTTTACTGTGATATCTTGGTCTTTACTTGGGCACTTGCCCTTAGTGCAGTCCATATATACGGAAGTCTATTTATAGCTTCTATGGAAAAGTTTTTCTTTTCAATATGATCTTTAAGTGCTGACTGGCTGCAAACAATGATATTCTCTACGTCTGCTATCTCTTTGTAATATCAGTGACCATCTAAGCTCTTACTCACAATGAACAAGCAAGTTAGAGATGGAGTTTAAACCCTCTAGTAGGATAAAGTTGCTTCCTGCTTCACATGAGATCTGAAAATAGATTGGTCTACATTGACAGTGACAAGACCCTTTCTGTCAATACTGTGAAGCTTCTATCCTTCCTAATCTCTGTCAGCGATGGCTTAGGAATGCCAAAATGCTTTAATAGCTTATGGGGCCAGTGTACAAATGATTGGTATCTTAACTGTATATGAAATTCCAGGACAGGCAGAGAAATCAGAAGACTGGAGGAAAAGAGTCTAAATGCATTGCTTACTTTGGGGTTGGTTAATCGACATATGTTCTACCAGTTTCCATTGCTGTACCTCTCCTCTGTTGTCTTATCTGAGAATATCTTCTTTTTTCACTTCAGTCTATCTAAAATTCACATAGCTTAACCTAACTTCTATTTTCCCTTAATTTTGAGGCTTTTGCCAAATTAAAAGTGATTTCATTCTCTACTGAACTTTTGTTTTACCTTTTTTATGGTATGTTTACATTATCTTATGATTTGATTGCTTTCATAACATTATAACACTCCCACTAGACTACCCATACTCACCTTTAAATACACAGTGAATATATAGGGCTCTAAGCTCGTTGAGAAACAATGTGCATGTGTGTACATGCATGTGGACACACACATGCACACATACACAGACACACAAACTAGAAGGAAATAAACAAAATGGTGATAATTGTACTTTCTGGCCTATAGGCATCTGTATGATCTCCATTTTCTTCCTTTTATTTATCTCTATTTTTGAAAAATGTCCATCATAATATCCATTACTTTTTTTAATGTAAAATACAATAATAAACATTTTTTATCAGAAATTCAAATATTTGAGTACTCCCTTTTCCAAACTTTTTTTTCCCCACAAAATACTCTCAAATGATATCAATAAAATACAAGCCACTGACTACGTAGGGTTATTTGCAGGAAGGATAAATAATCTTAGTTCTCATGTTCAATAATGAAAACAAACTCAAGTAGCACCCGTTCAAGTGGTTTTCAAACTACTTTTTTAAATGTTTATTTATTTATTTTTGAGACAGAGAGAGACAGAGAGAGACAGAGAGAGAGGGAGAATGCACAAGGAGTAGGGGAAGACAGAGGAAGAGAGAGAGAGAATTCCAAGCAGGATCCACACTGTCAGTGTGGAGACTGACACAGGGCTCAAACTCATGAATGGTCAGATCATGACCTGAGCCAAAATCAAGAGCTGGATGCTTAACCAACTAAGCCACCCAAGCACCCCTCAAACTATTTTTTAAGTATAATTCTGTTTTTACACAAAATCTTACACAGACTCTTAATATTTAAATAATTTACACCAAGGTACAGGTTTCTCAGGTGGTCCTAAATCTCTAGTGGTTGGAGCAAATATGCATTTCCTTGGCTAGGAAATCCCTAAATCACTTTCATGGAATCTTGGGGTTCCTCTAGTCCAATCCCCTTATTTTTACCATAGAGGAAAATGAGATCCAGAGAGGTTGTAATATCTGTCAAGATAACTCAGCTGGTTACTAGAGCTTACACTTTCTAAGTCTAAGGTTCTGGCTATTATGCCATAATGTACTAATTCCTAATTGCAATTATTTTAGAGCATTACATTTCTCTGACTCAATTCTAGATTGTGACATACATGTGATTTGAATTCTTGGCTCCTTACCCTTTGCTAGTCTTCAATGTCTAGAGTCCTGCTTTCATTTGAGACCTCAGAGATGGTTTCCCTGCCAAAAATCTGATACTCAATAGCTTTTATTGGATTTCCCAGGGCTTGTCTTAATGCCTGGCCTGTTATCTGACCATATGCTCATTGCTACATTGTTCCTCTTTTGACAGACAGGATTTGTTTGATCCTGAAGGTTCATCTTTTCTATTACACATTTGGGCTGACCTTGCATTTTGAAATCACTTCAGCTTCCATGTGCCTTTCTCTAAACTTACCACTGCCAAGCTGAGCAACACATTCAGATTTGTCCGCTATTATGCTTTCTCTTTTTTGCCAAGCCCATAGAGAAAATCCTTGAGTACATTCTGTCTTGGTCTTCTAAGAATGATTGAAGTGATATATAACTTCTTTTTTTTTTCATACACACAAGTCTACAAAGTAATGGTATAAGACAACAAATGACTAAGCTTTTCTCTAAAATCAGGAACAACACAAGGGTACCCACTCACACCCCTCTCAACATAGTTCTAGAAGTCCTAAAGCAATCGGGCAAGAAAAAGTAACAAAAGTTAACAGAATTGGAAAGGAAAAAGTAAAATTGTTTCTATTTGCAGATGATATGATTTTTATAGAGAAAATCCTGAAGACTCAACCAAGAAACTGTGAGGTCTAATTCATGAATTCAATAAAGTTTCAGTATACAAAATTCATATATT
The DNA here is from genome assembly GCF_024362965.1 of Panthera pardus. Taxonomy (NCBI): domain Eukaryota; kingdom Metazoa; phylum Chordata; class Mammalia; order Carnivora; family Felidae; genus Panthera; species Panthera pardus. Next base: position 91,632,052 of record NW_026526991.1, read on the forward strand.
AACATATAAAAATCAGTAGTATTTCTCTACACTAACAACAAATTTTATGAGAAAAAAATTAAAAAGGCAATACTATTTATACCAGCATCAAAAAGAATAAAATACTTAGGAATAAATTTAACTAAGAAGGTGAAAAATCTCTATGCTGAAAACTAACACATGGATGAAAGTAATTGAAGAAGACACAAATAAATGAAAAGGTAGCCTGTGTTCATGGATTGGAAAATTATTGTTAAAATGTCAATACTACCAAAAGGCATCTATAGATTCAATGCAATCCCTATCAAGATTCCAATGACATTTTTTTACAGAAGTAGAAAAATTACTCCTAAAGTTTATAAAGAACCACAGAAGACTCCAAATAGCCAAAGAAATCCTGAGAAAGAAGAACAAAACAGGAGAATTCACACTTCCTGATTTCAAGCTATACTATAAAGCTATAGTCATCAAAACAGTGTGGTACCAGCATAAAAACAGACAAATAGACCAATGAAATAGAACCAAGGGCCTAGAAATGAACTTAAGCATATAGAGTCGCCAATATTTGACAAGGAAGCCAAAAATAGTCTAAATGTATGATGTTGGGATATTTGCATACTCCCACATACAAGAATGAAACTGGACCCGTATCTTACACTACTCACAAAAATCAACTCGAAATGGATTAAAGACTTAAATGCAAGACCTGAAACTGAAATTCCTAGAGGAAGGTATAGTAATAAGCTCTTCACCATGGGTCCTGGTAATGATGTTTTGGATATCACACTGAAAGCATAAGTCACAGAATAAAAATAAACAAGTGGGATTATGTCAAACTAAAAGGATTTGTGCAGCAAAAGAAACCATCAATAAAGTGAAAAGACAACATAAAGAATGGGAAAAAATATTTGCAAACCATGTATATGATAAGAAATTAAATAAAAATATATATAAACAACTCCTTAGACTCCATAAGGAAGTAAGAATAATAATCCAATTTAAAAATAGGCAAAGGGACTGAATAGACATTTCACAAAAGAAGATATATGAAAGGCCAGCAGGTGCATGAAAAGATGCTCCACATCATTTGTCATGAGGGAAATGCAAACTAAAATCACTATGAGGTATATTACCTCACACCTGTTAGAAGGGCTGTCATCAAAAAGACAACAGATAACAAATGTTGGTGAGGATACAGAGCAAAGGGAACCCCTGTGCACTTTTGATGGAAATGTAAATTGGTGCAGCCACTATGGGAAACAGGATTGAGGATCCTCAAAAAAGTATGGGGCACCTGGGTGGCTCAGTCCTTTGAATGTCTGACTTTGGCTCAGGTCATGATCTTGCGGTTTGTGGGTTTGAGCCCCGCATCAGGCTCTGTACTGAAAGCTCAAAACCTGGAGCCTGCTTCAGATTCTGTGTCTCCCTCTCTCTCTGCCCCTCCCCTGCATGTGTTCTGTCTCTCTTGTTCTCAAAAATAAAAATATTTAAAATTTTATTATTATTTTTTTAATGTTTATTGTATTTTTGAGAGAGAGAGAGAGAGAGAGAGAGAGAGCAAGCAGGGGAGGTGCAGAGAGAAAGGGTGACACAAATCCGAAGCAGGCTCCAGGCTCTGAGCTGTCAGCACAGAGCCTGACACGGGGCTTGAACTCACAGATGGCAAGATCATGACCTGAGCGGAAGTCGGACGCTTAACTGACTGAACCACCCAGGTGCCCAAAGGCTGTATGCTTTAAACTGGTACAGTGATGTATGTCAGTTATTTCTCAATAAATTTTTTTAAATTGTTTACAAATACATAGAGATTGACCTGATTGAAAAAAAAAAAAAAAGTAAAATGTTTGCAGAAGGATTCATGCAAGATTATTTTTCACTGGAGTTTAAGATGAATAATTTTGTAGAGTATATTAAGATAATTATAGTCATAAATCCTTTCATGTATCTGCCTTTGATTTAATTCATGTATGGCCACATCCTTCTCTTTGTTTATTAGTCATTAAGTGAGCCTTAGGTAAAACCATAATGTAGGCAAGAGTTCATCTGGCAGAAAATGTCATGCAGTCTTTTCTCTGCACCTAGAAATATATGAAAATGTCTGCAGTGCTGTTCCAGATCTAAGAGTCAGCTGTCCTGATTCTTTTATGGGATAGCATGGCAGCTGCCTATACTCTAAGGTTAGTGTCAAAAAGTTTGGACTCATCCCCCTGCCCAAGTTCTCTCTCTCTATTTGTTAGAGGTTTTTTATTATTATTTATTTATTTGTTTGCTTGTTTTTTACCTTCCAAGTATCAGAATACCCAACCCAAATTCAATTAAAAGAGATTTATTAATTCACGCAATTGGTTAGTCCACAAGTATATTCAGTTTCTTTAAGGACTGAGATGAAGTTTTATAAAATGAATTTGGAATCTCTCTCCATTACTCAGCTTTGCTTGCTTGATGTTGGCTGCATTGCAGGCACCATCTCCCCTCATGTTTGCAAGGTAGTCCTGTCCCCAGAAATAGATCAAGTCGTAGAGGTAAGCTTTCCTGACCTTATTTGGTGTTAATTAGGTCACTTATGCATCTCTGAAAAGGGGTAGATAAAATAACTTACATTGAAATATTTACACTGTTGTGGTGGTTAGTTGGTCATGCGTGTGGTGGTTGAGTGGTCCATGTGTCAACATGGAAGGTGTTTTGAGATGAGATTAATATTTAAATTTGTGAACGTTGAATAAGCAGAGTGTCCTATGTAATGTGAATGGGCCTCATCCAATCAGTTGGTGACCTAAATGGAACAAAAAGACCAGCCTCTGAGAACAAGAGGGAATCTTCCAGCAGACTGCCAGTGGTGTTCGTCTACACTATCAGCTCTCCTTAGTGTCCAAGCTGCCAGTCCATACTGAAGATTTTGGACTTCCTAGCTTCTATCATCACACAAGCCAATTCCTTATAATAAATCTATTTACCTCTTTGCCTATCTAATTTAACTATTTATCCATCTATTCATCTATTTATCCTACTAGTTCTGTTTCTCTGGCGAACCCCAGGGACCCCTGACTAATACAACTGGTGAGTGACTCTACCTCCAGAGGTAGGGATAAGAGAGAGCTTCATCCAAATGTTGATTGAGAGACTGGGAATGGTTTTAGGAAGGAAGTAGGGAGGCTTGGCTTCTAATAAGACAATGAACAAATACCCACAAAGGCTTAACAATTGTTTATGACTTTTTGTCCTCTCTGCTTCCTTTTGTAGCTCATTCTTTAGGACAAGTGATTAGGTTTGAATCTCAGTTCAGCCACTTATTAGATAAATGACCTTTGGTAAGTTACTTGGCCTCTGTCTCTGTTCCTCATTTTTGTCTCTGTTTCTCATAGAGATAATAATAGTTCCTACCTCATAGGGTTTTGTGATGATTAAATAAATAAATACATGTAGGGGTGCCTGGGTGGCTCAATTGGTTGAGCGTCCAACTTGGCTCAAGTCATGATCTCATGGTCTGTGAATTCGAGCCCCACGTCGGGCTCTGTGCTGACAGCTCAGAGCCTGAAATCTGCTTCAGATTCTGTGTCTCCTTCTCTCTGTGCCCCTCCCCCGCTCGTGCTCTGTCTCTCTCTGTCAAAAATAAACATTAAAAATAATAGTAATAAATAAATACATGTAAAATTATTAAAACAGGGCCTGGAACAGAGAAAGTATGCTATTGTAATTATTATTATTATTATTCATTATAATCTCCTTTGATCCCTATTTCTCCCCTATGTATTGAATTCCTAGTTTTTCCACATTACATTTCTCGCTGCTCTCAGCTGAACTTGCCTGGCCTAGTTTTTCCAGGTTCTTTCTGGCTCCTCTATCATAATTTACCCATGGCTGTAAGATTTTTTATCAGTGCATTCTTTTTATAGTTTACAGAACTGAACAGGCAACCTAAAATCATAGATTTTTAGAACTTGCGGAGATCATCTAGTCCAGTAGTTTCCAAAGTAGGGTGCACAGGAGTCTTGATTCATTCAGTTGAGGGAGAAATATATTGGTATTTATATTTTTATGCATTTTAAATGTGTAATTTAAGAAAGAAATGAGCTTGCTAGTTAGAGAATGGGTTCATAATGGTATATGTATATGTATATATGTATATCTTATAATACATATATGCTAGAGAGTAAGTGCCCATTTTTTTACTGATAGGATAGTGTAATCAAAAAAGTTGAGATAGCAGTGATCTCACAGAAGAGATCACAGAGGAGGCAAGTGACCCCAAAGAAGGAAACAGCTTACCAAGATCTCAACTATTATTAGAAGAATCTGGTTTTCAATGGGAGACAGTGTGAGATGACCATAGCTAAGTTATTTAAGCCCATGGGGTCTGAGTTGCCTCATCTTTAAAGGGGAAATTATGGGCCCTACGAAGTAAACTTGTTGTGAGTATTAAATTAAGTGAAAGCATATTAAAGAGGGTAGCACAGGGGAGCCTGGGTGGTTCGGTCAGTTAAGTGTCCGACTTTGGCTCAGGTCATGATCTCATAGCTTGTGGGTTCGAGCCCCGCGCCAGGCTCTGTGCTGACAGAGCCTGGAGCCTGCTTTGGATTCTGCGTCTCCCTCTCTCTCTGCACCTAACCCACTCGCATTCTGTCTCTGTCTCTCTCAAAAATAAATAAACATTTAAAAAAAAATTAAAGAGGGCAGTCCAGAGGATGACCCAATGTCAGGACTCAATGTGAGTTCTCTTCGTTTCATGTCTCAGAATAGAGATCTTTCCATTGAATGACAGTGCCTTTCAAAACCTGGAATAAGTAGTACTGGATTATTTGGTACTAATAAAGATATATGTTGGGGCGTCTGGGTTGCTCAGTTGGTCAAGTGTCCAACTCTTGACTTCAGTTCAGGTCATGATCTCAGGGTCGTGGGATCAAGCCCACATCTGGGGCTGCACTGAGCATGGAGACTGCTTAGGAGTCTCTCTCTTCCTCTCTCTCTGCCTCTCCCCTGCACCCACGTGCTCTCTCTCTCTCTCTCTCTCAAAAAAGATATATTTTACTATGGAAAATTTTTGCAATTCAAAATATTTTTTAAAGGATTCCAACATTATAATAACAACAACAACAACAACAATAACAACGACCTCAGTACCACAGTAGACTGGTAACTGAGGGATATATAGGTAAAGGTTTCCTTTGCTACCTTCCTCATGAATCAAACTATATGGGTCAACTCTGTTGTTGGTACCAGAATTCTCTATTGGAGGAGTTTAGAAGCAGTGATCTGTTTGGTATAGGAAAGCAAAGACTTGTCCTAAAGCTGGTTGCATGGAAAGTACACTGTTTATTTCATGTATATTTATTTGCTGTAGCATTTTTAAAGGGATTGTGCTATTGTCCCACTCTCACCCCAGTCATCACTGCTTGTTGTCGCATATGCCCTTATCCTTAGCCTAGCAGTCCTTCCATTCCTTCTCAAAATCCCATGCAAACAATAGTAAATCTCTTTCCTATTCATATGTGTTCTAAATAGCCGCCATCCTATGCAAACTCTTCACTTTCAACTTAATAAGTTTTCCCATCCCTAAATCAAAACTAATTAGCTTTGTTTTTCAAATTGCTGACACTGGGGGTCTTCGCTATAACAAACCTGTGTGTGATTAGTGATATAACGGCTGGTGCTGAGCTTGGGCAAATATTTATAGAGTAATCATATTGGATAGGGTTGAATAACCTCTTGGATTAAGCGTGAGCGTCTGCCAGGCAATGCTGCAAAATTGTGCTAATTTAATGGTACAGTCCATTCTTCCGTCTGCTGATACAACCTCTACAGACACTGCTACAAATATAATCAAGGATATTAGGGCACAGCATGGTTCCTTTATTGGCACCCGTGACAGTAATATGCCAGAAGAATCCAAATATCACTTTGCAAATATAAATTATGTGGTAGGTAAATGGAAGTTCATATAGGGAGAAGATTAAATATACACACACCTAACACATTGACGAAGCAAAGGTAAGTAGTCGCTGGATAAACAGTTGCCACATTATTTGTCTATTAGATACCAAAGGGACAATTTTGCATTTATTTACTATCAGGGACAGTAAACAGATCTGAATTAGGCAAGCCAGTTTTAGTGCTAAAGGAGAATTTCTTCTATATCAAACTGTACTGATAATGTCAACTTCTCATGGGGACACAGCAAGTAAAGCTGAAGATATACAGTTAATTCTTAATAGTAGTCCTCAAAACCTGTAGTGTGAAACGAGATTCAGACCTTGGGGAGGAAGAAATGAAGGCAGTGGCTTTTAAAAGCCATGAAGTTAAGCAGTGGCCAAATGGAGACTAAAAATCCCATCCCAGTGTGTGAACACACTGCCCAGTGCTTTCCCAACCAGGGCATAGGGACCTATTAAAACAAAACACCATAATATTGACATATAAATGACCATAGCAAACTGGGTCATTTCCTTACAAATATTCCTCACTCATAGTGTTGTACAAATTTTAATTTAATAAAGATTCTATATTCGATACATATAGGGACAAAGACCTTGAGTTTCTTCTTTGCATTGATTAATTGTAATTATACCATTTTTTAAATACAGCTTAGCTATCTTTCTCAGATACTCCAACTGGTTAGCTATATTTAGATGTGAGGAGGAAGCAGAGTAATTCTTAAAGAGCTCTATGTTTCTTACAACTGACTTGACTGACAGTCCTTAAGTGCTATTTCTTTCAAAGCAAATATGACTCACAGCCCTTAGGTAGAGTGTGTGCACAGACTAGAAATATTGATCTGTCCACATCCTAGAAACATTAAGACACAATAAAAAGAATTTTTAACTTAATTCTGAATAATGCAATAGCAAAAACATATGAACGGTACACAATCGACAATGGTAATGTATCTGTAATGTTTTATAATGTCAAGGATTTAATTTAAACTCAAAAAACAGAAAGTGTCTTCCCAGCCCAAACTCACCCCCCTTCAGCTTCACTGTGACAGTTCTTAGAACAGTAAGTGCCTAAAAAAACTTATTCAAAGATATAAATAAATATGCATTATTTAAGTCATTGGGTACCAGGTACCCACCTTGTAGTAACTCTAGTCACCAGCTCAAAATTTAGAAATGAGAGCGCCAGGAGGCAGTCTGGTTAAGTGGAGTGAAGAAATGTTCCCAATTACTCCACATCAATACTGGCCAGAGGTAAATGGAGGAAGAGGCAGGTTGCAAAAGGCAGCCTGGGACCAGGAGATCCCAGTCGATAGATACTCCTCTCCCTGGTGCTTCTTCAACTACTTGGAAACCTCTTTTTCTACTTGCCCCTGGCCAGCCTTCTTGCTGCAATTATTTCTGGTTCCCACAGAAGGCAGCAGAGAATAATCAATACTGCTGTGGGTTACAAAACGTGAAGTTTTCTCAGTTTTGGCTCCAATGGTTCTCCCAGCCCCGCGGAGGTGCCAGCTGCTAGATTCTTCCTTCCAACAGTAATTCAATGACAGGGTTGCAGGCTATACTGCTGTCACTACCTTAAAAGTAGTATTTTCAATTAAAAAAAAACCAGGTTTACTTACTACATATAGTTCTGTTTTCATTTAATAAATGTATATAATATTTCCCCAGGGCAATGGAGATATGCTTCCACACACAATTACATTATTTGGGGAACAAATGTCCATAGATGAAAGAAAAATTGGTGAGAGGCAGACAGAGCTGGTGACTATAGGAAGAAAAAGACTGATGTGTCACCAAAAGACAGTTTCCATGCCTGCTGACTACTCCTGTTTCCCAGGCCTGTCTTTCTTCAAATCATTGCCATAGTCTCTCACGCATTCCTTCCTCGGTACCTCCCTGGAGTTTGCAATGATGTCTTTGGCTCTCACCATGTAGATCAGAGTATTGCTTGGGAACATGTACACTCAGCCTTCATCTATAGGCTAAGACTTAACCCATACAATACAATCAGCCCAGTCCTTAGGCAGAGGAGTTTAAGGGTTCGTATTTGAGAAGTTTTATCTCCATGTTAAATCAAGTTATTTGTTTTCATGACACTGTGATTAATGCAGCCAAGTTTCTGCAAGTCTGGGTTCCTGTCCCTGAGCCATGTTTATTACCTGGTGTTTCACCTAATTTATGCCCCATCTCTGCATCTAGGCTCTTGACATCTACTCCTGAATGTCTGAATAGCTATTTCCTTGGATCTGTGCCAGATCTCTCTGGGGGCAGACAGTTCCCATAATAAGTCCCTGCTCTGTCTCTGCTTAGAGTGACACATGAGATTCATTCTAACCCTGCTTCATATGCCAGCTGTTCTTTGTTCCTGGAGTCATCTCCCAACTTCAAATTCCCTTTTTATATTCACATCCTTGTCCCCTCAAGTCTAGATCAATAATACAGTTGCTATCCTGTTCTAGAAGTCCTGGCGTGTCTATGGACTCTTGGGTCTAACCTTCTTTGGTCAGGTTCAACTTCGTACTCCAAGTAGAACAGGTGCCATATAAATAATAAAAAAAGCATGACTGATAATAATAACTTCTATTTGTTGAATACCTACAAAGTACCAGACACTGTGTTTTCAAGCATTATTTTACTAGTCACAATGTACATACATTTTCATGTCAATAGGGCTGATAGCCTGCTGAAAGGCATATGAACATAACCTTCCCAATTGTGAAAGTCCTGTAATACTTTTTCATGGATTAGTAAGTAGCTACTTCTTCAGTCTTCCAAGTGCCCCCACCTGAGTCCCTGGCTATCCCGGTTCTCTTGCCACCACTTGCCCTGGTCCATGATCCATGATCCAGCAGTTAAAGAGTTAGTGCCCTGCCCAGTGCTCGGGACACTGTTGATGCTGATTGGTTGCTGCCATCCCATTCTAGCTATCAAATATTTTTAACATCAGCTCTTGACTCTTAGTATTACCCTTAATCTACAGATTAGATAACTGAGATTCATAGAAGTTCACTCATTCAAGGCCATGTAATTAGTAAATGATAAAGCAGAGGCTTAAACCTATGTCTGCTGTTCATAGATCATTCTCTTTCCTCTGGACCAGTAGCTCATAGACACAGAAGCATTTCCCAAACTTGTTTGATAGTAAGAATAAACTCTTGTCAGAATCACAGCTTCCTGAGACTTTCTTCCTAGAGATTCCGATCTAAGCCAGTCTAATTTTAGGCAGGAATCTGTATTTTCAAGAAGTTGATTCTTATGGTTATTCAAGCTTTGGAACACCGCTCTAGGGCAATTTTTCCAGAACAGAGCTGGAGACTGACTGGAATTACTGTGATGTCTCCATGTTTCCAATGAACAAGTGAAGACTTTAACACAATTTCTGGACTGTAAGAAATGTTTTTGAACAGAATAGGATCTGTGTTTCAAGTGGTGGGCTACTTTGCTGATTGTTTTTGGTGGAGTGGCGCAATTCAAAACTAGAATCATGCTTTGGCGTCTCTGGAAACATCATTAGAGGCAGCCAATAATTAGAATGAAGGAAGAGTACAGTTTAAAAATAGGTCAAACGAAAAGGACATAGAATGAGAGCCAAAACAAAAATAATTCCAGGAAACCTGGAAAGGGGGCGCTGAGTTCACGAAGATGAATGTTGTGGCTCCAAAAACTATCAATTTGCCCAAAGAGCATTCCAGAATATGTTCTGCAAAACCGTAACCTGTAAATAAAGAGCTTAAAGGAAATTAAATGTACTCTGTTGTCTGCGGTGGCCATTGGTGCATTTCCTCCCTGCACGTTGCCACTGTTCCGCCGTGTGTTTCCTGGTAATGTTTGACAATATGGTTTGTTACAAAAGCCTTTTCAGTCCCTTCTCTCTCTTGACATTCTGTCTCCTATTTCTGCTGTTCACAAAAGCTAATCATGAAACATACAAAGGGGTCCAGAAAAAAGCAAGCATCGCATATTAATTGCACACAGCAGGTTTATGCTGCAATTCCCTTTCTCGGGAAAGCGTTTGGAAAGAAACAGGAAGAAAAAGAGTGAAGTGAACGAGCAATTGTCTCTAGCCTGGTCTTATAACGAGAATTGATTCATTAAATATTTCTGAGGATGGCAGAGTCATCTAACTCAATAGAACCTCCTTGATGCTCTTCCTGACGTGTAAATCATCGACGAGCAAGAGAAACCTACAGTGGAGCTGAAATTTACTACCACAGGACGTGGCCCAAGCTGGCTTGGTTCTCTTCCAAACGCTTAAACACCTGCTGCAGTTATCAGTACACATATTCCCGTAGACAACTGAGAAACAACTCATCGAATAAACCAATAAGTAAAATAAAGTGCCAAATATGCCCTCAGCAGAGGCTGATAAAATGAAACATTTAAATAAATTTAACTGAATACTTCCAAATGGCACACCTGACAATGAAGAGAATGCACAGCGGTGGAAGCCCTTTAGAGAAAAACGATATTGAGCAATTTTTCTATAATTCTAAAAAGCTAAACCCATATCTAATCTCACCCTCATCCTCCACAGATAATGTGGCTTCTTGCCCTGGGGTGAAGAAAAGTGAGCAAGAACAAAACAATAACAACAACAATAATAAAGTTTAGAATTACATGGTACAAGGGACTTGGGACAAAGAATGCTGTCGTCCCTTATTTATTTAGGTGAAGAATGATGCTTTTCTTCCTTTCCTTGTTATTTTTTCCCCCAGTACTTAACACCTGCACAAAAGTCCCTGACTTAAGAGGTAGGGCTTAGCTAATGAGGTGTGTCAACACAATTGGAAGCCCATTTCTAAATGAAAATTGCACTGTGCTGTGAGCACAATCCCTTCAGGTTGGAGAGAGCATTTATAAAGCAGCAGGGGTGCTAGCTGGTGCTTTCTCTGTAAGAAGGGGCCTGTAGGGTTACCACAGCTGGGGGAGAGAGAGCCTGACCTAGAGCTATGGGCAAACGTGATAATTCTTCCCCAAATTAGTCATATTTCTCCAGGTTACCTTCAGAGATAGTGAGTAAAAGCAGATATAATCCCTCTCCTAATTGTAAACCAGCACCAGCCTAATTATATTCCCATTTACCCCAGATACTCTAAAATCATAGGCTTTCTGTTTGCTAATTCCTCTTATTCATGGTTTTATGACTCCAGAGGAGGCTTTGGGGAGTACGAATTGAAAAACAGTGCAGTGAGTTAGTTCCACATAGACATTAAGTATGAAAAAGTAATGGAACAGAGGAGAAAAGGGGGTGGGAAGAAAAAAGCCTCATACGTAGTATAGATGATTTCAGTCAAGACTGGAGGTGGAGGTGAGGCCTAGGTATGTAAGCATGGGGTTGAAGGTCACAGATGCAAGAGTACAAAGCAGTGTTCTAGCCATCCAGCCCATATTCCTTATCTATCAAACACCCATTCTGTAATAAACTCCACTCCCTTTGTCTTAGAGTGTGTTCATATTTAAGATCTACATAATTGTGAGTATTTTTGTATCTACTTATTAACATTAGCCTTGGGAGGGACCCATGCACCAAAGCTTGTGCAGTGATGCTGAAAATCAGAAGATGTTAGGAGCTTAGAAGTAGGACAAAAGGTGAAGGTCACAGTGGTTAACAAGTTCACTTAAGTCTTTCAAGCTAATGTTATTTCCATGCCTCTTTCCAAAATCTTCACCCCACACGGTATGTGTGGTTCTTGTCTGTGTTGGGGGGATGATAAAATTGAAAGACTGTGTAATGATATTCAGTGTGTGTGTGTGTGTGTGTGTGTGAGAGAGAGAGAGAGAGAGAGACAGAGAGAGAGATTATGCTACATAATTCTTCATTGAAAATGATTTTTATTTATTTTTTAAATTATTTTTAAGTTTGTTTATTTGTGTGTTTGTTTGTTTGTTTGTTTGTTTGTTTGTTTTGACAGAGGGAGAGTGCAGGGGAGGGGCAGAGACAGTGCTGTCAGCACAGAGCCCAACGCAGGACTCGAACTCATGAGCTGTGAGATCATGACCTGAGCTGAAACCAAGAGTCAGACACGCTCAGCTGACTGAGCCACTCAGGTGCCCTGAAAGTGATTACTTTTAAAACAGGCTTAAATGCTTCATTCTTCTGTGGCTTTTTGATGCAAGTGAATAATAAAAAAAAATCTTCCAAGTTATTGCCAAGATCACACAACCTCTATCTCTTAGGTTTTCCCAAGGCCACAACTAAAAAGGGGATCACAGCACCAATATTACAGGATGCCACTATCATGGAAGGCCAGTTATTATTTTAGTCTGCAGTTGGGGAAATGTCCATTGCTGGTCCACCAGATCAGTGCTAGTTCACAGGATAGAGAAGGAGGAGGGATCAAGGTCGAACAGAGCCAAATAAGCAAACTGTCTCAAAGGGACGTTCCTTCCTAGAAAAATGAGCATTTAAGGTGGAGATATGCTACTACAAGACAATGTGGATCCAGTATATGATCCTCACAGCTACAGACCAAGGAATTTAATGGTCACCTCCTCCAGATGATAATAAGGCCCACATTTATACCCAAAACAGGCATCCTCACAACCACCGTAGGTAAGCCGAGAGCAGGATGTTCCAATCATCTCCACACGACACCACAGCTCAAAGAGGTCTTTCCAAAGTGCTCAAACAGCGTGGCTGGAATTGATAATCCGGAGAAAGTCTAATAATTTCCCATGAAAATGTTTACTTTAAAGCAGACAGGTTGCTTGCGTGTTTGGTTTTTTGTTTCTCATCCATGCTAGGAAACATTGAGAAACTGAATTTAAATTCAAAGGTTGCTTGGTAAATATGGAATCAGAGAAATGGAAATCGTGTGGCCTCAAGAGATGATATTTTCATCAAACTGCAGTCTGGTGAGTCATTCCTCTCCACTGAAGGGTTATGTTTGCCAATTTAATCATATATTTGTATTCTCTAGTAAAGTTACCCTTTTTCTTTTGAATGCCATTCTTTCCCCAGAAACACATTCATTCTCACCCTACTTTTTTTTTTGGGATTCCATGAACAGTCTATTATTTGAATTTATTATCACCATGCTTCCCAATTTTATTTAATCATACTTTTTTTGCCAATCTCTAGAACATTTTTCCAACTAACTTGTTGATCTTTAAGGTCTATCTTAGGGCCTTTACTTCTTCACCAGCCCTGCTGACATTTTCAGGGACTTTAATATCAGATTCCATTTGATACACAATCATCACAGGTAAGGCAATGGATTAAGTGCTGGGGTAGATATAAACATTTATGAGATATGCTTCTTGTTTTCTTCACGTCACATCAGTGTCACACTGATGAGTCTGTTAGACTACTTTAGAGAGTCAGAGAGTAGTGTGCGCATGAGTGTGGGTTCTGGAACGGACTGCTTGGGTTCACACCCTGCCCTGACACTTGTTAACTGCGTGATCTTGAGCCTCAATTTACTCAACTCCCTTGTGACTCTTCCTCATCTATAAAGTAAGGATGCTAATAACAGTTTCTACTCTGTGAGGTTGTAGTGAGAGCTAAATGAGTTAATATGGTTAAATTCCTTGGAATAATCCCTGGTAAACAAACAAAAACCATGTGTCTGCTATTATTATGCTCGGCTTTCTTAGCTGTTAAAACCTTCACGTTTACTTCTTTTCAACTACCCATAGGCATACAGCCACTTTGTATTTGCTGTCATGTAGGTGGTCTTCTTTGTCACTTCATTTTCTGACACCATTATTTATGGAGACGTGGATGGGCGGTATTTGTCCCTGTGTTCATTCATTCATTCATTCATTTACTAAACAAATCTTTATTGAGGAACTTCTCCATGCCAGGCTCTTTTGACAGTAGAGATTCAAAGATAAACAAGGTAGGAATAAAGCATCTAGCCTCAGAGAGAGAGGTTTGTACAAATGGAATAATAAATAAACAAGATAATTACAAAAAACTGTGATATAAGAGCTGTGAAGAAAATGAAGGATATGTTGTGGTAACAATCACAGTAGGAACATCACTTGTGAAGACACGTTTGTGACACATTATGAGGTGGGAGGTGTGGCAGGAATCTACTGATGGAAGAGCTTGGAGGCCATGTTTAAAAGTTTGACTTTCACTCTAATCAAAATAGGAATCAACTGAATGACTCCCAACATGGTCTCTGTTTTGAGAGGAAAGCAGATGGTAGGGGCAAAAAATGAAAATTAGGGTGCCATCAGGAGGTCACTTACATTGTCAAGGCTGTGTAGATGATGAGAGGAGAAAATTTACGGTGTATTTTGGAGGTAAAGCAGATAGTACACCTTCCAAGTAAATGAGTGAACATTGTAATCCTTGAGGCTGCATTCTCAGCGAACCAAGAAGTGAGGCAGGTGGATGAGACTTCTACTGGGGTGGAGTAAGGGGTGCCTAGAATAAATTTATTTATTTAAATTATACAGTAAGTGAATTGAGAGAAAGGAAATTGGATCCTGAATCTAAAGTCACTAATAAATGAAGATACATGACCAAAAAGGCCTTTTCCACATAGAATTATAAAGTAGGTAATGTTTGTCCTTGGCTCCACAATCTATACTTCAAAAATACTATTAATAATTTTTGAGAGCTTTCTATAACCTAAGTACCTTTCATCCATATTCTCATGTAATTCACACAACAGTCCTACGGGCATTTACAGTGATTATGCTTAATTTTATAGGTGTGGAAAAATTAAATCTCAGTAAAATAACTTTTCCAAGAGGATAGAACCAAGGTCACCATAGCTAGAATTGAACCCAGGCAGCCTGAGCTCCTAACCACTAAATAGAACCACTATTTTACATCGTTCATGACACCCCTAACTCTCTCTCTCTCTCTTTCTCGCTCCCCACCTCCTGCTCCCCCAATCCTAACACACACATGCACGCACATACATCTCTCTTTACAATAAAAATCTTCCCCCCAGGAAAAATCTAGGAAAAATCTCAGTCTCTCCAACCCACTAATGACCTACAGAGTTTTGATGAATTACATCTTTCATTTCAGTAGTAGAGCCACTAATTGTGAATATCAAGCTTGAGCAAGGCAGTAGAGAGATGCTTCCTGAGAGAGCAGCCTTACTGGTTCCTGTGATAGCACATCGTAGCCAGCCCTGTGGAAAAATGTAACCTTAGCCAGGAAAGGATAAATGATAGATGATTTGGAAGAAATAAATGACAGGAGTGTTAAAATGTTTTAGGGCATGGGACATTCAAATAAATGCTATTGGATGATTTATTTTCCAAAAGGTGTTATATTCACTGCTGAAACACACCTACGTGTCTGCCAGAAATGTGGCCATAAAAAATCTATGTGTATAAAAAATTTACACTGTAGTGAGCTGACCTCAACCTTTCATTTACCAAAGCCACTGCCTTTGCTCCAAGAACACATTTCCAACTTCCTCCTAGACTTCAACACTTGGCTGTCCCACAGCTATCTCAAGCAGAATGGATTCGAAATTCAGCTCATTACCTTCTTCCCAAACGTTTAATATTTGAAATCTCAGTTAATGTATCATTTCAGCAGTTGCCAATGCTATAAACTTCAAAGTTTTCATAATTGCCTCCCTTACCCTCACTCAGCTCTCCAAGTCCAATCCAATGCAACAGCAAATGCAGGAATTTATTCTCCCTAATTATCTCACACATCTACTCCTCTTTGCCATCTGCATTGTGACTCATGTAGTCCAAGTCTTCAACATGTCTCAAAAGTGCAATATCTTAGCCCAGGTTTTCTAAAAATCAGAGTTTAAGGCAAAACACAAATGCTAACCAACATTTTATTGAGGGGAAGGATAAAGAACAAGGAGAGGTTGAGGCTGGGAAAAAGGAAAAGCAAATACAAGATGATCTGTTATGGAACTGGCCCAGCCTCTCAAAGAAATCCAAGGAATTTTTCAGTTACACAAGGCAGAATAAAAGCATTGCTAAGAAAGCTCTATGGGAAAGGAAGGGCAAGCAGATTATCTTCCATCTTTCACTGGTCAAAGTCTACCTCTTGCGACTTTAACTTCCCCACGCTTCCATCTTGGTTACTGGATCTGTCTGGACAGCCACTGGAGGAGTCAGAGCCCCCATATATTCAAGCAAGTAGGACCTAACAGTACAACTACTATGGCTCCCCCATTGCAGTGGGTGGCATGATGTTTGTGCAGAAGCCCAGTCCTCATCTCCTGGGGAAGGTGTGAGCATTCG
Source organism: Panthera pardus (assembly GCF_024362965.1). Classification (NCBI taxonomy): domain Eukaryota; kingdom Metazoa; phylum Chordata; class Mammalia; order Carnivora; family Felidae; genus Panthera; species Panthera pardus. The sequence continues at coordinate 91,648,143 of NW_026526991.1, forward strand.
GTGGTATTAAGAAATAAGGTGACTAAGACTGCAGCACGGCATGGTGTGAGCCATTGCTGGGATGAATCTGGATGGAAAGTAAGGCAACTTACTGAGGTTGAGTAAAGAGGCAAGCCAATGTCGGGACACAACTGACCGAGTCCGATAAAGCTCACTCAGAGCATTCAGTTCTGTTTTCACCCTCTACTAATATATGATCTTATATGTAAAAAAGATGCCCTCACTTCCTGGACATACAAATCCAGGTATCTAAGATTGTGTCAGTTGACATCTCCTAAAACAACTTGAAGAGGTTAGCAACCCAAGCTACATTCCCAGCTGCTTTAGCCAATCCTATAGTCATATCGACATGTATCCTATCTCTCTTCTCTCATCCATTTCAATTTTCTTCATCCTTGGCCAGAACTCTAGCTGGTCTGTATTTCTTACCTGATGGGTGACCTACATCTTCCTTCTGGAAGAGTCTGAGCTCTGGTGTCCTTGTCCTTGTCAGGTTGTGATTGCTACAGTCACCTGTTCACAGTTATTATAGGGCACAGAAGCATCAAGGAAAGACCCAACGAATCACCTCAGTTCCATGCACGTTCCTTCTTGCTTCCACGTGTAGTAGAATCCTTAGATCCTGAGAGTAGTCAGGGTCAATTACCCTGGCCTATAGAGTAACTCCTTTTTGCCTGGTGGTCTACTGCACAAAGCCCCATAGGGGCAAAGCAGTAGTTATAGCTTCCAGTTCTAACCTCACAGAGCCTAAATTTTCTAGGATAAGAGGTAAGTGAGAGAATGAAAGTGTCATAAAAATGGACAGGGTACCTGAGTGGCTCAATTGGTTAAGTGTCCAACTCTTGGTTTTGGCTCCCATTATGATCTCGTGGTTTCATGGGTTTGAGCCCTCCATTGGGCTCTGCACTGGAAGCATGGAGCCTGCTTGGGGTTCTCTCTATCTCTCTCTCTCTTTCTCTCTGCCCCTCCTCCACTCTTGATGTCTCTGTCTCAAAATAAACAAACTTTATTATGTGTTATATATATATATATATATATATATATATATATATATATATCACACACACACACACACACATATATGTAATAGACAAATCCTATTCCTATCCTTTCATTCTTTATTCTAAATATTTTTACTACCAGGGAGGGACATGGCTCCACCTACTTGTTGCAGGTATAATCAATATACTGGCCACCCCCCTCAAAGATTGCCCCGAAGCTGTTGCCCTGAGCCCTCAGATAGGCTCTTCCACATTTTGTCAAGCTTCCTTGTGGGTTATGAGAAACACACATTAATATCTTGGGCATGAGCCAAATGTTGTACCTTCCTTGCCAAACAATGGCTCTCTTACACCAAGGCAATGTTGTGTCAGACACCATGTGAATGGATAACCCTTTCTGTAAAGGACTGAAATGTAATGCTGGCATGGGCACTTCGCGGGGTGGAGAATAAACCCACTATATTAGCTTCCTATTGCAGCTATAATGAATCACCACAATTAGTGGCTTACAACAACACAAATTAATTATCTTACAGTTCTATAGATCAGAAAATCAACATGGATTTCACTGGTCTAAAATCAAGGTCTTGGCAAGATGAATTCTTTTCTGAGGGCTTTAGGGAGGAATCTGTTTCCTTGCTTTTTCAGTTTCTAGAAGTTACCCACATTCCTTAGCTCACGGTCTTCTTCCTTTATCTTCCAAGCCATCAATGTTGAGCTGAGTCCTCCTCACACTGCCATCTTTCTGGTTCTTTTTCCACTTCTAAGAACTCTTATAATGTTGGGCCTATTTATAAAATCCAGGATAATCTCTCTATCTTAAGGGCAGCTAATGAGGAATTTTAATTCCATCTGCAACTCTGATTCCCATTTGTCATGTAAACTAACATACTCATAGGTTTCAGGAATAAGGACATAGATGTGTTTGGGGAGAGGGTAGCATTGTTCTGCCTGCCACACCCACATCCAGAATAATGCATTTTGTTGAACCACATAAAATTGTCATTTATGTAGCACAAAAATTGTCCTATATTAACAAATTTGTATGCTTCAATCTATTATCAGTTCTGGTAAGGATGAGCTACTGTCTTCACCAAGATGGAAGGTGTTCAATGTAATTGGTCTCTGATCATATGGCTGGCTCCAAAAAATTGGTGGCTTACAAAGGGTGTTAATCATAGCTGCTGGTGAATTTTGCATTCCACAAGGCTAGTTGTGAGATTGCCTTAGTAAGTGAAAGACCCTATTGTTGAACTCATCTTAAGACTCCATTGCTGCCACCATGGTCACTCTGTTTATAAACCCATTAGGGAAGTACTGGAGTATCGAGGACAATGCTGGGTGAAAGTCACAGAACAACACAACTAATCCCACCTTGTATTTACATCCTCTCCTATTATAGTGGGAACCAACCTTACCTGGTGACTTTGGCTTTGCCCTCAGCTTCCCAGAGGGGCCAGGTAACACAACCCAGAGGTAAATGGGAATCAACACCCACAGGTTTTGGCCAATTAAAGACAGAAGACAGGGAAGAATTGGCAAATGAACTGCTTTCTATTTTTGACAAGTTCTGAGTGGAGTTGCCATTCAGGCTTGCCAGTCAGCTGTGGGTTTTTGGTTTTTTTGTTAGATACCATAACCAGTTCACTTTACATTTGCTTTGTTTCATTTCCTACTTCACTTTCTTTTTCCTTCACTTCTTCTTTCTCAGACTATCATGACTCATTTCCCTCTCCCACCCCCAAAATAAAACACCAGCATGCCTATTTTGCCTCAGTTTCTGAGATAGGTTAGCACATCTATATAAGGGGGAATATTAGGCAGCAGACTCAGAATGGAATTTTGACATTGAATTACCCACTGGTCTGATGGTATAAGAATGGATAAGGGTCTCAGTTCTTAAAGTTTACTCCTATGGTTAATTGGTGAAAGAATACATACGCAAAGCAAGGTGTTGCCAGGAAAGGAAGTATCCGTTATACTTTGGGGTATTGACAGTTATGAAGACTGTTGTGTAAGATAGGGATTTGTGAGGGCATAGAAGGCCTTAATAAAAGAAAATGATAGGCTTGGGCACCTCCTTACCAAGTTAAAACACACTATTAAAGTCACAGACAGCTTTATTCTTTTTTACATTTTTAAAATATTTATTTATTTTTGAGAGAGAGAGAGAGAGAGAGAGAGAGCAGGGGAGGGGCAGAGAGAAGGGGGGACACAGCATCCGAAGCAGTCTCCAGACTTTGAGCTGTCAGCACAGAGGCTGGGTTTGACTCATGAACTGTGAGATATGACCTGAGCCAAAGTCGGACGCTTAACCGACTGAGCCACCCAGGAGCCCCTCAAGTCACAGACAGCTTTAAAGGAGATTTGTATCTCACGCAGTTATGAAGGTTGTGCCAGAGGATGTCCTTGCTCTAGACGAGGTTGAGCCAATTGGTGGTATTAGGAGATGAAATGATTGTGGCTGTTCTAGAGGCTCATGAGACTGCTCAGGGACATAGCTGAGACTTCTAGGCCAGGGAGAAAGGCAGTTAGTAGTGGCAGGGTTTGGGGACTGGTAGAGCTAGGTGGATGTGGGCTGATGCATAACCTTGGGTCTACTGCAGTAACTGGGAGAGCAGCCTCCCCTGACCTTCTTTTAAGTCCATCCTCATGGTCAGAACTGTTTTTACTGAAACACATCAATCCCCTACAAATTTTCTTAAAATATTAAAACTCTACGTGCCTAGAAGTCTTTAGGACATTTTCCTAATTGATCTACCCTCCCTAATCTTTTTCTAATCTACTCTCCTTCCCTTTTCCTATCTTTGAATGTGAAATCTGTTTTTTCTGCTACCCGAACCTCACCCCAATCTGCCTGCATATGATAGACTGCAATGCTGTGATCAAAGCCGGCATCAAATGATAGCTTTTCAGTAAAACATTGTAGAACACCCAGACAAAAGAAGTCACTTCCTCTTCTGTGTTTCCCCATAATTTAACCTAATCTTAAGGCCCATGTCAGAGACATCTCTTCAGAAAATGGAATTGTGATGTAGTAGAAAGGTCACAGGGCCAGAGTGGTCTGGGTTGGAGTCTGTACTCATTTGCAGGGCTCTCATAACAAAGTACCACCAACTGGGCATCTTCAACAGCAGAAACGTACTGTCTCATAGCTCCAGAAGCTTCAAGTCCAAACTCTTGGTGTTGGCATGGTTGGTTGCTTCTGAGAACTATGGGGAAGAATCTGTGCCTCCCCTCACTTTTGGAGGTTTGCTGTCAGTCTTTGGAATTCCTTGGCTAATACAAGTATCACCTCAATCTCTCTTCATCTTCACATAGTGATTTCCCTGTACGTGTGTCTGCGTCCTCCTTTATAAGGATACCAGTCATAATCCCATCCTACTCCAGTATGACCGCATCTCAATTTAACCAACTACATCTGCAACAACCTTATTTCCAAATAAAGTCACGTTCTGAAGTATTAGTAGTTAGTTAGGACTGCAGCATATGGATGGAGGCAAGGGTGTAGGGGCAGGAGGTGGGAGATACAATTCAACCTATAATCCCAGAATCCCAGTGATTTTGGGGAAGACTCATAAATTTTCTGGCCTCATTCTACTTATCAGAAAAACAGGAATAATAATACAGATATAAAGCCTAGATTAAATGAAGATAAAAACTGTATTTTAGAGCTGCCAGGTGGAATGGCAGAGAAAGAGAAGGGATTAAAACCAAAGAAATTTTGCCTAACTTCAGTAACAGTGTCCTCATCTGAACAATTTGCTATTTTTTTTTAAGTAGGCTTCACAGCCAGCAGAGCCCAATGTGGGGTTTGAACTCATGACCCCGAGATAAGATCTGAGATCAAGAGTCACATGCTTAACAAACTGAGCCACCCGGTCACTCATGAAGAATTTGCTATTTTAGAATAGAATCTGGGGTTAAAATGTTGGCCAGCAAATAGCATAGAGCAAGAGTATAGAGTATGAGCATAGAGTCATGAGTTCTTCAGTCATGATGAGTTTTTCTTTAAATGGTGGGGAAATCAAGAGCAAAAGCTAGAGCAAGAAAGAAAGGAAATTAGAACACATTACATGATAAACAAGATGTGCTACATATATACAATGGAGTATTACTCAGCAATCAGAAAGAATGAAATCTTGTCATTTGGAACAATGTGGATGGAACTAGGGGGTATTATGCTAAGCAAAATTAGAGAAAGACAAATATCATGACTTCACTCATACGTGTAATTTAAGATACAAAACAGAGAAACATAAGCGAAGTGAAGCAAAAACAATATAAAAACAAGGAGGGGGACAAAACATAAGAGACTCTTAAATATAGAGAACAAACAGGGTTGTTGAATGGGTTGTGGGTTGAGGGATGGGCTAAATGGGCAAGGGACATTAAGGAGGATGCTCGCTGGGATGAGCACTGGCTGTTATATGTAGGGGATGAGTCACTGGATTCTACTCCTTAAATCATTATTGCACTATTATATATATTATAGTGCATATTGCGCTATATTGCACTATATGCACTATATATATTATTGCACTATATGCACTTACTTGGATGTAAGTTTAGAAAAAAATTTTAATAAAAAAACCATATTACTTGATCTTTCTAGGACTATTTCCAAATCTGAAAAAATGCTTATCTCCTTCAGGTATGAAAAGAGCACCGTAAGTTGTAAGCTAGCTATATCTGGAAATAATGTTAGCAGATATAGATTAGCACTATTTATTTGAATACGCTGTTCTATTTCTCCCTTATGTTTCCTTTTACTTTTTTCATACATATATTTCATCATACAAGTACTGAATACAGATTTTCTGTCTGTATCCACAAATATTCTGCTGCACTTCTAAATAATTTTCTTAATATATGTATATATATATATACATATATATATATATATACACATATGCATATGTATATATATAATATGTCTTTATAAAATTATTATGCAAGTAAGGGACAAAAATCTTTAGGGTCAAATCATTCTCAGAAATTGCTGGCATTGAAAATAATTTGTATTCATTAATTGAAACTGTTGGAAAATTGTACATTAGAATCCTCAACAAAGGCATTTTGCATTATTCACAACGTTTAAATGAGGCTGTCAATCTCATTACACAATAAATAAGGAGGTTATAATGGTTTTGCATAGTTGCAGCTATTAATGCTTTTAGTAGAGATTTCCTAATCTTGATTTAAATATTTAGAAGACCCTCAAACACACACACACACTTACACACACACACACACACACACACACACACACACACACACACACACGTGTGACAGAGAGAATGAGAGAGCAAGAACAAGAAAGATTCTTCCACCAGTCCTCTGGCAGAGCACAACACAACATCTCTCCTATCTCTCCTATCTTCTGCCAGGGATTTTGAAGTCTCTCACTATCAACTCTGTCTGGCACTCAATTTTTTCTTTTGTAACTGTTATGCACGGACTTACATTATGCACATTGCTGTGAGTGTAACTGAATCAAACGAGAGTTCCTCTACCCCTTGCACAGCAAGCTAATAGAAACTGATGCCGATCTTTTGCAATGAAGAAAGATAGGCTATTTACTGGCGTGGCGCCACCCAGGAGAACAGGGAGCCAATGCCCAAAAGTCCCGAACTCTCTAATGACTTGGAAATGAGGGTTTTTAAGGGCAAAATTTGGGGCAGGAGTCTTCTGAGAAGGTGGACACCACTGATTGGAGTCCCATAAGGTCATGTCAGCAGATGCTCTGGTGCCACTTCATCTGGTCCCCAGAAGTCTTTTGCATCTCAGGAGACTTGGAATCTGAAAAAGACCTTTATTCACTACATTAGAGATTTCATTAGGTATATCTGGTGACTACATCTTTAGGGACTGATTAGCAACTTGTAAGCTGGTGGAGCTGCGTTCCTATAGGTTTCTTGGTTGGTCCAGCTGTGCCTGGGGTGATATGATCTCTAGTGTTCATTCTTTCATCTGAAATGACGAGGTGAACATTGGCTTCATAAGCAGAGTGAGAAGAAAGACCAGAAGTTGAGTACAATAAGATTCTCTTATAATCAAACAGATTGAAAACATGCATGTACATAAATAATTGTAATACAAAACAGAAGATACCACAGAGAGAAATCAATCACAGTATGTATTCAAGTGAAGAAGAATCTCCCTGCGGATGGCAGTGAAGGAGGACCAGGAAGAGCACCATCGAAGAGCAGTATTAGCAAAGGGCTGTTAGCAATGAGCAAAATTTTTTAAAAGGCACAAAGACAATAAAGGAGTCAAGGTTGACTAAAGTTAAGCATGTTTATGGAGAAGGTAGAGACAAAGGTATGTGGTTAAAATGTATAAACATACTATTTTTGTAGGTCAAAATTGCATGTTGCAGTCAAACTGCAGATAACCTCAAAAGCCAAAATAAGCAGATTGGGCTTATTTTGTTAAAAAATTGGGAGACTTTTGGGGCACTTGGGTCGGCTCAGTCGATTAAGTGTCCAGCTGGAACTCAGGTCATGATCTCGAGGTCTGTGAGTTCAAGCCCCACATTGAGCTCTGTGCTGACAGCTCAGAGCCTGGAGTCTGCTTTGGATTCTATGTCTCCCTCTCTTTCTGCCCCTCCCCCACTCATTCTCTTTCTCTCTCTCTCTCTCTCTCTCTCTCTCTCTCTCTCTCTCTCAAAAATAAATAAACATTAATTTTTTTTCAAAAAAATAGGGAGACCTTTGAAGGGGGGCATAAATGTGCTATATACTGAGAAAAATGCACTTGATAATTATGAGCTCGGGCTGAAAACAGGAAGAGCAGTCAGGAAGCACTTGCAATGCTGGGTGCCAACTAAGTCCCCAAAGCTCTAGCCTACTCCATGCCATTCAACAAGTATCTCCTCCTTCCTCATCAACTTCCTATTTCCTGTACAGTCCTAGTTATCTAACACCCTTGAGCAATTCCTTTGGCTCCACCTGCTATCCCTATCCAGTCAGGATTCTTGCCTCTCGATCTGGATAAGCAAAGATCAGCTCAGCACGGAGGTAGCATCCGTCAGTCCAAAACTGCCATCACAACTATCGCCATGCTCACTCCATTTAACTATAATATTTGTTTGCATGTCTCCCTCTTTTCCATTTGACCGTTCTCTCCTGAAAGGCAGATATAACGCTTCATCTATGTACCTAGAACCTAGCAGGGTACCAGGCACATGCCAGGTACTCAATAAATATTAGTTCAGTGAGTGAAACTCCCAATGTATTAACTCAGAAAAAAACAATGGGCTTGTTGCATTAAAATCTTCCCTGACCTCCTACTCAACATTCTAACATGTGGTTATTAAGCCTATGGCCCAGTTTTTTGGGGGGATACTCCTAATCTAAGATCATTATAATTATCTAAAAGAATAAAATATAATATAATCCCTATGATATTGTTTCACAGAGCCAAATTTAATGCACCTTTCAAATTTTCCTTAGGGCTTGTCTGGCACAATTCTTGCCACATATAGGTGCTCAATTAATATTTGTATATTGCTTGATTAGATAAGAATGTCAGAAATATTAATTAATAGTACTTAGAAGCATTTTACAACATTAACCTAACATGTAGTCATTGGACACTGCACTAGGCGCCAACAGGGCCTTGGATGGTCTGAGGAGTGTGCCAGAATAAGGAGTTCTTATTACATCAGCCTGTTTGTACCACTAACCAAATAAAACTTGAAAATTGACCTGATGAGGTGATCTAAAAGTCTCTTTAGGCTCATAATTTTCCAAGGCTCATTATACAATTTCACATTAGAGTTTTCAGCTCTTTAGATCAAAACGTAATAGACCAAAAACAAACTAAGAATATAAGCAATATTTAGACCACTGTAGGAAGACTCATCCCCCTCTCAGCTAATTGACTGAACCAGAAAGCCTAATTAGTACTACAATCACTTCATACTAGAAAGCATTCACTGTACATTAGAACAATCTAATGTTACCCAACATTGTACATTAAACCTAGATCATGTTCACTAGCAAGGAAATCATTTTTAATGGAAAGAATTCAGTTTTAATGTTCCGTAATGGGCCATTTATTAGTATACAAGAGGGTCAGAAGAACTAATTAGAGACTATTTGAGCAAGTGTAAGTAATATGGTTTTCCCAGGTTGCCAATTGGGATTCCAAATCCCAGAGCAGAATAGTTAGATGCAGATATAGTATCAGATTTTACATGGCTGTGGGATTATTTGAGGGCCCCAAAGCTCAATTGAAATGCCAGGCTGTGAAAATTTGCTTCAGTAAAGCAAGTTTAAGTCACATTCGTCCTTTTGATTTTTATGGGATCTGAACAGCTAAAAGCCTACTCAGTTTTTTTAAAAAATTAGGTTCGTGGCATTCTTTTTTCATTTTATGTACTTCAGTATATAAACACGGAAAAGCAAAGTCTTTTTTTTTCACACAGTCCAGCATTCATGACAATAATTATCTGAATTGTTTAATTCCCACTATGTTCCTGTTTGCATGCAACACACTTTACCAACATCTCCTCAATGTGAAGCCATCCTAACAGTTTCTTTTTTCAGCAGTTGCGAGGAAAGCTGTCTGAGGAGAGGGAGTAATTTTGGAATTTGATAGCACGACCCCTGAGGATATGAAAACTTGCTCAAAATGCATTGTACAACTGCCTTAGGCAAGTAAGGTATACCCAAGCTATGAACATCTGGCTTGCAACTATTATTTACATAATGAACTCATTCTTTCCCACCCTCACTATTTACCTCAGGATCCTCTGCTCTCTCCCTCAGGGAGTGCTCCAAAATGCAGCTGAGCCATCCTACACCAATCTGGGCCAGCTGGTAGTCAGCATGGCCCCTACTTCCTTATCTCATGCTTCAAGATCAAGCACATGCTTTGCGCCTCACGTTTATCCTTTACCACCCGCACTTCCATTGTTTCCATCTAAGGTGTTTTTTCCCCTGAATGTATAAATTTTTCCTTTAAGCAACAACCAAAACTCTTTTCCTTTCTTCTTTTTTAAACAATTCTTTCCCAACTACCTCTTTACTTTCTCTAATTTTGAATCAACCCACATAAAACCTATATAAAACAAAAAAGTATAAAAGTCAGGCTTATGATAAAGTTATGCAAAAGAAGTATGTTTAAGTAAACTTGAAAACAAATTAAAAACAGAAGCCAAAATTATCCCCCAGATTAATCTATAGGAACAATGGAATCTACAGATACAGGGGAAGAAGACGACAATCTGACTCTGAGGTAAGATAGAATAGCAGAGAAACAAGACTTTTCAAGATAATCTTCCATTAGAAGAGGAGAGGGAGATTTGGCCTATCTGCCACCAACACTTACTTCTATTAAAGTTATAATAAGAACATGTAACATTTGCATGGTGTTAGATAAGTGGAATAATGGAGAAGATAGAGTCCTAAAATAATCCCACACAAATAACATGGAGCAGGAAGAGATCAGTGGGGGAAATAATAGTTATTAAATCAGTGGGTCTAGGACAATTGGTTATCTATATGGAAATTAATTAAATTTGATTCTTAACCCATACCCAAAAAATTACTAGCTGTAGATTTAAGGCAAATATGAAAGGTAAAACTATAGAAATTATAGAATAAAATATAGAATATCTTTGCAACCTCAGACTGTGAGGATTTCTTAAACAATTATAAAACTGATGGGGTACCTGGGTGACTCAGTGGGTTAAGCGTTGGACTTCGGCTCAAGTCACAATCTTGCATTTGTGGGTTTGAGCCCCGCATCGGGCTCTGTGCTGACAGCTCAGAGCCTGGAGCCTGGTTTGGATTCTGTGTCTCCCTCTCTCCCTGCCCCTCCCCAACTCACACTCTGTCTCTCAATAATAAATCAATGCTAAAAAATTTAAAAAAAAAACAATATAAAAGATAGTTATATTGTTAAATTGAATCTAAAAACTTGCATTGTTCAAAAGACATAAGGAGATAAAGAGACAAATCACAGAGCAGGAGACTTTTGCTACACATATTTGTAACAAAACATTTATATGCAGAACTAATAAGAAAAAGACAATGCAATAGCAAAATGGGCAAAAATGTGAATGGGCATTTCACAGCAAAGGCAAAGAGCCCAAAGCATATGCAAGATGCCTATCATTATTAGTAAATTAAAAACACAGGGAAAAAAATGAATAATTTTGTGAAAATTATAATGATGATAAATTAAAAATTTTAAATTCAACCAAAAACAAGGTGAGAGTCTCTAACACATTGCTGGTGATGATTTAAATTATTATAGCCACTTCGGGGTGCCTGGGTGGCTAAGTCAGTTAAGTGTGTGACTCTCGGTTTCAGCTCAGGTCATGATCTCACTGTTTTGTGGGTTTGGGCCCTGTGTTGGGCTCTGTACTGGTGGTGCAGAGCCTGCTTGGGATTCTATCTCTCCCACTCTCTCTCTACCACTCCCCTACTCATGCTATCTCTGTCTCTCTCAAAATAAATAAACTTAAATTTTTTTTTAAATAGATAGATGATAGATAGATAGATAAATAGATGATAGATTTACAGCCACTTGGAAAAAAGTTTATTCTGATGGTACCAAGGAAAATTGACCATAGACCTATCCTAGGATTCATCAATTCCATTCCTAAATATATACGCTATGGTCTGAATGTTTGTGCCTCTCCCAAATTCATATGTTGAAACCTAATTCCCAAGGTGATAATATTAGGAGGCAGGGCCTTTGAGAGGTGATTTAGGTCATGAGGCTGGAGCTATCAGTGATTAATGCCCTTTTGAAAGCTACTAGAAAAAGCTCCCTTGCCCCTTCTGCCATGTGAGGACAGAGAGAAAAGGTGGTCATCTAGAAGCTGGGTCCTCATCAGATACTGACTCTGGTGATACCTTGATCTTGGACTTCCCAGCCTCCATTACTGTGAGAAATAAATATATGTCTAAAAGCCACCCAGATTATTCTATTTTTGTTATAGTAGCTCAAGCAGACAAAGACAGAAAATATCACAGAGAAACTCTAATCTATCAGGAAGGAGACTTATAGAAGGATATTCTTTTTTTTAATTTTTTTTAATGTTTATTTATTTTTGATACAGAGAGAACATGAACAGGGGAGGGTCAGAGAGAGAGGGAGACACAGAATCTGAAGCAGGCTCCAGGCTCTGAGCTGTCGGCATAGATCCCGACGCGGGGCTCGAACTCACAGACAGTGAGATCATGACCTGAGCTGAAGTCGGACCCTCAACCGACTGAGCCAACCAGGCACCCCTAGAAAGATATTCTTAAAAGCCCCAAACAGGAAATGATCTAAATGTCAATCAACAGGATAAACCATGGTGTATTCACACACTAAAATAAGACAGGAGTGAAGGCTAATGAATTACTATGGTAGGAATCAAATGAGGCCATTGGCCCAAGGACACCTGCCACAGAGTACTGTCCACACGACCTCAGGGGTAAGACTAGATTGCCAGCATGACGCCCATATTCCCGTACTTGGGAAAGGAGAAGAAACAAGCAATTTCCTCTAAGAAAGTGACTGCGAAATCACACACATCACTTCTAATCACACTACCAAAAATTTAGTCATATGAGCATACAACAGCATACAACCGGAAAACGTAATCTCTAGCCAGGCAGCCATGTGGCCTTTTAAACTTGGGGGGAAGTTGTATTCCTATAGAAAGGAAAGGGTGTAATATGATATTGCAGATAGAGATGTTGCCCCTGTATCAACATCTGCCCAATCCCATTCACTTTACTTTCTCTCTGAACATAACCTCTACTGAATTTGCTGTTTATCATTCCCGTTCATATGTGTGTATCCATGACAATTATTGTTTTTTTTTTTTAGTTTTTAACCTTTATATACATGATGTCACACTGGATATATCATTTCGCATATTTTTCCCATTCATCCTCGTGTTTTTGAGATTTTTCCTTGTTAATGCATGTGGCTCTAGTTCACTCGGTTTTCTTGCTGCATAATGTTCATATGTGAATGTAATACAAAAATTGGTAAAAATTAGACTGCTTTCAATTTTTCTCCAAAGTCCAGAGAAAAGGTGTTAGTGATAGTCCAGGATAGAGGTAACCACACTATGAGCTATGTGCTATGTCTGTACTATGAAAATTAAGAAGATGGAGCTTATTTGGGAAAAAGAAAACTTGCTTTTAATCTCTCCCATGGGTTTTTTTTTCTTCCTCTTTTTCATACATTACCATGTCTCCCAAAAGTTTTACCTTCTTCTTCTTCCATAATCTCCCCCTGTGTAATATTCTCTACTCCAGTGAATCAAAGTACATAGTCAGCCATTGCAGCAACTTCAGTCTCTCTTATTGTTTAGACCTGCTCGTTACTCTCTCCTTCCCTCCATGCCCTTCTCTTCCCTCTACCTCCCTCTCAAACCACTCCCCCACACCCACAATATGCTAACGGAGAGAAGCTCAGCTCTCTACCCCGACCTCATTTAATTTTGCACCGATTTTTTTGAGAGCAGGTCATATCTTTTTAGATATGCTGAAATAATAAGAGAATTTGAAAACCTGTATATGGAGGCTTTATCAAGTTCTTGACTAAGGCTCTTTGTCCCTCCAGCTTGTGGGTGTTTATTGTTATTTGTGACATGTCCTTTTGGGGTAGGGGAGGCAGAGAGGAGTTGAAAAGGAGTGGCCATGGTTCCAATTACACATATGAGAGTATCTATTCGTGACATCCTCCTTTTGTGTGTGTGTGTGTGTGTGTGTGTGTGTGTGTGTACAAACTTTCTTTGTGTGTCTCCTCTAAGCATGAGTAAGCTCTAATTGGTTTGTTTATATACCTGTTGTGTGTTTCAGCCACTTTCATGCTTTGAATATTGGGCTTGAATATAGTTGACAGAAGTAACGTTAATTAATTAATGCTACTTTATTTTGCACACCTGGAGTAGGGTCTTGGATATTAATGCAGGTTTATGTAAAAATAACAAAATTAATACGGCTGTGGCACTTCTCTTAATGGGATCAGAGCTGGTTTCTAGATAAAAACAAGTAAAGTAAACATCTGTCTTTAGGAATTATTTTTCAACCAGGGTTGATTTTGGGAAAACAAATCAGAGAGCAAAATAAAAGATGGATTCTCTTTAATGAATCATAACTTAGCTTGAAACACAATCTAGAAATCCTCGACACCACTAGCTTTTTCACAGCTAATGCACTCAAGACCACAATCCACACAGGCTCTATAGGACCTCCACCAAATTGGCTTTCTGCAGTCTTGGCCCAGACTAACAAGAAATCCATCCGGTAGTTTGAGGCTGGGACACTCATGCTGGATCCCCATACCACACTGACATCCTAAATCCAAAGAATCCACTGCCTTTTATTTAAGCAACAAAGTAAGATATACAGTAATACAAAACAAATAATAAAGCTTCAAGGGCCCCAAAAATCAGCCTGGAGGATGATGGAAGCTTTGGAAACAGGATCCAGTTAAATGGCATATTTCTTTCACTTTTTGCTCAACCCTCCTCAAAACAATACACACACACAAACACACACACACACACACACACACACACACACACACACACACATGCTTTGCTTGCTCCAAGAACTGAATTAATATTATTGACCAATGGATCATAAACAAGAGGGGAAAAAAGGCCTCCAGAACACGAGATGACTTTTTAGTACAACACATTTACATACTATTGACAACAGGCAAGTCTGAGGTGCCCCAAATAATATTTGAGGATACAGAAAGATACATTAGAAAAAAAGTTTAAAGGCCTCTGTTGGTGAAGAGGAAGCTAGTAAGGGATGTGACAAATCACTAAGTGGATAATATTAGTAGTAGCAGTAGTATCTTGAACCTACCTGGAACTTTCTATTTAATGTCATTTGTAGTAGTTTATTAATAATTAAACATAAACTGTACTTTGATTTCCTAGTTCTATAAAATACATATTAAATTTATCCCAGATGTTTATCTACATTTTCCAACACATCCTGATTGATTTGTGTAGTAGAATAGTCTTCTTAACAAAATGGAAGAGGAGGAAGAAATAAAAATTTTATTGAATGTCTACCGTGTGCCAAGATATACTACATATATTATTTCATTTAATCCCCACAACAATCATAGGAGTATTATATTGCCATTCCCAATTTTTAAATGAGAAATCAGAGATTTAGAAAGGCAAATAACATTTTTAATGTTTCACTAGGATGTGGAAGAATTGGTATTTGAATGGAAGTCCATCTGGCTTCAAATTCTAGCAAGCTTCCTTTCCCCTGTGTTAAAATCCTCCCTAATGAATATAGTATATAACTCTGAAGAGATAGAATGGGAAAATTCTCCCATGTTACCGTAACCTAATTTCAAGCATTATTTTAATGGATAAAATTGACATCAAATCTCATAGCAATGCTTGCTAGTAGTGAAAACCTTTAGGGAAACTTCTGGAATACTAATCCCTATAGCTAGATAGGCAACATGGCTTTGCATCCTACTACTAAGTCATTCCCAGCCTAAGCCTTTCAATAAAATGCTGCTGATTGCAAGTGACTTCCAAATCCAAACAAGCATTTTAGGTCTATTTAATAGATCAATATAGTAATTCACTCCTGGGCCCCTGAAATCATTTGTTTGGACCTGATGTCTATGTAGTGAGATGGAGGTATACACATTAGCATGTGCAGAGAATTACACAAATAACTTGCATTGAAAGATGTTAAACCAATTTAGATTGTGTGAAGGAGGCAGTATTTAACTCATTTCCAAGTGACTGGGATTAAATGGGTCATTATAAAGGCAATGCCTTCAATGAGCGTCACAAAGGAAAATAAACCTCTTGGCCAAAAGATATACTCTATCCTGTACAGATGCTTCACAATTCAACTGAGCAGTGGCTACAAAGAAAAAAGTTAAGAAAATCTAATATAAGTTAAAGGGTTTTTTCCTGCTTTTTCTTCTTCTTCTTTTTAATCACTTCTATTTGACAGTGAAAGAGTCTCCCAAGGGAAATAGTAGAGGACCTGTTGCTTGCTTCGCTTAAATTCAGTGGACAAAACACCAGAGGGGAATAATTTTGCCTTAATTCCCCAGAGGAATGGGTCTATGTGGAACTAATAATAATTTTCCATCTCTAATTCTGATGACACAAAAACCAGAGTTATGTGCTTATTTGATCCAGTGTTGGATTGGATTTTAGCAGCAACATTTTATACCGACTGAAGTCTGTTAATTATGTGTGCTGGGACACCAGCCAAAAAACTATTACAACAGTCTGAAGGGAATAAAGTAAAAAGTTTTAACATGGATCCTTCCATGAGGAACAGAGAATTGGCAGTAGAAGGAAAATTTCATTACAGCTGAGGTGTGACACATTTGTCAGGTGTCGAAGTAAAAGAGGATTCTCCATAAGAGAAACAAAAGAGATTCTTTTGAAAAGAGAGTTAAAAGGAAGTCCTTTGCTGATCGATGAATGACTCAGGTGTGCCCATAGATGTCATGCTGATAACAATGAAGTCATATAAACATTCATTCATTCATTTATTCAATAGGTCAATAAACAGTTGTCTTATCACCAAGTACTTTGCTAAGACTCCAATTTGAAGAGGAATAGGACTCCATCCACGCCTTCAAGACAGAAGGACAAAGTGGGGGTGGGGAAGAGATATAAATAGATAATAATAAATGTAATATCTTGAAGTACAGTGATACAGAAGCATAGAGAAAGAACATGTCACCTGCCATGGGCTGAAGCATAGGGACATCTTCCTAGAGGACAGGAAGGCTGAAATAAATCTTGAAATATGAAGAAAACTTAGCCAGTTAGAGAGTATAGTATTCACAAAATAGGAAATGGCTTAAGCCAAAGGAAAGAAAGTAAGGCCATAGTTGTGCTGGGAACTATGAGTAGTTCAAGGTTGAAGCAGAGAGAGTCTTGAAGGATGAAAAACAGAGAGAGGCCAGATTATGGTGAGCAATGTGAGTCTTCTTAAGGAGCAAGGTCTTTATCTTAGTGACATGGTAAAGAGAGGACCATGGCAACTGAATAGAGAAAGGATTGCAACGTCATCAAAGTAGAGACAAGGTAATCAATAGGAAATCTCTTACAATAATTATGGCAAGGGATAATAAAGACCTGATCAAGGAACAATTAAGGATAAAAAAGAGCAATTTGAGAAATATCTGAAGGTAATATGGATACAGCCTGATGATTGATTTGATATGAAAGTGAAAGAGGAGAAATACCCCAAACCACAGAAGTGTAAACAAGGGGAAGGGGAATAATGAAAAGTAACAATGCTTAGCCACAGAGCCAGGAACATAAGCTAAAAAGAAAACAAGATAAAGACATGTAGAGTGAGACTCTCTGATTAATCCTGGTAAATCATGCCATTTTCCTGGGCTGATGCCTTCGTTTTTACTTTTAGTATTTGCATTGATGCCATTGAAGGGATTCTGAGCAAAAATATCCAAAAATGTGGATTATTTTGACCTGAAGGCTCAAATATGGAGACTTTGCAGTCTCAAGAGAAATTTTTGCCCCTCCCTTCACTACCTAAAATAATATAAATTGGACATCTTTTTCAGAATTAGAGTTATTACCGGAAATAAATTTTATCTGAGCAAGCCATCTGTAAGGCAGAGTGAACATCTAATTACCCAACATCTGGTCTTTTTATTGCCCTGTGAATTGCCCTTCTCCCCTTTGAAGCCCCAGTCCCCTGTCCCATTCCTTAGGTCAGGATAGCATATATACCTCATTTTGCCTTTCTGTTTTTGAACCCTTAATGTATGTGGGATTCCCACACATGAAATTAAATTTGATTTTTTTTTTTCTGTTAGTCTGGCTCAACTTAATTCTTAGACAAGTGGGAAGAGTCTTTGAAGGGTAAACGAAAATTTTTCTCCCCAACACCATCTAATAACACATCTGGGTTTATTATATTTGTTTTCTGGTTTTTTGTTTTTTTACAAGATAACATATATCTGTATGCTACATATAAAAATGCCCAAGCACATTTTGGTTGATTGAATTTGAATCTAAATCTGCTCATACTTACTGTTCCGTGCCTTCTTTAAAGTCAGATGCCAAGCTAGTTCTATAATGTTCTTTTAGGCCCATTATTTCCTTCTCTTTTCTTTATTTTTCTATCAGTGTCTCCAACAGACTGAGACACACTGAAAGTTTCTATCCAATCTGATTATCCTGTAGCACAATTCTGATATGAATCAGCATTTTCATTATATAAATCTCAATTTTCAGTTCAAACAACCAGTATTTAAGGCATTACATTTCCTGCCATTTGGAAATTCTGACTCATTCAGAGTTTACCTGTAAGTGTGAGCTAGGAAAATGATAAAAATCAAAACATAATTCTGGTAGCTATTTGGACAGATGGAATATCAACATGGCCTTTCTATTCTAATTTTTACTAATCTGCCCCGAAATATAAATTTTTTCATTCATTGAACAAATATTTTGAGCACTACTTTGAGGCCACTGGATGTTTCTGTAGTGGAGGAAAACGGCAAAACATCCTGCTGTTATCCTACAATAGGGAAATATTCAATTAAATATGTGTGTGAGTGTGTGTGTGTCCTATCTGTGTGTATAGACAGATAAATGGATGGATGGATGGATGATAGGTTAAAAACTTAGGCAGAGTAAGGCACATTGGGCTGAAGGGGTTTCCTAGGATGTGGGACTTGCAGTGTTAAAACTAGAAAAATCCCAGGCATACCAGGACAAGTTGATCACCCTAATGTGAGAGTGGAGAAACAGAAAGCAATTTTAATGAGCAAGCTTAGTATATGCCTAATTGAAAAGATGGTATCTGAGCAAAGTCTTGATGGAAGCGAGGAAGTTAGACATGTAGACATCTAAGGGAAAAGCATTCTAGACAGAGGAAAAAACTGAAAAGGTCCTACAATGGTGACATGTTTAGCGTTTATGGACATAGTGAAAATATATATTATGGGCAGACAATGTCGACAAGGCAGCAAAATTATAAGACTGAGGATTGAGCCCAAAGACCAATATTCAAATCCGGCATCTACTACTTCTTTTATTTATTTATTTATTTATTTATTTATTTATTTATTTATTTATTTTTAAGTTTATTTATTTTTGAGGAGAGAGACAGAGCACCAGCAGGGGAGGGACAGAAACACACACACACACACACACACACACACACACAATCCAAAACAGGCTCCAGGTTCTGAGTTGTCAGCACAGATCTGATACAGGGCTCAAACCCACAACCTGTGAGATCATGACCTGAGCCAAAGTCAGACGCTTAAACAACTGGGTCACCCAGGCGACTCCAGAATCTACTACTTCGTAGTACTCTGATATTGGACCTCTCCAGACTCTCTAGAGGAACAATTATAAATTATTGGAAATATAAAAACAATAGGTTTAAATAGTTAGTGATCATATAAAATTACATTTGTGCCGAATCAACAAACCAAAAGAACTTGGACCCCAAATTCATTGTAGCTGTTTTTTTAATATCTTTTGAGTCACTTAACCCCTGTCAGTATAAATAAACCCAACATAAACTGAACATTAACCCAATCAATATAATTTTCCTCCTACATATGTCTGCCTTTACCTTAATACTAAAATATAGGTGTGGAAGTCCCAAAATGTTCAACAAATATTTGGTATGATCATTATAGCCCCAGCTTAACCCATACCAAGCCTAGGTCAGTATTTCACACACACATACACACACAAAAATCCTAAAAATTTGCGTTTTATCATCATTTTACTTCTGGTTGACAGCCTATCTGGATAATTCACACTGAAGAAAATCTTTCACTGAGAAGGACTTTATATGAATTAGTTAGAGCTATTGTTTTCAGTAAACCATGCAATTGTATTAAATTTCATATTCCTTTTGCATGTTGTGGACAGCATTTACCTGTTCAGCTAGAGTGAATACTTCAAATAAAACTAGATTTACAGAGCCCAAATCTTTCCTTCTTGGTCATTTTCTACTCAAGGATACATTTTGGCCTAACATGAACCAAATCACAACAGAAGTCTCTTTCTTTTCATCTTTTACCACATCCTAAGCAATTCCTCCAAGGACTTCCTCAGAGTTATCTGCAGATGGGAAAGGCAATTCACAATGCAATAAAATTTATAGCTCATAAAATTATGAATAAGCCAAACGTTAAAAAAGAAAAGTTAAACTAGGTTTAAAATGATTTTTATAATATCAGCCACATGAATTGACACAGAAAATGAATTGCAAATGTAAGGGAATGCAACAACTAAATGTTCTGTGCTCTCTGGGTGTTAAATGGAGACTGTCAGCACAGCACAAAGAGATTCAGGAAATAGTCATTGATTTCTCTCAGTAGAGGTGGCCAGAGTAAGGCCCAAACTAGATTTTTTTTTAAAGCCGATTAACTGGGTATGACTCTAAACACACAAGCCAAAAAAAAGGAGGTATTTGGAAATTGGAGGATGAAATCAAGTGAGTCAACCCAAATCATCTATGTGGTTATTAATGTTAAAAATGATAAAAACACAAACAAATAAAGAATTCAACAGCCCAAATTTTCTTTCTCTCAAGACTAGAAGTTCTTTTTTAAAAAAAATATTAGAATATTAGAATACTTAGCAATATTATAATAACCTCAGCTTTACACTTCACTAACCCACTTACAGTGGCTACCCTTGGCAACAAAGACATCAGTATCTAAAAGGATGATGGATGGAAACAGATATTACAAATATCTAATCCAGAATTGTCAAGCCCCCCAAGGAAGTGTCCTTGGTGATCTTTTACTTCCTAAACACACCTTTCCTGGATGACCTTGTCTATTCTGTTGGCTCTAAAGATAATCTATACATTGATGATTCCCAAATCAACATCATTATGGCTCATATTTTTGTGCCCCAGGCCTGTATTTCTTCTATCAGTATCTGAATCTTTCCCAGTAACTTCAACAATATGCCTATATTCAAACTAAATATCTGGCCCCAATCTGCTATTTCTTCTGTATTTCCATCCCAGTTAAACATCATTCACCCAAATGCATGTGGGGACCCAGGACAGGGGGAATGAAGTCACTTTTTATGCATCCCTCTGGGACCAGTATCCCTGGCCCAACCCAACCAGTCAGCATATTTAGGCATCAATACCTAAGACATACCTTTTGAGTTTCTCTTTCTGTCCATCTCTATTATTCCTCGCTCATTCCTAACTTTTCATCTACTTTGCTCTGCATCACTGGGGACTGCCCTCTGAAACGTCTGTTTCTGAAGCTTCCTTACCAATTGTCTTCTGCTTCAATCTGATCAAGGTAAGTGTCACATGTAGAAAATTGGAAGCCTGGAGAAGAGGGAGGATCAGGTTATTCCCAGAAACACGGGGACCCAAATACTCCATGTTTATCAGACTTCAGGGTTTTGCTCATACTCTGAATAGAAGTCTTTTCCATTTTTTTTTCCCACAAAGCAAGTTCCCACTTTCTTCAGGCCCAGCTCAAATACCATCAAATCGTCTCCTCACCTCACCCCTTATGGAAGCACCTAATATAGGCATCAACAACATACTTTGAGCATTTTGAAAACAACTGCAGTATAGCACTTATGGTAACCATGAAATTGTCCCTTATCAAAGATATTATTAAGTCACATAGGTACATTTTATTTCTTATCTAACTTGACATTTGTCATTCAAAGAGACGTTCAAAACACATATGTCTTTCTAAATCTGCTGGACAATTCCACCCCTGCTGCTATTCCCAT
This sequence comes from Panthera pardus, assembly GCF_024362965.1. Taxonomy (NCBI): domain Eukaryota; kingdom Metazoa; phylum Chordata; class Mammalia; order Carnivora; family Felidae; genus Panthera; species Panthera pardus. The sequence goes on from NW_026526991.1 coordinate 91,669,893, forward strand.
TTTCTTTCTACATTTCCACGTACACAACTCCTTTTCTGTCTTAAATATTAGAATTCTCCAAGGTGCTTTGTATTACCTTTGTTTTTCTCTCCCCACCCATCTTGAATGGCTTCAACTACTTTTATGTTTCCATCTAGCATCAGTAAGTAGATGACTCAATCTGTATCTTTGGTCCTTGTTTACCTTCTTAACTTCAGATAAGAATATTCTGGATATCTCTTTCTGCCTGATCCATGGGCTTCCCAAAGGCATCATAACAAATTTAGTTCACTATCTTTCTCAATCCCATCAAGTTTCCCACCACAAATTGCCTCCACCAACCTGTGTCTCAGGGAGTATCAGTGTGAAATTTCTCCAGCCAGAAGCCTGGAAGTCAAATTCTCCTCCCCTAGTACGAATATTTAAATCAGCCAAAAATATTTGTAACTTTTCCCTCTTTAATGACTCACTAATCTATAACCCATTTTCTATTAAATTCTCATTTAATTCTATTAAATTCTCATTTAATTTCTATTAAATTCTCATTAAAACACTCTTAAATAGGGGCGCCTGGATGGCTCAGTTGGTTAAGCGTCCGGCTTCGGCTTGGGTCATGATCTCACGGTTTGTGAGTTCGAGCCCCGTGTCAGGCTCTGTGCTGACAGCTCAGAGCCTGGAGCCTGCTTCAGATTCTGTATCTCCCTCTCTCTCTGCCCCTCCCCGGATCATTCTCTGCCTCTCTCTCTCTCAAAAATAAACATTAAATTTTTTTTAAAAAACCACTCTTAAATAGACACATGATAAGATGCTCAACATCGTCAATCATCAGGGAAATGCAAATAAAAACTACAATGAGATATCACCTTACACTTGTCAGAATGGCTAAAATAAAAAAAGACAAATAACAAGTATTGTCAAGGATGTGGAGAAAACGGAACTCTGGTGCACCATTGGTAGAAATGCAAATTGGTGCAGCCACTCTGGAAAACAGATAAAGATTTCTTAAAAAGTTAAAAATAGAATTACCATATGATCTGTAATTCTACTACTATTTACCCAAAGAAAACAAAAATACGAATTTAAAAAGATACATGCAACCCTATAGTTATGCAACATTATTTGCAACAGCCAAGATATGGAAGCAACCCAACTGTCCATCCATAGTTGAATGAATAAAGAAGATGTATCATGGACTATTACTATACGATACAGACACCACACATATATGAAATGGACTATTACTTAGCCATAAAAAAAATGAGACCTTGCCATTTGTAACAATATGGATCATCCTGAAGAGTATAATGTTAAGTGAAAGAAGTCAGACAGAGAAAGACAAATGCCATATGATTTCACTCATGTGTTTAAAAAATAAAGAAAGAAAGAAAAAAGAAACAAAAAAACCCCAGACTTTTAAATGCAGAGAACAAACTGGTAGTTATCAAAGGGGAGGTGAGTGGGGGAGATGGGTGAAACAGATAAAGGAGATTAAGAGTACACTGGTGATGAGCCCCAAGTAATGTACAGAAATGTGGGATCATTATACTGTACACCTGAAACCAATATAAACCTGTACATCAATTATACTTCAATACAACAAAAAAGTCCTAGAAACCTCAAAACAATGAGGAGGAAGCATTCCCATCGGTTAGGATGGGGACAGGGAGAATTTCCCACACTGGATGCTTCTTCACTTTGTCCAGTAGCCACTGCGGCACCCCCCCGGTAGGTCCTGAGGAAATGAAGCTCTTTCTGTACTGAGCACACCCTGGAGTCCCCTGCATGAATGCACATGTGCTCTATATAGCTCGGTAATGGTGAGTTTGCCAGTCACCTGTTGGCTTTTGGGCTCTCAGCACCAGGGAGTTCAGGATTCAGTATTTGATTGGACACGCACCCCCTGCCATCTGTCAAGGGCAGCGCAGGATGCACCAACCCTACCCAGCCACATCTATTACTATACATATTAATATCAGATGAATAAAACCACTTTGCCGAAATAAAAGGCATCTTGGTATAAAAAGATTTTTTTTTAAAACCCTTAAACAGACTCCCATTACTTATCACACGGATTGTTTCTATGCTAGCCAGTTTCTACGGCCTCCTGTCCATTCTCCCCATTGCTGCTAGAAAAGTGATCCTCATTGTTCCCTAGAATGTAGTTCTGACTACATTCAATCCACAGGTGGACACTTTTGATGGCATTTTACGCAGCTCCGAATAAAATCTATACTCTTTATCATGACAAAAGACTTTCCACAATTTCACCTCATCTAACTCATCTCTCACCACCCCTTCTCTTTACATTGTGCTCTGGTACTATCAAAATGCCTGCAGTTCTCAAACTCTCTGTTTGGTTTCACATACTATTCATTGCCTGTGGCTCACTCCTCCCTCTTCCCAGAATACACTTCCCTTCCTTCTTAGCCTGGATAACCCATTGCCCCTCACTGAGATTTCATTCAAGCCTACCTCTTCCACAAAGTTTTTTCTATATAGTCTCGTTAAGGTGTATTTTATCTGTTACCCCATAGTGTCCTGTGCACACTTCTTTGAGAACAATTGCCACTGTTTTCTAATTTTATTTTTATTTCAGTCTGTACCATCAGACTATGAATTCCTTGAAGGCCAAATCTATGTTTTTCCCCCCTGGGTCCTTTCTACTTATTATAGTTTTCTAGCACACAACAAATATTAAGTAAATATATCTTAGTTGAATGAAGTAATTTTGTCATAGTTATATGTATATATGTCATATCTAAAATATATACTCATTGGAAGAAATTGAAAGTTAACCGTCAGATCATATTCACCTTTGAATGCCTAACATCAAGAAAAATGCCTGACATACAAAAAGTATTCAACAAATGTTAATTTTTTGTTGGTCCTAAATGCTCTAGATTGAGTTGATTTGGTGCCTGAATTCATTAGAAAACCATGCCAGCCCTCTGCTCTTTTGTTCTATGCCAAACTATCAGAAAGTTCGTCTGTCAGTCTGTCATTTGAGGACCAAAATTGGGCAAAATACCGTGAAAACCTTAAAAGGTTTGGCCTTTGTTCTTTTAGAACTTTATAATCTAAATATACACATAGCTGCAAATATATGTTTAGTATCAGAGTCCATCACATGAACAAGACAGGTGAGATCTCACGAGTCCTATAAAATAGTTCAACACTCCCTCTGCCCTCCATGCATTCAAAGATGACATTGTTCCCATTTGTGGATGCTGCTTTACAATACAAAAACTTTTCTGAAATCCGTATCAAGAGCTAGGAAATGAGTCAGAGAAAGACATTTCACTCTATGAGATAACTCGCTCTAATTTCCTCATTAGTGAAAACGACATCATCATAAAGAATATCTGCCAACAATCTGATATAAAAACGTACATGCATCATGAAAAATAATTGCTGTTCAATTACTACTGAATTATAAAGCCGTCGTACAGGTGCAATAATGCAAGAGCTTTCAAAGTATGAAAAACTGCTTAGCTTAGGTAATTACATGTGTTCAAATAAAGTTCCCAGAATAAAATTTGCAGAGTTTGAAAAAACAATAAAATCAGGACCCAAGTGCTATTTATAGCTATATATTTTTAAATTTTCTGGGTTTTTTTCTCCTGTATAAATTTTGAAAGGGCAGAGATAATAATTTTTAACTCTGGGGTCCAGAGAAAGAGAGCGATGGAGTAGCTCTTCCTTTGCTTTCCATCTTCCCCACCTGTCAAATTGGATCCACAGGGACTGTACTACAAAGATAGAAATCTAGCCATAACCAAGGTAATTGCATCTTTTAAAATAGTTAAATCTTACTTATGCCCTCTGCATAGTTTACATATACAAAAAGAAAAATTTATAGGAAGACAATTCTATTACCATTCTGAAAGGGATATATTTCTTGTAAATTTTCAAGGTCTTTAACAAGGGAAATGAGAATCAGAGAACCAGAAAGGATCTTAAATATCTAATCCAAGGCTCTTAGTCACTGTTTAAGAAAACTGGGGCCCTAAAAATTTTATTGTACAAATTTGTGTAGATAGTGGAAGAACTGAGTCTAAAAGCATTTCTACAATATTATAGATTTGATTAAGCATAAGCTCTATTGATTGTTCCAGGTCAATTTCTAATTTTCAAAGTACTCAAACTTCAAAGCTCTAAGGGAAAATTTTACCCAAATACAATGTTATAAAAATACGATTAGACTGGCAGCAAAAGGACATGAATTTATGGCAGGACAGGCTATTAATTAGTTAAAATAGCTTAGACCAGTCATTTCACCTCTCAGACCTTCAGTTGTAAAACACTGTAAAACAAGGAGCTTGGCCAAAATACCCTCTTCCAAATCTAAAATTATACAATTTTGAAATTAGGGGATATTAGTCTAAAATTATGGGGTTTCTTTTCTTTTTATATTTTAGTTTATTTATTTAATTTTCAGAGAGAGAAGGGGCACACACAAGCAGGGGAGGGGCAGGGAGAGAGGGAGACAGAGAATCCCAAGCAGACTTCCTGGTGTCAGCACAGAGACCAACAAAGGACTTGATCTCACGGTTCATGAGATCATACCTTGAGCTGAAATCAAGAGTCAGATGCTTAACTGACTGAGCCACACAGGCACCCCTAAAATTGTGGGTTTCTAAAATGATATACCACCAGTCCTATCTGCGTATCCACGATCTCTAATCCTCCCCCCTCCCTATAGGAAGTTATCTTCCTTAAAGGAGCCATCATTCCTTTACATGTCTGTTAACTTATGGCCAAGCTCATATTCTAAGCAAATGATTGGTTTTTTAAAGCACTTTTTTTAATGTTTATTTATTTTTGAGAGAGACAGAGAGAGACAGAAGCTGAGTGGGGGAGGGGCAGAGAGCGAGGGAGACACAGAATCTGAAGCAGGCTCCAGGCTCCAAGCTGTCAGCACAGAGCCCAATGTGGGGTTGGAACTCAGGAACCAGGAGATCATGACCTGAGCCGAAGTTGTATGTTTAACTGACTAAGCCACCCAGGAGTCCCTAAGCAAATGATTGGCTTAAAAGGGCATAGATGGCTTTAACATTCATCATTATTTTAAGTTTTCAAGACCAGTGCTATAGAGGTTAATTATTTCTTCCTGTATATTTTCCCCCAAATTGGTGCAGGCAAAACCCAAATCTGAGATCAAGGACGGGGAATTAGTTTTACCTCCTTATTGATTAACATAGTACGTGATCCAACTGCTTGCATTTTTCTTTTAATGAAATATAATCTAGTGTTAAAATAACATCCACATTGTTTAGATTACCTCAAGAAATAAAAGGAAGTCACTCAAAGTATTAAAAGTAAATTAGATTTGTATTTTGTAATTAATTTTAAAACAAGCATACCCATTTTCCTGTTTTAATAAAAACTTTTTCTCAAAAAAGATGATTGTTCTACAGTTTATATTTAGCATTGGCTGCAGTCTCCTACACCTTCTCTAGGCACTTTCCATAGGAATGGCATAGTGCCCCATAAATTCTCATGAAATTTGAATGGTATTCAGTAGAGGTGGTTTAAATAGTAAGCAATGTTCTAAGCTTTCTTTGCTTCTGGAATGTTTAATATTGTTACACTAAGTTTCATTGGAAGATATGTTTCACGTCAGTTCAGAGTAAGAAGTGACTCTTTCCACACCCCCCAAAAGAGGGAATTTGACTCCCCTGTTTCCTCGTCTATTGAATATGCCATTGGTGTCTCGAACTCAGTCTGTCACATTGTAAAGTTATCTTCCTTTACCCCAGAGCTGTTCCTTTGTGCCGAATAACACCATTATCCACTGAGATGTCTACACTAGAAACCTACACATCATCCTTGATGGTGGTGGTGATGGAGAAAAAAAGTAGCTAGAAATTACTGAGTCTTGCCAGCACCTCTTAACTGATGCCCATACCTCTGATCTTGAGTAGGAACAAAAAATGATTTGGTATGAAAATACTTAGTCCTTTATACGTTGGTTTATGGTAGAAATTCATTCTACTTAGATAAGTCTGGCATATAGAAGAAAAATGACTTTGAGAAACGGTCAAAATTCTGTCTCATAAAGTCATTTATGATCTGGTTTTTTCTTGTCTTTTCACCGTCAGTGCTCATTTCTCCCCAGATCCTTGTCACTCCCTGATCCAGACCTGCTGAATCTGCTCCTGCATAGAACCATTAAAAACAACGTCTTCGGTCCTTCAAGAGTAAATGTTCTATATGACAGAGAATATGCTCTCTGTTAGGAACACCGCTCACCTTACATATTCTCCCCAAACTGAATTCTATCCCTGTAAAGGACACCCAAGCATAGCTATTGCTTCAATGGAAACCTTTTTGTGAACTTGCTGAGGTTGTGATACAAGCACTGCTGTATGCTCTGTGGCACTTTCTTCTTCTTCCATCATGGCGCATAGCTCACTGGACCTTAGCTCTTGCTTGATTGTTGATATTCCTTACCACATTGTAAGCCCCAGAAAGCCAAGGCTGGTATTTTGTCATTACGGGATCCTCAGAGCCTGGCTCCTACTAGGTGCTTAATAAATATTTGGTCATAGTCAGATAAGGTCCACTGGTGCATATGAATGCTTTTGTTTCCTTCATAATGTCCTGCGAACATCTAATCTTAAACCATATCTTTTTCACTTATTCATTCAGGAAGTCAACTACCCATTTATCCATTTAAAATGTTTTAATATATAGATATCAAGTAGATTTTACCCAGATATTAGAGTCAAGATCCTGGTAACATATTGGGGAAAACTACACAAATAGCACTTCTTGCAGAACTTTGGATAAATGTTATTTATGACTGAGTATAGCACGTGGCACAGACACCCTTAGTCACTAGACACAGACCAAAACAACTAATACACTCCAGGCAGGGTGCTAGGCAGTGGGGGGATAAAGATAAGTAGGAAACTGCTCCTGTTCTCCAAGATCTCATAGTTCGTGAGGAAAACAGTCAGGCAAACTAATTAATATAACATAGCATATGTATTAAAAGAAAGAGAGAGAAACATAGTGTTTTAAGAGCATAGAAAAGACTATGTGAGAATCAGAGGAGCCTTCACTGAGGATGTGATACTTGTGCGGAGTTTTAAGGAATGAGAAAAGACTCCCTGAGTGCAAAAGGGTTCCAGGCAGAAGCAATAGCATGTGAAAAGCATGAAAAGATAAAAGAGCATAGCGTAGTCATGAAACTGTGAGTGTGCTAACCAGCTCCATGGCAGACTGGCAAGGGAAGATTCTTGTCACAAGGCAGCAACTTGATCATCAGAGGCCTTACGTGCCAGCAAGGAATTTTTAATTTAATCTCTTAGTCTAAAGGAGTTTTTCACAGACTTTAAACATGGGAGTAAATTAATCAAATTCAAATTAAAAAAAAGGTCTCTGGAAGGTTTAAGGAGACTTAAATAGAAGAGTGTTTCCCAATATCTTGGAATTGGAAATTATTTCAAGTGATATGTAGTTTGGGCATTGAATAATGTAGAATTCTGGGGGGGAGGGAGATGTTTTTGGTTTGTTTGTTTGTTTGTTTTTTACATATTCTCTTTCCATGTTTTTATTAATAAAAGAAAAAGCATCTGTTAAGTGTAGGTTCTGGAGTCAGAGCACCTAGGTTTAAGTCTTTGCTCTATTATTAATTATCTTGAGTAAGTTAGTTGTAGTTTGTGCCTCAGTTTCCATAACTGTAAGATGGGGTTCATAAAAATGTATCTACCTCATCAGATGGTTACAAAGATAAATGAATTAAATTTTAGAACAGAACCTGACCAGAAAAGCATTTAATAAATGTTAGCTATTATTTTTAACTAGTATTATTATACAGATTTTTTTAAAGTTGATTTGCTTATTTTGACAGAAAGAAAGAGTGTGCATGAGCAGAGGAGAAGCAGAGAGAGAGGAAGAGAGAGAAACTCAAGCAGGCTCTGTACTGTCAGTGCAGAGCCCAATGAGGAGCTTTATCCCACGAACGGTGAGATCATGACCTGAGCATAAATCAAAAGTCAGACACTTTAATGACTAAGCCACCCAGGTGCCCCCCCCTTTTTTTTACCTTCTATTATGGCAAATGAAACCACGTATAGTAATAATTTAAAACTTCCTGTTAAGGGGCATCTGGGTGGCTCAGTCAGTTAAGCCTCCGACTTCGGCTCAGGTCATGATCTCACAGTTACTGAGTTCGAGCTCCGTGTCGGGCCCTCTGCTGACAGCTCAGAGCCTGAGCCTGCTTCCAATTCTGTGTCTCCCCCTCTCTCTGCCCCTCCCCTGCTCATGCTCTGTCTCTCAATAATAAATAAACATTAAAAAAAAATAAAACTTCCTGTTAAATAGACTTACTTGATTTTAAAGAGCAAATTATTCTAAACAATACTCCTAAGGAAATAATATAACATGAAAACTTCAAAAAAGTCAAAGAATACACAGGTATGGCAAATCGGTGAAAATAATATATATATGAAGGATTGAGATAAAAAGAAGCGATACTAGATGCAGGCATTGAGAAAGGGAGAAAGGTTAAGAGTTCAAATTAAGATCAGAGTAGAAAAGGTGAAGAAGGAAAAAGATTTATCAAATATTTAGAAGGTTGAATTGACAATACTTCCTTGATCCCCAAATCTAGGATGGCACCTGGCATGTGGTAAGAGCTCAACAAATATTTTCTGTGAAAAGGTGAATAAAATAGGTAAGGAAACAATAAAGAAAAAGCCTAAGATATCTCATAGTTTTCTAGTTTGAATATTTGGGTAGATGGTGACGTTAAAGAAAGTAGAGCAAGAGAAGTAGGACCCAGAAAGATGATAATGAGTTAGCATAGGATGTGAGGAGTTTGAATTTTTCAGTAAAAATCTAGACAGACATGTCTGTTAATTTACCAGCAACTCAGGACAAATGTCTTGGGTACACATAGAGATTTGGAAGCTATCAATCTTTAATTCCATGTTCCTTTTTTTAAATTTTTTAAAAAATTTCTTAATGTTTTTATTATTTTTTAAATTTTTTAAAAGTTTTATTTATTTTTTTGAGAGAGACAGAACATGAGTGGGGAAGGGGCAGAGAGAGAGGGAGACACAGAATCTGAAACAGGCTCCAGGCTCTGAGCTGTCAGCACAGAGCCCAACATGAGGCTCAAACTCAGGGACTCCAAGATCATGACATGAGCTGAAGTCATGCGCTTAACCAACTGAGGCATCCAGGCACGTCTCAATTCCATGTTCTCAAGCATGTCTGTTTTTCCTTCATGAACGAAACAGGAAGAAAAGAAAGAAAAATAGGGATGGTTTAGATAGTGTCTCTATCAGTCAGAATTCTCCAAAGAAACAGAATCAACAAGGTATGGATTTATACAGTAAGAGATTTATTTTAAGGAATTGGCTCACCTTACTGTGGAGGCTTTGTGAGTCCAAAATCTCATCAAGGAGGCTGGGAGGCTCAAGATTCAGGAAAGAGTTACAGTTCTGGATCAAAGGCAGTCTGCTGGAAAACCAGGAAGAGCCGATGATGTAGGGAAGTCCAAAGGCAATCTGTTAGAGGATCCCCTTTGCTCAGGGGAGTGAGCTTTTTGTTTTATTCTAGCTTTCAATTGATTGGATGAAGCAATCTGCTTTGCTCAAAGTCAGTGATTGAAATGTAAATCTCATCCAAAAATGCCTTCACAGAAACATTCCAGAATATTGTTTTGCCAAATATCTGGGCACTGTGGCCCAGCCAAGTTGACACACAAAATTATTACAGTGTATGTGTGTGCATACTCTTGTCTTACTTTATACAAATATATCTTGCATGTAGAGCTCAATGTAGTAGCAAAATTCATAATAGTCATTAGTGGTATGGAAGAAAATCCCCTTAGGAGTGCAATGGCCTTCATTCTTAGTTGTCCTCAGAGAAAGAAGAATGGAACATTTTCTGTGTTCTTGGGACTACTTGAGCTATTACCTGCTGGAGTTGGAAGTAATTCTCCTTCACACTAGATAGAAGGATCAGGATAGAAATACATACAATTGCCAAAGCCTCTGTATAATGGAGTAGTAAGGATTAACACAGAGAATGTCTTTCCCAAAACAAAACTACAGCCCAATACGTCCCTTTCCATTTCCACTTTACAGCTTGAACAATGGAGCAGAAATTTCACTCCAACAAGTCTTTGGTGCACAATTTTTAGTAATTAAATTATAGTTAAGACCAATCTTCTATGTTCTTGATAACGGTCAAACCAGGTTTTATACCAAACTTCATAGTCAATGAAATAAAGCAGAATTGATAGACCTAAAAGAATAAATATCTTCAAATGGCCTTTGTCCTTACCACATACAGACAATTATTGAGCTAGAAAAGCTTTTCCATTAAAAAATGCTTATTAAGAGTGTAGAAGACCTATGAAAACCCATTCTGCAAATGCACATAAAATTTGAAAGTGTTACAGTAACACATTGTAAAACCACTTTAGAAAATACTACAGTTTTCTCAAAATTTATAATCAACTTGGAGATTATAAAAATACTTTATAATCTTGCATTGCTAAAAATAGTCTCCCTAAAGCAGGGCTTCTGTTTCTGGTAGATTCCCAATGCAGCCCTCATGAGATCTGATGCATTAAGGCTCTAGATGCTTAGTAAAAACCATGAAGGGAAAATAAATAAAAAACGGAAAAAAAAAAAACCATGAAGGATCATTGGTTCCTCAAATGAGCTTCTGACTAATTCCATCGTACGTAAGATACATTTTCCAATACCTGTAAGTATGGTCAACACTGTTACCCCACACAATGACTTATGACTTCTGTTTTTCCAGTGAAGAATTCTAGTGTTAAGTATAGTCTTTGCATTCCAAAAACAACATGGGCTTTTCAATTAAAAAAAAAAAATGCCTGAAGTTTGTACTGCAATTTGACATATGTCAACATGTCTGAAAATTTTCCCACATTTTAACTCAGTAATACTGTTAAATACTGGTCTAAGAATATATCATGGGTTTCTTAAATTGCACATATGAGTGAAATCGTATGGTATTTGTCTTTCTTTGATGGGCTTATTTCATTTAGCATAATACTCTCTAGCTCCATCCACATAGCTGCAAATGGCAAGATTTCATTCTTTTTTATGACTAATATTCCATTGTGTGTGTGTGCGTGCATGCGTGTGTGTGTGTGTGTGTGTGTGTGTGTGTAATATACACAGCATATCTTCTTTATACATTCATCTGTCGATAGACATTTGGGCTCTTTCTATAACTTGGCTTTTGTTCACAAAACAATCATGGGGGGGGTGGGAATGAAAGCCAAGAAAAGGCTCTTAACTATAGAGAACAAACTAAGGGTTACCAGAGGGGAGGTGGGCATGGGTAGGGGTTATATAGGGGATGGGGATAAAGGAGGGCACTTGTGATGAGCACCGGGTGTTGTATGTAAGTGTTGAAACACTAAATTGTACACCTGAAATGAATATTAACTGTATGCTAACTGGAATTTAAATAAAAACTTTCTTTTTAAGTTTACTTATTTATTTTGAGAAAGAGAGTGTGCGCATGCGTGCACAAGCGGGAGAGGGGCAAAGAGAGAGGAGAGAAAATCTCAAGCAGTCTCCACCTTGTCAGTGCTGAGCCCAACCGAAGGCTCCATGTCATGACCCCGAGATCATGACCTGAGCTGAAATCAAGAGTTGGACGCTTGACCAACTGAGCCACCCAGTTGTCCCTTAAATAAAAACTTAAAAAATAATATAATGTGGGACTGAGGGAATTTTTATATATAATCATTCCAGCATTATTTATAAAGGTGTTTTTCTCTTTTAGATGTGGATTTGTAATCAAAAGTTAAAGAAAATTTGGCTTATAACTGATCTGAGACAAATGTAACTAACCAAAAATGGAGGAATAAAGGAATGATGTATCTATGAATACAACCATAAAAATTTATGTTCACAAAGACTTCATAATGGAATGTTAAATTACCTAAAAAAGGAATGGAAAATGCATTATACAGTAGTTGTATATAATTATATAATTTAAATATTTAAAGCCTATTAATAAAAAATAGTCATGAGGGAAAACAGCAAAATAAATTCTGCATCAATTTTCACTTTTTTCTATTTCTAGATATTTTCCACATTGCATCTACTGTACACACATTGCTCTTAAAATGGAGGGAAAATATCATTTTATTAAGGGAGGTGGGGGAAGAAAGAGAACAAGCCCAAGGTTTGGGTGGGGGGAAATTTGAATGAAGCTCAAGTATGCATCGGCCCCCACTCAAGGGCTCAAGTCTGTTGACAAAGAGGATGGCATTCAATATTCCCTGCCAAGTGTTATTCTCAAGTGGAATTTGTACTTGTTCTTTAAGCTCCCTCTGAGCTTGGTATCGAGAAATAATAACGAAAAAGAGGTGTTTTCCTATTGCTCTAACTCTCGTCAGCAAATGCTGTTGCTCTCCCTGAGTCAACCATCTCCAACACAGGTTTCTAATACCTGTAGCCTGTTTTGGGGCAAGGATACACATTTTAGCCAAAGAATTCAAACATGATTATCATCAGTGCTACCCTTCTTATGATATAATCCTGCAGGAGTCCTTTGTCAGGTGCTGGTTAAATATACACCCAGTGGCTGGGGAAAGACTCTTCCCTTGCACCTGGGGTAAACAAAAAGATAAAGATCACTCAGGGTTCTTTGTAAACCACAGGAACCAAACAACCAAAATTGATTGGAAGGTGAGTCCTTTACAGAAGAAAAGCTAATCATGCCTCCTGAAGGATAACAACCAGGATGGCCCTGAATTTTCCATCAGAACCTCTTGAACAATCCCTTTTTTTGAGAACTGCCATCTGAATGACTCAGCTTCCATGTCCAAATTTCAGTCATTTCACTCGTGATTAAAATTCTTGGGGGGAAAATATGAAAGGGCTGCCTGAGACCATGTGCTGATTCCTTTAGCCAGAAGAAAACTCCACCAGGAGCTCACATAATAGATGGGAGCTATTTCCCAAAAGTAAGATGTATGTTGGGCCTTGCCCTAGATGGTCTAGTTTATATCTGTTTTGGGGAATAACTATAAATAGCTTCATTTTCACTCACCGAAGAGGCCAAGTTTGGATAATAAATTGCATGATCACCCTACACAAAGGAAAAGTAGGGCATTGTTACCAAAGAAGACGATGCTGAACAGATGAAAATAGTTACCATTAGAATGAAACTATTAGAAAGAGCTGAAGCAAAGTGTTTGCTCCCAATCTCTCAGGTCGGAAGATAAGAATCAGAGTCAAAAGCCCTTATCAGTCTTTTGCTTCTGACTCCACCATAAAATTAACATTCTTATACTCATTGCCTATGTGTTGAATTATTATGACTTTAACCCAATAGTTCCATCTCCTTGTCTTCCTATGTTCTTGCAGCTAAATCCCTACATGTTCAAGTGTTCTATTTTACTGCTGCTTTTTTCGCTTAATTGGTGCCCTCCTGTTTTCCAACATAGAATGCTAACATCCATTCACCCAGCTGGAGGAGGGTCAGGGTGATACCAGATCCAACATTCCCCAAAGCATGTGTAGGATGGTTGCTGTATCCCTGCTGCTGACTAATAATAAGGAGTCAAAAAGCACCTTTTGATTCTGATTTCCTCTGAGAGGCTGTTCTACAAGCATGGGGTCAACTTAAAGGAAAAGGGTTTTTGTTTAATATTTTCTCCTTTCATTAGAGCACTTAAATTACTTTCTTGCAAACTCTGCTTGTTACCTAAATGTACCAGCACTTTTGTTACATAATTAGCTTTCTTATCAGAATTTCAACCAAAAATAACAAGAAATGTAATAATGATAAGGTATTCTGCCCCCTCAAAAATAGATTTCCTTTCGCGCTTTATCTCTTGGTGCTGTTCTGGCTTGTTTAATTAAAGTATCAGAAATTATTAGACTCAAATTATTTCTTGATCTAGTACTCAAATTCTCCTGAAAAACTGCTTCTTTTGCCTCAGTATTTAAACCTTTATCAGTGTGAGGCAGATGAGTTTCTACATGTATGCAACAGGATTCATGTCATACAATATAAGTTTGGAGGAAAAGCCTAATTAGCCTCTAAATAATTAGACAAACAAATCAGATTTGGCTATGCTGGTCTACCATGAACATTTAAACACTTGTGTCTCCTCCCCCATGCTCCCGGATCATCAAAATGAACAACATTAATGTGCAAAAAGAGTATGAAACTTCAGCATGGAGTTGTGAAATTCAAAGCAAAGATCTTATTTATTTTTTCATTAGAGGGTTGGGAGTAAAAAAAATCACCAAGTTCAAAACACTAACAAAAGTTGTATTCAAGGAGGGTAGTCATGTCTGTTACAGACTTTGAAATATCGGATGAAGAAATATCCTTAAATCACCGCACTGAGAAGGAGAAAACTCTAAGACATATTGGTTATTTCTCTTCATCATACTCTGTGAAAAAAATTCGGGTTAGAATCTGTTTGTTTCTGGTGGAGCTGTGTGAGAGGTTCATTTTCTTTGAAGTCGTCTGCAATATGATCCCCTTTTGCACTGTCAAGCTTGGCTACCTCAATTACCAGGCAGCCATTTTGAACTTGTGTTTTATTGGAACTTCAATACTTACCCCTGTGTTTGTGGGATGGCTTGCTGATGTCCGTCTAAGAAGAAACAAAGTGGTATATGTTTGCTTATGTCTACATTTTCTAGGTGAGTGTCCTCTTCTCACTGGATTGTTTTGCAACTCAATTGAATAGCTTTTTGGTAGAGTTTTCACTTTCTATTATCCTTATCTTGCTGTTAGCCTAAAATGTGATAAATGAAGAGTATTGTTTCAATTTATACTATTCTTTGTATTATTTGAGGGATGCTAGTAAACATCTGTGCGTATGTGTGAGTGTGGATGTGTGGATGCTTTGATACCTATATCGTTGCACTGATTATCTTTTATAATAATTACCTCTTTACGTGTCTGTCTTCTGTGCTTCAAATGCGCTCCTTTCCCCCTTCCTGCCCCAAGCCGAAATTCGTGACAAATTCTATGTGAAACCTGAAGTTCACTTGCTTCGCAACTACAATGAAATGTGCTAAGAAGGGTTTTGAAGTTCACGTAGAATAATTGAGGATGTTTTCATCAAAAGGTGGTTCTTAATTAGCCATATAGTAATTAAGATTGCATATGCAGGCATGATTTCTATATTATGAACTATGGCTATATGCTAAACAAATGAATGAATTCAAGCACTACACTGTGCTTCTTTATATAGAGAAAAATAAATAATCTACACAAGTTTGGGAGTCAAGAGATTGTGAGAAATGTTGGGGAGATATCAAGATTGTTTGATACGGTATAGAGAATAAGTTGATGAACAGTCTGGAACTTGGGGCTGAAAAGTTATGTTGTTCTTCTGGACAACAGAGTCACTGAAGATATAATTAAAACAGTTGGGAAATGTTTTTCTTCAATAAAAAGGATAGACAACCACAGTGACAGGTTTTATACAGGGAGACCAGAACACCTCAGAGGACAGTCTAGGAGAAATGTCAATCCAGGAGAGAACATGGAAAAAAAAAAAAAACATTAAAACTTGGCTACTAAATAAGAGAACAAATATGATGGAAAAACAAACATTAACTCCAAGTTTCTGAGCTGAGGAACTTAGGAAGGTAGTATGCAATTCACCATTACTGAGAAGTGTAGCAGAAATGCAGGTTTGGGGGAACAGGGGAGGAGATAAATGAGGAAGGGGTGGATATCAGGTATGCAACATATCACCCAATTTCCAGCAGGTGATCAATTACCTTCACCATTCATCCAATAGAGTGTGATTTAAACTTATAACTTCTTCACTGCTCCAGTTTTGTTAAATAAAAACAAAGCCACTGCATGGCAAATATTCAGTCAACATTCAACAAACATTCCTCAGTGACCACTTTGTGCCAGGCATTGTCCCAGGATCTGGGAATGCAACAGAGGAAGAATGCAGTCTCTTCTCTGTTGGAGTTGACTTTCCAAAGAAAGAGAAATGTAAACAAGCAAATGACACTATGCCAGGTGCTCAGTACTGTTATGATGAAAAATATGGCTCAGTAAGGGGACAGGGGAGACTAAACAGTGACATGGTTACTATTCTGTATCTGGGAATGTTTTCTGATAAGGAGACATTTAGGCAAGCATCTGAATGGTTTCTCTTCTGAATTTGGTAAGAGACCACACCCATAGATTTTGGTAACTTCTTATTTAACATGGTGATTCCTATCAGTCTAAATTCTTGTGTAAGCCATCAGACTAGGACTGAAGTCCCAATTTTAGAATTTGACCAACAAAAGACCTACGTCAACTCCATAACCATTCATTTTCTTACTAAAAGCTATTTCCTTGGCCCCCACTCAACAGCTGCCATCAAATTCCAACCAGTCACTGAGTATCAGAGGTTCTATCAAAAATGTGTCTTTTATTTCCAATGTTAAACCTTAGCTCAAAACTGCAGATTGCTTTTTCTTGATCATTACAATGGCCTACTTACTGGTCTATCAGTATGACTCCAATCCATATACCTTTCTACTAACAACATTGACTTCCTCAGCCAATAAATCTATATATTGGCTGTATTGTCTAAAAAAACAAAATCCAACTTAGTACAAAAGAACCTCTACAATCTGTCCCAAATTTACCTCTCCAGACTTTTGTGTCAATATGTGACCTCAACCATGCTGAACTTCTTGTCTACTACCCTTCTTTAAAAATTTTACATATGCTTTTTCGTATGTCTGAAATTTTCAACCTTCCTTTATGTTTCTGCCCCATATCCAAGACTTGAAAAATCCTGTCCCTCCTTCAAGACCCATGTTGTTCACTTCTCTGTGCTCACCCATACTCTAATCAAACCTCTATAATTTCATTTAGCACATTATAATATAATTTCCACCTGTATGTCTGTCTTCTCTGATGGACTCATTAGCTTCTGGAGAGGAAATCCAGTGGGGCCCCACGACCTAGCAGAGGAGATAGCACATCTTGGTGTTTTACAAAGACCTGTGAAGTATGTGTGCTGATTATGTAGTGCACAATAGCACACATCAAACAGGAGACTTTCTATCATACGTGTAATAGACTTGTATTTTTATTACATCAATTTTACAACAGATAAAAATAAAGTTTTGATCCAATGAAATCAACATATTACATTTTCTCAAAAGATGGAAGCAAAGCATCTTTCTAATGTACACAAAGGTAAAAGTGTTTTGTCTTTAGGGACGCCTGGGTGGCTCAGTTGGCTAAGCATCCAACTCTTGATTTCAGTTCAGGCGATGATTTCATGCTTTGTGAGCTTGAGCCCCGGGTCAGTCTCTGCACTGACAGCATAGGATTCTCTCTCTCCTTTCTCTCTGCCCCTCCCCTGCTTGTGAGTGCTCTCTCTCTCTCTCTCAAAATAAGTAAACAAATGTATATTTTTAAAAGTGTTTGTCTTTAAATATATGGTTGCTGCAAGAAGTAACTTCTCTGCCCATCCCCTTTGGGTGCCCTTAGCCTAGCCAGGCCTCACATCACCCTTCCAGAGACAAGTGGACTGAGTGGCAGAGAAAAAGCAGTTGGTATCACATCTGGCCAAACTTGACAGGAAACATCTCAACCTCAGTAATCTAAAGGGCCCACTCTCATGATAAATCAATTTGTTACCAAGCAGCTATTGAGTGCATATATTCTTCACATTATAAAAGCCATTGTAAGAGGGAGATAAAATATTAGACCTAAGTTTTGCCTTTAGGAGCTTATAGTCTAATTGAGAAAATTAACCACACAAAACCACCATGTAAAAATTTATATCAAAAATACGAAAGCCAAATTAATCTAAAATATGGAAGACGAAAGTAACAGGGAGAAGCATTTTTCACTAATCAAATTGATAAGTAAATAAATAAATAAATAAGATGATTTGACCACTTGATGGGAATTACAAAAAGAGGCAGATAACATCACGGTTGCTCTGTAACATTGGGCAAGTCACTTAACCTCACTAAATCTGATCTATTTTCTTTGAAAAATTGGAATAAGAGAAAATCTACCTCTGACATCACAAAGCTTTTCCAGGATGAAACAATATAATACATATAATTGCTTTGCAGAATTTAAAGAGCTTAGCAAAAGTATGAAATTTCTATCAAACAAGGAAAGTGCTCAAGTGTGGTCCCTGCGAGATGGAAGTGAGAAGGCTTGACTGGCCCCAGCCCTGTCATTTCCTGTCTTTCCCTCCTCTAGGCTTGCACTGCTTCACCCACCTGACCTTCTTACCTCTGTGTGTGCCAAGATGGCTCTGCCCAGCTGCCTCAGTGAGAGAAATCAAAGGGCATTAAAAGGAGAAAGAGAGTAGAAAAGGAAAAGAGACTCTGTTCTTCTTACAATTCTGATAATGTTCTCCTTAAAACATTTTCTTTAGCAGGCTTTTGACATGTCTGAGATCTTCGAGTTTTCTATCACTCTAGTGACCGAGAACAAATAACCCTTACTAACAGTGGTTGGCTCTGGGGCGTGAGATTACAGGCATCTCTAGCTTCTCATATGACATATTTCCAAATTCTGTTAAAATGGACATGATTTCCTTATACATCTGAGAGAAAAGATACGTCAAATTTGAGAGGGGAAAGAACTAGGCTTCTGGATTCATTAAAAGACATATTGAAGGGAGTTTTCACATTTAGATAAATCATGCTATCTCCAGAATCGCAGTGACTAACAAATATTTTGATAAGACAATCACACAATGATGCTACTTTCAGAGTTAAAACCTTATTTATAACATGGTCTGGTGATTCGGTTGGTCTGTGCCATATTTATTCTCCTTTTTTCTCTCTCTACAGGCACTGTTTTATTATCCGTGGTTGCTTTTCCCTTGGAAGATTTCTATATAGGCACACACCATATGATTAACAATATACCAACAAAGGAGCAGAACAGGCTGTTTTACATGGCACTATTGTTCATCTGCCTTGGCACAGGAGGAACGCGAGCCATCATTTGTCCACCGGATGCTTATAGCCTTCAGGAGTATGGATCCCAGAAACAAATGTCTTTTTTTAACTGGTAAGTAGCACTGGCTAGAAGAGAAACAAGGTTTATGATGTTCCTCTCCCTCCTGGGATTTCTCATTGTTTGCTCTCTGGTACCCTGTTGATGGTAGTAATTCAGTTTTTGTCATTGACTGGGTTGGGTAAGTGAGGACGTGACAATGCCTGTGACAATGATTCAGCCAGGAACTGTGGGAGCCTGTGAGTCAGGTACAGACCACCACAGCTTACCAGCACCTTCCTGAAATGCAATGATAAATTAATCTTCCAAATAAACAAGTGGCTTATCATATTAAATACAAGGTGGCTTTGGAGCCAAACAGGCCTGGGTAGAAGTCTCAACTCTACTTAACACAAGCTATCTGACCTTGGTCAAGTCATTTATTCTCTATAAGTTTCAGTTTAATCATTTATGGAGGGTTATAATGATACCTCTTCTTGGGTTTTATTAGAGGTAATAATGTGTGCATTGTGGGCAGAGAACCTGGCACATCGTAGGTGGTCAATAAATGGTAGCTGTTGTTAGTTATGTCTACACTGTAGCAGACTAATGTGGCAGAGGTTATAAATGCACAGGTTAGTGCAGAGAAGATAAAAAGTATTTTACAATTTGTTGAATTGCAGTTTACAATTTTTGTATTCTACAAATTGTAAATTTTTTAAATGTGTTGAACACAATTTGAATACAATTTGTTGAATTATATTTTGCAACTTGTTGAAACATCAACCAGTACCTCTGTCTTGCATCCACTTCACCCCTAACACCTAAAAGAGTTTGGATTCCATGAAAATCTAACTACTTTCTGTAAATCTTTTTCTCTTTCAGTGAGTTCTTACACAGCTTTATGTGGTTTTAGAATCAATTTTTGTTATCGAATACAGATTCAAAAAAATAAAATTTGGATCTTAAAGTAGAGCATTTCAGCGTTTACTAGCAAATTTTGTTGTTATTATTACTCATCAGTGGAATATCAAGTAGATCTGAGATACATTCTTTTGTTCCCCTGTTTCTGTGAAATGATTTGCCAACATTTTTTCTAAATATTCTGTCTTTCCATCAATGTTAGCAATGGGAAAAAGCAATGTACAGACAGAATCAGACAAAACATTTAAAGAAAATTCATATTAAAATCATTAAATGAAAAAATTTAGAATCAATAATCTAGGTATATATAACCATGTAACTATCCAAGGCAGTTTCTTCCTTCCTTCCTCCCTCTCTTTTTCTTTCTCTCTTTCTCTTCCCTCCCTTCCTCCTTCCCTCTTTCTTTCTTTCTTTCTTTCTTTCTTTCTTCCCAGTTATATTAATATTACAAAGCACTCAGGCCTGTTTTGGATTCAGTCCAAACGTCAGAAAAAAATGCAGTTTTACCAAGGGTGGAAGGGACTCTTTACTTCCTTATAGCAAATTCTGCCTCCTTGACCTGCCCAAAGGAGAAAGAAAAATCCTTCTTTTTTATTCTATTCGGAGGTTTTAATCCTTAATTAGCAACATCATTTTGATTAAATAAGACTCTGGAGGATTAAGACTGGAGAGCAATCAGTTGTTCTGAAAGATAGCTCTGGAGAATTTATTGTACTGTGGTCTTAGTCATTCAGAGTTGTGTTTAATCAAAGTGACATTTCTCAGTGTTGATTACAAAGGAGACATTATATGAATGAAATATTTCCTTTGGGAAAGGGGGGGACTCCCAATGGGTTTGTACTTTAGGCCTTTAAAAGGGGGATGGGGAGCAGGGTGAAAATGAATTTCTGCAGCTGGGAGGAGCAAGGCCAAATTTAGGATGAACACATTTCAATTTGGCTTCTTATTATTTCCTAATTTTACTAAAATCTCTAATAGAAAGAATCATGCAGAATCTTTAAAACCTAAAGTTAAAGCACCTAGAAATGTGCATGAGGAATCAAGGTGTTACTCTTTCATGTTATAAAGGACCCCCCTGGAAGGCAAGCTTCTTGAAGGCTGAATCTGGTTGTTTCAGTTTTTTGATTTTTGTTTTTTTGATTTTAAGTTCCTAAAATCAAGCTACGGGAAAACTATGAGCAACTGCTTTTTGTAATTTATAGAAAAGAATGTTAACTCTATTGCTGTATATACTGCGGGGGCTGGTGGCAAGATGGACAGGGATCCAACTGGGCAGCCGGCAAACTGATGGGATCCTGGCTCTGTCAGAGGAGTTTTATGCTTTTCAGCGGGTCCCTTAACCTCTCAAAGCACCAGTCCCTCATCCACAAAATGGGGTTAACTTGGAGGGCTGTTTTATAGCTTATTTTATATAAAGTACCCTAGCACATCACAGGAATTCAAATTAGGGTAGCTGTTACTATAATTAAATGACTAGTAAGTCCTCAGCTAAAATCGTTGTCTAAATTCTGGGTAAGAGGGAACCTGTTTAGGAGGAGGCCATCTTTAAATGGGCAGCACATTAATATAAAATCTATTTCTCCAAGTCAAAAGTGTGTAGAGAAATTACAAGCTTGGTTAATATAATGAATTTCAGTAGTATCTTTAAAAACCAGCATACCACTTGAATGTGTAACCACTTGAAGGCTGCATCCAGTTCTATTTTCAGCACAGATGTCAGATGTTCCTAGTTACAGGACCTTTAATGAGACGTGTCATTGCATCTATACCACCTAAAGCTTCCCAATGATCATGTTAAATAGTATAGACTGGAAGTCTCGAGCACTGAAAGCCCCACTTCCGAGTGGGGCTGCCAAGTGTAGGTGAGAAAACCACTCCCAGCCAACATCACCATCTGGTACTGGATCTTCCTCAACTATGTACCTTATTGAAAGAATATAGCTAAACTCCCTGAAATCAAGAGGCATACTAATCTGCCAACATTCTTGTGCTGTTATCTAGATTAGAACCTGGCTCTTCCAGCATTTTCCAAAATCTGAGATGTGCAATTAAGAGTCACCACACTGGAGATCATCTAGGTAAATACACCTGTGCAGAATCTTTTCTGGAAGCAAAAAGAAAGGTGGATAATTAAGTCTGTCTATAACCATAATTTTAAATTCTACTGCAATTAACTTCAAATCTTGCTTCCACATTTCTCTAGTTACTTCACCTGATAATTTGCATCCTATCTGCATATCATAGTCTGTTGCTAACCAGTTACCAGAGTGAATTATACATGATTTGAAAGTCCAAATAGAATATTGGTGGAGTTCTTCAAAAAGTCTAGAGACTGACTTATTCCATCCCAGAAATTTTGAATATCTAGTACTCAAATTGATTCTATATAATATTTGTTTCCCACTAAAATATTCTGATGTTAATACTTACTTGAATTTAGTAACTTTTATCTTAGGGAAACACGAGAGGTAAAAATTTGTTATCCCACGGAATGTTTTTTCTGAAGCTGTTTAATATTTACTTGAGTGTTGTTTGAAAGCAGCGATTCTCAATCCTAGATGTACATAAAAGTCACCTGAGGAATCTTAAAAATACTGATTCCTGGGGCGCCTGGGTGGCTCAATTGGTTAAGTCTCTGACTTTAGCCTAGGTCATGATCTCACCGTTACCAGTTTGAGCCCCACATTGGGTTCTGTGCTGTCAGCTCAGAGCCTGGAGTCTGTGTCTCCCTCTCTCTCTGCCCCTCTCGCACTCATTCTCTCTCTCTCTCTCTCTCTCTCTCTCAAAAATAAACTTAAAAAAAAAAAGAAATACTGATTCCTGGGCCTTGACATCAAAGGTTCCAAATATATTGGTTTGAGGTGAGACTGAGAGACCAGAATTTTTTTTTTTTTTAAGCTGCCTAAGTAGTCAGGTTTAAGAACAACTGCTCTCAAGCAATTGCCTACTTTTAAGAATCACTTAAGGGCTTTATTTAAAAATGTTTTCCAGACCCCACCCACAACCACTTAGATCAGAATTTCCTGAAAGCATCGCTAGGGAATGTACACATTTATCAAGTGCTTCGGAATTGTGAAAACAATTCCAGAAGTTTGAGGGAAGGGAATTCCAATGTGGTCTAGGGATACCTTGAAAAGATATGAAACTAAACAGTGAGTGCACACACTGGATGCCACGCGGCTTTGGAAAGTTTTGATGATTCATAGCAATTTTTCACCACACCTAAAAATCCATCTGAATGAGAAAATCTACATGATCCTTGAGAAGAGAAACAAAATATGAATCTACTGAATTCTGCAGTAGTAAAATCATAATTTATGAAGTACATTTCAGCCATCAAAATCAAAGCAGTTTGTGGAATAACTGTATTAATATTCAAAATATCATGTGAGTTACATACTGAGAAATAGCCTGTAAATAGCTTTAAGAGAATCACTGGGTGCCTGGATGGCTCAGTTGGTTAGGCATCCAGCTTTGGATCAAGTCATGATCTCACAGTTCTCCTGTGTCTGAGCCCTGCATCAGGCTTCACGCTGACGGAGGGGAGCCTGCTTGGGATTCTCTCTCTCTCTCTCTCTCTCTCTCTCTCTGACCCTTCCCTGCACACTTGCATGCTCTATCTCTCAAAATAAATAAATAAAGGTTTTAAAAAATATACAAAAGAAATCTTCCAAACTTCTATTTGCACGGGTCCTACTCAAGTTTAACAAATGCTACCTACCTACTCTTATAACAATAGGCACCACCTTTAACTTTGCCAAAGTTGTAAGCTTTCAGGAAATACACTCAGAATTCCTCTCCAACATACAATCTTGGAAACCAAAGAATATTGAGGAAAAGAAAGACAGATTTCTTACATGACTTACTGCTCCTGCTTTTTCTTAAAGCCTGAGTGGTTGCATTTAAAATTAGTAGGTACATGACTAGGGACTTATTTCCATCAGTAAATATGCGATAGTCTAAAGTTCTTAAGGAAATAAGAAAATGATACACAGGAGCAACTGTGAATGAGGGTAAGTTAAAAGAAGGAGAGGCAGGGAGAGAAAGAGTGAAATATTCTCCTAAATTTCTTATTTAAAAATATACCTTTTACTTTAATCATACTATCTCTTCGCCAAAATCAATATCTTCCTTTATTAAATTTCCTCTTCTTTAACTGCAGCGTTGAAAAAAAAGTATGGATAAACAGTAAGACCTGTAAAAATTCCATTTGATCCTTCTTTCCCCAAATTCATGGCTACCAGAGTGTTCTCTGAAGTACTTCAATGGGCCAATGTTTCTACTAAAAGAAGCAACCTTTGACAACAGCCATCCACCAGGGTTTCAGCGCCCAAGTGTTTCCTTGACGCTTCCGAACAGTTCAATTCTATCCCATTGAAGAGCCACCAATCCCCTGGTGAATTATCTCAATATTGTTCAGTACAGAATAAAATGTTCTCCCTGAACTCCGTAAATTGTCCACTACCACCATGAACACCTGAAAGCTTTCCTCCTCAGGTTAAGAAAAACCATTTCAAACCATTTCCCCTAAAATCACTTACAATAACACTGAAGTATGTGAAACTTGGTCCATCTAAGACATGACAAAATATTCGAGCGACTCTAATAATGATTACTAAATAAGGTAAGGCAAATATTTAAAAGAAATGATCTCAAAAGGATTGCTGAGGTTTTAGCAACAAGTTTTCCCCCCCTTATTTGTATTCAATACCATAGGATCATGAAGACAAAAAAAATCAGATTTCTATGTACTCCCCGTTATTTGCAGTTCCCAGTCTGTATTTAAAAGTAGACTAAAGAAACATATTTTTACTGCTGCTTTCAATTTTCCTTAATCACTGGTATTTATTTTGCTTTAGTGCTTTGCTCTCTGACTTTCTGTGTGAGAGGTGCTTTATATACTCAATTTGCTAGTGAGCTATGAGATGAAAGGAGTCTTAATGGTGAGTTTGAACATGGTAGATTTTTATTTCTCTTATTTTTTTTACAGTTGATACATATACAATTTCCCCCTTAATTATCTATGGCTTATCCTGTCCATGGATCAATAAAGACATATATAAAACATGCCTGTACTAGGTAATTCTTTCGGAAAATTACACAATCAAATAGGTCGGATGGCATCTGTTAAAATACATGGAGTACTTTATGTGAAATCTCTTCCTATACCTAGATATTCAGCACTATAATTCTTTTGTTTCTAACTACCTTTCACAAGATTTAAGTCTTGGAATAATTGTAATTTTCTTTGACCTTCTTTAGAGTAATTTCGTTTACATCACCATGTGGTGTTTAGAAGAGCCACACAATGTCTTCTTGGATTTTCTCAGCAACATTTAACATTTAAAAAAAGGGGGGTTTCCTAAAGATTGAAAGAAATATAACACTGCTTGCGGGCTCCAGCTTCTCTCGGTTGCTGACAGCCACAGCTCAAGTGTGCAGCATGAAAGGATGACCGGAGGCTGAGCCTAGGGACTCTCCCCAGTTGTCCTACAAAACTCTGTGTGTCTCACCTGCATCGTGACAAGTTTCCATTAGTGGACAATAGCGAACCAGTTTCCTCAGCATGGCCATGTTTCATGTTTGATTACTTTCCTAGGTCAATTATTCAGTTTATTGTTCTATGTTGTTGTTTGATCAGTTGATTTTTTTATGAGATGCTGTGTTATTCATCAAATACTTATTTACTAGTCTTTTATTGTGGGCCTAGAGCTGTGTGGCCCCCTTGGCATTACCTATAGCAAGTATCCAGTATCCAGTCTTCTCTCTCTCCTCCTCCTTTAGATTAGTTCTAACATTTTCCTTTCTCCTCAGACCTTTAATATCCCTTTCCCGTAGCCAGTCCTGCCTGGTGACTCTCTTTTCACTTAGAGGAGATAAAAAGGAAGTAGAGGAGAGGCGAGGGAAGAGCGGGGGGAGGGGAGGAAAACAGGAGGGAGACAGCGAGGGAGGGAAAAGGAAGGAAGAGTGGATCAATTAGAACAAGTAGAGGAAATGCCAGAGGATGACCCATAGTGGTCATACTCTTGACAGACCCATCCCCCAGAGTTTGGGCACAGCCTGTGACCTGACTCCACCCAACAGAATATGGCAGAGATGACAGGGTATAAATCCTTGATTATGTTGCTATATGGCAAAAGTGAAGGGATTGTGTGGTGTAATTAAAGTTTCTAATCATTTGATTTTAAAGTAATCAAGGAAGAGATTATCCCGGAATCCTGCATAGGCCTGATCTAATCAGGGAGGCCCTTTAAATCTTAATGATAAGGTTAAGTGTTCTAAAACTTAGATCTATTAGTGTTTGCCCAATTGAAACACTTACCCAAACTCATAAAACTATATATTTAAACAGGTATTTTACTGTATTTAATTCTACCTCAGTAAATGTTTTAATTTAATGTTAAGACCCCCCTCTACAATGTGACTCTAACAATGCATTCTAATAATTCATTAGACCCAATGCAAGGTTGACAGGCAGAGATTATTTCCCCAGAACTAGCAAACCAGACTGCTAGTTTAGGTACTTATTTGTAATACTATTCATTGGGAAGAAATACCGAAAGTTTTATTCAAATGACAGTCGTGTCTTTGGTTTAATGCATTGTCTAGATATAACCTGAGTTTGCCCATACTCTGAAAAGTGGAATAAATAGGAAGATTCAACTCTTAAACCATGCAACTTTTTCCAGATTCATTAGGCATATTCAGTGAAGTATTGTGTATGGCTTCTCTAACACCACAACACATAGATGAGTCGTTGCTGTAGAGACTATATGGCCTGCAAAGCCTAAAATATTTACTATGAGGCCCTTTGTAGAAAAAGTTTGCCAACTTCTACTTTAGATAAGAGAACACATTCTTTCCACATGTAATCTCAAAAGGAATGAAACACAGATGACAAAATTGGTTAAGACTCCATAGCTGATATGTATACACTTACTAAGAAATCTAATAAACAATATTTGAAAATTCTAGTTCAGGGGCGCCTGGGTGGCTCAGTCAGTTAAGCGTCCGACTTCGGCTCAGGTCATGATCTCACGGCTCATGAGTTTGAGCCCCGCGTCGGGCTCTGTGCTGACAGCTCAGAGCCTGGAGCCTGTTTCAGATTCTGTGTCTCCCTCTCTCTCTCTGACCCTCCCCCGTTCATCCTCTGTCTCTCTCTGTCTCAAAAGTAAATAAACATTAAAAAAAAATTCAAAAAAAAAAAAAAAAGAAAATTCTAGTTTAGCCAACATGCCACAATTTTATAGCTTAAATGTATATACAAGCGGGAGGAGCGAAGATGGCAGAACAGCATGGAAGTTTTTTGTGTGTTTCGCATCCATGAAATACAGCCAGACTAACACTAAACCATCCTACACACCTAGAAAACTGACTGGAGGATTAACACAACGATCTGCACAACCTGAACCACAAAATTCAGTAGGTACACGGCGCGGAGAAGTGAACATGGGGAGCGAGAGGCACAGGAAGGGAGGTGCTTTTGCCAGTGGAGAGAGGACGGAGACTGGGGGGGGGGGCGAGAATACGGGAAAAGCACCCCTCCCCAAAGCAGCTGGAGAGAAAGTAGAAAATTGGAAACAGCTGCAGGGACTAAACTAAAAAAAGGAGAAAGGAGAAGGTTTAAATTCCATTAAGACTGTAAACAAGAGGAGTGCAGAGTCTGCAACTCCGCAGCTCCATACGTGGCGGTGCTCTGGTGGGAAGGGAGAATCACCAGGAACAGAGTGGGACCCGGGAGGATCTCGGGCCACATGGGGAAAAACGGTTCACTGCTGGAAGGACATTTGGTAGAGACTGTTGAAGCCACCTGGTCCCAGCAGACCCCAGAGGGTGGCCACATTCTCTGGTGCTGGAACAACGTCATTAAGGGTGAATCCTGGTGCCAGATGTGTGTTGTGATCTTCCCTAATCCCTGAAAAGCTGCTGCTACACCATCTCATGAACATTTTCGGGGGCAGGCTGGCACCTGGCTACAGTATCGGGGCACTGGCAGCAGCAGGGTCCAGCAAGCGTTCCAGGGTGCAGTCGACACTCAGCCATTGTTCATTCGGCCATTGCTCGGTAAGACCCTCCACAGAGGGGCAGAACGGGTCAAAGCTGCAGTCCTTCAGAAGTAAGGGGCTTGGGAAAGCAGCCACATATGAGACAAAACTCAGGAGAGAGGTACTGCCTGGGGCCTGGTCACAGAGAGTGAAAAAGCAGGGAGTGGACGAAAGCTGAAGACAGATGACAGGTGTGTGATTGCTGATCTGGGAGAACAGACTGGGTAGCTGGGTGGCACCATTTTCACCCCTCCGGCACATGCGCATACGCACCTACAGGGACTTCAATAATCCACCTCAGTAGGCTAGCAGCGCCATCTAGTGGAAAGCAGAGCCGTTACACTGAGCCCCGCCCAACTGGGCCAACCTTGCTCTTCAAGAACACAAGTCTCACCATCTACTTAGTATATGGACTATAAAGCGATACCTAGACTGACTTTTAGGGGAAAAAGAAGTAATTTCAGTCCTACTTCAATCTGTTAGCAGATTGAATTCAATTTTCTTTCTTTTTTTTTCTCTTTTACACTTCTTTTTCTTGAAAACAGAAAGAGAAAAAATTCATTTTTATTTTCAATTTTTATTAAAGATATTTTTCTTTAATTTTCATTACTATATTTTTTACTTTTGTATAAATTTTTTTAATTCTATTTTAAATCCATCATTTTATTTTAGTCTACTTCACTTATTCACCTTTTCAAATTTTCAAACAATCGCCTTTTTTTTCCTCTTTTTCTTTTCTTTTCTTTTTCTTGAATGCAGAAAGAGAAAAACTTCATTTTTACCTTCAATTTCTATTAAAAATATTTTTTAATTTTTTACTATATTTTTTGCTTTTATGTAAATTTTTTTAAAATTCTATTTTACTTCCATCATTTTATTTTGGTCTACTACAGTTTATTCACTTTTTCAAATTTTCAAACCATTTCTTTTTTCCTTTTTATTCTTTTTTCTTTTTTCTCTCATTTCTTTCCTTTTTCTTGAATATAGAAAAAGAAAAATTTATTTTTATGTTTAATTTTTAATAAAAATATTTTTCTTTAATTTTTTTCTATGTATTCTCTACTTCTGTGTATATTTTTTCAAATGCTATTTTACTTCCATTCTCTCATTTTAGTCTACTTCAGTGTATTCATTTTTCAAATTCTCAAATGGTTTCCTTTTTTTTTTCTTTCTTCCCCCCCGCCCCACTTTTTTTCTCTAATCTGTCAAACCACTTTCAACACCCAGACAAAAAAACATCTAAGATCTAGCATCATTTATTCGATTTGTGTGTGTGTGTGTGTTTAATTACTTAATTTTAATATTTTTTAATTTTAATTTTTTAATTTTAATTTATCTACCTCATTAATTCCTTTTCTCCCTTCAAAATGACAAAATGAAGGAATCCACCCCAAAAGAAAGAGCACAAAGAAATGACAGCCAGGGATTTAACCAACACAGATACAAGCAAGATGTCTGAACCAGAATTTAGAATCATGATAATAAGAATACTAGCTGGAGTTGAAAATAGATAAGAAACCATTTCTGCAGAGACAAAAGAAGTAAAAAATAGTAAGAATGAAATTAAAAATGCTATAACTAAGCTGCAATTACGGATGGATGCAGCGGCAGCAAGGATGGATGAGCAGAACAGAGAATCAGCGATATAGAGGACAAACTTATAGAGAATAATGAAGCAGAAAAAAAGAGGGACATTAAGGCAAAAGAGCACGATTTAAGAATTAGAGAAATCAGTGACTCACTAAAAGGGAACAACATCAGAATCATAGGGGTCCCAGAAGAGGAAGAGACAGAAATGGGGGTAGAAGGGTTATGTGAGCAAATCATAGTGGGAAAAGTTTCCTAACCTGGGGAAAGACACAGATATCAAAATCTAGGAAGCACAGAAGACCCCCATTAAATTAAAAAAACAGACCATCAACAAGGCATATCATAGTCAAATTCACAAAATACTAAGGCAAGGAGAGAATCATGAAAGCAGCAAGGGAAAAAAAGTCCCTAACCTACAAGGGAAGACAGATCAGGTTTGCAGCAGACCTCTGCACAGAAAATTGGCAGGCCAGAAAGGAGTGACAGGATATATTCAATGTGCTGAATCAGAAAAATATGCAGCCAAGAATTCTTTATCCAGCAAGGCTGTCATTCAAAATATGAACGAGAGATAAAAGTTTCCCAGACAAACAAAAATTAAAGGAGTTTGTGACCACTAAACCAGCCCTGCAAGAAATTTTAAGGGGGACTCAATGAAGGGAGAAAAGATGAAAAAAAATTTATATATATATTTATATAAATATATATATATATATATATATATATATATATATATATCTCAAAAGCAACAAAGATCAGAAAGGACCAGAGAACACCATCAGAAACTCCAACTCTAAAAGTATCATAATGGCAATAAATTCATATCTTTCAGTATTCACTCTAAATATCAACAGACTCAATGCTCCAATCAAAACACATAGGGTAATAGAATGGATAAGAAAACAAGATCCATCTATATGCTGTTTACAAGAGACCCACATTAGACCTAAAGACACCTACAGATTGAAAATAAGGGGATGGAGAACCATCTATCATGCTAATGGCCAGAAAAGAAAGCTGGAGTAGCCATACTTATATCAGACAATCTAGACTTTAAAATAAAAACCATATTAAGAGATGCAGAAGGGCATTATATCATAATCAAGGAGTCTATCCACCAAGAAGACCTAACAATTGCAAACATTTATGTGCCAAATGTGAAAGCACCTAAATATATAAATCAATTAATCACAAACATAAAGAAACTCATTGATAGTAATACCATAATAGTAGGAGACTTCAACACCCCACTCACAGCAATGGACAGATCATAATCAAAAAATCAACAAGGAAACAATGGCTTTGAATGACACACTGGACCAGATGGACTTAACAGATATATTCAGAACATTTCATCCTAAAGCAGCAGAATATACATTCTTCTCCAGTGCACATGGAACATTCTCCAGAATAGACCATATACTGGGACACAAATGAGCCCTAAGTAAGTACAAAAAGATCGAGATCATACCGTGCATATTTTCAGACCACAATGCTATGAAACTCGAAATCAACCACAAGAAAAAATTTAGAAAGGTAACAAATACTTGCAGACTGAAGAACATCCTACTAAAGAATGAATGGACTAAACAAGCAGTTAAAGAGGAAGTTAAAAAGTATATGGAAGCCAATGAAAATGATAACACCACAACCCAAAACCTCTGGGACGCAGCAAAGGCAGTCATAAAAGGAAAGTATATAGCAATCCAGGCCTTCCTAAAGAAGGAAGAAAGATCTCAGATACACAACCTAACCTTATGCCTTAAGGAGCTGGCGTAAAAAGAACAGCAAATTAAACCCCAAACCAGCAGAAGACAGGAAATAATAAAGATTAGAGCAGAAATTAATGCTATCAAAACCAAAAAAAAAAAAAAACAGTAGAACAGATCAATGAAACCGGAAGTTTGTTCTTTGAAAGAATTAACAAAATTGATAAAGCACTAGACAGTATGACCAAAAAGAAAAAGGAAAGGACCCAAATAAATAAATTCAAGAATGAAAGAGGAGAGATCACAAACAACACAGCAGAAATAAAAACAATAACAACAGAATATTATGAGCAATTATATACCAATGAAATGGGCAATCTGGAAGAAATGGACAAGTTCCTAGAGACATATACACTACCAACACTGAAACAGGAAGAAATAGAAAATTTGAACAGACCTGTAACCAGTAAGGAAATCGAATTAGTAATCAAAAATCTGCCAAAAAACAAGAGTCCAGGGCCAGATGACTTTCCAGGGGAATTCTACCAAACATTTAAGGAAGAGTTAACACTTACTCTCTTGAAGCTACTCCAAAAAATAGAAACGGAAGGAAAACTTCCAAACTCTTTCTATGAAGCCAGCATTACCTTGATTCCAAAACCAGACAGAGACCCCACTAAAAAGGAAAACTATAGACCAATTTCTCTGATGAACATGGATGCAAAAATCCTTAACAAGATATTAGCCAACCGGCTCCAACAATAAATGTATTGTTGGAGAAAGAAAATTATTCACCACGATCAAGTGGGATTTATACCTGGGATGCAGGGCTGGTTCAATATCCACAAAACAATTAACGTGATTAATCACATCAATAAAAGAAAGGACAGGAACCATATGATCCTCTCAATAGATGCAGAGAAAACATCTGACAAAATACCGCATCCTTTCTTGAAAAAACCCTCAAGAAGTAGGGATAGAAGGAGCATACCTCAAGATCATAAAAGCCATATATGAATGACTCAACGCTAATATCATCCTCAATGGGAAAAAACTGAGACCTTTCCCCCTATGGACAGGAACAAGACAGGGATGTCCACTCTCACCACTGTTATTCAACATACTATTGGAAGTCTTAGCCTCTGCAATCAGACAACACAAAGAAATAAAAGGCATCCAAATCGGCCAGGAGGAGGTCAAGCTTTCACTCTTCACAGATGACATGATAGTTTATATGGAAAACCCAAAAGATTCCACCAAAAAACTGCTAGAATTGATTCATGAATTCAGCAAAGTTGTAGGATATAAAATCAACACACAGAAATCCGTTGCATTCCTATACACCAACAATGAAGCGACAGAAAGAGAAATCAAGCAATTGATCCCATTTACAGTTGCACAAAAAAACATAAAATACCTAGGAATAAATCGAACCAAAGAGGTGAAAAATCTATATACTGAAAACTATAGAAAGCTTATGAAAGAAATTGAAGAAGACACACACACACAAAAATAAAAAAGATTCCATGCTCCTGGTTAGGAAGAACAAATATTATTAAAATGTCGATATTACCCAAAGCAATCTACATATTCAATGTAATCCCTATCAAACTAACACCAGCATTCTTCACAGGGCTAGAACAAATAATCCTAAAATCTGTATGAAACCAGAAAAGACCCCAAATAGCCAAAGCAATCTTGAAAAAGAAAACCAAAGCAGGAGGCATCACAATCCCAGACTTCAACTATACTACAAAGCTGTAATCATCAAGACAGTATGGTACTGCCACAAGAACAGACACTCAGATTAATGGAACAGAATAGAGAACACACAAATGGACCCACAAACATATGGCCAACTGATCTCTGACATAGCAGGGAAGAATATTCAATGGAATAAAGACAGTCTCTTCAGTAAGTGGTGCTGGGAAAACTGGACAGCGACATGCAGAAGAATGAACCTGGACCACTTTCTTACACCATACACAAAAATAAACTCAGAATGAATGAAAGACTTCAATGTAAGACAGGAAGCCATCAAAATCCTCGAGGAGAAAGCAGGCAAAAACTCTTTGATCTTGGCCTCAGCAACTTCTTACTCAACATGTTTCCAGAGGCAAGGAAAACAAAAGCAAAAATGAACTACTGGGACCTCATCAAAATAAAAAGCTTCTGCGCAGCAAAAGAAACAATCAGCAAAACTAAAAGGCAACCAAAGGAATGGGACAAGATATTTGCAAATGACATATCAGAGAAAGGGTTAGTATCCAAAATCTATCAAGAACTTCTCAAACTCAGAACCCAAAAAACAAATAATCCAGTGAAGAAATGGGTGAAAGACATGAATAGACACTTCTCCAAAGAAGACATCCAGATGGCCAACTGACACATGAAAAAATGCTCAACATCCTTCATCATCAGGGAAATACAGATCAAAACCACAATGAGATACCACCTTACACCCGTCATAATGGCTAACATTAACAACTCAAGCAACAACAGATGTTGGCGAGGATGCAGAGAAAGAGCATCTCTTTTGCATTGTTGGTGGCAATGCAAGCTGGTGCAGCCACTCTGGAAAACAATAGGGAGTTTCCTCAAAAAACTAAAAATAGAACTACCTTATGACCCAGCAATTGCACTACTAGGCATTTATCCACAGGATACAGGTGTGCTGTTTCAAAGGGACACATGCACCCCCATGTATATAGCAGCACTATCAACAATAGTCAAAGTATGGGAAGAGCCCAAATGTCCATCGATGGATGAATGGACAAAGAAGATATGGTATATATATACAATGGAGTGTTACTCGGCAATCAAAAAGAATGAAGTCTTGCCATTAGCAACTACGTTGATAGATCTGGAGGGTTTTTTGCTAAGTGAAATTAGTCAGTCAAAGAAAGACAAAAATCATATGACTTCACTCATACGAGGACTTTAAGAGACAAAACAGATGAACATAAGGGAAGGGAAATAAAAATAATATAAAAACAGGGAGGGGGACAAAACAGAAGAGACTCGTAAATATGGAGAACAAACTGAGGGTTACGGAAGGGGTTGTGGGAGGGTGGATGGGCTAAATGGGTAAGGGGCACTAAGGAATCTACTCCTGAAATCATTGTTACACTGTATGCTAGCTAATTTGGAAGTAAATTTTAAAAAAATAAAAAATTAAATTAAAAAGAAATGTATATAAAAGCATTAAAATTTGTGATTGTTGTCTGAGGTAACTGAATGGTATTTTTAATTCCATCTGTGCACCCCAGGTTTTGTTGGATCATGAACATGAAAGCAACCATTGTCTTTCTGGGAATATCTTACATTCAGCACTCAGGGGCCTGGGCCCTGGTTTTACTCATTCCTTCTATGTCTACACTTATGGCCATGATAACTCTTCATATGATGCACTGTAACCTGATTCATCAGCCAGAAAAATGTAAGTAAACCACATTCTACATTAATTTTTTGGTTTTCATGGTTTTCTCAACACATTTCTTCCTCTTTGATCCCCGGTAACTTCTCTTTCAACTCACAGAATTTGTAGATTCTACCAATTACTACACTTGAGAGCAACAAAGTCTCCAAGAATATCAACAATCTCTAATTTCTTTTACTTTTCCCTTGTTAAAAAAGGTTTACTAATGGGTTATTTTTAAACATAAACAAAAGTAGAAAAAAATCATGTAACCACTCTATCGAGCTCTCAGCTTCAATTATTATCAACTCCACTCACTCTTTTCCCCATCCCTCTTGGTAATTTTGAAGCAATAATGAAACATTATAGCATTTCATTTGTGCATATGTGTGTAAATTACATACTTTAAAAAATATTCACGATGTCATTATTACATACACACACACAATGAAAGACACACAGTGAGAATTTAACACCATTGAATATCTGGTCACTGTTAAAAATCTCTGTCGTCATTTTTTAATTTTTATTTACCTTTCATTTTTTAAAATGTTTTTATTTTTGATAGAGAATCAGAACACAGCAGGGGAAGAGCAGGGAGAGAGAGAGAGAGAGATAGAGAGAGAGAGAGACAGAGACAGAGACAGAGACAGAATCAGACTCCAGGCTCTGAGCTGTCAGCACAGAGCCTATGCGGGACTTGAACTTGATAACTTTGAGATCATGAGCTGAGCCGAAGTTGGACGATTAACCAACTGAGCCCCCAGGAACCCCTCTGCTTCCATTTTAAAAATTTGTTTATTTTTTGCTTTGTTCAAATCAAATCCAAATAAGGTTTGTACATTCCAAATGGCAAATACGTTCCTTAAATCTACTATATTCCCCTTTCATTTGTCTCTTCCTCTTTCATTTCTGTCTCTTTTCAATTTATTAAAGAAATCTAAACATTCCATGGAGCATTTCTCGTATTCTCGATTTCTCTCATTACATCCACATGTGTCAGACATTTCTCCTTCTTATGTCCTGTAAATTCTCTGAAAGACCTAGATGCTTGATCACATTAAGATTTGGGAGTGGGGGCAAAATTCCTTCATAGATGGTGTTATATACTTTGGCCAAGAGGCGTGATGTCTGATTATCTCTGCTTTTGCAGTAACAGTCCCCACTGAAAATTTCTGCTCAAGTCCATACTCCACTGTAGGTTGCAAGGTGGTGATATTCTGTTTCCTCCTTTATTAGCTGAAATAATTCTATAAAGAGAAATGTCTCCTCATTAATTATACATAAGTACAGTTTATATAAGAAAAAGAAAGCAAATGTTCAATTTTTTCCTCTATTTTTAGACTTTCAAATTAATGAGTTGAGCTTCAATATCTTCCATAGGTGATCTGTTGTTTTTATTTTTAAGTTTATTTATTTATTCTGAGAGAGAGACAGAGAGAGACAGAGAGAGACAGAGAGAGAGAGAGGGAGAGAGAGAGAGAGAAGGGGAAGGACAGAGAGAGGGAAAGGGAGAATCCAAAGCAGGCTCCAGGCTCCAAGCTGTCAGCGCAGAGCCTGACACAGGGTTCAGACTGACAAATGGTGAGATCATGACCTGAGCTGAAGTCAGATGCTCAACCAACTGAGCCACCCAGATGCCCCCTTAGTAATCTTAGACTGACACTACCACCACCAGTATGGTTGTTGAGAACAGTTTCAATACTCTTGCAGGTGTTTTTCTTTATGTTATAAACCCTAGGAATGTACACCAAAATTATTATTTTTAAAGTTACTTATTATAGTTTCTCTCCATCTGGTTATGTCACTAACTTTATACACAATTAACTGTATTTGTTCCATTTTTCTTCATACTTAGACATATTTTTAAAATTTAATTTTGTTTTAAGTCATGGAAATAGTTTCATGTATCTTAAATTCATGTACAAAACAAGGTCTATTTATATTCCTATATACCTTCCTATTCCCTTAGGTGTTTGTTTACATTAAAAATTTTTTTTTAATGTTTTTGTATTTATTTTTGAGAGACAGAGACAGAGACAGAGACAGAGCAGGAGCAGGGGAGGGGCAGAGAGAGAGGAAGACACAGAATCCGAAGCAGGCTCCAGGCTCTGAGCTGTCAGCATGGAGCCCAACATGGGGCTCAAACCCATGAGCCATGAGATAATGACCTAAGCCAAAGTCCCACGCTTAACCAACCGAGCCACCCAGGTGCCCCTGTTTACACATTTGTAAAGAATTATCCTCCCATTTTTGCAATAAGGGAAAATATTAAAATTTTATATGTGTGTGTATGTCTCCATGTATGTATTTTTCCCCTCTTTATATAAGCAGTAGTGTATTACTACTCACTTTTCTCACCTGATTTCTTAGTTAATATGACCTAGGGATCGTGTCATAATTGTATTTGAAAATATGCCCCATTCCTTTTTATAGCTGCCTGGTACTCCATGGTGTAGTAAGCCATTGTTTATTTTACCAATCTCATGTTGACGGACATTGGGTTGCTTTTGGTTTCTTTTTTTTGCTTTTGCTGTTAAGTAGAATCTACTGAATAGCTTGATGCAATCCTCTCTTTGCATTTTTTCCCTAGCTTAACTTAAAAGTAGGACTGTTAAGCCAAAAAAGTAAATTTACATACAATTTTGCTATATTTTGGCAAATTCCCTTCCATAGTGGTTGTACCATATGGGTTTCCACCAAAATGCATGAGAATGCCCACTTCCCCACAGTCTCTACAACAGAGTAATGTCAAACTCTTGAATTTTTACCAATTTGAGTGTGGAAAATGGTATCTCACTAAAGTCTTAATTGACATTTCCTTTATTATGAGAAAAGTTGAACCAATGTCTTTTCAATGCTTAGAATAATTTGTATGTCTTTCAGTGAACTATCTATTCATACATCTAGTCCATTTTTTTCCCTATAGGATTGTGCACTTTTGATTTTTTAGAAGATTTTTCTATAGTGGAGATGTTAACTCTTTGTATATGATAAAAGTTATAAATATTATTCCCCATTTATCAAATATCTTTTAACTTCCATTCTTGTGTTATTTTCCATGCACAAGATTTTTAAGTCTGTTTTGTCTTTTCTTTGGGGGGAGTGGTTATGTTTATAATAAAATTTATCATTCTTCTCCCTAATTGCTTCTATATTTTGAATCATATTGGAAAAGTTTTCCTCACTTTCAGATTATAAAGAAATGCTCTCATGTTTTATGTCAGTTTTCATATTCTTTTTTTTTTTACCTTTGTATCTCTGACCCATTTCGAAGTATATTAAAATAGGTTTTAAGAGTGAACTCAACTTTATCACTTTTCTTTGTAACTCTCAACTTATCCAGCCTCACTTATTTAAAAGTCTACATTTTCCCCACTAATGTGAGATGCCACCTTCATTGTATACAGTCACTTGCACTGCTGGAGTTTCTATTCTGTTCCTTTGGTCAGTCTGACAATTTATTTATCTATCTTGTCTGACTGTGGCCTTAATTTCTAACATTTTTTTTTTACTGTATAGTTGTCTATACAGCTGCTATCACTAAGAATGATGCAGTGAGTTGTATTTTTAAAAATTAAATACATTCACCAATGTTACTTCATCCTTCCCTCCCCCATACCTGTGACGTGGGCAGAGTGGGTACCATGTATCCTTTCATAGCTCAGACTCCATATGCTTTGCTCTGCAGTATATGAAGCAGCACCTCTTCGAATCTTTACCATTTTATCTACCATATTATTTTGTTTTTAAATTTTTTCTAATGTTTATTTATTTTTGACACCGAGAGAGAGACAGAGCATGAGTGGGCGGAGGGTCAGAGAGAAAGACACACACACAGAATCCGAAGCAGGCTCCAGGCTCTGAGCTGTCAACACAGAGCCCGATGTGGGGCTCAAACTCACAGACCGTGAGATCACGACCTGAGCCGAAGTTGGATAACGACTGAGCCACCCAGGCGCCCCTATCTACCATATTATTTTGAAACTATCTACTTATAATTATAATTGGGTATTCCCGTGTCTGATAAATGCTTGGAATATGGTAAATGTTCAGTGTCTGTTATCATTAAACTGAGTGCAGAAACTGAGGCATAATTAAATAAAAGACTTACCAAGGACCTCGTGGAAAATAGCTGAAGTGGAACCAGAACCCAAGCCTTATTTTTCTCAGACCGGAGCCCACTTTATTATACTACATATGGGAGCATGGAAAATATCATACACAGAAGCCCCTGCCCCTGTTTGTCAGAGTCCTATGGTCTGTGGATCACAGCTAAGCAGTGCACATCCTCCTGATGGTCTGTGGAATGGGTTCAATGTGCAAAAAAGGTGTCTGAGAGACAGTCTTTGTCAGCCCCAGATAGCAAAAAAGAGAAAAATGGAAAGTATAGAGTTTTATTGAAAGACAATGTTAGCCGTTTTTGGAGTGTGTAATTATCAAATACTTCTGGATTTTTGTGAATATATATCTTTACAATTTTTAAAATTTTATATATACATAACATTTTTAGATGCAAATTTTTCTAAATAATGATACACCATCCATCCATTTGCTTCCTGATTTCTTATTTGAGAATAAACTTATTTGAATTAAGAAATGCAATTCTTCAAGTAAGAACAGATACATATAATCAACTGTTCACCGCCAATCTATTTGTAGTCCATATGTTACATATTTTAACATATGATAAAGTAACCCTTCTTTGGAAATTTACAAGGAAAAATTTTATTACCAGCAACCAAAAGTATAATAGAAAATGTTCGCGGGTAGTTTACTTTACACAATACTCTATAAAGTGAATACCTTGTTGTTTTTAGTTTTGTTTTGTTTTCTATTTTTGAGTTATAAGATCACCCAACTATGATGTGGTAAAACTCTGTCTTCCCTCTTAGAAAAGTATATAATCCTTATTTTGGCTTCTTCTTCTCTGATGACTAAATTGGAAATTCCTCAAAGCTGTAATTCAAAGCCATAGGTGACCTTAAAGAAATGATTTTTTATATGCTACCTTTTATTTTAAGGTAACTTTTCAAATGTGGACCATGCATTCCATTATGTTTAGCTGTCAAGCACGGCCTTCATTTGCATTTCTTCCCACTGCTATAATTTTGAGAACTGGCAGGTGACCAAAGAAGAAAAAATGTGCATCTACCATCAGAGTGCAATGTAGGCTTTTTTTATTATAATTAAGTAGCATAGATATTCATGATTAGATCAAGGTCAGAGGAGCAGAACATCAGAGCCAAGGACTTAAAGGTACAAAGAATAGAAAAATTGCTTTCTAAAGTTTTTTTTAAATAGTAATAGCTACAATCTTTAAGTTTTGCAATAAAACATTTAAAATAGCTCATCTGTTTTATTTTAAAATGTGCACGCCTGGTGTGTTTGCCATGCACATTTGAACCAGAGCTTGAAGTCTCCATTGTATTTTCATTCCAGTTTTTTTTTTTTCAACTTCCCATTTCTGCTCCTGGTGCAGAAAAGCAATTTGAAAATTATAATGACAATGGATTTTTTAAAAAAGCTGAGTCTACACGACACCCAAAATTATTTGTACAGAAGGCTTGAATTTTCTATTAAGTCTAATGGATGAATCCAAGAAGATGGTGCGATATCTAGACGTAGATGTTTTCAACAGGATATCCCTAACATTCGGGGATAACTCCACGGTTTGATGGGACAACCGCTGCTCTCCTTGGGCAGACAGATTACTGTACAGTTCCTTCCCTTGCCTTCTCTAGCTACCTTGTGACTCCCTCCCAGTCCAGCTGATCAATTTAGGCTTGCTACATCCCTGCCTTCTTTCCCTCTGACTTAAAACCTGTATAGTACCTTATCTACTCCTTCTCAATTGCCTTGGCTAACTTTTCTCCCATGATAGTCTTCTAACTGATGTGGAGCCCTAGGATGCATTCCAGGGACCCCATGTCTTCCCACACTCTTTTCTTAAGTGATCGCTAATCCCACAGTTTGTAATGGCAACTATACCCCAAAACACTCAAGTTCATATTGACCTCACCTTGAAACTCACATATCCAACTTCTATTGGACCTTTCTTTATGGTGGAAAACTTTTACTTTTCAATTTAATACATTCTTACACAGTTTCTCTCCCTTTTCCATTCATATATATGTATTGTGAAATTCAGAAATAAGACATCTAATCAAATTGTAGATTGACCATGCATTCATTGCTCTCTCTCAAAACCTCATCAAAATAAAAATACAAAGGGGGCTCCTGGGTGGCTCAGTCAGTTAAGCATCCGACTGTTGATCTCAGCTCAGGTTTTGATCTCAGGGTTGTGAGTTCAAGCCCTGTGTTGGGCTCCACTCTGGGCATGAAGCTGACTTAAAAAAAATAAAAATAGATAATAATAAAATCAAATACAGAAACAAAAATATATGAGCTCTCAAAAATGAATAGAAAATAAGTCATTAGAAGATAAGAGATTTTCGTACATTTCTTGAAGACAAGGCTCAACATTTTAACTTGGTTTTTTAATGGTCCTCTCAAACTTAACCTGACCAAAATTCAACTCCTGATTCATTCAACTGCAACCGAGCCCCTTTCCTGTGTTCCCTGTCTCAGTGTAAGTCACCCACACCCAGTTTTTTAGGAGAAAAATAAGTAGTCATCCTCAAATTTTCTCTTTTGCTCAAACTCCCCCCACATCAGAAAATACTGCCAGTTGTTCAAACATACATCCTATCCTGTCTGCTTCTCTTCTTTGCTACCACTACATCCAAGTCACCACTACCTCTCGCCCTCTCTCAGCTTCCCTTCTTGTTTTCCAAAATGTATTATCCAAGTACACATCCTATAATATCTCTCCTCTGCATAAAATTTTTTAATGGTTTCCCATAACACTGAGGCGGGGAAACTCCAAGCTCCATACTTTAGCCTGTAAAGTCTGATCTCTGACCAACTCTTGGGCCTCACTTCCTTCCAATCTTCTTACTAACTGAGCTATTGCCTCATCGACCTGTACCATTCCTGAATCTCTCTCAGCTCATTTCTACCCTATGACATGCCTGGCATATGCTTCCTCCATGTCTTTTCCCTACTTCCAGTCATTCAGTCCTCAGTTCAAATTTCCACTCTTTTGGTTGTGTCTGTATCTCATAATGAGTGTCTGTCTTATCAGTCCATTTTGGTTTCATCATTGAACTCACCTGATATTTTTCTGCTTGGTTAGTGTCTCTCCCACCAGAAAGATAACTGAGGGATTTGTGAGTCTTGTTCACCACTATATTCTCAAGAATGAAAGTCCTGGGCACATAGTAGCTACTTAATATGTTGAATGAATGAATTATTGCATTCACATTTGTTTGGAATCAATTATGTGCCCTTGCTGGCCTAGCTAAAATTCTAGACCTCATTCATTATCGATCATTTCTTGTTCTTTTTTTTTTTTTTAATTTTTTAATGTTTTATTTATTTTTGAGACAGAGACAGAGCATGAGCAGGGGAGAGGCAGAGACAGAGGGAGACACAGAATCCGAAGGGGGCTCCAGGCTCTGAGCTGTCAGCACAGAGACCGACACGGGGCTCAAACCCACAAACTGTGAGATCATGACCGGAGCCAAAGTTGGATGCTTAACCAACTGAGCCACCCGGCCGCCCCAGTCATTTCTTGTTCTTAACCATTTTGTTTTTGTTGTTTCATATCACCCTATCAGATATAATTTTACTTGTTTAAATAAATTCATTTTTCAAAGTGTGTATTCAGTTGAAGCCAGTGCTACTCAAAGCCTTGCCCGCGGA
Organism: Panthera pardus; assembly: GCF_024362965.1. Classification (NCBI taxonomy): domain Eukaryota; kingdom Metazoa; phylum Chordata; class Mammalia; order Carnivora; family Felidae; genus Panthera; species Panthera pardus. The sequence goes on from NW_026526991.1 coordinate 91,712,294, forward strand.
GAAGTGCTGATCAATGAACTGTTTGTTACTGGAGTGCAACAAAATAAATATAGACACTGAGAGAAAACATGTAGGAATATTTACAGAAAGTTAGATTTTATGTCTGTTGAATGTAATAATAAAAATATCAGGATTTATATTTTATATGTCTTTGTTTTATTCTTTAGGTATTCCATTTTATTATATTTTAAAAATGTATTGACCATAATAGTTGAGACTTTTTTTAAAAACCTTTTTTTAACACAACTAGTTCAAGAAGCAATAATCTAAACTACTTCTCCTTAGAAATAATATGCGGGGTACCTGGGTGGCTCAATCGGTTGACCATTCGACTTCAGCTCAGGTCATGATCTTGTAGTTCATGAGTTCAAGCCCCACATCGGGAGGGCTGCTGTCAGCACAGACAGGGCTGCTCTCTTTCTGCCTCTCCCTCACTTGCACTCTCTAACTCTTAAAAATGAAAAAAAAAATAGAAATGATAAAGATATTTAACTGTTTAATAATACTGCAGGTATCAACTTACCATGCATTAAGAGCAGATGCAAGCTTATTTTGCAACAAATAGTGACTTACTTAAACAAAAAAGGAATAATGAGTTCAAAACGTATTTAATGTAATTTCCTGAATTTAAAAAATAGAAAATTAGGGAGAATATTTTTGGAAATACTCTTTCTTCTTGTGAATAGTTATCATTTCATCATAAAGCCTATTTGAAAGCATAGAACATGTTGGATTAATGCCAGTAATAACCCTACTATCTGCACAGCACTCTTTTGTAAAAGGTGAGCAGAGAACAGGTTGATGAGCAACAGAGGCGAGATCACAAGGGAATGTCAGGGAGTTAAGCCTCCTCACCCAGAACTGTTCAAATTCAGTCTCCAGACTGTTCATCAAGACATTCTCAGCTCTCGTCTTACTAAAATCTTAACTCAACTAATTGAAATAGCTAGGAAAGTCTCATAATAGAGCAGTTCTTCCTGCAATAATAAAAAGATGTCCCTGTTCTTTCCTAAGAGACACAACCACTCACAGGTGCTTCTGTTCCCTTGGCCCTCTCAGTCCCTGGGCTTTCATCTGTGTCTGGCAATAGTGACTACAGATATGAGCTCATAGGAGATGCAATTATTCCGACATACTTCCACTTGACCTCAACACACTTCACAGAGGCCACCAAAGAGCCACTGCTGTAATCATTCTTGGTCACTACCAATTTGGGCTGGATTTGATTCAGTGACTTAGAGGTTAAAGGTTCCATATTCAATTACCAGGCCCCCAGCTTCCTCAATTAATCAAAGCCTGACATAATAGGTCTATTACAACTCTTAAAAGAGATCAAATCAATATAATCACTCTATAACCATAAAAAGAAATATTAATAAATATTCTTTATTTAAATATAAAAACCAATACTCTGTGGCATTTAAATGAATTTGGTTAGAATGTATTTCATCTAGCATTTTATTGTGGGAAACTTGAACGTAAACAAAATGACAATCAAACTATACTCTGCGTTTTTATAGCGGCCTTCTTGGGAGAAACTCAAACATTTTTACATTTATTATATCATTTATCCCTCAACCATGGTTTGGTGTCTATGTAATTTGTGGAAGGGTTTATTTGGTCAAGGGAGTACTATGAAAAATTGTAACAATTATGATGGCGCACTGAATTGCTAACTAAACAGGGTGGGGGGGGGGTAGTCTCTTATCTGTTTTGTATCAGGAAGTCCTAATGGAGTCAAAGAAAAGGTGGAATCTGAAAGATCATAAAAAAAAAAAAAAAGCAACAATGAGGTTGCAAATCACGAGCAGTAAGTGACTGCTAACATCTGAAGCAATAAAATGCTTCTGATGCCAAAGTGACAGCCATATAAACCCAGAGGAAACTACTGGAAAAGTCAAAAGCCAGCTAATCCAATCTGAACTTTTAGTGACACTATCAACATGTATAAAGTCATTTGAAGGGTTCAAAGTTTAACCTTATATCTGAAATTCAAGGATAAAGTCAAAGCAGAGAATACATTTTGCTTCATTTCCATGTCAAAATAAGAAACCACCCTCTACCTGACAAGTGAGGATTATTTATATAAGAGTTTATATTAAAAAAATAGTAATAGTTCTTTGTGTTAAGGCTGTAAAAGAAAGTTCTGGTTGTCTTGTTCATTAATGAGTTAGACTTCTAAGAGATTGTGGAATTTCTTACTTTGGTGTTTTATTTTGTCACCTTTCTTCCCTTTTTAGTATGTTCCCATTGATCTTACTTTTTTCATTTTTTACATCAGCTGTCAAGCACCACCTTGGGCTGGTCACCAGGATGCCAGAACCCTTGTCAGAAGCTTGTTCCTTTGAATTCAGCCCCTTGAGTGCTAAAACCTTCTCGCTCACTTTACTGCCCTTCATCCTTGCAATTGTCATCTTTCTGATTGACATCTTGGAAAATTGAAGAACAATTCCTTTACTAATACATAACATTTCAAATTCATTGCAGGCTACTCCCTCCTGACAACCTTTGGGGTGTTTGTTAATGCACTGAAAACATGCTGTCTGCAATATTGCCGTCTTGCCAGAGATGTGACCAGCTGGTTAGACCACGCCAAGAAAAAAAATGGTGGCTGCTACAGTGAGCTTCACGTGGAAGATACAAAATTTTTCTTCACCTGTCTCCCTCTCCTCATTTTTCAGCTCCTTTACAGAATATGCATCATGCAGGTAAGGAGGGGTAATTAATATTACCCCCAAAACAATAAAATGATTGCATGTGAACCTTACCAGTAACTATTTTCATCCCAACAAGCTCTTCTCATATACTTTGTCAGGCAGTTATCCCATAAATGCTTCTCATCATTACAGGCTCTAATTTGAAGAGACAAGTGGGGTCAGGCAGAGGTATACCTGAGAACCTAGTATGTAAAACGAGAAATGTCTTCCAGAAATTGTGGACGATATTTCGGAGTGCATGTTCACAAGGCATAAGAGCAATGCATGAAAAAATGAAATCTATGGGCAATTCCCCCACCTTTTTTTAACCAAAGGTTTTGCCTTCCTCCTTCATTAAACCTTTAAAAGCCAGTACTCACATGTAGCTAACTTGACTGATTGAAGTACCACCTCCACTGTACTCTTAAGTACATGTGCTAATGAACAAGTGATTCTTTCCCCACCCACCCTTAGTTCCTTGGTGATTCAGTCCCTATGCGGTGGAGAAATGAAAGGGAAAAACAGCAAGGCCAAAGCAACTTTTATAAATATATGTGATAAAAAATAATTCCAATGTGATAATGGTCAAAGACTAACTTTCTTAGGAAGAAATATAAATGATTATAAAGTCTTTGAAGAAATTCAGGACTATATTTGCTGTCAGCCCACAACTTGAAATTTAAATGGCTAATGATCTGAGTTATATTCACAAATCCTAGAGCAATAGAGCTGAAAAGAAACTTAGAGACTAATTTACTCAACTACTTCGTTTGTTGAAGAAGAAACCGACGCTCAGTAAAATTAAGCGATTTTTGGAAGGGATGGCTAAGTCACACAATTATGAAAGGAAAAACAAATCTACCTGCTGGCTCGTAGTATAATGCTTGCTCTAATAGACTAGGGGTCAGCAAATTACTGCCTGCAGGCCAAATCCAGCCCACCGCTTTTTTTTTTTTGCAAGATAAAATTTTTTTATATGCAAGATAAAATGGATTTTATATTTTCATATGCTTGAAAAAAAATCAAAATAAAAAACTATTTTATGGCTCATGAAAATTCTATCAAATTCAAGATTCAGGGTCAATAAATAAAGTTTTATTTGAACACAGCCATTCTATGTCTCCTTATGTATGAAGCAGCAGGGTCCAGTGGTTGCAATAGAATCAGTATGTGGAAATTTTTTCTGTGTGGCCCTTTGCAAAAAGTTTCCCAAGAACCCTTGCTGTAAACAATACATGAAAGCTAAGTTGATTTAGTAGATTCAGCCTCCCTCCTGACTCCACAGTAGGAACTAGCACAAAAAGACAAAAATATTACCAGTATAAATGATCATTAATATCATATACATCTTAAAATGATAAAATTAATAATAAGTACAAAATTACTAAGTGGTCCATAGCTAGCCTCAAACCTTCTATGCAATCAGCACAAATTTATCTTCATAACGCAGTGACACTTGATTTTTTTTATTAAATTCAAGCCTTTTTTGCAAACTGACATAATTTTTTAATCTGACATAAATTACCATATATTTCAATAAACCAACTTTTAACTATCTCACTAAATCTAGAGGCCCAGTTATTGATCACTTATATGTGTCACAGCTCCTAAAAGATGACATCATAGTATCTCATTTAATTCCCACAGCAAGTTTACGATGGCTGATATTATGATGTTAAATCTGAGGCTCAGAGACATTAAGTAACTTGCACCTTGCTTACAGTCACCTTACTAAAAATGGCATTTCAACTCAGGGCTGGGATCAACAACCACGCTTTTCTGTTCCCCACAATGCCTCCCTTGCAGCCGGGTTAAAAACCCCTGACACAGATGTACGGGTGCCAAAATCATACACACTAATATCATGCCAGAAAGATTTTTCAAAAAAGTTTAGAATGTATTTCTCAAGGGAGGTGGAGGAAACTTCCAACGGGACAGGCTGAAATTAGATTTTTACCTTCAGATGAAATAATCACCAGCATAAAGGCGATCAAAGCACCAAGAATAAAACATCCTCGAATTCCATATTTTAAATTTAGTAGCCATTATTGACCTTCAGTTCCAAGGCATACATTTAAAATATGTTGATATTAAGGCTCATGATGTTGCCATTTGACATTACTGGCCACTCAAAGGTGAAAATGAATCTCTATTGACAGCAATTATTTCTGAATACTCAGAGGCTTGTATGAAATAAAAGTATTTAAAATTTTAAAAGGGGATGATTTCAGAACTTGAGGCAGAAGCAGAAATGATTTCAAGCTTTCAAGACACTGGAGCCTTTTCTTAAATTAGGCAATATATTAATATTGCTTCACTAAAGATTAATAGTACATTCACCACATTATTAAGTTAACAGGTTTCTGTGTCTGTGATTCATGCCGATAATAACTTTATTCCTATTAACAATAATTCTCATTTGAAATCAGTAACAGAAACTCCCAAGTTATGCTGGGAGCCTTTCAGTCTTAGAGCCGATCTGCTGCCAGCATTTTTTTTAAAAAACATCTTTCATTTTCCTCTGATTGGGGGATACGTGCTTAATAATTTTATTAAACTAGGGCAGAACTAGCTAATTTTTCCCTTCAGTCTTGCCATCTGAATTCAACCAAAGCAATCTTTGTTTATAATCCTAAAGGTCAAATTAAAGACTGGAAGATAAATTATCACCAGGACAAATTTTATAGAGATAGAAAGAATGTCCCTGAAAATACGGTCCATTCCTGGGTTTAGGCAGTTAACGTTGCAATAGGCTCATTTTACAAGCGGTGGGCTCGTTAACAGCTGCACTTATGACTCTGACTCTTCTGCCCTCTGAAATAGTGCAATTGATAACAGAGAAGGAGTCAGTGAAAGTTTCAAACAGGAAGTTATCATTCGGGTATTTGAGTAGTGCTGTTCTCCCAATACAGCGATAAGGCAGAAGTCTTACTGCGGTGAATGCACGGCCAGAAAAATGGTTTGGAGAATCCATTTCTTAAGGACAGATTTGGGGTGACTTCCTCTCCAAGCCACTTAGCAGCTTTGTGTTCCAGTGGGAATTAAAGAAACACTATGCACTATGAATAATAGTGAGTGATTGCAACAAAGTTCACAAACTAGAAAAGTGAAGAGACGCCCTCTTTCCTGTGACACTGTGCTTATTAACAAGAGGTTTGGAACATGTGAACAGGCTCCAAGTTAGGGTTAGGCTTTCAGTGAAAATTATTAGGGTTATTTAAATTTTTTTTTTAGTGTTTATTTATTTTTCAGAGAGAGACAGAGACAGAGCATGAGCAGGGGAGAGGCAGAGAAAGAGGGAGACACAGAATTCGAAGCAGGCTCCAGGCTCTGAGCTGCCAGCACAGAGTCCAACGCGGGGCTCGAACTCATGAACCGTGAGATCATGACCCAAGCTGAAATCGGACACTTAACCAACTGAGCCACCCAGGTGTCCCAGGGTTATTTTAAAAATGAAGAAATTCAGACACTACACTGAGAGTTTGGGATGGGGTAGAAGTTTTCTTTGTTTTTGCTTTTTGGTTTTTGGGGGTTTTTGTTTGTGTTTTCATTTCTTATCTGCTAGTTTATTATGCAGATCTTTTTCATGCAGCTCCCTTTGTGGTCCTCCAGTGTCACATACTTAGTTTAAAACGAGAGTGTAAACACAAGTATATATTTTTTCTCTTTTTTTGTGTTCTCTTCTCATTGTAGAAGTGAAACCAATCCAAGGAGCCCACAAAGGCAACCTGCTACGAGTGCTATGTTTCTACCCTGGGCCCCTCTTCTTAGTAAAAAATCATTCCTATCTATTTTGTCACCAAACTACATGCTATTTGAAGGATTTTTTTTCTAGCCCCCAATTTTTTTCATCAGGTTAAAAAGAAACATCCTTAATACTTTCTACTGGTTTTTAGTTTGTTGTTTGGGGAAAAAAGTCTATTTGTTTATATGGAAAATTATATACTTTTTATATGTCATTTGATTTCTTATGTGTCATCCTAAGCACTTTCCATAGGAGAAGTAAGAAGTTAGACTGAAGGACAAAAGCTTCCTCCATAAAGAATCAGTAGTTTTGCCAAAGACTAAATAGAACTCATACTGCCTTTTCTCAGCTCATAGTTGGGACGTTGAAGATCTGGGGAACATCCAGCTCATCTGCCCCAGAGAATGTGTAAGGGGCAAGGACATCATCTGCAGGATGCTGTCTGCAAAGTTAAATCACTATCTTGATGCCAGTTCCTTTCCCCCTCAAATACAGATTCCTTCAGGATATTATGTGCAGACCATGAATTCTAACCTGAATTTGGATGGATTTCTCCTGCCAATTGCAGCAATGAATGTCGTCAGCATTCTCCCACTACTAATTCTGGCTCCTTTTATGGAGTATTTCAGTACCTGCCTCTTTCCTTCTAAGAGAGATGGATCATTTCTGTTGGCATGCATTAGTAAGTACAACTGACCATCTCAGGTGAATTGTTTGCAACTTTGTAAAATACACAACACTCTGCTAAGGTCTAAGCTAGCTATATGTTGCGGAGTAGAGACCGATTTTGACAAATTGGGAGGAAAGTGAATGCGAGAGTCATAACATGCAGCTTCTCAAGTCTCTCTGCGGACATCCGTGCCCCATTTTCTTCCCATCCTTTTATACCTCCTCAGAGGACACAGCTGATATAAAGACATGGTGAAACTTCCAAGACCACCGAATGGCCTATCTTTCCTCGATTGAGGCGGTCTTTATTCCTAAATCAGTGCTAACTATGTTTTTAAAACTTAACACAGGAAGGGGTGCCTGGGTGGCTCAGTCAGTTAAGTGTGCAACTCTTGACTTTGGGTCAGGTCATGATCTCACAGTTTGTGAGTTCAAGCCCTGCACTGGGCTCTCTGCTGTCAGCACAGAGCCTGCTTTGGGTCTTCTGTCTCCCTCTCTCGTTCCCCTCCCGCCCCCCCCCCCCATGCTCGTTCGCACTCTCTCTCTCTCAATCTCTCTCTCAAAACTAAATAGTTAAAATCAGTTAATTAACAAACAAGCTTTAAAAAATTAACACAGGTGATGAAACCCAAAAATAATGTCTGGCTGTTCTTGGGAGGCATTAGCCTGTGAACCAGTAGCAAAATTTCCTAAAGATTAATACTGTGACTCACAGCTTCTCATTGCACTTATTCAAATAGTAAGGTATATAGCAATAATTTTCAAACATTTTTTTCCAGTTTTATTGATCTTCCAGCTCACTTGACATATAAGATTGTGTAAATTTGAGGTGCGCAATGTAATGATTTGATACATCGATATATTGCAAAGCGTTTACCACAATAAGGTTAGTTAACTCATCCTTTACCTCACATTACTGCTGCTTTCTTGTTGTTATAGTGAGAACACTAAAGTTCTACTCTCATTTTTTAAAGTGAAAAAAAATTAGGTCATCTTACCCAGAACACAATCAGGAGAACCATAAAACAAAATTTCTCTGACTGCAGTGGGAGAGAAGGAGATGAAGACCGTTCGGATCACACACTCCTCTACCTTGCTCCTGTCCCTCAAGCACTGCCATGAAACAGGAAGAGGCATTGGTACAGCAAAACCAGGCTGAACCCCAGAACAGGAGATCTGGGTCTCAGCCTGTGCTCTGTGGCTAAGCTAGACGTGGGCGACCTTGAAAATCCACTTAACCTTTCTTGTCCTCTAGTTCACTTCTTTCGTTCACTGAGGGGCATATCCTCCATAAATTTGGGGTCCCTTTGTTCTGGAAGACTTTCAGAATCACTCTGAATGACATCAGTGCCTGAAGCGTATCCTGACACATAGTGAAAGTTCTATAAATGTTAAGTAGTATTGAATCATCATGTGTAGGGGACAGGCCTAATTGGTGGGCATAAACAGAAAGCAAAGGCACTTTAAACTCTTAAGAAATATCATATGATGGTAACCTAATGTTTTAGTGTCTACTTAAGAAATAACTCCATTGAACTATTCAGGGTCAGGCATCTAGAAGATTCTCTTCTCTTGGTTAACCTATTTTTATTAATAATTCTTCCTCTTTAGAGATCAGTGGAGACCATGCAGCCTTTTAGTCATCCGTTACTATATTTTTCGGCTGTTTCTCTGTTTGTAGAAGTTACTTTTAGGGAGCACGCTTCCTGTTATTTACCAAAGCCATCGACAAGATCACTTCAGATCACATGTCAAGGTAGATTTGTAATTTACCTTGGTTTATTTTGTTATCTCCAGTTATAGAGGCCTTTAGCAAATAACCTTTTTTTGATTTAGTTCTTAAGAGGCTAACCCCAACATTATTTATTGTAATAGGTTTAGGCAAACTATACATCTTAATAGGTTTTGACAATCCTTAAATCTTAAAAAGTGCTTTTTGGTTTGCCAATGTAGAAATTCCAAAACCAATATTTAGTGAATGCCCAACACTATTTCAAGATAAAACAAGAAACAAGAGATTGTACATACCTTCAGCAAGAACACTATTAAAACAGAATGAATACAGGACAAAATGGGGATAAATTTATATTGCAAAATGCCAAAAACTTTGGCAGTCTTGTCTAGTATAATGTAAAACCAGTCTGGGCTCCCAAATTATGCTTAATTACTAATTTAAAAAAATTTGGGCCATTTTAGGAAAATATGCTATGCAACATGGCTGAAAGAACTATGTTAGAAGTCCTTCCTGAAAATAAGATATCTTAAATTCATTTTAAATATGAGCAAATTTCTCTTGGACAATTCTCCACTCTTGCATATTTAATCATGTCTATTCTTTAAAAGGGGTATGTTTTTTATGGATGGAGGAAAGTTAGGCAGAGTTATCTAACATATCTCATGTATATGAACTAAATATTCCCCTTCAAGATTGGTAGCAGACTTGTTGGATGGGAAAAAAAGGAAAAACTAGACTCATTAAAAAAAAAAAAAAAACAACTAAGATATGTTCCTTTGAGTACAGCATACTGAATTCAGTTGTTTCTAAGCCAGGCTCCATTCATTTGTTCATTTACATACTTGTTCATTTATTTGCATAATATTTTGCTATGGGAGTATAAAAAAAGTGTGATGATATGCATTTTTTAAAACTAGATGTTTGCTGAAGTTCTCCATATTTCTGCTTATGATTATGGAAGATTAACAAGTTTTATCAGGACATACAAGCACAAGTCTTGGGTACATTTTTTTGTGGTAATGTACATAACTGAGTTAGTCTAATATTAAAATTTCCTTTCACTTTAAACCCAAGTTCCTTGAAAATGTGAGTGAAATATATAAGTACACCCATTGTGAACAAATATGTATGAGTTCCTAATTTGAACCTAGGCACTTCCTATACATATCCCATTTAGCCTCATGATAAACCGTCATTTAATAAATCAAGAGTCTCAAAGAGAGTAAGTTCCATTTGAATTCAAGTCTTCTAATTCAAGGCCATTGCATTATTATTATTATTATTATTATTATTATTCTACTTACGAGCTATAAATGACTGCTAGATTATAGTAGTTACATTACCATTGTTAATTTGGAATCCTTACTGCTATTTCTAATTAAGGCTATGATATGAATGAAAAAAATCCTTTCATCACTACAACGGGCAGTTACTGCTTAGACACCCAACTCTCTTCCACATCCAGTCATTCCCCTTAAAGGGACTGTCCTACTGAAGGAGGCAGATGGTACAGACAGTGCAGATGCCTCGTGTTGGACGTGGATCATCACAGCCCAGGACAAGGGTGAGGGATGGGGAAATCTCAGTTGGTCAAGCTAGAAATTTAATAAAGGAAAAAAATAAACTTACTTTCTCTATCTAGCTCATAAACAATGCAACGAAAGAAGGGTTTCTGATTCAAGATACGACAGTCTTGAGTTTATCACCTACAGCCATCAAAAAGTATATCACAGTATTAACAATAAAAAAATCTCAAACCCTTCCGGAACTGTGAAAGGCAAAGTCTTGATATGCTCTGAGTTTTATCTTCCTAATATCTTCCCCTGTATCTTCCTAACACGACATGTGAGCAGATGTATCTGTTTAAAAGTCAACCGTAATTTACCTAAAATCTAAAATCAGGGATATTGTGATTTATCCTCGTCATAATTGGGCATACTTCATTTTAGCCTTTTTCAGTTCCAAAATGTTTACACTGTGAGCATTTCCTTTCCTTAGCATTAATTAAAATCCTGCAGTATGTGGTATTTAGTAGTTAGTGCTGACATACACAAGTATTAATCTGACTAAAATTAGCCTAATTAAGATTGTTATTAAGTCTTACATAAAGCAGAAGTGTGCAACACAGTAGGTAGCAATTATCTTGGCTTTTAAATAACATTTAATTTGAAATGTGGATGAAGTATATTCAAATATCTCCCAGACCTTGCTCCTTAAAATAAAAACTTGAAAATTCAAATTAACTCCAAGTCCTTTATGATGTAGGGACAGCCAAGGTTTTGGTCACTTTTTACATAACCAGTGACTCTCCTTGTTCTAATAATTAGCAGTGATGAAAGACTCCTTTTCTGACTGGAGCCAAAGCGCTTGATAAATTAAAAACTGAGTCAGGGGTCCAATCACCTTCATTGAAAGTAGGATTATTTTGGAGGTGGTCGGAAGATGGCGGCGTAGGAGGACGCAGGGCTCACAGCGCGTCCTGCCGATCACTTAGATTCCACCTACACCTGCCTAAAGAACCCAGAAAACCGCCAGAGGATTAGCAGAAGGGAGTCTCCGGAGTCAAGCGCAGACTAGAGGCCCACGGAAGAGGGTAGGAAGGGCGGCGAGGCGGTGCGCGCTCCACGGACTGGCGGGAGGGAGCCGGGGCGGAGGGGCGGCTCGCCGGCCAAGCAGAGCCCCCGAGTCTGGCTGGCAAAAGCGGAGGGGCCGGACAGACTGTGTTCCGACAGCAAGCGCGACTTAGCGTCTGGGAGGTCATAAGTTAACAGCTCTGCTCGGAAAGCAGGAAGGCTGGAGGACAAAGGGAGGGAGAGCTGCTGAGCCCCCGGACGGCAGAGCTCAGCTTGGCGGGGAACAAAGGCGCCAGCGCCATCTCCCCCGCCCATCCCCCAGCCAAAATCCCAAAGGGAACCAGTTCCTGCCAGGGAACTTGCTCGCTCCGCGCAAACACCCAACTCTGTGCTTCTGCGGAGCCAAACCTCCGGCAGCGGATCTGACTCCCTCCCGCTGCCACAGGGCTCCTCCTGAAGCGGATCACCTAAGGAGAAGCGAGCTAAGCCTGCCCCTCCAGCCCCCGTGCACCTTGCCTACCCACCCCAGCTAATACGCCAGATCCCCAGCAACACAAGCCTGGCAGTGTGCAAGTAGCCCAGACGGGACACGCCACCCCACAGTGAATCCCGCCCCTAGGAGAGGGGAAGAGAAGGCACACACCAGTCTGACTGTGGCCCCAGCAGTGGGCTGGGGGCAGACATCGGGTCGGACTGCGGCCCCGCCCACTAACTCCAGTTATACACCACAGCACAGGGGAAGTGCACTGCAGGTCCTCACCACGCCAGGGACTCTCCAAAATGACCAAACGGAAGAATTCCCCTCAGAAGAATCTCCAGGAAATAACAACAGCTAATGAACTGATCAAAAAGGTTTTAAATAATATAACAGAAAGTGAATTTAGAATAATAGTCATAAAATTAATCGCTGGGCTTGAAAACAGTATACAGGACAGCAGAGAATCTCTTGCCACAAAGATCGAGGGACTAAGGAACAGTCACGAGGAGTTGAAAAACGCTTTAAACGAAATGCAAAACAAAATGGAATCCACGATGGCTCGGCTTGAAGAGGCAGAGGAGAGAATAGGTGAACTAGAAGATAAAGTTATGGAGAAAGAGGAAGCTGAAAGAAAGAGAGATAAAAAAATCCAGGAGTATGAGGGGAAAATTAGAGAACTAAGTGATACACTAAAAAAAAATAATATACGCATAATTGGTATCCCAGAGGAGGAAGAGAGAGGGAAAGGTGCTGAAGGGGTACTTGAACAAATTATAGCTGAGAACTTCCCTGAACTGGGGAAGGAAAAAGGCATTGAAATCCAAGAGGCACAGAGAACTCCCTTCAGACGTAACTTGAATCGATCTTCTGCACGACATATCATAGTGAAACTGGCAAAATACAAGGATAAAGAGAAAATTCTGAAAGCAGCAAGGGATAAACGTGCCCTCACATATAAAGGGACACCTATAAGACTCGTGACTGATCTCTCCTTTGAAACTTGGCAGGCCAGAAAGGCTTGGCACGATATCTACAGTGTGCTAAATAGAAAAAATATGCAGCCGAGAATCCTTTATCCAGCAAGTCTGTCATTTAGAATAGAAGGAGAGATAAAGGTCTTCCCAAACAAACAAAAACTGAAGGAATTTGTCACCACTAAACCAGCCCTACAAGAGATCCTAAGGGGGATCCTGTGAGACAAAGTACCAGAGACATCACTACAAGCATAAAACATACAGACATCACAATGACTCTAAACCCATATCTTTCTATAATAACACTGAATGTAAATGGATTAAATGCACCAACTAAAAGACATAGGGTATCAGAATGGATAAAAAAACAAGACCCATCTATTTGCTGTCTACAAGAGACTCATTTTAGATCTGAGGACACCTTTAGATTGAGAGTGAGGGGATGGAGAACTATCTATCATGCTCCTGGAAGCCAAAAGAAAGCTGGAGTAGCCATACTTATATCAGACAAACTAGACTTTAAATTAAAGGCTGTAACAAGAGATGAAGAAGGGCATTATATAATAATCACAGGGTCTATCCACCAGGAAGAGCTAACTATTATAAATGTCTATGCGCCAAATACCCGAGCCCCCAGATATATAAAACAATTACTCATAAACATAAGCAACCTTATTGATAAGAATGTGGTCATTGCAGGGGACTTTAACACCCCACTTACAGAAATGGATAGATCATCTAGACACACAGTCAATAAAGAAACAAGGGCCCTGAATGATACATTGGATCAGATGGACTTGACAGATATATTTAGAACTCTGCATCCCAAAGCAACAGAATATACTTTCTTCTCGAGTGCCCATGGAACATTCTCCAAGATAGATCATATACTGGGTCACAAAACAGCCCTTCATAAGTTTACAAGAATTGAAATTATACCATGCATACTTTCAGACCACAATGCTATGAAGCTTGAAATCAACCACAGGAAAAAGTCTGGAAAACCTCCAAAAGCATGGAGGTTAAAGAACACCCTACTAACGAATGAGTGGGTCAACCAGGCAATTAGAGAAGAAATTAAAATATATATGGAAACAAACGAAAATGAAAATACAACAATCCAAACGCTTTGGGATGCAGCGAAGGCAGTCCTGAGAGGAAAATACATTGCAATCCAAGCCTATCTCAAGAAACAAGAAAAATCCCAAATACAAAATCTAACAGCACACCTAAAGGAAATAGAAGCAGAACAGCAAAGGCAGCCTAAACCCAGCAGAAGAAGAGAAATAATAAAGATCAGAGCAGAAATAAACAATATAGAATCTAAAAAAACTGTAGAGCAGATCAACGAAACCAAGAGTTGGTTTTTTGAAAAAATAAACAAAATTGACAAACCTCTAGCCAGGCTTCTCAAAAAGAAAAGGGAGATGACCCAAATAGATAAAATCATGAATGAAAATGGAATGATTACAACCAATCCCTCAGAGATACAAACAATTATCAGGGAATACTATGAAAAATTATATGCCAGCAAATTGGACAACCTGGAAGAAATGGACAAATTTCTAAACACCCACACTCTTCCAAAACTCAATCAGGAGGAAATAGAAAGCTTGAACAGACCCATAACCAGCGAAGAAATTGAATCGGTTATCAAAAATCTCCCAACAAATAAGAGTCCAGGACCAGATGGCTTCCCAGGGGAGTTCTACCAGACATTTAAAGCAGAGATAATACCTATCCTTCTCAAGCTATTCCAAGAAATAGAAAGGGAAGGAAAACTTCCAGACTCATTCTATGAAGCCAGTATTACTTTGATTCCTAAACCAGACAGAGACCCAGTAAAAAAAGAGAACTACAGGCCAATATCCCTGATGAATATGGATGCAAAAATTCTTAATAAGATACTAGCAAATCGAATTCAACAGCATATAAAAAGAATTATTCACCATGATCAAGTGGGATTCATTCCTGGGATGCAGGGCTGGTTCAACATTCGCAAATCGATCAACGTGATACATCACATTAACAAAAAAAAAGAGAAGAACCATATGATCCTGTCAATCGATGCAGAAAAGGCCTTTGACAAAATCCAGCACCCTTTCTTAATAAAAACACTTGAGAAAGTCGGGATAGAAGGAACATACTTAAAGATCATAAAGGCCATTTATGAAAAGCCCACAGCTAACATCATCCTCAACGGGGAAAAACTGAGAGCTTTTTCCCTGAGATCAGGAACACGACAGGGATGCCCACTGTCACCGCTGCTGTTTAATATAGTGCTGGAAGTTCTAGCATCAGCAATCAGACAACAAAAGGAAATCAAAGGCATCAAAATTGGCAAAGATGAAGTCAAGCTTTCGCTTTTTGCAGATGACATGATATTATACATGGAAAATCCGATAGACTCCACCAAAAGTCTGCTAGAACTGATCCATGAATTCAGCAAAGTTGCAGGATATAAAATCAATGTGCAGAAATCAGTTGCATTCTTATACACTAACAATGAAGCAACAGAAAGACAAATGAAGAAACTGATCCCATTCACAATTGCACCAAGAAGCATAAAATACCTAGGAATAAATCTAACCAAAGATGTAAAAGATCTGTATGCTGAAAACTATAGAAAGCTTATGCAGGTAATTGAAGAAGATATAAAGAAATGGAAAGACATTCCCTGCTCATGGATTGGAAGAATAAATATTGTCAAAATGTCAATACTACCCAAAGCTATCTACACATTCAATGCAATCCCAATCAAAATTGCACCAGCATTCTTCTCGAAACTAGAACAAGCAATCCTAAAATTCATATGGAACCACAAAAGGCCCCGAATAGCCAAAGTAATTTTGAAGAAGAAGACCAAAGCAGGAGGCATCACAATCCCAGACTTTAGCCTCTACTACAAAGCTGTCATCATCAAGACAGCATGGTATTGGCATAAAAAAAGACACATAGACCAATGGAATAGAATAGAAACCCCAGAACTAGACCCACAAACGTATGGCCAACTCATCTTTGACAAAGCAGGAAAGAACATCCAATGGAAAAAAGACAGTCTCTTTAACAAATGGTGCTGGGAGAACTGGACAGCAACATGCAGAAGGTTGAAACTAGACCACTTTCTCACACCATTCACAAAAATAAACTCAAAATGGATAAAGGACCTGAATGTGAGACAGGAAACCATCAAAACCTTAGAGGAGAAAGCAGGAAAAGACCTCTCTGACCTCAGCCGTAGCAATCTCTTACTCGGCACATCCCCAAAGGCAAGGGAATTAAAAGCAAAAGTGAATTACTGGGACCTTATGAAGATAAAAAGCTTCTGCACAGCAAAGGAAACAACCAACAAAACTAAAAGGCAACCAACGGAATGGGAAAAGATATTTGCAAATGACACATCGGACAAAGGGCTAGTATCCAAAATCTATAAAGAGCTCATCAAACTCCACACCCGAAAAACAAATAACCCAGTGAAGAAATGGGCAGAAAACATGAATAGACACTTCTCTAAAGAAGACATCCGGATGGCCAACAGGCACATGAAAAGATGTTCAACGTCGCTCCTTATCAGGGAAATACAAATCAAAACCACGCTCAGATACCACCTCACGCCAGTCAGAGTGGCCAAAATGAAGAAATCAGGAGACTATAGATGCTGGAGAGGATGTGGAGAAACAGGAACCCTCTCGCACTGTTGGTGGGAATGCAAATTGGTGCAGCCGCTCTGGAAAGCAGTGTGGAGGTTCCTCAGAAAATTAAAAATAGACCTACCCTATGACCCAGCAATAGCACTGCTAGGAATTTATCCAAGGGATACAGGAGTACTGATGCATAGGGGCACCTGTACCCCAATGTTTATAGCGGCACTCTCAACAATAGCCAAATTATGGAAAGAGCCTAAATGTCCATCAACTGATGAATGGATAAAGAAATTGTGGTTTATATACACAATGGAATACTACGTGGCAATGAGAAAAAATGAAATATGGCCTTTTGTAGCAACATGGATGGAACTGGAGAGTGTGATACTAAGTGAAATAAGCCATACAGAGAAAGACAGATACCATATGGTTTCACTCTTATGTGGATCCTGAGAAACATAACAGAAACCCATGGGGGAGGGGAAGGAAAAAAAAAAAAAAAAAGAGGTTAGAGTGGGAGAGAGCCAAAGCATAAGAGACTGTTAAAAACTGAGAACAAACTGAGGGTTGATGGGGGGTGGGAGGGAGGGCAGGGTGGGAGGGAGGGGAGGGTGGGTGATGGGTATTGAGGAGGGCACCTTTTGGGATGAGCACTGGGTGTTGTATGGAAACCAATTTGACAGTAAATTTCATATATTAAAAAATAAACAACAACAACAAAAAAAAAGAAAGTAGGATTATTTTAGCAAAACCACGTTTTTGTTGTTGTAGTTTTAGAACTGATGCATGTTTTTCAAAACAATCACAGTACATACTCATTGAAAATACCTGATGAGAGGAACTGTAAATACTAAAAGAAGTAATGTATAAATATCTAGCCTGAATAATTCATTCATTCGACTGTTCATTTGTTTCATACATGGGTGGCTCAGTCAGTTGAGCATCCGACTTTGGCCAGGTCATGATCTCACGGTTCATGAGTTCGAGCTCCACATCGGGCTCTCTGCTGACAGTTCAGAGCCTGGAGCCTGCTTCAGATTCTGTGTCTCCCTCTCTCTCTGCCCCTCCCTCACTCATGCTCTGTCTCTCTCTCTCTCTCTCTCAAAAAATGAATAAACATTAAAAAAAATTTTTTTTTAAATAACCCAGGGTCGTGGGATCAAGCTCCACATCAGGCGTGGAGCCTGCTTAAGATTCTCTGCCCCTCTCTCCCACTCATGCTCTCTTTCTCTCTCTAAAAAAAAATAACACACATTAATGTTCTCGCGTTCTTACTTTTAGAGTGGACATCAACAATGGATTATATTTGAGGTAACATAGACCATCTAATACACCATCTGAAGTGATAATTGATATCTTAATAGATACATGTGTATATCTGATCTCTATATAATGAGTTACCTGCTCCATACTTAGAAATTAAAACACAAACTGAAGCTGAATCTCCTGAATTGAGTTCCAGTGGTCTACAGAGCAACAAAAGACACAATATGAGTAGCTCAGTTCAAATATAGGAACATACCAGGAATAGGAACAATAAATGTAAAAAACATGCCATTCTTATAGTGGGTAAGTAATATCTTCTGCAAAGGCAGAAGATACATATGACAATAAAATTATAGTTGTCTCTGTGAGAGTGGTTTATGGACACCAGTACGTCCTCACATGAGCAAATTTCTTATTCTGGAAATTTGCCAAAATCATGGATCAAGGCTCAATAGAATTTCATACACACAGTTGTGTTACATATCAGAGACTCATATATCAGACTACCCATAAAAAAACACCCATAGTTTCCTCAGTCAGTAAATTTAACCAATAACTGAAGAAACTTAACATATCTGTTTTTTAGTATTAGATTTTGCTTCAGTGTGAAATGGCAATGTTTGAATAAATTCTGACTTTCCTTTATTTCATTGTTGTCTAATTTGGAAAATTATTACATGGCAGGATAATAGAATAAACTATAAGAGCTTCAAGACTCTTATGGACTTGTCTACAACCACACAGCCAATATTAAAACATACATTATTTATCTGAATATAATATCTCCTTTGGAACCATGTGCTTTATCTTGTAAATACAGATCTGCTAGAAGTTTTAAATGTGTACATTCTGATAAACTGCACTGTGCTTCAGACGAGTTATGATCTCATACAAGTTAAGAATAAAATGGAATGGATTAAATTTAGGTTAGAATCAAACTTTGTTTTGAATTTTAAGAAAGTCATTTTTCACTAGCATCAGAGAGCAGTGGCAAATAAAAAGCAAATGTAGTTATCTAGATCCTTCAGGTAAAAATATGCTTTGCCCTAAAATATCTGGGTAAATGAGTTAAATATTTGTCTTTTGCTCAAAATTGTCTGGAGAACCGTCTTTCATTGGATTTTGCTACATTAGGTCTCATAGTGCTTTATGCTAGAGTCACACTTCTCAAAATTTAATGTGTACTGGCATCTCTGAGGTTCTTATTTAAACACAGATCTGATTCAGTCCTTCTAGGGTGGAGCTGGAGATTCTGTGTGTCTAGCAAGTTCCCAAGTAATACCAAGTGCTGCTGGCCAGAGACTACTCTTTGAGTATCAAGGACAGAGAAAGAGACCAAAAGACCACTCTGTCGTGCTTCATGCCTGTGTACAGGGAGCAGGAGCCCAGAGAAAACTGCCCCAATTTCTCATCAGGCCAGAGTAGACAATAAAAGCTGATGACTAATCCAGGGCCAAATCTGGCCCACCATTTGTTTTTACACTGCCTGCAAACTAAGAATTATTTTCACAGATGAACATTTGCTATTCATCTCATGATAAGAAACAATAACATTTTTAAAAAATTTTAATGTTTATTTATTTATTTTGTGTGAGAGAAAGACAGAGAGCAGGGGAGGGGCAGAAAGAGAGAGAGAGAGAGAGAGAGAGAGTGAGAGAGGATCCCAAGCAGGCTTCACGCTGTCAACACAGAGCCCAAAGCAGGGCTCAAACTCACAAACCATGAAATTGTGACCTGAGCTGAAATCAAGAGTCAGACGGTTAACTGACTAAGCCACCAGGTGCCCTAAGAAACGATAACTAAACACCAATTAAGTGAAATTCCATCACCTCCCCAAAAGAATTATTATTTTGAATTTCATCAATAGAAATTTGTAGAAACATATTCTATCTCTTGTTGCAGACGTATCTCCAAAATTTTGCCCTTTACCTTACAAAATCTAAAATGTTTATTACTGAGCCTTTACAGAAAAAAATTGCTAATATCTTGTCTAAGCTATTGCCTCTAATGTTATAAACTTTTCTGAATAAAATATAACCTTTTTTACATAGTACAAGGAGATAACCAAAAAAAGAGTAGTGAGGGGGCAGACATGATGTTTTTTTCTCTGGATGATCCTAAATTAGTGAGGATGAAGGGTATCATCGAAGATTCTCATAGAATTCAAATTCTAAAACAAGAAAGTTTGAAAACTTATTCTTACCTACCTCAACACTTTCTTTACAGTTGACATGATTATCATGGACAATATAATTCGTGCAATTTGAACAACTGAATTTTTATGTGATGCCTGAACATACATGCATTAGTTTGCTATAGCTGCCATAACAAAATACCACAGAATGGGTGGCTTAAATAACATAAATTTTTTTCTCACAGTTCTGGATGGTAAAAGTCCAAGATCAAGGTGTAGGAAGATTTGGTTTTTCCTGAGGCCTCTATTCTTGGCTTGCAGATGGCCCTGTTCTCGATATGTCTTCATATGGCCTTTCCTCTACTCACGCACAGACATCATGTCTTTTCCTCTTCTTCTAAGGACACTAGTTTTATTGGATTAGGGCCCCACCCTTCTGACTTCTTTTAACCTTAATTAGCTCTCTAAAAACCTGTATCCAAATAGTCACATTGGAGGTTAGGACTTCAATAAATGAATTTTGAAGGAACATAATTCAGTCCACGGCAATACCATATATATGTATAAAGTCATCTCTGAAATTGTGTTACATAAGCATTTCTTCCTATCTCAGTGATACATAAAAAAGTGTTTCTTCTTATAGTTGAATTTATCTTTGATTCAGGGAAACGTGTAGGTTAGTAAACAAATAATACTGAAAGCCTTATAATAGTAAGTACCGGTCTCTAGCTCTGGCTTTCTCCACCATCCACTCAAGGTTCCCAGAGGCAGATCTTTAGGTGTTGTTTGTCTAAGTTAATATTGCTAAATAATATGATTATAGAATATTTTTATTTAAATCAGCTATCAGTTTTACACACACACACACACACACACACTCATGGCAAAATCAAAGAATTAAATTGCCTCATATAAACATTTATTTTCTATATTTAAAAAGTATATGAGGGGCACCTGGGTGGCTCAGTTGGTTAAGCGTCCAACTTCAGCTCAGGTCATGATCTCACAGTTTGCGAGTCGAGCCCTGCATGGGGCTCTGTGCTGACAGTTCAGAGTCAAGCACCTGCTTCAGATCCTGTGTCTCCCTCTCTCTCTGCCCTTTCCCCGCTCATGCTCTCTCCCTCTCTCTCTCTCTCTCTTAAAAATAAAATAAAACACATCAAAAATTTTTTTAAATTATTTGTTTTTTTAAACAGCCTGGACAGGCTCCGGGCTCCTAGCTGTCAGCACAGAACCTAACATGGGGCTCAAACTCACAAACCGCGAGATCATGACCTGAGCTGAAGTCAGACACATAACCGAGTAAGCCACCCAGGTGCCCCCAAAATTGTTTTGTTAATTCTCAGACTGCTCTACCAATTTCATCATCCCATCACCAGCTTTGTCCCAGTGCTAAAACATATAAGATAATATACTAAAGCCTCTTTTTCCTCTGGTGATCTTCTCACAGACTTCTATGTCCTCATTCTGTCTTGACTGTGGCCCTTAGGAACAGCAGCATGGTGCTCTTTGTTGTTAGATTTCTAATTACCTCTTCCTCTTTCTTGACTTACTTCCTTTTTCATTACCATTTATCTTTTAGCAACTCCCTATGAAAGGTATATGGGAAGCAAGTTTTCCAAGAATTTATATGGCTTGAAAAGCCTTCTTTTTACCCTTACCCTTGATTAATTCACTGTACATAGAATTGTAGGTTGAAAAGAATTTTTCTTCAAAATTTTATTTATTTATTTTTAATTTTTTTAAGTTTACTTATTTATTTTGAGACAGAGAGAGAAAGAAAGGCAGGGAGAGGAGAGAGAGAGCAACAGAGAGAGAATCCAAGCAGGCTCCACACTCTCAGCACAGAGCCAGATGTGGGGTTGGAACCTGCAAACTATGAGACCATGACCTGAGCTGAAATCAAGAGTCGACTGCTCAACCGACTGAGCCACCCAGGCACCCTTCTTCAGAATTTTAAAGCTATTGCTCTATTGTGATCCACACACTTGAAGGACTGTTGAAAGGCCTCGTGCCCTTCCAATGCTCTTTCCTGTGTTTATGACCTCTTTTCCTAAGTGGAGTGTTCTATCAGTGATATTCTAAGTTGCCATGTTATTGTGCCCTGGTAAAGGTCTTTTCAACCATCACACTATTCACCAGGTATTCTCATTGTTCTCTTAATCAGAGAAATTTTCTTTTATTTTTAAAATAGAATTTCCTCTCCTTCATTTTCTCTGTATTTTTGTTTTCAACTCCTATTAATTACAATAGGTGTTGGATCCTCCTAAAATAATCCAATAAGTCCCTTTTAAAAAAAAACTTTATTGAGGTACGATTGACCCACAGAAGCTGTACATATATAATGGTCACTGTTTGATGAGTTTGGAGATAAGTATACGTCTATGAATCCATCACATAATCTATGCCATACACATGTAGATCATCTCTAAAAGTTTCCTTCTGCCTTCTTTATTTATTAATTTGTAATAATAATATAAAGCATATATTAGACTTCTAAAATATATTACTTATTATGTATAATATTTATTATAGGTGATAAAATATAATTATATTTAAAAATAAAATATATAGATACTAATTATAGTTTTGTGTGTGTGATAAGAACACAAGCTCTGTCTTCTTAGTAAATTTTAAGTATGCAACAGAGTATTATAAACTATAGGCACTATGCTGTATGATAGATCTCCAGGACTTCCTCACCTAGAATAACTGAAACTTTGTACCCTGTGACAAATACTTTCCCGTATCTTCCTCATTCCAGACCATGGCAACTTCATTCTACTCTCTGCCTCTTTAAGCTCATAGCATGATTATTTTATATTACATATATATGTGATATTATGTAGTATTTGTCATTCTGTGTCTGGTTTATTTCACATAGTGTAATGATCTCCAGGTTCATTCACATTACACAAATGGTGGGATTTCTCTCTTTTTTAAGATTGAATAATATTCTGTTGCATGTCTATGACACATTTTCTTTATCCATTTGCCCATTCATGGACATTTAGTTTGCATCCGTGTCTTGACTATTGTGAATAATGCTGCAGTGAACATGAAAATGGAGATATCTCAAGATTCTGATTTCAATTCCTTTGGATATATACCCAGAGTTGGGATTGCTAGATCATACGGTAGTTCCTTTTTTAATTTTTGTGAATCTCCATATTGTTTTCCATAGTGGCTATACCAGGTTATTCTCCACATCCTTACCAACACTTGTTATCTTCTGTTTTTCATAATAGCTGTCTTGACTGGTGGAAGCTGATATCTCATTGTAGTTTTGATTTGCATTTGTCTGATGATTAGTGATGTTGAGTACCTTTTCATATACCTGTTGACTTTTTCTGTCTTTGGATAAGTGTCTGATCAGTTCCTTTGCCCATTTTTAAATCAGATTATTTGAGTTTTTTGACATTGAGTTGTAGAAGTTCTCTATATATTTTGGGTTTTAACTCTTTATCAGATATACGGTTTGCAAATACTTTCACCCTTTTCATAGATTTCCTTTTCATTTTGTTTCCTTTGTTATGAAAAAGCTTTTTACTTTGATGTAGTCCCATTTGTCAATTTTGCTTTTTTTTTTTTTTTTTTTGTGTGTGTGTGCCTTGTGCTTTTGGTATCGTGTCAAAGAAATCACCAAGACCATTGCTTTTTCTCTATATTTTCTTCTAGGAGTTTTACAATTGCAGGTCTTATGTTTAAGTCTAATCCATTTTCATTTAATTTTTTGTGTGATATAAGATAAAGGTCAAATTTCATTTTTTCTGCAGGTGGATATTCTGTTTTCCCAATACCACATGAGACTATCTTATCCCCATTGTATATTTCTGGCACCTTTGTCAAAGATCAGATAGCCACATACGCATGGGTTTATTTCTGGGTTCCCTATTCTGTTCCATTGGTCTATATGTCTGTTTTTATGCCACTACCATATTGCTTTGGTTATTGTACATTTGTAATATATTTCAAAATCAGGAAGTGTGAGGGCACCAGGGTAGTTCTTGCTTAAAATTACTTTGGCTATTTGGGGTCTTTTGTGGTTACATATGAATTTTAGAATTGTTGACTTTGGTGTCTATAAAAAAAATGTCATTGGGATTTTAATGAAGATTGAATTGAATTTGTAAATCACTTTAGGTAATATGGATATTTTAACAATATTAATTCTTCCAATCCATGAACATATGATGTCTTTCTATTTATTTATAGCAACTCTAATTTTTTTGATCCATGTTTTAGAGCTTTCAGTGTATAATAAGTCTTTTGTCACTTTGGTTAAATTTATTCCAAAGTATTTTATTCTTTTTGTTGTTATTGTAAATGGGATCATTCTCTTAATTTCTTTTCTTTCTTTCTTTTTTTTTATTTTAGAGAAGAGAATGTGTGAGTGGGGGAGAAGGGCAGAGGGAGAGGGGGGAGAGAGAGAGAGAGAGAGAGAGAGAGAGAGAGAGAGAGAGTCCCAAGTAGGTTCCATGCTCAGCACAGAGCCTGACATGAGGCTCAATTCCACGACCCTGGGTTCATGATCTGAACCCAAATCAAGAGTTAGATGTTCAACCTACTGAGCCACCCAGCACCCCACTTAATTTCTTTTTCAAATAGTTCATTGTTAGTGTGTAGAAACACAAGTGATTTTTTATGTTGATTTTGTATCATGAAACTTTACTGAACTTGTTGATTAATTCTAACAATTTGTGTGTATGTATTCTTTAGTATTTTCTACATATGAAATCAAACAAATTGTTTACTTTTTTCCTGCTTTGAATGACTCTTATTTCTTCTTTTTGCCTAATTGTTTTGGCTAGGATTTTCAGTAATATACTGAATATCAATGGTGAGACTGGGCAAGTAAGCAGTAGGAAAAAATGTTTCAGATAGAGTGAAGAGCAAAGCAAAATCTCTAAGATGGGAAAGAGTTTAAGATAGTGAAGAACAAAAAAATTGGCTGAAAAATGGTCCGAGAGGAGAAAGTAGCAAGCAATGAGAGTGAAGCGATAAGTACAAGAAAGATCATGAAGACCATGTGAAAGATTTGGGATTTCATCTTAACTGTATGGAAACCTAGAGAAGGAATTGAAGCAGAAGAGTAACATTGAATTTGCATTTATATAAGATCACCCTGAATGTTAGGTGCTTAATAGATTACAGGTGGGCAAGAGTGAAAATAGGAAGACCATTAATCATGCTATTGCACATAGTCTGGTTTCAAAATAATAATGACTTGGACTACAATGATGACAGTAGCTATGAAGAGAAGCAGGTTCATTCACAGTATATTTTCAAATAGAATCTGGATAACTTAATAATATATTTGGGAAAGACAGAGGATCCCAAATTTCTGCCTTGAGTGCATGAAGGTACTGGAAGAGATGGGGAAGAATGAAGAAGTAGGGAAAGATCAAAAGTTCTGTTTTGTGTAACCTCTTCGTTGAAAACTTCCTTTAGAGATTACCCATCTTCCTGACCTTTCTTTCAGTGGTTTTAGCTCTTTTTCTTGCCCCCAAATGCAAATATGTCTGAAGGCATTGCTTAGATGTTCTCTTCTCTCCCCAGTCATTTTTTAATTTCACCTGACCTTAAATTTCAATTCCATGTAGATGATTCATTAATCTTTATCTTTTGACTCAACCAGGCTTCTGACCTATGATTCACATTTTCAATTGTTTTCTGAGGACTCCTCTTTAAATTATTTCTTTGTATCTCCAACTCAACTCAAAATCAAATTCATGTTATGCCCCATCTATCATGGATCTTATTTATATTATTGGCACTATCATCTTTCTAGTCAACTGGATTCATATTCAACTTTGACATCTGCTTCTTTCTTGCTCTTGCTATGGTTTTATCCGTGGAATCTATTGAATCTTACATTTCTATTCGCAATGTTTCCTGGAAGTGGGAGCCCTGATTATAACTCAATCCCCTACTATACTTTATCAAGATTATTTTTTAAACTTCCTAACTATCTTCTGCCTCCACTCTCTCTCCCATCCTATGAACTAGCATGTAGCCTTTAGAGTAATCATCCCAAATGACAGTTATAATCATTTCACTTGTGTCTCATATCTTCAATGATTCCATTATCTTCAGAGTAATTTAGAAATTCCTTTAAAATATATTTAATGCCTCTTACGATCTGACCTCAATCTATCTTGTCCCTTGATTCCCAAATAACTTGTTTCTCACTATTCTGAAAATCTGACTCTTCACAACTCTGTGCTTTTGCTCATGCCAATGATGCTGCCATCACCTCTTCATATGGATGCCTTTCTTTCTTCAAAGCATAAAATTATTTCTCTCACCTCCCCAACTAGAAATAAGTTTTTCCTACATTCC
Organism: Panthera pardus; assembly: GCF_024362965.1. Classification (NCBI taxonomy): domain Eukaryota; kingdom Metazoa; phylum Chordata; class Mammalia; order Carnivora; family Felidae; genus Panthera; species Panthera pardus. Next base: position 91,738,550 of record NW_026526991.1, read on the forward strand.
CCAATCGAATATGAATCTGAAATGGCTAAGAACAGATATTTTCTCATCCTGTATCCTCAGCTGTGCCTAATATACTGCCTTGCATATAGCAAGAAGAGAGTAAATATTAAATTGAATTGACATATTAGCTCTTTTTCTGATGAGTCTGTAATGTGCCAAGTAACCTAAATAAATGCAATTGTGTGGTGAATGTGATCTGAAAAGTAGATAATCTGAAAAGTATAAAAGTAGATCTGAAATTCAAACTTTTTATATGAGCTGTTTAAAGAACCAAAATCTCTACTTCACTATGAATGGGCCTTTATGGAACTGATTTAAAATAAAAATGAATTAAAAATTCCTCAAATATTTTGTTATTCAGATTCCCCCCCCCCTTTTACACCTTCTATTTCTCAGGGTCTCAGTAAAGAGCAGACTTTATGGATACATTTAAATGCTGAGATATAATCAAAAAATTTACCTACCAGTTTCTCTATCAACCAAAACAAACACTAAGCTATTTAAACATTAGATTGATTTTTTTTGAATTGAAAGCTTTGCCTTATCTGAAATTTTATGCAAGTTAGCAAAATGTGACTATCTCTAAATTTCAAGTAAACTCCATCAAGCTAAAGTCTGCCTCTGCTCTAACGATGGGATTAAGTCCAGTAATATGAATGATAAATTGAGAAATGGAATGGTTGCAGTGGATATAACCTGTAACAAAATTGTAACAGAATCCCTACTCATTTTCAACCAAACTTCTGTAGCTAATTCCTCAAGAGTAAAAGGAAAAGAAGAGGTAGGCTACTTTTTGAATAATTGCTTCCATTTACACTCTTTACTAGCTAATTCACCTTTGCTATCTCTTTTTCTAAACAAAAGTTTCTAGCTTTTAATTCTCTAATGGCTGCTTTACTTTGTCTGAAAAGATTACAGAAATGTCAGAAAACTGAGGACTGAAAATACTTATAGATTATTTCAAAACCATTTTTTAAATGATTCAACCCTTATGAAGAGATAATTTTATTTTAAATTTTCTCCAAACTATTTTTGATTCATATAAATTTTAAAAATCATCAAAACCAATCTATCTTATCTGAGGACAAAAATTCAAAACTATCGCTTTATCTTTAATAATTGGTTCCTATTGCTACCAGGAACTGTTATAATAATACCAATATAGTCTCTGCTTTAAATCTCATTGTCACCCTACAAATTCAGCATCACTAACCCCATATTAGAGCTGAGGAAAGTGATAATGAGGTTAAATAACTTTCCAGAGACCGTCTAAGCAGTAAGTCAGGAAATAGCGAGTCAGAGCAGCTATTTTTGAAAGACTGGGGTATAGTCACAGTATAGTCAACACAGTTAGTGGGCATCTGGATATTCCCAGGGCAAAAAATGTTGAGGAAACATCTCCTAGTGTCAATGTGTAAGAAATGCTATGGCCTATACACTGATTTGGGGGCTCACTCATTCTTTTTTTTTTTTTTTTTTTTTTTTGCCTGCCTGATTTTCCTTCAGTCACTGGAAATCTTTCTGCTGCATTGTCTGTGATGGTAGCTGGCTTCTTTGAAATACACAGAAAACACTTCCCTCCCATGGAGCAGCCTCTTTCAGGCAAAGTTCTCACCGTTTCTTCCATGCCCTGTTTCCACCTGGTTCTTCAGTACATTTTACTTGGAGTGGCTGAAACACTGGTCAACCCAGCCTGTGAGTAAAGCCTTCATCACCTCATGTAAGAATACCCTGAGTATTTACACAGAACACATCACCTCAAGGGGTTGGCAACCTATTCACTCCATGGAGATTTCCCATAATGCTTGAGGACAAGTCTATTAATTACACTCATTTTTTTAACAAACGTGTTTTTTTAAATGTTAATTTATTTATTTTGAGAGAGAGAGAGCACAAGCTGGGGAAGGACAGAGAGAGAGAGAGAGAGAGAGAGAGAGAGAGAGAGAGAGGAGAGAATCCCAAGCAGGCTCCAGGCTGTCAGTGCACAGCCCAACAAGGGGCTCAAACTCATGACCTGGGAGATCGTAACCTGAGCCAAAATCAAGAGTCTACATTTAACCGACTGAGCCACCACATACCCTTTATTATTATGTTTTAAAAAAGTGTTTAATTTCATTTCATTCCTCTGCCAGATACAGAACAAGTATTAGTTCTTCCTGAATGTATATGGAATAAAAGATTTATGAATTTGTTAAAGGCAGTAACTATTTGGTCAGATACACAACAAGAGTAAAAAAAAAACTGCTAAAACCTAGAAGTCCAATACATTCAGATGAAAATTCTCCTCTTCTTCTTCCCACCTCCTCCCTTCTCACTCATAGAAAACTCACATATATACACTCCTTCCAAAAATGACACTTTTAATGTACTTTGAGAGTGTATAAACATGCAAATGAAATGAAAATTTGAGCCAATTTTCCAGATAACTCAATGTCTTTAAATTAAGTTTCACTAAATTAAGTGTGATCACTAGTGTTTCATAAGATGAGTTCAGAGTAACTTTATTAAATATCAAGGGTTTTCTGGATTATCTAGATTGCTGATATTAATTAAACTAGCCACTTTAAAATTCATCAAGGTATTTCAGTAACTTCTTGCAATACAGCAGTGTGTGTGTGTGTGTGTGTGTGTGTGTGTGTGTGTGTATTTATCAGTGTAATCTATTGCAATTATTTTTTACCTTCTTTTTATTTCCCTGCAGTGGGAGCCATGATTATAACTCAAACACCCATTATACTTTACAAAGATTATTTTTTTTAACTTCCTACTTTCCTACCTCCACTATCTCTCCCATTCAATCAAACAACACATGACCTTTAGGGTAATCATCTTAAATGATATCTCTGATAATTTCACTTGTCTAAAGTCTTTAATTATTCTATTATCTTCAGTTATTCAAAATTCATTAAATATACATATTTAATAAAGATATATATATGTATGCACACATACACATATATATGTGATACCAAAGCAATTCACTGAAAAAGGTAATAAAAATAAAGTCAATTAATAAAGTTTGTGTAGGATGTGAAAATAATCTGGCTGTGACATGTGTCACCCCCATTGATCATCAGGGTTCATTCAGCTGATCTGGCTGGCTAGGCATATGTCCCCTTCCTCCCTCACTGCTCCATGTACTTCTCTCTCAGAGCTGCACACTCGGTCAAGGAAGATGACTTTCCCCATAGAGGAGGAACATTCTTTGGTCAAGGGTATATGAGTAGCTGCATTCCCCTGCTAGAACCTCCAAACAAGGTCTCAGGGTCCATTTGTAGGAGAATTTAGGGTAGTCAAGCTTCCAAGACCCCAGACACATCCAAATGAGGCACTGCATGTGGTAATCTGCCTGAAAGAAAGAAAGAAAGAAAGAAAGAAAGAAGAAAGAAAGAAAGAAAGTTAGTGAATTATAATCATATATGTGTATTACACTTCTTCTTATAATTTTAAATCATTCCATTCAATACATTTTATATAAACAAATTACTTTATGAGAGTCTAAGATGTGGATATCACTGTTTGACACTATACGAAACACAAAAGAACCATGAAGAAAAATGCCACTACACAAACGTTTGTGACTTCCCTGATGTTGTTGGCAGAAAATTGTTGGAGGTAGCCAAAATGTTGTAGGTTGGAAGTGAAAAAAGGTAATGAATGTGGATGATGAGTGAATGCAGTCAGGAAATTCCCAGCCAACTTAACAATAGTGGTTCATTATGTAAAAGCCAGAAAGTTACTTAAAACAACAGACTATTAAAAAGGTGGATCATGTAATATAAACCACTCAATCTACCCTTCCCTGATTTACTGATAGGGAAACTGACAACCAACTAAGTCAATGGTCTGATCTGTTACATAGACCATAAGGTAGGGACAAGAAGATTTTGTTTTGATTTCCAGCTTTGTCATTTATATTTGTGACCTTGATAATTCAAGTAAACTTGAAGCACCTTCCTGAACTTTAAAATGGAAATAATTATAAGTCTTCTTTATATCATAACATCAGTGTAAGAATCAATGGGAATGGGGACTACTCCTTGAGAATTAAATGACAACACGTGAAAGGATATTTTGAACTGTAAATTCAATAATTACTTAAAAAAAAACAAAAAAAACTACTCTTTTAGGAGGCAGTACAGCATAGGGGTTAATATCTATGGCCTTAAAATCAAACAAATCTGAGTTTAAACCCCAGTTCTTCCATTGACTAAATGTGTGACTCTCAATTATTCTGCATTTCTGAGACTTTCTCATCATCTATAAGCTGGGGAAAGGTTGTTGTAAGGACTAAGTGAAATATTTTATGTAGAGGAAAAAGCAAGGTATCTGGTATAAGACAGCACTCAAAAATTAGCAGCTATAATGTGTGCTGCTATTATTATTATTCTAATATTTCACATGAATTAATAGGGCAAGACTGGACTCACGCACCAATGTCCTGCTCATATCTCTTTCTACCAAACCTACCACAACTTGAACACCAAGGGATCTGGTAGTGTGAATGAAATTGTGTCTTTCTCACGTGAATCATCCTAGATCCTTTTTTTGCCCTTCTCACTTTTAATCCAACAGCAAGATTTAGTCTTTACTCTGAAATAGAATCTAAATCTGGCCATGTCTCATTATCTTCTTTGCTACCCACTTGGTCTACATGGTCACCATTGTCTCTACTGCCATTTCTTTCAGAGCTTCCTAACTTGTCTTGCTGTTTCTTCTCCTGCCCGTGAGTCCATTCTCTTCAGAACAGCTATCATACTCTTTCCAGAAGAAGTCCTACCATTCCTCTACCATTTCACAGTAGGATTTTGAAGACAAATTCCTTAAATGGTGAATGAGACTGCACATGATTGGGCCTCTTGTACTGCTCCATCTACATATTATAACTTTCTTCTCTTTGACCACTTCACTAGAAATGTGATGACCTTCATTCTGTGTTTCTAAAGTGTCAAACTTATTTTTGTCCCAAGGCCTTTGTATTTGCTCTTCTCTCTGCCTAGAATCCCCTTTCCTCTGTTTTTAAGTGTCTGGCTTCACTACATCATCAAGTTTTCTCAAAGATTATCTCTTCAGAGAGGCTTCTCTGGTGATGCTATCGCTTTTATACCATTACCGTGTTCCATTTTTTCTAATAGCACTTGTCAGGATCTAAAGTATCTTATTTATATGTGTATCTTTATTGCCTGCCTCTTACCATAAGAATGTGCAGTCTTTAAGTTAAGATTCTTATCCTCATTATCCATCCTTATGTTCTAATGTTCTTCCTTCCTTAAAAGTGCACGTACAGAGCAGATGATTAGTAATTACATTTTGAATAAACAAATGAATTAATAAAATCTATAGCTATTTCTATGTGAGCACAATAAAACATATTATTCAAATTACTGTCAGTGTCTTACATTGATGACATTGAGCAAGGAAACACAGTAGATTACATTCCAAATTTCAGTGGACATTGTTTCCCATACTAAGTCATGTTATATCTTAGAGATGATCTACAAGAAAGAAAAAACACATAGAAAACTTTTCAAATTATGTTTTGATTATACCAATGTATATGCCAGCTATCTCATAATCTGTGTTTGTTTTATTTATTCAAAAAATACTGCATGGATGCCTACAATATGCCTGACACTACTCTAGAACCTTAAGATGCATCAATTAAAAAAAAAAAAAAGATGAAAATTTCTGTCCGTGTAGTTTCTTTTTTTTTTTTTAAGTAGGCTCCACACCCAGCATGGAGCCTAATGTGGGGCTTGAACTCATGAACCTGAGATCAAGACCTGAGCTGAGATCAAGAGTTGGACACTTCGCCACCCCTGCACAAATAATCCAGTGAAGAAATGGGCAAAAGACATGAATAGACACTTCCCCAAAGAAGACATCCAGATGGCCAACTGACACATGAAAAGATGCTCGACGTCACTTATCATCAAAGAAATACAAATCAAATCACAATGAGATACCACCTCACACCTGTCAGAATGGCTAACATTAAGGCCTCAGGCAACAACAGATGTTGGCGAGGATGCGGAGAAAGAGCATCTCTTTTGCATTGCTGGTGGGAATGCAAGCTGGTGCAGCCACTCTGGAAAACAGTATGGAGGTTCCTCACAAAACTAAAAATAGAACTACCCTTCGACCCAGTAATTGCACTACTAGGCATTCATCCACGGGATACAGGTGTGCTGTTTTGAAGGGACACGTGCACCCCCATGTGTATAGCAGCACTATCAACAATAGCCAAAGTATGGAAAGCACCCAAATGTCCATCGATGGATGAATGGATAAAGAAGATGGGGTATATACATATACAATGGAGTATTACTCAGCAATCAAAAAGATTGAAATCTTGCCATTCGCAACTATGTGGATGGAACTAGGGGGTATTATGCTAAGCGAAATTAGTCAGAGAAAGACAAATATCATATGACTTCACTCATATGAGGACGTCAAGAGAGAAAACAGATGAACAGAAGGGAAAGGAAACAAAAATAATATAAAAACAGGGAGGGGGACAAAACATAAGCGACTCTTAAATATGGAGGACAGAGGGTTACTGTAGGGGATGGGCTAAATGGGTAAGGGGTATTAAGGAATCTACTGAAATCATTGTTGCACTATATGCTAACTAATTTGGATGTAAATTTAAAAAAAATGAAATTTAAAAAAAAAAAAAGAAGAGGAGTGGTATATACATGCAATGGAATGCTACTAGGTGATCAAAAAGAATGAAATCTTGCTATTTGCAACAACGTGGATGGAACTAGAGTGTATTATGCTAAGCCAAATAAGTCAGTCAAAGAAAGACAAAAATCATATGATTTCACTCATATATGGAATTTAGGAGACACAACAAAGGAACATAGGGGAAGGAAAGCAAAAGTAAGATAAAAACAGAGAGGGAGGCAAACCATAAGAGACTCTTAAATACAGAGAACAAACTGAGGGTTGCTGGAGGAAAGTTCAGGGGGGATGGGCTAAATGGGTGATGGGCATTAAGGAGGGCACTTGTTGGGATGAGCACAGGGTGCTATATCTAAGTGAAAATCACTGGGCTCTACTAAAATCAATACTACGCTGTATGTTAACTAACTTGAATTTAAATAAAGAAACTAAAAAAAAATGAATAAAGGATAATGGGAAGAGAACTGTAGATAATTCACTTGAAGGATTTTGCTGCAAAAGAGATAAAACAAATGGAACGACGGTAGCTGACAAAAGACTGGGGCTAAGAAAGAGTTGTTTATATATATTTAAGGAGGGAAAGATAATGGCATCATATAGCATGTTGGTGGGAATGACTCGAAAGAGGGAAAATTGATGGTATTTGGGAGTGGGAAATACTGGAGGGAGTGAGGTCAAGATCTAATTTACAAGTTGAGAATGTGGCAAGAATAATTCATCAATGGTAGTTCAGAGATCTGAGTATGTGGGTACAGAAATTCATAGGTGCATATATATGATGTGGAAATTTCTGTGGAAATTCTCTTCTGGTAATTGATTTTTTTCAGTAAAGTAGGATTCCAGGCCATGACTCTGAGTGAAGGTGAAGCAGGATATTTGGGGGTTTGAGGAGAGGGGAGAGGTATGAAATCGTTGTCTAAACGATGAGAGAGTGAATGAACTAAGGAGATATAAAATATTGGCAGGGAATATTAGGAGACCATTTGAGGTTTGTGGTCAGGAATTTCAAAGGAGTTGGTCAACATGGTTGCGGTTTTCTTCCAGAAACACTAGGCTGCATGGATCTAAGAGCAGAGATGGCAGAGAGTGAATTATTTGGCCAATGAACTTCCAGAAAAGCAAGAGAAAGACAAGGGGATGAGGGTATAGAAAAGAATATGGTCATACCAATTGACTATGGAACTTGGCTAAAAGAGAAGTAAGAACATAAAGGGCATCAAAGAGGTGAGAATAATGAAAAAAGCAATGGAGTGGAGGTCCTGAAGGAGTATAAGCATTTTGTGGTTGAGTAGCACACAGTAAACTGGGAAGACAGAAGGTGGTAGTCAGAGGATGCACAAAGTTGAGATTATGGAGTGGTTACCATTACTGGTCTAAGGTATGGGTTAACTTTTTCCAAAAAGTGGTAGACAGTAAATAGGATTTTCATACCGTCTCTCTTACAACTACTCTGTCATTGTGGTGTATGAGCAGTCATAGGTATATATAATGAATGGATGTGGCTGTGTTCCAATAAAACTTTATTTATAAATGGGTGGAAGCTGAACCTTACCTAATGGTAGTTCACCAACTCCTGGTCTGGGGGACAAGGTTCAGGGTGTGACCATGGGTATGAGTGGCTAATGTAGAGTTAGGAGACATTAGATATTAGAAAGGAACTGAAAAACCAAGATTTGGGAAGAAGGGAGGTTGGAAGGATGATCTATGTAGATGGTAAAATTGCCAGGAACTAAGGCAGGAATAGAAGTGGACAGAGGACCAGGAGAGAGGAGGTGATGACTTTGAATAACAGAGGAAAATGTCCTAGAGATTGATAGATGACATCACAAAAGAGAAGTATTAGATGATACAATCAGATAACTTTGATATAATCAGAAACAATAAGCTGAAGGTTTTCAGTATGTGGAAGGAATGATGATCTGAAAGCAGTAATAGAATAAAGTTCCATTTTCTAGGACTACGGTACTTCTCTTACACATGTTCAAAATAACTTCTCCCCTGTGCTAGCTTCTGCTGCACATATACAAAATAACTTCTCCCCAGATATAATAAGCACCTTTAACAGTTTAAGAACAATTGGAGTAAAAGAAATTTCCAGCAATGAGTCCCCAATACCAGGTGCCTCGGGAAGGGGATTACAACGCTACGGTTTGTAGATTCCGCAGATGCTGTGATGGGGCATCTTTGCAAACACTAACCAGCCTCCACCTGGAGGCACATTTCAGCTCTCCTTGGCAAGACCAGCTTTCACATACACTGAATATTTTTTACTGTGTCTTCATAGTAAAATGAGAATTTTGGAATAGAGGCAGACTTGTTGCTACTATCTATACTATTATGTGCTAAAACAAGCACCACAGAGTCTAAAAAATCAGGTTGATTATCACTAAAGTCGAAAGAGATCGGAACATGCAAGTAAGATGCCTGAAAATGGAGATCCGAGGGCTTGAAAAGCTAAGTCCTCTAAAAGGGAACCGGAGGCTTTCAAAACGACTAAAATGACACCAAAGAGAGATTAACCAGCAGGCAGAGAGCTGGCAAAGTGTGCTCATGAATTATATACCGCACCAGAAGTTCTAGCAAGAGAAAAGCATAGGATTAATAATTAACTAGCAGAGTAATAATGGGCTTGTACGTTCTGCTTTTTCTCAGTGAAAGAAATCGGCCTACTTAGTCTTTCTGCCCATTGTTTGTCTCCTCGTATTTATAGAAAGGAAAGTTCATAAGCCAAATCCTTTTTATAACTGTGAATCATTTCTTCCCAAAGCCTCTTCAGCATTTTGCTCCCACTCTCCTCTGGATCGTCCTGAAAGAAACTTGTGAGATTGGCCTCAGGCTCCTGCTGGTGATTTGCACTACACAAGAGAGCTAGGGTACCTATATGGCCCCTTGCAGCCAACATTTGAAGCCCTTCTCCACAGTATTTTATTTATCACCATCATTATCTTCACCTCCAATAAGTATTTTGGTATTAAGTGCCTGTTTAGCACTCTCCTTCCTGTTGTGCACATCTCTGCTCTCTGCCTGCCTGGAGTTGGAAATCTAGGAAAGATGCACCGTGCCTTTTCCACTCATGCCTTCGACACTCAGCACATTTCCTGGACCACAGACAGGGATTCGTTTAAATGTTTATTGGATGATAAATAAAAACATGCAGAAAACAAAAGAGAAATGTTAAATGAATGGCAGGAAGGAGCATGAATACATTTACATTATGTATTAGTAAGTTTATTTCAAAGTGCTGAACAGGAAGGACTGCCTGGGTGGCTCAGTTGGTTAGGTGTTGAACTTTGGATCTGGTCATGATCTTGTGGTTCCTGTGTTCGAGCCCCGCATCTGGCTGTCTGCTGTCTGCACAAAGTCTGCTTGGGGTCCTCTGTCCCTGTCTCTCTGTCCCTCCCCTTCTTTCTCTCTCTCTCAAAAATAAGTATTTTTTTAAAAGTGCTGAACAAATGCACAGTTTTTCTGGGCTAAAGCACAAGTAAATCAGGGGTGAAATTTTCCTGAGAGAGAAGGGAAGAGATGATAAGATCTCTTTTTATAGAAAAGGAAACTAAAGGTTTAGCCTTTACAGTATATAGGTTTCCTATAACCACTTTCCTTTTAATGTTTATTTATGATCTCTCACTACAGAAAAATTTGCAAATTACAGAAAAAGTAAGAAGAAGGAAAATTAAAAATCTGATAATTCAACCACTCAGAGCTAACATTGCTCACGTTATTTAATGTATCCCCTTCCAATTTTTTGCCACACATATGCAAAAGAGAGAGATTAGTGTAATGAACTCCTGCTGTATTCACATTCCAGCTTTAATAATTTTCAACTCCTAGCCAAACCTGTCTCATCTCTACTCTCACTTGCACACTCTCTTCCTCCTCTTTGTATAATTTTGACGCAAATCCCAGATACCCTATTATGATAAATGTTGTAAATATTTTAGCATGTATCCCTAAGGTTGCGATGCATATTTTAAGATAGTTAATATCGTATGTACAAAATCAGATATACTCATTTTCATCTATTTCTGATATCAGAAAAAAATTGGGGGGCTTTTTAAGTTTTTACTGTAATTCTAGTTAGTTAACATACAGTGTTATATTAGTTTCAGGTGTACAATATAGTGATTCAGTACTTCCATACATCACCCTTTGCTCATGATGGCAAGTGCCCTTCTTAATCCCCATCACCTATTTCACCCACCTCCCACCTCCTCCCCTCTGTAACCATCAGTGTGTTCTCTATAGAGTCTGTTAAAATATATTATTTGTAATTGAAATTAAAAAAAAATTCTCCATGATTGTTTCCAAACCTCTCGCCACCATTACCCCAACAATGACTTGGGGAAAAAAGATAACCATTTTGGAGACCCAAAGTTTAAGCTATTGTCTCTCTCTAGGTAACCTCTCCTTGAATAGGATAATTCAAATGCATGTAAGAGGTTTTGTGGAAGTAGGGGACATTTGACTTGGTAAGATTAATACTGTTAAAAAATAGCCAATCTGATTCCATTCCTACTAATATAGTATTATACATACAGTACAGCAAGTAAGAGCCACAGGACCTCTGCAAGTGGGTGATAATATTATTCCCATTTTATAGAGAAGAACACTGAGGCTTGGAAAGTTTGAGTAACATACTTAAAATCACAGAAGTAGTAAATAGTTGACCTAGGATTTTAGCATAATCTTGCTTAACTCCAGAACCCATCCTCTTAATCTCCATGCTAATTTTATATGATAAATTCAAGTTTTCTACACAGAAACTAATGATGTATATACACTCACAGAGTGGTAGACCTCATTATTACATTGTCATATTACCTAGTATAATCCTCACCTCAATCTAAAATTAGTAAGAAATATTCAAAAAGGAGTAAAATTTGGGTGAATATATTGGGACACTCAAACCACCAAGTAATCAAATTTTCCATGTACCTGCACAAGAGTATATTTTGCCATATTTTATTCCTTTTAGACATACATAAATTCTAACATCACAATGTCTTACTATAGTAACTTTAACAAAATCTAACTCAAATTTTGTCTTTATTGGTAAACTTTTTCTGAGGTATGATCAACACGAATTTGAATAGTATCTATGAAAGTATTTTATAGTGAATGTTCTAAATTTTGACCTCTTTTCCTCTCAGTCTCTGTAATACACAGATTTGTTCCAAGTACCATCAGAGGAACCTGTATGAATCTTTTGACACTGTTCAATGGATTTGGTTGTTTCATGGGGGCACTGCTGGTGGAGTTGGTATATCTCATCTCAGAAGGTAAAAATAGATTCACGGTATGCTTATATATATATATGTATATATATTGATTTGATGACTAGAGAATTGGGAGACAAAACCTTAAGAGAAGGGCTTTGCCAGGGTAGTCTTTTTTTAATTGATCCACTTTTGCAATTAAGATAGAATTAAGATAGGAAATAGACTCTTGCTGTATTCATTAATTTCTGGGAATTGTTTTTCTTTTGATAGGAGGAGGTAATTACAGAATGTCACTTCTCATGAGACCCTTTCTGCTGTCTTTCTTTAGCGTATTTTAAAACAAATCGGTCATTATATTCTTATTAGATCTTTCAATGAGGGCATATTCAATAATGTCTCACAGCTGGCATACATAATCCTCAGAAAAGGTGAGTCCTATGTAAATGTAGGAGGAGGGGGGTATCTGGATGATCTTTTTTCCTTGTGATTGCCCAGAAATCATGTCTACGCAACCAAAGAGAAATTGTAAATTGAATAGCAAATGGTCTTGGAAAATTTTTCCCATACAAATTGATTAGGAAAAACAACCCATCTGAAAAATTCACGTGCAACAAAAAAGTACAACTCATATGTGCTGGTAGAAAAATCAACAGGATGACAACAGTAATTAGATATCATGGTGAAATACCTTTGGCTGTATTTTAAATCCACAGACTTTTTCCTTTATTTGTTCTAAGATGTTAATACGGCTTCACATTTTTTTGAAATTAATTTTGCTTATTTTATGAAAATCTTACAAGCTTATTCTTCTCTACTTTGAAAAATACAGTTGTGCACTTAAAAGAAAGCATTGGCTTGTGTTCTCTTGCAACAAACAAATTTAATTTACTTGCTTTCAAACTAGGGAAAAATTAATTTCTATGAGTGAAAAACTCCTTTTAACACTATTTTCATTCAAAAATATTTATAGGTGACCCACTCTGTTCTAGACATCATATTGAACACTGGGGACACCATGGCAAAGAAATACACACTTCCACATTCTCAGTGTTTCCATGGGTATAGCGAAGCAATAAAATGAAGAGTGATAAATTTGATGATAGGTATAGTAGAGTTCTAGGAAGCAAATGTACAACCCTTGATTGGTTCTTAATAAGATCAAACCCTGCCTTTTTCTTAGTTAACTGAGAAAGTTCAACAAGTGTGTATTGAATGCTTACTGTGTGTTAGGTTCTGTGCTATATGGAATTATTTAAGATTTGGTTCCATTTCTCAAAGGACAAAAATCCAGCCAGTCATAATAACACGTGTACACGGCAGCAAGCTGTTAACCTCTCTGATGGTTAGGTTCTTTATACATATAAACACAGAACAAAGCACTGGTATTAGAGTTTTAGAGGATAACCTGAGAAAGTCTTACCTATATCTTTACATACACATGTGTTCAGCATATATTTATTTTCTTCAGCATTACTCACTGAAGATGTCTCTGAAAATTTGCTTAAAAAATGTCTATAATCAGGGGCACCTGGGTGGCGCAGTCAGTGGAGCGTCCAGCTCTTGATTTTGGCTCTCAGGTCACGATCTCAGTTTGTGAGTTCAAGCCCCACCATGGGTTCTGTGCTGACAACACAGAGCCTGCTTGGGATTCTTTCTCTTCCTCTCCCTCTGCCCCTCCCCTCCTTGAGCTCTTTCTCTCTCTCTCTCTCAAAATAAACAAATAAAGGTCTAAAAAAAGGTCTATAATCAAACCACATTTGACATATTCTAGAAGAATTACAAAGTCAAATTTTTTTTTTTTTTAATTTTTTTTTTCAACGTTTATTTATTTTTGGGACAGAGAGAGACAGAGCATGAACGGGGGAGGGACAGAGAGAGAGGGAGACACAGAATCGGAAACAGGCTCCAGGCTCTGAGCCATCAGCCCAGAGCCTGACGCGGGGCTCGAACTCACGGACCGTGAGATCGTGACCTGGCTGAAGTCGGACGCTTAACCGACTGCGCCACCCAGGCGCCCCACAAAGTCAAATATTATTATCAGTTTATCTTTTACATAAATCTACATTTTTCATATGCATGTTTGAGGAACTTACCCAGTTAGGCCAAACTTCACAAGACTGTGCTAACCTCAGTCATCAGCCACAAGTTCAGAGGTCCCCAGGACTGCCATTGCTTCTGATAAGCTGGCTATAATAAATGTCGAGGTCCCCAAGATCCCCTCCAGTTTGACAATTTGCTAGAGAGACTCACAGAACTCAGGAAAGCACAACACTTATGATTACAGCTTTATTATAGAAAAAAAAAAAATACAAATCAGGACAGGGTCTACGAGGGTTCCAAAAGTGAAAGCACCTTCATCCTCAGTGATGCAGTGGCCAACTGGCTCACCAGTGTGACAATATACAGAATATAGCCAACCAGGGAAGCTTACTTAAACTTCAGTAGGCAGAATTTTCATTGAAGTTTTATTATTTATGTAGGCAAGATTGATTGAACCATTGGCCATATGATTAAACACAGTCTCCCGCCTCTCTTCCCTCCAGAGGTTGGGCTTTCACTTGGCTCAAAGCCCCAACCGTCTAATCAGTGCTGGGTCTTCCTGGCTGGCCAGGCCCCTTAGGTGTCAGCTCATTAGCATAAGCTCTCAGGTGGGGCTCCTGGGGAACCACCAGGAATAACAAAGGCATTCCAGTTACTCAGAAAACTCAAAGGGTTTGGTGTTTACCAACCAGGCCTTTGCCTGACAAAGGCCAGGCAAACTCTTTATTACACACCGTTATTCTTGCAATCTATTTCACTGAAAACCTAAATTTCTGTTGAGAATATGAATAGAATGGTATATTATTGTATTTAATGCAAGAATTTTATAAAGGCAATATTATTATCCTTATTTTTGAAATGTAATAATTGAAACAGAAAAACGAAAGCAAAATGGTTCAGTGGTCATAACTAGTATGACAGAGATCTGACCCTCTCAGCATTCTAACACCAACATCAACATTGCTTTTGATACACCAAACAACTATTAAGGGTCACCCAGTGAAAAAGCCTTTTAAAGACATTTGTTATTTTGCAATACAACCTCCTTGGATAAGGTCTACATGTAGAATATCATTGATAATATTCTAGATATAGCAAAAGATGAATAAATAGAAGTTGATATAAATTTATCAGAGTTTGGTGCCCATGAAAGGAGGTTTACCAAGGACAAATGGTGAGGACGTCTTCACCACATAAATGTGAGTGAGGTGCTCTCTAAACTTATAGTCAAGAGAACACCATTTAAATTACCACTAATTCAATTTACTTTTTCTTTAAAGGTTTTTGTTGTTGTTGCTCATAATAATATTGTTTTGCATCAAGTCTTATCCCAATAAATTAGAATTTTACAATTGGATATTATGTCAGAGCCCATCTAGTCTAACATTGTACCCCAGACTAGACGGACCAGCGTCATCTAACACCCAGAAAAATTCTCTGCTTTGAAATGTAACCTGAGTCTGCCCATCTGCTGACAACTATGTTCCACAGAATAAAGGTGATTTTCTATCCACATATCAACTCTTCCAACATCTGATAAAGATTTGGAGAAATAATGCTGTACAATGTTCAAATCCAGGCAGTCTAGGTATGTGTCCTCAGTTTCCATATCAATAACAACAATACATAGCTCATTGTGTTGTTATCAGGGTTAAGTTCGTAATACACACAATATGTGCTCAGTAAAGATGGTTATGGTCTAGTATTACAGTTTCTAGGATTAAACACAATACTCAAGTTGTTACTTTTATCAACCTGGTGACTCTCTCACCCTCTCTCTTTTTGAATGCCAACAGAGATTGCATTGACTTTTTTAGTAGCTGCATTGTGCTTATGGTCAATTAAAACCTGAGGTGTGTTTTGTTTTGTTTTGTTTTGTTTTGTTTTGTTTTGTTTTTTTTAAGCAGTTGCTCTCAGTTCAGTTTCACTCATCGTATCCCAATTTTTTTTTCTGATTAAATTCAGGACGTTATCCTTTATAAATGTTAATTCACCATCTTAAATAACAGACATTTTTAAAACTTGATTCTGTCACCCAGTGAGTTACTAATCTTTACTCTTCTACTCGCTTTGTGTCATCTGCAAATTTAGTAAGCAAGTTCCTAGACTTCTTCCAGGTAATTGAAAAAATTGTTGAATTGGACAGGACCAAAAATAGAACCTTATGGAAAGTTCCTAAAGATCTCACTGCAAGTTATCAACTAATCTTCCTCTTTTGGATGTAATCAGCTCCCACTTCATCTAATTACTATCATTCAGCCCATGCATTTCATCATTCCCTGAATGATGTCACAGGAGACTGTCATATGTTTTTCTGGGAGCAGGATATATCTGTGTTTGTGACACTCCCTTTAGCCATCAGAATAGCATTCATCAAGAAAGGAAGTGAAGTTTATTTAGAGGATTAGGTCTTGTGACCCTAAATTGGCTTATGTGACCAATTAAGGCCCCTAAAAAAGAATGATCCTATATGGATGACATTGGGTGGGTCATTATCTTCTCTAAGACTTTCCCTTTATTTAAAAAAGGGAATGCTGCACTCCACTTTTCTCAGAGATGATGATAATTTTAATGTCAGAGCTTACTTTAAATATAAAGGAAGTCGTACGTTGTCATGGCCTGTTTTGTTAAAACAAGATCAGTCTTTTAGTCAAACAGCCAGACCAATTTTCATGACAGAGCCGACCATAAAGACCCCAACACTGTAACTATGTGTTTAAGCATCCCACATGCCTCCACGTTCCATTTAGCATATAAGATATTTTAAACCTTTAAGGATTCATGTCAGCTGAGCATGTGTGCATGTGAGTGTGTGTGAGTGTTGGTGTATGATTGGAAGAGACGATCAGCTATCACAGTCTCCCAGTCTCCAAGCTGCATTAGTCATTTTTAGCACCATGATGGAGAATGGTGTGAATGTGGTAAATTCAAAAGATTTCTCAAAACTTGACTGTGCAGACAGATAACTGTTAGAGTGACATTTTCAGTACAAGTGAGAAAACTGATCCTTCTGGGATCTCTAACTCTGAGTGCTTTAAAGGAGAAGATACAAGACTAAACCCATCCTCCTACACTAATCATTTCAGGAATAGTTTATCTAAAAGTAGCAATGCTAATATAAGGGGGTGAAGAAGTCAGTCAAACTGCTTATTTCCACCATATGCCATTAGCAGTCAGATCAATTTTCTCATACTCATGAGTCTAAGCTTACCTTTTGAAAAAAAAAATAACAAAATAGAATTCAGTGAAAAGTGACATCTTAGTTATGGACGCGAAGATGATTGAAAGATCCAAAGCAAAATGTCTAAGGGAAAAAGGATAATTGGGCAGAATCAAGAAGTCGAGGAATACATCTTCTTGTCCCTGTTAGTCCTTCCTCTTAGAATTCAGGAAGGGAGTAAGGAATTTAGCCGTTTGATTGTATATTGTAGATGTACAATAACAATACAAACCATTACTTTTGTGCACTTTTATCAGTGTGGTGCTTTATGTCTATTTCCTCTAGTTCTCATAGAAATCTTGGAAGTTATTAGTGACACCATTTTAGAGAAGGAGAAATTGAGACTCAGAAAAGTTAAGTATTGTGCTCAAGGTCTCACAGCTTATTAAGAACTGAGTTGAATTTCAGATTTGTCTGACGCAAAGATCTGCCCTTTCTATCTCTTTTGAGCCAATAACAATGGATAGTTCTTTCCATCGTCTAAGAGATATTTTGAACTCTGCCCTGATATTGTTATGAACTCTAAGGCCTCTGAGCAGCTTCAAAGGTCTCTGTGGAGCCAAAGGTTGAGGATGTAGAACAAGTTATATCTGAGATACATACCCCCATTGTACAAGGAGGATTCTGAATCTAATTCTGACTGAACACCATGAGCAGGATTTGCCTGTGAGAATTGTGGGCCCACCAAGTAAGCTGTGGGAGCGCTGGCACTAGACCAGTTGACAGACAAGTAGAGAATGGCCTGGCTAAAGATAAATTATGAGGTAGCAGGCCATTTTCCCTTCCTAGGTCTAAAAATCTCATTTCAAAACCCAGATGAAGCTGGACCTGAGGCACTGATATGAATTTGAAGAAACATATCTTTAAGAAAATAGGCATGGACTTATGGGATCCAGTTAAATAGTTTTCCAGATGCATAAATATTTTCTTTCAAGTTTACTGCAACTACAAATTCCTGTTTCACGAGCGACTCAGAGTTTCATGGCAACACGGCTGTCAGTGGTCTCAATAATCACAGATATTTAAATGAGAATTTTAAAAGATCACATTTTTAACTTAAAATGATCTTGATAGGAATCAAACAGCTAAATTCTTTACTCCCTTCCTGAGTTCTGTATCTTCAATATTTCTAATATTTTCAAAATATTAAACTACTAAAATTTCCATAACCATAGATAAATAAATATGCATATATATATGCATATATATATATCTCATATATATATATGCATATATATATATATGCATATATATATATGAGAGGATTGTTTCAAACAGGAAATGGCAAACTGGGTAAAACCCTACTGTAAGATCAAATAAAAATGAAGAATGGAAAGTATTTGCAGGTTTGGCAACATCATTATCACCGAAAACTTTACAAGAGTCATTTCAGTGGTAAAAAGGAAATGAAGACAAGTTTGGAATAGGGTGAAGAATATCTAGTAAGTGAAACATTAAAGGTATCACATTCTAACAACCTTTTTGAGGAACTTGGCACTAAAGAAGATTTAAGAGCTAAAGTGGTAGCTAGATGGGCATGTGGGTAGATTTGCCAGATTTAATAAATAAAAGCACAGAGTCTTTTGAACTTTCAGGTAAACAATGAATACTTCGCTTTTAGTATAAGCACGTCTCATGCAATACTGTGAGCATACTTTGAACCAAAAAATTATTTGTACGATATTTATGACAGAGCTCATCCTAGAAAATAACTCGTTGTTGTTCTGAGATTCAAATTTAATGATGGGTCCTGTATTTTATCTGGGACGTTAGGTGTGAGTTCAAGATACTTTTTTATTTCCAGAGATACTTGGCCATATTTAACCGATAAGAACATCTGGTGTAGATGGAGAAGCTAAAAATACAAGAGAAAGAAGAGAGATTGACTTCTTACTGGAGGGTGGATGCTTCTTTCCTGCACTAAAACAGAAGAGAGAATGGGGAGGTGTGGTCCTGGTATTGGCAAGATGCTGACTCCTACTGTTCAAGGCTCTCAGTTTTCTTTATGACATACGCAGCAAACCATTCATGAGAGCAAAGGGGGATTAGGATGAAAATGAGGAATAGGAAGACCAGGGAGCTAAGAACGTGTTGTCACAGGAGAGAGAGATGATTTAGAAGAAGAAAATTAGGATTGCCATCAGTGTTGAAGGCCCAGTTGATACCGGTCATTAGAAAGAGCAATACCAAACTACCTAAAGCATGATTTTGTCCAGTGATAGTCAGGTATCCAATGCAGTTATGAAGCTGTCTGGTAGATTTTAAAATGGTCTGAAAACCACAAGAGAGGAAGAAAGGCACAAACCGTACTCTTGAATTAAAGCAATTTGAAGTAAACCTCACATGTGGTTTCCCTCCAAATATGCAAGAGGGGGGTGCATATCTTTTCAAATTCTGAAATAAACAAGTCTACATCATTAGCTAACTGAAGTTACAATAGAGAACAGACTGTACAAAAAAGCAGATATTGGGAAAAATCAGTTCCTGCTATATCCATGATATTATTTAAATTCAGTATTTTGCTATTTTAAACAGTTCCACTTCGAGGTTGACTTATAAATTCAGTTCACAAATACGTATTGGGTTCCTACTATGTGCGAGCACTGGCTAGATAGTGAATTAATAATACCATGGCTGATGTTTAATTAACAAGAAGAATCTTATAGAAATATTTGACACTCAAATTAATATCAGATATATTCATTTGACTAATGCTATTACAATTACAGTTCATAGCTAATGGCATTATCGGGCTATTATCACAAAGCATTACCTCTCTTCTAAAACTCATTTCCATGATAATTCATTGAAATCATCATGAGAACACACTATCTTGATGGGTTTTTACCTCCCAGTGCTCTTCAAGAGAATGACCTCACCCTTATAAGAAAGCCTGTTTTCCCAAATATCATCCCATGCTCATTCTTTTTGCAGATCAGGTGAACAATGCACATAGTGCTTTCTCTACAATTTTGAAAGCCACGGCATCCCTTCCTGGAAACAGCAACCTAACTTCATTTTTATTCACAATTCCCAGGAAGAACAAATGCCAATTAAAGTCTCCATGCAGACATTGTTAGGAGAGCCAGGAATTGAGTATGTGCAGATTTGGGGCCCAACCTCAGTTCACCCATTCGATCAACAAATAATTATTCTGTCTCCTTTACATGACTTCAGGCAGACACTTTAGCCTCTCCATGCCTCTGTTTCCTCGTCTGTAAATTGAGGCTAATAATAGTTTGAGTACTTATTCGACAAATAGGAAAAGGTGGTAGAAAAGCCAGAGTAGAATATAGTTGTTAGATATTATTTCCTTCAGGTATCATGAAAATTAATGTGTTTTAAAAATTAACTCAGGTAGGAGAGCTATGAATCTCAAATGAAGCATTTAAATCAGGTTACTGAATAGAGGAAGGAAAGAAATTAACATTTATTAAGTGTCAGTTATATGCAGACCTTGCTATATGTATTTCACAAAGATATTATTTCATTAAATCTTCACAACAATTCTTTGGGGGTGGATATTTGTAGCCCCATCACATGTAAAAGGAAAATGAACTCGGAAAGTTATATAAGTTGTCCAAATCTTACAACAGTGGTGGATTCCTGATTCCCAAGCTCTTTTTGCTGCACAGGGTTTATTTCCCGTGGCACAGAACTACATCCACCCTGGAGAATGACTGTTACATGTCTTTAATTACATACTTCTTCGCACATAGTGAAGTGATAGATGTGCCTAAGATAAAGTTAGGTATAAAAGCCATTTCAGTTTTGTCTCAACAATTTTGGAGGTTTACCACATCACCAGTGTTACAAAAAATAACTTTAAAAATATATTGCCAAAGTCTCAGGGAAAATAATTGCTTACTGTGCTCAACTCTAATTTGAAGAGATTCCAAAAGGCACCATCTAATATTTTCAAAGGTCCACTACATTCAAAATAAAACAGTAGTTAGTAAAAAGGGGAAATATTGAATCTTTCTCCAAAAAGACATAGCAGAAATCTGCCTCTCATCAAAAGCAACATGCCGTAGCCCTTAAAATAATGCCATGTATATTTGAGATAGTTGGTAAATCTAGGATTTCAGTAGGGAATATAGTGACATATCACTGAAGTGAGTGAATCTTAGGTTTCAGAATAGACTGGTTATTGTTACTTGGGATACTATGATTTCCAAAATGATATCTTAGGACAGTTTTATAAATAGCACATAACTTCCAAGTTACAACATCCAGGCTGCTATTCAATACTTCAATTGCTGAAGAAGAGTAGGTTGTGAGAGAAAACCACCCTTTTCTGTTGTTTGATAATAAACCAGAAATGACTTTTAGAAGTCAGAGTTTTCCCGAAGTATACTTGAGGAAATCATTTTAAAATATTATTTTTTGCTGCTAAGGTAATGTATGACCAGATAAATCCAAACTGTAAAGGAGGAGGGGAAAAGGCCAAAAAGATGATGGCAATTATTATTGGGGTAAATTTTTTTCCAATTTTTTTTTTTATTTGTGTGCATGTGGGGAGGGGGTATTACATTTATATAGAGAGAGACGCCTGGGTGGCTCAATCTGTCAAGCGTCCTACTTCAGCTCAGGTCATGATCTTGCAGTTCATGGGTTTAAGCCCCGCATCAGGCTCACTGTTGTCCACCAAGAGCCTGCTTCAGATCCTCTGTCCCCTTCTCACTGCCCATCCTCTGCTTGCTCTCTCTCTCTCTCTTTCTCTCTCAAAAATAAACTTAAAAAAATTATATACAGAGATATTTTAAACAAAATTGTAGTCTGAATAACTCCCGAGGAATGCTCAATAAAAAATTATATCAAGTCCCACTTTTTTTTCCTTTGAAAATATCATGAGCATCTTTCCATGTCATTTGAATTTCTAAAACAAACAATCAAAAAGACTCTTTTTTTTTTTTTCCAGAATCCTGGGAATGGAATTACTCATTCAATAAGGATAAATATTTTAAAGACTATTGTTTTCTAAAAGGCTGCATCAATTATACCACCATTGTGATAGAATAATACTTGTCTCAAGATGTTAATTGCAACCCTGAGCATAATAGTATTTTGATCTTTGTGAATATGATTGGCAAAAATTATATTCCATTATTACTTTAATTTGTATTTTTCAGAATGGAAAATTGAAATTTTTAATGTATGAACACTTTTATCTTTACTCACTCATGACATGCTTGATCATATTCTTTGCCCATTTTTCTTTTTGTCTATTTGTCATTTTTTCCTATTGATTTATATGTTTTTTAAACTTTAAGGATATTATCACTTAGTCAAATATATTGCTAATATTTTCCTATTTTAACTCAACATTTTAGTTTCATAGATGAGTTTGGTTTGCACAAGTTTTGCTGATATAGGTAATCAAACCTATTAACCTTTTTCATTGTGAACATGAATAACATGTTCATGCATTGTGAACATGCAATATCATTGCATTTATCTATCGTTATGGAAATTTTAGCAGTTTAATACTTTGAAAATCATATTTTTATCCATGTGGACTTTTTTTATGTTAGGTAAATACATATTTCCTTCAAATAACCAAATTTCACAGCATAACTTGATATTTGTTGTGAAAAGTTACTTAAACCATAAATACCCCATAGCCATAGGATAAGTGGAATGAAACTAATCAGTTAGTAATATATACTTTAATATATTCTTAGTTCTTAGGCTATTGTAGGGCTATTTTAGAACTGTCTATTTTGTTCCTGTCAGCTGCCACTTGATTTTAGCTTAGTATCACCCTCTGTTTAATTATTATGACTTTATGATATGTATCAACTATTGCTAATCATACTTCTCTTTATAGTTTACTCATCATTTGTAAAGCTCTTATTTCCTATAGTGTACATTTCCAGGTGAATTTTAGAATCATTTTATCAATTTTCCCCAAATCTCGTGTTTATGTTAATGAAATAAGTACTACTTGTTAATTAAAACAATAAAGCTTTTCGGGGTGCCTGAGTGGCTCAGTTGGTTAAGCCTCTGACTTCGGCTCAGGTCATGATCTCATGGTCCCCATGTCCGGCTCTGTGCTAACAGCTCAGAGCCTGGAGCCTGCTTCAGATTCTGTGTCTCCCTCTCTCTCTGTTCCTCCCCTGCTCACACTCTGTCTCTGTCTCTGTCTCTCTCAAAAAGAAATAAAATATTTTTAAAAATTAAATAAATAAATAAATAAATAAAAGCTTTTATAATATTTAGTGTTCCCTCTAAGTAGATAACATAACTTTTTTATTTATTCAATGTTAAAAAATTCAGTTCAGTTAGATTTTCTTTTCTTCATCCATGTCTTGAACATTTCTGTTGGACTTATTGTAGGCATTTTATGCTCTTTCTCATTTTGCTGTTATGAACTGACTTCTTTCCCTCCTTCCAAATTCACTGAGATAATAATTATGTGTCATATAGGGGGAGTATTAATATTTATGTCTATATCTTACATCCAACTTCTTAAACTTTCTTAGTAAATTTATGAGAGTATTTATCTTTTTCAGTTTACAGAAAAATTATCTAATCTTAAATATAATTTTTAAAAATCCTTATTTCCAATATTAACTCTGATGCTTTATACCTTTATCAGGACAAAGAACTTCAGAACAGTGTTAATACCAGAAGGCAGTCACATTTTACCCTGTTCATAATCTTAATTTGAATCTCTATTTTTTTAAACATATTTGTAGGTCTATAATGTTAAAGGATATTCTTTATCATAAGAAAATTTCTATTTCTTGTTTTCTAAGATCTAAACAAATCAGAGAAAATTTTATCGAATGCTTCTTAAGTAGCTCTTGAGATCACCTCTTGATTTTCTTACTATTCCTGATATTATAGTATATTTAATTAATAGATTTTTCAATGTTAAATCATCTTCACATACATGAGATAGACAACAGCTGGCAATAGCAATATTTGATGGTTCTTTGCTTTCTAGAAAGATCCAGGGGAAAGAGTCATCTCTTCCATGAAAATTAAAAGGTACATTCAGGATGCATTATCTCTTTTGAAGATACTTCCTGGTAACTTTTCCCCCATTGTTTCTTGCCAGTAAGATTTTCCTTTTTTCTTGGTTCAATTTAGATAATTAAGGTTTTCCTAGATAATCATCCCATTTCCATAATATACTTTTTTAGTTTTATTTTTTTATTCAATTATATTAACATACAGTGTTATATTAGTTTTAGGTGTACAATATAGTGATTCAACAATTCTATACATTATTCAGTGCTCATTAGGACAAGTGTAGTCTTAATCCCCTTCACCTGTTTCACCAATCCCCCTCCGACCTCCCTTCTGGGAACCATCTATTTGTTCTCTATAGTTAGGAGTCTGTTTTTCAGTTTGTCTCTCTTTTTCCTTATTCCTTTGTTTTGTTTCTTAAATTCCACATATGATTAAAATCATATTATTTGTCTTTCTTTGGCTGACTTATTTCACTTAGCATTAGACCCCCTAGATGGACCTGTACTGTGGCAGATGGCAAGATTTCATTTTTTAAAAAATGTTTATTTATTTTTGAGAGAGAGAAAGAAACCAAGTGTGAGTGGGAGAGGAACAGAGGGAGAGGAAGACACAGAACTCAAAGCAGGCTCCAGGCTCCGCACTGTCAGCACAGAGGCTTAAATTCACAAACTGTGAGATCATGACCTGAGCCGAAGTTGGACGCTTAACCCACTGAGACACCCAAGTGCTCCTCATTCTTTTTATATGGCTGAGTAATATTCCATCATATACATAATGAGATACACACACACGTATACACCACACCTTCCTTCTTCCATAAGATTTTTGAAACTAATATAGCACACTTATAAATAAATATTATTATGGCCCCTGACTCTTTTGTTATCTATTCTCTTTGGATTTGTCAGGGTTTCTGTTGTTGTTACCTTTTCTTGAAATGAACCAGGTCTTAGAATTATTAAATCTAATATTCTTTAATATATTGATTTTCTGCTGTCATCTTTATTTTTTTCTTTGACTTTCCTTATAATTCTTATTTATTTTCTAGGGTTCTTTTGTGCTGAATGTTTAGTTCATTTATTTGCATTCCTTCAAACTGAAAAAATATGTGCCTTTAAATGTACCTCTGAATAGAATTTAAATCTGTATCCCTAAATTTATAAATGCAATTTCCTCATCACTTCATTTTCAAATACTTTGTGGTTGTGGGTTTCATTTTTCTCTTTGACCAAATGATTATGTAGGGGCAGTATCTTAATTTCTAGGAGATTTGGTTTGCTATTGATGTTATTTAAACTTCTATAAGAGAGTATTTTTTTTACTAAACAATAGTATAATCTTTATTAAACTCTTATCAGTCACATTATTCTAATCCTCTACATCATTTTCTTTGTTGCTTTTTCTATCAAAACTTGAGCAAAATGTGACAGTCATTCACAAAAATTGATCTACCTGTTTTTATCCAAGTTTCCAACAGACTTGTTATATTTTCATTACTTAAAGGATATTCATTGACCTATCTTCAATTTGGACTCTGCTTTTTATAAATAGAAAAAAATCCTCAGTGTCTCTTTGACACTATTTTTCCTTTGAATTCAACTTTGCCTGAAATTACTATTTTTTTTTTTATTTTTGTCTCTTCCTTATGATTTCCTATATTATTATTATTATTATTATTATTATCATTATTGTTATTTTAACTTTTGTCGTTGTGTGTTAGGGGTGTTTTTTCATAAGCAAAAGTTGTAATATGTATACAGTCCCTTTTCCTTCTTCATTTTGACCTTTTTTGTATTTAGTCATCCTCAATAGGAGAAATTTACTGATAGGCAGTATTTACCAACTAAGAATGTATATGGATTCCCTTAGCCTATGTCACTTTCCATATGTTTAATGAAGTTTTCTGTGAAAGTGCCCCCATTAAAACCCAAGTAATCGTGATAAGCAAACTGCTGGGCTGGAGTGAGAATTTGACACCATTTTCTGATTGTCCAACAATCTGATCAAATAATGTGATTGTAAACTGGTCTCAAGCATACATGACTATTGAGTGCTCCCTAGAGCCCACATTCACCTATAATGCTTTTCTTTGGGAGCTACGCTACCTGAAAGCAATGTGCCTTGACTGCCATGCACCCACTACTTCCTGTCTTCTTGTTTTAAAGGAGTCATACCGCCTGATGTAGTTTAGAAGCAGAGCTACTTGGTACTGGGTACTGATTAGAATGGAATATGGAACTGCTCCTTCTTCTCCCCAAAACAGTAATCATGCATCAGAGCCACAGAAGCTACTAGAATTCTGTGTAGAACTGACCTTGATTTCTGTGTAGGGGCATGTTCTCATCACCTCCTATTCACCTGGTCAGTGTGGGAGGGGTCCTCAACCTAAATAGGATAAGGTGGCTGAAAATATGACACCTGACACTGGAGAGATGGGCTGACAGCAGCTTATTAGTCAGACACGCTCACAGGTCAGGGGAGGAGAACGTGTCACACAGGGCCATATGGGGGCTAACTTGAGAATAGAGCAACAAAGGTCTGTGGAGGGCAAGCCTGGTAGTAACAAAACAGGGAGTGACTCCTGGATCCCACAGGAGGATGTGACTTCCTGTTTGCTTGATGTTGAGGTCTGAGAAGGAGGTGAGAGCTTTAGGGTGAATACCAGTAGCAGGCAGCTGGGCTGACTAATAGGGGAACTAACCAGGTGAGGGAGGCCTTCCCCTGGGGTGAGGAGTGTGTCTGAAAGGGCAAAGAACTATGTGGTTAGGCCTTTGGGGCCCTGTGAGGCTCAAAGACATAAAGACAGCATATGAAATTTGGGGCTTTACAATACAAGGCATAATATGGGACAAGAATAAAGCATTTTCTTCTTTCATATTAGTGACTTTGTGCTGTTTATAGTAACATAATTCTATTAGCATCATTGGGGCTTTAGTAGTGCAGTTTGTAAGATGAGGATTCTACTGAGCAATGCCTCAACATACCTCTCTGCACCTTCACTCTTTAATCTGTAAAATCTGTAAAATTCTATAGTCCTTTTGTCTCTAAAATGGCCATGATAATTTAAAATAAATAGAAACATTTTACTTAGTGTCTATAAGGTCTAATACTCCAGAGTAATTACCTGTTTGCATGTCTCTTCTACAAATCTATGAGCTCGTTTTCTTAAGCAACTTGAAATGCCCATTTTTTGATACATGAAAATTTCTTAACAAATAATTTTCAAATGAACGAATAAATCTAACTGAACAAGAAATATGTGGAGAACTTCTGAGCAATGCTAAATATTTCGTGAATGTTCTATTACCGAGTGGTCTAATATTCATTACTAACTAGCTGGTTATTCTACTAAAGTACTTAACTTGGGTTCACTGTGAGCATTGACATATGGCACTTACCACTGTTTATGTAGCACATTCTTTTCTCATGTTGTTAAACTTCCTTACCTTCCCAAGCTAAGATCTGGAGAAGTTTAGTTTGTTCCATTTTAGACCTAAAGTCTTCTCTTTGTCTCCTTTGGCAAGGATGCCCCAGATTTCAATCAGCTACTAGAAATGTCAGGTGAAAAATGGCACAAATGTGAATTACGACAATAAAAGTTTATAAGCTACTAAAATAAAGTTATAGTACCTAAGAGCTGAGTCAACTGACAATGTTAAATGGAACATTTTACAACCAGTCCTGGGATAATGATAAAAAAAAAAAAAGTGGCACACAGAACATGAAGAAATATCTGACAGGAAATGGGCCCGAGATCAAGTTCAGGCTACATGATTTTGTATGAGCTACTTCTAAAGTGTGTGTGGGTGGGAGTGATAATCTAAATTTTATGGAGCGCCTCCTCTGTGTCCAACCCTTGACATCCTAACTTCTCATAACAGCTCAGTGAGAAAGGTGTTGCTGTCATTTTAGAGAGGAGAAACCGAGGCTGAAGTGGTTCAATTAAACAAATGCCCAAAAACAAAACTATTAAATAACAGAGACAATATTTGACTTCAAAATCTCTCCACCTCCAA
Source organism: Panthera pardus (assembly GCF_024362965.1). Classification (NCBI taxonomy): domain Eukaryota; kingdom Metazoa; phylum Chordata; class Mammalia; order Carnivora; family Felidae; genus Panthera; species Panthera pardus. Next base: position 91,766,713 of record NW_026526991.1, read on the forward strand.
GCCCATTCTCTATCAGTCTATGTAAAGAGATAGCTTTGGGTGAAACTCACACCCAAAGCTATCTCTTTACATAGACTTATAATCTCTATATAAATAAAACAAATTTTAGGTTTCATGAAGTATCCCTCTGTCCAACTTGATGCTAGTGTGTGTCCTATGCTATCAATTCAGGTGATTGTTCCCCTTACCATGGAGCTCACCATATAGATTAGCTACACAGGGAATGTAAAATTATAGCTAAGTAAGGCAAAAATATGGGGCTAGCATGAAGATCAGCATTAGGAAGGAAGTTGAACACTAAAAATGATGTTCAAGAAGGACTACAGAAATGTTATCAGGAGTTTGAATTGGTGATATGGCAATCATTCATTTTATTTTTTTAAATAACTCCACTCACAAAGTATTTTGTGTTACTCATAAATTCCCGCTGCTTTCCCTAACCTTTCTAGCATGACATCCTCTTGTCACCCCACATGCCCATAATTCCCAGTCACGGTGCTTCTCATTTGTGCCCACCACAGTATCCCCAGTGACAGATACAATGGCACATGCAGGGGGAGCTGGTGCTATCCTGATAGGCTGGAGCCTATCCTGATAGGCTGGTATTTGCTGTAATTGCATAATTTTTTAGAAATATTATGTTTTACCTTTAAAGATCTTACAAAATTTATATTCTTCTCCCTCATCTGACTTTGTTATAATATAAAGATAGCCTTTTCAATTACTTATTATGGACCAAAATTCATGCTCCAAGCAGAATTAATGTCATGTTAATTCTGAGGCTTCGCATACTCTGTACAAACTCCTCTCATTCTAGCCAGAGAAACACAGTGATAAAATGGTCTAAACGCATCACATGCAAAGTGCTGATGTGAAATGAAAAGGACAGAAATATGATTGGGATATTAATTCAGGAGAAATAAGGAAATAAGACTGTTTGAATAAGGTTAGCAGGGTGGTTTAGTTCTTCCTGAAAATATGTGTGATGTTATCTCACCTTACCTTGACTTCCACCCCAACTACCCCCGTTCAAGTACAATCAAATGCTTGGTTTCTACACACACACACACACACACACACACACACACACACAAGAGGGCTACACAATACCCAATAGACAGACACAGACGGAAACGTTATGTGAAATTACTCCTATCAGATGAAGGCATTATGTCAATATAGCAATAACACCATGCATTTCTATTGTAATGGAACACAAATTAATAAAATGGGGAAGTAGAACTTGCCAAACAGCTTTAAACTCAATACCAGATTTCAATTATAGGTCCAAGACACGAGCTAATTTTCATGGTTGGTCCGTAATAATAGTCATTGTTAAATGACAGAAGAGAAACGGCTTTAAATGGGAAGTGGCACAATTAATCACAGCTGTCATACTTATGTACTTGCTGACTATCAACCCTGAACAGAACATTTAATTCAAATCTCATTTAAAAGTATGCACTGTCAAGGGAGAGGCCAAGAACCATTTTCTAGCTCAGGGAGCAACTCACAACCCATGTGCCAAGGATGTTACTGAAGATCGAGTGTATAGGCACATGGACTGATTGCTCTCGTCCCACACCTCTCTTTACAACCCACTGTAGGAACTTCTATAAAAAAGCAAGAAAATGTCCAAACCTTGGCATCTGACTGCTCAAATTCCTGTTCTCATAATGTATAACTTTTTGGGGGAAGACTCTGCCCATTCAGAACTCCCACTGAATTTAAGTTTTGTCCATGGTGATAGGTTTTGCCTTTTGAACAATCTTTTTAATATTCTGTAATACTATGTATCTATAACATATTTGTTAATACTAATATCCTATTCTTGTTTTAAAAGTACTGCAAAAAATAAGTGCTGCATATATAATACATTATTTCGTATAATGTATTAAATAATAATGTATCAAAACCCACTGAAGGAAAATTGAGTGTGTGTAGAAATAGAGATAATGCATATAGATATAGATATGGATTTGGGTACAGAAAGAGAGAGAGAATTATAGCAAAGATCCAAAGAAAAGTTAAAACTTAGGAGCAAAGTAAGAGCAATTGCCTTGAATCCTAAATAGTTTCATATATACTGATGTAATAGTTTTGTGTATAGAAGTTTGACATCATAAGAAAGAGGGGGATATCTTATTTAGAAGTATTAATTTGAAGGAATTAGTTATCAGGTCAAAAAGTACTTTCATGTCGACTAGAGATTTCAAGTAGTTTGATAAATAGGTTCTGTGATACTATAATAATGTAATATTAGATTTATCTAAGATGTCAAAATAATGTAACATCTGGCATCTACGTCTATTATGTCACTAACCTTACAGCTAGAACTGGCTGTGGTAAATATTTTACCTTTATTCAATGTATATTTACTGAATAATTCCTATGTGTCAGGCACTCTAGGTACTAGATATATAAGGATGAATAAGATATGTACACGGTTCCAGTTAAGTTAGCATAATCAGGGTTACTTTTATAGCTCAGTTCTTCTGAACCTATATTGCGTTATACAAATTAAGGTTTTTTTGACCTTCAAAATATTTGTGGTACTTTGCTTGTTATTTTACCATTAATTACAGAATTAAACGAGTCTCGACAATGAGTTTCAGATGAGCTTTTTTGCTTTGTAGATATTATTGAAGCGAATAAATCTCTATGAATAGTGGAATGATAAAATATTCACAGAAACTTACAACTCTGCAGTTGAATAACAATTACTTTTGTTCCAAACAGGCAATTGGTTTCCAAACACATTAAACAAAGGCAATTTAGAAAGCTTCTTCTTCTTTTTGGCATCATTAATGTTGTTGAACGTCCTGGGATTCTGGAGTGTTTCACAAAGGTAAGTTAGTGGTAAGATGAGCAATTTCTGAGTCCATGAAATATTGATCTGGGAACTATCACTGAGCCAACGGGAATCCTGTATGCCATGACTGGACAAATTAGCATATTAGAGAAATTTAACAGATTATTCAGAGCAAGAAATTTCAATTTAGACTTCACTTTTGCCATTGATCCTTATAATAAAATAGTGCTTTACTCGATTCTAAAACATGTTCTGAAAGAAGATATGTTTTATCCACTATATAGCACCACTTTAGAATTAGAAATAACCATATTGATAATAAGAATGAATGAGTCATTATCATTAAAAGCAAATATCATTAAACAAATAGCTAGAAATCTAATGATGCTTAAGATTTGGATTCCATTCAGGCCTTTCAATCAGCAGTGACCATTTCAAGGTCAATAACAAACTGCAAAATCATTTAGTCAGTCACCTGAGACCAGTCAGTGGCTTATTATGTATCATCTACCATCCATCCATTGCCAGCCCACCTCTCTCTCTCACTGACATATTTTTGGATGACTGTGGAGTTTTGAGCAAATTGTCTAACTTCTCTGAGCCTCTGTTCTTATATTTGTAAAATAAAATCAAGAAAACCAACATCTTGTGGGCTTTAGGCATATGAATTTTGGTAAAGGGCTGAGCACAGTACCTGCCATGTTGTGGAAACTACAGAGATCTTTATTTTTCTCACTTCCCTCTATTCACTTATCTATTTAGTCATATTTTATCTCATCACTGTCACTTCTCCCTTGCCTATATCATTCTTTCATTCATTGAATAAATCTCTGTTGGAACACCAGTCATGCGATAGGTACTACATGCGATAGTAAACTAGAAGGACACAAAGTCAGTAAGTCAATAAATGTTTAGTGCCATTATGTTCCTGCTCTCATGGAGCTTATGGTTCAGTATAAAAGAGAGGCACTTAAATTTCATGCAAGGCAGAATTAATGACAAAATCAAAAGTTTTAATGGCTCCCTGAATTTTTATATTTCTTACCTTCCAAAGTATATAAATTGTTGAATTGATCCTCCACAATATAAATACCTATCTCATTCTTGGATTGAAAGCCAAATTAGAATATCAAAGAGTCTTGCAGAAGGATCCAAGGGGAATATCCTCAGTTTTGGAGCAAAATAGAGTCATTGATGAAAACCGAAGGTGAAGGCAAAGCCTCTTTCCCCTCCATTCGTTGCCTCCAAACACATAAGTGGTGCTCATCTTCTAGTTCTCACAAACACTGCACTTCCTACATCTTCTCCCACTGTAAGATCTGACCTTTGTCTTTTCATAAAGTAGTTTGAAAGGTAATTTTTTTAGTCAGCCAGGTTGAATCCACTTCCACTACTTGGCTGTAGAAACTTCAGCAAGCTATTTAACTTTGTTAAGCCCATTTTTTTCATTGTAAAGTGAAAACAGTAAGAATAGCAATTGTGCCGCAAAATTGTTGTGAGGATGAGTAAATGCTCAGAAGTGTGAGCAATAGTAATAATAATGACCTCATGCTTTGCCTTATGCCTCCTTCTTCCTCCTTTTTAATTCTTCTTCTAGGCTCATGCAGAGGTGTGGCAAAAATGACCAGGATTATGGGCTGAATTCATGGAAGAACTAGCACTGGAACCAGACTCTATTAGCTCGGGGATTTACTCATTCATTCATTCATTCACTCACTCATTCATTCAATATACTAAGCATTGTTCCAGGCACTAGAAAAAAAAAAAAAAAAAAACTGAAGACAGCAAAGTACCAGTCTATATGAGCTACTATTTAGTACTCAAATTCAATTATTTAAGTGTGATTCTTTCTCTGTGATTGTTGAACAAGTGAGTTACTACAAAGAAGTGACAGATGGTGGAGTGGGGTGCAGAGAAGGAGACAAGAATAAAATGGTACAAAGCACCAAATATTGGAGGAACCAAAAGTGGGAAGGGACTAAGTGATAATAGAAGATTTATTGAGAAATAAATCTGATTCTTAGCAAATCTTCTCTATTTCCCTACATTTTCTTTTCCTTTTTTTCTGTTTACTTTTTGAGGAAAGAGGGAAAAATAGAGACAGGATAAAACAAAGCAAGAAGGGAGGAAATTAATTTTCCAAGTGTTGAGCACTCCTATCTTGGGCAGTATGCAACACACACACACACATAACCTCGTGTAATCTCTACCACCTCCCTGTTGCAGAAATCTTATCACTTTTTATAAATACGAAAACTAAAGTGAGAATCTAGGTAAGTAAATCGACTAGGTTCACACACCTAGGATTCAAACCCATGTGTGTTTCTTTATAAAGCTCACACACTTTCTCCTACCAGCATACTGTTTCTAAGTGCCACAGAAGAGCTCTCTACCTACTCTATAACAACCCCTTGACTCTGATGGGTAGGGAAGAAACCCATCCCTTCAGTTAAAGTAACCATACCCACCATCACCTCTCGATCAGCCACTCCACTGGGAAAGAATGGGTGTCACATATCAGAAGAAAAGAGAGTGGAAAATTTGCCAGCAGAGATCAAGCAGCTAAAACCAACTACATTAGTGCAAAGTCACACATTACCCTGGGTATCTATTGCCCATTGGGGCGGGACAGACCAAGCCAGAAGTTAGGCAAGAAACTATATGGAACTTATGGTAGGAGATCAGTGTCTCTAGTAAGGAATGAATGATTTTGATTTAGTTCTATACTGATTGTGTGATTGTCAAACACTAACAAACAGTAAGTATGTGAAGAAACAGGAGAAAACACAGGTGTTCTAGAGACAGTATTATTGAAACATATTATTTAGGAGCCAGTGTTTGATTGCAATAAACATTTCATCACAATTCAATTTTTACCAAACCCAATGGTGTTCAGAGCCAGATAACAGTGACAAATCTATCAAGAACAAGACAGTCCCAAGTTATTCTTGTTCTTAAAGTTTTGAGAACAGCATATTAATTATGAAACAGCATCTTCACCAACACACAGCTGACCTTAGGTCTCTGTTGGCACCTAAGGGTACCCCCACCATGATTTTTATATTAGTGTGATAACAATCCTAGTTTAAGTCCTAGAACAAAAAGAATCTTGCCAGGGTCACTCAGATATCACCTGAGTACCATTAGGAATTATATATGAATATCAGGCAAGATTTATTTTTCATTTCTACAAAAACAAAACAAAACAAAAAACAGCCCTCTGCCTCTGTCTGTCTTAGAGTCCTCCTCAATCAAATCTAAAAGTAGCAATGGTAACATGTCATACCTGAGGCTCTTCAGGTTGGGGGTGAAGGATGTAGGTAGATGAAATGTCTTTCCCTAGCTGAAAAGTATTACATAAACATCTCTATAGTGCTGGATAAAAATATATATCCCACATTAGATGCTGAAATAAAAAGATATTACAGATATTTTAGGGAGGGAGGGCAAAAGGGTGTTTGTTTTTATCTCAACACCACTGTCCTTCCAGTGTGGTAAAACACATCTTTTTTAAAAAAACTTTTAATGTCTATTTATTTTTGAGAGAGAGAGAGAGAGAGAGAGAGCAGGGGAGGGGCAGAGAGAGGGAGACACAGAATCCAAGGCAGGGTGCAGGCTCTGAACTATTAGCACAGAGCTTGATTCAGGGCTTGAACTCACAAACTGCAAGATCATGACCTGAGCCAAAGTCAGACACTCAACCAACTGAGCCACCCAGGCACCTCTGTAAAACACATCTTAAAGTTGATACCATTGCCCCAATTTTGTCAATGATACCAGTAATCTTTGTGCATAACTTGTCATAATTATTGAAAGCAACATAAATCAGAGACAAAAGACCACTTATTCAAGCATTATTCTTCCCTTACAGTTACTTTTAGCAATATATTGAGAGGGAAAAGCAGGTAAAATTCACTTTGGAAACTTTCACAAATCAGAAGTAGATGTTTGACCTCAGAAGCTTACATGTATCTGATAAAACTGAACTTATAGCCTATATTCACTTGTTCATTCAACAAATATTTTTGAGCATGTGCTATCCACCAGGCACTAGGAACACAGCAGTGAATAAAGCAGTTTGAAATTCCTATCCTCCTAAAACTTTCTCAGAAGTGTTTGTGTCTTTTTTTTTAATGTTTGTTTATTTATTTATTTTTGAGAGATAGAGAGAGAGAGAGAGAGAGAGAGAGAGAGAGAGCACGAGCAGGGGAGGAGCAGAGGGGGGACAGAAGATCCAAAGCAGACTCTGTGCTGACAGCAAAAAGCCTCATGTGGGGCTTGAACTCAAAAACCATGAGAGCGTGACCTGAGCCGAAATCAAGAGTTGTATGCTTAACTGACTTAGCCACCCAGGTGCCCCAAGAGAATAATGTGTCTTTAAAAGTAGTGTGCTACAGGGAGAAAAGGCCAGAATTTTGAATAAGAGAGTTCCCAGCCTAGGGTCTGCCAACTACTATTCATATGAACCCCAAAGAAGTCATTTAACCTCTTAGAATTTTAGTTTCCTTATCTGTGAAATGGGGATGATTTCATCCTTCTAGGGTTGTAGTGAGAATTCACTAAGCGAGGGTGGGTATAGTGCCCTAGCATGGTGCCTGGCACTTAGAAGACAGACACTCAGGAAAACCACGTGTTCCTTGGGTCAGGAGTATAGGGTATGCATTCTAGAAATGTATTCATGGATTGTTTGACAACGGTGTTTTCTATATGGGTTCAACACTGAATTTACAAATCTCCTGTGCATCTGAAGTATTTCATGAGTCCTGGCCTCCATGAAAACTGTAAAGTTGAGAGGGTTTCAGACTTTCCCCCATCTCGCTCTGTCATTGCAAGTTGTAAAACAGCGCCATCTAAAGGTCTTTATGAGACAACTTAACATGTCCTAAAACTCCCTTTGTCGTTTTATAAAGACTGTTCTGGTACGCAGTGCTCTTAAATAATCATCACTGTTGTGCCAGTATCTATGGACCCGTAATAAAAGGTAGACAGCACAGGAAGAAAGCAAATGATTTATCAAGTCATCTACATCTGGTCCTAAAAAAAGCTTTCTTTCTTTCTTTTTTAGGTATTGTAATCTAAATCATTTTAATGCCCAGAACATCAGTGGAAGTAATCTTGAAGAAACACTTCTCCTCCATGAAAAGTCTCAGAAATTTTATGGCAGTACACAAGAATTTTCTTCAAGTATTGATCTTTGGGAGACAGCCCTATGAAACTACATTTGACTCTACCCATCCTATGAGCAAAGTATTCACGTTTTCTTCACCTGAACACCTTATGCATTTTAGTTTAAGAACTAATATGCATGGCAGTGACTTCAGGAATATTATCGGTGTACTTTATTTATAAAGACTAATCATGACTCTTCTGGTGAACTATTATGCTTTTGCATTAACACATACATTACAATTAATAAAGTAATTTCAAAGTCTGTGTTGCCTCCATGACAACAAAATGATTAGGTCCTAAACATTAGTATATTTTACAACTTTTTACAATAGTGGTTCAGCCATTAAAAGCAATATAAATGCTATTTTTAGTTTTAATGTGCCAATAGAATCAAAATAATAGTATGTTAACATTCCTCCTTTCTATACATTTATTGAGCACTTATTACAATGCCAGACCTTGTGATCATATGCTGTCTATATCTGACTAAATAATAAATCTATACATGATTTTACTATATTTGATCTTCATATTATCCTATCAAGATATGAAGGAAATTTTCTCGAAATTAAAAAGCAATGTTAACTAAAACTGAGGCCCTTAACAAAGAAAGAATATTCAATCCTGAAGACATTATAAAATAAAGGTAAGTGATGGAATTATTCTGATTAAAGGAAAAAAGAAAATTGAGGAAGATTAAATGAGTGTTGAGAGAGTAATTGATGAATCAAATAGAGAAGCTTAAAGAGGATCCCTAACTCAAATGACACCTTTTGGTCTTCAATGCTACCAATTCAGATATATTCAGAAGATCGTCTTCCAAAAGACATAAATAACATTTATCCTTTGAATAAACAAAGAAATGTGGAAACTCATATAAAAAATAATAAACCAATATCAAACAAAACTAATGGCCCCTACCTTTGTAGCAATGCTTGTCAAAGTTTGGTTGAGGATCACCTGCTTTAGGAGAATCTTTCTGGCTCCTACCAAAGACTGCTTTAATCCAAATCTTTTTCCAGGAATCAGTGGGTTTAACAAACACACCCCAATCATTCTCATTCTCCCTGAAGTATAAGTGCCACTGCTTTCTAGGACAGTTCACAGCAGATAGGATAGCTGGGTTTATCAGCTGATTGCAAACGACTCTGCAATTAAGCACCTTCCCTTGTGTATACCTAAAATATTTTAGATCTGTAGAATAAAAGATTTATTCATCTTGATTAGATATGATATGCATTTTTAATTGCAAAAGAGCAGCTGTAAAGCACCAGGTGTTTCTCATACTCAATTTTTTGTTTGCTTGTTTGTTTGGAGGACAAATAAAACGACTAGCTCTTGCAGACATAAATTCTTGCCCTGTAACTTTTCCAAATCTCATTCTCTCTCTCTCTCTCTCTCTCTCTCTCTCTCTCTCTCTCTCTCTCTCTATTTGTGTGTGTGTGTGTGTGTGTGTGTGTGATCTGAAAAAATAGTGAGGCCAACCCCTGGATACGTCTTACAGGTTTTCTTTGCTGCAAAGGTTAAATGTCACGTTTGCAATCTGGGTTTAGTGAACATCCAAAATATCAAGAAACCTTTAAACACCTCACCTTAGTACAAAGTGAGTAGCTCTGGCAGTCTCTCCCACTATTAGAAAAAAAGGGTCTGTTTTATTTTGTTATGTTGTGTTTTCCCTCCCCCAAAAAATTTGCCTTCATTTCCCCAATTTCTACACGGTAATAGAAAAAAGTGCTCATTACGCTTTCACTCCTCCTTAGAGATGAAAAGAGATCTACAGACTTATAAAGTTGACCCAAAGCAAACACCAAAAGAGCTTAGAATTCTCACATTGGGGTTGACACTTGCGATTAGCTAAACTGCAGTAACTACACATGCTTCCATTCGGAACAGGATACATTCACACGGCAGTTTCTTCTCTCGAGCCTAGCAACATTATCATTGAGCACCTGGAATAGTTTAGGCATTAAGTGTAATTGGTTTTGCTTTACATAAATCTGTAGCTTTGTAAATAAGCGGAGCATTTCAGCTTCTATATAACACCAATTAACTTAAAGGGATGTGTTGTTTGCAGAAGCCTGCTGGGTCTGTACTGTATTTCTCCCATAATATGCTCAGCGGCGGGCAAAGTTCTGGGTCCCTGCAGTGTTCCATTTACTCCCAGTCACTTGGTGCCAAGGGTCTGTACCCAGACACTCATTTGCTCCATTTTTCAGTTGTGAAAGATTGAGAAAATGAAGTCTTCCCTAAAAAGCACCTTCTGTGCTCTATTTTTGTCCATGAGTGAGACCTGAAAGGCAAGGTATTTGAAAATGTTTTCTGTGGCCCGCAGAGCACAGGTCTGACCCCATCTGATTCTGTCCACAACAGTGACATCTCTTTCCTCTTCCATTTTTTTCTTGTAGCACTTCAGTCCAACGCAGCCACTACATTGAACACGACATTAAGAAAACCATATCCTTAGTTCATGAATTTGCTAGTGAAAGTGTTTCCACCAGAATGACTTTTTTTAATAATACCCCAAAATCTGCTCTTGCAACTTGTTAAATTTTTCCAAGCTCCTTGGATATTTCCCCCTTGTTATCTCTTTACTCCACTTAATCCCTTATCTCTCATATCCCTTCAGGTAATCTTGATTTATAGCATTCATTCCACCCCGGCCAACCTCTGATTCTCTTGGTTTCTGAACTTGCTTAATCGACCATCAGAGTAACAGTACCACCAAAAAGAACAGCTCATGATTCCAAAAAGTTTCCTATTAATATCATGCGATTCACAAATTGAGGAAAGAAAAGCACCCCTTCTGAACACTGTCAGGATTCATTGTTTTATGGAAACAGAGCTTCAGCCTTAGTTCCCTGAACCGGTCCAGCAGTGGGCATATACCATCTCCACGGCAAGAGAAGCCGCATACAATTACCAGTCACAGACTCACTTCACTCATTTGAGTGAAGGCCTCAAATAAAATCAACAGCCAAGCGATGACAGCACACCTGAAATGCAGGTGTGAAATGTAGGTCTGCTTGTAGAGAACAGCGATATTAAAGGAACCACGACTAATGACAACTCACATCTATGTCACCCTTTACCGTTTATAGGTTGGTGGCATGCATATCATCACATTTGCTTAGCGCCACCCCTTTGGGAGGTGGGCACATTTTGGCATGCCTGTTTTATAAATGAGAAATTGCAGCTCTGAGACATTAAGTGATTTATCCAGACTCGCAGAGATAGTAGATGTCACAGTCAGAACTTGAACCTGGGTCTATCTGTCTCTAAAGTGCCAGTTCCTTCTACAAACAGCACTCATAATGTCACCAACACTGGCACATCCCCAACCCCTTAGGCGAAACACTTCTCTACATCATCTAAAAGGAAACGAGAATGAGAGGAAAGACCATGGCGGGGTTAGAGACCCTGACAAAATGGTTAACAAAAAACAAGGATCTTTCTAACATCTCTTCCCCCTCACTCAGCTTCTGTGGAGCAATGTGTTGTCTTCATGTGGAGCTTAGGGTGTCAGAAGCACCCCACTGAAAAGACCCAGAGTGACCATGGGGGCAGGGGTTTGGGGCTCAAAAACATCCTTTCCTTCTTTCATCAAAATGCTCTGGATGTGCTACAATCCATTCCAAACTGCCTTAGAAAACAATTTGAGAAAAACAAATTTACCTCCAAAAATATTATTAATAATTGTGAAGACTCCGGTAGTACTTGCTAAGGGTAAGGCACTGTTCTAGGTGTTTTGGGTATATTAGTTCATTTAATCATCACAATAACTCTATGAGGTAAGTACAATTATTAACTCCATTTTACAGATAAGAAATAGGAAGCATAGAGAAGGTGATGACTTTGCAAAGGTTATACATATACTGTGGACAGAGTAAAAATTTGGACCTGGAGAGTCTGGCTACAAAATCCAGGGTCTAGCCTTCTCTGTATACTGCCTCTCAGTATAGCTGTTGTCTGTAGTAGATTTTTAAATAATCTCAAGGGGATTCCAGGGAAGGCAATGCCTTAGCCTAATGGATCTCAGTCTTTTCTGTCCCAACACATAAGAATATGACTTCTTCCATAAGTAATTGCCAGATTGATTCTTAAGGAGAAATTTTTAACACCCCTAAGTTGTGCTCTCATCCTCCCCCTCTGTGAATAATTACTGCCTTCTGCTTAAACCCAAAGGCATGATTCTATGGGCAGAATTTCAGGGGACTGAGACTGGGTGGCTTAGTCGATTAAGTGTCCGACTCTCAATTTTGACTCAGGTCATGATCTCACAGTTGGTGAGGTCGAGCCCCAAGTCAGGCTCCCTGCTGTCAGCGTGGAGCCTGCTTGGGATTCTCTCTCTCTCTGCCCATCCCCTGCTTGTGCACGCACACGCATGCACTCTCTCTCTCTCTCTCTCTCTCTCAAAATAAATAAATAAACATTAAAAAGAAAAAAAGAACTTCATGCACTGTGGCAGTGGATTGGTACATCTATCTAATAACTATTGTATGGCTACTTTCCCAGTGATCCTTAAATCACATGTGAGCCATCTGTTCCTCACATAAAACATCCCTTGCTAGGTCAAGATTAGAACCTGAGGTCAACTAGACTCTCTACTTCCTTAGCATCTGTATAGATTTTGAGGATTCCTCCAGGCTTGTTATCCAGTAAGTGTGAAATTGTCAAAGATAATCAAGGACAGTGATGGCAAGACTCAATCTCTCTGTCTTTCTCTACCTATCTCTGTCTCTGTCTTTCTCTGTCTCTTATTCCTTGTCTTTTTCTGTCTCTTTCTAGCTGAGTGTCTCAGTAAGATTGTCTACAGTAGAATAGATGCTATTTGACAGCCCAGATCACTTCCCTAGGTGATACACTGTCACTAGTCCACTCAGAGAGCTTGCTAACTATAAAATAATAATAGCACCCAAACCCTAATCTTTCATCCATCTTAGACAGGTTTGAATCCTTCTACTGGCTGGGAATCCAGTTGTTTCTTAAGCATGCTAAACCACCAGTGACCAAATCTTTTATAAATACAGTAATGAGTCTACGACAAGTGTCTATTACCATGGTAGCAGCAATCCAGGAGCACATTTAACAACATTTATGCAAAGAGCAAGGCTATAGTTCTACCAGGGATAAAAGATGGAGAAAAAATGGAATCAATGAGAGGCAGAAATTCAGCACAAATCAGGAGGAAGTCACCATAACATCAAAAAAACTACCAAGAAAGTACACATGTCATCATCATGGACAGTTTTCATTTTCCCAAAGCAATCTCTTGAAGCAAAATGAGAGAATGGAAAGGGTATGCTAAATTTTAAAATAAGAGAAAGAGCTCTCGATTGGAAATGCCAGAGGGAAAGTGTGAGCTTCAACAGTGAGATCAGAGGAAGGCCATCTGGAAACTCATTTCCCATTTTAGCATAATGTATTGCACATAGTAGGTGCCTTGGTTCACAGGAATTGATTATCACCCCCTTGAGAATGCCAGCATGCCTTTCATCATTTTCCCATGCCTCTCTTAAATGAGCTAAGCCTCTCTGACCAGTTTCCACGGTGTCTCCAGAAATGCAGACTTTTGTTTCTTGTGCAGCCTGTGCAGCTCTGCCTTATTTCATTGCAGCCAACCGTGCCTGAAAGACAGGAACAAACAAGATGGACAAGTGTGGCAGTGAATGAACCATTTTACTGCAATTAGAAGTTCACGGAGAATAAATTATCCTCTAGTTCAAGCTGTCCAGCAGTAATCCTCATTAATAATAACACTTCAACAACAGTCTGCTTCCCACAACGGCAGTGAGTGCTACAAACTTCAGCATTACTCTTGAAGCAGGAGTCACATCCCATACGGCTAGCCCAGATCGCCATATGCAGCACACGAGAGAAGGCTTAAATTACAAAGAAGCTTGAATGCATAACTGTCCATGAAGTTCACTGGCTAGATGAGCAGGTGGAAAAAATCCAAGGGCTTCTCTCCTTCCAGCTTTCTCTTCTAATTCATGCTAAACTGTAAATGATTTTTCACATTAATGAGTAAATCTATGTGAAAGGATACTTTCCTCTCTTCTTGCTTCATTGAGGACATCTCTTTTACTATAATATCCTTATTTCCTATACACGGCCACAAGGCTATGGGGAATATATGGTCCATGAAGGCAGAGATTTTTGTGGAGCTATATTATCTCCACATATATACATACAAACAGACAGACATATATATGACATACATATATATGCATATCATATCTCTCTTTCTCTATACTTATACATATTTCTCTTTCTCTCTTTCTATATATATTCATTTATCTCTGTATATCTATAATTGATGATATAGATAAATATAGATAGATATAGGTATAGATATAGATAGTCCAATCTGGGCAAACTCGTCTAGTTCTCACCAGTTTATCCTCTACATTTCTGACTGAGTATTCTTTTTGAATCACAAATCTGTCATATTATTCTGCCCTTGCATCTTGCACTCCAGTCAAACAACTGTTCCAGTCAAAAGTCCAAACTACTTGTAGTTTTCAGAATAAGCTGTGCTGTTTCACACTTCAGTAATTTGCTTGTGCCACTTTCTCATGTTACCAGAAATGCTCCTGCCACCGCCCTCTGCCTAAAACATATCTGTTCAACTTTAAACCGAAAATGTCCACAACAACATTTTTGGTTGCAGGTGAATTTCTAGGATCTTGCTACTTCTCATAAAGAGATGGAGCCTATTTCTTCTCTTTTTAAATATAGACAGGACTTTCTGACATCCTCAACAAAGAAAGTCAGTGTAGGTGATGCTGTGTAGTCCCTGAGGATAGGTCATAAAAGGCAATAGGATTTATGTTTGGCTTTGTTTTTTGGGACGGGAGGATACTTGCCTTTGGATATCAGCTACCAAGCTCCAAAGAAGCCCAAAGTAGCCCATGTAGAGAGACAGCATGAAACAGTCCACATAGAGAGGAACAGAGGCTCCTAGCCAGTAGCCAGCATCAACTGCTAGCTGGAACACTCTCTCTTTCTCTCCCATTCTCTCTCTCTCTGTAGAGATAGACAGATGATAGATAGATGATAAATGATAGATGATAGACATTATATCTAGGTATAATTATAACATATATAGATATAATATCTAGATATATGTAGATATAGATAGATGTAGATATATAGATGATATAGATTGAATATAGATATAGATGATATAGATATAGATATAGATATAGATATAGATATAGATATAGATATATAGATATAAAGCTTCCATGACTTCTGACTCTCGGTCTAGCTCAGTAGAGTATGGAATCCCCAAAGAATTAGTCTAGCTCAGTAGAGTATGGAATCCCCAAAGAATTATTATGAAAGAGCGAAAGTGTCCATTGTCAAATGCTAGATTTAGCAAACAATTTACTTTGATTTCTTCAGGACTTCTCAGAAGCGTTATTATGCACATTGGGAATTGCTAAGAAACAAGTTTTCTATCCAGAGTTTTCTAAATTCATGTAGCCACACAATCTGTTACTCAGAGAACACTTCTCAGCACTGATCTTTTCTATACATTGGAAATGCTGGTAGGGTAAAAAATACATAGACTTTGAAATTAGGACTGGAATTAACTAAGTATCCATATGCGAGTAGCTGAGCAGCCTTTGACAAGTCATTTAATCTCCCTGAGCCTTAGTTTCTATGTCTGCATAATAGGGTAAGAACATATTCTTCACAGTACTTCACAATACTTTCTATGACCAACAAAAATTAGTTACCTACTATTTTTTCCTCCTCTTTAACCAGCAATTATTTACTGGACATCTCCTATACTCCCCAAACCATTCACAGATATGTATTAATTAATATGATATTCCTCACTATTATTTCAGGAAAATTAAAAGGATTCCACCTTTCCTATTTATTTTATTGAAAATAAAATTATTAATACCAATCACCTTGATACCAGACCCTGAATTCTTCCAATTTGGGAGCTAGAAGAGATGGAGAAGTAGAAATCTCATTTATCAGAAAAAAAAGGCCCTGTTGATTCATCATAACAAGACTGCATGGAATTTGGAATTTCTCCAGATACACAATTAACATGTCTTCACTTCCTCAGTACTCATAATTGAATTATAAATGGAGTTGGAATGTCATACAGATAATCAGTATATAAGATGGAAAGAAACTGTGATGGTTAATTTTATGTGTCAACTTGACTGGGTCACAAAATGCCCAGATTGAACATTATTTCTAGGCGTGTCTATGAGGATGTTTTCAGATGAGATTAACATTTAAACCAGTGGACTTAGTAAAGTAGATTGTCTTCCCTGATGTGAATAGACATCATTCAATCCATCGAGGGCCTACATTAAACACAAAAGGAGAAGGGGAGGATTCCTTCCCTTCCTACTTGCCTACTGAGCTGGAACATTGGTCCTGCCTCCAGACTGAGATATACACCATTGCACCTCTGGTTCTTGGGCCTTTGGACTTGGACTGGAATCACACCACTGACTTTCATGGGTCTCCAACTTATAGACAACAGGTTGTGGGATTTCTCAGCCTCCATAATTGTGCGAGCCAGTTCTTCATAACAAATCTCCATATGTATATCTTATTGGCTCTGTTTCTCTACAGAACCCTGACGAATAAAGATTTTAGTACTGAAAGTGATTCTAGAGAAACAGAATGTTAAGAATGAGTTTCTTGAATTGATCCCAGGTTTTCTGGAATTGGTTCTCTAACCTGACTAGATTTAAAGATGCAAATGACTCTGTTTCCAATAGTAAAGAGAACACTGATAGTCCACAGCATGACCTACCCAAAACACCTGCACAGGATACACCTAATCAACCACTTATAAGAATCAAGAAGCGAGGTAACTCTGTAACGATATTTTTTAGTATTTTTGAAAAACTAATGAATATAATGATGTTGGTTGGTTACTCCTAATGTTGCTGGACAAAGTAGTACAAGAAAAAGATGAGCTAAGAGGTTCGAATTCCCAATTAAAGCATCCAATAAATGACCTAAGAGTTTCTTTATGTCCCCCAAAGGAGTCCCCTATATTCTGCAGCTGCAGAGCTGAAATTGCTGAAAATCAAATGCAGAACCATCCTGTGATTTTGATGATTGAGTTACAAAGCAAGTGGAACTCAGAGCCTCACAGGGTGTCTACTATTAATGTGAGGTCATTTATTGGGAAAGAATGAGATCCTGTAGATTGAAATGGGGACATGTGGGAAGACTTTGATGAAACTGGGGACATTGAAACAAAGTCTGAAGTCTTTGCCAGTGGAAGAGGGCTTCTCCCCACCCTCAGTGGAATCAACCTCTTCAGCATAAGAGCATTGACGTTTCCCATTCAGTCTGCATTGCCTGAAGAAACTGCAATGGCCTCCCCTGAGGCAGTTTCTTTGCAAGCTAATGCTGAGCATCCTCGAGACCTGCCCAACCGCCCCTCTCTACTTCTAGATCTATAAGCATATCAAGTACCAGTAGACCCCTTAAGATGAGGTATAATATGTATCCCATGAAGAGATTCACTACATTCCAGAAGGACTATATGAGTTTTCTAATTTATACAGACAGAAAATCAGGACACATCTGTGGCTATGGACACTAAGGATATGAGACAATGATAGAAGGAATATAAAGTCAGGTTAGGTAGAATTTATTGATATGGGTTCACTCAGCCAAGATTCTGCATACATCTCAGAAAGTTGCACCTCAGAAAGTTGCATCTCAGAAAGTTAGAAAAGGCTTTATAACAGTTTCTTCAGTTAGTTGGCTGAAACACAAACCAAATATGGCCCATAATGAACAAACTGGAGAAGTACAGCCTGCTTTGGCTTAATGTGTAAGAAGGGATTCAAGGGCTTAGGGAGACTGCAATATTAATGTGGATTTGTCATTTAAGACCAACTCACACACAGTGGAAGGATCCAGGATACATACCTTTCACCAATACTATGAGAAATAAGTTTATGAGGGAGCTCCAATATCCTTGAAGGGCTCTGTGATCACTCTTCTCAGTAGGTAAAAATCTACAGTGAGAACTGTCATTGGGAAACCTAAATGTGATAGGAGTGATTGGGTTTCAGCATGTCAGGGGCCAACTGGCAGCACTCAGTGTCTATGCCACCAAAGACAAGAGGGGCATAGTTACCATAACGGACAGCAGAGTCAAAGTGACAATCGTAATAGCCTGAACAATTGGGGCACTGAGTAACTGATCTCATGATGTTCTTATACATTAAATGCCAAATACATATTCAACCTCTATAATTCTAGGTCAAGTGAACAAAAATCTAACCTGGATTGTAAAACAGAGAGTCACAGCCATTCAGTCAATTTTCAGGCTTAAGCCAGTTTACGGACTCGGAAGAACTTGGATGAAGGGGAGTCCAGGTCCCCTTGAGAAAGAACCACAGTACACTACAGAAATGCAACACTGTTAATTTTCCTCCCTTCCAGCTCTCCCAAAAAGGGACTTACTGCCTTTTACCAGAGTACTTGTACATGAGGGAAAAGGAAATACTCACACGCTAGGGGGACTACTGGATACTGACTTTGAATTGATTGGTCCAAGAGACCCAAAATATCACTTTGGCCCACAAGACAGAGTAGGGACTAACAGATGCCAGATGATCAATGGAGCTTTTAATTCAGGTCTATCTCACAGTGGGTCCTGTGAGTCCCCAGGCCCATCCTGTGGTATTTCTCCAGTACCAGAATGCATAATTGGAAAAGACATACTTACCAGCTGGCATAATGCCCACATTAGGTCTATGATTTGTAGAGAAAGGGTTATTACGGTGAGAAAGGCCAAGTGGAAACCATTAGAATGGCCTCTATGGAGGAAAATAGTAAACCAAAAGCAATACTACATTCCTAGAGGAACTGAAGAAATTAGAGCCACAATCAAGAACTTGAAAGACACAGTGTGGTGATTACCAACACATCCTCATTCAACTATCTTATTTGTCCTGTGCAAAAGACAGATATCAATATAAAAAAATCAACAAGACACAAAAGAATATGGCAAGAGAAGAACAAGGAGACAAAGAACTAAAAGACTGACAGAAAAAAAAATTAAATGACAGTAACAAATCCTTCCTACTCAATAATTACTTTAAATGTAAATAGAT
Source organism: Panthera pardus (assembly GCF_024362965.1). NCBI lineage: Eukaryota > Metazoa > Chordata > Mammalia > Carnivora > Felidae > Panthera > Panthera pardus. The sequence continues at coordinate 91,785,817 of NW_026526991.1, forward strand.
TAAATTCTCCAAACAAAAGACATAGAGAAGCTGAATGGATAAAGAACAAGATGCAACTGTATGCTGTCTATTAGAAAAAGATATTACATGCAAATGGTAAGCAAAATAAAACAGAGATGGGTATACATATATCAGTCAAATTAGATTTTAAGACAAAAACTGTCACAAGAAACAAAGAATGACATTTCATAGTGAAAAAAGGGTCAATTCAACATAGAGATATAACAACTATAAATATATATGCACCCAACATCAGAGCACTTAAATATATCAAACAAACAATGACAGAACTGAAAAGAAAAACAGACATCAATACAATAATAGTAGGATACTTCAATACCTTACTTCCAATACTGGATAGAATATCCAAACAGAAGATCAATAAGGAAACAAAGTAGTTGAGTAACCCTATTGACTAACTGGACCTATACAGAACATTGAACCCAAAAGCAGCAAAATACACATTTTTCTCAAGTGCACATGTGGATCTTTTTACAGGATAGATCACGTTAGGTCACAAAATAAGTCTTAACAAATTTAAAAATGATTACAGTTTTGCCATATGTTTTCTGACTGCATGGAATTAAACTAGATATCAATAGCTGAAGGAAAACTGGAAAACTCACAAACATGTAAAAATTAAACAACAAGGTCCTTTTTTGTTAAAGTATAGTTGACACACAATGTTACATTAATTTAAGGTGTGCAACATAGTGATTTGACAATTTTATACATCATGTTATACAAACAACACAATCTTGAACAACCATTGGGTCAAAGAAAAAAAATTTTTAATTAGAAACTATATCGAGACAAATGAAAGCAAAAACACAACATACCCAAACTTAGGGAATGCAACAAAAGCAGCACAAAGGGGAATTCATAGCAACAAATGCCTACAGTAAGGCAGATGCCTCTGCCAGGGAAAATAATGAAGACACATTACCAATGGGGTCACATAAATAAAGACAAAATAAGAGATTATCATGTATAATTATGCACCAACAAACTGGATGACCTAGAGGAAATGGATACATTTCTAGAAACATACAACCCACCAAGACTAAGTCATACAGAAACAGAAAGTCTGAAGAGACCTATAACTGGTATGGAGGTTGAATCAGTAATCAAAAATTTCCCAACAAAGAAAAGCTCAGGACCAGATGGTTTCACTGGTGAAATCCACCAAACATTTAAAGAATTAACACCAATGCTTCTTATACTTTCAAATACTTGCAGAGGAGAGAATACGTCAAACTCATTTCATGGAGCCAAATTACCCTGTCAACAAAGCCAAAGAGCACAGAAAAATTTATAGGCCAATATTCCAAATAAATGTACATGCAAAAATCCTCAGTAAAATACTAGCAAGACAAATCCAAGAGCAACATTAAAAAGGTCACCATAACAAAGTGATATTTATCCCTGGGATACAAGGATACTTTAACATATGAAAATGAATTAATTTGATATATCACATTAGCATAATAAAGGATGAAAATGACATGATTGTCTCAAAAGAAGCAGCAAAAGCATTTGAAAAAAATTCAACATCCTTTCATGATAAAAATTCTCAACAAACTAGGAATAGAAAGGAATTACTTCAACAAAATAAAAGCCATATATGAAAAGTCCACAGATAACATCAATTCATGGTGAAACACAGAAAACTTTTCCTCTAAGATCAAGAACGAGACAAGGATGCTCACTTTCACCATTTCTATTCAATGTAATATTAGAAATTGTAGCCAGACCAAATAGGAAAGAATAAGTAATAAAATTATCTAAATCAAAAAAGAAGATGTAAAACTGTTTTTGTTTGCAGATGGAATGCTCTTACATATGGAAAATCCCAAAGACTCCACAAAAAAACTTTTAGAATAAACCAATTCAATAAATTTGCAGGATACAAAATCAACAAATAAAAATTAGTTCTGTTTCCATATGCTAACAACAAACTATCTGAAAAGGAAATTTGAAAAACAGTCCCATTTACAATAACAAAAAAAGAATAAGATACTTTTAGTAATAAACTTAATTAAGGAAGGGAAAGACTTGTATACTAAAAACAAGACATTGATGAAAAAATTAAACAAAAAATAAACAAATGGAAAGAAATACCATATTCATGGATTGGAAAACTTAATATTATTGAATGTAATGCCTATCAAAATCCCAATAGCAATTTTTACAGCAATAGAAAAAAAAATCTAAAATTTACTGGAACACAAAATACCATCAATAGCCAAATCAAACTAAAAAAAAGAACAAACCTGGAGGCATCACACTTCCTGGTTTCAAAATATGTCACAAAACCACAGTATTCCCACCCATGAAATTGAGTACAGTGCCCAGAAATAAATCCACACATCTAGGGTCAGCTGATCCTTGACGAGGGTGCCAATAGCAAACAATGAGAGTCTCTTCAACAAATGGGTATCCACATGCAAAAGAATGAAGTTGGATTTTTAGCTTACAGTAAACACAAAAATCAACTCAGAATGAATTAAACACTTAAATGTAAGACCTCTATCTGTGAAACATCCTAAGAAAAAACATGGGAACAGTTTAATGACATTTGTTTTGGCAATAATTGTATGGAAATGACATCAAAAACACAGGTAACAAAAACAAAAATAAACAAATGGGACCATATTAAACTAAATTTCTACACACCAAAGGAAACTATACACAAAATGAAAAAGCAACCTACAGAATGGGATAGAGTATCAAAAATAGTCAAACTCATAGAATACAAAGAATGGAATGGTGATTACCAGGGATGGAGGGAAGTGGAAGTGGGGAGTTATTAATCAGCATAAAATTTCAGTTAAACAGATGAATATTCTCTAGAGATCTGCTGTCAAACACTGCACCAATTATCAACAATAATGTATTGTACACTTAATTTGTTAAGAGGATAGGTCCCATGTTAGTGTTCTTACTACAACAAAAGTTTTAAAAAGAAAGTTAAAAATCATATCAATTCCAGTGTTTGCACTTACTTAGATCCCGATTCAATACACAAATATAAAGAAATGAGGTAAACTGAACACTGACAATATTTGATAATATAAGAAATATTGTTAATTTTTAGGTATAATATTGACATGATGTGATTTTTAAAAAATAATTCTTATCTTTTTAAATATCCACATAGAAATACAGATGGATGAAATGCCATATTGTCTAGTATTTGCTTCAAAATAACTTAAGGTGAGGGGAAATGGTGAGAATTTAGATCAAATTTGGTTATCAGTTGATATATATTGGAGCTGGGATTATGTGCATAAGAGTTCATTACACCATCCTCACTATTTTTGTGTATGTTTAAAATATTCCAAACTAAAACTTTTATTTATTTTTTTAATTTTTTTAACGTTTTATTTATTTTTGAGACAGAGAGAGACAGAGCATGAACGGGGGAGGGTCAGAGAGAGAGGGAGACACAGAATCTGAAGCAGGCTCCAGGCTCTGAGCTGTCAGCACAGAGCCCGACGCGGGGCTCGAACTTGCGGACTGCGAGATCATGACCTGAGCCGAAGTCGGACGCTTAACCGACTGAGCCACCCAGGCGCCCCCTAAAACTTTTGTTTAAAGTGTGCTATAAATATTATCAGTATGTCAGCAACATGTACAATTAGTAGCCTAAAAGGTGCTTCTTGATAATCCAGGTTTTTGGGGTTTTTTTCATCTCCTTGGTAGATCCTCTGTCAAAACTAAGGGAAAAGAAATAAGAAAAAAAAAAATTGAATGCATGTCTGCCCCAGTGAAAGAAGCTCCAGATTTCAAAACTATAGTTCAATAATCTTTCCCAAATCTAAGATAAAGGACTGACATCTAATTCCCATCCTTCATGTTGACTGTGCTGTGTCATTGTGATTGACCCAAATTAATCAAGATGGAATATTGCATGCCAATAATAAACTTTTGTCTTTACTCTGAGGATACATAATAACTCTCTGACTTTGGTAACTGATAAAAGGAAGAAAATCCCAGACAACAGGTATCTTCCTTGAAATATAATCTTTATCCTTAAAAAAATTTAGCTCCCATGTATAGCTGAGTTGAATATGGATGTGGTTTAAACAAGTGGAAATAAGCACTATTCTCTCCCCATCATATGCCAATCACGTAGAATTACTTCTGTGCAAATCTTGTTAACTAGGCTAAAGACACAGTGGCTACAAGTATGATAGGGAAAATAAAAATAAAGAAGAAAAGAACAAATGAAAGAAAAACTAGAGGGAGGAAAGGAGGGAGGGAGAAAGAAAAGAAGAAACCGAGGAAGGAAGAAAGACAAAAGTTGACCCTTCTTAGCAAAATGCAGAACATTTCAATTTAGTAAGCGTGGTGCAGCTGTTCTTCATAAACCCATGAAGAGTGCAGCCAATTGCCCATTAAAGATTTACCAGCCATTCCTAATCTTCACTGTGCAAAGTGTCCATTGGAGATTTCCCTGTACTAGTTGGTGAGGATTACTCTTCCTTTCAAAGTCATTTATTGTCACTGAGGAATCTGGACTGTAAGAAATGGATTGTTGGTTATATAACCAAAAATTTACATATGATTACTGACTTTATCAGATCTCAAGTTGTCCCAGAGCACTCTAATAAGACCTTAAATGTATGCAAAAATAAATTTGTTAACTAACTACCTGAAAAGTTAAATAAATGGCATCTTAAAACCGGATCATGTCCCTGAGTTTTGAGCTCAATAAGGGGTATTAACTTGGGAATAGTAACACTTCCCTCTTAATCCACTATCTCCAGATTTGCAAAGATGTAGCCAGGACTAAGACAATAATTCCAGTCTTCTTATATAACTGAACTACCAAATCTAGAAAATACCACCAACCTCTGAAATGTCCAAATATACTGGTTCAAATAGTTCAGTTATTCATATTTACATTAATTATTTCAAAGATGTGTATTGGCTGCTCATATGCCAAGTACAGTACCTGGTAATACAAAGGTGATAAGAACAGAAAAGTCTCATGGAACATACAGTCTAGAGGGGAACTAAGGGATAGGCCTCATCTAGACCTTAAAAGGTAAGTATCCTTTAAGCAAACAAGATGGGACTCTTGGCAGCCTCCTCAAATGACTACATTGATCCAGAGAGTCCTTGGAGATCTAGAATTATTCTTTCCAGGTTTCTTAGAAGGGCCCTCATCCTCTTCCCTCTATTCCCATTTCAGAAATAGTTACAAAGAGAATGCAGAAAAGAATAGAACCTGTGTTTAGTTTGGGGAATCCAAAAGAAGAGAAAACATATTCCCTACTTCCCTTCTGGAACTCTGGGAAACAACATCTGCATTCATTCAGTCAGTGGTTTCATAGGGATCCTTGCTTTGGGGCAGGCACATCTTTATATGGCTTTTTCCTCCCCACACCACTAAAGCAAGACAGCAGTGGAGCTAAATGGTTTCATGGGATGCCTGGGGTAGAGGGTCCCAGATTTCTCCAAGTCTGCAACACTCCAAAAGGTGTGGGAGGTACACTGACTCTTGCTTCTTCCTTACCTTTTCAGGATACTGATGTTAGCTCTGAAAGAGAGAAGAGAATGTGAGAGAGAGAGAAAGAGAGAGAACAAGGGTCCCCAAATGGATCCTGCAGTCTGATGGTAGGGCACAGAAGTATGAAGCAGCATGGAAGACGGAATAGGACAACTGCATATTTCAGGAGAGACCAGTGCAGGACAGGTAAAGACCAACACGTAAATAGCATCTCTATCGCTATCAGACTGTTGAAACATCACAGCTTAGATTAGCCCCAGGGAAAAACAGAAATTATGACTGGATGGCGCTTAGACTAGAAATGGAGAAAACTCAGAATTGACTTAGCTTGTAATGTTTATAACCAGGGAGTAATGGTGTCCTTGAATGTATATTTAGTCGAATCATATAAACTTACATTTTTTTACACAACTAAGACAATTGAAAATGGTACAACCTGTATGCAAGCTCTGTGTGTATTTGTATATATATGTGTGTGTTTGCAAAAATAACCAAATGTACTTGAATATTAGACCCTTCGTAATAGCCACCTTCAGAAGTTCTATTTTTGCTGTTGTCATCGTTCAACTCTTTCTTAAGCTTTCAGCATCGTTTTGTGAACCATATAAGAATATCAATTCCATTAGTTTACATTGACTTTCCATGTTTAATTAGCAATTGTACAATAAAAAAACAAGAAAAAATATGATTTGCTTAAATCATGACTTTATTCACCAAACTTGGCATTTGTAAGCTTGTGGCAGTTTCCAGAAATCAACAGACACATGTTTATTAGTTCTGAATATATTCAAGGAATAAAGACAATCCCAAAGATGTTTTAAGCAATGGCTACTATGTTATCATGCACACATTGTTAAGGTGACTATTTTGAATTAAAACATTAATTTGGATGTATTAACATATTTGTGGAAAACCAGACCTAAGCCAAAAAAAAAAAAAAAAAAAGATTACTTTATAGTCAGACGTATTTAGGACAATGACAAATATCTCAACTTTGACCAAGTGGTCATTTCCCTTGAAATCACATTCCATCACTGTCTCACTTTCCACAATGCCATATATTATTCTGTACTTTAGAAAGAGCTCCTTTAAGGAGTCCACAGCATTAGTGCCATCATGCAAGAAGTGAGGGAGCTTGAAAGAGTCAGTCACGCAGCCTCCACTGTCTCTCAAGCAGCTATCTTAGTATTTTTACAAACATTACTCTTAATCTCATTTTTCATTCCCATCTTGCAACTTTATGCCTTCCTATTGATCTAAGTGCTGCTGCTTAGAGACACCAATGAGAAATGCTGAGAACATTCAATAAATAAAAAATATCCATCCACCCTGTACGTGATTCCTCTTTAAAAATTGTGCAAGTAAAATAGTGTTTTTCTGCTCCCTGTTCGTTCTTGAGACCAAAGTCTATGCCCTGCATGTGGAATTAACTCCAGGGGATGAGTAGAGGGTGTTCTAAATTTCAAATCTCAATCCTAGTTCTGAAGCCCAATATTGCCTTAGAGAAGTTGCCTTCTATAATTATTGATTACCTTGCACATACTGTAATTGAAGTCACATCTACAAAGATCTCAGTTTAGATTGTAGCACTTATGATTTTTCCTCGATGAGAAATTCATTTATTTGCATTACTTCTATAAAAGAAGTTGTTTTTTTTTAAAAATGAGAAAACACCCTTTTATTGCACATATTTAGCTAGTTAGAATTTAGCCGGAGATCTTGGTACATTTTTGTACACTTGACACATTTTTTCATTCAAATGATTGTTTGTTTTAAAAATTTCCAAAGGCCACCTGGGAGGTGAGGTTTTTATCAAGTAGGTGAGCCAATTCAGGCAGGGATCAGAGTTATATGCTTCATCTCTGTTTATAGACGTTGAAGGTGAGTATCACTGAGCAGGATGGAAAGAATCCTGACCTAGGCATCAGGAGATGTGGGTTCTAGTATTCGCTTACCAAGCTATCTGGATTTAATTTGACTTCCACAAACTCTGATTCTACTATCTACGAAAATGAAGGAGCTGATACCTGATCTCCACTACCATTAGTCTTTTCTGGGCTTCATGCACAAAGTGTGAAGGTGTATTTTCATAAACAGCTGGTTGCACTTTATGGCAACATTATCTGTCTCTGCTCCCTCATTTCCAAGTCCCTTAAGAACACTAAAATTATTTTGTCCACGGAGAACAGAATACTGAGGAGAAGGACCCGAGAGTTTGCACTGGGAAGCAGTCTCAATTAGGCTCTCTTAAGTTCTTAGTGACCAAAAAAACAAAACAAAACAACAACAACAACAAAACCTAACTTGATGTGATGAGCAAACAGCTACTTTGAGGTGCTGCCTTGGCATTTACTGTATGACCAGCTCATACCCAGAGTCTGGACATTTGGATAAGTATCTGAGCTTAGGATTCCCGCCACAAGTTCCTGCTTTGGTTTTCCCAGGACATCTGTTCAAATAATCACTATGGTTGAGCCCACGAAAAGCTGACCTCCGCCCTGACCACCTTAGAAGTAATGGGTGCTTGCTTCTCTGCTCTCTATCCCCTGCTTGCTCATGACCTGGGATGGAGGCCTGCTCTTCCCCAGGCTCATGCGCTCTGCTCCTCTTCTGGGATTTCTGTATAACAAATCTTGTGACTTTATTTCTTTTGAGTGAGTATATGGAAACTGAACCTTCAATCAAAATGACTCTGGGGTTTTTACTTCCCTTAAGTGGGAGCTCAGATGCTGAGGAAGCTACCTGCGACCCCCATGTGTGAAGCCGATCTCTCCTCATTCAGCAGGCCATAATCTACGTATTCTTAATTTAATATACTGGCTCCAAGCACCCTCCAGCACACTTGACATAAAAAAAAACGGGGGGGTGGTGGTGGAATTTATTGCTCATGTCATTGAAAAGTCTAGCTCTGGATTGAATTGTAGCCTTTCAAAATTCATACACTGAAGCCTTGACCCTCAGCATCTCACAATGTGACTATATTTGGAGAGGTGGTTTACAGGGGTCTTTAAGGTTAAATGAGGTCATTAGGTTAATGGGCCTTAATCCAACTTGACTGGTGTCTTTATAAGAAGAGGAAATTTGGATACACAAAGAGACACCAGGACGACACATGCACAGAGGGCCAATCACATGAAGAGGCAGCAAGAGGGTGGCCATCTGCAAACCAAGGGAAAAGGCCTCAGAGGAAACCAACCATAATAACACCTTGACCTTGGACTTTCAGACTCCAGAACTGTAAGAAAATAATTTCTGTAGTTTAAGCCACCAAATCCAGTGTTTTGTTACAGCAGCCCTAGCTAACTAATACCAGTCTCTTGCAGGGCTGGATATATCATTTGCAAATCCTCGTGAGAAAAAAAATGTGGTGCCCCTGGTTCAAAAAGCAAGAAAAAAAAGTGTCACTAATGATACTAAACATGAGGCTTTTTTTCCCTTCTCTAGTGTCCCTCTGACTTGTCATAGTTGTTTTGTTGTTTAGGTTTGGGGGGTATTTTTGTTCCTACTTTTTGCTATTTCAGTAATTCTAAGCAGAGGAAAATCGAAATGTTAAATTATTAGCATGAATTTTACCATTCATCTCTGTATTGTGCAATGCCAGTTTTAAATGCAAATGTAAGAGCACTTATCTCACATGCAGGATCACCAAAATTGTACAACTCCTATTTCGTAGCCTATACACACATAGACACATCAATCTTAGGTGAATAGTGGAAACATGACAGAAACTAACTCAACTGTTTTTATTTCACTTCTTGAGACACATAAATTCTACCAACACTCTATCCTACATTTATTGATAAGTATGGAAGAACTGAAAGGAAAAGCAACTAAAAGTTGCTCTTTCTTTCCCTTTCCTTCTAGTGATTATTTTCAAAGTGGTTAACTAATATGGGGAAGTAACAACACAAGCAAGAAAAGTTCTGACGGAATCGTTTGGTTGTTTGTGGGTTTTTTTTCTTTTCTTTCTTTCTTTCTTTCTTTCTTTCTTTCTTTCTTTCTTTCTTTCTTTCTTTCTTTCTTTTCCTTCCTTCTTTCTTTCTTTTTTTTTAGAATGCTCTTGTTTACTTTCTGCATTCCAAGCCAGTTCTGATTCAGAGGGAAGACATGGCCTCCCTGGACGGTCAGCGCCCCTGTTTACTCAGTCAGAGACATGTCAGGCTTACCTTGTACTCACTTTGAGTCTCACTGAGCCTCTACACATTGTGGAGTTCACTGGAACTCTGTGCTTCTGGCTCATCGTGAATGCTGTATGCAAGTGGGGGGCAAGGGAAGCAGACAGGTGTACAAGCACTCCTGTGTTCACACACATGTTCCATTGTTCCACTGGACTTTACTCACAGAATACAAGTTCAAGAACAAAATGAATTTTTTCAAGGCAACAGCAGTGCATTAAATCAAGCTCATCATCCTTCTGAGCATGGGGCCCTGTGCACCTGCACAGGGCATACGCCCATAAAACTAGTGCTAGTCCTTTGATATGATGCTATAGAAAGCTCAAGATAGCATCAAAAGTCAATGTCTCTTCTTCCATTATCTGCTTCTACTTGCCCCCATGTTGGCTTTACTCTCAGCCAGGCTCTTATTTCATTCATGGTTACTAGATGGCTGCAGAAAACAAGCCAGATAGAGTTCTTTCTCAAATACTCCAACGATTTTTCTCAGTACATCTCATTGATTCCATTGGATCATATGCCCATTTCTGAGCCAATCACTGCAACTAGAGTAATACAATTGTCTAATTACCTGAGCTCTATCCCATTCCCCATCGCTGAAGCTGGAGATTGAGACCACTCAATTAGAATGAAGGACATGTACAGAAAGTCAAGAATAGAGTAGTCTGTCAGAGGAAAATTGGGGTACGGTCACCAAAAGAAGGATAAATGGATTCAAAAAAGCAAAAATAAAATAAAGGTCAGAGACCATTCCAGTGGTCCTGATCTAGGATGTCAGTGTAGAAAGCTCAGTGCAATTAAGAAACCATACTTGATTTTGAAACTGGAAGTCACAGAACCTAGGTTGATTATTTTTCTGTTGCAAGCTAGGACCACCAGGTAAGGTTGTATAGCACACCACATATTATGGTTCTTTTCCAAGAAGCTATGATGTGTACAAGTTCTATTCTAGGATATTCCATTTGGATGCTTCTTTCAGCATTCTCCCTGCATTCTACCATTATCATCCAAAACTTACAATCAAATTATCTTATACTCCCCAAAAGCATTTCTATTTCTCACTATTATATAAGAAATGCCTTCATACATGCAGTAACCAACAATGCAACTACTTTAACTCGGTTCTCTTCAGACTTCCGACCGAGTGGTTTTCAGCTCGGAGAATAGGAGGTGGTTAGAAGGAGGAGGCTGGTGTGGAGGGGTGCTATTGGAGGGAAAGGAGGGAGAATGAAAACAGGGGGGCACATTTACAGTTATACACTACGTTGTCCAATCGCCCCCTGGACCTGTGATTGTTGGAGCTTCTTCCCTATTCAAAGTCCCCCCCGCCAAGGGGCCTGACAGATTATCCACCTTATGTGGAGTACACATTGTTGTGTAACATCTCTTCTGTACACACATACTCCTTAAAAGGCCACTCAAGAAGATCTCACTGGCACAGCTGCAGCATGTACCCACAGAGAGGCCACCAACCACAAAGGTCCTCCTTCCCAGAGTACCGAAGATCACTCCAGGTATCACCACTGCCAGATCCCCTTGTCAGAGCCCCTGGGTGTCTTGACAGCTCCTGAGAGTGTAACTGCTAGAGCCTGTATTCTGACTCCCTCGATTCACAGAAGTCCCACTTCAGTTCCCTACCAAAGGCCTTGCACATTTTGTGTTACACTCTGCCACACAAATACCAAAGCAGAGCAGTCAGGCATTCTTAGTTCTCATGGAGTTGTTAGTGGGAACAGAAGAGAAAAAATAATGAACACCATTAGGTACTCAAAACCTTTTCAACTACCAAGGCTAATAAAACAAGCGTGGGTGCCTAGAGCTCTCTTCTCCAAGAATTTTCTCCCTAGACAGAGAATACATAGAGTTTACAGGTCTCTATGCAAATAGGCTTCTAATGAGTGGGTGACCTCACTGGCTACGTTTCGCCAAAAGGAGCGGATGTGTCCTACTGTCTTGGAGTGACAGCAGCTTGGACTTAAGCTTGGAACTCACTAGCAGTAGATTAATTCTGATGATGAATTCAGCCAAAAGAAGGTCCAAGCTCAAAATTGGGGAGTCCCAGAGGTATGGATTACAGAAATGTTACTCTATTTCTCACAGAAATTTCTGTCACAGAAAGTTGTTTGGGATTCTTCTTGGCATATGAAGAACCTTTTTTTTTTCCAGCTAGTGAGTGGCAAAGCTGGAGCTAGAATCCAGATAATTCTTTCTTTAGTCTCCTCATGGAAAAATCACAAAACAACAGGGCAAAGATTACTGACACTCTTATAGCCTTGGCATCTACCACATTTGTCCCAGATTATGGAAAACTTGCCCTCATACAATCCAGATGACTTCTTATTCTGTACTCTCATGAGAAATGTTAGAGAGAAACTGTCAAAATTCTGTGAACTTTGATTGGCATCTATTCCCTAGCTTTATATGACAAAGCCAAAGTCTTACATCTTATTTTCCATAGCAGGTACCCTGGCTCTTTCAAGCTTTTTTCACTGAATTTTTTCTCATCTGTGATCCATCTAAAAGGAATGTTCTCATCATCTAAGTGACTTTCTCTCCCATACTTTATTTCCCCCAGAAAACCAGGATAGAACTCTAGAAAGCTAATGAACTCATGTCTCTTTAAACTTCACAGTTCTCTCTAATGTTAGCCTCCCCTCAAAATGTAGTTCTGCAGAGGTATGGGAGAGTTTTCACAGAACAGAAAACAATAAAGGCTTAGGTCATTTTAATAATGGAGAAACTGAAGAAAAGTTAAGTAAGAGTCACACAAAAACACTCTAGGGACCCAACTGAGACACATGTGATCTTGTCCCCAGGCTACTAAACAGAACCTATATATTATTCAAAGAATAATCCTGCTGACCCTCTGATCTCTGTGTATAATTAGGTAGAGCTCAGATTCTCCTTAAGAGAAGTGTGTGTGTGTGTGTGTGTGTGTGTGTGTGTGTGTGTGTGTTTGGCTCATGGCATTTAGCCCAGATAAATAGTTTTCCAACTGCTTACAACAAATGTAATGCTTCCTGAAAACTAATAATAATCTCATTCAATTCTGCCTCCCTCTTCTTCATTCATAAGACTAAACAAGGACCTGTGAGACTAGTCCCCAGGTCACCACCATGAGTGATTGAGTTGTCAGCCTTTCTACTAAAGCTCCTACCTGGATCTCAATTAGTGCTAATTATTATAGGGACTCCATTACCCAAGTGAGGAAATGTCTCCCCTGATAAAATCCATGCTATAAAAAAGAAATTTAAACTTTCCTGCTTCTGAATCAAACATCCAAATTTTTAGTGATCCTAACACCTGACCTATGAGCGGAGTAAATAGTAAGACAACATGGCGGGAGTGTACCCCAATAGCACCAAGTCTCCGAAGACCCAAAGACAGTGTTGACAGGAGTATTCTATACATAAACAAATATTAGCTGCCATTGGCATCTAGCATTGTGCTGACAGGAAGCCCATACTATTGTTAAAGGAACAGCCCAAAAGGAAACGAACTTGTCCTCAACTCTGCTGCTTCTCACTAAGTACCCAGCTCCACCAGATCTGCCTCCAGTCCCCAGCTGGGCTTCCGTTGATCTTAACTCTAAGACAATGTTTCTCAACCTTGACATTATTGACACTTCAGATTGGATAATTCTTTGTTGTGAGTGGCTGTCCTATTCAGTTAGGATATTTTGTAGCATCCCTGGTCTCTACCCACTGCATGCTAGTACCACCCACTACTTGTAAAACCAAAACTATCTCAAGATATTGCCACCAGGCAGAGGGAGCAAAGCTACCCTTGGTTGACAACCACTCATCTAGAGTCACAGAAAGTGGGGTGAGGAAGAAGTCACAGGTAAGCTGACTCTCAGAGGATTATTGTTAACCTTTCTGGCATCCTAGTACTCTCCCTGAATTTGATAGGGGAAAATTTCTTACCTGGAATCCACCAAAGCATATAAGTACATATAGGTAAAATTTTACTTCAGAGACCCCCTCAAGCCCAAGAACTAAAGCTGTAGGGCATTAATTTCTTTACATCAATGTTAAAATTATTTCATACCGGACTTTGCCAAGAAGCAAAAAAAAAATTTAAAAAACCCAAATACTTCAAATGTAGTTCAAACACAGACAAGTTTACAAGATAGAGATATCTTAAAATAACTGAAATCTAGTCACAAAATGGTTTGGCACAATTTAAGAGTTCACAAGCTCTATACTTTTTTCTTCTATTCTGAGTAACCTCATTTTCCCAGCTCTACCTGCATCCCCTTTCCTTCCCAAAGAAGCACTGAGTTGGAAGTAAGAGTAGTAAGAGCTAACTTCTATCTGGCACTGACTAAGGGCCAGGCCTTAATTCTGGGCACTGTTCTGAACGCTTTTACTTACACTCTCCCATGTCTTCCTCATAGCAGCTCTATGGCATAGATATTATTATTCCCACTTTACAGATAAGGAGACATTAAGAGAGTAAGTAACTTTCTCAAAGTCACACAGCTAATACGTGGCAGAACCAAGAGTCAAATTCAGACAGGATGGTGTCAGAGCTCATGCTCTTTGACCCCTTTATCATCCAAACTATGTGTGGTCCACAGTCCTAACCAGACAATGGGTAGTAGTCATTTCCCATAGAAAGTCGTACATTTCCAAGATGTATGATTTTCACAGTCAACACTAGAGACATCTAACCAACTACCTTAACTCCGTGTCCCCCTTTCTCCCTCAGTTGCCATGTCCCTTATCACCTCCTTTCTCTTAGGAGGAAGGTAAAGCTTTGTTTCTTTATTACATCCTGACTAGTTTTCAGTGAATTCAAATGATTCGGGTATCATTTGAATTTTAGGCCCTCGAAGTTTGGCCCAAGAGCCACCTGAGGATGAATCACCAGTAGTACTTACTAAAAATGCAGATTCTTAGGTCCTACCATAGATCCGCTGAATTACAATTTTGAAGGATGATGCCCAAAGCTGTACTTTAAACAGCTCCTTAGATGATTCTGATACATACAAAAGTTCGAGCTTAGTTTAGGCATCTATGATTGGTTAGCTCAGCTAGTTAGAGCTAATTAGACTGCAGTTCAGTTCTCAGAGACAAGAGCCAACTTTGCTCCGCGGTTCTACTTCTATCCTTTCCTTATTTAGTCAGCATTCCAGCTGAATAAAAAAATTCCCAGCTACAAACAGCTAAACAATATGGGGAAACAGGAAACAGTCTGGATAGATTATTACCCAAACTTACTACCTCAAGCTTATAACCCCAACTGGAAAACTAATTTCAAGGGCATCATTTTTATTCACAATGGGCAATATTTTTTTCCCATGGGTATTTCGTGAATGAGTAACAATGCCCAACTAATAATCAAGACATAGTTTCCAAAAAATAAACAAGAAAAAAACCATCAGTAAGACTTATCCCAGTTCTTGGCTAATTCATGTCTGGGGCTTAGGTCCAAAGATCTTGAGCATCTCGTATAGTTACATTGTGGGTGGATTTTTATAAATATGGTCAGTAAAAGCTCTCAAAGGGCTAAACAAAGCCAATTTACAAAGTTACATCTTGGCGGTAAACCCTGGGTAGTAGTATTTCTTCATCCCCCTAACTCCTGAACTAGCGAACCTCTCAGCAGTTCAGAAGCACTTTCAACCAAGCCAAAGTTAATAAAAGCCCTTGAATCTTACTCTCAGTCATTCAAATCAGACAGTATCTCTGAAATAACTTTTACTTAAGCTGCCAATGCCAGAAATACTATCGGATTTTTTTTTTTTTTTTTTTTTTTTTTTTTTTTTTTTTTTTGGCTTCACTACATAGAAACACTGGTACTATTGTAAAGAATATATAACAAAAAAAAAAAAAGAGTCCATTTCCTCCTTTGAGAAATCCTAATTAGTAGCCTGGTAGTCAGTGCTTGGAAGTGAGCACAAGAAAGTGTCTCCCAGTAGATGAGCTCCGATACTGTTTTCCCAGCAGGAACCGTGTGCCAGGACTGCTCTTTAGTTACAAGCAAGTTTTATTGTTTTCCCTAAACGAAAATAAAATAGTCTGGTGGTAGAATGGAATTAGAGAAATGGGACTTCGTTGGGGAGCCTTTCCAAACCCAGTTCAGAGAGGAAAGTTCCCGATGTTCCATAGTATTCTCTGGACGTTTCAGACCGTGGTTCCAGAACAAACGTTCTTAAATTCTACCGCACTTCATTCCCTCAATTTGACTTTGACACAGTCGTGTGATTAATGGTGCAAAAGCATGCCTCAATTTTGCACAGCATTCTGTGCTTCAGCTTCTTACCGTTAAAAAAAAAAAAAAAAAACTCATTTCATTTTCACTCCCCTTCTCTCTCTATAGAATCCTAAGAATTAACTAAGTATCTACAGCAGTTTTTTAAAAAGAGGGTTCTACTTTCCAAGGACTTTTTCTAGGTGAAACATTAAGTAGTTTGCATGATTCTCCTTCCCTGACACTTTAAAGGGAGAGCTGATGTGGTTAAACAAATTTTCATTAATTCCAAGTAGATAATAAAATGTATTGTAAGTAAAACTAAATCCTTCTGTTTTCCATTTTAACTCAACCTAGATCTTTTGAAGATTTAAAGTCCCTTTTTAACTTTCAATTGCATCTCAAATTTCTAATATATTTGACATTTATTCTGTAACCACCATGTCCTAGGCTCCTTCATATATATAACATATCATTTAAGCTTCTCAACAAATCTGAGGACAGTACTATTATCTCCATTTTACAAACAAAATCCTGGGGTTCAGAAAAATAAAGCATACTTGTCTAATGTCATTGAGCTAGTAAGTAATAGAAATAAGATTCAAATCCTGGTCTAACTCCAAATTTAAAGTTCAGGCAGTTGTCCCATAGCTATTACCTGGTTAAGTACAACTGCTCCGAATAAATGAGTGATCAAAATTTAGAGTTTCTAGCGTGCCAAAGAATCTCATATGCTTTATATCTTGCACTCCCATGAGGCAGTTTTTCATGTATTTTGCAAGGTGGGCATGCCCCCATGTTCTCACCCTTCCCAAGTCATACTTGTTTCACCTGCAGGAATTATAATAGAAGTATCCATAGACTTACTTCCTTTTTAAGGCTTTTTAGAAAAACAAGTCATTGGAGAGGATATGGAAGTAAATATGCATGACACAGAGTGACATGACCCAAAGAATTCCTTCTACTCAACTCAGTCTCTTAAGTCACCATTTCTAGTCCACCTTGCTGTTGCCTGGGGCAAACAATGCTACTAAGCACACCAGAACTCTTGCAGGATCTTTCTAAAGGTTCCCTGCAAAATACATTGTTTTTATAACTGCCAGTTAAGTGATGCCTTGGCTGCATTTGAGGAGGACTGGGGACATCCAGTGGCCACCTACGTTGATAACAACTGAATTATCACTACAACGACACGTTATGATGAATTTGATATAAACTCTTGTGCTGCAAAGACTGTTAAAAGATTTCTGGTTTTAACAATTTTTAAACTATTATGAATGGGATCCTTTGGTAGTCAGCTACTTGTATATTTCCCCCAAATAAATTTAGTTTTGTATACCTGGGTCATAGGCCACCACCCAAATTATCTACCACATTAAGCCAAAGTACATGATTACGTTAACTTCCAAAAAATAAAAAAGATTCCGAACATAAGAAACTGTTTGACTCAGTCCATTTCCATGGATGGCCTTCTGGCCTCGGGGTATGCATGGTATACCTATACTGACGAAGTCTTCTTTTTGGCAGTCGGAAGAAAAATTAAAAAGTTGGAGGGATCAAGAGGTCTCATTGACCAGCTAGTGCAATTTGGGAATTGAAATTTTTTCAGAGAGGAAAGAACACATGTGTCTTTTAACCTCGCTAGAATAATATTATTGAAAGTTACTTGGCGTTGTCCTGACATGAGATGAAAGAGTTTGGCCGATAAAAAATACCAAATAATATTGTTCTCCTAGAATGCAATTTAATTATTATGCTTGTAATTTTTCTTCCCATCACATGGAAAATTTTAAACCCACTTAAAACTCAACATTCATATTCTTATCTGAATAGAACAGGTAAAGGTGGAGGACAAGGTGTACAGATCAAGGACAAGTACAAGTGAATTCCTAAGATGGAACCTTTGGATCGTGCATTGTTATAACTGTCCCCCAAGCTGCTTAACTCAGCAGAAGTCACCCTCAAAAAAGTTGCATATGGGTGCATCTAGCTTTGAGGCTTCCTCAGTCCTGGTCCATGTCCTGGCTTTCTACAATAGTCACTGCAGGTCTGTAAGCTGTTCTCCAACCTTCCTTAACTTTTCCATCAATCATCAACAAACATACAAACTGCGATGGTATACCATCGCAGGAACCTGCTCCAGGTGAGATGCTCCTAAGAAGAAAGGAAATTAATGCATCTTTGGTAATTTAAGGGTAAAAGGCAGAGATGCTAGTTCACAGTGTTACTATTCCCAAAGAATTTTTCCCTAACAGAAGACAATGCCTTATCTATAAAAATAACTTGCAAAGTTGAAATTTCAAACATAATGGCAGGTGTTCAAGCTGTCCATCTCAGAGTTTTGTAAATCCTACCATGTAGAATCTCAGCTATAAATAAAACCAATCCTGATTTTTATCCATTAAAAGTAATCAGAAGAAATGAAATCCTGCATTCTGGCATCCTCATAAATCTCTAGATTGTTGTTTGACAACCAAAAAATATACATACATACACTGTGTTTAACCATACGTCACTCACATTTACCTTGAATACAAAGCTCATGTACACAGTTGATCACCTAATGATTCTCCCCAGTATTCCCTTTTTGAACTCTGTCATCTGTTTTGTAGTAACATAGTGTTATATTCTGGGGTTGCTTTGGAAGGACGAACATCAAGAGACCAGTGTTCCAGCTCTGATTCTCTCACTTACAAATCATCTGAACCCACATTAGTCAATGCACACTTCAAGTCTGGCTTTCCCATCTGTGAAATGAGTGAAAATTTCCTCATACCATTTCGTTGTTTGTAATTGATCTGTTCATCCAGTGTTATGACCAGGCAAAAGTCATCTGACACCTTGAGGTTTTTGTAGCTGATTCTCTCCTTCCAGAAGAAACAACCACCCAAAGTTTCACTAACACAAAGAAACTCTGTACTTAGTTAATTATATGCCAACATTTAGGCTGGATGACGCGTGGCACAGAAATGCCCCAGATCCTACCTCTAAACTCCCAAAGTACTTTATTTTCCCTCCTATTTCTGTGAGATGTAGAAAAGGGGAGGATGAAATGCGAACCCAGGAATCTTACATCTCATTTTCTGCTCTAAACAGTAATTATAATGCTTTCTGAAGACAGCAGAAAAAATGAGCAAATGAGCGGCGCTGCCGCTCACGCCATGGTTCTCCACAGTGCGCCATCATATGCATTTGAAGATCTTTCCTTATTTTTTTTTTCCTGCCGACACAGGAATAGGAAGCAGATCAGCAAGGAGGGCTATCACAGGAATTTGCTTTCTCTGTTTTAAGAAGAGCCATTCCATTTCTTGCCTGAAGTTTAACTTGATTATGCATTCATTAAAGGCGAGTGATGGCAATGATTAAACAAAAACATCTTTAAAATGCAGAGTTCATTCCAGCCCATTTGGTTGTGTTACACACAAATTGGATTTGCATTGCATCCTGCACAGCAGGTACTCCACTTGAAATCAAAGACAGATGCTTTTATGGGATTAAAAAGAAAACCGAGGGGGAGGGGGAGAGGGAGAGATATTGAGATATTTTGCATTTCAGTAATAATGGCTCCGAAATGAAATAGTGATCGTCCTGCCGCTTTATCCATGTAAGTGTTTGGGCTATAATTAAAAGGAAACAAGAACCCCCCCATCATAACTTGAATCGTTGTCACAGAAGAACATTTAATTTGCAGGGGAAAAATGATTTTTCCCATAAATGTCTAATAATACCTTAGCATATTTGAAATTTAATCATAAGTGGCTTAGAATTAAACCATTTGAATTATTACTGAAACATTTCAAGTGGTGACATTAAATGCTTTGTTTGAAATTAGCCATTAATTCAAAAGTCTTCTCTAGTGCTGCTGTGAGAGTTTAACTCTTTGTCTGTAAACAGAGGTCCCTGGTTCTCACACTATATAATTAATCGGCACACCTCTAGAACATTCACATTGCTGGCTATTTACTCTGGCACCTCCGGTTAAATTACTCTGGGCACTATAATTCTACAGTTGATATCATCTGCTGTTTTAAAATTTTTATATATTTGTCAGCTTCTTGGACATCTCTCAGAAGCACTGTATGAGTAAAAAAACAATCAGACTGGAAGAGCCCCAGTGTGACTTACCTTTCCATTGCTTCCGAGAAGCTTTGTACAGTGAATATGGCTAATCTCTTACAATGTCTTGCAGTGTCTGACTCTATAACAGGTCATGTTATATGAGCATTTCTTATCTATTTGATGATGGCATCTTCTGGTGGACCGAACGTACTGATGGCCCCAATCATTGGCTTCGTTCGTATCTATGCCCTTTGCGATGTGAATTTGCAGATCTTCCCATGAAGTGGTGGAATCTGTTTCTCCATGTCTTGAATCTGGGCCGGGCTTGTGATTTGATTTGGTCAACAGAGTCTGGTGAAAAGAATGATGTGTCAGTTCTAAGCCTAGGCTCTGGAGGTCCTTCTCATGAACTCTGATTCTGCAGAGCTGAAAGCCCAGGCTGGTCTGATGTAAAATGAGAGATATGTGACTCTGTCACCCATAACTCCTATCGACAGTCCAACTACATCCAGAAGCAGAGCTTCCTAGCCAAGATAAAGCTAACCCCAACTGACACAAGAAGAACTGCCTGACTGAGTACAAAACAAATCATTAATTTGAGGGTGCTTTGTTATACAACAATGGGTAATGATACATTTCTGGATTCGGTTTTGTTTTGTTTTGTTTTGTTTTTAGTATTTAACTCGGACTTTAAATGAGGAGTAGGTTTCCAATACTTTGCACAATGTTCATGTCAGCATGCATCCTATAAGTATTTACTAAGTCATAGTTGAGTGGAGATTTCTTTATTTTAGACTGTTAGTCAATATATTCTAATAAACTGTCATAGCATGTAGCTATGCTTTTTTGTACAATGCTTGGGAAACAACAACAACAAAAAGGTATTGTGTCCCACTCTTTTTCTCACTGAGAATAGCACACATGAAAAGTAACCCAGGAACAATGGACAAAGGACTTGTTGGAGAGAAAAGCCAACCTCATCTGTAAGTATTTTAGCCTGAAGAGTCATGTGAAATCAGACCCACGTGAGACTTATGATTTCAAAATCTTCATGGAAGAGAATTCCATTTCAAGGCCGGATGTCACTTTCCAATGATCTGTAAACCTCTAAAAAGAAGGTTGTTTCCCCACTATGGTGAATCTATGAAATACAGGATTGGAAGAAATTGTAGAGATCATCTTGTCCAGCCTCCTACTTCACACAGAAATCTCCACCTCAGTTCCCCAGAAAGGTAATAATTGTAACTAGTAGCTACCATTTAACATACATTTACTAAGTGCTAGATCCTGTTCTAAGTACCATCTGTGAATTAGTTCTTCACAAAAATATTATAAGGTAAGTGCAATTCGAAAGTTGGGGGAAATGAGCTTCAGGTTAAGCAACATGTCCGAAGTCATGTAGCTAGCAGTACATGACAGAGACAGAATTCAAACTCTACAGTCTACTCTCTTAACTATGAACCAGTACTCCCTGTTAATAATTAGATCCATTCATTGAAGATTGAGCTACCCTATGGTGAGGTGAGTTCTCCCTCTTCCCCAGAAATACTCCAGCAGAAGCAAAACATCTGAAAACCCACATAACATAATGGGTTAAGCCCAAACCTCCCACACTGTAATTTCTACCCATTGGCTTTGTTTCTAGCATGAGGGCTGCAAAGAAAAATTCTGTATTCTTTTCTACATGACAAACTTTCAAATACTTAACCATTTTCTCTTCGCATTCATTCTTCAGTCAGTATACTTTTGATGTTCTTCACTAATCTGATCAGCCTCCTAATGAAATCTCCACAACCTCCCCAGTCCCTACCTCACCATTTTAGTTCAGAGACTATTATCTTTGCAATGTAAGATAGCATCTAGTTTTTATGGTGTGGTTGGTTGGTGTGTGGTTGATTGATTATATGACTT
Organism: Panthera pardus; assembly: GCF_024362965.1. NCBI lineage: Eukaryota > Metazoa > Chordata > Mammalia > Carnivora > Felidae > Panthera > Panthera pardus. The sequence continues at coordinate 91,807,678 of NW_026526991.1, forward strand.
TAACTAGAAAAATTAATACTGAAAATATATCAAACATTGAATTACAAAAACTACAAATATTTTTCAAGTCATCCAACCCTATAAACATTTTGTAGAGTTTTGTTCTTTACCTAAGTGTAAGACCTCAGTAAGTACTTGGAAAGGCACATGAGTCAAGTCTATTACCAGATTCAGAACAATGTCATTGTTAGCCTATCATAAACATTTAGAACCCAGAAGATGGTAGGAATCCATAATGCCATTTTTCTGGATGGATTGCCTTCTAATTCATTCCAAGTCTGCCTCAGAAAGCTGTCCAGCATCACTTCTTACCACTGGCCCACTCCCAAGTTTCTACCTCCATTTTGGTAATACCTCTGTACCTGAGGTCATAATACTCATACTCATAGTATGGATATGGCACCAGTACATAGTAAAGGATATCTTCCAGATTCTTCAAAATGAAGCATCTGAAGGAAAAGTAATGTAGTCAATTAATCTTTGACAAAGCAGGAAAGAATATTCAATGGAAAAAAGACAGTTTTAAACAAATGGTGTTGGGAAAACTGGTCAGCAACATGCAAAACAATGAAACTGACCCACTTTCTTACACCCTACACAAAAATAAATTCAGAATGGATTAAAGACCTAAATCTGAGACCTGCAACCATGAAAAGCCTAGAAGAGAGCATAGGCAAAAATGTCTCTGGCATTGGCCATACACAACATTTTTCTGGATATGTTTCTTGAGGCAAGGGAAATAAAAGCTATTTTATTTGTCTCCAAACTATAATGAGATATCACCTCACACCTGTCAGAATGGCTAAAATAAAAAATACAAGAAACAATAAGTGTTGGCAAGGATGTAGAGAAAAAGGAACCCTCTTACACTATTGGTAGAAATGCAAACTGGTACAGCCACTGTGGGAAATAATATGGACATCTCTCAAAAAGCTAAAAACAATACTACTCTGTGATCTGATAATCATACTCCTGGGTATTTAACGAAAGAAAGAAAGAAAGAAAGAAAGAAAGAAAGAAAGAAAGAAAGAAAGAAAGAAAAGGATAAAGGAAAAAACTCCACTAATTCAAAGGGATACATGTACCCTATATTTATAACAGCATTACTTATAATAGCCAAGATATAGAAGCAGCCCAAGAATCTATCAATAGATGAATGGATAAAGAAGATGTGATATGTACACACACACACACACACACACACACACACACACACGGAAAAACATGGAATATTATTCAGCCATAAAAAAAGAATGAAATCTTGCCATTTGCAACAACATGGATGGATCTAGAGATTACAATGCTAAGTGAAATAAATCAGTCAGAGAAAGACAAATACCATAAGATTTCCCTTATATGTGGAATTTAAGAAATAAAACAAATGAGCAAATGAAAAAGGAAAGAGAGACAAACTAAGAAACTGGCTTTCAACTATAGAGAACAAAATGATGGTTACCAGAGGGGAGGTAGGCGGGGAGATGGGTTAATTAGGCCATTGGGATTAAGGAGTGCGATTGTGATAAGCACGGGGTAATATATGGAATTGTTGATTCACTATATTGCACATCTGAAACTAATATAACACTGTATGTTAACTACACTGGAATAAAATAAAATTTAAAAACGACGGATAAACCTCTTTTTTTGCTAATGTTGACCAGCTTTCTGTGAAGAACTTAAATATTGTTATGGTAACAAAATATATGTTTGTTCATTTATGTGGGGGTTTGTTTGTTTTAACCAAAGTCTGTCCATAATTGCTGGCATTTTATAATGATCATTGCTCATATTCTTGTATTTAATTCAAAGTGCCCTAATGATAACTGTAAGAAATGACAAAATACACATTTCATTTATTTATTTGTATTTTGTTACTATATGCAAGACACTTGCTATATATTTATATAATATATACTTATACTGCATGTGTGTATAATTATTATCTCACAGCAGTTATAAGAGGCAGGATTTTTTTGAAGTTAACTATATTGAGAGATAATTTCAAACAATAATATGTATTCGTTTTAAGTGTCATTTGAGTTTGATGAGTGTTGATAAATGAATGCATCAGGTGGCCACCATCTAAATCAAAGTATAAAACATTTCAAAATATTCCCTTGGACCCCGCTTAACTCAATTTCACATCCAGGCAATCGCTGATCTGATTTCTGTCACATAGATTCCGTTTGCTGGTTCTAGAATTTCACTTAAATGGAATTATACAATTCCAAACCCTTTTGTGTCTGTTTTCTTTTTCTCAGTATTATTTTTAAGAGTCATCAATGTTGCTGTATGAGTAGTTTATTCCTTTCACCTGTTGGGTACTTGCTCATTGTATGGCTATAACACAATTACTTTTTTCATTTATCTGTGGATAGATATTTGAGTTTTTTCCCAGGTGAGGGCTATTACCAAAAAAGGTTCTTATGAGCACTTGTGTATGAACATTTTGTGGACATCTGTTTTTATTTCTCTTGGACATATACCTAAGGTGTGGTATTTTAGGGTATATGGTTAGTGTATATTTAACTTTATACAAAACTGTCAAACTGTTTTCCAAAGTGGTTGTACCATTTTACATTCCCACAAAACAGGTTTGGGTTTTTGAGGTTTTCTTTGTTTTCGTTTTCTGTTTTTGTTTTTCCTGTTGCTGCACATCCTTACCAACACTAGGAATTATCAGTCTTTTTCATTTTAACCACTCAGATGGGTGTGAAATCATATTAATTTCGGTTTTAATTTGAATTTCCCTAATAAATAATGATGCCCAGTATATTTGCATGTGTTTATTAACCATTATATATCTTCTTTAAAAAAAAAAAAAAACATTTGTTCAAGTCTTTGCTCATTTTGAAGGGTTGTTTGTCTCTTAGTGAGTTATAAGAGTAATCAATCTATTCTGGATTCTAGTTCTTTGTTAGAAATTGCAAATATTTTTCCTTCTTTTGTTGCTTTCCTTTTCATTCACTCAGTGATGTCTTTTGAAGAGCAGAAACTTTTAATTTTGATGCAGTCCAATTTATTATATATTTTCTTGTATGTTTTTTGTGTCCTAAGAAATCTTTGTCTACTCAATGTTTAAAAGATTTTTTTGTATGTTTTCCTCTAGGTGTTTTATAGTTTTATTACTTATCTTTAGATCTATGCTCCATCTCCAGTTTATTTCAGTATATGTTGCAAAATAAGGGAGGAGCTTCATTTTTCTCTCCATACAGATAACCACTCTTCCAGCACCATTTGTTAAAAAGACTGATTTTTTTCTCCCTTGAATTATCTTGGCACCTTTGTCAAAAATCAATTGACAATATATGTCTGGACTCTATGTTGCTCCGTTGATCTATATATCTATCCTTACACCAATATCACAGTGTATGGATTACTACAGTTTTATAGTAAGTCTTAAAATCAGGTGGTGTAAGTTGTCTGTCTTCCTTTCTGTTTTTCAAAATTGTTTTTATCTAGTCCAGATCTTTTGCATCTCCTTATAAATTTTAGAATCAATTTGTCATTTTCTATAAAAATCATAGAGTAAGATTTTTATTAACATTGGATTGACTCTATATATCAATTTAAGGAGAATTGCTCCTAACTACATTAAATCTTCCAATCTATAAATGTGATATATCTTTCCTCTTATTCAGGTTTTCTTTAATTTCTTTTATCAGTGTTCTTTGATTTTTACCAGACAGGCCTAGTACATATTTCATCAAATTTTGTCTAAGTATTGCAGAAATTATTAGCTAAACTTTTGCAAATGAGAGAACGAGATGATCAGAGAGGTTATGCAGTTCATCCAAAGTCACAGATCTAGCAACTGGTTGAATCGAGAAGTGACTGAATCTAAAGACGATGTTCTTAACCACTAGGCCAGCAATTTTCAGAACAAAGATAGGAGTTGGACCAACCAGGAAGCTTTTTCAAACCTTACATGCCCATTGCCCCGCTAGACATCCTGATAACTCATTAGAGAAAGGAAAAGTGGGCCCGGATAGGTTAAAAATCTCCCAAGATGCTTTCTGTTAGAACCTGCTGGTTGAGAACTACTGAGTAAGGCTTTCTTGCATTCTTCAGTCTCAGCATGGTCAATCTCAGCTGGCCACCATTTGAATCCCATCCGATTTGGTTTCTCTCCTGGCCTACTTGATTAGGCCAGGAGAGAACGATTCTGTATGACTGGAGAGCCAGACAGATCTTACACTATGTAGCTTCATAAACAGCAAAATAGGTGTTGCTCCCACATTCTGGTCTCACCTAAGCTTCTATTCTGTGAATAAGTTTATAGTCTAGTCATTAGAGATGAGACATGCAATCTAATTTTAAATACACGCAATGTTTTAAAATCTAACAATTATTTAATTTATTTCACTTCACTCATTCCACTTTAACCTACTTTATTTTGCCTCCAGTCTCTCCTTTCTTTAATAAGCTAAATATTTAGTTTTGAAATACAAAGTTTGAAGAATATGAAGAGTGGGGAAGGTAACAAGAAAAAGAAATGGGATAGTGAATTGCAGATTAGAGGCGCCATGTGCTAATTCGAGAGAAAAGAGGATCATGGTCCTGGGTGACAAGTCAGCAAGGAGCCATGCTCAGGAATTTCCATGCCTGCAGAGTTTTGCCATGATGTGCTGGTCATAGGATACAGCAGAGGAATCTAGCAGCATGGAAAAGAAATGAGCTTTGTAATGAAACCTGCATATATCTGTTAGAGAGAGAAGGAATGACAGCCATTCATGAATAAGCTATTTGAATGGAAAGCAAATCTTAGTAGATACTTTTATTATAGTACTAATAATTACTAAAATGTATTTATCTAGTCTACCAGGTACAAATACTGCCCTTGGAGCTGTATCAATGAAAAGGGAGAATAATAAGATCATGTTTATTGCTCTCAAGGAGGGTTCACTTCATAAGGAAGAAAACACACACGTGCAAAACAACAATTCAAAGCATCCTGTAGCAAATGCTGTTGATTACCCAGAAACAATTTCTGCCCCCCAGTCCACTCTGCACAGCACCCTGCTATCCTGGGACGCTGACTAAAGGGTTAATCATCTTGTACAAAATGACAGAGGATGTGGATTTTACAGGAGCTAAGTCAATTTATTTGTAATCATGGCCTTAGACTAGTGACTAGATTTAACTGAATGTATACTTTTTATCTGTAAAATGGAGTAAGTGCTTTACAACTTTTTAATGAGTATTAACAGAGATAATGGGGAATACTTGGTAAACTGTCAACATATAGTTATTGGTGCTGTTGGTAATGGTAGTTGTAGTAATAGTATCATAATTATCATCTTTGTCACCCAGCCCTTTGTCTATGTGCCCTACCTCAAATCAATTACTTCTGTCTTCACATGGTCTTAGCAACAACCATGATAACCCTTTATCTATAAACTCATCCTGTTCCTTAGCTCCCATTCAGTGAAACTCCAACTATTATCAGAACACCAGAACAAAGATTCAGATGCCTGCATGGTGACTGCTAGGACCGTTCATTGACCTTGGAACAAGTTTATTTGTTGCTGGTCAGATTCAGAACCCCGTACCTTGGGGATTCTTACAATCGCTTGGGATCTGCACTGCCTCCAAGCCAAAACACTTCCAGTCTTCTTTGGTCTGTCCAACTATACAGAGACTTCTGTCTTGACCTCTGATTCAAATCATTGATGTAATTTCCCTCAGGGTAGCTGGCATTTTGCCATGACTAGCACTCTTGATTTACCCATTCTGGAAAGGCTACGTTGCTTTGTTCCTGACAGAGCCACTTACCTTTAAATGTTGCTGTATAATGAGGAATATTGGGATCATATTTGTAATAATGACTAACATCTAAATAGTATTTCAGATTAGAAAGCACTTTCACATCCATCCTAATAGCAACCTTATAAGAAAGATATTTTATGCCCACGGTGAGAAAAATTGAGACTGGAAAAGGTTAAGTGAATTTTCAGTATCATATTATATATCTAAGCTAAAACTTAAAACCAGGGCTTCTGACCCCCGCACCTATGGATTTATCATACCCAAACTTCTATTTGGTAAAAGAATCCTTTATTTGCCAACTTGACCAAAACACACATTTATTTATTCATTCAGAAAACATTTAGTGAGTACCTATATGCTATAAATACCTTTCCCTTCAAAGATGTTCACCGTATAGCAAGAACACAATTCTATAAACATAGGAGCTGTTTCTTATTCATCTTGGAATTATCAACTCCTGATACAGTATCTGGCACAGAGCATATTTTTTGAGTGAATGAATGGTATATGAATGAATATATTAAATATTGAGTTACTTTTTAAGGCAAATGCTAATACAATGAGAAATTACTCTGTAAAGCACAAAGTGCTACCTAAATTTTAAGCATTATAACGGTAGTCAATTTTAGGTGGAATTTTAATTTCAATTAGAATGCCACAGTGAGTTCTTAGATAATCTTAATACTGTCCTTTTTTATCCTATTTAACATTATTTCCTTCATATTCAACATACCATCAGTAGGAAGACTGTTTTAAGTCTCTACTTCAAGAGTTCTTTAATTCTCTGACCTGATTGCAATCACTTCAGTAAATTCACCCACACCCTGATTCTGTCATTGCCAAAATTCCCATATGGAAGGGGAGGAGTCCTCTCAGAGGACTTGGCACAAATCCTTATAATAGCACTTATCACATTTTATTGTAATTATCTGTTGACATGTCTTTTTCACCCTCAAATCAATGCCACTTGATTATTCACCTACTAAAAGTTTTCAAGATCTCAAAACACAACTCAGATTCCTTTTAAGTAAAATTTTCTCCCGAAAGAATTAACCCAAAACAAAGTTCCTTAATATTTAGAAATATTTAATAATGTTTCACCATTTGATTCCATTTCCTTAATATACGTCTTTCACTAAAGTCTTAAATCAATATGTAACATCGTAAAATGAATATTCAATTTTTGAAACACACACAAGCTGATTTGAGAGGCTAGTTTTGAACTAGAAGGCCCTCTGCTTCCAACTGGTGGTAATGATGCCCAGGCTAATATATTTCACTATAAAAGGTCAGTCTACTCAGTAATTACCGAGTTGCTAGTTAAAATTGGTATTGTATGGCTAAGAATTCCACAAGGCACTTTCAAACAGAAGTCATGGACCTTCTGCTGATTTTTTTTTCTACAAGACGTAAATACTTTAAATAAAGTAACTTCTTTTAATTTAAGAAAAATAGTGAAAGATTGGGTAAAACCCACTGTTTTAATAAGAGATGGCCATTAGTTCAAGTTCATTTTCTTATGTGCTGGATTTGCTTATCGTTTTATGTAATATTTGTGTACATATGCTCAGAGACTCCAAATTTTGTTAGGATCTGATTACTGCCGATTCCTCAGAAAAAGAGAAGGAGCAATATCTCGGAAGCTCGGGATCTGAAATAGTTGGAATATTTCCTAGAGTGATCTGCTACTCAGACCCTTGCAAGGCCAAGATTTTTCTGCTTTACATAAATACACCACAAGCAGATGTTTAGAGTTTATGCTGAGTACTGGCATCTCTAGACATTTGGATTTGCTTGGGGCTTATGAGAGGGACAAGCCCAGAAACAATATTTGACTCTCCGAATTGAGCTAAGTAAACTTGTAGTTAATTTGAAGTAAAACTTGGAACAAAGTATTACATAATTAGGATAGTATGTGGCATTCATTGTTTCGTTGTGCGCTACCTTTGTACAATTTCTGAACAGAAATTCTCAAGTCTATCACTTCCATTCATTACTCCCCAAAACTATTTTCAAAAGGGAAATGATAATTCCAGGCTATGAGGTTCGGAAAGTGAATGTTAATCGTAAATACAGTCACAGGCATAAAAGGTTCACAAACAAGCTAAAGACAAAATTTAGAGTAGGAATATTCTGTCAAAAGAATTCCAGCCACATTGGCAGTAGCTCAGTGACAGCGGTTACTCCTGATAGCCTACTGTCGAAGGCAGGGTTGCTGGAAAATGACTGACACATTTCATCAAAGCTTCTACTCAGCTGCCTTAGCCAACTGTCGCTGGTAAATGACTTAATCTTTGCTAAACTTTCATGCAGGAAAAGCGGAGTCGTTGAAATGCACCCACATATAGACCTGAAACTCTAATGAGATCATCTGACATTCTGATTGATACGAAATCTACACTGTGTTTTGACTTGCCTGCCACCATTGATATGGTGTATTTCCAGTTTGAAAGGTTCCAAAGTGATAGTAAATCATCCTGACTGTAACTGAGAATGAAGAAATGTGGAAATGAATTAGTTAATTGCCAGTTATTTGTTACAAGGTAAATTTTTAATCACATTTCATACGTACTATTTTTTTTCTAAGGGAAAGTAATTGGTTAGGAGGACAGTGGGACATAAATATTTTATGTAATCTCCTAAAAATAAAAAGTCGTGTGGGTTCTTTCATGAATGTGTGTTTATATGCCTTAGGTTGAGGGAATGTATTCACGAATGTTGAAATGCAAGAGAATACCGGTTCCAACATCTGCCACCCTAAGACATCCATAACTTTCTTACTAGGATTTCAGATTGGTTTGTATTTTATGGTAAACCCACATACTTTCCAAAAGCGTTAGTGTGGCTGTAACTTTCTCTGCTTAATACTGATCTTTTTTACAAACCTATGTAGTAGTCTCCGTGAGCAGGGATGGGAACCAAAATGAATTCTGGGCACCTCCACTATACTGTACTGCTAAGTCAGGTAAATCCTATTATAACATTTACATAGGAGGTGGGCAGAGAGGTCTGGCATCTGCATTCATGTACATTCCTCCGTTTCCACCACTGCTTGAAAAAGATAAATTGCTATTACCAGGAGAATTAAGAGGAAAAATGTTTGGCTTATGTCATCCAAAGCTTCTTTACCAGGGGAAATCGGCCTAAGCTTGTTAGTCACCCAACACACTAAGGCTCTTTGATCAAAGGCAACAACCTCCAAATTGCATTCTGCCAATCACTGTTTTCCCTTTGTTTTCCCTTCCACCTCTTAAGACATCAGTCCATCTGTTTCTGATTCTTTACAGTTAACTCCGCACATTGGCGCGCGCTCCATTTCCCCTCCTCCCTCCCTCTCCCCTCCTCCTTCCCTCTCCCCTCCTCCTTCCCTCTCCCCTCCTCCTTCCCTCTCCCCTCCCCCCACCCCAGCTTTCTTCCTCCTTCTCTCAAGTCTTAAGAACTGATTTTCCTTTAACTGGGAAATTTTATCTTGCCAGCAATCAGAGCTCAAATACAGACATACACAAGTTTCAGTCGAAACTCTCAATACGTAAAATTTGAATTGCTTCTAAATTTGGCAAAATGCCTTGCTTTCTCCAAATTCATAAGACAGATGAGACACAAAAGTGAGATAAGTGACACAGTCCTGCTATTTCAAGTGCCATATTGATATAGTCATTATTTGTGCCAATAAGGCTCACTGTCATCTAATTTTAACCTGTGTCTGTGTTAATTATGCTCAATTTTTGTCTTTCCTTTCTTTGGACATATTATGTGCCTCATTTAATAGAATCTAAGTTTGTGAACGACTGTATCTTCCAAACAACTTACTGAGTGTCTGTTAGGTGCAAAGCACTATACTTGTTATCTTAGGTGGGGGCAGGGAAGTACTAAAAGATGAACCAGACATACCTGGCATATAGTATCGGCTCAATAAAATGTGTGAAGAAAGGAAAGAAGAAAAGGACAGCAAGAGAAAGGGAGGGAGAAAAAATAAAACTGTCTAATAATTCATTCTATATGGGAAAGTGTCTACTCTGTCCCAACAGTCCACTGTAATCTCTTTATAGCAGAGGTTATTTCCTCACATTGCCTTGGTTATTTGCGTGATTATCTTTCTCCTTAACCAAAAAGTAAGGATGATGAGAGAAGCAAACTTGTTGGTCTGACTCACAATTTTGAAAGAGTGGTTTTGCCTAGAACCTGTGAAATACCAAAGAAATGTGAAATTAAAGAAAAATGAATAAATCCCCTGCCTTTAGAAGGACAAGAACACTTTTCCACTTTGCACAATTATCCAGAACAAACAGACTTCCTTCCAGAATTTTTACTCCCACCACAGTAAGGCAGCCTACTCTGAGTATATCCTGTTTGCCCAGTAATCAACTGAGGTGTAAAACAACCTAAAAGCTGAATTTCTCCCCATTGAGTGAAGGATTTTCTAATGAAGTCCATGTTGGAAATTGATTGCTTTTGACTGGACTTCCCCTACCAGGTTGGTGATATAATCCTTATCCCTCCTTTTTTTTTTTTTTTAAGCATTTTTTTTAAGTTTATTTATTTAGTTAGTTTGAGAGAGAGAGAGAGAGAGAGCACAAGCATGAGCCAGAGAGGGGCAGAGAGAGCACAGAGCCAGACGTGGGGCTCGATCTCACAAACGAAACTGAGATCATGACCTGAGCCGAAACCAAGAGTCAGATGCTTAACCTACTGCTCCATCCAGGCACCCCTCCTAGCTCTCCTTTTCAGCGCTGATTCTCTATCTACCCCTTCCTCTCATTTCACATTTATTTGGGTCTTTCTTTTCTCTTTTTATTTTTTTTTTAATTTTATTTTTTATTTATTTTGACAAAGAGATACAGAGCAAACTAGGGAGGGGCAGAGACAGAAACAGAATCCCAAGCAGACTTCGCTCTACCAGCACAGAGCCCAAAGTGGGGCTCAAACTTATTCATGAACCGTGAGTTCAAGACCTGAGCCGAAGTCAAGAGTCGGACGCTTAACTGACTGAGCCACCCAGGCACCCCAGGTCTTTCTTTTATTTAGTTCTTCTTCCAAAATTCCCCCACCTTTTCCTGACTCGGGAATCCTTACAGCAACTTTCTTGGAGTCTTATCTCCCTTCTTTCCCACTTTGTTGTATACCCTTTTTTTTTCATACACAAGTTGATTTACCACAAACAGTAATCTATTTCCTCCTGGGAAAAGTGTGGTTGCCTCAGAGAACACACTGCTAAAATAATGGAAAGTTCATAGTTGATTATTTGTACTTAATTATAGTTCAGCTACTCATGAAAAATTCTTTACTCCTCTTTGCAATTAGGTGTAGTGATTAGAAAACCTTATATATCACTCTCCAGTTATCCTTTAAAAGCCCTCCTCTGTTTGACGGTGCTGTAATTGGCTCTTAATTTTATATTGCATAGGTAGATTAAAAAGAGGCAGCTTACCCTCGAGAGATCTGGATGAATAGGTTTTAAAAAAAAAAAGGGAGATAAAGGAATTAAGACCATACTGCCTGTTGCCCCAAATAGGTCTGGGGTCTCCTCATGATGAGTAAATCAATAGCTCTAAACCAAACTTGAGCAAATGCCTTCAGCTGTGTTCCTGACTCTGCAAGTTCATTAATTAAAGCCTCATTTATAGTCCTATAGGTGGAGAATAACTTTTATTTATTTATTTATTTATTTATTTATTTACTTACTTACTTACTTACTTACTTACTTAAATAAGATCCTCTACCTTCCTGAAAACTGTCATTTTGTAAAAATCTTGCCGTAGGGCCGGCCCCTCCTGAGAAATGTAAGACATGTGCACTTCACACATCCTTGTGAGAAGCAAATGCCTGTGAACTCTGACAGGCTATAATTACTGGCAGGCAGCATTGGCTGTCAGTTACTAGTATGATTTTAGTGGGGTAAAATGCTTCATGCCTGCGATTTCTTCCTGTGTTGCTTTTAGCAGACACCTGAAATTCCCCTATGAGACATTTATATGTTTAGGTCAATGATTCTCAAGAAGGTGGGAAGGGGGACCTCAGGAGGCAATGAGGGAGAAAGACAATATGAACATCTTCATGTAGTTTGGAAAGCACAGCTAATAGTTCATTGTTTGGTTGCACAAGTACTAGAACTAAATCTCTTGGTTTTATCTTTCTTAGCTTAGAAAATATAGGAGAAAAGCACTGAAAGACACCAGAGTTTTGCATTGTTGAATGATAATAATTTAGGTAGAAATTTGCCTTCTCCGTGGTCCCACGAACGAATGGAAATGCCTCAGGAGTAATTAGTTGATCTACTTAACTTTCTTCAACAGGATCACCCTAGTGGAGCTCTATGATGATTCGGAAAAGTGGCAGAGCAAGATCGCATTTGCTCACGCCTAGAACCTTCCCCCAACCTTTCTTTGGTTCCAGTGGATCCTGCAGTGCATTCCTGGGCCTTGGCAAACAGTTGTGCAGGTCATGCCCCGCACACCTCCAGAGAGTGTCATTCACATGGACTACAGTATATGGTGGCCTTCATCCTACTTCTTTTTACTCCCCTCACTTCCTTTTTCCTCTCTTCCCTCCTTTTCCAGATGAGATTCCATGATTCATTATTAAAATTACCTCTGACATACACCCTCAACTTTCTTGCCCCCTTCCCTCTACCTTGGGCTCACTTGGGATTGTTGTGCCAATTACTGTTGTTGACTTTCAGCTCCAAACCCACCCTTCTTTGCTTTGCTTTGTGATACTGGAGCTGGATTCTGCGGACATCATTTCCTCTTCTCCTCTTACTCCAGGATGGGCTCTGCCAATGGAGGGTGCTGGAGGGAGACTGCAGGGTTGGAGGAGAAGGGAGGCACTTTTTCTTCTTTTGGGGCTGTGTCGACACCCAGATACAAGTGTATTGGCATGTTGGCCTCCCAGCAGCCTCCATCACATGGCATGGTTCGCCAGCAGGCGTCACTTTTCAGCACATAACTCCTCCAGTGGCCACGTGCGTTCCCAGAGATCGGAATCTCCCTCGTGTGTGGCCTTCCTCCAGGTTTCCAGATCGCTTCCACCTTCACTTTTCCTTCTTCCAGAGAACTGGAAGCCACTCTCTGCGATGCTAACTCTGTATAGAATGATCCTTTTACTCCTTTGTAATAGTTAGCCATTGTTCACCTAAGTATTGGTGTTTATATTAACTTTTCTATGTTCTAGTTCCTGGTGTGGTTCATCTTCTGACTGAACCCTGCCTCCAGTGCTAATTAAACCAACTCTGTCTAATTTGCACCTAGAACCTCAAAGCTGAACAAAGTTGTTGAAAGCATTGAATTCTTTTTACTATCTCACTCTAAATCCATAATCACCTATATCAAGAAACAATTCTACATTGGGTGACTTCCTTTATACCCTCATCTTCTAGATGCCTATTTTAAGTCTTGCCATCTCTCCACAACCCCAATGCCTTTCTCCTGGTCCTCACTCTCAGATGATGATCCTGCTCCCTATGTTGATAAAGCAGAAGCCATCAGAAGAGAATGCCCACACTTCTACTCTCAATGTCTGTCAACTTACTTCCATCTAATTCCATTTATCCTGCAGTTGTCTCTGTTATGATGGATGAACTGTCTTCCTATTTAAGACCAAGATCCACACTTGAACACGAGGTCTCATTTTCTATGGCCACACTAACAATTATCTTTCCTTCTTATACATCATGATATTTTTTTTCTACCAAAACATTCCTGTCAACGTAAGACCTGTTTTGATATCTCTCATCTTACAAGACCCTTCTCATGTTCCTATAGTCTCCCTCCAGTTACAACCCCAGTTCACCACTCCCCTTTATATTCCAACTGTATTTGAAGTTAGGGCTTTTAAGGAAGTAAAGTTTAAATGAGGTCATAAGAGCGGGTGCTGAGGACTAGTGTCCTTATCAGAAGGACAAGGGGTTTAGGGAAACTTTGTCTGTTTAGTCTTTACTTTCACTTTTCCCATTCTCTCTTCAACTCACCCCAGTCCAATGAAACAGCTTTGTCAAGGTCACCAGTGACCAATCACCACATTGCCAGTCAGTGTCAGTTTCAACTTCATTGATATATCAGCAACATCTGACATAGTCTGCCACTTCTTCCCTTTGCTTTAGCAGCTGACATTACCTCTTGTATCAGCCTACCAAGGCTACCATGATAAAATACCACACTGTGGCTTAAACCACAGAAATTTCTTTTCTCATAGTTCTGGAGGCTAGAAGTTCAAGATTAAGGTGGTATTAGAGTTGATTTTTGGTGAGGCATCTTTTCCTGGCTTGTTGAAGCCTGCCTTCTTGCTGTGTCATCATATAGTCTTTCCACAATGCCTACAAGGAGAAAGAGGTTTGTTTTGTCTCTTCCTCTTCCCATCAGGACACTAGTCCACAGCGACCACTCTTATGACCTCATTTAACTTTAATTACCTCCTTAAAAGCCCTAACTCCAAATACAGTCATTTAAGGCTTCAATGTATAAGTTTGGATGATACAATTCAGTACATAACAACCCTAAAACTATCGTCTACTTTCCACAGAGTTTTCAGAGTATTCCTTTTAATCTGTCAGTCAATCTTTGGTTGGAAGCTCTCTAATGGATTTTTATCTCCATAAAAGCCAAAACTTTACAATGCTCTCCCCTGAGCTGATCCTACCCTACCCCCATTATTTCCTCTGATCTCATTTTCTACCATTATGTCCCTTGTTCCCACCACTCTAGCAGCAAGGGACTCCTTATTCTTTGTACATATTCTCACCTCTCTACTTTCTGCTATTCCATTAAACTTAATCTCATTTTACCCAAATATCCACACTGCTGGTTCCTTCCCTTCCTTAAACTCAATGATCAAATATTATTTTATTAAAGAAACTTTCCATGACTACCATACAGAAAAAAGTAATGCCCCACTCCCAGCTTTCTATCTACCCTTTACCTGTCTTATTGACATTTCTTTATATGTACAGTTTCTCTCTAAAGACTAAAATATAGTCTTTATAAAAGAAAGACATTTTTTTTATTCACTCTAGTATCCTCAGCACCCAAAAGAGACCTGGCACTTTGTAGATTTGAAAGTTAGGCACATGAAATGTTATTTGAATGAGTAAATGAATATTCCAGGCTCATGTATCATGGAGAAATAGAACTCCATTCACTAAATAGACTAGACACAAATTTTGGGACTCTCATCAGCCCAGATAGGGTCATAAGCTCACTTCCAAATGAAACACTGTGACCAGGAGTATGGCCCTATAACAGATGGTTTAAAAGATGGAAGGAAGTCATCAGGAGGAAAGGAGTTTATGACTTGGGTAATTGGGTTAATGATGATGATACAGTAAACCAAGATAGAGAACACAGTAAGTGGAACAGGACCAGAGATAATGAGTATAGTATTAAATATAATGGGTTTGAGATGCCAGTAAGAATTAAATTATAGCTTGGATCTAGAAAATAAATCTCTTGTGGAGAAACATGTGAATAGCATCTCTCCACATATGACTTTATTCAAAGTTTTAGAAGTGGATGATCTCCTGTCACACAAAGACCAAGAAAGACCATAAGAAACCAACCATTTACTGATATTGGTGCCAGATTAATGATGTCCCTTGTGCCTAAAACTATCCTTATGGTGGTATCATGTTTATCTTAGGTCCAACTCTGACTCTGAAACCAGGATAACTCCCCAATGGACAACATCCCAATAAGCTGATACCAGGCCTTCAACTTTCTTGATGGCTACAAAACAAAAAAGAAAAAGGAAAGTGTAGTATAGGAAATGATAGCGTTTCATACATGTATATATTTTCAGGTTAGCAGCTCATTTCACAGAGTTGAAATTTCTATTCTCCAAGGAGCTGACAAGAAAAGGTCTTCCAATTAGTGCAATTAGACCCGGTATGGCACACCGGGTCTTTCAATGAATAACTTAGTGAGTTAATTCCTATTCCAATTAAATCTATGTCTTTAGTCTTTGGAGGGAGCTGGGCTTCATGATCTCTTCAATAAGCCTACACAACTGTGTATTAGACATTGTGGTCTTTTGGCCATGCATCTTCCACTGTGCCTCTGTGGTATCAGTGTTTGCTCATTTCTTTTACTTCACTCCCTTCTCCATTCTCCTAGTATTAAATTCTTATGTAGTTGACATCACCCGGCCCAGGGATGAGCATGTGATTCAGACTACACAAGAATAAAATTCCATCCGTTGGTCCCAAAACTTGTGTCTAGTCTATTTAGTGAATGGAGTTCTATTTCTCTGTGAGACATGAGCTTTAGAAGATGCTGATCTATGGGAATGCAAGCTGGTGCAGCCACCCTGGAAAACAGTATGGAGGTTCCTCAAAAAACTAAAAATGGAACTACGCTATGACCCAGCAATTGCACTACTAGACATTTATCCATGGGATACAGGTGTGCTGTTTCAAAGGGACACATGTACCCCAATGTTTATAGCAGCACTATCAACAATAGCCAAAGTTGGAAAAAGCCCAAATGTCCATTTATGGATGAATGGATAAAGAAGATGTTGTGTGTGTGTGTGTGTGTGTGTGTGTGTGTGTATATATATATATATATATATATATATATATATATCTGGAGTATTACTCCATAATATGGAGTAATACAATGGAGTATTACTCGGCAGTCAAAAAGAATGAAATCTTGCCATTTACAACTGTGTGGATGGAACTGGAGGGTATTATGCTAAGTGAAATTAGTCAGAGAAAGACAAATACCATATGACTTCACTCATATGAAGACTTTAAGAGACAAAACAGGTTAACAGAAGGGAAGGGAAACAAAAATAATGTCAAAACAGAGAGGGGGACAAAACATAAGAGACTCATAAATACGGAGAACAAACAGAGGGTTAATGGAGAGGATGTGGGAGGGGGGATGGGCTAAATGGTTAAGGGGCATTAAGGAATCTATTCATGAAATCATTGTTGCACTATATGCTAACTAATTTGGATGTAAATTAAAAAATAAATAAATAAAAAGAAGAAGAAGCAGCAGCAGGAACAGGAGGAGGAGGAGGAGGAGGAGGAGGAGGAGGAGGAGAAGTAGGAGTTGATCTGGAGCTACAAGTTTCCCACTGGCTTTTAAAAAGAGCTATGAATGAAGCTAATAAAGAAGGCAGAATGAAGAAATGATGGGAATATTGGTAGCATCATTTTAGCCCCTGGATCAAGGTATATCAAAAGTTAGTTCTAGTCTGACATTTTTCAGTTCCCAGGCCAATAAATTCTTTTTCCTCTGTTTAAGTTGACTTGAATTGGGTTTTCTGTTATTTATAAATCAAAGAATCTAATACAGAGAAGATAATCAGAATTAAGATACTCATAGGAAGAAAATTCCAGACCACAATCAATCTGTAGATGGTCTGTGGGGAGATAAAACTCTTGCATCGTGCCCATAGCCCCATCTAGAACAGGGCTACACATGAACTCTGAATCTGCCTCTCAGTTTCTTTATTGTTTTCAGGTGCAATTGACACTTAAATCTGCCCCATCTAGTAGAGGCGAGATTTGTTCAGCTCTCACGGTTCCAGGGGGTACAATCTCAGGATTTCCTTAGAGATGGGAAGACGATTTGAATCGGGTTGTCCAGCTCTATTTTACTTCTTAGAATAATTTGTGGCTATGAGCAATGCCATTGCAATTCCAAGACCTAGGGTTTATTTAAGCAAACCTAATAAACTTTTCCCCAGGTTTCCTGCTTTCCAGCTTGGAGGTTTGATTAGTGTCATAATCAATTTATCAACGATCTGGGACCAAAGGGATTTTGATCTCAATCTTATCCTGCTTCAGCCTCCTCTCATTTAAGCAGAAAATTAAGGAAATGTGTTGATTAAATAGGTTTTTCAAATAAATCTGTTATCTTTTTATACAGATCAATTAATAGCAGGTCAACTAAAATTTCACTATACATATATGACAAACTACTGGAAGAGGTAACTTTGTGGGGGTTTTTTTTGTGGTTTGTTTATTTGTTTTTTGTTTTGTTTTTGTTTTTGTTTTTTTGAAGGAAATAGAAGCTGGGCACTGCCTACATCAACCTTGTTCTTTTCATCCTCTGACAAGGATTCCCAAAGGAAGATCCTGTGGGACACTATCTATCCCAGCAGGAAAACACACAAAAGCCCATCCTGCTTTTGAAGTTTATCACTTTTAAAATATTGCTATTATGCTGATAAGCCCTTTTGAGATTGGCTTTTTTTTTTCTCTCGTGGATATTCTGATAGTGTTCAAATCAGAAGCAAAACAAAGTCACCTTTGGATTTCTTTTTTTGAGAAGTGTATTTCACTGAAAACTAAACACCTCAGTTCAAGAAGAGACCAACAAGGTAGTCTGGCATTTAGCTCCAAAATCAGGTAGCCCTAGTGGTACAGCTTGATGGTCTCCATAAGAAAGTCTGTCCAAACTTTAGTGTATGCCATTGGACACAGTCCCAAGCATTGTCTAATCTACCAGCAGTGCTTTTCCTCCACTCCTGCTCTCTAGAAAAATGTATGTTATAGCTCAGCCTATTGAGAAAATGTTTGTTTTATTTCCTAACCCTCGTGACTAATTTGAAAATAAGAGATAATGCTTCAGGAGGAAGTGGGTAGAGAAGGAATTTCTTGCTGCTATTGGAATATAAGTGGGATATTCCTAGCCTTTCCATAGCAAGAGGCATTCAGCAGAATCAAAGTAGTGTTCTTACACATTTAACAAGTAACTGTTGGAGACCCATAATTGTACAGACATTCATTAGCCCTCAGACTTAAGAAAGAACATCAGGAACAGTATTATTGACTGAATATTATTTACCACTTATAAATCCTGTTCTGGTGTTTACAGGAGAAAAGTTTGCTTTGTCCTGTTCCCATATAGCCCAGTTGCAATATTTTCATGTAAGTTGTGAATGCCAGTGGAACAGGATCTGAGTAGATAATTCACGGAAGAAAATTGAACAGCCAAAAAAATTAAAAACCGTATGAAAAAAATGTTCAGCCTCATAACTAATAAAAAAATCCAACTTTGAGCATCAATGATATATAACCCAATTTAGTCTTCACAGGGGAAAGCCTAAATCCTTCCTAATGCCTTTGAATTTCTTCAGAATCACTTACAATTCTTTATAAATCTCATTCCACTTTGCCTCCACGAATTCAGTGCATGAATGGAGCATCTTGCCATTTCATAATGCTGTCTTTTTTTGCAAACAATGTGCCACAGGCATGGACCATATCCTCTTTTCTTAATTTTCACATAAAGAACAGATTTACTGAAGATTCGTAGGGACAGAGAGGTTGTGAGTCACTATTTTTCTAAGCCCTACATACTCCATCTATTTTCCGAATCCCTATCCTCAAACTCAACCCAACCCCCACTCCTTAACCCATACCCCTCCTCCCCTGCCCTGAATCTTCTACCTACATACATTAAAACTCAACTTCCCCCAATTTTTCCTGCAGTTGTTCACCCCCTACTTGGCTCAAGGCATCCTGAGTCACTGATTTTTTCCTAAATAATAAATCTCTATTCTGTGTCCCACCTTCACAGAAAAACCAACTGACAGAGACTTTACAATTTCCTGCCATGCCTTTCTGTCAACTCCACAAGGTTCTCTGAAAAGAATGGAAGGGTTAGATGTTTGTTTTCTCATCCATTTGAATTATGCCACTTCCTTTAAAAAGCAGGATCTGGTGCGATTAGTTCTGACTTTAAGTAACACTTTTTTCTCCTTTATATTAAATTAAGTAAGATTTTCACAGTAATAATACTCAATGCCACTGAGGGCATAGTAATATAGTCACATTCACACATAAGTACTAGGTGCACAAACTGATAAAAAAAATTTTCTGGAAAGCAATATAAAAAGAGTATTAAAGTCAAGACATTTTAAAGAATCTATACTTTCAAGGCTAGTAATTCACTTCTAGAAGTTTATGCTAGAAATAGCAATTAATGAATTAAGTCTTATCTGTAGGCGTGTTTCTTGCAGTATAGTTTATAATAAAAAATTAAAACATCCAATGATAAAAGAATAACTGAATAAATCATGGTATATTCATACAAAATACAACCATTAAAACTTGTTGTTTTGAGGAAACGGTAAGGCATGGGAAAATGTGTTATTCCTTGTTGCTGGACTTCAGCTCTCTAACAACATGGTTAGTTGATGACTGATTTATATTTGTACCTCCCAGAATTCCAGCACAGAATCTTCCATGTGACAACTACACAACAGATATTTGTTGAATGATGAATAAATAAATGAATGAACAAGTGAGTTTTGGCTTGGTGAAATCCCCTTTCTTTTCTTCTAATGCTCTGTGATTCTACATGATCTTTTCTCTTTCAGAGTATATAATTTAAATGGGGAGACAAGGTAAACACAGATAGTAACAGTGAACAAAAAGAACACTCTACAGTGAAGTACTGACTTCTGGTTTCCGGTTCTGCATGTAAACAGCTTGAAAGTTGCCAGTCTATCCTAACAAAAAGTAAAAAAGCTGAACAGACTGAAACATCAACAACTCTTCTCAAATCTGTTAGAGAGGGGAGGACACAGGGCAAACAGCTGCCCCAAGATTACAAAGACAGATAGGTAAACAGAGGGAGTCAGAGCTTCCCAGAGCAGAGACTCACAAGCAGAAATCATGGGAACAAGCGCCAGAAAGGAAAATCTGAACTGTAATTGACAAATTGCTGGAGGCTCAGTGCAGACAACCCTGAAAGTTACAATAAAGTACTGAATTATGTTCATACTATGGGGAAACGAGGGAGGGGGTGCGCAAGAAAATGTCTTGATGAAAACTCATAAACCCATCTCCACTGTTTGAGTAAACAGACCTAAGAATATTAACCACTAACCTTTCAACAGTTACATAGCATTTACAATAAAAGGACAGCACATTTGTCCAAAAAGATGAACATCTTCCACTCATACTCTTATTCACTCCAGCAGTTTGAGGAGAGGAACATAGCTAAGTAATCCATGAAGAATTCTGACTTACACCTTCAAGCCTATACAAACTCTTCTTTTGTTGAGTTGTTAGTCTTGAAACCAAGGTTTTCAACAGAGCACAGTCTTTGTAAAATTACCTGGTGGAATGTCCTGCAATATGACATATTCAACAAAGAAAAATTTCAATAGTTAAGGTGAAATTAAAATAAAAGACACTGTATATCTATATATGTACCATAGCCCTTTGAAGAATCATAAACTATAATAATATCCGATATTATTTTTGCTCCCCCCCAAGACAATTTTTACTCCCTTGGGGACAATATCATCCCCACTGAGAATGAATAGTCTGCACTATTCCTATGGCGGGGGGGGGGGGGGGGGAAGCAATTTAAAGTGCAACGGTCTTAAAATGGAGCACTGGATATGTAGGGTTATCTTTGTATGAAAGATTTACAGAGTATGTAAAAGGCAGCACATGATTTTCTTAAGCATTTGATCCAGTCAGTTCATTATTTTTCCCCCTAATCGTTCCTATTTCTTTGAAATTTTGAGGAGGCGGAGTGAGAAGTAACATTTACAAAGGAAACAAAACTTTGAGAACAGAAAAACAACAAATGATTAAATTAGAGATGAAATTTGCCATCTTTTCTAGCACTCCCGACATGCCTTTGATAGATTGCTATTGGCAGTTCTATACATAGTCTCTTGCATTTCTCACTCTGCCCCCTCCCCATTCTCTCTCAATCATTCATTCTGCATATAACATACACAGCCACATATCTATATTACTGAGAAAGGATCAATCATTTTTTTCCCCTATGCTGCAGAGACATACAATATTTATCACAGGTTATAGAAGAGAAGAAAAGAAAAATCTAAGAATATTCCCTTCAGCTGTATTTCTGTTGTGGAACCAGGAGCATCCCAGTCCTCTTCGTTTTGCTTCGTTGTCAGCTTGGTCCAGAACAATCTGTAGTGCAACAGGGCTGATAAAGTTAGGTACCCACTGGCCATTGGAAAGAAACACAGACCTGGTTATTGGTGATCTTCCTCACTGTATTAAACACATCTCCCATTAGGCAAACTCCCTTCCATTCCTTTAAACCTCTCAATACCTTGTAAATCAAATATTTATCAACTGAGAACCTCTTTTCTAGCTGTCTGATGTTTCAGCTCTGACAAAGTTGGACACTAGCCAATTGGTAAAGAAACCTGTGAAAGGGAATCAGCCACAATAAAAAAGAAAACTCTATTTCATTTTTATTTCACAGGAACAAACTGCCAACAACCCTCTGCCCTGATTTTTTCTTTCAAATTTCCCTTATAAAAACACTTGCCTGAAATGAACAGGACTGGCCATTCATTTACTCAACACATATTTACTGAACCTTCATCAGCTGGCCATACATCTCTGAGCCCCTGTCATCCATATTAAAAAGTTGCTGAGCTGCTGTAAAGGCAGCCGTGGTGACTAGTAAGCGACTCATAAAAGTATGTGCACAAGACATTGCAATTGACAAAGGTGGACCAGAATCAGTTTGACAAACCGTATGCTTAGAGAGCTATTTATGGAAATCTTTCTGAAGGAGACAAGTCCTGAACCCTGACTTACAACAGGAGAAGAAATCCATATGGTGAGTGGGCAGAGAGAGGGGACAAATCTACATGAAGGCACAATTGGCATATTTCCAGGAAAAGTCATCGCTCCAACAAAATTACCATGTAGATGGACCACATTTAAAATAAGTCAGAACCATTTCTGGTTAAGAGAAATTTTAGACAGTTCTGACATAAGTCAGAAACGTTAGAGCTGTTCTGACTATAACCTATCATCCAGACGGTAGCCGAAAGTAATACTATCAGCGATTTTCTACAAAATATCTTCAGTTAAACAATGGGCATAATCCTGCGTTCACTGCAGTTACTGGCTTATTGACTTTCAAAAGGACATGCTTAACACCTTGAACACAAATTTGGTTATCCAGGACCAAAGTTCTTTCCCTATTTTTTTCTAAATTCTGGTATACAACAAATGACAAGTGGCAATTTTTAAACATATGTACTCCCAGAAACCACCCCTGGAGTTTCTTTCTTTCTTTTTTTGTATGTTTATTTATTTTTTTTTAATCTTTTTTTCTAAATGTTTATTTTATTTTTGAAAGAGAGGGAGAGAGAGAGACAGCGTGAGCAGGGTAGGGGCAGAGAGGGAGGGAGACACAGAATCGGAAGCAGGGTCCAGGCTCTGAGCTGTCAGCACAGAGCCCGACGCGGGGCTCGAACTCACGAACTGTGAGATCATGACCTGAGCCAAAGTCAGATGCCTAACCAACTGAGCCACCCAGGCATCCCTATGTTTATTTATTTTTGAGAGAGAGAGACAGGGTGTGAGCGGGGGAGGGGCAGAGAGAGAGGAAGACACAGAATCTGAAACAGGCTCCAGGCTCTGAGCTGGCAGCACAGAGCCTGACACGGGGCTCAAACTCACAGACAGTAAGATCATGACCTAAGCCAGTCAGATGCTTGACCAACTGAGCCACCCAGGTGCCCCTCACCACGGAGTTTCTCCTCCGACAGATCCAGGGGTAGAACCAAGACATCTGTGTTTTTCAAAAACTCTGCAGGCGATCCTAAATTGCACCACAATTGCGGACTATGGCTCAGCACAGTCTCTTATCACAACCAAGATCCAAAATACCCAGCTTCAGCTTACTACATGAGCCATGTTCACATACTGTTTTGAAAGTTGGTTCTTTAGCTTACCATCAGTTTTCCATTTTCAGAATCTACATTCCCCATCAGGAAAGGAAAAATAGTGACCGCTCCACTTCCCAGATGCTACAGCTAATGATTTCTGCATAAGTGTATCAGTCCCTTGCAAATAACACTAACGTGAGAACCCCTATGTGGTCTGAGTATATAACACTATTTGCAAAAGCCTAATGGCAGTCACATGACCAAGAATTTTAGATAAACAATGTTGCTAGTTTATATCAGGAATGTGTGAAGGGGGAGCCAAAAAAGGAATGTGTGTGTGCACGCATGCACATGTGTGTGTGCACGCATGCACATGTGTGTGTGCACGCATGCACATGTGTGTGCACGCATGCACATGTGTGTGTAACTAAAGAAGAGACAAGAGAAAGTTCTGGTTGAAGCTCTTATATCAAATGCCCACACAGCATCAGGCACCTTGCTGAGCACTGGGTGATGGCTGGTTCTATTACCAACCTTGCCCTCATGAATCTTACAGTGTAGCAGAAAAGGCAGAAAATGAAGTAGTTCACAGCATATTCTGACTCATACAACAAGGGCTGGGAAGAAAATCAAGAATGTACCCTGATGGGGAAGGACAAAGGGCCTTCCCAGAAAGGAGAGTCAGAGAATGTCTTTTTTTTTTTTTTAATTTTTTTTTTAACTTTTATTTATTTTTGAGAGACAAAGAGAGACAGTGTGAGCAGGGAAGGGGCAGAGAAAGAGGGAGACACAGAATCCGAAGCAGGCTCCAGGCACCCAGCTGTCAGCACAGAGCCCCACGTGGGGCTCGAACTCACGAACCGCGAGATCATGACACAATCCAAAGCCGGATGCTTAACCGACAAAGCCACCCAGGTTCCCCAGAGAAGGTCTTTTTAAAGTGATGACATTTAACATCTAAGCTATCAGCTAAAGGTAAGAAGACAATAGCCATATAAAGAATGAGGAGGAAAGTGCTTCAGGCATGTAAGAAAACCTGAGTCTGGAAAGAACCTAACCATCCTGGGCCATCTGTAAAATGATGAAATTGAGCTACATGGTTTTAAATGATACTTCCTGCTCTCAAATTCTATAAAGAACAGACTCGAGTAATTAGTGGGTAAGTAGGGAAATGAAAAGCATTAAGCAAAGCATTTTACTCCAATCTGATAGACATTCTAAAGTTAGAGATGGAAAAGATCTGTTTGTCTAATTCCAATTCCACCAATTGGTTTAATGACCCAGAAATAAGGTTACTCACCCTTTCATATTAGTATAACCAGGAACTTCTATTCACAGATCATCTATATGGCATTTTTTGCAAACATCACTTTAAAAGAGAAAGCTTAATGGACAAAAAATACATAATGTATAAAGAAGACAGGAATCAATTATTCTCATTAGTCAAAAAGACAGAACAAGAAGTAATGGCTTTTAAGCTATAGTAGAAAAACTTGGGTTAAATAGAGCAGAACCTCACTAATTCTCACTTCAATAATTTTCAACCCTATAATTTCCAGAAAGAAAACTGGTAGTCTTAGTTATGTTTCAATAAACATTTAAAAGCGCAAAGGTAGATGGAGAGCTCTGGTGAATTAGGTTCCATTACTCTCCAAATTATACTACATGAACATTTGCTAGATAGAGTCCTATGTAATGTGTCTAGTAAAGGAAGTCCTATATCAAAAGTAATAAGATGAACATAAATTTGGTTATCGCAGTCTTCTGTTCTTATAGAACTTTCCCTCTCGTTGAGCTCTTATTCTCAAAAATCAATAAATCATCGGGCAGGTTTCCATATCGCAGTATGAATTAAAAATCAGATATCAAAGTATCCTCTTTCCATCAGGAAGGATAAGGTTTGTTTTGTAACATTTTCCATTATATGTATTTGACACTGATATGTAGATCATATAGAAAGATGAAAATTGCCCTACAATATCATCTTTCCTATATATTCAGAATACAAATGAAAACACCAGTTAAATATAAAACAAAAAGTAAATGATGTCAAAAAATAATAAATGATGTCATGTCTATTTTAGCATTTAAGAGGCTAACCATTTGTCCTCTTCAGCTAGAAAGTTCATGCCTACGTTTGGGCATGGGGTTATCCATCACTGGATCAGTGCTTCTTTTTTTTTTAATTCTTTAATGTTTATTTATTTTTGAGAGAGAGACAGAGTGTGAGCAGGGGAGGGGCAGAGAGAGAGAGGGAGAGAGGGAGAGAGAGAGAGAGACATAGAATCCAAAGCAGGCTCCAGGCTCTCAGCTGTCAGCACAGAGCCCGGCTTGGGGCTCGAACTCACGAACTGCAAGATCATGACCTGAGCCGGAGTCGGCTGTGTAACCTAACTGAGCCACCCATGCATCCCTGGATCAGTGCTTCTTAATCGGTCTTTCACCACATGCTGATGGACTGCCAACCCTCCATGGGCATAACAGCAATATGTGATCCAAATGTGAGAAGCATCTGTGTTAAAACTGAAGATATATACTATTGTGTGACAGGCAATGTCTTGTCAGATAAAATGCCGTAGAGAACTGCAATTTACTGGGAGTAAAAAAAAAAAAAAAAGTAAAAGGTATAGCATAATAGCAAAGCAGGTTATGCCACACAAATGCTACTAGTAATGTCTGACAACATTTACTGAGCAATCACTATGTGCCTGGTGCTCTTGAAACACTTTGACTACTTCCTTAAATCTTCACAAGAACCCTCTGGGAGGTATTTATATTATTCTGATTTTCAAGATCAGGAAATAGAGGCTCAGAAAGATTAAGTAACTTTCCCAATTTCAAACAGAAAATGGTAGAGCTAAGGATTGAACCCAGGCTAGCTCACTCCAAAGCCCATTCTCTTAACTTATACATTGCAATTCAAGTTATTAGGGCATAAGATGGCATTTCTTGTCATATGAAACCAATCTACTTGGTTATGTTTGGTTATGCTCCATTTAAAGACATCTTGTGGCCCCCATATTAAACCCATGCCTGGGGGACACAAATCACAGGGATTCCTTCCAAACTGAAAAGGGCATACCCCTTCCTCCGTGATCATCAGGCAATGGGGTTTATTGCCCACTAAGGTAGAAGGCCTATTTGACACATAGGGAAAAAAGGTCCATCCCTTTCAGACTAAGGAATTGTGGAAAGAATTCGGAAGACTGAGGTAGAAAAGGACAGCAGATAACAGAACCCTTTATTATTTTCTTCCCCTACCTCTGCCTTCTCAAAACCTTCTGGAGAAACCCATAGTTAGTTATGTAAGAGCCCAAGAGTAGAGAGGTTTTTTACTCTGCCTCCTATTTATGAGTCTGGGAAGAAACTGCCTTATGCATTACCTTTTGTCTGTGAGTGCCTGCGGTAATGTAATGTCAATGACTCATCACAGCTAGCCAAAAGGAAAGCCAGAATTCAGTTCTCCTGAGAGAACCCTCAGTCTCATCAGAGAACCCTCAGTCTCTGATGATAGAGATGGGATTGAGAAGCTGGACTGCAAATGTTCCACATGGTCCCAAAGGAAAACCAGGATATTAGTTGAGTTTTACCCAAACAGAGAGAGAATGGGTCAAACCAATACCACATTTCAGCAGAGGACACCATTAGGACAAGAAAATAGGAAAAGCTGTACTTTAGCACACAGGCCCAAAGGCAACTGTGAACAGCCACCCCTCAGCCGACACCAGCAAGGATGCAAAAGATAGTGACCCACCATCAGGTAAGCAATTACCCTCTTTCATGTACCTCAATTCCATCTTCAAGAAAAGATGGGTATTGTGGTTTCAGTTGTGTCTCCCCCAAGAAAGATATGTTGAATTCCTACCTCCCTGCCCGGTACCTCTGAATATGACCTTTTTTGGAAATAAAGTCATTGCATAATAATTGTTTAAGTTGAAGTGATGTTGGAATAGGTTGAACCCCTACTATAATTTGAATGGTGTCCTTATAAGAAGACAGCCCTGTGAGGACAGAGACACACAGGGAGAACACCATGTGATGACGAAGCACAGATTGGAATTATGAGCTGCAAGCTAAGGAATGCCAAAAGGCTGCTAACATATGACCAGAAATTAGGAATAAGCCTGGAAGGAGTCCCCTAAAGTTACAGATGGAGCATGGCCCTGCTAGCACCTTGATTTGGGCCTTCAGAACCGTGACCCAATACATTTCTTTAAAAAAAAAAAGTTTATGTATTTATTTTGAGGAAAGAGAGATGGAGTATGGGAGGGGCAGAGAGAGAGGGAGGGAGAGGATCCCAAGCAAGCTCTGCACTGTCAGTACAGAGCCCAGTGAGGGGCTCTATATCACAAACCATGAGATCATGACCTGAGCCTAAATCAAGAGCCAGCCCGGTGCCCCAAGTGAACCAATACCTTTCTATGTTTTAAAGCACCCAGTTTGTGGCGCATTGTCATGGTGGTCCTAGAAAACTAAAATAACGGGTATAGAGATGGAATTCCAAAAGATGGGGCATTTTATTTGAGTCATCTATACAGAGGTCAATTTCCATGGAGACTCTAAACACTAGACTAAAATATAGGTGAGTTTTTCCCTGCCACAATCCAGTGGACAGAAAGCTTGTGAAGAACAGATTACTATCGTAAATTTAAGAATTTATGTTTTCTTTGCATATCTAAATATATTTGTGACTTCACATCATGTGACTCCCAAAATTGTCAGAACTTTCCTTGCTTCATACGTAAATAAGAAAACACAGTAAGGGCAGGAAACAGTCCTGTTGTTGAATGGCACCAAGTGAATAGCATGATAGCGATGAGCATTTTTTTTTCTCAGTTTTCCCAATTTGCTTATTTGAACAACTTTTTGTTTTAATCCCTTTCAGTGCATTGCCAGAAATTCTTGTATTGCAAAGGGTGTTGACACACAGATGTCTGACAACCTCTGCTCATTATTCTCTCCTTTGGACACACTGTCACCAGACTCACTTATTAAACACACATGATTGGGCACCACAGATATGAAATCAGAATGTTATAATCACTCTGTTTAAGAAACAGTCAAGTAAATCATGGACTATGAAGAGTGTGTTAATCATGTGGCAGGATGTTATTTGTTAAATAACTTTGCCAAACTGAAGGACAGTGCAGAAGGAGAAAAGGGAGACAGTGAGAGCCTACAGAAATCAGAAAGATTTCCTATCTAGCAAGGCCTGGTAGTAGCAGGGGCCTGAAGGGTCCATGTGGATGATGGAGTAGATTCATTTCTTGGGGATCCCGTAACTACACACCACAGACAAGGTGACTTACAACAACAGAAATGCATTCTATCATGTTTCTGGACACCAGAAGTCTAAAAC
Organism: Panthera pardus; assembly: GCF_024362965.1. NCBI lineage: Eukaryota > Metazoa > Chordata > Mammalia > Carnivora > Felidae > Panthera > Panthera pardus. The sequence continues at coordinate 91,836,440 of NW_026526991.1, forward strand.
CAGAGTCTCAGCAGGGCCATGCTTCCTCTGAAGGCTCTAAGGAAGATCTGGTCCATGCTCTCTCCTAGCTTCTGATGGTTGCCGGCAATCTTTGGCATATCTTCGTTTGTAGACACTTCACTCCAATATCTGCCCCTATTTTCACATGGCTTTCTTCCCTGTGTCTTCAAATTTCTCTCTTTTTGTAAGGATTTAGGTCCCACCCTAATCCAGTATGACCCCATTTTAATTTGACTTGTATCTGTAAAGATCCTATTTCCAAATTAGGTCACGCTCACAGCTACTATGGGTTATGACTTTAACATATCTTTTGGGGGGGCACAATTCAACCCAGAACACAGGGTGATAGATGTTTAGTAGATGCTGGTTTTTAGAGAGAACATCAGGGATCCTTTTTTGTCCCTCTCCAGACCCTCCCCTCTGATCAAGCTTTAGTACCATATAAGCCCCTAAAAGTCAGCCTCTACTCCAGGGACAATAGAATAAATCTCAAGTTGACTGACATTAATTGTCTGTCTTCCTTGGGAGGATGGGTCTTAATATATAAATTAAGGTGCACCATACGTATACTTTTTCCTTTCTTAGGAAAGGAAATTCAGACAATGCAATACATTTGAGGAGGTGTAAAAAGTATTTTTGGACCCCAGAGAATATCAGGGAAACCAGAGTGATGGGCTTGGGACTGTTTATCAGAAGCAGTCTTGACTCAAACCCCATAAGAAGAATAATAATTAAATACATAGCAATGAGGGATTTAAAAAAATACAAGAGGCTTCCAGGCAGAGGACATGACCTTGGACACAGAGGCAAGAAAGAGCATCCAGGGCACTGACATTCTTTTAGTAAGACTGATGGAAGAGCTGTATGAGAAGTAGAAGGAGTAGAAGGAAGTGGGGCCAGAGAAGTGAGCTGGGGCCAGGAAGTGCGCTGCAGCTAAACCATTCATGTCAGCAGGATGGCTCCAGCAAATACATGAAGGAGGGTGTGAGAAAGACACTCCAGGAGACAGAGATTAGTGAGCATATTACTGCAATTAATCTCACTAAAACAATGGAGACCTGAATGAAAGCAGTGGTGGAAGGGATGGAAAGGAAATGTAGCTAATCAGAAGAAGAAAGTTAATGGGACTCCCAGATTTCTCAGCTGGATAACAAAGAACAGAAGCTTTCAAAAAAAAATTTTTTTATTGTGACCCACTAAAAATATTTTACATTGAGACCCAGTGTACACACACATATACACACCCATGTAGGACAGATACAGGGGTTTCATGGAACAACATTTAACCTTACTATATGCAAGGCACTGTGGTGTGTTTGTTCTTCTCTAGTTTTGTTTTAAATTCACATCACAACCCACCAAATTGATTTTTTTTTTGTTGTTTACTTATTTTTGAGAGAGAGAGAAAGACAGCGTGTGAGTGGGGGGGGGGGGGGGGGAACAGAGAGAGAGGGAGACACAGAATCCAAAGTAGGCTCCAGGCTCTGAGCTGTCAGCATAGAGCCTGATGTGGGTCTCGAGCTCACAAACCGTGAGATCATGACCTGAGCCGAAGTTGGACACTTAACCGACTGAGCCATCCCCTGCCAAATTGATTTTACAGCCATTAATGGGTCACAACTGAAGAAGCACTTAGAAAATCACTCACTGAGGGGTGGTGATGCTATCATAGAGAAGTAAATACAAGATGAGAAGTTGAAAGGAAGGAGGAATGATGAAGAATCAAGTTTCAGATATGTTGCTTGTAGGGGACTAAAACTTGCCGAGGCTGTTTTTGTTGCAATACAATTGCCTGATGGCCTGACTTTGGCTCCTATAGCTGACCTTCCAGGGAGGTTTATCTATAGAGGATTTGCTGGATCCACAAGAGGCAGCTCCACACTTCTCACTGGTGTGACCTCGCTGCCCCACAAGAGGAGGAAATACTTTTCCCTGATCTTGTATATGTGTTTATGCAAGAGTTGGACAAACAGTGAAGTCGATAAATGTTTGATGGAAAATTAATAAATGAACCCAAAGAAGGAAATGTACTCTCATGTGTTAAATTTCTCAAATTTTAAATGCATACTGATGGTGAAGAGAAACGTTGGAGGTATAATTTTAAACTTCATAGTAATGCTTTTACTAGGTGGATGATGCATGTGATCAAAGAATCAAGTCCATAACCAGTTATTTTTGGAGTATATTTCTGTTCACTGTATTAGTTTGTTTATAAATGACTGCTAAGTATAAGGGATACTCACTGAATATTCTGCAGCTCCAAATGCATACACACACACACACACACACACACACACACACACACACACACACACCTCTATCTTTCCCTCCTTTTCAGCATATTTTTCTCTTTCATTTTCCCACAGTCTGGTCCCCTGACTCCCTCACACACAAATTTCTAAGCAATCTTGGACTCTGAAATATTCCCTATTTTGCCACCGACCACCACTAATTGAACCGTCTGTCTTAGAGTATAATTTATGAAGATGGCTGAAATGTTATCATGGCTTAGACCAGCAGGAAGTTTCTATCTCAATTGCAGTGGGGAACCATGTGTTCTGGTGGTGAATTTCTTGTACTGATTTTCGTGTCAACACCACCACAAGAACTTGGTGCATTATTGGTCATATAATGTCAACTGCCATCTACACCCATAAGAGCCAAGTCTCTGTCTTCAGCTTATACCTCTCTTCTGAGTTCCTGGAGCTATTTCTTAACCCATCTACTAGATATCTCCTCATGGAGCACTTCAATTTCAGGATGTCCAGACAGAATTCATTTTTCATGTGCCTCTCCCAATGTACCACCCTAAAATTGTTCCATCTTTTGCATTCTTAATCTTAGTTAATTGGAGGGGAGAGGTGTTTTACAGTAAAGAGATAGAAGTCAAAATAGCCACCGTCCCAGAATTGCCCTAACAGAAACTGTTCATCCTCATGTGAGAAGGGGAGATTTAGGACTTTTGATCCAGAGAGCAGGTTGTATCAGACCCTTTCAATAGCAGACCATGTCGACCACCAAGCAAAAGCACCTCGCATGCTTACTGGAAAAAATCCTTTGGACTACCACATTCAGCACGATCCCTCTCTTTGTTTCCCTTGTTTTGCTATGAATTCTATGAATTCCAGCATGCCAGATGAGTCAAGTCTATCTAAAATGTGGAAACATAAAGTTTCGCTGAAGACCTCAAATCCCTTTCACCCAAAGATAAGACTCTTAAAAAAAAAAAAAAACCAATCCCGGAAAAATCAGATCTGTAATCCCAGTGTGTTCACCTAACATCCAGGTGCTCATTTTAAGCATCTGTGTTCTTCACAAAACACCTTCTAGGCAGGCACTCAAGGAAAGCTTTTGTTTGACTGTCACAGTCTGATTAGATAAGACACATCTAGCCTGTTAATTGGTCTCTAGGCTTTATTCATCTATCTCTTATCACTAAACTTGCTGTTCCTAAGAAGGAAAAACAGAAAAAATTCTCAAGAGCTGGTGAGTAGCTGCATCAGGTCTTTTAGCATTCTGTCCAAGCCTTTGATACTCAGCTGCTGGGCTAAACTGTAGAGTACCAAACTTTGATTTAAAAGTATGGGATGATGCTGAATCTCTTTAGTGAGGCAGAAGGCATTTCTTTTCCCGTCTGTTATAGACTGAATGTTTGTGTCTCCCCCTCTCCCAGTCATATGCTGAAATCCTAACCCCCAACATAATGGTATTAGGAAGTAGGGCTTTGGGGAGATGATTCGGTCAAGAGGAGCCCTCACGAATGGGTTTACTGCTCTAATAGAAGAGACCTCAGTGAGCTTTCCCACTGCTCCCACCTGTGAGGACACAGTGTAAAGATGGGTGTCTATGAGCCAGGAAACAGGCCCTCATCAGATACCAAAGCCGCCGCCTCCTTGATCTTAGACCTCTCAGCCTCCAGAACTGTAAGAAACATGTTTGCTGTTTAAGCCATCCATTCTTTGGTGCTTTTGTTATAGCAGCCCAAAATGACTACAATACCACCGAAAGATATCGCCCGGCTCAGAGAAATACAAAGTGATTTTTAAAATTATTACCACTTAATCTGAAAACAATAAATTAATCTCAATGTCCAGCAATCACTGGAGTTGGAAAAGAAAGAACCAGACTATACGGTTTAATTTTCTAAAATGTAAAATGTCTGAGGCAGTGTTTGACAAACAGCAGATGTCCAATAAATGTTACTGTCTTTTCTCTCACCTTCCGTCCCTTCCTTCTCTGTCCCCTCCCTTTCCTTCCCTTCCCATCTGTTTCTATTACCACCTTATTGTACATGTACTGTACATATACAGGAATAAAAAATAGGCAGATGTGTATCTTATAAACCCAATTACTTTAGTCAAATAGGAAATCCTATTCAAGACATGAATAGTTAGAAGTCTCCATGTTTTTTTCCAGAAATGTTGGAAGGCTAAAGGAAGGAATATGGTTTTCTGCCCAGGTAGTCTTTTATACATCCCATGGAAGAAAATATTTCTACATCTCAAATAGGTGCCACTCCCCAAATCTGAAAACTCTAAAATCACTTTTTTCTTCAGTAGACTAAATGCGACTGGCCCTATCAGGTGAGAGGAATTAAACACTAGACAAAGACTGAGCGAAACTGGAAGTGCGGAAAACTTATATGTTGCCTTTTTACCCCTCCTCTTAGAGGTATAACCTTACCCTTTCCACCTGCCTGATCCCAGGAGTCTATCCTGAGCAATTTGTTCGCCATCAAATAACAACTGTCCTACTTCATTCTTTAAAACCACTGATGTTTGCCACAGTACTACTGCCTTGCATCAGCATAAAGCTTTGGAGTTTGACCAGCATTATAACTGATATTTACCACTTGTAGGCTTCACAGCTCTGCAAAGCAAGTAAAGTGGTTGTATCATTTTACAAATAGATGAACTGAAGCTCAGAGTTTCAAGGTCATGTGGCCATAAAGAAAAAAATAATGTAAAGCAGCCTTCCTATTGGCCTCAACGAAGATGACAACATGACAGGGGTGCTATTTGGAAGTGTCTCTATTGAACAGAGAGAAATACTGAGACATGGCTCCAAAATGAAAGTTCTACTCTCTTGGCATTAATCTTTTCTGGATATATCTGGTTGACCTTCATGATTTATCTATATAGCACTAGTATACTGAATTTTGAGAATTCTTTATAATACTCCAAAAAATAGACTATCCCATGGGGTGCCAGGGTGGCTCAGTCAGTTAAGTGTCTGACTCTTGATTTCAACTCAGCTCATAACCTCACAGTTCGTAGGATTGAGCCTCACATTGGGCTCTGAGCTGACAGTGTGGAGCCTATTGGGATTCTCTCTCTCTCCCTCTCTCTCTGCCCATTCCCCACTCAGGCTCTCTCTTTCTCTCAAAATAAATACATAAAACTTAAAAAAAAAAAAAAAAAAAAACATTCTAAAAATATACTAGCCCATGATTTAAGTTGGGAACTTGGATTTGTTTTGTTAAAACTTCTCAATTTTCCCTGAGGTGTATGCCCAGATTCTACCAATTGAGGAAGTTAATGAATAGATAAGAGAAATTTAGTGACTATTTCAACAATATAGAAGGCAATCTAGAAAGGAAGAAAAGAAGGAGGGAGGGAGAGAGGGAAAAGGAAGGAAAGAATGAGGGCCAAAGGGAGGGAGAGGAAAGAAGGAAGGAAGGAAGGAAGGAAGGAAAGAAGGAAGGAAGGAAGGAAGGAAAGAAATCTCCAACCTTTATCTAAATACTCAGTATTAAATAAGTCATTTTGAGAACTAGATAGCAGAGTCAAATCGCTTTTTTGAATCTTGAAGTAAATTATCAGCCTAGTACAGACCCAGGCTAAGACAGATATAGCATTTAACTTCACGGGTGGCTATAATTTCTGGATTTGTGAGAGAGTGATTCCTGCTTAGTATATTCCAAAAAGGACATGAAGTTTCTTAAAGGCCCTGTATAAATCAATTCACAATCATACTGAGGTAGTTTGACTGTGACTCCAAAATGTCTGAGTTTCATTTTCTCCCTGTTAGAGATGAAACCACTGACATTCATCTTTTATGGACATTTCCAGCTAAAGACTTTTTTTGGTAAGTTAAAATTTGAAGAGCATGAAAGAGAAATTATTCTGATTTATGATGGCTTCCAATCAGGACCAATTAAGAGAAAATGAACCAGGGAAATTGGAGTGGGGAAGGGAAATAAGATCCAGCAAAGTGAAAGAATTTAAACCTAAGTTTTCTTTCACTGTGATCCCCTGGGTAGAATCGAGCAAAGACAGCTTCAGGATCAAGGGTCCCCATGCCCCCAGGCCTCGCCCACATCAGGCTTTTTCACTTCTAAGCTTGCTCTAGGCACAAACAACTTTGCCTGGGATAAGTCTACACATGCTCTACCCTGTATTCAGGAGTCTGTCAGATGTACAGAAATGTTTGCCTTTATTACAATATTCAAGTAGAAATGTAAACCAAATTCTTCTAATATTACCATATGCTCCATTCATTTCTGACTTGGTTCGCACCTAAACACCTTGTGGTTTCAAGCTGAGAATCCAAGGCCTCAAATTTTACACTTTTTTTTTTTTAAGTATTTATTTCAGTACTGCCTTTAGATGTGAGCCTAGGGGCTTCTGTGCTGGGTAGGTGCATTAGAGAGTCCCCATAGCACACTGTGCTCACGTACAAATAAATGTTTTAAGGGCTACGTGGGTGCCTTTCTGTCCCTTGGGATCTGGCATGGGCATAGCACCTCTTATATCCTAAACTTCCACCTGCATGACCAACACTTTTAAGACCCCAGAGAAACACTCTTCATCCACCATATCTGCCACACATACAGTAACTTCGTTCACTTGCTATAAAAGTTTGTGGGTTGGGGCATCTGGATGGCTCAGTCAGTTAAGCGTCTGACTCTTGATTTCAGCTCAGGTCATGATCTCACCATCGTGGGATCGAGCCCTGCATCAGGCTCTGTGCTGACAATGTGGAGGCTACTTGGGATTCTCTCCCTCTCTCTCTGCCCTTCCTCCACTTGTGCGCACTCTCTCTTTCTCTCTTTCTCTCTCTCTCTCTCTCTCTGTCTCTCTCTCTCAATATAAACATTAAATAAATAAATAAATAAATAAATAAATAAATAAATAGGGGCACCTGGGTGGCTCAGTCAGTTAAGCATCCAACTTTGGCTCAGATCGTGATCTCACCGTTGGTGAGTTCGAACCCCACGTCAGGCTCTGTGCTGACAGCTCAGAGCCTGGAGCCTGTTTCCTCCTCTCTCCGCCCCTCCACTGCTCACACTCTCTGTCTCTCTGTCTCTCAAAAATAAATAAACATTAAAAAAAATTTTTTTAATAAATAAATAAATGAAGTTTGTGGGTTGTGCCACTGCTGACGAATAGGCTTTGCTTTGGAGTATGAAGATTTCAGTGGCAGAGGTGCTGACAAGACAAGACAAATTAATTAACCTGTCAGATGTTTCCTCTGAGGTAGTGTGAACACCAAAGATTATTGCATAACAAAGTATTATTTCTCAGTAATGCTAAGTGTTTTCTTGATTTTCTTTGTGTTCCAATTCATGGTTCCAGAGGTACTCACAAATTAGTACAATATAGGCAACCATTGTACATGATAGCTGAGAAACAGTCTTAAACGATGCATATTACTCTTCCATCTGTGTGTGTATAATTAATATAAACATACACACACACACACAGCTGTAGAAATAGACATACACCAAGATTTCTCAACCCTTGAGCTATTTACATTTGGGATAGGATATTTCTTTTAGTTGTTTTTAGACTTTTATTTATTTATTTATTTATTTATTTATTTATTTATTTATTAACAGAGAAGGGGTTACTTTTCTGTGCATTGTAAGATATCTAGATTTAGCAGCATCTCAAGTTTCCATCCACTAGAAGCCAGTAGTTTCTCTCTAGCCCCACACCAAAAATGTCTACAGATACTGCCAAATCTCCCCAGTTGAGAACCCCTAGGCTAGACATTATGCACATGCAACATGACGTTGTTTCATTACATTTGCAACCTGAAGGATATTGAACTCCAGGATTGGGAATAGTTCTGTCTAAAAATACTTAATAATATTTAATTAAATATTTTAAAAATTAAATTTAAAATGTCAGCACTACTAAGTAACATTTTAAATTTTGATATCCATTCATTATAATTTGTGTTTTGTCTTTTGATTTTAATAGGTTTTTAATATTTTAGGAGAATATAGTTTTTTGCAAGCATATATGAAAAAAGTTTTAATTTTTTGTTTTATACATTCACTTGAATTTATATTTTTTGATAAAAATATATTGAAGTGTGCCTTATATGGATTACATTTTATTTTTAATCTTTTAAGTTAATTGAAAAAATGATAAAAATAGAAAATACCAAAGCAAATCTCAGAAAATGAAACAAAAGCCTAAAAACATAAAGAGAAAATCTTTAAAAGGTAGACTGCTTAAATTTTTTACAACGAGGAACAATGAAAGTGAGTAGGCATCTGTTAAATATCACTCACCGTTTTAACTGTACCATTTTGAGTGAGGTATGGTAAGGCCAGATGCAGATTAAGAGAGATAAACCAAGAAGAGTTTACAGTTTTGCTACACAGTTCCCTGGGGAGAATGCAGCATGCCACAGAGGACCACAGAGGAGAACTAACCAGGTCAATCATGTGGTCTAAGGGGGATATTGGGAACGAGCACCTTCTTGTGGTTTCTGTGGGAAGGAAAGCATGAGGAGGGACAAGCTGATTTCGGATTTGCTAATTTGAATAAATTCTTCAGGCTCTGGGGCAGATAGGCTATCTCTGGTTATGTGGCATCCAGCCTTGGGGCAATTAAACCACATATATAGTGGTCTAGAGTGTGACAGCCCCATATACAGCAGGTGATTGTGGATGTGAACTTAGCCACTCAAGATGGGGAACTTCCAGCCTCTAGCCAGGGGCTCAAAACTAGGCCTAAACAGAATTTTTAAAAACTATATTACACCACACATAGAATTCAGAAACAGGATCCTACAAATTCTTTATTTGATAAAGATGTAATTACTGACAATAACAATTAAATTAGCAAGAAAGTATTTTTTTTTGTCTTCAAAAGACAGTAAATGGGGGGTGGCACCTTGGTGACTCAGTCAGTTAAGCATCCGACTTTGTCTGAGGTCATGATCTCATGGCTCATGGGTTTGAGCCCTGCATTGGGCTCTGTGCTGACAGCTGAGAGCCTGGAGCCTGCTTCGGATTCTTTGTCTCCCTCTCTCTCTGCCCCTCCCCCTCTCATGCTCTCTCTCTCTCAAAAATAAATAAATATTTAAAAAAAATTTTGTAAGACAGTAAATGGAACAGACCATATGAAATCCTTGCAACTTCATCTTCTTCAATAAGTGATGATTTTATTACTGGATCTAGACAGGCTCTAGACACAGAAAATGGCCTCTATGTTGGCTTCTATATGTTAACAGGCATCCTATCATTGAACAAATGATGTTATAGTCAGAAATTAGAGAAGGAGCCATGACATGTATACATTTCAAATCACATATTTTTGCTCAATAAAATTAAATGCTTCTATTATCTCTAGAGCAAACATCACAAAATAACAAACCCAGTGGAAGAACAGAGAGTGTATTACATTATCATTCTTTTCAGAACCACACTTTTATATCCAGTTAAACTCATTGCAGGTGAATATTCTAACAATTCTCACCAATGCACATTTCAAGTTACCACTTCAGTACAATTTGTTTAAATTATTGGTATTACAAAGGGCCTTCCAAATCATGTCCTGGGGAGAACTGACAAAGTTTTCTGTCAAGTACATACTGGCCTGGTAGGCAATTTCCAATTTGGCCCCACAACACTACAGGAAGTCAATTTCCTAGTGATACTGGTTGGGGAAGAAGACATTCCTATGCTCTTCAAGATCCTTCTAGCTGGACTTAGACTCAAGTTGACATGAGACAGATTAACAGAAAAAAAGTCAAATTTAATAGGCATATGTGTGGGGAATCCACACAGACACAGAAATTCTAAAGACAATGAGGCAACCTGCAGCTAATATGAGCTAAGGAGAGGGGTAGAGTCTGAGGATACAAAGAGGAGAATGCTCACTCATTAGCAAGAAGGTGAAAGGAATGGTTTAGAAAAACAAAGTTTGCCTTATTGAACAGATAAGTTTCTTAGGTAAAGGCTCCCTATTAGTTGCCCTCTTCCTGGTACAGGCTCTCTTTTCTAATGCAAATTTAGGCAGTTTGAGGACCAGGAAGAGAGCTTTTCCTGCATCTGCTGGGTTTTGATTACTTTTAACTCAAAATAATGTTCATGGCAAAGTGGCCTGTCTTGGGGCAGCCTGCCCTTGATTCCTACAAACCAAATATATGAACCCTACATGCTTTTTAGGTTCTGTATGAGCTGCATGTCCACACTGGACCACCTACTCTAGGCTACTTGCTGTAATTCTTGTTTTTCCCCGTTGTGAAAAATTTTTTAAAGGCATTCATTGATCTTTGATAAGTCTTCTAAAAATCTCAACTCTAAAACAAACAAAAGAGTGATCTATTTCTAAAAGCCTTGGTATTATACAAAATTTATTTTCAGGATGGCTATAATCCTCCATCTATTTCCCCTAAGTCTAATTTATTTATTGCTTTTGTTGTGTTTAACAACTATTCATATTTAGTGAATGCCTAGTCTTTCTGGTCCCTGTCTTGAGTGCTTTGTTTCACATGCATTATGTCATTTTATATTCAGGAAAACCCTATAAAATGATCTCTATTTTATAAATAAGGAAACTGAATTTTGAATGAGCTGAAAAATTTGGACAAGGTAACCAAAATAAGATAAAGATCTAGAATTCAAATTGAAGTTTATCTTGAACACAGACCCTCCATCTTTGACCATTATGCATCTAAACAATTAAGCCAAATCTTAGTATTGCAGATGCATGGTTCACTGCTTTAATCAAATGTGTGTATGTATACATACTTATATATTTATATATACATGCATACACATATTTGTACTGTATTTCCGGTACATCATGGGTTAAATAAACTTTTCTTTAATGTTTATTTTTTTTGAGAGGGAGAGACAGAGTGCGAGGAGAGGAGAGGCAGAGAGAGAGGAAGACACAGAACCCGAAGCAGGCTCCAGGCTCCAAGTTGTCAGCACAGAGCCCAATGCAGGGCTTGAACTCACGGACCATGAGATCACGACCTGAGCCGAAGTCAGATGCTTAACATATTGAGCCACCCAGGTGCCCCTAAATTTTTGACACTAGCCGAGGAATCTTTCAACTATGCTCGCATTAATTTTTAAAATAGGGTGTATTGGAGTTTTCAATTTGAATATAACATATATTCATTAGAGAAATTTGGGAATGTGCACCAAAGAAAAACATCATCTAATTCTTATGTTTAAAGATGAACATTTTCTGGGGTGCCTGTGTGGCTGTCAGTCAAGCCTCTGTCTCTGGCTCAGCTCACGATCTCACAGTTCATGAGTTGGAGGCCCCGCATCAGGCTCTATGCTGACAGCTCAGAGCCTGGAGCCTGCTTTGGGTTCTATGTCTCCCTCTCTCTCTGCACCTCCCTTGCTTGCACTCTGTCTCTCAAAAATAAATAAACATGAAATAAAATTCAAAGATGAACATTTTCTGATATTTTTTTTACCATTAATTACAACCATTTGGTTAGGAAAACATTCTATAGGAATGTATATTTTAAAGAATTGATTTTTAAATTTTTTTTATTTTTTTATTGTTTATTTATTTTTGAGAGAGAGAAACAGAGTGCAAGCATGGGAGGGGCAGAGAGATAGGGGGACACAGAATCCAAAGCAGGCTCCAGGCTCCAAGCTATCAGCACAGAGCCCCACGCAGGGCTCAAACTAACAAACCGTGAGATCATGACCTGAGCCAAAGTTGGCCACTTAACCAACTGAGCCACCCAGATGCCCCATGATTTTAAAATATTTTTTACATAAAGGTTACCTGACTTAGGAATCAAGCAGACATAGGTCCAAATTCTAACACTACCAGTTGCTGGTCAGGGGACCTTACAAAACCATTTGACACCTTGACCCTGAGTTTTCTTGTATGCGAAATAAGAATAATTATTCCTATGCCACTGGAACATCCTGAAAATGGAATGAGACGATATATGTAGAGTGCTTGGCAAATATTTAGTGCTAGGGAGAAGAGGATGGCAGTTGACATGGTCTACTTTTCTTTTTTTTTTTTTAATTTTTTTTTTCTTAACGTTTATTTATTATTGAGAGACAGAAAGAGACAGAGCATGAGCAGGGGAGGGGCAGAGAGAGAGGGAGACACAGAATCTGAAGCAGGCTCCAGGCTCTGAGCTGGCAGCACAGAGCCCGACGCGCCTGAACTCACAAACTGCGATATCATAACCCGAGCCAAAGTCGGACGCTCAACAGACTGAGCCACCCAGGTGCCCCTCTACTTTTCTTTTATATCTACATTAAAACAGATAAATCAATTAAACAGCAAACCGAAACGCAAACCAAAATTCAGTATTTACAATGAAACTAGATAATTACATTTCTTTACAAACCTCAGAATACCAGCTGGTAGGGATAAACTACCACAGTCGCAACACCAGTAAGTATGGTATCAGGGTCTGTGCAGAAGAAAGTAGATATAAGCAAAGACAAAACACTGTGAACACATTTGGCGATAGCCACCGAATCCAAGAGAGTTTTATCCAATCCAGTAATCGGGTGAGTGCAAAGAGCGCTCTCTGTGAGGACTAGAGACCCTGGAGGAATCTAGCACTTTTAAGCTTTCTTCCATGACAAGGCTCACTTTCAGGAAAGAGACCTGCAATAAGGAAACGTTGCTGGAATGTAATCAAATTGAACGGAATAGGCCCGATAGAGACAAAAGAAAGAAAAGATACAAATAAAAGTGGAGGAGGAGAACAGAAGCATTGGAAAAGCCTTGGAAGTCTTGGAAAAAACAACAGAAGAGTGAACTTTCTGAGCCAGAAAATCGACTCCAAGCCAGGCCTTTAAAATTTCAGAAATCTGATTTCACACAAAAAGGAGCAGCAGAAAAGTGTCGAAGTCAAGTCCTATGCAAAGTTATTATAAGATAAAAGAGAATAAAGAGCAGAATAACATCACTACAGATAATAAAAGCATATCAGAAAGACAGGGACAGATCAAAACTGTAACTTATTTCAAAATGAGCTAAAACATTAAGAAATGATACAAGATGTAAAAGAACAATATAAGTCAGAATTAGAAAAACTCGGAAATTAGGTGACAGAGCATAGGAAAGTATTATAAATAAATGAAAAGACATTTCAGAAATGAAGACTACATTAGAAGGAACACAAAAGCAAATAAGCACAAAATATGCCTCAAGAAAATAGAAGGTGAAAAGGAGAAAGATTTTAAAAATCAAAAAGAAAGAAAGAAAGAGATAAAAAGGATGAAAAAAGACGTGACAAAGAGAAGATAGACAAAGAAGATTCAAATTCCATAATACAGAAATCCCTGAGGAAGAAAAACCAAAACAAGGAAGAGAACAAACACTAAAATAGTAATTCAAGAAACTTTCTTACAATTAAAAAAGGAATTGAGACTATGTATTGAAAGAACACACCACACATTTGCGATTATCAACTCAGCATGACAAATGCCAAGGCATATTCTAATAAAATCATAGGGTCTTAAAGAAAAAAAAAAATATTTGAGCATCTAGGGGCTAAAGGCAAGTGACTTATAAGGGGGAAAATTAAACTACTATCATACTTTACAACAGCAATGTTTTATGACAAAAGAAAAACACAGCAACCTAATTAATGTACTCAAGAAATGTCTAAAGGAAATATAAAGAAAAGGATTTTTTATCCAGCAAAACTGACTTTCAGATATGAAGAGAATAAGCAAATTGCTATCAACACGTAAGAACTGAAGGAACATTACTCCCATGAGCCCTTCCTGAGGAATATACTGTAAATGAGCTGCAGAATATACTATAAGTGAGAATAAAAATCACTAGAAAGACAGAGACACAAAGGCTGATGGTGAGGACTAAATATATAAATATAGTATAAAATATTACAGAACTAAGATCAAATGAGCTTTAACAGGAGAAAGTATAGGATTAACGGCTATCTGCTTCGGCAATGTAGATATGATGTAACTAAAAATTCAAGTGAGATGGCAATAGTGTATGCCAAAAAAAAACATTTTAGTTACTCTCAGTGATCATATTGCCAGTGGTAGTATGTGCATATATATCAGAATTGAGTAAATGAACAATTGTGCAGTATTCTGATTCTGTCATCCCCTGTGTCCTGAAGAACTAAGATTTGGGGTATGGAAGAAAAGAAATAGAGGAATAACAGAAGTTAAGTAAAAAAAAACCCTGTGTTCCTGAATCTAAATTAGACCTATCAGTATGAATTCATAAAGTAACTCTGTCCACTGAAGAGACCTAGAAATAATCACCACCCCTAGTAAACAGATGGTGGTTTTCAAGTACTACTATCCCTTACTCCCCCACCCCACCCCAACCCCCCCACGACCCCAAAACACTCAATGCTCCCTAGAGAAGTGACTATTTTCATGTCTGGGACTGGAAATGTACAAGATGAGCCTGGAAACCTTGTTATACCAAAGAGCAAAGAAGTTATCAAAGAGTAGGTTGAGGGGCGCCTGGGTGGCTCGGTCGGTTAAGTGTCCAACTTCGGCTCAGGTCATGATCTCGGGGTCCGTGAGTTCGAGCCCCACGTGGGGCCCTGTGTTGACAGCTCAGAGCCTGGAGCCTGTTTCAGATTCTGTGTCTCCTTCTCTCTCTGACCCTCCCCCCCGTTCATGCTCTGTCTCTGTCTCAAAAATAAATAAACGTTTAAAAAAAAAAGAGTAGGTTGAAAGGACTCAGAAGTGGAAGCTCCCACTAGCCAAATACAGGACAATTTGAGCTTCAATAAAGACATTCAAATGGACAAATTGGGGTTGAGTTTCCTTTCTTTGCAGAAGGGATCAAATCTAGCTGCCTATTCATAGGGACTATAGAAGAGACAAGAAAGTATTAAAGTGAAAAATCTAGATTGTGAGAAACTGGAGATCTGATACCTCGGGTTCTTCAGCAGAGAATTTGTGAGGAAAAGAAAGGGATGCAAGGCGAACTGTAGATTAAAAGAGATTTGGAGGAGCCTGGGTAGCTCGGTCAATTAAAAGTCCGATTCCCGATTTCCACTCAGGTCATGATCTCACAGTTTTTGGGACTGAGCTCCTCGGAGCCTGCTTGAGATTCTGTCTGGCCCTCTCTCTCTCTTTGCCCTTCTCCCGCTTGAGAGCACAAGTGCGCTCTCTCTCTCTCTCTCTCTCTCTCTCTCAAAATAAGTAAACTTTAAAAAACAAACAGGAGAGATTGAAAGGACTTAGATTTTTTAAATAGGCAAGACAAAATTACAGTTTAGAGATGCATACTCTTTGAGAAAACTATAAAGAAATGCAAAGAAGCCATTATATAGACTCAGATTGGTGACTACTTTGGGGAGGAGGCCTGCTGAAATTGGGTTGGGGTCCATGGAGGGGCTTGTGGGGTAGCCAGAAAAGTCCTATTCCTAAACCCAAGTAGGGGTTACAAAAACAAACACACAAGCTCACTAATGTACGCATTTTTGTGGGATTTTTGTATCAGGGTTTTTTTTTTTTTTTTATTTTTTTTAACGTTTATTTATTTTTGAGACAGAGAGAGACAGAGCATGAACGGGGGAGGGGCAGAGAGAGAGGGAGACACAGAATCGGAAGCAGGCTCCAGGCTCTGAGCCATCAGCCCAGAGCCCGACGCGGGGCTCGAACTCACGGACCGCGAGATCGTGACCTGAGCCGAAGTCGGACGCTTAACCGACTGAGCCACCCAGGCGCCCCTCAGGGTTTTATTTTAAATAGAAATGCCACACAAATAAATAATAAGTGCTAAATAAATATTGTCAATACTTAAAATTAAACAGAAAATATCTTTAAATGTTTGTTTTTTTGATGTTGGGGCATCATAATAAGCAATAAGTTGGTAGTAATGAAGAGATTCAAAATTAAGACATGCTAAGAGTCTCAGAAAACACCTAGATTCGGATCTAGTCTTGAGAATGGACCCCAGCGAAGATATAAAATTCAAGAGTTTTGGTTTTCTCCTGGGTCAGAAAGAGAAGTTGCCTAATACTCAGAATTAGAGCTCGCGTAAGAATAAAAAAATTAACTCTAAGTGCTCAGAACAACAGAAACAAAAGGGGAATAATCTTTGGGAGAACTGGGATAAGAACATGAGAACATTAGCAAGGTATGTTTGGTGCCAGATGGCGGAGACATGCAGCATTCAGCAGTCGTGTGCTACAAAGAGCAAGGAAGCAGCCTCTTCTGTGTGACAGGACAAAGACACTCGTTCTGATCTATACAAGCCACTCCAGCCCTCTGTGACTCCATTTTTAATTTTTTGGAATACATGGGAACCTAGCACTGAGCTGGAATGGAACCAAGGCCCTTAGCCCAATTCTCCCTGGAATGTTTTAGCTCTTAAAAGAATGTCCTCTTGTCTCTCTGGAAATAATAAGTGGCACAGAACGTCTCTGGACAGGCTCCATAGCAGGCCAACTCAGACAGAGGACTGCATGTTGTAAGGTTTCTATGGTTTGCTCATGGGGACCAACGTCTGTGAAGGAGTGAAAGAATTGGGCAAAGCAAAGAATGGAACTGCAGTACAGGCAAAACACAGACCTCAGACAATCCTAGGGAAATCCCTGAAGCTAGAATAGCCATTCAGAGTGGTTTCCCATTGAGGCACGGGGCGTGGGGCGTGACCCCTGTCACTGGATGTGGGCTGCTCCTGGGGAAGCAGCGTGGCCTTCGGCTAAATAGCTCTCTCTTCCTTTGAGGGTAATTCCCTGAGAATCACTCAGCTAAGAGCTGTCAGCCACCAATATTCCCAAGTGTTAGGACATTAGGGCCTCAGTCTTAAGGGGAACTGGACAGTGTACCACAGCATCCACTATAGAGAGCAATTCAACCACCTCACTTCTCGTTAGTCAAGCCATGTTTCAGGCACACTTTGTTTCCGTAAGCCTGCATCTCACTTTGCCCCTTTGGTACCTTTTGGACTTAGGTTCTGAAGAAGAGTTTTCCTTCAAAGTTCCAAATACATCTAGGCACCTTGGCCTTCAAAGAATTTTCTTTGTACGTTGAAATTCAATGTAAGTAAAGACTTGCAATGCATTCCTAACAGCACAACACTCTCATTCACTCATTCAACCAATACTTACTGAATGCTTTCTAGGTGCCAAGTCCTGGTAGCTAAGCAATAGGAAGACAGTAATGATTAGAAGAGAGTCCTCTTTTGGCTAAAGCTTACTATGATTCAGTGTTGTTCAATCCTGCATAATAATGACATTCTGCATATACGTTCAGTAATCTTACAATTCACTTCCATTCTGGGGTTGAATGCTACATAAGATAATTATGTCATTCTTGAAAAATCTATCACACTTCGAGATTTTTCTGTGACATTTCTTCTCCGAGCTAAGTAGCTTCTTTGACTTGATATCTGTTTGAGATTGTAGCCAGACGAATTAGGCAGGGGCTTTAGATAGCAATTCAAGATAGTGTTCCTGACACCTTTATAATGATCAGGTTTCACACTCTGGGCAGTTGAACACAAAATCACACCACCTGTGTTTGTAATCACTTGATATTATTCATTTTCTTGCATAAATGCATAGAACATGTGTTGGGAGATAATTCTCCATGGATCTTTCACATCTCTGAATGTTTGAAGCCTAAATCTAATACTTGGACAATGGAACATATTTCTTACTTTACATTATTATCGTTATTATTATTATCATTAGGCTGCTTTATTTTCTAGTTATTTGCATATAAACCTCATTCTTTCTGGCCTCCCTCAATATCCTGTCCTAGTCAATTATTTCTTCTTTTCATGTTTCACTTCAATCACTTGTTCTTCACAAGTGCCTGTCTCAGCCAATAAATATTAAACATACTCAAATTTCCTTCACCTTAAAGAAAAAATTCCTCCTCAACTTATGTTCCTCCTCAATTTATTGCTTTATCTTTTCTTTCTGGGACAGTCAACTAACTTTCTTTGAATGAGAAGCCTTCCCCTACTGTCTCCACTTATTCACCTCCTTGTTTATTTCTCAATCCTTTGATATCTGGATATCACCAGAACTCATGCTGAGTTTGCTGGTCATTAATGAGTTTTCACTGCTGTCATAGTACATGCTATATATTAGCTTCCCTGGACCATGGGTTGCCCAGCTATTTGGTTAAACATTATTCTGGGTATGTTGGTGAGGTTGTTTCTGGATAAGATTAACTTTTGAATTGGTAGATGGAGTAAAGCAGATTGCCCTCCCCGAGTGGGTGGGCCTCATCCAACCCAGGGAAGGCCTAAACAGAACAAAAAGACTGAGTGAAAAAGAGTTCTCTCAGGGTGCCTGGGTGGCTCAGTCAGTTGAGCGTCTGACTTCAGCTCAGGTCATGATCTCACGGTTTGTGAGTTTGAGCCCCGCATCAGGCTCACTATTGTCAGAGTGGAGCCTGCTCTGGGTCCTCTGTCCACCTCTCTCTGTCCCTACCCCACTTATGCTCTCTCTCTCTCAAAAATAAATTTTAAAAATACTTTAAAAACTTGAACATTTAGCAAAAATAGTAGATACTTATTTAGGTTACCTATGGCTTTTAGTTTGTGTGTGTGTGTGTGTGTGTGTGTGTGTGTGTGTGTGTGTGTTTAAAAAGAGAGAGAGAGAGTATGCATGCACATACTCATGCATGCACAAGTGAGAAAGAGGCAGAGGAAGAGAGAGAGGGAGAATCTTAAGCAGGCTCCAAGCTCAAGGCAGAGTCCAATGCAGGGATCAGTCTCATGATGGTGAGATCATGACCTGAGCCATAATCAAGAGTTGGGTGCTTAACTGACTGAGTCACTCAGGCGTCCTCTATTGTTATTACTACACAGAGATTTTAGGAATCTTAACAAGTGTATGAATGAACACTTAATAGATGTAGTTTTGATCCATTATGACACTGTTCTCCTAATGTACCTTCCCAGCTCCTGTAGGCCCTTCCCTCCTCTAGTCACAACCTCGTTATTTGGTCTGTATATCTGTTGGGAGACAATGTTCGTTCTCTTTAATTAGAAGCAAAAATTTTACCAGATTTTTGCAAAAATGAATGAAGTGTAGAAGACAGCGTACAATTGTTCTGCGATGCTGCTTTACTAGAACAGGGTTCCGTGGGGAGTGTCTCAGAACTAAGGAGGGCAAGATGGGAGATCTGGAGAAGGAGTGGACACACTGGGAATCTTGGTGTAATTTCTTGGTGGACTGTGGGTGCCTAGTGGCTGCTCTACTCTCCTAGCTGCCAACTAACTATAGAGAAGAGGATCAGCAAAGACTCTCCTAAGATTTCCTGGAATAATCCTCTCCCCTTCCTGGGTTTCTATCCAAGTGAGTGCCAACAGGGCTGTCTCTAAACATTCTGAACTTGAGTCAGGTTAAACTGTGTATCCACCCCAATCTCCATCACCACCCCCACCAGGAGCACTCACTCTAGAGGCCCAGCCTGTGACCAACACCACCCTTGCCTTACCCTCTGGCATGCCTGAGCCCTGGGCCTAATGGTAGTAAGGGTGGTATTTAGCTTCACAGTCATCAGCTGCTTCCAGAAGATGAGTGTGTGTGGAGATCATCCTTAGTCTCATCTAATAGCAAATAAGTCCAAATTTGAAAATGGCTTTCTTCTGCAGAGAAGCAAATTCTTCTAAGGAGTTTATTTTAGAGCACTGTTAATCCCTGGAGCTAGGCAAGGGTGTTATTTCATGCTGTTCCTGAGAAAGAGCCTATCTCAGGGCATCAGCATTTCCTTCCTTGCCTCTGAAATATAAAAGCTCTCTGCAGGAGGCCTGTACAGTTTCACCATGGCTGCCCCCTCTGGGCAGAGCCTGGAGGAATGTCCTTTCTACTTCTCTTGAGCATATCAGCAGATCAGCCCCAAAATGGATAGGAATATAATAGGAGCAGGACAGGATGTGGATAGGACAGTTCAGGAACTCCACAGCTTGATAAAACTGAGCCATTTCATGGGCTCTGAATAAATCAATACATGTATGCCTGACTTCAATTCTTTTTTCTTTAACCCATGGAATTACAGGAGGATGTTCCATAGTTACAGAGGGTACAAAATTTCAGAGTCATGGCCTTAGGGATAAGTGCACAAATTTCCGTTGTGTTTCACAATATTGCAGTACAGGGGCCACCTGTAGCTATAGAAATACTCAATGTCACTTTGGTCAGGGTCTCTTTAAGGGAGGAGAGAGAAGATAACAATCCCTTAACACAGCTATTTGTGGGAAAAGACAAGAGCATATGATGAAAACTTATAAAGACAAAAGCATCGATTCATACAACCAATATTTTTTTTTATTTTTTTTAACGTTTATTTATTTTTGAGACAGAGAGACATAGAGCATGAACGGGGGAGGGTCAGAGAGAGAGGGAGACACAGAATCCGAAACAGGCTCCAGGCTCTGAGCAGTCAGCACAGAGCCCGACGCGGGGCTGGAACTCACATACCGCGAGATCGTGACCTGAGCCGAAGTCGGACACTCAACCGACTGAGCCACCCAGGCGCCCCTCATGCAACCAATATTATCTGCAAGTCAGAAAAAGGGGAAGTGCTCATGGAGTTAAGTTTTGAAAGATGAATAGGTACCAAGATGAGGAAGAGCATTTGGGACACAGAGAACAGCATGAAAGAAGTTGGGGAAGGGTGAATGAGCAAGCATGGTTCAGGAAGCCAGGGACATTCGTATTCATCTTGGTGAACAGGGATAAGTTACCTGAGAATGAGTTACCTGAGGAGACAAGCAGGGACCAAGGGGTCTTTTGGCCATACCGAAGACTTCCCTTTGCCTTCACAACTTGGGCACTGGGAACTCAGGCCATCTATTACACGATGAACTGAAATGTAACTAGTAGTTGCAGAAATTTAAAAATAGAGAAACACAATGTGCTGTAGTGGAACGGGAGAGAGCCACATCCTCACAAGGGAGAGCATAAAAACCCACCCTTCCACTGCCCTAGAACCAGCCTTGTGTAGAGGCTCCTGTCGTAGAGCCTTCATCCTTCAAAGTGGGGATATTTCTGTTTTACAACATTATCATAGCAACTAAATGAGCGTATATCATAGGTGAAAGCATTTACAACACAGTGCCTGGCATATAATTGCTCAGTAAATGCTATTTTCTTTTTTCCCTTCTTTTCTCCTTGTACATTTTTGCATGTTACCATAACACTACTGGAATGAATTTCTACTCCTCCACCTATTCAAATCTTACTTGACTTATTTATTCGCTTATTCATTAGTCCATTCATTCAGCAATGGTTATTGAGTGCTTGTCAGGTACCGAGAAATGTGATACAAGTTAAGATGAATATGGCAGTGCCTACTCTATTGGAAAGGAGAAATAAATAAATACACAAAGGCAATGTAAGAATAATATGAAATCTTCCTTGACTACTCCAGTTGTAAGTAATCAATCATTTCTCTGATTCCTTATGCCACTTTCATCACTTACGGCAAAATTACCTTGTAACCTAGTTAACTTTTCAAGTGGCTATGATTCATCTCCCCAACCAGACGTAAGTTCCATAAGGATGGGCACCATATCTCATCAGTTTTGCAATCTCTTCAGTGCCTTGATCACAAGAATTTAATAAACACACATTAATGATGGTGATGAGCTAGGGAGGCAGGACCTTATTCACTCACACATTTGTGAAGGTAAATTCCAATCGACACACTAATACTCTGCTCCTCTTTTTTTTTTTTTTTTTTTTGTCTTATCATGGAATTATAGGAAAGGAAACAAGGCTTACACTGTAACTTTTCATTCATAAGACTGATGTGTCATTCCCCACCCCTTACAAGCTGTCCTGTTCCTAAACTCCAACCCTTCTCAAAAGTCTTCAGTCCCAACCATGCTCCATTTATGTTCTGTAGATGGCTGATCTAGTTTTTTTCTTTCATAGAGAAAGTAAAATGCATTGAATGAACATTTCTCAAACTTTCTCTCTCCTGTCCCTCACCTATACACTATTTATATCCCCACCTATTTCTTTCTTTCTCCATTCCATCTTCATGTTTGCTTAACATTATACTCTTCATCTCTTCACTGGACCTAATTTTCTTCCAACTTCAAATGAATTCTGCTTCCTGACTTAATCTTCTCTACCCAATGCTCAATCCTCAGTATTTTAAGCCTTTCTCTACTGCCCCCTTCCCCAAGCAAATAAGCATGTTCCAGTGCCTTCAATTAAAGAGTAAGAAGGAGAATAGAGGAGAGAGGGGAAGATGAAGAAAAAAAACAAAAACAAAAATGAAAACAAATATTCCTTGACTGATCCCCTCCACTAACTAACTGTCTTATCCCTTCCCTGCCTTCATAGCCAGGCTCAGTTTGGATATAGACAGCATTTTTAATGACTTTCCCCCAAATCCAAAAAAATGAATGCAGTCCCAATGCAGAAGTCTTAGAAAACATACTTCATAAAAATTTTTTTGTCTGTACATTTTATTCAATATAACTTTAGGGGTGGAATTTTTTTCATCACATGACTAAATCATAAATTACTTAGCTGGTGCTTTATAACTGAACATTAACAGTATTTCCAAAATTTTGTCATTATAAATAAGGCTCTGATTAGTATCTGCATATATACATTTTTGTGCATGTCTCTGATAATTTCCTTAGTAACAAAGTGCAATTTTTTGGCCAGAGACCACATTTTAGAGGGGCTTACTAGAGTCATAGCTAACTGGCCTTTGAAGATAGCATTTAGGAGTTACATTTCTTTCCCTGACATTCCCTCTTTAACCCACTGAAGTGTGACTTCCTGAATATGTTTGAATTGTTCTCCAGTTTCCAATTTCTAGATTGACCATGATTGACCACACTAACCCAATCAAAGCATTTGACATCATTGACAATCACTTCCCACCTCCCATGACATTTTCTCCTCTCTTGGTTTCTGTCACATCACTGTCCCTTTGTTTCTTTCTTGCCTTTCTGTGCCTTTATGTCCCAATTCAGGTTTTCTGCATTGGCCTGTGCTGTCCATTGAAGTTATTATACTTTCTTTGACCTTCTTTTCAATGTATTTTATCTTCTGGATCAATCCCATCAAACTGCATATTAAACTATTACCTAGAGACAGATAAATCCAAAATCTCTACTTCTAGTTTAAAAATGTCTCTCTTTAGGGCTGCCTGGGTGACTCAGTCTGTTGGGCATCCACTTTGGCTCACGTCATGATCTCGTGACTCGTGGGTTCAGGCCCCATGTCGGGCTCAGAACCTGGAGCCTGTTTCTGATTTTGTGTTTCCCTCTCTCTCTGCCCCTTCCTTCATTGTGCTTTGTCTTTCTCTCTCAAAAATAAATAAACATTAAACAATTTTGAGGGGGTGCCTGGGTGGCTCAGTCAGTTAAGCGTCCAACTTCGGCTCAGGTGATGATCTTGCAGTTTGTGAGTTTAGGCCCCACATCAGGCTCTGTGCTGACAGCTCAGAGCCTGGAGCCTGCTTCAGAGTCTGTGTCTCCCTCTATCTCTGCCCCTCCCTCCCTCATGCTCTGTTCTCTCTAATCTCTCTCTCTCTCTCAAGAATAAACACTAAATATATAACACTAAATATATATATTTAAACACTAAATATAAACATATAAACACTAAATATATATATATTAAATTTATATATTTATTATTATTATATTACATATATTATATATAATATATATTACATATATATCATGTATAATATATATTATATATATTACATATATATTATGTATAATATATATTATATATGTAATATATATTATATAATATATATTATATATTATATTATTATTAAATATATATATATATATATATATATATATATATATATATATATTTAAAAAAAAGTCTCTCTTTAGCTCCAGGCCCAGAATATCCAACCACCAAATGGACGTTACCTTCAAACTCAATAGTTCTAAAACTGACTCATTGTCTTTCCCCCAGATGTGCTTTTTTGCCTGCATTTTGTATCTCTGTTATGATGATTCTTACTTGCCCAAACTAGAAATCTTGGGGCCATCCTCACAAAATCCTACAGGTTTTTCCTAGAGTTCTCCTTTCTTCTGAAATGTGCCTGTGATACATTCATTTATATAACACTTTACACTTTGAACGATCGGTCTTTCACGTTTTTCTATAACTTGTTATTCTGTAGTTTTTGGGTGTATGTCATGTCTCTGTGGAGAACTGGGTTGGTGCCACTAGTCCATAACACAATAATTCCTTTTTGGTAAGAAGAAGGATAGAAAAGAATAAATTGTTTACACTCAATAAATGTTTGTTGAGTTGAATAAATAAATGAATGAGTGATGGCATTACTTCCCCCTACCAAAATTCTAAAGCAGGAGGTATGTTTTTGATTCCTGTCTTATTTTCCTATATCCCTTCTATTATTCCTTCCTATCCCAAGGCATTCAGGCCTCTTATATTGACCATTCTTCTGTGAAAGGGGGGAAAATGATCTGATAAAAAACCCTCACTGTGAGATGTATGATATCTCTCCCAGGATTATCTGCATGTTGAGAGGTCAATGGGATGCCACAATTTAACAAAATGGATCAAAATTTGGGATTCATCAGAGGATGTTTGCAACCATGTGATGTTGGCTGTGTATAGCAGACCAGAATTTTTACATGATGTAGAAGTAATTATTTTTATTTGAAAAAATATATTAGGGTAGATTCCAGGGCTTGTCATGCTCTATATAGAAACCACAGTCTTAGCTCATCCTCTTGCCAAGTTGTCAACTTGGTGACATGGGCTATGTTATGGAAGTCAGTAGAGAAGAAGTCTCTCCCTGAGAGATAAAAGCAAAGCTATTTTCCCATTGTCTAAAATAGTCCTTGTGGTACATGGTTTTTATGTCAATAAGCCACATATCGCAATCTCAGAAACTATCATCCTTTATTCAGTAGTTTAAAGGAGAAAAAAAATTTTCAGACATGCTAATTTTATGCACAGTTCTTATATTAAGTCATTAAAATCCTTTCTTAAAGCTTTTCGGGTATTTAAGTGGATTTAAAAGAAAAGTGCAGGGCAGTTTGTATCTCAAGAATTATATAATACTACGTTGGCTTAGTCTGTGCTTTTTTAAAAACTAGCAGTGGCCCCTAGCTCTATGTGGAGAATAATGTGCTCACAGTAATGCTGGTAGGCACAGCGGTCTCCCATTTTTTCAGGCTGCAGGATTCCTCATTACACACAGCTAAAATGATGTTTTACATTGACACACTGGGCTCTCCCAAACATCCCCCACATTCATGCAATACGTTGTTTCATTGGTGAAGAAAGAAAAAAATTTCAGGGTGGGATCAGGGCTGCAAGACACTGGTCTTTGAAGTGCTGTGACATTATTTCACAAACTGCATATCTCAATCCAAAGATATTTTACACTGCAGATACTATAAATCTCATCCACTTTTTTTGTATCTGCTAAAATATTTTCTCTTATTCCTATAAAGACATTACCATGAAAAATTGAAGTGTTTGCATTCTACTAAATAGTAATGCTTCATTTCGCTGGCATCTACACCTGCCACTGTTGCTTTGAAAACCTGTATGCCTGATAAATGGCATAACTGAAGGTTTTATTTCTGTTATCCCCACCAACAAGATGTGGTGTGAAGATGGCAAACACAATCCTGCTTCTCTTTTTCCTTTTCATTTCTCCTCAGAAGTATCTCTTCCAAGCATAGTTCTTCATTTATTTACCTGTGTAACATTAAATATCAGTTGTAAGAAATAGGTATTCTTCACCATTATTCAATTCTCTGCTACGGCCTTTTTGTTTCTCTTGGTGGTGGTAGTAAAATTTGAAAGAGTGGTCAAGAATGACATAGAGACGTCCACTTCCAGCCAAAATGAATAACAGTGACCAGACACCCCTCTGCCTAAAGCAACTAAAGAAACAGACAAAATATATTAAAGAAGTGGTTTTCCAGGAATTGAACATCAGAATTTAAGGACAATGATCACTGGAAGACAAGAAAGAAATGAGGTGAACCTTATGATTACCCCAGCTTCCTAACAGGGGAGAGTTTCCCATCTGTAACACAGAAAAGGCGACCCTAAGGAGAGCCCAGAGATGTTCCTGAGTTGAAGAAACAGAACCAGAAGTCTGGGTAAGCCAAAGCAGCTAGAATTCTTGGGGAAGAAGGATCTGTGGGCAGCATTGTGGAGATCTACAACAGGTCTCCAAGGAGTATACAAGAATTTTCCTCCATAACAGAACTCTACCCAGAAACCACACAGATGATGGGATTAGTAGACAGGGACATTGTAACAGTTATTTTAACTATTTGATATATTTACTAAATCAGAGGAAAAATTGAACATGTTCAGTAGAGACATGAAATATATAAAAGATGCAAAGCAAACTTCTAAGAATGAAACTACAATGGCTGAAATGACAAATGCCCCTTATGGGAATAGCAACAGATCAGATACTGCAGATAAAAATATTATTGAATTTTCAGACATAGAATTATAAACTGTACAGAAGGAAACATAGGGGAAAGAAAAGACTGAAAAAAAAAGTGAACAGATCTTCCATGAGCTGTGGAACATCTTCAAGTGGCTCAATATACATCTAATTGGTATCCATAAAAGACAGGGGGCAGATAAAATATTTAAAGGTATAGTGATCAATTTTTCTTCCAAATTTGATGAAAATTATAAACCCATAAATCCTAGAAGCCCCAAGCACAATACAAGAAATGAAGAAAACTCCAGCAAGGAACATCATAATCAAGAGACCTAAGACCAGTTGTAAATGGAAAAATTTTTTTAAAGAGAAAAAGGAAAAAAGTCACATTATGTACAGAAGAACAAAGGAAAGGAGAACAACCGACTTCTCATTGGAAACAAGACAACTGAGAAGAGGGTGGAACATCATCTTTAAAGTACTGCAAGAATAAAGCTGCCAACCTAGAATTTTATATCCAGTGAAAACTCTTTCAAAAATTAAGGCGAAATATTTTTTTCTAAATTTTTTTAATGTTTATTTATTTTTGAGAGGGAGAGAGACAGAGCATGAGCAGGGGAGGGGCAGAGAGAGAGGGAGACACAGAATCCGAGGCAGACTCTAGGCTCTGAGTTGTCAGCACAGAGCCCTATGTGGGGCTCAAACTCAGAAACAGTGAGATCATGAACTGAGCCAAAGTCGGACACTTAACCGACTAAGCCACCCAGGCGCCCCAAGGCACAATATTTTTTTAAATGCACAAGCAGAAATAATGCATTAGAAACTATGACTAATTTAAAAAAAAAAAAACATTTTGTCCTATTATTTAACTCCTCTTATAAGATAATTAGTATGTAAAGCAAAAATAGTAAAAATGTATTGAACAGATTGTAATCATTAGCAGTTAGGGAAGTGTCAATTAAAACCACAATGAAATGCCATTACACACCTATTAAAATCTCTGAAATTAAAAATACTGATTGTGTGAAGCAACTGGAACTCTCATGTCCTGTTGGAGGGAATGTAAAATGGAACAACCACTATGAAAAACAGTTTAAATTTTCTCAAAAAAGTTAAACATAGGGATGCCCAAGTGGCTCGGTTGGTTAAAAACGTTCAATTTGGGCTCAGGTTATGATCTCATGGTTCGTGAGTTCAAGCCCCGCATCAGGCTCTGTGCTGACAGCTCAGAGCCTGGAGCCTGTTTCAGATTCTGTGTCTCCCTCTCTCTGTTCCTCCCCTGCTTACACTCTGTCTCTTTCGATCTCTCAAAAATGAATAAATGTTTAAAAAAAATTTTTTTAAGTTAAACATATACCTGCCAGCCCCCATGAGCAGCAAATGTTTCAATAAATGAAAAGGTTTCAAACCATCATCCAGTAGACCTGCAACCATCCATAGTGGGAGGTAAGTAGTAGAAGATAAGATTTAGTCATTCTTTTTCTAACCCAAAGTAAAAGGCTTAGAGAGATACCAATTGAGAGAAATTAGTTTTGCCCATAAGCCAGATTCCATTCCACCAGACAGTACCATTACCTTGGAAGATAAGTATACATTCTCATAATAGAAAAAAGATACTATTTTGAATCCTACTGTAAAAATCTTACAGAAATAACTATAACATACCTGTATACTAATAAGCCTAAAGTAGTATGATAATCATACATTGTATAGCAGGGCTTTCAAGTTCAACAGCTGAAGCAATAATCATTTTTAATTACTATAATTTATTTTGCATCTAAATAAGCAATTTTAACAGCAAAACATTTTTTAATTATCCACATGTAGAAACTATACGAATCAGCTTAAGCCCCCATTTTCCTAAACTCAAGAGATTTCTGAAAGCCCTGCCAAAGCTCAGACATGGTCTTTGATAAGTCCAACGTTTTAACTTCCCTTTCCTCACATTGAAAAACAAATCACTGGACCCTGGCAGCAACAAGCTACTCTAAAGTATCACTTCTCTACTTTCTTTTAATTTTTTAAACACAAGATATATACAAAACATGCACAAATAATAAGTATGCAGCCCCGTGATCTATCTCAATGGGAACACACCCATGTAACCACTTCCCAAGTTAAGAATTAGTATAGTCTTAGACCTCAGTCCACTTGTGTCCCCTGCCAATTATAATCCCTGCAGCCCTTCCCTGAGGTTATGAATATCCTAACATCTCTTTTTGAACTTTATATAAATAGAATTATACCATATGTATTGTTTGTTCTCCCAATTTTTTAAACCTACAGAAAAGTTATGATTGTATCAAAAAATACCCATATATCATTAACCTAGATTTAGTAGATGCAAATATTTGACCATCCTTCCCAATCTATCTTTCTCTCTTCTGATAGATAGATAGATAGATTATTGATTAATAGATGATAGATAACTAGATGATAGATAGATAGATGAATCCTTAGAAACTAAATTACAAATTATGGACATGACACCTAATTTTAAGTACTTCACCATGCATTTCCTAAGAATAAAGCCATTCTGCCACAAACCATAATAACACTTAAGAAAATTAACAATAATTCCATAATATCTAATATCCAGTTCATATTTAATTTTCTTCAATTTTGCCAAGTAAACTCTTTTTATAAGCAATATTCAATCTAGCCTCATTTATTGTATGTGGTTGTTAATTGTCTCTTTAGTCTCTTTTAATCTAGTGCCTAGTCCCTGCTTCTTTTTTTCTCCATGACATTTCCTTTTTGGAAAGTCCAGACCAATTTGTCTTTTAGAGTATCCCACCCTCTACATTTGTCTGTTTCTCTATGGTGTCATTTAACTTGTGCCTCTATCTGTATTTCCTCTACACTACAGAATAGGTCTATAACCTTGATGAGTTCAGGTTAAATATTTGGGGCAAGAAGTCTTCAAAGAAGTATACCCTGTTTTTACATCTATCCAATATACTTTCATTTTCCTTCCTTTTATATAATCTCCCTCCGAAGTCTCTGTGGCTGTTTCCAAGAAGAGCAGCAGTTAAGCCCCAGGAACCCTCTATAGTAAAACTATAG
The DNA here is from genome assembly GCF_024362965.1 of Panthera pardus. Lineage (NCBI taxonomy): Eukaryota > Metazoa > Chordata > Mammalia > Carnivora > Felidae > Panthera > Panthera pardus. The sequence goes on from NW_026526991.1 coordinate 91,866,102, forward strand.
AGTTTCACAGAAAATGTGAAGAAAAGCATGTCAGTGTGCGTGGCAGTGCGTGCATGGTTTATGTCCTAGAGTTGGGGGGAAATGCATTAGGCTGGCTAAGCTAAGTGTTTAGCAAAGAAATGAGGAAGGACTGGAGTAATAGTAACAGCATAACTGAGTAGAGAATATCTATTATATTTTAATTATTCAAGCCAGTTATCTCCTTCAGCTTTAGAATTTTATGAAGATCAACTAGAGTCAAAAAACCTGAGTTTGATTCTTGCTTAACTATTTTTAGCCAGATTATCTTGAGCAGGTCCCTTAGACTTTTCTGAGATTATATTCCTCCTCTGTGAAACAAAGATAATGTCAACAAGTTCCCTGAGTTGTTGTAGAGGTTAAAGGCGAAAGGGAACGTGAAAAGGCCTAGCGCTAAGCAACAAATGAACACTGTAATATGGTTCTGAGGAGTGAGACCAAAAACCATAGCACAGATTCCCTTTTGCTTGAAGAAATCAGGTTAAGTAAATCATGTGAGCTTTTGGAATCATTTTAGAGGCGCCTCATTGCCCTGATAAACCATCACTTCTATGTTTCAGACTATCTGCCGAAGAGTAGGTCAGACGGTGAGAAGCACCGGACAAAAAAAGGATCTCAGTACATACCTAAATCATCTCAGAGTAACACAGTTCTTGGATCAAGAAATATTGGAAATTGGCACAAATGACCAGCCCGGATGATGTGAACTTCCTGCCATGAAAATAGTAACTAAAAACCAGTAAAATGATTTAAATTTATGCTGGTTTATTCCTCTAAGCAGATGTGTCTCGCTTATCATTTGTTTTAATTATTCCTGATGTGTTGCCTATCACATCACAAGCTTCTTCAAAGGGAAAGGAATAAGCAGTTGTCATAACAACAAAGCTCTTCATTACCCTGGGAACCTTCGACAGCTTTATTTAAAATGAAGGAGAAAAAAGAACCCTAACCAATTAGCTTTATCAGTCTGATTCATGTTCTTAAACTGATAACAGTGTTTCCTGAAGAACTTACAATTTGATGGGGAATGTGTCATGAATATTTATGGTAACATAAAACTCAGGAAAAAATTGGCTAGCTAATTATCACTTGGAAGGTGTTTCTGGTCAAATTCCTGCCCAGTGATCCATTTGATTTTTTTAAATGACTTTTATTAAACAAATCAAAGAATTAGTGGGACTTTTGCCAACAACTATCCATTGGTTCGAGAACAGCAATGAAACCTATTTAGGTTTAAACTTTAAAACCAAGGCTTCACCCTCAGCTAATTTGATTTGCGTTAATTTTGCATTCAGTTAAACCAGAAATGTTCTTGCCTGCCTCTATACCCTTCTTTCTCTGTGCCAGAGATATAGCCCAAGTCCCTAGAGAGCTTTAATTCTGCCCTTCTCTGCAGAATTAAAAAAGCAGATGTTTTCTTCTGGCTGCAGGAGATAAGACTGAGAAGTAATTATTGTTCTGGTCCCAAATCCCACAGGTGTTTTCATTCCTGCCCTGTGACCACGGGAAGAATAAACAGTAAATCTGAGAAGGTCTAGTTGGGGTGCTCTTCAAGTTCAGATCTGAAGCCAAATGTTTGAATATCTCCTGCAAATGAAAAACTGCAGAAGTAGGCAAAGTTTTTTTTGTAAAGAAGTAGATACTAAATATATTTTACTTCGTGGGACCTAAGGTTTCGTTCACAACTAATCAGCATTGCCATAGTTGAGTGAAGCAGCCATAGACAATATGTAAACTAATGGGCTTGGCCCAGTTGGATCCAGCCATTGTTTGCTGACTCAGAAGAGTTCCCAAAAAATTAAATATCTACCACCAAAGGAACAAGTGCACAAGTTCTTTAAATAAACAATAATGAACACTTGGAAAGCATGCTCACAAAAGGTTTTCACATACAGTATTTTCAATAATCTTAAAATAAGGATTTCTCTAAGAGGTAGGCATACCATCTTTTTATCTTACACGTGAGAAAAGTAGACTCAGGGTGCTCGGGTAACTTCCTTTCTTTTCAAGATCAAATGGCGGATCTCTTGGTTTCAGTTCCAAGGATCTTTCTACCACAAACCCAACTGTCTCATAAACAATGCACTCTACACAGATCAAACAGAAGAAGTATGAACTGTAACAATTTCTAAATAATGCTCTACGGATAAGTGTAGTTAGTGCTCAAGAGAATGAGAAAAAATTCATCAACACTCCTCAAGATCTGTTGAGTCCTCCATGATACTCACTCAAGCATTAAGCCAAGCTGTGAGTAACCACAAAAGCAAGAAAATTCTGTGTCCTGAGTTCCAGGTCATTTCAGGAATTAACCATTTAGGCCCAGTTCACTTTAAACTGCCTGCCTTTCAAAAAAATGAAACCAAACAGAACTTCCCCAATTTGGGGGGGTCAGAGAAGGAAATCCACTCAGAAACAGTCCATACTGAATCAAATGCTCGTAGGAACCCTTATTGATCAGGACTTGATACTTGACTGATACTTCAAGGCCACAGAGAGAAAAGCTTCTTGTTACCAAAGCCTGCGCAGGCAGCTATTACTTAATTATGACAACTATACGCAGTCAGGATATTGCATTAGGAAACACAGATGCACCATCTGTTAAGGAAACATGATTTAACTGAGGTTTTTTTTTTCTCACTAGACTTTAGCATTGGAAATATTAACTCTACATTGTTCAGCTCAAATGAAAGTCTCCATGAAAAATATTGCTGATGGATTATCTCTAAATGATACCCTCCATATCCAGTTCAATTTAATTCTGCAAGCATTTACTGAATGTCTCCCAAGTGTCAAGCATAGTACAATATCTCTGCCTTCAGGGACTTTATAGTGTTAGCAATAAGGATGAAACACATAAGATACAAGGCAGAATTTGGTGTAGAAGGGGTTTATTACTCAGATTCAGCGAAAAAAAAGAGATCTGAAGATAGAGAAGAGAGGTTTCACAAAGAAGGGGATCAAGGGAAGTTTTCAAGCAAAGTGATGGGAAAAGAGGGAAGGCAGCTGTCTTGGCTCATGAACTGTCAGGAACAAGAAGATTGGGGCAGAAAATTGAATTAGGGTTGGGGATTTAGTTGGTTTAGAATTTGCCACAGAGGTTACAACTAATAGTCCATAGGCCATATTCAGCCTGGAAGCTTTTTATTTTCCTTGGGGGTTTACAGCATTTTCAAAAATATTTTTATGTTTATTTATTTTGAGAGAGAGAGATGAAAAGAGAAAGCATGGCGGGGCGGGCAGAGAGAGAGAGAATCAGAGAGAATCCCAAGCAGGCTCCACGCTGTCAGCACAGAGGTGGACGTGGGGCTTGAACTCAGGAACCATGAGATCATGACCTGAGCTGAAATCAAGAGTGAGACACTTAACCCGCTGAGCCACCCAGGCACCCCTATAGCATTTTTATTTGAACAAATTCTCACATTTAAAAGTTGGAAATTTCACATAAGAGTAATTTCTAGCTCCTCTTTAAAAAGTGGAACAACAGGGGCACCTGGGTGGCTCAGTAGGTTGAGCGTCGGACTTCGGCTCAGGTCATGATGTCGTGGTTCGTGAGTTCGAGCCCCGCGTCGGGCTCTGTGCTGACAGCTCGGAGCCTGGAGCCTGCTTCCGATTCTGTGTCTCCCTCTCTCTCTGCCCCTAACTCACTCACGTTCTGTCTCTGTCTCTCTCAAAAGAAAATAAACATTAAAAAAAATTTTTTTAAAAAAAGTGGAACAGCTGGCAACCCGGGACATCACTGCTGCAATGTGAACAGTCAAAAGTGTGTAGAGGCTGACCATTAGACAGGGTGTGTTTGCATCCACTGGTCTGGGCCTCTCCAGATTTACCGAACCTATTTATGTTAACTTGGTAGGCATCTGAATTTGGAACAACTATCCAGAAGAAACACATGAAATAGCTTCTAAGAATCAGAAACAATGTCAACATGATTAGGAAAGTGCTTACAATTATTCTATTCACTTCAAAAAGAAGTGACCAACTATTAAGTTATAAGTCATGAATTATTGAAATAGGAAAAGTAGATTGAGTCATCTACACCGTGGAGAAGACAAAAAGGTAATTGAGTTGCCCATAAGCCAAAAAATGTTAATTTAATTCAACAAACAATGGTGAGCAATCAAAGTTTTTATATAGAAGAGTGATATGATTGTAGCTAATTCTGGCTTTTTCAAAAGATGTTAATTCTAACTAAGATAAATTTCAATACGTATATGCTTTGTTTCAGCAAGTAAACAGGTTATTTTATGAACTACGTTGGAAATAAATGTACTGCGAAGTACATTTATGTTTTGATTTATAACTTGGTTGACCTCAATTTGAATCATTTGTCCTATAACTTTTTTTTTCAGTGCTCTACATGAATTTCAAAACACTTCCCATAAACTCAAGCATAAATATATGTGGAACCACAGCCATTAAAATACTTTAGTTTTATTATAAGTTGTGTGTTTGCCTATAATTTTCCTTTTCTTTATATCGCTTATAGGCAATTATTTCCAAATGGAAAATAATTCATCTTGAATATATTCTAAAGTCCATTTATAAATAAAAGGTAATCGTTTCCAAGCTCTGTGTTTTCTAAAATTCTCCACGTTTGCTGTTGACTTTTGGGCAATACACTGTAAAATGCCAAAATGTCAGTTGATTACATAAAGAATGTAAAGTTATTTCTTTCATAACATTTATATGTGCATAGTCAGCCTTTTGAATAAACGGGATTTTTGTAAAAAGGACTATTTTTGTCCTATGTTTAAAACAGTCATGTTTTGTAATATAGTCACACAATAAATTCAGTAATTTGTGCCTTATAATATAGTTCTCATTTTTTAAATGAACAAGGTAAATTTATGCACTTCCTGATGATAATTAAATTAGTTCACACTCTTTCACCTTTTCTAAGAAACCATGTCACTGAATGGACACATCTCATCCTTTGGCCTTTTTATTTTCCCCCAATTTCTTTTTTCCATTCTATTACCTCTCCTTTCCTAAGGTTATTAGTCACCTTTGCCTTTAAGATAATATATTTATAAAATTTCAAACTCTGCACATGGGCTATTGGCCAGGAATAAGTTCAGCAACAACTACTAGTTATCTATCAGCCAGGGTTATTTTTCATTTCTATTGCCACCAGAACCATTTGTTTTTAGAACTATAGTCTCTTTAGTTTATTACAAATGAGCTTGAATTTGACAATTGCATGTGAATTGCACACATTTTTATATCCTGGATAGGGCCTGCCTGATGACACATTTTAAAATAATCTCCTTCTCAAGGTAAGGGATTTTGCTTAAGCCAACAAATGCTTATCCCTAAAAATAGAACTGAGAAAGGAGACTATAATTATTTTGATAATCATTGGCTTTCTGTAAGAGATACTCACATATATGCACATATTTAGGTGGTCATTCTGCCATTCATACCTCATAAATCAATCTGGCAGGTCCTTATAATCACTTGTGCTTTTCACATCTGAATCTTCTTTGTTTTTCAACATCTTTCTTATGCTGAAATCCTGAGATCATTTGTATTATTCCAAAAGTGTTCCACTAAGAAGATATAAACAGACTTATCTATATTTTTCTTGATCTATAATATGATTCCTTTGTGTAGTTTACCTAAAGTCATGCCACCTTTTTTTTCTGCACCCTCTTGCATTACATGTTTATATAAATTTGCTGCTGGTTATCACCCCAGTCCATTTAGCATTACTACTTTGCAAGTTTTTCTTCCTATATGAGTATCTGTGTTCCATTTTACATTTCCCAAATACATTAGCCCCATTTATCAAAACGTCACTATTTGGAACAATTCTGTGTGTGTCATTAGTCAGCAAATTTTCTTTTAACATTTTATGCTCAGACATGCCCCAGTAGAAATTTGGTGATGATTTTGACAGCCCCTCTAACAAATAACTGCATCCAATTTCAAAAATGTTACTGATACTGAATTTCTTTTATATCATTTGGATCTATAACTTATTCTTGCTTAAGGTACTAAGTTCACCTAGTATCACTGAAATTACATGATTTCAACATCTTCATGATCTATAGACTAAAGCTATCTCTATGTGAAAGAAGGAATCAAAAACTAAATTATTCACAGCAGAGATTAATAATGTGATGTGCTAAATGCGTAAGGAATATCATTGAATGCATATTATAAACAGCTTGAATATGTATCTTATGATGGTGTCTTCTATTGCCATTCAACTCTGACATTTAATTTTTTATGTCTTGTCCCTCAAATGGATTCTAAATGCTTGAGAACACGGAGTGAGTGAGTGTGTTTGTGTGTGTGTGCGTGTGTGTGTGTGTGTTTCTTGGGATTTTCCACAGGTTCTAGCACCATACAATACACATAATAAAGACTTAGAAATAAATTAGGAAGGAAAGAAGAGAGGGAAAGGGGGGACGAAGTAGGCAGTGAGCCTAAGAACCCTAAAACAGCATTCCTAAGAAGGGAAAAGCAAGAGACCCAAGGCTTATTGACTGTCCCAGCAACTCACCTGTCACTAAAAATTTATAGGCAGTGGGAGAGGTAGTCCAATCATATACTGCTTATGCTTTTTGGAATGAAAAGTTACTATTACTGCAAAGTAAGGGAAAACATCAGCTTTTAAATAGACTGAAGTTAACATGAAATATAACACACAGTAAGATAGCTACAGCAGGATATTCAGTGCATTTTAGACAGGCACTTAGTACACAGCAGGGACCCGGCACACGTTTGCAGGGTCTGTTAATAGTAATAACTCATCATTTGTATAAACTCCATCATATGCCAGTCACTACACAAGAGCTTTTTATGTGAATAATCTATTTTTGAAAACTCATTAAATTTATGCAAAGAGGTAATAATTCATTTCATATGGATACTTATTTACTGTTATGATTCACCTTACTGAATTCTTGCTACAGCTCTATGATATAAGTACTATTACAGTTTATCTATATTTGTACCTTTCTACAGATGAGGAAGCTGAAGCTAAAAATGATGAGTAACTAACCCAAGCCTTTACAACTAGCTAATAAATGGCCTGGCAGAGTTCAAAACAAGGTGCTCCAACCACAGTGCCTGCATTTTGGCATCACTCCAGAACTCCAGGGACTCTGTTACTTAAGTAACATGCCTTATTAAGACAGGATTATGCAAATCGGTTTGCATGTTCTTTATTTTAATGTTTATTTTTTGTTTATTTTTATTTTTGAGAGAGAGAGTGAAGCATGCCAGCAAGGGAGGGACAGAGAAGGAGACAGAGAATCCCAAACAGGCTCCATGTTGTCAGCACAAAACCATACAAGGGGCTCCAACCCACTAACCATGAGATCATGATCTGAGCAGAAGTCAGATTCTCAACTGACTGAGCCACCCACGTGTCCCTCTTTGCATGTTCTTACCCATGTTAGGCACCGTGATCCTAACACTAATACCCAGAAGAACAGCAAAGCCTATGGGCTTCATTAAGAGATTCCTGGGGAATGCTTGAATCGACACATGGGAATGAGACCTATGTACATTTTGCTCTTCTTAGGTCTGATTATAGACAACAAATTATAAGCACTGTTAACTGGAGATGACACACCAGTTCCTCTTAGGAACCTTAACCTAGTGTGAGATAAAGAACAGCTTCTCTGTTTTGTTCTAGTCCTGATTCTTTTTCTCTGCGTGTTGCCCCAGTTCTTCTACACTCTTGTGCTCTAGGAGTGTCTTCTCTTTGTGTTGAGGTATCTGGGATCAAATCTTGGTCTTTTCATTTGCAAATACCTGTAGTTCTTGTCAGGTACTCCTATAGCTTCCCCAGATGCCTCCATTCCTCATTTGTGTTTGGCCAGTGTCTGTCCTCCTAGAGGTCTGTCTGCCAGTCACCGTCTGTTTGACATAGAGGATCAAAGTGTAGATTTTAAACTACACTCTGGTTGGCAACGAGAATGGTTTCCTGCTTTGAAAACATATTTCCCAGTGTCAGTCTCTACATCCTGTTATAAACAGTGGCTCAGAGGTATTACTCTTGATTATTTCATATCCAGTGTTGTGTGAGCTCCTTACCTACTCTACGATCCACCTTTCACATACTCAAATCCTTTCCTTGTGTTCCTTAGGACTAGTTTTTACTACTGGCCCACATCAGAGTCCTTTGTTCCTTTTCCATCCTTTGAGATTTCTTAGGACTGTGGTCCTAGGCCAGAGAACAAGCCTTAGATAAGCCTGAATTCAAATCTGTGGCACAGCATGCTGTCAGTCTCTGCTGTGAATAATTCAATGATTCTGCAGTGGTTCCAGTCCTTTCATTTACATTGAGATCATCTTTCATTAATCTTTTGGGTGTTTGAAAAATATGAAGTGCCCCAAATGCTTTATTCTAAGATGTGAGTGAGAGCATTTGTGATCTGAACTAGAGAAGCTGTAACTTCAGTCATTCAACAGATGTTTCTAAGAACCTCTGTGTACCAGAGAAATGGCAGTGAATGAGACGAACAAGGACTCCACTCTGATGGAATTTACATCCTATGACTTTGTCATTATTTAATATTTATCAACTACACTTGATATGGAAAACATATGTTAGGTGTTTCGGCCAGCCAATAAATAACATCTCTCTTTCCCAATTGAACTCAGAACCAATTTAAAGATAGAAGAGATAGACAGATGGAGATCAAACCAACAGCTTTATTACTGTTAAAGCTGATTGGAGAATGTGACTTTAGATCTGCCTTTATCACTGAATTTAAAAGACTTGTTTCCTTATTCACTGGTGTAGTTTGACAGCCGCAGGCCATTTCCCCCTAGAAACAGAGCCCTTAGCACATGGAAGAGGGCTCATGGGAATGCACGAATCCTGTGGACATGTTCATTTTGAAAAAGAAAAGTCCAGAAGGGGCTGGGTCCAGCATATTTGATTTCTTCTCTTGAATTCACAAATCAGGTAGCTGAACACAGAGGCTAGGAGTATCATTCTAGCAGAAATCCCATCACATGGAAACAGGAAAGCAGAGTGACTATTAATACAAATAAGAATTGAGACTCTGGGGGCACTTGGGTGGCTCAGTTGGTTGAGCATCCAACTCTTGATTTCGGTTCAGGTCATGATCTCATGATGGTGAGATCAAGCCCCACATTGGGCTCCATGCTGAGCATAGAGCCTGCTTCAGATTCTCTCTCCCTCTCCCTCTATCTCTCTCTCTCTGTCCCTCCCTGGATTGTGCACTCTCCACCCCACCCCCCCTTTCTCTCAAAAAAAAAAAAAAAAAAATTGAGACCCTGAAAACTATTTGAGTTAGGGAAAACTTATTTGTCCTTGGAACACTAAAGATTTATGGAAACTTAGAAAAAACTCCCTAAGAGTCATGGGCCCATGGGTTAATTAACACTGATTTTGAGAGTTTGTGCCATGTAATGGTTTGAGTAAATGGTCCTAATACTAATGGTGACTTTCATTTTGAAAGCAAAAATTGCAGGTGAGATCAGGAGTTGCAAGCTTTCCATCCACATCTGAATTAAAATAAACAGCAATTTAAAATACAGTCTATATAATAATGAAGAGTAATTATGACAGTAATTGGAAGAAATATTTTTAAAGAAGCATTACATGCGGAGTCAAGTTGCTTGAATAAGCCTATCATTGAAAATTCAGTATCACCCTCTTGCAGGTTTGGACTTATTAAACTATTGTCCATTATAATCTTAAAAGAGACAAATGGTTTTCAACCATAACAACTTGAGTAATCACCAATAAGACCTCAAGTAACTTTGGATGATGACTCTCTCACTCCAGAGGCTACTGAAAACACAAGAGTCAGTCATATTCCAAAGCTGTTGCTTGTTCCTAAGAGATCAGGTCACACTGTTGAGTCCCCCAATTTATTTAAATCTGTTATTTTATTTCAAGTGCTAATTGTCTCTCACAACAAACAGAGACTCCTCTCAGCTGCAATTATTGGCATTACAATAGATAATCAACAGGAAAGCCTGAACGCAGAGCAGGAGAAGTTGCCTTGGTTACAAACCTGAGATGCTTTGGGTATTACAGTTCTAGCTATGTTTCAAAATTTCCTAAAACACCCCAAGAGCAAAGTGTTCCATCTTTTCTTCTTTGTGGCTCATCTAAATTAGTTTTAGCCAATATAGAGTCTTAGTCTTATACAGATATTTTTATGAGGTCTTTTCAATAAATAACCTTGAAAAACAGGGCTTTCATTTAGAACATTTGTATTGCGTGTTCATGCACTTAAAGAATAATGAGAAGGAATCAGTTATTATTTTGTGTTAGAGAAACATATTATTATATTTGTTCTATCCACAAGCACACAATGCAGCCATTACTCTACATTATGCTCTCATCTCTCTCTCTCTTTTTTTAAAGCAAACAGAAAAATAAATCACCTTACAGCCCATCAGAATTCCAGTACCAAAGTGGTATTTTCCTTCCTGAGTATGGATTGAGTAGGGCCACTAAAGTTAGAGCTCCATAACAGAGCTCTTTTAGTAATTGCTTTGTTTTGTTGCTTCCTCATTTATTTAGGAGATTGAGATTTTAAAAGTTAAGATGATTTTTCTGATAATGATCTTAATATAACTAGCCATTTAGAAAGCACATCATAAAATCCATGCTATCCTTCATAGAACAGCTTGTTGTTTATCAGGCAGTATGACATCCCCTTTCACCCATTCATCTTGGTTACAGGAGATATATTTGCTTATTTCCAAAATATCACATGCACCCACAGATGACTTACATTTCACCTATCTCAGTAATGTGTTCAGATACATGACAGACTGTACTCGTACTTTTTACAAATACTGTATTATCTAAACTTTACAACAATCCCATCATGAAGGAATTATTAGCCATATTTATAAAGAAAGAAACTAAGGCGTTTAATTCAACTTGAAGGGGTTTTTTAAATCCAACAATGCTTTTTTTTTTTTTTTTTTTCCTCAACAATGTAGAGTGGAATGCTTAAGAAAATACTGGAGTAAAATCCTAGTTCTGCCTCTTAGGGCTGTGTTATTATTGGCAAATTACTTAACTTCTCTGTGTCATGGTTTTTTTTTTTTTTATTAATCTATAAAATGGGAAAATAAAAGAAATAATTACAGTGAGAACTAAGTGAGTTAATACATGTAAAACACTTAAAACACTGCCAGATACATATAATTATCCAATGTTAACTCTAAATATTTGAAAATTGTATAATTCCCCAAGAGATATGTTTTAATGTTTCAGTTATATTACTATAGCTATTTCTTGTATCTATAATAATTTAATCATTTTTACAAAGTTATTAAAGATTACAAAATAACCATGTGGCTATAAAGTATTTCTATACCATGCTTAGCTTAGTTGGATGGGCAATACAGATTGTAAGCATAAATATATATTATTATTTTGTTATTTATATACCTGCTAATATTTACAACTAGCTTTAACCTTTCTTTGTGAACATTATTACCTAGAGGCATCAAATATCTCAAAGCTGACACTGTGCAAAAGGCTAGCTTCCCGTTCTCTGTTTACCCTCCTAGTAATTTCATTCATGTTCCCCTCTAATTCCATTAGAATCTATCTCCCTAGGTTTTCTTCTCTGTCAAAACCAGTTTTCAAATTTTTCCATTAATAATAAGCTTGCTGGTTGTTAAGGAACTTAAAAAAAATATTTTTTAATGTTTGCTTATTTTTGAGAGAGAGACAGATAGAGAAGGAGACACCATCTGAAGCAAGCTCCAGGCTCTGAGCGTCAGCACAGAGCCTGATGTGGGGCTCAAACTCACAGAGATCATAACCTAAGCCGAAGTTAGACGCTTAACCGATTGAGCCACCCAGGTGCTCCAAGGAACTGTCTTTTAGATCAAAACCCATCCTTCTCTACTCTGTATTGCTAGGGCTCAGATGAAGCAAAAACTATGGTAGTTGCCCATTTTTTCCAAGATGTTCCAAGACCCCCAGAGGATGCCTGAAACCCTGGATAGGACTGAATCCAAATGTACTATGTTTTATACATACATACCTACGATAAAGTTTAATTTGTAAATTAGGCACAGTAAGAGACTAGCAACAAAAATAACAAACTAAAGCAATTATAACAATATACTGTAATGAAAGTTACATAATGTGGCCTCTCACTCTCTCTATAAATACTGTACTGAACTGTACTCATCTCTTTGTAATGATGTAAGATAGTAAAATGCCTACATCACTAGATGAAGTGAGGTGAAAGACGTAAGCATTGTGACACAGCTTTAGGCTACTAGTGACCTTCTGACAATAAGTCACAAGAAAATTATCTACTTCCAGACCAAGGTTGACCACAGGTAACTGAAACCACAGAAAGTGAAACCAAAACCACAGATAATGGAGGACAAGTACTATATTTCTCCTTCGTCTGTAGAGATGACCGATAGAAGGCAGTGGAGAGAGAGAATAGAGACGTGCTTTTTCTATGCCAATTGTTCACTTCTTGCCAACAATAGCCTAGTGATAGTGTTCCTTTCTCCAGCTAGCTTCCTCACTCCCAGATACCACCAGCTGGGAAATGTCTTTCCACCAAGTTCTCAGTCCAAAATCCATGGGGCCTCTCTGACTTTCTGAGATACCAGAAGCTGCTGGATAGCTCTCCCTTCTGAGAAGCCCGAATTCTAACTTGGCAGGGCCTCTTCTGTAAGCTTCTAGGTTTGGACAACTCCAGCCTCTTTCCTTTGTTCCAGAGCCCAGAATGGTGGCTACCTACTGTAATTACTATCTCTGTGTTACTTAATGTTGTTCACATTTGGCTTTTTCTCTTTTTCAGTGTTTGTTTAAGCAATACTTTATTTTAAATTCCCTCTGTTGAAATACCTAATGTGGTTTCTGATGTCCTATCTGGATCCCAACAGATCCAAAAATGCTATAAATCACTGTTTGAAATGTTATATTCTTAGAAGTTTGGGAAATGTATCAAGAAAAAAAAAGAATGAAGAACTTTGAGCACCTTTCAGTGGATAGAGACAAGTTTATGAGGTTAGAAAGAGAAGTTTTTCCTGTCCCACTCCACCCTCAAAATAATTACATTCTACCTAGGCAGCCAGTACTGCCCACAGGCAGAAGGAATTTTCTCTTACTTAGGGGAGAGTAAGTCTTTTTGTTCTAGTCAGGCCCTCAACTGACTGGATGAGGCCCACCCACATTAGGGGAGACAATCTTCTTTACTCATTGTACCAACTTAAATGTTAATCTCATCCAAAAACATCCTTCTAGAAATATGCAGAATAATGTTTGACCACCTCTCTGTGCCGGTCAAGTCAACACATAAAATTAACTGTCATATTTGCTAATGAACTACATGACCAATTGAGATTTTGCCCACAGTCAACTCAAATAGCTGTAATTGAGGAAGAGAACTTCGGGGTAATTTAGTGTCCTTCAGAGCGTTCACCCTCCCCCCAACCCTGCCTTGTGAACTCCTCTGCATCTTTCCTGTGTAGGAGTTTTGCCCATCAGCCAGGGCTTCCTATATCTCTCTCAGCTGCTGGAAAGGCTCCTCAGTGCTTAGGTCTCTACAGATCATGAGTAAAAGTCAGTAGCAAAGCACTGAGAAAACATTTAAGAAACCAAGAAATGTCTGGGGCACCTGGGTGGCTCAGTCAGTTAAGTGTCTGACTTCAGCTCAGCTCATGTGAGTTTGAGCCCAGCATCAGGCTCTGTGCTGACAGCTAAGAGCCTGGAGCTGCTTCAGATTGTGTGTCTCCCTCTGTCTCTCTGCCCCTCCACGGTTTGCATTCTCTCTCTCTTTCTCAAAAATAAATAAACATTAAAAAAATTTTTTTAAAGAAACCAAGAAATATCTTAGAAAGAGTAGACTGAATAAGGAGGCAGAAGACCCCAAGGTAACTTTTAAAAAGAATTTTTTTTAATGGACAGTGTATTTTAAATGTGTCTTTGCATTTTCTAAGAGCTATACTAGTCCAGTTAGAGTACTTCTGGAAAAAAAATTAGACCAGGGATCAGCAATAAGGACTTCCTCTTCGTTAAGAGTTTTTTGATGACTCTTCCCTTTGTTATCTGAATCATGTCAATAGCAAGTAAAACACAGAGTCTAGTAGCACACGAAATTTTAAATTATTCAGAGACTGATTATATGGCTTGTAAATTACTGAATCGCTTTTCATATCTCACACTTCCCACATCCATTTGCATCTCCAATAAGAGTATGGCTTTGAAAAATGAAATTTATAAAATGGGATCTTTTCAATCTGAAAGAGACATAAAGGCTCACCATGCCTATTCCTTAGCTTCGTGGGTTAGCCAAGTGTCTTAAGAAGGGAAGGCAAATTAGCAAGGCACGTGAATGAGTTAGTGGGAGAGACTGAAATTAGGCAATTTGCTCCTTGTAAACTGACTTGCTTACACCTCTGAAGTGCTTCAAGAGAAGAAAATGACAATAGTAATGAAAGTAAGTTTGGAGGGTCATGTAAGGATTTTAATTTTCTGTCTTATGCCTACTCCTTCTTCTGTGGAAAACTAGAAATTGACTTTAATGGATTGTTTCTGTTTCTAGAAGAGACAGATAATGTTTCCTAGTCCCGGGTCCCAGGCCTAACTGATGTGTGTGTGTGTGTGTGTGTGTGTGTGTGTGTGTGTGTAGTTGTCCTCCAACTTTTAAAATGCTAATGCTGACAGTATTATTTTTCTTGCTTATGATTATAGCTGAAAAGCCTGAAGCATTCCCAGCTGACCTGCCACATTGACACATGTATAAAGGTCCTTTCAGAGCGATGATGTCCCTTGACTCAAGCACTGTCACTGACTAAGGCTGATATCACTTGGTCATTTTCGACCAGTGTCTCCACAACACCCACAGCTAGGCAGCAGGCCTTTAAAGGGGATTTTTTCAGTACTATTGAAATCTGGAACATAACTTCTCAGTTTTCTCTGGCCATGCCCCTTATGCTTCAGATGTGTTTAAAGAGAAGAAAACTGGAGAAAGAACAAAGAAGAAAAGCAGGAAGTCCACAATGAAGGCATTTGACCCTGCTTCTAAGAAGAGTTGGAGGGGTGTCTGGATGACTCAGTCAGTTAAGTGTCTGACTTCAGCTGAGGTCATGATCTCACGTCCATGAGTTTGAGCCCCAAACCAGGCTCTGTGCTGACAGCTCAGAGCCTGGAGCTTGCTTCAGATTCTGTGTCTTCCTCTCCCTCTGCTTCTCCCCCTTCACACTCTGTCTCTGAAAAATGAATAAACTTTAAGAAAAAAATTTTTTTAAAGAAGAGTTGGAAATTAATACTGTAATAGGTACACTGAATCTGGGTGGCTTCCTTTTGAGATGCAAGTATGGTAAAATCTTGGATTGCGAGTAACTTGTTCTGCAAGTGTTCTGAAAGATGAGCAAACATTTCTAATAAATTTTAACTTGATAAACGAGCAATTTCTTGCAATACGAGTAGTGCGTGATGATGAACATCACATGATCACAACTGAGCCAATGGTTCTTCTCTCTCTCTCTCTCTCTCTCTCTGCGGGGTTGTGGGTGATCGTCTCCCATGGTCAGATGCTCAGTCTCAGGCCACAGTGTTTGGCAGAAATCAGTGATTTTTCAGAACGTTGGAAGATGCCCACAACTGGCACTGGTGTATTTTTTGTCACTTCAAAGCACCTATGCACGGTCCTTTGCTTTTCCATACAAGAATAAGCCTAGTAATGTTTTGCTTCATTCCAGGTCAGGCTCCTGACAGATACAGACCCTTTCTTCTGCTGCCTTATTGCTGGTTACATTAAATAGAATATATGCAGGAGTTTATTAATACTGTACTGAAGTCAACATTGTGCGAGCATATACAATGGCTCCCATGCAGAAAAAGATTTCATTGAGCCAATAGATAGCAGTGATTCTGGGGCCCCTGGGTGGCTCAATCGGTTAAGTGTCCAACTTTGGCTCAGGTCATGATCTCATGGTTCGTGAGTTCAAGCCCCACATAGGGCTCTGTGCTGACAGCTCAGAGCCTGGAGGCTGCTTCAGATTCTGTGTCTCCCTCTCTTTTCCCCTCCCCCACTTGTGCTCTGTCTCTCTCTCAAAAATAAACATTTTTAAAAACACTTTTAAATAAATAAAAATAAAAATAGATAGCAGTGACTCCATGAGTGATAGTGAAAGTCATCCTACACAATAACCCTCCCTTCTTGTCTCCCTCACACCAGCCATGAAGGCTTTCATAGGTAAGTATAAGTTAATTTATTTATTTTTCTTTATATTTTGAATTTTCTTTATTATTTATTGTATTACAGTATTGTAATCGTTTTTATATGAATACTTTTGGGTTGTAGAATGAATCTTCCGAGTTTCCGTTATTTCTTCTGGGGAAATTCACTCTGATATACAAGTGCTTTGAATTACAAGCATGTTTCTAGAATGAATTATGTTCGCACACCAAGGTTTTACTGTATTTGGAAATATTATCCTGATTAAAATCAGTTCATAACTACCCGTATCCTCTAAGCAAAATGCCAAACAAGGTGCTTTCTGATTTTACCTGATGATTTATACAGAATCGTTTCTCAGTGCATTTGCCCAGCACCACCCTGCTACCTCAAAACACTGAATCCTACAACAGAGCGGCATTAAAACACTTTACCTTTTCCTCTTCCCGTACCTTTCCACATACCTCTGCTTGGAACACCTTCCCCCTCTACATCCCTTGCTACCACAGCCCCCTAAACTCAGCTCCAGTGTTCTCTCCTGCAGGAAGATTTCTTCCTTCTGGCTTGTTCTGGGGAATCTGCAGTAGCTGGGCTTTATGATGGCCCACAATGATCTTGCCTCCTGTGATCTCCTCCTAAGCTGAATAAAGTTGAACTGTGTAACCTATAAGAAATTGTCAAATTTGTGACTTTTGAGGCTAGCTCATAATAAAACCAGTAAATCCTTCCTTGCTCTTTTTCATCACTTACTCTGGCCAAAGCCTACTGCCACATCTTGAAATCAAGGTCAATGTGGTGAGGACTTGTGCCAACAGCTGGAGCCAACTTGCCAGCTACGTGACTGAGCCATCAGAGCAGCATTTCCTGTAGCCCTAGCTGCCCCTTCAAACTGATGGGGTTTTGGAGTGGTGGTGGTCCGGAGTCAACAGCCAAGAAAGAATTCTTGAGACGTCTTTGGAGCAAAAAGTTGATTTTATTAAAGCACGGGGACTGCACTGGGGTTGTGAAGAGTGTCTGGTTATACACCATGGAGTTGGGGGAGGTAAAGACAAAAGGGAGGCCTCCAAAAGGGGTTTTCATATGCAAAGGAGACTCTTAAAGATGCCTAGCTGTTGTCAAGCTAAGGTTGTTTTTCCCTCCAGGAAAGCATTAACATTAAGACCCTAGGGAGTTCCTGGAGAAATGTTATACTCTGCCTGCCTCAAGTATTTGTCAATGGGCTGCATGTTATGAGGAAATGTAATTTTCTCTGCCATTTCCTTTTGTCTTTGCTGCCCATATCACTATGGAGATCAGGGTGATGTTGGGACCATAGGTTTCTGGAGATCAGGCTATTGATAAGATTGCCTTTTTCTTATAATTTACGAAGACATTTGTAAACTGATGGAGACTCATGTCCTGCATGACTGTGATCTCTATCAGTTAACCATGTGTTTTCTTTCCTTTCCTTTGTCTTTGGGCAGCCAGGAGTGCCAAAGGAGTGTCACACACATCCCACCTGAGGGGGTGGTGTCTACTTGGTGTCAGCTTGCTTTATGCTCCCTCATCAAAATGACTGCATCCTGGCTGACACCTTGACTATAACCTAGGAGATCCCAAGCCAGAATCATTCCACGAAGCTACTCCCAAATTCCTGACTCATAGAAGCTGTGTAAGATAATACTTATTGTTGTTTTAAGCCTCTATGTTTTGGAGTAATTTGTTATGCGGCAATAAAAACAAGGTCCCTCTCCTATACTTTTCCACAGTACCCTGTGTTTCTCTCCATCAAAGCCTATTCCCCATTGTCTATTTACTTGTCGGTCTCTTCCACTATGCTGAGGCCATCTTGAGAGCAGAGCCTTCGCATTTCATCTTCTTCTCAAGTTCCAGTCTAGCAGGGCAGTGAAGCGGGGGTCTGTGGTTGAGAGGCCATAGGTTGATAACTGGCACATCCAACTAGAAAGCAGCCTTTTTCTATTTTATCCATCTCCAGGAATGTTTCTTTCAGACTCTCACAAAGTCACTCGATGGACCTGGTGGTTTGTTGGGGTCATGGAAACATGGTTTGAGATACCTACCTAGTGTTCAAGAGTTGTTCTTAGCTTGGTTTGCTCTCAACAACTGTCCCGCTCAGATGGCTGCTTCTCAGAGACAAATTTGTATTATTATAATCTCTTAGTTATTTGTATTGGCCATGCCTTCAAACTGAATGTAGTAGCCTTCTGGCACTCCTTCGTGTCTCACATTTGACTGGGTTCACCTATATGGCCATTGATGTCCTATCCTGGTGACTTCCTTTCCCATGTCACAGTAGCCTATATCCTCTGAGTATTATGTCAGTAGAATACCTAGACATCTTGTTATTACAAATGTGGGCCTTGAAATTGATGTTATGTCCATCAAGTAAGAGTGACAGATGAAAGATGAAACTTCTCTTAACACCGAATCTGATGAGGATACAGGACTTTTGTCATTTTGAGGCTGACTGGCTCTTATAAGCAGTTTGGCTTATAATATCTGTCAGAGAGGAGTAATGTTATGTGACATCAAATCACAATAGCATCTCTACTAATAAGGATATAATAGTAATAGATAATTGCATTGAGTTACACAGCATGAAGCTATGACTTATCATCTCTTCCTATTTGTATTATTTCTCTATAAAATGAAATGATAGCATTGCTATAAACACCTCGCAGTCTCTGTTTATCCTGCTGCTCTGAAGAAATACGCTAATTATATGTTGAAGGAAAAGTTCTGTTTCTAATGTATTAAGGGCAGAATCAATGTCAGTTAGTTCAGTCAACATTTATTAAGTCTGGGGAAGCTACAAAGAAAGAAGAACATATTATAACCTTGCCCTAAAGTAACATACAATCTAATATTTCCTGTCATGGCTTTCTGTTGGATTCTGTATTCTGCACTTTTTTTTTACATTATTTCTCCTTTTTTCTATGATACTTTGATATTAAATGAAAGAAGAACACTGGAGAGCTGCACCATAAGACTATCCAGAGTTTGTTGAGCATTACTATAAAAAACCATCTCCTTTATCTTGAGATGTACATCCTCATTTACTAAAGAAACTTGGAAAAGGTAAACAGTTGGAAAGTAAATTTAAATCTAGTTCTATTAAAATGTCTTTGGTAAGCAATTCTTTATATGCTAGGAAAGTGTCACACAAAACAAAAATCTATAGAAAAGCTTTGAGTGTTTCGCTATATTTCTTGGAGAAATACAGAAAAAAATAAGATTTGCAAGCAAATAAGATGTACTGGGCCTAATAACCATTACTTTTAAGGAAAGAAACACAGACAGCTACTGTAAATCAAATTTACTCACCAATGATGTCTTTCTACAGAATTTTTAAAATAAGCTTGGTTAGTACTAATCCAAAGAACGTAGGAATGATGCCATTGATAAAGAAAAGGGGTCAGAGGTATAACAACAATAGTAAGAATTATAATTAATATGAACATTCCCTGAATTCTTTTGGTGAGCCAGGTACTGTTCTAAGCCTCTAGGTAGTATATTCAGTCAGAATTCCCTATAGAAACAGAACTAATGTGATGACAGATAAATAGGTAGGGAGGGAAGTAGGAAGGTAGGTAGGTAGAATGGTATGTAGGTAGATAGGTAGAGATTATTCTAGGCATTAGCTCACATAATTAATGAGGCTAAGAAGTCCCATGCTCTGCTGTCTGCAAGTTGGAGACCCAGAAAAGCTGGTGGTATAGTTCAGTCCTCATCTGGAAACCTCAGAACCCAGAGAGCCAATGTCTGAGGTAAGGAGGAACTAGATCTCAGCTCAAGCAGAGTGAATTTGCCCTTCTACCACCTTTTCATTCTATTCAGGCTCCCAACATATTGGATGATGTCTACCCACACTGGTGAGGGTGATTTTCTTTATTCAGCCTACCCATTTAAATGCCAGTCTCTTTTAGAAAACCCTATGGACACACACAGAAATAATGTGTTACCAGTTATCTGGGCATCCCTGAACCAGGTTAAGTAGACATAAAATTAACCATCACAGGCAGGTACTGTTATTATCAGCCAGTCTGACTCCCCTTTTAACCATTGCTCTTCTGCTTATTTCCCTAGTTGAGAATAGACACACTTTAACATGTGTTAACATATTACAGAACAACATGGTCACTGAATAAGTGGAAATTAAAATAAAACAAACATTTTTTTAGGAGACTCTGATGTGCCTAAGCACCATGGTAGGTGATTTGACATACACTGACTTGTTCAAATTTATCCCCAGTCTTGTCAGTAGTAAGCAGTACCTGGCATCTTTATTTTCACCCTTTGTTAATTCTGTCTTCTGATGACAGTATCAATACTGGGGGAGTAAAACAGATGTTTTAGAAACCCCTGAAGAACACATATTTTGGTACAGCAATTCAGAGTGGTTTGGGGTGAAGCAGAGGAGAAGGCTCTCAAAGAAGAAATGCAGTTTTCTTAAGAATCATTTGGTTGTAAGGGCACCTGGGTGGCTCAGTCAGTTGAGCATCTGACTTCAACTCAGATCATGATCTCAGGGTTTGTGAGTTCGAGCCCTGCATCGGGCTCACTGTTGTCAGCACAGAGCCTGCTTCGGATCCTGTGTCCCCCTCTCTCTGCCCCTCCCCTGCTTGTTCTCTCTCAAAAATAAATAAAAATTTAAAAAGTTATTTGGTTGTGTATTGCAGAAACCCACTCAAACATGGTTAAGAAAAATAAAAACGGTTTTAGTAGGAAGCCACAGGGTTCTGCCATGGAACTCTATTGCAAGAAGTACATTGAGCTTTCCTGCAGATAAGAATTGGGGAGTAAAATATTGGTAACAGAATTGCACTTTCTTTCTCACCAAGGGTCCCTCACAACTTCACTGCTCCCTACAGTGGTTTTCTCTCAGCCTACTGCCCTCTTCACCTCACTCAGGTGTCCTGGGCCACTCAGACCCTAAGAACAGTCCAACAGCCTCAGGAGAAAGGAAATGCTTGGCCCAGCCTTTGGATGATCCACTCTTACATCCAACCATCTATAACCTGAAAGAGAGAGACAGTCAGAGTCTAACATAAGTATAAATGTGGGGCTATAATGGTTTAACCTCGGGCTGATGAGTGTATGGCGGCAGAGGAGGAGCTGAAGGTTTTGCAAGCAAATTAACCAACATCTATTCTACATGAGTACTAGAAGGACATTACTGCTATACTACTTACCAGGGGGACTTGAGTCAAATACTTGACCTCCGTGCACTTCAATGTCCTCATTTGTTAAATGCAGATAGTAAGTTTTTTTGTGAGGATTATATGATTTAATTTACATGACGCTGCTTATATGCAATACATTTTACCTATCATTATTATTATTTATTGTTATTTCTGGAGTCAACTCCCAACACCTGTAAGTTCAATATCTAGAGATTCAACATGAATCAGCACACTCCTTCTTTCACTGGATGTTTCTCCTTTCCTACATGAAAATCTGTATTCCATAGATTTGGGGGGTAAAAATACAGAAAAGTTCCAGAATAAGAGAAAATGAGAAGTTCAGCTCTTTTTTTTTTTAATTTTTTTAAATGTTTATTTACTTTTGAAAGAGAGACAGAGACAGAGAGACAGAGGATGAGCGGGGGAAGGGCAGAGAGAGGGGGACACCGAATTTGAGGCAGACTCCAGGCTCCAAGCTGTCAGCACGAGGGGCTCGAACCCACAAACCATGAGATCATGACCTGAGCCAAAGTGGGCGCTTAACCAACTGAGCCACCCAGGAGCCCTGAGGTTCAGCTCTTTTTAAAAACACATCATTTTAAGTCAGTTAGACTTCTTCTGCATCCTTTAGGCATACAGTTCCACTAAAAATTTTTGTGGTTGAGGGGTGCCTGAGTGGCTCAGTCAGTTAAGCCTACAACTCTTGATTTTGGCTCAGGTCATGATATCACAGTTGGTGAGACTGAGCCGCTCGTCAGGCTCTGCACTGACAGTGTGGAGCCTGCTTGGGATTCTCTCCCTGGCTCTCTGCCCCTCCCCCAGTCGTATGAGTGTACACACTCTCTCTGTCAAAGATAAATAAATAAACTTGAAAAAAATTTGTGGTTGATAAATATGAAAAGTTTTTAGATTCCAAGGAATCTTGGGCAGCTTTTTACAGCAATTGGCTGAACTGCTGTGATGGGACTGGCCAGTCAATTGGTTCCAGCAACCAATTCCTCTGGCTTTCCATGTAATTGACTGCTGGCTTGACCACTGTAGGGAAAACTCTCTGCAGTGTGTCATTTTTGAACACAGCAAAACCAAGTGACCCATTAATTTAGGTTGCAACGAAAGAAATTTGGTTCTGTTACGAGCTGGTTTTAAATAAGCTGCCCCACTTTAAATACTAGAGGCTTTCTTTTCAAGTCTTTATTATTTGGAGATATTTTGTGATTTCTGATGTAGATAAAATTTTGGCACTATTCTCTAACCCATGAAACAATCTCCCCTCCATTTCTAAGCTTCTGTGTAACAGACTTGACAATTCTAATTCCAGTCAGTTTCTTAATTCTTATTCTTTCTCTTACATTGTACACTCTGTTTTAAGAATTTAGATAACTTCCTGGTTTGTTCTATAAAAGGGAAAACTTCTTTTTTTTTTCCTTTGCTAGATTGGTGTCTTTGCCCCTCCACCTCCCTGAATTAACTTATCATTCACTTTGTACTGCCTTCTCACTGTCAAAAAAAAAAAAAAACCAACTATTTTTTTTAGTCATTTCCCTCTGTACTGTCACTTCAGATTCACAGTTGCTAAGTGTTCCAGGAGCCCACCAGAGGGACTTTCTCATGGTGTGATTTGCAAACTTTGAAATAACACCCACCAGCAGAAGCACCATATGCTATGGAGTTACACAGTAAACTGACAGGAGCATCTCATTTGTCATTTGAAATTCAGAAAATGTCAGCAATTTTCATACCCAGCAATTGCCTAAATGCCTCTCTGGTTAGCAAAGAGTAACATTTACTATAAATGTACATGAAAATATGGAATTTTATATTGTGGTTCTAAGGGAACAATAATGGCACAGCCAGTATTAAGACCTATGCAACCCAATGAGCATATGGACAGACATATCAAATTTCTACACTCATTTTATATCATGTACGTGCATCTCTAGGTGAATGGCTTTATCTATAAGGTTTATAGCATTTGTCTTATTCACATTCTATAACATTGGTGATTCAAATGTGCCTTTTTATGATAAAATGTAATACCAAAGAATATTTTTTAATCCATTGAAGGCAAATTTCACATAAACCACATGATATTCCCTTTGTGATTAAGCAGAATTTTCATCCAGCTGCCCTTAGCTACAACAAAGCCAAGAGAGAAAACTACTTGGCAATTCTTCTTAATTAAGGGATGTTAATTACTGCTAAATACTACATACTTTTGATGTTATAAAGGTTCATCTAAATCAATGTTATTACAGTATTAAAGAAATTAATAATGATTTCAAATCTAGCAAGTGTAGCCAAACTACCCATTAGTGTGTACCCATTCATATTTTTAAACGACTTCACAGTGAAATTTCTGAACTTGTATCGTATAAAGACTGAATGTCCACGGCTTTGCACATTTAGCACATCTTTTATACATTAAACATAGTACATGATGGCATGTCCTCCTCATACCTAAATACTGATAACATGATAGATTCAGAGTCAGAGATCATAGGAAGATGAAGAATGGAACATAAAACTCTAGGTGTTTCCTTCACTCTGAACTCTCCTTTCGCCAGAATGGCCTTCTTGGAATAAAGAATGTTAGACTGAGTTCTCCAGTATCTGTAGAGCAGTAGATCACGACAAGTAGGAACAGAAAAAGTAACAGTTACTGAGCCCTAAGCCCCAGAAGTTTCCTTATTTAATACAATAATGATTTGGGGTCAGTATAAATACCCCTTATTCAGAGGCTCAGAAGTGAAAATTCCCAAGTTTCTCCAATTAAGTGATAGCCGTAAAGTCCAGTCTCTCTGAACTCAATTCACCAGTTTTGCCCACTAAATTATGCTCTCCGTCATGTAAAGGAAATCTGAAAACCTCATTTTGCATTTTGAGCCAATATTCCCTTATCACCTGTCCACAAGTCCTGCTGTGTTTGAGTTTTGGCTCAAGAGTTGACTTGTAAAGGTAGAACAACAGACTTCGCCCCAACCTTGATGGAAATAGTAGCCTAGAGAAGTCACTCCATACATTTGAGCCCCAATTTCCTCACCTAAAAATGAGTAGCAACTCCCAGTCCCTCCTGGAATTGTGATATGATCAAATAAGGTCATGTATTAGGAAAGAAAGTATTTAGAAAAATATAAAACACACTGCAAGGTAGGGTACTTCGGCCAAGTGCTACAAGGGAGAATGAGTAGAAAGGGTGAACCATTTGGACTTTTTATGACCCACACAGTGATCATTATTTTTAGATTTCTAAAGTCCGCCAATCGTTATGGGCAGTTGCATAGCAGAGTTATTACAGTACTGAATTGTTAGGAATGTGAGTTCTGGGATCAGACAAACAAACCAGAGCTCAAAACCCAGCTCCTCCCATTTCTGTTTATTTGAGCTTACATATGTTATTTCTTCTCCCATCATCACTACCTCATCTGAAAATAAAAAAGTAAGTATTACTTCAAACCCAGGGCCAACTTCATAAACCTGCAACCTGGGCACTAACACAGAAGGGCCCAATACTTGGTTTAGCGCTCTGCTGTCACTAACTTGAAATTCTTAATCATTTTATCTTTGCCTTTGTGCTTTGTAAGTGAAGTGCAATGTGACAGTTGGAGCCTGCACGTGGGCAGAGGAGATATGATATGTACAGCGTATGTGCCTGCGTGAATTCCTTGTTTGGTCCACAAGCACATGACGTTCAGGATGCCCCAGGAGCACAGGGTTCCAGTGGACCCACCATGAATGGGAGTTCAGTGAGATTCAAAGCAAGAATAAGATAAGTGTGTTAGGTCTATAACTGGATAAATGGATATTTTTAAGGAAAAATACCTTTGAGGAAAGAATACCTTTCCTTTCTGAACCAGAACTGGTTTGAAATTAAAAAAAAAAACAAAAAACAAAAAACAAAAAACAGATGTTCTTGTCACAAGAAAAAAAAACTGTAATTACGTATGGTGAAGGATGTTACCTAGACTTATTGTGGTGATCATTTCACAATATATACAAATATAGAATCATATGTTATACATCTGAAACTAATATAGTGTTATATGTCAATTACACCTCAATTAAAGAAAAGAAGGCAGGGCATACAAAAAACAGGAACAACCAAGGAACCCTATCATATCTTTCCTTGCCTGGATGTCACTTTCCTGTGTTAGGCAACCACTTATGCTGAAAATTATAAGGCTAAGGAAAGGGAAAGATAGAGCAGCTCATAATTCCTCTTCTTTCAGCCCTTCGTTACTCAACAGTAAACCAAATATGGAGAGTGTTGGTAGGATGTACACATCTCAAGAAGTGAAATAACAACACTTGAACTAGTTTTGCACAGCATTCTACTATTCTGATAAGAACAAAAACAGTAAAATAAAAGATAATACAACAAAATCCATAGGCAATACAAGTTGTGTAATTTTGGTGGTTCCGCATATGAGTTAAATATTCTCTTGTTTTAGAGAGAGAGAGAGAGAGAGAGAGAGAGAAGAAGCGGGGGAGAGGGAATGGGGAAGGAGAGAGAGAGAGAGAGAGAATCTCAGAAAGTCTCCATACTCAGCACAGAGCCTGACACAGGGCTCAACCCCACAAATCTGGAATCATGACCTCAGCTGAAATCAAGAGTCAGACGCTCAGCCGACTGAGCCACCCAGGCACCCCAAGTGTTAAACATTCTTATGTTTGCACTTAAAATTGGCACACATAAATATGAAGATAAATGGTATATTTATGCTATTAATTAATAAATATTTTTAGCCACAGTGACATTCTGTAGCAAAGGAAAGAATACCATGACCAAGTCAGGAAGAGACCATGGAAAAAAAGGATAAAGCTTTATATTTTAGTGCCTTTTTGAATAAAGGACTCCCAATTTCATTTTACACTCAGTTCCACAAATTGTGTAGCCATCCCTGCACTTAGCATTTGTGATTGTGAAACCACAAATTGTGATCATGTATTTAATACATACTCCTTACCCATTAGAAGTTGGCGACTAAAGTTGTAATCATCCCTGAAGTTTTATGCTGTTAAAAGTGTAAACGAGATGCAGTAGAGGGTTCAGGTTAAGAATGTATGCTCTAGGGTCTCCTGGGTGGCTCAGTTGGTTAAACGTCTGATGACTTCAGCTCACGAGTTTGAGCCCCGCGTTGGGCTCTGTGCTGATGACTCAGAGCCTGGAGCTTGCTTTAGATTTTGTTTCTCCCTCTCTCTCTCTGCCCCTCCCTTGCTTGTACTCTGCCTCTTGTCTCTCAAAAATAAATAATCATTAAAAAAAATTTTTTTAAGAATGCATGCTCTAAATATTGTCATAACTTTGGTGACAGATGGTAACATAGACTTATTGTGAGGATCATTTCATAACGTATAAGAATATCGAATCACTACAAGGTACACCTGAAACTAATAAGATATTGCATGTCATTAACAAATAATCACAATAAAAATAATTCACGCTCTAGAGTTACCCTACTTGTGTATAGGTTAAAAATCATGTTCTACTTTTAGCTGTGTGATCTTGGGCAAGTCACTTAACTATTCTGGGCCTCAGAAAATGACAGTGCAGACATCACAGGGTTGTTGTAGAGAATCAGTGGGTCAGTGAGCATAGAATAATGCTTACTGAACATGTAAGTGTTCATTAAAATTTTGCAACTATTTTGTTGCTGTTGCTGTTGCTCCTGCTGTTGGGATACAGAAGAGGGAGAAATGAATTCAGTCTTGTGGAAATTAAGGGAAGCTTTACAGAAGACATATTTGAGCTTTCCTTTATGAACTTTACATTCATAAGTAAAACAAATAGAAATGAAAGGTCAGCCACATAAACAACTTGAAAGGGTCTACGCTACTTACTGACTTTGATGGCCACACCACATTAATCAGAGTCATCTCCGAACTTTCAAACAACTTTTGTAGAACTATTTAGGCTAGCATGCTATTCTTTCTACGTGTTGATTTATGCTCTTAGGAAGACCATTATATAAAAAAATAAAACTCTTTAAAAACACATAGTTGTCAGAAACAATCCAAGATTCCCTCACTGGAAGACTGCATAAGAGAACCTCTTAGCAGAATAAAATTGCTCCTAATGTACAGGCGTACACGGGAATCAATCAGCCCTTCCCGCAGCTCTTGTCTGTTCATTTTATACAGTTGCCCAGTTTGACAAGAAATCCAGAGAAGGGCTGAGGAGTGTTGTCAGCATAAAGATGGGAGAGAAGTGATGTACTAGGCTAATAAAAGGACTCACAAAGGTCCCCGAAGTCATAAATCCTTCTTGCGGCTTTTAAAATCTGTTTCCTTTGTAGGATTTCGATGATGGAGCTTTGACAGAGTGCCCTTTCTATCCTCTCCCCTGCATGTCGAACCGAGCTAAGTGCGTGGAGAGAAGACAAAATGCAATATAACTTCCTACCTTAACTCTTTTGCTCTTCTTCCATGAGGGTATGTTGCAGCCTTGCTGATGGAGACCAGAGCAGTGTTGCCCGGCTACACTGCCCTCCCTGTAAACTCATGACTGCTCCCTTCCCACATGCACTTAGAGAATGACCTGATTCTCTTATGCATCAGTAAACCCCGACACTAATCCATAGCACTTTCCTTAAGTGGGTAGGTTTCTTTTTGGTTTTAAGTCAGATTCTTCAGGTGGATCAGGCATGGAAACATTGCAAATCATGCATTGGGTTTTGACTTACCCCAACATATGAGCAGTGTCCAGGGATTCCACAAACAGGTCATCTTTGAACACGAACAACGACAACAGTGTTGGAGGAGGTCCTTGAAGGGGACGTGATCTCTGGCTGACCTGGGAGCTGGACCTGGGAAGTTAGAGGCTCCCCACCCCTTCTCTGTCTTTGGAATGTTTGTTCCGCCCACCATTCCCAGAGCCTGAGCAGGTTCAAGGATGCAACCTTGAGAGTAAGATGTTGCTGAGTCCACCTGAGCCACTTATGTGACTGAGCCTCATTAAGGTCTCCATGTAAAGTTAAGATTCTGAAAGTTGGGTGTGGAGATTTACTTGTCTTGCAGCCACTGGATGCAAGGCTTCTGTGTAAATTCCCTTGCTTATTATTAAAACTGCCACTTAGCAATCAGGAATGGTCTGCCTCTTTGATCTCTCCTTGCCCTCCAGGTCTGGGTCCAGTTTGATTTCCCTCTGGGGAATTCCTGAGGTTGCCAACAAACACACAGCTTCCATTTTTCTATATTTGGGATAATCCGCTTTCCTGCACTTGGAAAATACAACCCATGTTTATATTAATTAAGGTAAAATGCAATTAGGAAAATAACTTGGTAAATGTCATTATAAAAATGTACTATCTAAAAGAAAATACTAACGTATTTTTTTAAGTTTATTTATTTATTTTGAGAGAGAGAGAGAGAGAGAACACAAGTGGGGGAGGGACAGAGAGAGACTCCCAAGCAGGCTCTGCACTGTCACTGCAGAGCCTAATGCGGGGCTTGAACTCACAAACTGTAAGATCATGACCTGAGCCAAAGTCGGATGCTTAACAAGCTGAGCCAACCAGGTGCCCCGCTAATGTATTTTTATGGGTGGCATTATTATTTACTCATCCATTAGTTTTCCTTATACAGAATAAGTATTTCAATTGCTGATGATATATAGGAACATAAATGTGCTCCACACAATGAAGATATTTAAAACAAAACCAACAAAAATCTACCCTTAAAAAATAAATCTGCAGGGCACCTCGGTGGCTCAGTCAGTTGAGCATTCAATTTGGGCTCAGGTCATGATCTCAAAGTTTGTGAACTTGAGCCCCACATCGGGCTCACTGCTGTCAGCATAGAGCCTGTTTCAGATTCTCTGTCTCCCTCTCTCTGCTCCTCCCCTGCTTGCTCTCTGTCTCTCAAAAATAAACAAAGCATGCTTAAAATGTTTAAATAAATGAATCTAGGGGCACCTGGGTGGCTCAGTCAGTTGAACGACCAACTCTTGATTTCGTCTCAGGTCATGATCCCAGGGTCATGAGATCGAGTCCCACATCAGGCTCCACACTAAGCGTGGAGCTTTCTTGAGATTCTTTCTCTCTCTCTTTCTCTCTCTCTCTCTCTCTCTCTCTCTCTCTCTCTCCCCCTCCCTCCCACCCTCCCTCCCTCTCTCCATCCCTCCCTCCCCCTTTCCCCCACTCCTTCTCTAAAAAAATAAAATAATAAATAAATAATAAATAAATAAATGTTTTCCCTTCAAATAACTATTACAAGCAGTATATTTATTCCAATTCTGCCGTCAGTACCCTGAATGTGAGGGTGTGTTTCACTGTGTCTCACTTTCCTCTATCAAGAGACAGGTCCCATCAGGGTGGGTCCCAGAGAGAAGGCACGGAGCAGAGCCATAGCTCAACCAACTCTAGTGAGAGCCAAGACATGAACCTTCTGTACCTGAGAGGAGCATTCCTTCAGCAACTGTGAGTCAGTGCAGCATTCAGAGCCATAGGATAAATCCAGTCCCACCACCTTATAGCCATTTCTCAACCTTTATTTTCCTGTTGTGGCTTAAACCTACATGTCATTCACTACATGGCAGTCATCGGTACCAAATGAGTTGGGTCCATTTTTAACAAGTTGACTTTGCTCCGAGAGGACAAGAATTACTGCCACTGAGTCTTTACTGCGCTTGGGGATGACGGGCGCACTGGATGATGTGTAGCCCTGTACCTTGGGGTTGGGCAGGATAATTGCTCCTGGCATCAGGCTGGACCAAGAGAGTTTTCACCTGGAGCTACCGAGAGCATCTCAGACAAAAAAAAAAAAAAAAAAAAAAAAAAAAAAAATCAAGATTCTGGTCAAGAAGAAAAGTGAGGGTTGCAGCTAAGACTGTGGAGCTAATTGTCGTGCCTGAATTATAAGATGAGTAAGAAGAGACCCAAGATAAGGAGCCTAAGACTTAAGACAATAAAATGGTGAGAGAATATTTGAAGCATACTTTTTATATGGAGCCACAGAATCCCGAAGATATTCAAACGAATGTTCCTGAGGCTCTGAAGGCAATTCCAACACAACAATTCCAAAAATGTTTTCATCAGTGACAAAGTGACATGGAGGTAAGTATATAAACATCCCTAGATGCCTACTTTGGAGAAAAAAGCACCTATTTGGGTGTGTGGATTCTGGCATATTTGTTAAACATCACACATATTACTTGAGAGTGACTCTTTAAATATGCAATATGTTCAGATGCAGGAAAAAAAACCAACCTGGAACACTGGTGTGTTTTATTTCTTTATTGCTAGAGGTCCTATCTTTTTCTTTGTTGTTTTTTTCAAAACACAGCCTTCTTATTTGAAAATATTTATGTGTGTATGAGAGGATAGGAGATTTTTGTACATTGTTCTTTGAAACTTTTTTCCCCTACATTACTGCATTCTCACACATCTTTTTCCATGGGGCAGAATGACTCTGTTTTTCTTTATAACTATCAGTTCACAAATCCACAGGGACTCTACATGGCACGGCTTATGATAACTTTCCAGTTCTGAAAGATTTGGGGGAAAACTATATTAACTTTATATCAGCAGATGAAGCAACCCAACTTTATTTGAAACCTTTATCAGTCTGACCCCATAAGGAGACCTACCGTGGTTTACCAGGTGGCAGTAGGTCTGGTGACATATCTGACGACGGTGAGTCAAGTTACAGTCTGGATTTCACCATTTCTCTTTGAGATTTGGACTAAGTCTCTTGGCCTCCTGAAATTTCAGTTTCTTTTCCCAGTGCTTCCCACCCACTTCACAAAGACGTGATGAATATTAACTTCAAAGGGCTTTGAGTGCTCCTGAAGAAAGACATGCCCCCAAATCCAAGGCATTAGGTAATCTGAAAGGCTCCACTTCATGATTATCATGTACGTAATCAGGAGGATTTTACCAAGAGAGCAGTTACTTTATGCTAAATCCAGCTAGATTATAATAGTGATAATAAAATGCGCAGAAAAGGCAGAAACTACTGTATGTCCTAAAGGTGTAGGCAAGATAGCACTTCAACTGGGGTGTGAATAAAAGTAAACCAATAAGCAAACTGTAGGAGGCACTTTACACTGTTGATGTGCCTGATTTTTGGTTATTGTCATCCCCATTTGATTGAGGACACAGGGTTAGTGCAGAGGACAAAAATCTGACAAAATGCTCAATACTATTGGTCACCAGAGCAACGCAAATTAAACCCCAATGAATTAAGTACACACCCAGTTGAATGGATAAAAGTAAAAAGATCACTGTTACCAAAGACTGGTGGAGAGGTAAAGCAATCAGAACACAAATAAATTGCTGGTGGGAATGTTTAATGGTACAACTGCTCTGGAAATGGGTGTGGGGTTTCTTATAAAATTAAATCTAACCTATACAATGACCCCACAATTCCACTTCTAAGTATTTACTCAATAAAAATGAAAATGTATGTCCACAAAAAGACTTGTTGTACAAGAAAGTTCATAGCAAATTTATTCATAAAAGTTTACACTGGAGGGGTGTCTGGGTGGCTCAGTCGGTTAAGCATTCGACTTCGCTCAGGTCACGATCTCGCAGTTCATGGGTTTGAGCCCCGGGTCAGGATCAGTGCTGACAGCTCAGAGCCCAGAGACTGCTTCAGATTCTGTGTCTCCCTCTGTCTGTGTCCCTCCTGGGCCTGTACTCTGTCTCTCTCTCTCACTCTCTCTCAAAAATGAATAAACATTAAAAAAATATTTTTTTAAGTTTACACTGGAAATAACCCAAATGTCCATCCACAGGTGAATAAATTGTGGTACAGTCATACAATTGAATACTATTGCTCAATAGAAAGAAGGAAACTCCTAATACAGCAACAATATGGATTTATCTCACAGACATTATCTTTTGTGAATGAAACCAGATAACAGAGCCTATCATCAGCTTGGCAATAACCATTCTGCTATTATATCCACAAAGATTGGTTCTCCTTTCGATAGCATATTTATTGTCTCACCACACACACATGCATGTACACGCACACACACAATCTGTGGCATGCAAGAATATAAAGTCATTACATTAAGGTTAAATCCATAAAAATAATTTTAAAGTTTTGAGTGGTTTGTATATGTGGTACGTGTTTTATATGCATTGTATCATTTAATGGATATGTTACTATTATTATCCCCATTTTATAGACAAGGAAACTGAGGGTTAGCACAGGCAACTGCTATCACATGGCTGAAAATGAAGAGTTGGGACTCACACTTGTAGAGTCTAAATGTGATGTCTCTCCCAATCAGATCAGATGGGGGCCCCCAAATGTGGGGGTAGGAGCCAATAGCATGGCCTTGCAAAAAGAATTCACCTGAGGCAGAGCCAAGGAGATAGAAATGTATTGAATACGCCACAAGGGAGCAGTAGGCAGGACAGCAGAGACACTGTCTGCAAGGAGGCAGTGGGTGGGGACTGTCCTTAAAGACAAAGGGTGAGGAGATGTGGGGATGTATGGAATGTTCCCTTTTTTGGTAACTGTGCCTGGTTGTAACTAACCTGATGGTTAGTGCCTATGAATATTCTGAAGTGGGTCGCCTGATGGACCAGTCTGTATTCAGCCAGGGGGTCACCGTGGGCCTTTTGCCTTGATCAAGCTTCCATTGCTCAAGCCTGTTCTCTAAAATTAGCCTCTACAACACTCACATCCATCTCAGTCAAAGACTATAGGAAAAACAGTGCCCTCAGCTGGTCCTCAATGTTAAGTGCTACCCTTGTTTTTACAAAATACGAAACCTAATCTATCAGCACTTACTAACCTATGGTGATTTATCACATTGTGATAGAGAAGAAATGAATCACAGTGCATGGATTATTTACTACATTTCTACATTCATCAGGACCTAGTTGTCAAGAAGGAAGAGAAAGCCCTATCCAATCTGAAAACAAAGAACACAGGTCGCTTGCAAGGAAAGGTCTAGGCATAGACATGGCATAGGAGAGGGCATAGGAGAATTTACTGTGGCGGTCACATATATGAGCTGGATTCAGTTGGGTTTCAGATTTCATACACCTACTTTAGTTCTTCACTTTCTGCCTCCCCCAGAATCTCAGAGTTAAATCAGCTCGTCTTCATTTTCACACCGCACTGCCAAGTCAGATGATCTTTGTGCCCACATAACACACAAAGACTCACACTTCAGTTCCTTTGGGAATTAAGGCAAGACGTAAGGAGAATTTAAATAGTCGCAACTCCATTCCTCCTACAACATACTTATGCACACATGCATACATGTATACATGCATACATGTATATTTAGGAGGACTTAATATCAGTCATTCTCCCATGTACTCTGATGCTGACCAAGGGGCTTCATGTGTCCCTCTTTTGGCCCTAAGTCCTCAAATCTGGTGGCCTAGGGGCAATCACTGGCATCCCCTATGGGTGAAGTTCTCCTTGCCCCCATGTTTGAGGTCTCAGGAATGGGTTACCACCTTGATCACCTCTGCCCTGTTCTTCTCTTCCTGGTCCCCCTTCTTTGGGGATGAAAGTCTTGCCTCTTAGCTTCATAAAGTGGCTCAAGTCTGCTGTACCATAGAGATACCCCTAGTTAACCATACTTTCTGCCTACCTGGCCATAAATCCCACAAACCAGATTATTTCCCAGGGATCTCTATGTATGGGAAGACACTCTCTTTTTGAGAGCAGTGGTGTTCTCATAATGTTTAAAAATGGATTCTCCTGGTGGTGCCTGGGTGACTCACTCAATGGAGCATGCAATTGTTGATTTCAGGGTTGTGGGTTCAAGCCCAACGTTGGGTGTAGAGATTACTTAAAAATAAAATCTGGGACACCTGAGTAGCTCAGTCGGTTAAGCATCCAACTCTTAATCTCAACTTAGGTCACGATCTCACAGTTCATGAGACTGAGTCGCACATCGGGCTCTGTGCTGACAGCACAGGGCCTGCTTGGGATTCTCTCTCCCTCTGTCTCTGCCCCTCCCCTGCTTGTGCTCTCTGTCTCAAAATAAATAAACTTTAAAATAAATAAATAAATAAATAAATAATCTTAAAAAATAAACAAATTTTAAGAATTTAAAAATAAACATAGATTCTCCTGGAGAAAAAAAACACAACCTGATTTACAACGTTCATCAATTTCTGTGGTATAGATAATTCCACCACAACCAAACTCACACTACCAACATGACATCATTATCATGAAGTTGGGAACAGATGAGCAGTGGTACTCATTATATAGTATTGCTGCTCTACAGACACAATGGAATAAAGAACCTCAAAAGCATCAGTGATAGTAAAATGTAACTGAACTGGGAAGTAAGATGTTTGAGAGTTTATTACCTTTATTTATAATATATTTGTAAAGTCATGTAATTTAATTTTTTACAATGGCTCTTTTTAATGAAATTCCTCCAAATCGAACAGTTGACTCTCACGAGTAAGTGCAAGCTGGTTCCAACACACCACTGCTTGAGGACACGGCTCACCTTGTTATTTGTTACTTTAAGCTTTACTTTAAGGTACACGTAGGCATTCAATAAATCTATTACCGTCAATGAATGAACAAATGAATAAATAAAGCACTTCTGACTAGGGCAATAAAAAGAAGTTGTATTAATAAACATTCCACATGAATAAATACTATAATTTAACATTTGTTCATTCCATAAATATTCAGTGAGTACCTACCAGGTGCAATGCACTGTTCTAGGAGCTGAGGTACAAGACTGAACTGGACAGACAGGTGCCTTCCCTCAAGAAGCATAAATCCAGGGGCACCTGGGTGGCTCAGTCGGTTAAGCATCCAACTTCAGCTCAGGTTTGATCTTGCAGTTGTGAGTTCGAGCCCACATCGGGCTCTGTGCTGACAGCTCAGAGACTGGAGCCTGCTTCAGATTCTGTGTCTCCCTCTTCCTCTGCCCCTCCCCACTCCCACTCTGTCTCTCAAAAATAAATAAATGAAAAAAAAATGTTTTTAATTATATTAAAAAAAGGAAGCATAAATCCAGTGGGACAGTAATAAGTATTTTAGCAGGTTTCCGATTTCTCTTCCTACCACAATCCCTCCCCACCCCACAATCAGAAGCTCTACTTCACTCAGATGGCAGCTCTTTTGCATTTCAGTCTTTGTTGGTACACTTCTTTCTCCCCCACAACAGCCACCCCACCCTACCTGACTCCACCAGAATAAACTATGACCTCTTACCTCTTGTGTTTTTATTTTTCTCTTTCCAAACTTCCCAAGATGTACTTCCTTTATTACCACAACTCTCTTTAGGAAAGGAAACTTACAATTATTGAACATATTTTGTATATTAGGCATTTATATACCTATTTCATTTACTTCTCATTATAGCTCAGATGATGTAATATTATCCCCATTCTTAGATGAGAAAACTGAGTTGTTGTTTTTTTTAATCAGTAAAGGTAGGATTTGGGGCCAGACCTGATTGTCTGCCAAGTTCATGTTCTTCATTTACAGATTTTGTCTTCACTCTCCTATAGCACTTTCCTTGATTCCTGCCTGTTAGATGTTCCTACCATCTTATGTTAGTTTATCTTTGAGATTATAAGCTCTAAAAATATAAAACAGTATTGTTGCTGTATCACCAAGACTAATGGGAGTTTAATAAATTTGTTGACAGATTTTATTTAAGTTTGTTTTATTTGTTGCTGTTATAAAAGTAATACCTGATCAGCGCACCTGGCTGGCTCAGTCAGTAGAGCATGTGACTCTTCATCCCCCAGTTGTGAGTTTGAGCCCCATGTGGGGTGTAGAGATTGCTTAAAAATAAAATCTTAAAAAAATAAAAAGTAATACATGATCAATGCTTTAAAACAAAACTTAGACAACTGTAGGGAAGAAAATAAATCATACATGATCCTGCTACCCCAGGACATCCAATCATTGCTATTTTGTTATTTCCATGTTTTCTATGTATAACCTTTGCAGATAAAATTGACATCATACTTTGTATAGCCTTTCATTTTTTTTACACTATTAAGAGTACAAACGGGGGCGCCTGGGTGGCTCAGTCAGTTAAGCGTCCGACTTCAGCTCAGGTCATGATCTCCCAGTTCACGAGTTTGAGCTCCGCATCAGGCTCTGGAGTGACAGCTCAGAACCTGGAGCCTGCTTCGGATTCTGTGTCTCCCTCTTTCTCTGCTCTTCCCCTGCTCATGCTCTGTCTCTCTTTGTCTCTCAAAAATAAGTGAAACGTTAAAAAGAAAAAAAAGAGTACCAAAATAATCACAGTACAAATATATGGATAATATATTTTCCTATATGCATGTAATTGAATACTCTACAGCTATGAAAATATATTATTGTTGCATGAAACATGGATAAAATACAAAATTATAAAACTGAATGACAAAAACCATACATTGTTATATATATACTGTATGAATGCATTTCAAGTTTAGCAAAACTAAGCTATACTATTAGAAGTCAAGATAGTGGTTGCATTTGTGGAAGAGGTGTTGTGTAGTGAACTATTGGAGGCATGAAGAGAGCTTTTGGAATACATCCTTTCGTATTTTTCAAATTTGATTTTTTTATAGCGGACATCATTTTTCCATACCATTTAATATTCTTCTACAGTGATGATCTCTTGTATTTAATCATTTTCCTATTACTATTCCTTAAGATTCCTTTTTATAAATAACGCTTGATGAACATTCTCATAGAGGTATTTGTACCATCCTTATTTCTTTAAATACCTGTATATTAATTTTGCAACTTTTTGACTTTGTGTGTTACCAAATTGGCTTCCTACAAAATTGTGCCAACTTACTTTTCTACTAGCACTAGATGGAGTGTCCAACTACCCATACACTTGGCCAATTTGGTATTTATTATGTTCATTGTTAACCATTATCAGGCTGATAAATAGATAGAGGTAAGTCTTCTATTTGCTGTTTCTTGACTATTAGTGAGTTTAAACAACTTTTCATAAATTTAGCTATGTTTTGCAAAATACTTATTTATGACTTTTGCCCACTTTTCTACTATTATGTATTTTTCTTACCTTACCTTTGGTAAGGTTTTTATATATTAAGTCTTTGAATTTTTCCCTTCTTGAGCTGTGAATGTTTTTTCTAACTGTATTTACTTTAAAAAAAATTTATTTTTAAGTAGTTATAGATTCACAAAATGTTGCAAAATATACTACAGAAATCCTGTGTGCCAAGGTTCCTGCACTGTTAACGTCTTACATTAAATGTAGTATATTATCAAAACCAAGAAACTAAGGCACCTGAGTGGCTCAGTTGGATGAACGTCTGACTCTTAATTTTGTCTCAGGTCATGATCTCACGGTCCTGAGATCAAGCCCCAAGTTGGTCTCCACACTGGGCATGGAACCTACTTAAGATTCTCTCTTCTTCTTCCTCTGCCCCTTCCCTGCTCATGTGTATGCACTGCCCATACACACACTCTCTGTCTCTCTCTCTCTCTCAAAACAAAACAAAAAAACACCAAGGAACTAACATTGATAAAAAGTGATTACATAGATTAGAGACCTATATGAATTTCTTCATTTATTTTTAAATGTACTCATGGAGATCTTTAACGTAAATTTTAATGCATTTATTCTTATCTTTTTAAAGCCTTTACAGTTCTGGTTTCTGGTTTCCAATAGAAGAAGCTTGGAAGTCGCCCTCCATCTTAACAACAAGTAAGAAGCTGAAAAGAATGAAAAATCAACAACTCTTCTTGGATCTGTAAGAGAAAGGACGACCCAAGGCAAACCACTGCCCTTAAGAGTGGAGAGACAAACAGGCAAATACAAAGACTTGTGGTACAGAACAGAAACTCCCAAACAGGAACCATTGTGGGAACAAGTGCCAGGGTAGGAAAATATGAACTATCACTGATGAATCCTAAAGGTTCAGTGCAGACAAATCTGACTACAAGTTAAAAATTCCAAAGGGACTCAGTCATAGGGGAGCCCTAACAATATTGTGAGATTTACCCCCAGGAGCACAACCAGATTCCCACAGTAAATATGGGAGAAAAATCCCCTTGGGCTTCCATAGCGTACATAGCGTAAGGGGGAAAGGAATTACGTACTTTGAAATACCTCAGAGGATTCTCCTTTTAACAAAACCTACCCTCAGGAGAAATAGTTAACTGGATTCTAACCTAGTCAAGTATTAACAAAGCATAACTGACCTGAGGAAAGGAAATACCCAACTCCAGCCTGCCCTAGCCATCCTATCCCACCTAAGGAGAGAAAGCAAAACTTAGAAACACTTGTGAAATTCACAGTACAGAGGCATAGTCTCACTAAAAGCCTGAGACCTAAAAGAAGTCCATTCCTAAGACTATGGAAATCTTTCCCTGCCCCCACACTTCACCTCTACATCACTACAGGCCTGTTTATGATAGTTCATCTTACCCAATATATTAGGTCTGGCTCTCAAGAAACAATACGAAGCCATATCAAAAGGCAAAAAAACACAATTTGAAGGGACATATTAAGCATGAGAAGCAGACATGACAGAGATGTTGGAATTATTAGATAGGAAATTTAAAATAATTATGATTAAGAATAAGTAAATGAATAAATTAATTAACTAAATAAAACAATGATGATTAGTATGCTAAGGGTGCTAACAGATAAAATAGACAATATGCAAGAATAGATGGGCAATGTAGGGGCGCCTGGGTGGCTCAGTCGGTTGAGCGACCGACTTCAGCTCAGGTCACGGTCTCGTGGTCCGTGAGTTCGAGCCCTGCGTCGGGCTCTGGGCTGATGGCTCAGAGCCTGGAGCCTGCTTCCGATTCTGTGTCTCCCTCTCTCTCTGCCCCTCCCCCATTCATGCTCTGTCTCTCTCTGCCTCAAAAATAAATAAATGTTAAAAAAATTAAAAAAAAAGATAACATCTTAAAAAAAAGAATAGATGGGCAATGTAAGCAGAGGGATAGAAGTTCCAAGGGAAAAAACAAAACAAAATAAAACGCTAGAGATAAAAAAAAAAACACAGAAATGTAACAGAAATGATGGATGTCTTTGAGGGTCTTCTTCTGGACACAGCTGAAGAAATAACCTCTATGTATCTGAGTACTATTGATATATATTGATATATCCTCTAATATTCATGACATTTTGCGGAATAAAATGCTGAAAAACATATTAAACCAATAAAAAACCAACTACTTGATTTTAATGTTCAGTGTGTTGTGATGAAGAGACAAAAATCAAAGTATTTCTAAGCCACCTGTCACAACATGTAAAAATGGTAGAAGAAAAATTGGGCTACAGTTAGAAATCTGAAATGTTCACTTTCCCAGAAAAGATAGTTACAAATGTGGATTTCTTATTGTAATAGGGAGGTAACACTTGGGCACTGCGATATTCCATGCTTTCCTTTCTATATGGGAGTGAAAAAATTACAAATTTGAATTAGAGGGAAATATTAAATCTACTAACCATCTGCAAAAGGATTAGGATAAGGAAAAAAAAAAAAAAAAAGGTTACCCTATCTCCCATCTGTATCATGGGGCGGTAACCTGGGCTGCATAAGACTTGGGAATACATACATTTGTTTGCACACTGTCCACCCACCTTCACCATCACAGCCACCCCCTACACCCAAGCACTATTATTTCTTGGCAGCCAAGTGATATGGCCCCCTAACCAACCACCCCTTCTCCCGCCAGCCCCACTACAATTTATTCTCAGTCCAGGAAAAGTAATCATTTTAAAACCTGATTTGGATCATGTCACTCCTCTGCTTGTTCTTGCAATGGCTTCCTATTGCCTTACCTACTTAGAATTAGGTAGAAAAGACCAGCACCCTTACCATGGCCTACAAGGCCCTCCACCCACCTCTTCAATCTCCTCTCTCTCAAAACCCTTTTCTCATTTATCCTCTTGCTCCAGTCAACCCCTCCAGGTAGGCTTTGCTTGCTGTTCTTTCTGGAACACTTTTCCTGTGGATCTTCCCAGGCCACCTCCTTTTCATCATCCAGGTCTTTAGGTAATATACCTATAGTATCTTTGAAAACCAAAAAGCAAAGAGAACAAAGTCTGAGAAAAACAACAGACTATCCAAGGACTTGGAGACAACTGCACAAGGTGTAACATACTCATAATGAGAATACCTGAGGAGAAGAAAGACAGGAAGGAACAGAAGAAATATTTGAAACAATAATGACTGAAAATATCCTCAAATAATTATCAGACACCAAACCACAGATCCAGGAATCTCAGAAAATACCAGAACAGTACACCTAGGCATATCATTTTCAAACCAGAGAAAATCAAAGATAAAGAAAAAAATCCTGAAAGAAACAGGAAGGTGAAAAAAATCTTACCTATAGAGGCACAAAGTTAAGAATTACATCTTTCTTCATCTTGACATTACTAGTAGCCTTTCCATACCAGAAATTTGCTAATTCCCTATTGTTGGATTATTGCTGGGTTTCTTAGAAAAATATTAAATGGCCTTGAAAATTCTGGTGCCAACCATGTACATTTCCTTTTCTTCTTGTGGGAACATATCTAATATTGTCAAGGGTCACTGTACTCTTACACTAAGAAATTTGCGTATTTGCACTGTGGTAAAATGAGTCACTTCAGCAAATCCTTTGACTAGAGCTTGTGCAGTTTATGAACTGTGTTCCTTTTTAAAAAAATATGTCTTCATAAGAAGTCATATGAGTGACAAACTCATATGTTTACCTCCTAAATAGGGCAATAAGAAGGTGTAAAAGAATTTTATCGTTTTACCCCAGGAAAGTTTTATCCCAGTTTTATCCCAGGAAAGGTAGCCTGGTCACATCTGCAGATGTAGAACTGTGTCATCTTTCTATCTCTGCTGTCTTGCAGGCCATGGAGGAACAATGCCAGCTCTGCATGTCTGGATCCTTTGGACTTTTAAGTCTCTCACCTTGAAGCAGATGGCTAAAGGCAGTGAAGTCTGGAGCATTATTTGGGCACTGAGTTGGATAAAGAATAAAGGGCACATGGAAACCTTTCATGAGCCTCTGTCTCTTGAAAGATGGAAGTCTCTGTCTCATTACAATTAAAAGAAAGAATCAAGGCTCAGTGTGGTTCATGCAGTGGAGTGATATCCAAAACCAGCAGAACCTAAAACGTGAGCATTTAGGATTTTTTTTTTAATATTTACTTATTTTTGTGTGTGTGAGAGAGAGAGACAGAGCATGAGTGGGGGAGGGGTAGAGAGAGAGAGGCAGACACAGAATCCGAACCAGGCTCCAGGCTCTAAGCTGTCAGCACAGAGCCCGACACAGGGCTTGAACTTGTGAACCACGAGATCATGATCTGAGCTGAAGTCAGATGCTTAACCGACTGAGCAACCCAGGTGCCCCTATGTTGTTTTTTAATCTTTTAATCATTATAAACAATACGACAATAAATATTAATATGTGGTGTTTATATCTTTAACATTTGTTCAGTTATTTCCTTAGGATAAATCCCTAAAAGTGGAATTTCTAAGCCAAAGAAAATGCTCTTTTACAATCATTTGGCACACATTGCCAAAACACCCATTTGAAGGTTATACCAGTTCATATTCCTACCAGTGGAACATAAGAATGCTCATTTCCTACATCTTTACCAACAGTGGGCATGGACATTCTTTGTAACTTTTGAAGAATTAAATGTCTAATATGAAACAGATCATGTTGCTCCTCTACTTTCAAATCTCCAGTTTCCCCATTGTCCATAGGAGTCAATTTCAAACTTTTAGGTAGCAGGACCTCTTCACGGTCTTAAAAATTATTAAGTGCCCTGGGTGGCTCAGTTGGTTAAGCGTCCAACTTCGGCTCAGGTCATGATCTCACAGTTCAGGGGTTCGAGCCCCATATTGGGCTCTGTGCTGACAGCTGAGAGCCTGGAGCCTGCTTTGAATTCTGTGTCTCCCTCTCTCTCTCTGTCCCTTCCCTGATCATGTTTTGTCTCTCTCTATATCAAAAATAAACACTGAAATTTTTTTAAAAATAAAAAATAATAATAAAAAAATTATTAAGGGCCCCAAAGAGGTTTTATTTACATGGGTTATATATATTAATATTTGCTATGTTATAAATTAATATATTATTATATTTAAAGTTAATATAAACAAAAATTCGAATTTTTTAAGTCATTAAAAATAAACCCATTATGTGTTAACATAAATAATATGTTTATGAGATAACTATTTTTAAAAAATCCACTAGTGAGACATATGGTATTGCTTTACATTTTTGCAG
Source organism: Panthera pardus (assembly GCF_024362965.1). Classification (NCBI taxonomy): domain Eukaryota; kingdom Metazoa; phylum Chordata; class Mammalia; order Carnivora; family Felidae; genus Panthera; species Panthera pardus. The sequence goes on from NW_026526991.1 coordinate 91,908,646, forward strand.
ATCTTTTTAATCACTGGCTTGAAAGATATTCTATTATAGTAGAAGCAGAAGTCTCATACCTGTTTCGGCATTCAGTTGGTTGCAATATTGCACATCATGTAGCCTTTAGAAAACTCTCCTGTACACTCATGAGAAAATGAAAATGATACAAGTAAACAATGTCTTAGTATTATTGTGAATGTATTTTTGGCTTCATGGACCCCCTGAAAGGTTCTTAGAGACCCTAGACAGTACTTAGAGAACCATAAAGTCGAAAGGATCAACTCTAACTCTTTAGCATGCCCCAAGTCCTTTCCTCACTCAACCCTAAACTTTCCTCGATTATTCTCTCTGTCACGCTCATTCTTACCACGATACAGAATTCTGACTCTTTCCCAAACACATGAAGTATTTTCAGTTCTATACGCTTTCATAAATACTGTTCTCTCTTCTAGGAATGCCTGTCCCTAGTAGTTATGTTGAGATTCGAGGGAACCCAATAAATTATAACCCTCCCCAAGCTCTTAATAAACTAAGACATAAAAGAAAAAATCAAGCAGAGAGAGGACCAAGTATCACTTTTATTACCAATAGGGCTGATTGCAAAGAAAACAGCTAGCTTACTATATGGCAGCAATGAGCTTCTTGATATCTACCCCCAGAACTTTACAGATACACCTGCCCAGATGCAGACAGGGCGGGGCAAAACTTCAAGCCTCCAACAGTCCCCCTGCTCCATTATTACATTTTGAGAAAGGAGAAAAGGCTCACTTCTAAGAGGAGAAAGGAGAAATGTGTGAGCTACAAGCAACCTGCAGTTCCTTATCTCAGAGCCAACAAGTAGCTACGTCACTCTGTCTTAACTGGAGGAAGAGGACTGAGGGAGAAACTGGGAGAAACTAGGGGGAGTGGTGTGGCTTTCTTTCTGTGAAAGAAAATAGTGGGGAAGAAACTTGCCCCACTCCACTTCCGCACACACACCCCACAAACAAGCTCTATCTACAAAACCCCTTCTCACACTCAAACGTTACCAAATGGGTGACACTTTACCTTCCTGACATATTCTCCTATCTGCTTACATAACATTTTGTGCACATAAATAAATTCAACAAGTGGTATTAAGACTATTACACGCAAGGCACAAAGAATACAAATACAAGTAAGGTACTATTTCTGCCTTCAAGAACGTTGGGGAAATGATACCCATGACAGCATCTCTCATGTAGCTCTCAGATTCTTATCCCCTGCATTTATTCTGTCAGTATATTCGGAAGTACCAAGTACCCAGGCACCCTTTCTCTATGAAATAATTCACACGTGTCATCGCACCATCTGAAATCTGTCTCCATCATTTGACCCTGACAAATCTGTACTCAACTTTCATGATGCCCCTGAAATCTTTCCAAACTACTCTTGCTTCTTATCAAGTTCTAGCCAGACCAGTGTCACCAGTAATTACCCCTCAAACCTAACAATCCATTTTTTTTATCCTTCCCATTTCCATGGTAATTCTATACTTGGGTGGATGCCTTCGTGTGTTTGTGTGTTTTGTATTTATAGCTATAATGGCAGAAATGTGCAGTAGCACAGCTCATTATATGAGGATTTGGAAAGAACATGGGTCAAATCCGAGATCCTAAGACCCAGCAATAAATATAATAAAAGCCTGATATAATATGTTTAACCTATAAGGAGGGCACCATTTCTGTCCCTGAGCAGCTCATTAAAGAGATTCCACTACTTTGCTGTTTCTCCCCATCGCCATGACAGCCTGCAAACTCCTTGGGAGCACGATCATAGGCAGGATGGTTAGAGTAAATGACTCTTGGGGGGCCTGTTTCACCCCCTGAGATCCTATAATTCTGGTGAGTTTCCTCTTCTTGGAAGTATGGCACAAAAATGTCATTTTACCAAAGTACCCAGCACGCAGTCTGTCACAGTAGTTAAAAGTAGAGGTGCTGAAACCATGAGTAACTGGCTTCAAATCCCAGCTCTATGTGTGACTTTAAAACAAACCATTTCTCTATGTTTCCATCAAATCATCTGTAAAATGATAATCATAATCATACCTGCCTCATAGGCATGCTGTGAGCATTAAATAGTTAATATATATAAAGCCCTCGGAACAGTGCCTACAACTTACTAAGTGTACAATTAACTATCAATTACTCGTTAGTATGAGCAGATATGTGTTCGGAGAATTCTACAATTCCATGAATTCCCAGTAACTTAAAATATACATTTAATGGGCACTCAGGAAGTTCTGTAGACTGATCTTGGGGCTGAATTTTATAGTCTTATCCAAATTCTTTTAAATACCCTGTCTCACTAAAATTAAAAAAGAAAAAGTTCAGGGGCGCCTGGGTGGCTCAGTCGGTTGAGCGGCCGACTTCGGCTCAGGTCATGATCTCACCGTCCGTGGGTTCGAGCCCCGCGTCGGGCCCTGTGCTGACAGCTCAGAGCCTGGAGCCTGTTTCGGATTCTGTGTCTCCCTCTCTCTGACCCTCCCCCATTCATGCTCTGTCTTTCTCTGTATCAAAAATAAATAAACGTTAAAAAAAAAAAAAAAAGAAAGAAAAAGTTCAAATTAGAAAGGCAGTTTGTCTTTTCTGAAAACTGATTCCCAGCATATAGACCAGGTATATATATGCTCAATCTACCAATGAAATCCTATTATAAGACCATGTTTGCATAATTCTATTTGAAAATATTCATATCCATTTTTAGAGCTTCAATCAAGCATTTACACAATATCTGTAATATCTCTTCTTTGCAAATCTTGCTGTAGGTGTGTCAAATGTTCTAATCATACCACCAGGTACAGACACTGACTGCAGTTTAAAAGATATAATCAAAGAACATATTAAATAGTTCCATAAAGCTTAAAAAGTGAAGCTAACTGTCAACCATGGAATGGCTTAAAAAGTGGGTAAATTTGGCACATTTGCTCTTAAGTCATTTTAAAAGCATTAAAACATATTTCAAAGATTTCAAACACACAATTATTTTTCTGCCACTCGAAACATGAAATAAACATCGCTTTAAAAAGATATGTGTTTTTTTACCTATCAAAACAAACAACTTAATGAATAAAAATTGTTTTCCCAAACCATTTTTCATACATTTGCAACTCATCCAGTAAATCCCAGGTCTGAAATTACAGAATGGCAAAATGTATCACTGTCTGTCCAAATTAAAATGCAAGAAACTCAAGGTGTGGTTATTCTATGAAAAACTACTCTAAAAATATGTATCACTTTGGAACTGCATTCACTAGCAAAACTGCACTTTTGCCTGCGTGGATGGCATTATTTTATGCTTATTTTGGGGATGGTGTTATTTTAAATCATATCTTCCCTGTATTTATCCAAAGTTATAATTATCTTTTAAATTAAAAAATAACTCTGGATCACCTACTTTTTATAAGGTATTTAGCTGGATAGCATAAGGAGAGTTCAGCTGGTTACAATAAGCTTACCCTTCAGGGTCCCCACTTAGGGAGGTCAGAAAGGTAATGCAAATAAATAAATCAAGTACAAGACTATCTGCTCTGTCCCTGTCCCTTTACAAGTTCCAGGCCTAGTGTGTAATCATGATGAAGGCTTAGACCTCTGTCCTAGACAACTCTTGTTTGAGTTGTTTGCCGTTGCCTCCAACTTCTTATTCTGCAATCTCTTAGTTTAAAATCTGTTTCCCTATACCTACCCCAGGCTGGTGCATTTGGTAAAAGACATACTTAAAGCCTCTTTGTTGACTTGGATTTTTCTCCACTCTTGAGTCCCAGACTTGCAAAGCTCCAGGTAAGAGCTGTGCTGCTCATTCTGCATTGTAGGACTGACACTACTTAGCCTAGACCTCTCCCCATTCCTTCCTTCCCCCTCTCCTTACAATCTGCCTGGCATAGAAGGGAACTCAGAAAAAAATACTAGACAATAATTTTATTATAAAAACGACATACAGAATGATAGAAACCAGTCACAAGCTTGAGAAATGGCTGCTCATGTGGCATCTTTTTTGATGCTGCTTAGTGATGGCTTCAGTGATGCCCCGTAGGAAGAACTAGAGCAGAAGCATGTTTATACTTATAAAAAAGATTAGATTTTTATTACCAAAATAGGATATGTTTAAATGTGTGATTTTCTACCTTTTTTTAAATAGTGTAATGATGATGGTAGAGAGAAGAACTGGATCTTTTTTTAACAGTTTTCTACATGCCAGACACTTTCCAAGTTCAGTTTCATCTATTATCTCCTTCCATATTCCAACTGGAAAGATGTTTTATCTGAGAGGGAATACTAAATAAATGCTAGCTGCCGCAGGCACTATAGCTTCAACCCCCCATTTGTTGGCACTGTCCGGTTTAAAATTATTATTGCTTTTGCTAATAATTTCAAAGTGACTCAGAATTTAATTCACCCCAATGAATAAAGAAGATATGAGATTTATATATATATCATATGATATATATGTATATATAACGAAATATTACTCAGCAATCGAAGAATGAAATCTTGCCATTTGCAACAACATGGATGGAACTATATAGTGCGTTATACCAAGTGAAATCAGTCAGAGAAACAAATATGCGATTTCACTCATGTGGAATTTAAGAAACCCAACAAATGAACATAGGGCAAGGAAAGAACTAAGATGAAAACACAGAGGGAAGCAAACCATGGAGACTCTAAAATACAGAGAACAGGGAGGAGCCAAGATGGCAGAACAGCATGAAAGTTTTTTGTGTGTCTCGCGTCCATGAAATACAGCCAGACCAACACTAAACCATCCTGCACACCTAGAAAACTGATCTGAGGATGAACACAACAATCTGCACAACCTGAACCACAGAATTCGGCAGGTATGCGGCACAGAGAGGTGAACTTGGGGAGCGAGAAGGCACGGGAAGGGAGGTGCTTTTGCGAGCAGAGAGAGGACGGAGACTGGGAGTGGGGGGGCAGAATACGGGGAAAGCACCCCTCCCCAAAAGCAGCTGGAGAGAAAGTGGAAAATTAGAAACAGACACAGGGACTAAAAAGGGAAAAAGGAGAAATTTTAAATTCCATTAAGACCGTAAACAAGGGGAGTGCAAAGTCTCCAACTCCGCAGCTCCATACCTGGCAGTGCTCTGGTAGGAAGGGCCAATCCCCAGGAACAGAGTGGGGTCCGGGAGGTTCTCAGGCCACACGCGGAAAAGCAGTTCCACTGCTGGAAGGATGTTTGGTAGACTGTTGAAGGCACCTGGTCCCAGCAGACCCCAGAGAACGGCCACATTCACTGGTGCTGGAACAAGGGCGTTAAGGGTGAAGCCTGGTGCCAGATGTGTGTGGTGATTTTCCATAATCCCTGAAACGCTGCTGCTACACTGTTTCGCAAACTTTCTCAGGCAGGCTGGCACCTGGCCGCAGTCTCAGGGCACTGGCAGCAGCAGAATCCAGCAAGTGTTCCTGGGTGCAGCCGACATCCGGCCATTGTTCGTCCATTGCTCGGTGAGACCCTCCCGCAGAGGGGCGGAACGGGTCAAAGCCACAGTCCTTTGGAAGGGGCCAGAGAAAACAGCCGCATGTGACACAAAACTCGGGAAAGAGGTTCTGCCTGGGGCCAGGTCACAGACAGTGAAAAAGCGGGGAGTGGACGAGAGCTGAAGACAGAGTACGGGTGCTCGATTGCTGATCTGGGAGAACAGACTGGGTCTGTTTTCACCGCTGGCATCATTTTCACCGCTCCCGCGCATGCTCCCGCGCATGCTCCCGCGCATGCTCCCGCGCATGCTCCCGCGCATGCTCCCGCGCATGCACACCTACACGCACCTCAACACTCCAGCCCAGTAGACTAGCAGCACCATCTAGTGGAGAATGGAGCTGTTACACTGAGCCCCGCCCAAATGGGCCAACCTCGCTCTTCAAGGACACAAGTCTCACCACCTAATTAGTTTATGGACTATAAAGCACTACATAGTCTGACTTCTAGGGGAAAACGAAGTAATTTCAGTCCTATTTCAATCTGTTACCAGGTCCATCTATTCAATTTTCTTTCTTTTTTTTTCTCTTTTATACTTCTTTTTCTTGAAAACAGAGAGAAAAAATTCATTTTTATTTTCAATTTTTATTAAAAATATTTTTCTTTAATTTTTTTACTATATTTTTTAATGTTGTGTAAATTTTTTCAAATTCTATTTTACTTCCATCATTTTATTTTAGTCTACTACAGTGTATTCACTTTTCAAATTTTCAAACAATTTCTTTTTTTTCTCTTTTTTGTTTCTTTTCTTTTTCTTGAGCACAGAAAGAGAAAAAATTCATTTTTATTTTTAATTTTTATTAAAAATATTTTTAATTTTTTTCTACTATATTCTTTACTTTTGTGTAAATTTTTTCAAACTCTATTTTACTCCCATCATCTCATTTTAGTCTACTTCAGTGTATTCATTTTTTAAAATTCTCAAACAATTTCCTCCCGCCCCCCCTTTTTTTCTCTAATCTGTCAAACCACTTTCAACACCCAGACCAAAACACACCTAGGATCTAGCATCATTTATTCGATTTGTGTGTGTGTGTGTGTGTTTAATTTTTTAACTTTAATATTTTTTCACTTTAGTATTTTTAATTTTAATTTTTCTACCTCATTAATTCCTTTTCTCCCTTCAAAATGACAAAACGAAGGAATTCACTCCAAAAATAAGAGCATGAAGAAATGACAAGCAGGGATTTAACACAGATACAAGCAAGATGTCTGAACCAGAATTTTGAATCACGATAATAAGAATACTAGCTGGAGTTGAAAATAGATTAGAATCCCTTTCTGCAGAGATAAAAGAAGTAAAAAATAGTAAGAATGAAATTTAAAATGCTATAACTGAGCTGCAATCACAGATGGATGCAGCGGCACCAAGGATGGATGAGGCAGAACAGCAAATCAGCGATACAGAGGACAAACTTATAGAGAATAATGAAGCAGAAAAAAAGAGGGAGATTAAGGCAAAAGAGCACAATTTAAGAATTACAGAAATCAGTGACTCATTAAAAAGGAACAACATCAGAATCATAGGGGTTCCAGAAGAGGAAGAGAGAGAAACAGGGGTAGAAGGGTTGTATGAGCAAATCATAGCAGAAAACTTTCCTAACCTGGGGAAAGACACAGACATCAAAATCCAGGAAGCACAGAGGACCCCCATTAGATTCAACAAAAACCGACCATCAACAAGGCATATCATAGTCAAATTCACAAAATACTCAGGCAAGAAGAGAATCATGAAAGCAGCAAGGGAAAAAGAGTCCCTAACCTACAAGGGACGACAGATCAGGTTTGCAGCAGACCTATGCACAGAAACTTGGCAGGCCAGAAAGGAGTGGCAGGATATATTCAGTGTGCTGAATCAGAAAAATATGCAGCCAAGAATTCTTTATCCAGCAAGGCTGTCATTCAAAATATGAAGGAGAGATAAAAAGTTTCCCAGACAAACAAAAATTAAAGGAGTTTGTGACCACTAAACCAGCCCTGCAAGAAATTTTAAGGGGGACTCAATGAGGGGAGAAAAAATGAATACACACACACACACACACACACACACACAGAAATAAATAAATAAATAAATAAATAAATAAATAAATAAATAAATACCAGAAGAAACAAAATTTACAAAGGACCGGAGAACACCACCAGAAACTCCAACTCTACAAGCATCATAATGGCAATTAATTCATCTTTCAGTACTCACTCTAAACATCAATGGACTCAATGCTCCAATCAAAAGACACAGGGTAACAGAATGGATGAGAAAACAAGATCCATCTATATGCTGTTTACAAGAGACCCACTTTAGACCTAAAGACACCTTCAGATTGAAAATAAGGGGATGGAGAACCATCTATCATGCTAATGGTCAACAAAAGAAAGCCAGAGTAGACATTCTTATATCAGACAATCTAGACTTTAAAATAAAGACTGTATCAAGAGATGCAGAAGGGCATTATATCATAATCAAGGGGTCTATTCACAAAGAAGACCTAACAACTGTAAACATTTACACACCAAATGTGGAAACACCCAAATATATAACTCAATGAATCACAAACATAAAGAAACTCATCCATAGTAATATCATAATAGTAGGAGACTTCAACACCCCACTCACAGCAATGGACAGATCATCTAATCAAAAAATCAACAAGGAAACAATGGCTTTGAATGACACACTGGACCAGATGGACTTAACAGACATATTCAGAATATTTCATTCTAAAGCAGCAGAATATACATTCTTCTCCAGTGCACAAGGAACGTTCTCCAGAATAGACCATATACTGGGACACAAATCAGCCCTAATAAGTACAAAAAGATCGAGATCATACCGTGCACGTTTTCAGACCACAACACTATGAAACTCGAAATCAACTACAAGAAAAAATTTGGAAAGGGAACAAATACTTGGAGACTGAAGAACATCCTACTAAAGAACAAATGGGCCAACCAAGAAGTTAAAGAGGAAATTAAAAAGTGTATGGAAGTCAATGAAAATGATAACATCACAACCCAAAACTTCTGGGACACAGCAAAGGAGGTCATAAGAGGAAAGTATATAGCAATCCAGGCCTTCCTAAAGAAGGAAGAAAGATCTCAGATACACAACCTAACATTATGCCTAAAGAAGCTGGAAAAAGAACAGCAAATAAAACCCCCAACCAGCAGAAGAAAAAAAATAATAAATATTAGAGCAGAAATTAATGCTATCGAAACCAAAAAACAAACAAACAAAAACAAACAAACAAAACAGTAGAACAGATCAATGAAACCAGAAGCTAGTTCCTTGAAAGAATTAACAAAATTGATAAAGCACTAGCCAGTCTGATCAAAAAGAAAAAGGAAAGGATCCAAATAAATAAAATCAAGAATGAAAGAGGAGAGATCACAACCAACACAGCAGAAATAAAAACAATAATAAGAGAATATTATGAGCAATTATATGCCAATGAAATGGGTAATCTGGAAGAAATGGACGAATTCCTAGAAACATACACACTACCAAAACTGAAACAGGAAGAAATAAAAAATTCAACAGACCCATAACCAGTAAGGAAATCGAATTAGTAATCAAAAATCTGCCAAAAAACAAGAGTCCCGGGCCAGATAGCTTTCCAGGAGAATTCTACCAAACATTTAAGGAAGAGTTAACACCTATTTTCTTGAAGCTGTTCCAAAAAAATAGAAATGGAAGGAAAACTTCCAAACTCATTCTATAAAGTCAGTATTACCGTGATTCCAAAACCAGACAGAGACCCCACTAAAAAGGAGATCTATAGACCAACTTCCCTGATGAACATGGATACAAAAATCCTAAACAAGATATTAGCCAACCGGATCCAACAATACATTAAAAAAATTATTCACCATGACCAAGTGGGATTTATACCTGTGATGCAGGGCTGATTCAATATCTGCAAAACAATTAACATAATCTATCACATCAATAAAAGAAAGGACAAGAACCATATGATCCTCTCAATAGATGCAGAGAAAACATTTGAGAAAGCAATACAACATCCTTTCTTGATAAAAACCCTCAAGAAAGTAGGGATAGAAGGAGCATACCTCGAGATCATAAAAGCCGTATATGAACAACCCAATGCTAATATCATCCGCAACAGGGAAAAACTGACAGCTTTCCCCCTAAGGTCAGGAACAAGACAGGGGTGTCCACTCTCGCCACTGTTATTCAACATAGTATTAGAAGTCTTAGTCTCTGCAATCAGACAACACAAAGAAATAAAAGGCATCCAAATTGGCCAGGAGGGGGTCAAACTTTCACTCTTTACAGATGACATGATACTGTAAATGGAAAACCCAAAAGATTCCACAAAAAAACTGCTGGTATTGACTCATGAATTCAGCAAAGTTGCAGGATATAAAATCAACACACAGAAATCAGTTGCATTCCTATACAACAACAATGAAGCGACAGAAAGAGAAATCAAGGAATCAATCCCATTTACAGTTGCACAAAAAAATAGGATCGTAAAATACCTAGGAATAAATACCTAGGAATAAATCGAACCAGATAGGTGAAAAATCTATACATTGAAAACTATAAAAAGCTTAAGAAAGAAATTGAAGAAGCCACAAAAAATGGAAAAAAAGATTCCATGCTCCTGGATAGGAAGAACAAATATTGTTAAAATGTCGATATTACCCAAAGCAATCTACATATCCAATGCAATCCCTATCAAAATAACACCAGCATTCTTCACAGAGCTAGAACAATCCTAAAATTTGTATGGAAAAGACCCTGAACTGCCAAACAATCTTGAAAAAGAAAACCAAAGCAGGAGACATCACAATCCCAGACTTCAAGCTATACTACAAAGCTGTAATCATCAAGACAGAATGTTACCTGAACAAAAACAGACACTCAGATCAATGGAACAGAATACAGAAACCAGAAATGGACCCACAAATGTATGGCCAACTATTCTTTGAAAAAGCAGTAAAGAATACCAATGGAATAAAGACAGTCTCTTCAGCAAGTGGTGCTGGGAAAACTGGACAGCAACATGCAGAAGAATGAACCTGGACCACTTTCTTACACCATACACAAAAATAAACTCAAAATGGATGAAAAACCTCAATGTAAGACAAGAAGCCATCAAAATCCTCAAGGAGAAAGCAGGCAAAAACCTCTTTGATATTGCCCACAGCAACTTCTTACTCAAAACATCTCCATAGGCAAGGGAAACAAAAACAGAAATGAACTATTGGGACCTCATCAAAATAAAAAGCTTCTGCACAGCGAAGGAAACAATCAGCAAAACTAAAAGGCAACCAAAGGAATGGGAGAAGATATTTGCAAATGACATATCAGATAAAGGGTTAGGATCCAAAATCTATCAAGAACTTCTCAAACTCCACCCAAAAAAACAAATAATCCAGTGAAGAAATGGGCAAAAGACATGAATAGACACTTCTCCAAAGAAGACATCCAGATGGCCAACCGACACATGAAAAAAAAAAATGCTCAACATCCCTCATCATCAGGGAAATACAAATCAAAACCACAATGAGATACTACTTCACACCTATCAGAATGGCTAACATTAAGGACTCAGGCAACAACAGATGTTGGCGAGGACGCGCAGAAAGAGGATCTCTTTTGCATTGCTGGTGGGAATGCAAGCTGGTGCAGCCACTCTGGAAAACAGTATGGAGGTTTCTCAAAAAACTAAAAATAGGGGCACCTGGGTGGCTCAGTTAGTTGGGCGTCTGACTTCGGCTCGAGTCATGGTCTCATGGTCCGTGGGTTTGAGCCCCACATCGGGCTCTGTGCTGATATCTCAGAGCCTGGAGCCTGCTTCGGATTCTGTGTCTCCCTCTCTCTCTGCCCCTCCCCTGCTCATGCTCTGTCTCTCTGTGTCTCAAAAATAAATAAAACATTAAAAAAAAACCCTAAAAATAGAACTACCCTACGACCCAGCAATTGCACTACTAGGCATTTATCGTGCAAGGGATACAGGTGTGCTGTTTCGAAGGGACACATGCACCCCCATGTGTAAAGCAGCACTATCAACAATAGCCAAAGTATGGAAAGAGCCCAAATGTCCTTTGATGGATGAATGGATAAAAAAGATGTGGTATACATGTACGATGGAGTATTACTCGGCAATCAAAAAGAATGAAATCTTGCCATTTGCAACTACGTGGATGGAACTGGAGTGTATTATGCTAAGTGAAATTAGTCAGAGAAAGACAAAAATCACATGACATCACTCATATGAAGACTTTAAGAGATAAAACAGATGAACATAAGGGAAGGGAAACAAAAATAATATAAAAACAGGGAGGGGGACAAAACAGTAGAGACTCATAAATATGGAGAACAAACTGAGGGTTACTGGGGGGGGGGGGGTTGTGAGAGGGGGGTTGGGCTAAATGGGTAAGGGGCACTAAGGAATCTACTCCTGAAATCATTGTTGCACTATATGCTAATTTGGATGTAAATTTAAAGCAATAAAATTTTAAAAAATAAAAAATAAAATACAGAGAACAAACTGAGGGTTGCTGGGGGGGGTGGTGAGTTAAGTGGGTGATGGTCATTAAGGAGGGCACTTGTTGATATGAGCAGTGGGTATTATAAGTAATGAGTCGCTGGGTTCTACTCCTGAAACCAATACTACAATGTATGTTAACTACCTTGAATTTAAATAAATAAGTTAAAAAAGAATTTATATTTACCCCAAACACGGTTAAGAACTCTCCTTATTTAAATGTAATTGTTTTAAATGTAACATTGTTACAAATTCCAACTCATGGCCTCAGTCAAAGGCAGCAGATCAAAACAGGTGGTCCACTTGGGGCGCCTGGGTGGCGCAGTCGGTTAAGCGTCTGACTTCAGCCAGGTCACGATCTCGCGGTCTGTGAGTTCGAGCCCCGCGTCAGGCTCTGGGCTGATGGCTCGGAGCCTGGAGCCTGTTTCCGATTCTGTGTCTCCCTCTCTCTCTGCCCCTCCCCCGTTCATGCTCTGTCTCTCTCTGTCCCCCCCCCCCCCCCAAAAAAAAAAAAAAAAACGTTGAAAAAAAAACAGGTGGTCCACTCAAGGGAGGCAGATCCAGAACTTCTAAGGATTGATGGAGATAGGTGGTGTATGGACTCACAGCAGGTGTTTCCCTGGACCCAGTATGGCATCAAAGAAAAGCAGAGAAGATAAGGCTAAAAGAAAAATCATACAGCAACCCACAATTTGCAAGAAGCAGCCTATAGTTGAGACAGGGCCGGACGACAGGACTGCATTGTGAATAGCCCTAAAGCCACTGATCTCTGGTAGCTAGGGAGAAAAATTCATTCAAACACAGATTTTGTGACATAAGGAACTTATGTGTCTTAAAACATCAAGAATCCCTGCCAGCATAGAAAATGGACATGCCATCTCTCCCACACAAACATCTGGCAAGTACCTGGTCTAGAAAAAAACCCAAAACCCAAAAACCAAAACCAAACAAACAAAAAAAAAACTTATCTCATTCAAAAATAAACATCCATGCAAAGCTACACCAGGAAAAAAAGAGATCAAACAAAGATAAAATGGAAGGCAAAGAACACACAACAGAAAAAAAATTTTCCATAGAACAAACAAAAATTTGGAGCCAAAAATATTGCCATAAACTTGAAAGAAAAAAGACCTAAACAAAGCTCCCATACCTATAAAGCAAGAGCCCATATTGGATATACAAGAGCTCAGGGAAGATACTGCAAGACAACAGAAAATGAAATATGATTTGGCAGAGTACAGGAATCAAACATTTCACTGGCAGCAGCCAGAGTTTGCTAAAAACATGGAAAGAAACAAGTATGGCAGGAAAAGAAAAAGTGAAATTCAATGAAGTAGAAAAAAGAATTCAGAATTATAAAATATTAATAGCTAGACAAGACAGTTAAAAAAGTCCTTAACATATGCAATAAGTAAAAACCTAAAGAGGTTAAAAATAATAAAATAGGAAAAAAGTTAAAGATATACTTCAAAGGAACTTTTCAGAAATAGAACTCATGCCTCTGTAGACTGAAAGGACTCACTCTGGGAAAAATTTACATAACACATTCAACCCTGAATCATGTTTTAATAAAGTTGCTGGAACTCAAAGAAAAAAGCTGTTGTGCATTAAGGCAACAAGTTCAAGTCGGATTATTATTTTCCACAGCAATGTTCAATGCTAGAAGGCATTGGGGCAATAGCATAATAGCAAAGTCCTCAGGAAATAAAGTATGCAATCCAAGAATTATACACAGCCAAAGACTCATTAAAGTATAATGAAAATGAACATTTTTTGAGCTTGCAAAAACTCAGGGAATATACCCTACGCCCTTCCTGAAGAAACTACTACAGGCCAAGTTTTGAAAAGCAAACAGAGAAGTGGAGTACTGATCCTAAGTACCGACCTCATTTAACTGTAGGACTGAAACTAAAATAATTGTAGAAATTATGGTCACAGAACAGAATTTCAATGTTATGAACTCTAATGGTGTAGAAATAATATAGTCAAGATTTGGAGGGGGAGAGGACAGATGGTGGGTAGTAATGTCAATATGCTGATTTTCTCATCTGGTAGAGCAGAGGATAGAAAGATTATTGAAGCTGATAAATCATGGAATAGAGCGGTAAGTACATTTCAAAGTCTAAAGAATATGATATGAAAAATTATATGATCAGCAAGAATCAGGTGAGTTTGGGAAGATAGGGGGAGGAAGTGGAAAACCTGATTTCCTCATTACCCATGATAGGAAGTCAATAGATAGCTGTCTAGAGATATAGAAGGGTCGCTGTCATATATTGCTAGTGAGAGTGACTATAGGAAGGTTTTCATAGGGCTTCTCTAGCTCTGTTGTGTGGGACCAAAAGACAAGGGGCAGCTTTTGCAGAATTCAACTCACAAGAAATGGAAAGACCGCTGAGGCACAATGAATCCTTTCCTAGCACAAAATATGAACTGTGTTTCAAGTACTACCTTGTTATATTGTAGTTGACAACTGTCATGATTAGTGACCATCCAACATCTTTTTTTCCCAAATGTTTTTATCTGTTTTTGAGGGGGAGGGGACAGGGGCAGAGAGAGGTGGGTGTGTGTGGGGGGGGGGGGGGGGGGCAAAGGATCCAAAGCAGGCTCTGCACTGACAGCAGGAGCCCAATATAGTGCTCAAACTCACGAACTGTGAGATCATGACCTGAGCTGAAGTCAGATGCTTAACCGACTGAGACACCCAGGTGCCCGCCATCCAATATCCTTTGAATACCATGTGCCACTTTCCCCAAGAAGACCAAACTTGCTTTCCCAGCTAAAGTACAGGCATATGACTGAGGCTCCAACAATAGACACAACCACATAGGTCTTTGACGCCCAAGAAAGTAATGTGAGGAATCCCTCTTGGGCCACTGGGATAAAATAGGGCTCCATCTTCCAGAGACAGCAAAGGCAGAAGGTTCCAGTAATCCAGTGCCCAGGGGTGGTAGCAGTGTCTTCACCAGAGCAGTTCTGAAGAGTGATTTGGGCATTATTCCTAGCTGGCGGCCTTCTAGGTAAAGGGGAGTTCTGTTATTTGCAACTATGAACCTTGCCTGATAATGCAGAATACACACTTAAAAGCAAAAAAACAAATTTAAAACATCCTTTAGTTTTAAGAAGACCAAGGACCTAATGTTTTCATTAGTTCCTAGTCCAGAGATCACTTACCCAGTAGCTTCAAATTAAGAAGCCAAGTATCTGTGAAATGTCCCTTCCCTAGAACATTTTATCTATTTTAAATATAAGTTAAAGAATGAGCTCTGTTAAAACAGGTCTTAGTTTTATGTGCAATTACACTGGAAATCACCAAAGTCAAAGCATTCCAAATGGGTAAAATCAAATACAGCTGAATCTTACTACCCTGGCTTGCTGAAATCCTTTGGAAGATTTTGTGGATAATGATTCTAAACTCATCTAAAATGTTTATCCTAGGCTCCAAAGCTTGCGTTTAAGCCCAAAGTAGAGTCAAGTTCACTGCCTACTGTGAAAGGATTAAGGGATAATGTCATTTCCATTGCTCCCTCCTTGTTCTTGGCTACAAAAAGCAGAAAAATATACACATTTATCCTGCAGTTTCATGATTAAGAAGCACTGCAGCTGGTGGATATTACTAATGAAAACATGCATTTACTTTGGAATCTAGGTATTGAATACGAGGCTTTCTAGTCCAGTGGTTCTCAGAGTGTGGTTCCTGGGCAGTAACATTACTTGGGAACTTCCTGGAATTACAAATTCTTAGGCCCCACAGCCAATGCATTGAATTGGTAATTCTGGGGGTGGGGCCCAGAATTCCATGTTTTATAAACTGTCTTGGTGATTTTCATGCATACTAAAGTCTGAGAACCACTTTCTTTGGAAGAACAACTAAACCACACCAATCAAAGGAGAATCTACTTCTGAGAAGGGAAGAGAAAGATGTGCCTCCTTAAGAACACATTTCAGAGTATTAGAGTTCTCCCTAGAACTCTCATGTAGCATAAACTTACTTCTCATGTAGCATCAACTCATTTCTTCTTCTGCAGAGGGGATATAGGACTTTCTGTTACTATGAGCAAATATACAACTTTTCCTGGGACCATTAGACATCAAGTACTCTTCTATTTTCTCCTTGGGCTAAATAATCCTAGTTCCTTTCACCTTTATTTATAACCACTTATCACTTAAAACTCTTCATCATCCTTCTCAAACTCCAGAAAAAAGTAAAACCTCATTTTACCATTCAAGTGGATTAAAACACATTTTCTGTCATTGAACCACAGAAAATAATGCCACAAAACCTAGGTTTCTATTCTACCTATATTTTAAAGTAGAAGATGTACTTCTAAAAAAGAAATCAAATTTTAGGTCCATCATTTCAAGATATTCTGATTCCTCCCCCTCACTCTATTCTTCCTAAAAAAAATTAAAAAAAAAAGTTTTAGTTCATTGTAAGGTCACTAAGTATTTCACATATATTACATTAAACATTCTGATCCTCATTTGCCCTATTAAATAAGAATTGACCAGATGGATATTCCTCTGACTCTCTCTCCTGAGCAGGTTTTAGTTAATTAAAAATGATTATTTTTACTACGTATTTTATATATTGGCCAGATGTTACCTGTGGTCATTTCTGGAAAGGATCATTTGGTGGTGGTTATAAAATATATATTTTCCTTTGGGAAGCAAGCATCTTGAGCACGATCAGGAAAACAAATGTAGAAATTGATTTCACCTCATACCTTTTTCTTAGTGCCAAAATGGGCATAATGTTTCATTTCCTTAGAAAGTACGATCTATGCAAATTCTTTCTTCTATCTCCACTCTGGCCCTATTTATGTTGGGTCAAAAAATTATCAGGTTAGTAGAAGAAAAATTAATATTGGTTTCTGTCTGTACTGGAAGTGTAAGTTATTTTTTCCAAAGAAACTGATTTGGTTTCTATAGATTTGGTTTATGTAAGACATCTATATATGGCATAGCAAACTGTTCTGCTCCAACAGGACAGAGACTGTTAGATCTCTGTGTATAGAAGATGGGACTTTCAGATAGTATATCCAACAGTTTTGGATTTTCTACAGGTCTCCTTAGAAGCTATTTTTCATGCAAACTCATTTGCCTAAATTTCCCGTTAGTGCTGAAATAATCTAGAATGAGGCAGAGATACTGTAATTATGAGATTGTTTTGTGATTGCACTAGTCATTTTCTCCCCATTTGTAGACAAACCAGAATCAAAACAAGCCCCTCTCTTTTTTGTCCTTAAAAAAATAATAATAAACACAATAAAGCAACATTCAACTGTTTTTTTTTTTCAACTTTCTTTTTTAGAAAAAATTTCAGTGCTTGAGGTCACCCAAAGTTCAGAAAGCCAACTGGATGAAATTAACCACACCATCATTTGGGCTAAATGTAGATGGGTGGTCTTCTCAAAAACACCATTTAGAAGATTATTAAGAGTCAAAAGTGAGTCTTTTTAAAGTCTGAATTTCACACACTGACAAAATATGTTAGGTGTGGCAGGGTGTATAAACAAGAAAGAAACTTTCAATTCCAATGCCCTGGCTATGTTTTATAAAATATTTCATGGCACAATATGGACCTAAGGGGGCACCTGGGGGCTCAGTCAGTTGAGTGTCTGACTCTTGATTTCAGCTCCGATCAAGATCCAAGGGTCATGGGATCCAGCCCACCCTGGGCATGGAGCCTGCTTAAGACTTTCTCTCTCTCTCTCTCTCTCTCTCTCTCCCTCTGCTCCTCTCTCCAACTTACAAGTTCTCTCTCTCAAAAAAAAAAAAAAAAAAGAATAAGAACTGAAATAAATAACAATATGGACTGAAGGTCTAGTCTCAGCTCTGACTTTCTACATGGTCTTACTTATTAAGTGACTCCCCCACATTGTTTCTTTTCTTACATAAAAAATGACAGAAATACATATACTCTAAAGTCTCTTGAAGCCAACAGATTATATGATTCGTTGTTTAAAAAGTAACTTTAAGGCCTAAAATGGTTTACTGAACAACTGGGACAATTAGGGTGGGGGTTGTTTTATTAACTTAGAGGCTTTAAACACAAGACCTGGCCCTCACTTCCTGATTGTTACAAAGCATCTGCTACCTATGTTCTGAAGTACACAAATCTGCTCGTAGTAAATCACAGTCACCTCGAAAATGACCTCTTCCTCTTATGTTTTCATAGCAATCAACATTTACTAGGGTCTTTGCATTAAAGTCATCTGTGTTACATTTGATTTCAAGAGCCAGGTAAGGGGCAGACATTCCTGATGAAGAGCCTGATAGTCCTTGGGATAAATTGTCCCCCAAAATATTAGATTATGAACCTTTAGATCAGGCCATGCTCATCAGCCTCTAATAGGTTTGAGGGACTCACAGTCTTAATTTCCTATGTGAATCTATAATTGTCCGCAGGGGTCAATTTCAGTGGACGCCTCATATAAATTAGAATTGAAGATAATGATGCCTGTTCACTTGATCAACTAAAATGACCAGCTGGGTTTAATGGGAGGAAAACAGAAACCCCTGTGAAATTGGAATAGCTTCAAAGGTGATAGAATGTAATTATTTTTCTGCAAAGTTTCTTCTCTAAAGGTGACTGGCCATTGTGCTGTGGGCACCTGGGCTGGTATGTTATGAAGGTGGATATGGTATTCAGAGCAACCAACCGTATCCAAAGGCGTTAAGTTAAGAGTTAGCTTTCTGCTAAGGCAAGGGGGAAAGTGGATTTCTTCTCCGTTCTTATTTTAGTCATTTCATTTACGGTTGGAGAGGTGCCGTGGGGACTTGCCTAATTGATTCCCGAGAGGCAAATCCTAATTTAGATTGCTCCAAAAGTGTTTTCTCTTTATAGCCATAAAACATTTTCTAGAATTTGTTGTAATTACCCTCAGGGTAATATAATTTTAGGTCTGAAAGAACCTTGATGTCACCTGCCCAACCCCTTTCTTTTATAGATGAAGAAGCTGAGGTCCAGAAATGTGAACTGACTGAACCAAGGTCATAGAGCTAGAAAGAGGAAGAGGCTGGCTAGAATTCAGCAATGGGATGAAACCGAGACGGGTGCCCAGTGTGGGGTTTCCCACTTACGAGTAGCTGGAGACTCGTTCAGGGAGCATAAAAGATTCTCTCTATGAAAATCCCCATTTAAGAAGACGTAGGCACTATAATTCGGTAGAGGTGCCAGCAAGCAAAAATGGCAGAGATGGAAACCTGGAAGAGACAAAGAGCAAAGGACCGAGTAGACCACAAAGTAGATAACCATCCCCAGAGTGGACAGTGAGCTCTGTGTGTGCTGAGGGACAGCGATACATGGCATGACTGCACAGACTCAGGAGCCAGACTGTCTGTCCGGGCTTGATTCCTGACTCTGCTAATTTTGAGCTCTGTGATCTCTGACAAATTGCTTAAGCTCTCTGTGCCTCAGTCCCTCATCTGTATAAAAGGATGATAATATCAGTTCTGTTTTCGGGATGAAATAAGGATTAAATACATTGATCTATGTAAAGAGCTTAGCACATATTAAATGCTCCGTTAGTGTTTGCTGCTTTTTCTCCAATCACGATGCCAGAAAATCTTAAAAGTTTCAGAATATATACATAAGTTGTACTCACTAATAATGTTACTAAGGTGCTTTATGATATAAATATACAAAGGCTCTACTAGAGACATTCACAAAGTCATGGATAAAACCTTTTTGTATGTTTAACGGATTACTTGTTCAGTATGTACTATTAGAATTTATAGTTCCTTTCCAAAACAATAAACTACAGAGATTTTTTAAAAAGGCAATAGCCATAATGTCATATAACAATGACAGACGTTTCGTTAGCAAAACAATTAATAAAAGAGCGTATCTGTTGTAAAAATTAAAGACAGATTTTCATGGCAGGAAATTAGTGTCAAGTCAGTGAGTCCTGGAGTCATTAGAGTACGGCTGGCAGCTCTGGAATGCTCCATTTTCTTTGGCTAAAGCACATTTCTTGGGCAGTTTAGCATTTTTTTTCCCCTTAGAATTTAATGTCATCAAAGTTATCATTAATATTTTACTCAGAATTTTTTAAGAGGAAATCTTCACAAAATTAACAATGCAGATCATTAAGTAATTAGAACCATTTCAGATGTGCCTGAAAAGAATACCACGTATGGATTAGTTGTTTTTTCCTTTTATTTTTTGAATTAAATTCAGTGAAAGCTTGAAGGGAAAAAAAACAAACAAACCGTCAGTTACCTATTCGTTCCCTCATACTTTAAATAATTTTAGCAGTTATGTAGAAAAACACATTTTAAACATCGTTGTAAAGAACTTTTCTGGAATCGGTCTGATTTAGGACATAGGAAGATCGTGATAGGCTGCATATCTTCCAGTCACATGATGGTAAATCTGTGAGGAAAATCAGAATTCAGTTAATTAATAATGATTATATAGCATATATATCAGTTAATATTTACACTTTTAAATAATAATTAATAATTTAATTGATGTTTCATTCTAAAGCCCTACATTATTATGCACTTCAGCAGACTCTGCAGTCAGCCTACTTCAGGTGCAGGTTTGCTTGGAAGAAAACAGAACTTTGGGTACGATGAGGTAAATCCGATGAATTCTTATCTCTAGTTCTCATAGCCCAGTAGGGGTTATTCATTTCTTTCTCAAAAACACACTTGCCAATTTGTGCCAAGGACAACGGATTATTACTCACCTGCCTCTCGATGTCAGAAAGCAGAGTACTGGCACCTATTCGAAAGAGTTCTGGCGTCAGCCATTCGTCTCCTAGCTCTTCTTTTATGAGAGAGAGCCAGGCAAGGGAATCCTTTGCACTGCGGATGCCTCCTGCTGGTTTAAAGCCGATCTAAAAGGGAAGGTGGGAAAGAGAACAATGTTTGTTACTGGAGTACTTTAAAAACTGGTAGCGCATTAATACAGGGTCTCGATTCTCTTTCTCTCTTTCTCTCCTTCTCTTTTTTAAAGTCTATTTCACTTTACCCAGCAAAAGAGCTTAGATCGCTGGCTCACGCCCATTCACAGTACAAAATGACTTCTCTAAGATTAATGGGAAGAATGTCACTGCTTCTGAGGAGACACTAATGAGCGTTAATAACCCTCATTAACATTGCACTTATTGGAAAGTCATAAACCTCAACCATCTAAACTATAGCTGTGAACTGGGGATAAACAAGAGAGGTGTCAATAAACAAGGAAAACAGATATCACAAAAGCCCATTCATTCTGCATTTCTACCAGTGAGCCTGGCTAGTCACCTTTCAGCCCTTCATCCTGAGGTGCAAAAGACACACACATGTATTCAAAATAAGAAGAGGGAATCAGTGAGGCCACACTAACCAAACTGGCAGCAATCAGGAAGGAGTGTTGACAGTTGTTTTCATCAATGTAACTGCAGGGACTTTCTTCTAAGTTGTAAGTAGAAAGAGTTATATAAAGCAGCCAGACCACTTAAATAAGTGCAGCAGAAAAAGACAGTGTAGGAACTCTTCACAGTTCAGTAGTCTTTGCAGGTGAACTTAAAACAGCACAAGTCAGCCAGTATCTGATGTTTACAAATGATGTCCCCAAATCCATTAGAAATGGATAAATGTGTTCTATAAACAGTAAAACCTGCTTATCTGGATTTACTGGTCTCCAGAACTCGAATCCAGTAGTGTAGAGTATCTATAGATGGGAACAATCAAGAAAACACTCTATGGCCAAGTACTAAAGCTCAGGCATTTAAACACTAAGAGCTGTTGATTCGATAGGTAGCACCAACACGGGGTTAACTGCTAAAAGAATGCTAGAGAAGGGAGATGATAAATGCAAGGTCCCATAATTTACCCAAACTAGAAGCCTCAGAGTTAACCTAGACTCCGCCATTTTCCTCACCACACCAAACCCAATCAATCAATGGTCAAGTCCTTAATCTTCTCTCCTTAACTTCCATATCTACCACACACACTTCCTCTCTGCTTTCACTTCTGCCGTATTAGTTTAGACCCTCATTCATTCTCATATGGAATATCGGTCGGTCTCCTTACTGGTTTCCCTGCCTCAGGCACACATGGCCACATGACTAAGCAGCAGCTATACACTGATCCTAACCCTATCTGTCTATTCCTCTGGAGCCCAACTGGCTCTGAAAGAGTGCAGGGACATGAGGCGAGTGGGGGAGATAAATAGGATGAGATTATTTCTTGAGAAGAAGCCCCCAAAATCAATTAGCTTATATTAGCATACATGTTAATCATAGGAGCATTTTTGTCAATTAGGCAGTGCTGCATATAGATTTTTCCATATAGTTCAGTTGTGTCAGCAAGTCTGTTTGGCAATGTTTCTAAAGAGAGGTTCTAGCATAAGTTTATCCTTTTTTTTTTAAGGGAGAGAATATGGAAAACATAAATCTGCAATGAAATCAGTTATGAAATATTAAACCTCTGCTGCTCAGAGTGACACTAATCATGGTCTGGAAGACGGCCCATCACATTTTAAAACTCCCCTTAAATCAATGATGTAGAAAGTTTACAGTCTAACGGCTGCCCAGGCAACTTGTCAACAACCTGAAAGGATGCACCTGATTTGTAGACCGAGACACAGATCCTCACCGTGTGAAATCAAACGTGATTATAATGACTATGATTTGACTTGTATCGGTCCACTGTTGATAAAACTGGGGTGAACTTTGTTTGTTAGCTGAGGAAAGGGTCAATACAAGTAAAAGAAAAGTACTGGAAGACAGTGAAGTGTCCCTTCTACTGTACACTGACCTAGGATATTGAGTACTTAAAACTTCTACTGAAATTCTTTGCTTGTTGTCTAAGAGATCTCCTGGGAAGGGACTTGTTCATTTTGTATCCCTGTTAACACAGGTTAACATGGCACATAGTTAACCACTCAATCAATGTTTATTGAGAACACAACAGGATTGGGTCTCTAATGGTGAGTTTTAATCCTGACTCTGGAGTTTATGAGACACACAGATGCCTGAGGATTACTCCTGATCTAGAAGTTCTAGGGATGAGGGCCCAGGCATCGAACATCTTATTTTGTTGTACTTTGGCACAAAATAGGAACTACTGGTCTAAATGAATAGTAGTGGTCTCAGGTGGGAGGGCCAAAGAGAGAATTCTCTTTTTCAGAGCTAAACATTTTTTTTTTTTTAATTTGGATCAATGCAGAAAGGCTACCAAGTAGAGGTTACTCAAATTGAGTCAACTATCATAAGTAAGGTCACAGTAGACAGCATTCTTATTTGTACTTTTTTAAGATATGAAGTTATTCTGAAGGAGAAAATTCTGGAAGAAGTTCATTTCCTCTGAAACCCAGAACATTCTGAAAAGGGGCTCCAGTTCCAAAATGAACTGAAGGTACAGTGACATATACAGTCATCACATCCAGTTGGCACAGGATTAAAGGTCTTTTTTGGGGGGGGTTTCCATTCAGCAGTAATCCAGAGATCAGCTTTTAAAGATGTCTTCTGAGGAAGGGACAGTCTCATTACAAAACAAAACAAAATAAAACAAAACAACCTTTCTCTCCAGTGATATAAAAAAAAAAAAAAAATCCTTTGAGATAATTTGCAGCTAAACAAGCAACTTGAAGCTAAAAGGAAAATCCAAACTCATTTTAAAAAAACACCTCATACGCATTTTTCTTTTTAACTTCCTATGTTTCAAAAAAATATGTATTATTTTTCGAAAAGCTGACAAAAGCTAGCACATACCCTCCTCAGCTTAACAGTCTTCCAAAGAGCACATCCAACTGCCATAAAACGCAAAAATGGATATTTAATTCAAGAGCTATATAACGTCTAGCTACCTTTTCCCTGCTGTTTCACAGCATTTCATTATTTTGTTTAATAAGTTCATCTCCTCGAGAATTTTCTCTTCACCTCATATTATTAAAAGTAATAAGTTTTTCTGGACCGGGGGTTTCCCAACAGAAAAACCAATTTATGTGTGTCCTTCAATAATGACAGGAAAAGATTATTTCCCATTATATTGCATACTTTTCATATCACCACCACAGCTTATCATTCAATAAATGTTACTCTGCAATTCTTTCCATTCCTCAAGGAAGTTTAATTTCTGCATTAACCTGTTTTCGCTGGCCAACGCCTTACCAGAAAGCCTCTGTGTTGCAGCAGAATTAGTTCGTTAAAGAACCCATTTAGGAATCTCTTGTCAGTGATAAAATTGTCTTCAGTTAATAAAAGGACATAAAGTGAGTTTACATCTTGATCACACATACTTACTCCCACACTCACACTCACTTTCTGCTAATCGCACATTTTTCTCCATGAATGTGTTCTTTTGTAATGAAAGGTAAATTAAACATTTATCTTAATAAAGGTAACTCATTCACACCTTCTGCATATAAAGACAGTTTTTGTGGCTGTAACTAGTATTATAAATAACATTATCTTTACTCCGAAGAAAGATTTGCTGGCAATAATATACCTTGTTTCCAGTTTTCCAGAAGAAATCTCTAATGGCCCGTAGCATTACTATAGCTACCGGGAAAGTGGCATTTACTGTTTCTTTTCCAGTAGAGGTCTTAATAAAATCTGATCCTAAAACAAAAGGAAAAAAAACCCTCTATGTTAATTAAAATTTTATTTTTTACACATCTTAGTCAGCGGAAGAAATGAGTTGTGTACATTTTTTTCCTGAGGAACACAACTTTATTTTTCATTAGCTATCTGAAAAATTAAGAAGAAAATCCCTCTTTAAAATAATTCTATCCATACTTTCCACCCCTCCCCCCCCTTACTAGAAGATGCATGGAATTAAGTACCGAATGGATTCTGATTCCTAGGGCCCTTGCCTCCATCTTTCCATATCATCAATTAAAATCAAGTTGGTTTATTTAATGCATAACTAAGATGAATAAAAACAATTTTATGCCCTGTGCTTAATATCATTTATCACAACACTTTACTACAAAACTGCAGTGCCCACTCATTTTCCCCTCATTTTCTTATGCTCGACAGAAAGTACTCAGTACGGCTCTGACCACGCAAGAAGAATCACCACTAGCTTATTTGTACCGCGCTGTTCAGTAATGAAAGCTGTGTATCTTCCAACGAGATTAGGAATTTCACGAAAGACATCAACTATTTCATAACCTACAAATACTTTAAACAACTTTCTGTCTCTCAAATGCATCCTAAACCTATTGATGTAGTTTAACAGAATAGCCCAGGAGACAAAGAAATGATAATAACAGTTAAGATTCACTGTGTGTTATGCACTATTCTTTATTCTAGGTGCTTTACAAGTAATAACTCAGTCATTCCTCACAACACCTGCATAAGTTAAGTACTAATATGATCCCCATTTTAAAGGACAAAATTGAGATACAGAAAGGTTAAAATGGGGCTCCTGGGTGGCTTAGTTGGTTGAGTGTCTGACTTCGGCTCAGGTCAAGATCTTAAGGTTCATGAATTCAAGCCCCATGTCGGGCTCTGTGTTGACAGCTCAGAACCTAGAGCCTGCTTCAGATTCTGTGTCTCCCTCCCTCCCTGCCCCATCCCTTCTCGCACTCTGTCTCTGTCTCTCAAAAAATAAAACGTTGAAAAACAATTTTTTTTAAAAAAAGAAGACGAAATGTTAAATAACCTGCTTGGGGTCACACAGTTAGTAAGGGAACGGGGTAGAATTCTAACCAAAAAAACACAGCTTAACCAATATTATAGTGTCTCCAAGAAACTTACCTAGGGTCACAAAGTCAGGTAGCCAAATAGGGATTCCATCTTTAATGTGGTTATCTAACCTTGAAATACTCAACATGCCCACAGACCAGCAGCATGGGTACCATGGGGGTGCTTGCTAAAAATGCAGACTCTCAGGTCCTACACTAGATCAACTGAATCAGAATCTGAATATAAACAAGGTTCCTAGGGGATTCCTGTGCAAATTCATGGCTCTAGCCCACTGAGTCTGTGGGACCACAGGTAAGGCTAATGTCTGGGATTCTCCCAAGGTGCATCAAAGAAGTGGTCAATGGAAATGTTGGAAAGAAATGGCTAAAACTTTCCCCTTTAGTTTCAAATGGAAAGATACTTCCACAACTATTCTGTGGATGGGAAGGTTCAAATCGACACACCTTTGTAAACACACTGTGTGTGCGGCACAGTGGAAAATATAACAACAAATAATTCAAGCCCTTGCCCTCAAAAGCATACATTCTAGGTGCAGGTGGAAATGAAACATAAATCCTGGGTAATTACTTGATAGGCTAGAAGTCAGAAGACCTGGTTTTACCTCCTGAACCATCTTGCCTATAAAATACGCCTGAAAATTCTTACTTGCTTCACAGTGTTCGTTATACAAGGAATTAAAAGAGACAATCTATATGAAAGCGCTTTGAAAACTCTCAAGCATTATACAAATATAAATGAATCAAAGACTTAGGTAGGGTTTCAATGCGTAAAAATGTGATAGAAATTCTGATTTATGAAAGCAGGTCATCAGAAGCCTTTTTTTTTCCTGTGGGTCTATAGACCCACTGGAAGAAATGGAGATATATCTGTCATGCATGCATTTATCTAACGAATATCCACTAAGCACTTACTATGTGCCAGACTCTGTTCTAGATGCGGAAGACAGACCACAAAACAAAATAATAAAGTTCCTACCCTTGTAAGCAGATTTTCTAGAGGAGAAAGACAATAAACAAATGAATATAGAACAAATGTCAGTGGAGGTAAGTGCTATGAAGAAAAAAGCAATGTAATGAGATAGAGAGTGATGGAGTTGGGGAGAGGTAGCCATATTTAAATAAAGTTATCATAAAGGCATCGCTCAGGAGTGATATTCAAATACAGACTGAATGAAAGGTATCACTGAAAAGAACATCACAAGCAGGGAAACAGCAAGTGCAAAGAAAGGCCCTTAGGTAGGCATGAGCTGAGTTGATTAATAAATGAACAAATGAATAGGACTACAGAACCAACGTGTGGTCACTACCACCCCAGAAAAAAGACAACCAAGGAGAAGAGATTAAAGCCTCCAAAAAATAGATGTAAGAGGTGAGGGGAACATCTCCAAAGAATTCACAATGAGACCAAGACCAAGATGTGATTTCCTAAAGTGTGACATTGTCTTCTGATTCACTAGAAAGCTTTTGGGTACAACACTGGATATCATGTAAATTCTTTCAAGCATCTTAAAAGATTATTAAGATAAAAGTCCAAGGCCACATTTGGAGGCCTAAAAAAAGCTATGGTCACTTAAAAATCACACAATTTAAAGTTAACCAAAGAAGCCAAACTCCTTTGAAAGAATCTGGAGGTAGGATAAGGGAGAAGACTCTCCTCCTAACATATTTGGGAGGAGCAGAGCAGAATACCTATCATGATAGCAACAAAAGTCCAGGAGTAGTAACAGTGGCCTACACATAGTGTCTGTCTCTCATTCTTGGTTGTACGGTAAGCACATTTGAGGGCAGGTGCTATATCTTTCTATGCACTCTGTATCCCCAGAGAATGACACACAAGCAAGGCTCAATAAATGAATTTTGGATGGATGGATAGATGGATGGAAGGAAGGAAGGAAGGAAGGAAGGAAGGAAGGAAGGAAGGAAGGAAGGAAGGAAGGAAGGAAGGAAGGATACATGGAGGGATGGAGGGATGGATGGATGGATGGAAGGATGGATGGATGGATGGATGGATGGATGGATCAAGCGGTAAATAGAGGGCCACAGCTACCAAGAAAAAGCAATCTACAATATTTCCTACCTTTAACTGACTAATGGGAAAGGAAAGACAGTTTTGAGTTTCATCCCAGTTCAGGTAACAAAACTGGACAGGTGACTCAGAAGAATACATTATTTTATTTATTTTTAAATGAATTTTAAATTTTAGAACAGATCTAAATCTACAGAAACATTGTAAAGCTAGTACAGAGAATCCCCATAAACCCTACACCCAGTTTCCCCTATTATTAAAAACTTTTATCCATATGGTACATTTGTTACAATTAATGAAGCAATATAGACATATTGCTATTAACCCAAATCCCTATTTTATTTAGATTTCCTTAGTTTTACTTAGAATCCAATTGCACCCAGGATAGTATGATGTGTACATCTGTCATATCTCCATGGTTTCCTCGTGGCTGTGACAGCTTCTTGGACTTGCCTTGTTTTGATGACTGTTAACAGTTTTGAGGAGCACTGGTCAGGTATTTTGTAAAATGTCCCCATTTGGGACTTGTCTGAAATATCTCTCATTTTGATTAAACTGGGGTGATGGGTTTTTGGGGAGGAAGACCACAGAGGTAAAGTGCCATTCTCACAGTATCACATCAAGCGTACCTACCATTGACATGATTTACCACTGTTGATGTCGACTGTAAACACTTGGGAGGTAGGATTTGCCACGTTTGTCCACTGCAAAGTCACTCTCTTTTCTCTACTTTCCATACTGTACCCCTTGGAAAGAAGCCCTTATGTGAATCCCACACTTGCATGGGAGACTGGCCTGCTCCCATGTACATATTTATGATCATTTCTAGCAGTACAGACTCGGAGATATTATACTTGGGTTTATAATCCAGTTCATTATTTTCTTGCTCAAATGGTTCTACCTTTGGCCACTGGGAGCTCTTTCAGTTGCTTCCTATATACCTTTGACACACCTCCACCATGGAGCATTTTTATTTTTTAAGCACTTACTCTGGTATTGCCAAATGCTCCAAGCTCATCTTTTATGTTTTCTGCCCCAGTCTGAGAATAAGCCCTAGTTACTTTTATTAGAGAATGGTATTAGAACCCACCCCAAATCTTGGTGCTAGGCATACTCACTGTTACTGCAGGGGCTTGTTTCTGGCTCTCTCAGCTGCCTAGCAAAGAAATATACATGTGTATACTAACCCACTTATATATACACATCTATTAATAATTCCATGTTTAACTATATTACACTACATATGCATAATACTGATGTCTCCAACTCAAGACTCATCACCACATGGATCATTCTAGCCCCTTCCCCCTCTGGAAACTGCCATTTCAACAGTGAGGAACCTGGCACCTACCATCTGTCATTCATTTATTTAACTGCGCACATCCAGTATCCATGTGGAGCACTATCAGAATTGTTACCCACACCATGGGAAGTAACTTTATCAACTACTCCACAGTGCTAATGTGCAGTTTCATTTGCCTTTAGCCTTACAGCCCACCCTCATTTATAGTGTTATGTGGGTCAGCACCTTTCTTCCCACCTCCTTTAGTAAGGCTGTTTCATACATGTGTAACATAGATTCTTTGCTCAGAGCCAGCATTCTATCCTGGAATCCCCTAATCTCCTAAATTATATATATATATTTTTATCTGTATACATTAAGGGTCACATTTTGTGAAGCTTCTAGTGGTTCTGACAAAAGTGCAGGGTCATGCATCAACCATTACAGTATCACACACAACACATTCACAACTCTGCTTCACATTTTCATCTTCCCCCACACGCACTGGCAACCACTGATCATAAACTATTGGAACAGTTTTGCCTTTTCCAGAATGTCATGTATTGGAATCATCCAGCCTTTCAGACTGGCTTTTTCACTTAGCAATATGCATTAATAAAATGTTTTAATGTTTATTTATTTTTGAGAGAGGGAGAGAGAGAGACAGAGACAGAGACAGAGACAGAGAGAGTGAGGGAGGGGAAGAGAGAGAGGGAGACACAGAATCCAAAGCAGGTTCCAGGCTCTGAGCTGTCAGCACAGAGCCTGATGTGAGGCTTGAACCCACGAACTGTGTCATCACGACCTGAGCCAAGTCTGACTCTCAACTGACTGAACCACCCAGGTGCCCCAGCAATATGCATTTAAGATTCACTGGTGTCTTTTCATGGCTTGATAGTTCATTTCTTTTTATTGATAAATAATATTCCATTGTATTCATGTACCACAATTATATTCATCCACTCACTTATTAAAGGATATCTTGGTTGCTTCAGTTTTGGGCAATGATGAATAAAACTGCTACAAACACTCATATGCAGGATTTTGTGTAGACATAAATTTTCAAATAAGTTGGGCAAATACAGAGAGGGCAACTGCTAGATTACATGGTAAAACCACATTTTGCTTTGAGAGAAACTGCCAAATTATTTTTCAAAGTAGCTGTATCATTTTGCACTCCCAATAGCAGTGAATGAGAGTTCCTGATGCTCTATATCCTCACGAGCAATTAGTGTCATCAGTTTTTGAATTTTATCCAGTCTAATAGGTGCACGTATAGATTACATACATATTTTTGTCAGATTATACCTAAGTATTCAATTTATGGATTGCTGTTACAAGTGATAGTTTTTTTGAGTTTCAAATTCCAACTGTTCACACTGCTGGTGGATAGGAAAGCAATAGACTTTTTATATTAACCTTGTACCAGGAAGCCTTGGTAAACTCACTTAGTAGTTTCAAGAGTTTGTTAGCCTGGGGGGGATTTTCTCCACAAATGATGATGTCATCTGCAAACAAAGACAGCTTTATATCGTTCTTCCTGTAAATTTTTTCTTGTGGTTGTCGTCACAAGTTATAACAAACTTGGTATCTTAAAACAATAGAGATTTATTTTCTCGCAGTTCTGTATGGCAGAAGTCCAAAATCAAGTTGTCCACAGGGCTGAACACCTTGTGGAGGCTCTAGGGCAAATCTGTTCCCGAACTCGCCCCGCTTCTTCTAGCTGCCAGCATTCCTTGGTTGCATCACTTTGACCTCTGCCGCCGTCTTCTCATGGCCTTCTTTTCTGGGTATAAACCTAATCACCCTCTACTTCTCTCTGATAATAACATTTGTGATGGTATTTAGGTCCCACTTGGATAATCCTGAATAATCACTTCATCTCCAGACTCTTAATCATGTCTGCAAAGGCTTTTTTGTTTTTCCCCAAAAAAGGTAATAGTCAGATTCTGGAGATGTGGTTAGAACTCTAGGAGCCATTATTAGCCTACCACACCTCCCAATTTGTATTTATCTAATTTCCTTCTCTTATCTTCTTGCAGTAGGTAGGGCTTTCCAGTACAGTGTTGAATAGGAATAGTGAGGGAGAACACTCTTGCCTTCTTCTTAGGGAGACCTTTGGGGATAGTGTCTAGTTGTTCATACATGTGTTAGCTAAAGTTTGTAGATTTTCTTTACCAAGCTAAGAACATTCCCCACTATTCCTAGTTTGATGAGAGCTTTTATTATAAACAGATGTTACAATCTGTCATATGCCTTATCTGTGATAATTGATATGACCATATGATGTTTCCTCTTTAGTGTATTGATATGGTCAATTACATTACACTGAACCAGGCTTGCATATCTGGAGTAAATCCCCCTGTGTCGTGGTATATAATTCTTTCTATACATTGTTGAGTTCATTTTACTAACATGTTGTTGAAGATTATTTTTTTGCATTATATTCAAGAGTGATACTGATTTATGGTTTTCCTTTCTTGCAATGTCTCTGTCTGGTTTTGGTATTGGGGTAATGATGGCCTCACAAAGTGAGCATTCTCTCTTCTTCTATTTTCTGGAAGACATTGTACAGAATTGATATTCTTTCTTCCTTAAATGTTTGGTAGAATTCATCAGTGAAACCATCTTTAGTCAGTGCTTTCCTTTTTGGAAGGGTTTAATTTTTCTCTAATAATTTATTAAATTATTAAATAATAAAATTATTTTATAATATTCTAGAATTAAAATACAGTTTTATGACATAGCTTATAACATAGTTTATATAAATATATACTTACATATTTACTATTTTATATAATATTTACAAAATAAATTAAAATTAAAATTACTTCTTTGATAGATACAGGCTTATTTGGGATTATTTCTCCTCGCAGGTATCAATCCAACTAAATCAATAATCACTTTAAATGTTAGTGGTCGAAATGCACCAGTTGAAATCAGAGATTGATATGAAACAAGACCCTTCTATATGTTGTTTATAAGAAATCCACTTGAAAAATAAAGAATCAGGGGACACCTGGGTGGCTCAGTAGGTTAAGCTCAGGTCATAATCTTGCAGTTTATGAGTTCGAGCCCCTCGTCGGGCTCCATGCTGACAGTATGAAGCCTTCTTGGGATTCTCTCTCTCTCTCTCTCTCTCTCTCTGTCCCTGCCCTGTTTAAGTAGGCTCTCTCTCTCTCTCAAAAATAAATAAACATTAAAAAAAATATGAAGATTCAGAAGGTTAAAAATAAAGGGATGGAAGAAGATATAACATTAATCAAAGTAAAGCAGAAGAACCTATATTAATTTCAGACAAAGCAGACTTAAGAAAAAGGAACATTATCAGGGATAAAAAAAGGGTTTTACAGAATGATAAAGGGGCCATTTCTCCAACGAAACATAACAATCCTAAACATGTATACACCTGACAATAGAGCATCAAAATACATGAGGCATAATCTGGAAAGAACTAAAGAGAGAAGCAGACAAATCTACTATTATAGCTGGAGACTTCAAAACCCCTCTTTCAGTAATTGATAACTCAAACAAGTAGAATATGAGCAAAGATGTATTTCACTCGAATAGCTTTATCAGTCAGTTACCAATTATCATGATCAAACTGACATGTATAGGAAACTAAAAACAAAAAACAACAGTAGACTACATATTCTAAAATTCAGATAAAACATTCATCAAGATAGGGCTTTTTGTCTTACTTTTGTCTTTATTTTTACATCTCTTTTTCTGCCTTCTCTAGCTTTAATTGAACATTTTCTATAGTTCCATTTTATCTCCTCTCAGCATATCAATTATACTTTCTATTATACATTCTTTTAGTGTTGCCCTAGAGTTTTCAATATACATTTTTAACAAATTTAAGTCTATCTTCAATACTATACTGCTACTTCAATACCATACCGCTAGATACTGGGAGGTATCTTTTAACAAAGTATTCCTAATTCCTCCTTTCTATCCCATCCATACAGGATTAAATGCCCAGTACATTCTTACTATTATTTTAAACAGTTATCTTTTAGATTAATTGAGAAAGAAAAGTAATTTTATTTTTCATATATTCTCTTCTGATGTTCCTTTTTTTATATATAGATCAGAATTTCTGACATATATCATTTTCTGTCTCCTTGAAGAACTTCTTTCAGCATTTCTTATAGGGCAGTCCTGCTTGGCAGTGAATTCCCTCAGTTATACATGTCTGAGCTCCTTCACTTCTGAAGGATAATTTCACTGGATATCGATTTCTTGCTTGGGTTTTTTTTCTTCGAACACTATGAGTGTTCATTCTATAAGTACTTTATTCTACTCACTTCTTGCTGACATGGTTTCCAATGAGAAGTCTACTGTAATTATTTCCTTTTCTTCTATAGGTAAGGTGTTTTCTTTCTCTGGCCTTTTTCAAGATTTTCAATTTGTCTTTGTTTCCTTTGGTTTGAATATGATATATTTAGGTATAGTTTTTTGGGTTTTTTCCCCCCATATTTATCCTTTTAGGTGTTATCTGAGCTTCCTGGATCTGTGGTTTGATATCTGTCATTAATTTTGGAAAATTCTTGGCCATTAATTCAAATATGTTGTCTGCTCCATTTTCTCTTTCTTCTTCTAGTATCCCAATTATATATGTATTACACGTTAGAAATTGTCCCTCAGTTTTTATTGTTTTTCTAAATCTTTTTTTAAAGTTTATTCATTTTTGAGAGAGAGAGAGAGAGAGAGAGAGAGAGCACACAAGTGGTGGGGGGACAGAGAGAGAGGGAGAGAGAATCCCAAGTAGGCTCCCCACTGCCAGCACAAAGATGGATGCAGGGCTTGAACTCATGAAACATATCATGATCTGAGCCAAAACCAAGAGTCAAATGCTTAACTGACTGAACCACCCAGGACCCCACTGTTTTCTGTTCTGTTTGTTTGTTGTTGTTGTTTTCTTATCCTTTTATCTCTTTATGCTTCAGTTTAGGAGGTTTCTTTGGATCTATCTTCAATGGTCACTCATTGTATCCAGTCTTCTCATGAGCTCATCAATGCAGTCTTCATTTCTGTTCCAGTGTTTCTGATTTCTAGCTTTTCCTTTTGAATATTTCTTAGAGTTTCTATCTCCCTGCTTACACTAACTATCCTTTCATGTTGTCTATTTTCTCCATTAGAATTATTAACATATTAGTCAAAATTATCTTAAATATCTCTGATAATTTCAATATCTATATCATGTCTGAAGCTGGTTCTGATGTTTGTTTTGTCTCTAGAGACTGTGTTTTTTCTTGGGTTTTAGCATCTCTTGTAATTTTTTGTTGAAAGTCAGTATGACATTAGGAACAGACCTTTTGTGTCAGATTTTATGCTAATCTAATCAGGAACCAAGCTGTATTTTATGTTTGCTGTAATCACCAGTGCCAAAGTCTTCAAGCGCCATCATATCCTTGTTGTGGTCCATCCTGTTTACTTTGGGTTTCCTAAGTGTTCCTCCTCAGAGAGAGTCTCTGTCTTTTAGCTCTGTTATCTACAATCCACTAATTACTGGAACCCTGTTGGTGTAGTGATAATGTATAGGGGAAAACAAGTATTTCATAATCCTATGGTTAAACTTTTAGTGGACCAATGTGCCTAGATTGTACCCTTCACAAATGTGTATTAGCTTTTCTCTCCTACTTTGATGAGGCAGGAAGAGTGAAAGGGAAATGCCCTCCCAGGTGAGATAAAACTCGAGCAAATTCTTTTGTCCTGGAGAGCAGGTCTTTGTTAAGGAGAATGCTCTGTGTATATTTTGCAAAGATTATCTTCCCCTTACCCTGTGATAGCCAAGAGAAGAAACTTCTTGGCTCTTCACTGTGAGAACCTGGGGTTCCATGAGGTAAAACCCACAAATATGCCAGCACCCTATGCAGCTTCTAACAAGTGGTCAAAAAATTACCACTTAAAGAGGACATGGGTGGCTCGGTCGTTTGAGCGTCTGACTTCGACCAGGTCATGATCTCATGGTTCTGGAGTTTGAGCCCCACATTGGGCTCTGTGCTGACAGCTCAGGGTCTGGCATCTGCTTCGGATTCTGTGTGTCCCTCTCTTTCTGCCCCTCCCCAAGTCATCCTCTGTCTCTATCTCTCGAGAATAAATAAACATTAAAAAAAATTTTTTTTAATTACCACTTAAGTGTTCTTGCCAGTTTATGGCTCTTGCAGGTAAGTAAGCAGATCTTAGTTGACTCTCAGGAGTCCCTCTCTCCATATATCAGAGTGGGAGTTTGCCCTGAGGCCTAAGTTCTTTGCAAGGTCTGGGAAAAGCCACTGATTTTCAGTGTATTCATCTTTTTTTTTTCTCCTCCAAGAGCAGAAATGACAACTTCCAAGCTCTTTACATGTCAGGAAGTTCTTAAATATCAAGACAAGCCTTTATTGTCTAGATATCAGGTATAGATAAAGATACAAATTATATATAGTATTTAAGGTGTTTCAGGTACATGCCAAGTAACTTATGGTCAACAAAAATTGGAAAGGCCTGCAGAAATTCACTTTAGCTAAAATGATAAATGAAGGCTTCACGGAACAGATAGAATTTGGTATGAACCTTGAAGAAGACATAAAATGTAAAGACGAGAGGGCAGAAGAAAGAGTACAGCCATCAGAAGAAACACTGGAAGCACAGAAGGATGAGACACATCCTTAAACGATAATAAATGGATCCATCTAAGGAAACTCTGTGAGGGACAGGAAGCGTGACAGATGGCAGTAGTGATATTTGGGGGTAGGGGGTGTCGATGTGTGTTTTAGAACGTGTAACTTTTAGAGTCTGGGGTGTGTGGGATCTCGTGACAACAACTGAGAGTCAGAGACCACACAAGAGATTAAAATCGCAGTTCGGGCATACAGCTATTTCTTTATATCCAGGACTATGACCTAGCTTTAATTACACAAAATACTTCAGAAAGTACATTAGTATTTTACTACTGTCAAAAGAACAATGGATTTTCCAGTGGGACTAAGTGGGCACACACTTTTGTTTTACTCCTTATTTTAATATTGCTTCCCTTGCCCCTCTGCTAAAACAAAAAATTACCATAGAGAAATAAATGCTACATTTCAAATTATCCACATCACAGAGCACCATAAACTCTCCTCAGGGCTCATGTAAATCCAACATTAACCAAGCTCACCTCTGCTCAGCTTTGGGGGAAAACCCTTATGAGAAAATATCTCACAATTAAAATAGCTATCCATATAAATGTTCCTCCATCAGTGCCCACAATTTCAAGGAAATGACAAAACTAGGAGATAAAAGGCCTGAAAAGTCAAAAGCAACACATTAAATAGACTAGAATTCAACTGTGGTTAGTTGAAATTAACATTAATAATAAATTCATAGAATTACATTCAATTGTATTTTTTTATTTTCTTAATCTGAAACCTCTAGCACAATACTTTTTTTTGTGGTCTAAAGCAACTCAAAGCTTTTCTAAGGCCTATAATTACAAGTCTCCATGGTACAGTTTCATTAAAAACTTTCATTAAACAACAGCTGCCCTTGTATATGGTCTTCTAATCAATTTGGTCAAACAGAATGACTTCTAATCAGCTGTTGATAAAAATAGAAGATGAAATTTTAATTCTAATAGATTAACCACAAACTCAAGACAGTCTTCAAAATCCATCTAGCTCTATTCTCCAGTGGATTTAATGACTATTCAGCAACTCATTACTAAATAGAACAAGATGAACATTTTCCAGTTCATTAAAGAAATGTACTATGTATTTTTGCATTGTCCTCATGATTCGTTACAGGGAGTCTTAATTACAAGATAATGGATAATGGTTATTAAATGCAGACTGCAGTAATGAAGCTCTATTCATTTGCGAACCTCAGAGACTGCAAAGAGAGGAAAATAAAATTACTAGCTTCAAAAGATTAACGGATCAAATTATTATTCAATTTTGAAAATCTCATTCAGACTTCATAGAAACAAGAAGAGATTAAAAACTAGTATTAAGACCACAGTAGTACATTAAAA
Source organism: Panthera pardus (assembly GCF_024362965.1). Taxonomy (NCBI): domain Eukaryota; kingdom Metazoa; phylum Chordata; class Mammalia; order Carnivora; family Felidae; genus Panthera; species Panthera pardus. Next base: position 91,945,612 of record NW_026526991.1, read on the forward strand.
AAAATAATATCTTAAGGCTATTACTGCATAATAAGCTTCAGATGTGATTATTAGAAAAACATATAGCTAACAATGGGAAAACATACATTTTTATTTCCTGAACAAATCTTATTTATGAGATAGGAAGTTACTAGTAGGATCTTAAAGACAGTCTTGGTGAACACAGAAGATACATGCTCCTGTGTTACAAAAGAACAGCACAATGGAAGGTATTATTAACATTTTATACTTCGTTAATGAAAAATAGGATTTAAAATCAACTGCTGCTTGAGAAAGCTTGTCATTAAGTGGAATTCATGCCAACCCTATAATAAGAGCTTCTGGGCACATTATTCATTAGCACCATGTTTTCTATCGCTCTCTAAGAAACTACCTTAAAGTTAGCAAGAGAGTTTTGTATGGTAATTCTGGTAATTCTGACACTAATTTATACTTGCAATCTGCAATAGGACTTTTTTTTTTAAACAAATATAATGTACAAAAATATGAAGCCCCAAATTAAAACACATTCTTTGATACTGTATTCTTTTGATCAACATAGGCTTGAAAATAATTTGGGGTGAGATATCAAGATCCAGTGTTATGACTTAAGAACTGGCCAGAGTAAAGATGGAAGCAGAAAGCCTCTGGGGAGGTATCAATATGATGCTAATACTCAGTCTGGAGACAATTAAACCCACAAAGACAGCCTTACAAGATCCAGGGATAATAGCTAACTTTATGAAAAAGGGGGTCGGGGGTGTTTCCTAAAAGAGAGAGGAAAAGCTGAAGAAGGAAAGAAAAATAAATAACACCTGCTTTCTCAGTTCTTTCCTTTGATCTAAATAGTGAGCTCTGAAAATACTCCTCAGTTGGTCTAGTCCGTCACGTGAGAAATGCAACAGAACATCGTAATTAAGCAGTAAGGCATGTTCAAGCAGAATGGCAATCAGAAAGCAATCACAATCTCGGAGTTAGGAAATATCTCAAATACCCCAAGGGTAAGATTAGTTCATGATAACCACATTCCTCGCAGTTGCCTTCTCCTCAATAAAAATAAAAATGTGGCCATTTAAAATAATGCAGAACAGTATGATTCAAATGGAATACAAGGTGGGGACTCTGACTATATAATCCTTGGTAATTGACAGTAATGTCCCTGGGAGAATTTTCTAAACCATTATGTTAACCATACAAAGATATGTGTTAGAACTGCTTGACACAAACAAGAGTCCCTGAGTTATGTCTAATATGACAAGAAGTTTCCTTTCACTTCTAAAACTTAGGTTATTTGAAATGAGTTTCATAACTTTAATAATGCTGCAGATGACGTTCCAATCAATGCAAACAGCATCTCTTTTAGAGTGAATTCAAATTGTTTAATCTTTCAAACAACTCTAAATGGTTTTTGTTTATTGTTTTGTTTTTTTATTTTACAAGTTCGGAAAAAGAAAAGGATTATTTAACTCAACTGTTTATGAGACCATATTGTCAGCATTTTGGACTAAGAGTCAAACTGAGACACAACAGAATGTTTTCTAAACCTAGCTCTATGCCTCCTCTAATTTTTAATATTGCATTAGTGCTCCTGAGGATATCTATAAATATCTACATGAGTTAACAGTTCAGACAGGAGCTCCCCATGGGGTGCCTGGGGGGCTCAGTCAGTTGAGTGTCCGATTTCAGCTCAGGTCATGATCTTACATTTGAGGGATCAAGCCTGGTGTCAGGCTCACACAGAGCCCGCCTGAGATTCTCTTTCCCTCTCTGTCTCCCTCTCTGCCTGCCCCTCCCTTCTCAAAATAAATAAATAAACATTTATAAAAAAGAAAAAAAAGAGCTCCCCCAAATCATGCTACACTTCTGAGTTCTCATCTCTCCTCTTCCCACTCCCCCTTTTGAGTAAGGGTATCAGGGAAGGAGAGCTGGGACAGGCGAGCCCCAGAAGGTCTGAAACTAAAACAAAGGTTCTCGGAATTAAGATAGTGGGGATGGTTGCAAAACTTTGTGAACATACTAAAAATCCCTGAACTGTATAATTTCAAGGTGTTTATCTTATGGAAATTTTATCTCAGCTTAAAATAAAAAACAAAAGGCAATGTGTTCATGAGAGAAAACGGGGGAAGGCAAAAAACTAATAAAGCGAACTCTACATAAAATTATCAATTAGTTGACAAATCAAGTATATATAATCAACTGTACCCTTACCCTTTTCTTGAACACATTTTAACACTATTCCTAGTCCTCTCTGTAAGTGGTTCCTATTAGCTGCCAAGTAGGACATCCACAATCCAAGCCTCCTAACTGTCATCAACGATTACAATATAACTGTAAGCTGTTATTAGTCTAAATAAATATGGCATCCATTGATAATGCTTCAGCCCGTAGGTAAAGTTAACCAAAAAATACAGCATTTATATTCAAAAGCCTTAAACAATCTAAAGCATTACTTTTAAAGGAGAATACTTCAACAAACACATCATTACAATTCCTTAAAAATATTTTTGAAGAGTGGTATCAACACGGAGAGTATCATGCTGGCCAAAGAGAGAGAGAACTTTAACGAAAGGACCTTTCAGGACGAGTTCAATGATGCCTGGTGGGGGCAAGGTGGGGGATGCTGAGACTCTGCCCTTGCACAGTCTGGAGTTGCACTGTCTAATACAGTACTCACTCACCGATGTGGCTACTGAATACTGCAAAATGGTTAATCCAAACTGGAATGTGTTAGAAGAGTAAAATGCACAAAGGGTTTCAAAGCTTTAGCATACAAAAATGGAATGGAATGTAAAATATTTCTTAATTTTTATATTGATTATACATTGAAATGAGATATTGTGGATTTACTGGGTTAAACACAATATACTATAATTACTTTCACCTATTTTTTTACTTTATTAATGTAGCTATTAAAATTTTTTTAAATTATGCATCTCTATTAGACAGCACTGGTCTAGAGCCTCAATGAGACACCAAAGTCTGTAATCACTCTGAGTAGGCTACAATTTGATGTCCTTTTATACTAATATCCTTTACATGTTGGTTTGCATTTATTTAGGGGGGAAAAAAAGGCTTACTTCTGCATAGGGGTAGAACAAGAAGATTTCTGGTGACAGCACTTAACTATTCTCTCTCATCCAAGCAATTCAGCTCAGCCCCCAAATTTGAATCCTCCCTCAGCCAAACAAAAGCTCTGTAATTAACTAAACCCACCTTTATTAAAAAGTGTACACTGGGGCGCCTGGGTGGCTCAGTCGGTTAAGCGTCCGACTTCGGCTCAGGTCACGGTCTCGCGGTCCCCGAGTTCGAGCCCCGCGTCGGGCTCTGGGCTGATGGCTCGGAGCCTGGAGCCTGCTTCCGATTCTGTGTCTCCCTCTCTCTCTGCCCCTCCCCCGTTCATGCTCTGTCTCTCTCTGTCTCAAAAATAAATAAACGTTAAAAAAAAAAATTAATAAAAAAAAAAAGTGTACACTATCCATTTGGAGAACATAAGAGCATGTCCCTGGAATGTCTTATACCCAATCCTGGTCACATAATGTACAGGAATGCTAGCACATGCAATTTTCTCTGCCTGGAACATTTTCAGTGGTTTCAAGGCTTCTTGTGGATTAGCACCCAAGGAAACTGGCCAGCTGGCCGGCCCTTCATCCTGTCTGTGATTGACCTTGCTTTCAGTTTTCAAACACAGGACTAACTCTAAAACTACACTTACAGACTCATGACTATTTATGACTTGTGCTCACAGCTCTGTGTTCAAATCGACCCAGCCGTTCTCTTTCCCAACCCTTCAATATCCTATTTATCTACCGAGTCCTACTATGTGCCAGTACAGTGGTATATCTATAGACACAGCAGCGTGTACAAGCCAAGGCTTTCCTCTACAGGACTCTGTACCATCAGAGGTGACACTGACTTAGCTATATAAGTTACATTTGCTTTCTCTTAGTCTGGCTACTTAAATTAAAAAAGAAAAAATCTTTATCTGTCTCCATCACCTTACCCTCTGTTTTTCAGAGAGCTTGTGGCATTGCCGAGAAGACAAAAATAAGATTCGTGAGATGAGGCTAGCACCCTATGATCAAACAAAAACACCAGAAATACCCACAGGCATTGTTATTGTGTAGGTATGATGGTTTGGATAAAATAGTAAAGTGTTTTAGAGTCAATATAAAGTGAAAACATCGATCTGTAAACCAAGTTACTGATGACAAATACCTCAAAATCACAATGCTTTCCTTTTTAGCCAGCCCCTGCAGCCGAACGTACTGATGTAGGGATTTACTATGTTAAGCAAATGTCCTCTGTTGATATGGTCCTTTTAAAGTCATCTTATCTTAAAATGACACAAGCATATCTAACATACTCTTTTTTCCTTCACATTTGCGGGGAGGGAAGGGGGAGATGGAACTGCAATACAGGGTAAAACGTGATTTGGTATCACTATACTTTGGCAAAGAAGAGTAAAATGAAGAAGCATTTTAACAAAATAACAAGCTAGATATGCTTCAAACAACTGAATTTCATTTTGATTGTGCTTTCTATTGTCACTAGCAAGTTTGGAATATATAGTATATATTAACATTAAAAGTCAGGTATGCTTGTGTGGAATCTATTAACTTGAGAGAAAATTACTCAAATTGAAGAAATAGCTGCTTAAAATGGATTTAGAAATACATTTTACTGAACAAAGCAAGCTAGAAAATTAGTCTACTTTATCAGGATTAGAAAGTGCTATGAATTTTAAACACAAAGCTTTTAAAAACAATGCAGAGCATATTTGAGATTATCATACCTCAATGTCATCATAAATCTTTTTTTTTTTTTCCAACAGTTGATGATAAGTATGTAGAGTTACTTTTTACAGTGACCTGTCTTTCATAAAAGAAGTTGTGTTAATTTTTCTGTGGGGAGTTTTATCTCTTGGTGATTGTTTCTCTGTACCTGGAGACTCGTATCACATGCATCCCATTAGCAGATCTATAGATGGACACACCTTGAAAGGCTCTGAACAGAAAGTATTTACTGTGTGGAGCTCTCAGGCTGGCCATCTGGGTTACTGCACTTACCACTTACCAACCACTTACAAAGACAATGCTGCCCTCTCTCCTACTGTTCACAGTTTTCACGTTAAAATTCTGTCTCTATTTTTCAACCAGTCCTGCCTTCATTTTTATCTTTATTCCCCCTTTTCATTCAGCCACCACCAGAGGCCTTGATTCCTCAACAAAAGAGGTATGTACTGGCAAAAGAGAAAGTGTTAGAGCCCCCGCAAATCTCACCAATGGGTAAGGGTCTATAATCAGAGAGGGTCACCGCAAACTTTTCCCAGGTCGTGTGCATCACTGGGATATTAGAATCATTCACAATTCCTGAAAACACTTGAGGCAAGGAGAAAGGAAGGAAAAAGAGGTTTGTCAACGAGGCAGAAAGAACAGTCCTGAGCTAGACTCTGCAAAAGCCATGAACTAATGCAACATGCTTGCAAGCTGGATCCATTTTGAATATTAACTAGAACTCATCTAGGATCTCCCCGGATGTCACACATTTTTTTTTTAAAGCACTGCCTTGCCAATGAATATATATGCCTGTACTTCCCTCATAGCAGAAAGGTTGTGAGTTCCTTTTCCAAAAGTAAATAGAAATAGAAATAACATATAACCATACAGTAATGATGTATATTTCAGACAAATAGCTTACACTACACACTTAATACGGAGGTTTTATCTGTCTCTCGCAGAACTTCCTATTACAAAACTAATAGGTTTGATTAAAAGGCTATTCATTTTTAGGAGATTTCCCCCCCATCAGAAAACAGAATATAAATAGTTTCTTAACATGTATAAGTTAGGTCTTTACCTACCTTCCTTTTAAGCCTACATTTAAAATTTTTGATACATATTTAATGTTTTTAATATTACCTATATAATTGCTTTAAGTGTGGCATTTATTTCCTCCCTCTAAAGTACATGTTATATCATAGATATAATTTCTCCCTGGTATTTCAGGAAGCTATTAAATGTCAAAATCCAAAGTGAATACATAGGTAACTCAAAAATGTAAAACCTCATGAAGACAAAAATTCAGCTGTTAAGTTTATTACCAAAAATAGGAAATGGGATTCACAATGATAACCTATAAGGTAAAATGGCATTTAAAAAACTGGGTTAGAGACAGTTCACAGTGTCAACTTATGTTGGAGATCCATTTACTTGTGTTTCTGTCATAAATATCACAAATTTACTCTTGATAAAGAAGATTTTCTGGGTTGACCTGGCCTAGTTTTTTTTTTTTTTTATATCCTATACATGGAAACTAAAGAGCACAAAAATTTAAAATTTTTTAAGCATGAGGAGCTAAAAAGTGTTGTAATACGGAATGGGCAGATAAGACAGGTTTAATCAGGGCATTTTTCATCTCAAAACCTCCAACTGGTTAAAGAATAAAACTTTAGGATCCATTCGCCAGGATCTGCATCTAATCTAATATTCCACTGTTCTCTTCTGCTGTTCACTCTAAAGTATCACAGACTCTAGCTAACTCTTATGATGATGATGGTGCTGATGACAGTAATTACCAGTGGTAGTGGTAACAGAATAGGCCCCCCTTTCTGAGAACTCACCAGGTGCTTGGTTCCAGAGAACACTTTATACATCTACACTCACTCCATCTTCATGATAACTTAAAGATCAGTACTCTTTTATTTTTTTATTTTAGAGGGAGAGAGAGAGAGAGAGAGAGACCAGGGGGAGGGACAGAGGGGGAGAGAGAGAGAGAGAGAGAGAGAGAGAGACAGAGTGACAGAGAGACAGAGAGACAGAGAGGGAGAATCTTAAACAGGCTCCACGTTCAGCATGAAGCCTGATGCAGGGCTCGATCTCATAACCCTGAGATCATGACCTGAGCCCAAATCAAGAGTTGGATGTTCAAGTAACTGAGTCACCAGATACCCCTAAAGACAGGTTCTCTTATCATCTCCAATTACAAATGAAAAAATCAGAGGGTGCAGACATTGAGGCACTCATCTATGACAATTTGTAAGTGTCATGAATGGAATTTGACACAGCCTTTTCTAAGCCCAGGCCATACTCCTGTCCTCCCAACCAAGACTAGTTACTGTTTTGCAAAAACACCCTCTACCGTATCAACTTTGTACTCTCTATTCTTTCTCTCCCTCTCAAAATCTTATCTGGCCCAGTTCCCTCCAATATGAAGTGGCATTGGGGCACCTGGGTGGCTCAGTCAGTTGAGCTTCCGACTTTGGCTCAGGTTATGGTCTCACAGTTTGTGGGTTTGAGCCCCGCATCAGGCTCTGTGCTGACCACTTGCTCAGAGCCTGGAGCCTGCTTCAGATTCTGTGTCTCCTTCTTTCTCTGCCCCTCCCCCGCTCATGCTTTGTCTCACTCTGTTTCTCAAAAATAAATAAATGTAAAAATTAAAAAAAATTATAATATGAGTGGCATTAACACTGCTTTCTTTCTGTTTTTTGAATATAACATGATGACTGGAGCTATGGCAGCCATTTTTCAACCATGAGGGAAATGCCAAGAGAATAACAGGTATCAATCCTGACACTGATGATGAACTAACTAGACTTCTCATTATGTAAGAAAAATAATGCCTTATTTATTTAAGTCACTGTTGTCAAGTTCAGTGCTATTTGCCGCCATCCAGAATCCTAACTGATGCAGCCTCTGGACTATTTACTTTTGCTCTGTTGACCTAGAAATCCAATGGTACACTATATCTGTTAATTTCCCAGAGGCATCACTCTCCACAACCATGACACAAAGTATCACATCCCCATACACTCTGCTTTGCAGGGCTGAGACTCTTTCTACTGCTTTGCAGTACTATATACTGCCAGCTATGCTCATCCAAGCCTCTAACTTCCCACTCCATCTACACTGGTTAATCAGACAGAAGTCAGAATCCAGTGGAATAAAATGTGGAAGGAAAAATAGCAAGTAAAAGGGGATTCAAGAGGGGCACGTGGGTGTCTTGGTCAGTTAAGCATCTGACTTTGGCTCAGATCATGATCTTGTCATTTGTGAGTTTGAGCCCCACGTCAGCCTCTGGGCTGACAGCTCAGAGCCTGGAGCCTGCTTCGGATTCTGTGTCTCCCTCTCTCTCCGCCCTTCCCCTGCTTGCACTCTGTCTCTCTCTCTCTCCCTCGTTCTTTGCCCCTCTCCCCCTTTTGCGCTCTCTTAAAAATAAATAAACACTAAACAAATTTTTTTAATTATAAAAAAGGGGGGATTCAAGAAAGCTGTTAGGAATTACTAGGAAAAGCCGAAAGTGAAAAGCCACAGAACAGCAGAGATTTCTTAGAGAAGCAACCATCCGAGAGACTAGTGCATGAAGCATCTATATACACCAATCTGTGTGAACAAGTTATTGAAGAAACAGGAAGGAACTGTTTTACCAACAGAAAGTATAAGAAGCTCTACCAGTAGTAGAAAATGGAGGAAGAAACTAAGGCACAAGTCTTTCTTTTTTTTTTTAAGCTAAGCGAAGAAGCTACAAGGCCAGAATAAGTTGAGATATTTCTACACATGTCTGCCCCTCACTCCTCGGCCCAGTCCCTCACTTTGAGGGCCATGACTATCTCATTCATCATCGTGATATTGACCACGTGAGCTAGCACAGTGGTCATAGTATGAACTTAATAATTACACAATCCAAATGAATTCCGTATTAGTCAAGCTTTAGTGAAACATAATGTCCACGTTGAACACAAATGAACTCTTCAATGATTCCACAGCTGCCTACTTGTATAAACAAGCGGGTTTTTACTTAATTAATTCCTTTAATCAACACTTACATAGCACATACCAGGTGCTGGCCATTGCCCTAAGAGCTTTAAAAATAACCTGACAAATCTTTAAAAATAAAGCAGTGATCTGATGCTTCAGGATCCAAATGAGGCTATCTTGCTGAGAAAGTCTTAGAGTAACATAGGGAGAAAACCATATTTTTAAGGCTCAAGTACTCAAGAAGGAATCTTGAGAAATCCTTGATGGCAGCACGGGCTTATGCTTCCTGACTCTGGGACTCTTTCCTCGACCTATTCTGTCCCAACTCAAGTATTTGTGGCTGGCTGCTGTGTGCTCAGCAATAACTAATAAGCTTCCCTGACTGGAAATGGCTCCATTTTGAGAGAGGCAGACATATGTGCTAAGTAGCATGTACAAAGCGCTAGAGAGGGGAAGGAGAGTTAGGAAATACCATCAAGGGGCAATGACAGAATGGAGTTCCCAGGAGGGTATGATGGAAAGATGTGAGTGGCTGAGGAGAAACCTCAGAGGAACAGTGATTGGAGAGAGCAATTTAGTTCCAGGACATTCTAAACTAGGGCTCCTCACTAATTGGTAAAATTTGGGTTTTGATTACCCGATTTTAGTCCTAGATTCAGTCAGTTCAACTGAGCAAATTTATATTAAATTTCTTCTACTCTCCTTTTCTAAGTTATTTAGTCAAAATATTAACACAAAATATTTTGATTGGCAACACTGCTCTCAGCCCAGGGAGAAAATTTTCTCTTTTCTTGGAAGAGTTTCTGATTTTGGTTGGACAAATGACCTGACTTCTCTTCACTGGGAGGGAGGGGAGGACAGGGTGAGGAAGGGTTTGTAACCTATGGTTTCAATTCAATGAATTTTCTTTAATCAAATATTTTCACAAAGTCCATATCTAGTTCTCTTCACCTGTCAACTAGTTTTGTGCAAGTAATGTTACACAGTTACTAAATGTATTACTTCTTTCACATAGATTTAAATTTTAACAGGCTTAAACTAAGGACTAAGCATCTAATCATGGAATTTCATACATTAGCCCCAGGAACAGGAAGGGGCAATGTTGCAGAGACTGCAAGGGAGGTGTTCTGTACTTGGACCCTTACAATGGCATGCCTATGCTTCTACAGCTACGTGTTAACTGTAATACTGTCTGCTTAAAAATTTATATTTCTAGGGGTGCCTGGGTGGCTCAGTCGGTTAAGCATCCGACTTCGGCTCAGGTCATGATCTCGCAGTCCGTGGGTTCGAGCCCCGCGTCGGGCTCTGTGCTGATAGCTCAGAGCCTGGAGCCTGTTTCAGATTCTGTGTCTCCCTCTTTCTCTGACCCTCCCCTGTTCATGCTCTCTCTCTGTCTCAAAAATAAATAAATAAATGCTAAAAAAAATTAAAAAAAAAATTTATATTTCTACAGACCATAATCTTCTATGTCTACAGGACTTGACAGAACCTAATGAGTATTCTTTGGTTCAAAATTAATAATGATACATGAGGAAAACTTTGCCATATTTTCAAATGTTTGATGTGATGGACTTAAACAAAAATACACAATTTTCCTTTTTGTAAACATACAGGGTCTTTTCTAAACACATGTGTGCTATGAATGTCTTGCTGGGATATCTATTACACGGTATCCCCAAAGCTGTGTGGCCATGAGACCCTTTTGTAAGAAAGGTTTTCATTGGCACACTGTGCCAAGGAACACAATTTGAAATCACTGTTTTAGCTGAAAAACTGTCCCCAAATACACAACCTTTCTTTATTCATCTGGTTAGGGGCAACCTGGTCTTTAGAATAACCTTTCAATTCTGGCTGTACTTTTCCAGTATTCCAAATCATCCAAGGCCATGTATTGTTGAGTTCATTACACTGGCTACCTAATGAAAATGTGTTATGAAGCAGACTGCATGAAAAGGAAGAACACAATCTTTTAACTTCTAAAACTCTTTATTTTAGCAAAATTTTATTTGAACTTTATAGGACATGAAATCAAATCCTCATTGCTGTTTCTTCTTTAGTCTAGTTATTCACAGACCAAGTCTTAAAATAGGTTCATTTCAAATTGTCAAATTATCAAAAGGTTTCTAACCCCTTGCACTAAGATGCACACATACAGAGATGATCTTTATAAATCTTGATTTTGAAAGCTCCCACGGTATCTCCATCTTAATTTATAGTAGGATTTCCCTTAGTTCTTAAAAAAACATTTTTCATTAACATAATCCCGGTTAATTTTTGAAAAAAAGACTGTAACAAAGAACTGAAGTCCCACTAAGTCATTTGTTGCCGTTATACAGAGAATACATCTGCAAATGCCCTCATTCTTAAGAGGGGACACACAATTGCAACAACATGGATGGAACTAGAGAGTACAATGCAAGGTAAAATCAGTCAGAGAAAGACAAATATCACAATTTCACTCATATGTGGAATTTAAGAAACAAAACAGATGAACATAGGGGAAGGGAAGGAGAAGTAAAATAAAAACAGAGAGGGAGGCAAACCATAAGAGACTCTTAAATACAGAGAACAAACTGAGGGTTGCTGGAGGGATGTTGGGTGAGGGGATGGGCTAAATGGGCAAAGGGCATTAAGGAAGGCATTTGTTGTGATGAGCACTGGGTGTTATATGTAAGTGATAAATCACTAAATTCTACCCCTGAAATCATTATTACACTATGTCACTAACTTGGATTTATATAAATAAAAAAAGAGGGCATTGTATGAAGAGGGCATACAATTTAACAAATTACAGCGATTACTAATAAAAATTTAGGAAGACGGCCAGTTCTCTTCCTATGTCAGAGAATACAGCCTCCCCTTTCCTCACTAGCTTCATTTTTTTCCCCAGTTGATTAACAAAAATTGAGAATTGTGGCATTTAAAAGCTATTTTTTATTAAAGATTCCATGAGGCATGAGACTTCTAGATTTACACATTAAAGAAAAGAAACACGGTTTCGTAAGGGAACAAGGTTGTCAGCAGTTAAAGCTCTTTTAGTTTAGTGTTGCCTTATGTAAGGTCTCTGGGGGAATTATGTGTGCTTTTAATTTTTTCTCTGTATTTATATTTTGAATACTTGGTTTTAGATTCAGATTTAAATGATCTACATATATGAAACTGCTAGTTGACTACAGCAATAAACCAGTTATATTTTTCTACCTTCAATTATTAAATTGAACGGTTTAATACCCAAGTCTCCAACCTAGAAGTGGACTGCATTCCAAAAGTTTATAAATTCATGGCTGCCTGGAAATCAAAATGTACTTCTCCAGATAAACAATATTTCACCTGATAGTAAGTCCCAGGCCAGCACCCCAAAGCATGTTTTACCTTTACTGAACCTGAGTTCTACTAACCTTCCTAAGCATTATGCATAGCAATTCCCCTAAGAAAAGAGAGGAAGGGCCAGCCTACATCTGACCGTCCATCTCTACAACCCAACACCTCTATCATCTGCCAGGTTGGGGATGAATCACTCTGACCTTCAAATTATCAATGGGGTAATTTGGACAAGCAATCTCTAGATGATGAGGCAGAGAAGGGCGGTATCCAGGTTTGTGGGGGAGTGGGTGGTGAGGGCAGCTCTGAGGAGCAGAGGCATTTCCAAGTTCTCTGGCAACATTCTTGCTAGTCCCTGGTCATGAAGAAGAGCCACATTTATGTCAAGGTTATTAACACTAGGTACCACCTAGTATTTCTTTCTACATCCATAATTCCTCTAGCAAATAACCTAGTATTTCTTTCTTTTTTCTAAAATTTTTTAATGTTTTTATTTATTTTTGAGAAAGAGAGACAGAGCATGAGAGGGCGAGGGGCAGAGAGAGAGGGAGACACAGAATCCGAAGCAGGCTCCAGGCTCTGAGCTGTCAGCACAGAGCCTGACGTGGGGCTCAAACTCACAAACTGCGAGATCGTGACCTGAGCCGAAGTCAGACACTTAACCAACTGAGCCACCCAGGTGCCCCCCTAGTATTTCCTTCTACATCTATAATTTCTCTAGCAAACAGTTTAGAGTTTATAACCTTGTTGTTTAATGTGCCCCGTAATCAACCTAACTTTATTTAATTGGAGCTATTTGAGGCACTAAGGAAAGGGATGTTTAGTTCAAAAAGCCCACACTGGGATCTCCTTTCTAAGCTCCCAGAACACCCAAACTCTCAAGAACTTTGCTGCCAAATGCTTCCCTCTCCAATATCCCAGCTGTGGTTGTCTCTGGGGAGGAGGCAGGGTGGTCACCCTCAGTGTTCTCTCAACTCATTATATCGCCCTCTTAGGAAATTCTTCCTCCAATACCATTTACTCTTTTCTTGGCCTTCCTAGTTGCATTCCCCACTTACTACTCTACTAACACAGGGACTACCATGTGATAGACACAAACTCAGGCAGATCCTCTGGAAATTGATGAGGTCCAGGGATCCCATACATGTCTAGATTACTCAGCCATGGCACACCTTTAATAGCAACAAATACATCACACAAGACCAACACCACAAGACTATGGCTTTACAAGCACCTGTCTCCCTCTCTTTGTTTCTTAGCATGAATCTCTTTCCCATCTCTATGGGAGTCCCTCTTGTCTCGGAGCAAATTGTCTTGAATTAAAACCCTGAACTTTTCCAGTCTACCCCTGAAGGAACAACTAAAGAAAACAGTTAGTGGAAAGGGATGGGTATAAGTGAAAATTATATTCAACTATAGGAAGTACCTAATCACCTCTTGGGAATCTGGTTAAAAAGCAAGGTGGGAAAAAATATAGCATCAGCCAGGCCTGGGTGTGTGCTTATGGATAGGAGATGAAAATGAGAAACGTACTTCAAAAATAATTTCAGCAGAAGAATATATTTAATAACTACTCAATTTAGAGAATACCATCTATAATGAAAATGTCTCAGCTGTTTCAAGGATTTTTTATTTTAAATTTTTGAAAGGCATTATAGTAATGAATACTATAACATGCAAACACCAAGAAAGGTCGAAGAAAATCTGCTTTTTAATTGCCTCAATGATCTAATCGATACTCCTAGGCAGAAACCTCAACGTCTGTGAATGCAACTATAGGTAACACTACAAACTCTGAGGTAATTTATATGCTTTTGCTTTTTATTAAAAAATAAACAGGAAAATTTTAATTATTCACTAGAATGTTAATATCAAACCAGTGTGATAGCAGCTAACATTCTACAAACAGCCTTTTGCAGGCTTTGTGTGACATGGGTGATTTAAATTCTTTCCAATTTCATTGACTATTCAGCGCCTCTTCTGCTGTCCCTGCCCAATTTAGCAGCTTTGTAGCATCAGAAACTGACTTTCGACGCCCCAGTTGATGATAAATTTTTTACAAAATGCATCCTATAACATTCATTCTTAGGCCACTAGCAAAGCAAAGCATCACCCCGATAATTCAAGTAAAAGCATGGATTTCCTTTTCCTCCTCTCCATTTTGCTTTATATGCGTTGTCTTGTTCATGTGTTCTAAATAGAAAAATAGACTCTCTCTCTCTCTCTCTCTTTCACCACCATAATAACCTTAATCAGATTTCCTTAAGAACACTATTTTTTTTCCTTGTTACAAGAACAAAAAAGTAGACGAAAAGTGGTGAGACTCTAGCACATTCTGTAGTAAGCCAGCAACGGAATGAACAGGTGGAGGTCTTCTAAGGGGCAGCAGAGACTTGGTTCCTGGGCTGGAAGGGAGCCTTGCTCGTCTTGAACTCCCTACCCCGGGGAAATGGCACCATTATGAGTTATTGCAGTGAGGGTGCAGAACGACACCATTAAGAGTTGTTTTGTTCTATCCCTCCCCTGCTCAGCACAGAAGCACTCGCAAAACACTACTCATTCTGCCCCGAGTGTCTCTCCCCAGCCGTCTACCCCTCTTCATGCTCACTGCACTATCTCAATTCAGTGCCACGTGATGATCAACTAGACGGTTATAACAGCTTCCTAACGGGTTCCCTGTCTCCAGCCTAAACACAGGGCCCAAAGGCCATGTTCCTAAAATGAAAATCTGAGTACTGCTCCACTACTACAAAGTGTCTGGAGTAAGAGTGTCTTACTGATCTTTATCCCTGGTCACAGGGATGTGTCACCTGACACATAGGGGACTTCAATAAAGCCTTCAATAAAGTAAGAGTGTCTTACTGATCTTTATCCCTGGTCACAGGGATGTGTCACCTGACACATAGGGGACTTCAATAAAGCCTACCGAATGAATAATTGGATGGATAAATTACTCAACCATTCATTTCTCAGGCTAGAAACTTTCCAAGGGTCAAACTTACCCTACTTGCAAACAGAAAACCCCAACTCTTTAGCATGACATTAAGCCCTGAGCAACTCACCAACTGTATCCTCTCCTATCCTGCCACTTCTCCATTAACTCTTCATCCCAACCATACTAGCTTTCTCACCACGACATGCCTTGCACATGTCTGTGTATAAAAAAGCATGTGCTGTCTGCCTGAAGTGCCTTTCCTCTACATCTATCTGCCCTTGGCAACACCTACACAACGTCACTTGCTTTGCAAACCCTTCTATGACTCTCCAGAGGTTAGCTCAGCTTGTGCAGTGCTTGGCCGAAGTGTTCCTATGGCTCCCAACCTGTTCCCAATGAGGCAATCATAAACCCTACCTTTCACTCCCTCATCAGACTAAAAGATACTGTCAGTGTTTTGAAGGGATGGGGTTATATCTAATTTTTCTCTCCCCTTTCTCTCTTATCATTCTCCCATGTGCAGAACAGCATCTGATAAACATTACTGTGCTCACCAAATACTTATCTCCAGGATAGGCCAATTCAAGAGAAAGAAATGTCCCCAGGCACCAAGACGGCAGAAAACCTTAGCCCTTCTCTTCTTGACTAGCCTCCGTCCCTCTCCCCTGCTTGCTCAGTCCTCCCTGCAGACCTCACCATCCCTCAGCCCTTGGTCTCCTTCCACTCTCTGGCACAGCTTAGAATTGGGGAGTCCCCAGTCAAATCCTACACCTAATACATTAAAGGTGGAAGGAGGAGAAGCCATGCGACTACTATCGAGGTGGTGAAAGGAATAAAAATGTTCTTGGAGTCTTAATTAAAAGCATAAATTCAGGGGCGCCTGAGTGGCTCGGTCAGTTAAGCATCCAACTCTTGATCTAAGCTCAAGTCATGATCTCACGGTTCAGGACCCGCACTGGGCTCTGCGCTGGCAGTGCAGAGCCTGCTTGGGATTCTCTCTCCCTCTCTCTCTCTCTCAAAATAAATAAATAAACTTTAAAAAAATATATAAATTCATGTCCTTCCACAACCACTGTTTCATGTTTTAGTTAGGACCTATAGAACTATTGATACAGGGCTGACCACTTATAATCTTGTTTCTATGGGAGTGCAGGCATAGGGTTCCAAACAAGCAATCTGCAAAGTAGCCAGCTGCTAGGACAATAGATTTAATTGTGGGCTCTCTATGCTCAAGGATATTCCCACTCTAGAATTTGAATTTCTCTCTCTAAATAATTTCTAAACTACCAGGGCGAGTAGAAAGAACTCGTCTTAACATCGGGGAACCCCGATTTCAGATAGAGGTTCTCATTCCTGCCTAGACAGTAGGAACACTCAAGAAAGTTTTAGAAAGTACTAATTCTTTTGGCTCCATTCAATACCAACTAAAATCAGGATCTCTGGTGGTAGGATCTTTTAAATGGTTTATTTAAAAAGCCCTTCAGGAAATCCTAACATACAGACTGGGTTGAGAACCTCCTTCAGGACTATTTTGCCTTTAGGATATTTGTCCCTGGATAAATTCCTTGTGAATTTGACCTTTCTGGGTCTCGGTTTTCTCACCTGTAAAATGAAAGCTTTGAAGTTAATGAAGCTTCTTTATACTTTATAATCCTTTCCAGTTTTCAAAGCACTTACAACTCTTATGAGTTAACTTTTAAATGTTTAGTTGCTCTATTCCTCTCAGCTTATCTGACAATGTACAAATCAAGGAAAAACAGAGATGAATTTGTAAAGACCTTTCTGTGACTTAGACAAAAGGAGTTGCAAGCAAAATTCCAGTTTTACAAGTGCGTTTCCCACATACTTAACCGGAGAGGACACAGCTTATATATACAATTACTGAATTTTATGGATTGTTTCGAGCCATTATGTTAAATTTTTTAAAACAGAAGGGAGAAAAGTTCCATACTATAATATTTCACTGCCTCAGATACATAGCTACATCATTCTAAACAATGACTTTTTTTTGTATATGCTTCCATTAAAGTCATGACTGCAGAATAAGCTGATGATTTCAAGAACGCCCCCTCACTCCTTAAGTCTTTTTACTGAATAGCTTGCTGAGCAATTTAACACACAGGGTCCCTAATTTCTTCATTCTAGTGATGGCAATATAACCTTTGTCTTGCTTCAACTGATTTTTCTCTCAGCCAGCACATCTTCCCAAGTTTAAAAAGAATATTTTTCCCATTTATTTGGCTTATAAAGTAAACCTAGAAACCTGCAAATACTTTTTAAAAAGCAAATAGAGAAATATTCACCCATGCAGAAGAAAACAGAACGCAGGAGAATCGCTTGCTCCATTTTATAATATTATGGTACATTGTGTAGTCTTGTGTCAGTATTTATTATCAGTCATTTAGTTTATGATAGAGAATAACTTTTGATTACTGATGCTTGTAGTATTACTCACTCTGTCTTGGACTGTTTGAAGATCTGTATTTTTATTACAAAGTCCAATAAAAATAAAGTGAAAAACCCATAGGTCCCAAAACTGATTCCTGGCTTGTGCTGTATGTCACTCCTTTCCAATCTAAAAAGTATTTCCTTCTACTGTTAGTCTCTGTCTCTTGCTCATAAGCAAATTTATCTCCTAATGCCTCATTCTTTATTTTAGCCATTAATCTCCCATTGAGAACCTTACCAAATGCTTTTTGCAGATAAAAATATTTAATATCTACTAGATTTCCCCTATCCACAAAACCATCCAACATTGCTTAGAGGGAAAAATCAATCTTTTGTACCTGAATTTAAGTTTGCTGGTTTGACTCAAAAGTATTTTTTTTCTAACTTCTTCAGGTCTTTACAGGAAATAACAGAATCAGAATCACAGCACAAGAACCCTATTTCTCTTTGTGATGGGTCGAGTCTTGTCCCCTAAAAGAATATGATGAAATTCCAACCTCTGGTACTTTAGAAAGTGACCTATTTGGAAATAGGGTCATTGCAGACATAATTCATTAAGTAAAGATCAGGTCTTGTTGAGCAAGGTGGGGCCTTTAAATGAGTGGTGTCCTTATAAAAAAGGAAGAGACACAGACAGAAATACACATGGCCATGTGATGATGGAGGCGGAGAATGGAGCGATGCATCTCAAGGATTGCCAGCAAACACCAGAAGCTACAAGAGGCAAGCAAGGATTCTACCCAGCAGATTACAAAGGGAGCATGGCCCTGCAGATACCCTGATTTCAGACTTCTACCCTCCAGAATCATGATAACAAATTTCTGTTTTTTAAGCCACCCAGTTTGAAGTGGAAACCCAGGAAACCAATACACTCCTCTTTCATTTTTGCATTTGGGGCCCTGTCTATACTGGATTGTAATCTACACTGAAATTTCTCACACACATGTAACAGTTGTGTGTGTGTGTGTGTGTGTGTGTGTGTGTGTGTGTACACAATATGTTTTTCTCTTCTGCACAGGATCATACTGAACTCTGAAACAGCAAGCATCTCTAATCATCACTGAGCATCACATATGTTAACAGTAGTTTCATCACAATGCCATCCAGCCTCTGTGCTTTGAACATCTCCTACCTCCTGATGTGGCCCCTCCAAGTTCTGGAAAATCTGGGCGTTACAAAACTCTGCCTTACACCAGGTCAAAATCCATCCTTCCATAACTTCTAAAAGTTGGCCCCAATCCTCCTATCTTGGGATAATCGAGAACAATTATCCTTTTCCATCCTTTTTGTATGGACATATATAAGTATTTGAATACAGTATCACAACCCAGTAATTGCATCTTCCTAAATAAGATGCCCACTTTCCTTTCAATCACTCTTCACGGGATGTTTTCAATGCCCCTCATCCTATGCTAGGACATCCCCCCACCTATGCTCCAATACCACTGCCATTATCCCATACCCTTTAATGTCACGCCCTCCGCTCCCTCATTCCCAGACTATCCCCAGCTTTGGCATCTCTCCTCCTTCTTCATCGGGTGGATAAGAGAAAGGTCCACTTTCTCAGCCACTCCCTAGCTGTCCTCTCGACACCCAGGTAGGGGAATCTGAAAATAACCAAGAACTTTAGTGCAGAACTCGAGTAGAAGTCATTAAATCACGACTCTATTAATGTTCCCAGGGCATCATCATGGGACCATCAGCAGAGCAGGTAAACACGAAAAAACTGCAAACTGCCTGAGGTGAGGGTGTTCTTGGCACCCTTCCTTTCCACTCCAACAAGGATTTACTGTGGGCCTATGGGGCATGGGTTCCTGGGCTTTCTTTCATTTCTCTCTTTTAGGTTTATTTCATGTCCACCACCCCCTATAATTTTTCGCCAAATACTGTGCCTCTCTATTGTCCTTACTTCCTCTCTGTTGTCCTTTGCTTGTCAATAAAAAAGTGTAGCTCAGCATATAAATCTCATTCAGGGACTCTAGACATACCTCTTGCCCCCAAAGATTAAACATGGCTTATACATAGTATCTTACATACAGAACAATTGCAGGGTTGAGAACGGGATTGTGCAGTAACACCTGGAATCTAGAGTCAAGAGTCCAGAATTCTGCCACTTCCTCAATGTGTGGCCTTGGTCTAGTCACTTAACTCCTGGGCTTTAGGTTTTCAGTCACTGAAAGATGATAAGGTACCTTCCCTAGTTCCCTCTTAAGACAATTGTGAAAAGAATCTGTAAACTAGTGAGGTGCCTGGGTGGCTCAGTCGGTTGAGCATTCAACTTTGGCTCCGGTCATGATCTCACAGTTCATGAGTTAAAGCCCTGCATCAGGCTCACTGCTGTCAGCACAAAGCCTGCTTTGGATCCTCTGTGCCCCCCCTCTCTCTGTCCCTCCCATGCTTGTTCTCTCTCTCAAAAATAAATACACATTAAAAAAAAAAAGAATCTGTAAACTAGTAACTTCACATGATTTATTAATCTTTAAATCATTTGCTCCTTCAATAAAATGTGTATCAAGTACCTACCTGGTGCAATATGCTGAGAGACCCATTCAAGGATTCCAATTGCCCAGCATTTAAGAGTTTGCTAATAGATCAGTCACTACCTGACACAGATATTAAAGAATAAATAACAAAGGTGAATGTGGTAGGGAGTAGACAAATGAGTAACAGAATCTCAGAGACATGAGCCAAATAGCTACAGGCCTCTATGTCATGTACCAGAATTTCACCAAGACACGAAAAAAAAGCCCCTTAATGTTTGTTTTAATGCAAAATATAGATTTATTTAAACACTGAGTTTTTATACATGTTGCTTACAAACATCTATTGATGCCCCCATGCCTGACAGCTGAACCTATTAACAAGCACTTCTGAGGCACTTACTATGCACTAGCTTCTGTGCCCAGGAATTTTCTCTGGGTAAGCTAGGTCTGGAGAAGGCAGTTATAGGATTTTGGAATAAGGTGCGCTACATTTTTAAAAATCTCACACAGTAAAATTTTACACAGACTACTATACAGCACATAAAAAACTAAGCTTACAGGATTTTTCTTTTTTTCCCTAGAAGCCCAGCCATGAAGAGGCAAAGAAATACTTCATGGTTAAATGTATTCTTCATTTCTTTAAAACAATACATGTATACCAAAATGGACCATCAGAAGTTCCCGAGCTTCTGGGAGGTCAGAAAACATGGCAGTTTCTCCCTCCTGCTGAGCTCTCTACTTTGCACTCAACAAAGTGCAAAGGGGATGCATGAATACTGAAGGTGGGTGGGTGGGTGGGTGGGTAGATTTGAGGGGGTAACCTTTCTGAAAGCTTTGCTCTAGGGGAGCTGAATTTAAATTTGCTCCCTGGGGGCACCTGGGTGGCTCCGTCAGTTAAGTGGCTGACAGTGTGGAGCCTACTTGGGATTCTCCTTCTCCCTTTTTCTCGGCCCCTCCCCCACTCTCTGCCTCCCTCTCTCTTCCTCCCCCCCCCCCCTCCGCCCCCATCTGACCTTGGCTCAGGTCATGATCTCTGGGCTCCTGGGTTCCAGCCCCACACTGGGCTCTGTGCTGACAGCTCAGAGCCTGGACCCTGATTTGGATTCTGTGTCTTCCTCTCTCTCTGCCCCTCCCCTGCTCAAGCTCTGTCTCTCTCTCAAAAAAAAAAAAAAGAAAAGAAAACATTAAAAAATTTATTAAAAAATAATAAAAAATGAAATGAAATGAAATGAAATGAAATTTTAAAAATATATGCTCCCTGAATGAGATGGCAAGTTAATTGGTTTTAACCCTATAAGTGGTTTAATATTCAGGGCTACTTTAAGGAACTGTAAATCAATTTATATTTTAAATCCATGAACTCTTAACCAAATACACGTTTATATTCTTATGCCTTCCCCAGTGACTAACTTTCAATTGTAGCATACCTTTCATAAATTAAATGTTTTTCCTGTGAAAGGCAAGATCTTATTTAAAAAAAAAAAAACCCAAACAAGAAAACCAGGCTGGATCACCACAGGAGTCTAGATGTGCCATCTGGATCGATACTCCTTGAGTATACAGAGATTTGCAGCCCAAGATGAAGGACTCAGTGTGACTTGTGACAGTCTTTAGAAAGCTCAATCCACACTGCCCTTTACTCTATTTGATTCTTATGTAAATTTTTAAAAACGGTTTTTAAAAAGTTTTATATGTTACTTTGCTACTAATCACAGCATTTTTTTAGGGCTTTGGTTTCCTTCAGTCATAACAAGTTTCCCACTGTCTATTTTCTCCCCTTCATTTTATTTTTTTAATGGCTTCCCTTCTATTTTCTTTTATTTCTCTGCTTCACCTTATTGTTTCTGATTTACTCTGATCTTATTGGGTTGAATTTCAAATATCCCCTCCCTTGGTTCCTACTTTTTTCGTTTTTGATTTCCTATACATTACAAAATTCCAGCCAAGTTCAAAACTCATTTTGCATTCCTTCACGGTCTGCTTTTTCTCGAGCCCCATATTTTTGTGTTAGTACTCTTCCCACAGATCTTCATCAGCAATTCAAACCTGATGACATTATGATTGCATCTTTAGTGCTTTTCTACTCCAACCTTATTTATCATGCCTGCATTATTTCCAAAGATAAGGTCTAGAATAACTTCAGAGCGGGGCTTGTTAGCTGTTGCATGTGTGTGAACAGTCCACCGCTACTGAAAGATAAAGCCACTTTTCTACACTCTGGCATTATTCTTAATGTGTACGTTTTCAGGGCTGAAATCCCTTAGCAGTAGATTGACCTGCTTTAGACTTCTCTTTTCTACAAGCATGTTTCCCTTTCTATCTTACTTCCTATCACTTGTTCTTGGATTGTTTGATGAAAAACTATGGCTCTCGTTTCTCTTTCCTGATTATATTCCCTTCAAATTGTTTACTCCTACCTCTCCTCCTCCTTTATTTGTATCTCTCTCACCACATTTCCAGTAATGTCAAAGGAAGATCCATTTTCTTTGACTAAAAAGCCAAGGCAGGAAGTTTTTTTTAGTCCTTTCTTGGCCCTCGAGCTGCCTTGGAATCCTCACAAACCTTTTATAGGTCATACCACTGCTTAGATCATCTGAACAATACTCAAATACATAATCTCTTTGTCAAAGGTATAAATTATCTATCTTTTTGTTCAATTAAAACAAGATTTTGAGCTCAAAATAACATGTCCAAACTCTACAAGGTCGTGGCACGTGTAGAAAGAGGAGCCTAAATCTTCAATTTCTATTTTGCATGTTTTTCCTTTTCCTTCTTTCTTTTTTTTTTTTTTTTAATGTTTATTTATTTATCTTTGAGAGAGAGAGAGCAAGCCTGGGAGGGGCAGAGACACAGAGACACACACACACACACAGAGTCCGAAGCAGGCTCCAGGCTCTAAGCGGTCAGCACAGAGCCCAATGTAGGGCTCGAACCCAGGAGCTGTGAGATCATGACCTGAGCCGAAGTCAGACAGACGCTTAACTGACTGAGCCACCCAGGTGCCCCTACTTTTCTTTACCTCTATCTTTCTTTCCCATCCATTCATTCGTGTATTTCAAAAATTTTTTTAGGCTCTCCTAGATGCCTGGAATGGTAGTAATCACAGAGGAATATAAATAAGTACGATACAGCCCCTGGCTCAGAGGGGTTCATAGTTTTGCAAAAAACTCAACAGGTGAAACAAGTGATGATGATACTGTGTGACAAATGCTACTAGTATTTACAACTGTCCTAGGAGCACAATGGTATGAACAATTAAGTAATTCTGCCCCTAGAGGATCATGGAGAGATTTGACAAAGTATGGAAATTTTATTTAAATCTTTAAAAACACCTAAGGGAAG
Organism: Panthera pardus; assembly: GCF_024362965.1. Lineage (NCBI taxonomy): Eukaryota > Metazoa > Chordata > Mammalia > Carnivora > Felidae > Panthera > Panthera pardus. Next base: position 91,968,873 of record NW_026526991.1, read on the forward strand.
GAGAGAAAGCTGTAACAGACAAAGGAAATGATGTAACCAAGACAGAAGTATCTGGAATGTTTCCAAATATCAATAATGACCACACAGCATCAGCACAAAAAATCCTTTTTAACTGATGTTTTCATTTTTCCATGGAAAAGTACCTACCTCATAGAATTGGTGTGAAGGTTAAATGTAAATATACATAAAGCACTTAAAATAGTACCTGTTACACAGTAAATGTTCAAGAAATGTTATCATCTATTATTGTTGTTGTATTGTAGATTATATTACATATATTTCATCTCTTTGAAAGGTTTTCTTTCTTTTTCCCCTGGTTCCTGGTTTGGTTCTGGATCATTGTGGCTGCTGAGGAATCGATCCCTAGTTAAATGGCATTTTATTACGAATCACATCTGAGAGCTAAGGTGGCTGCTATAGTTTCCAGAGTAAAAGAATTAGGAAATATGACAAATAGCCATAACTGAGAAATGTAGCATAAAAAAATTAACTGGACCACATCTAATGGTGATTCTCAACTAATCAGATTTTCACACCTTTCTTTTTTAAGACAGAGCCAAAGTTGACAAAACAAGTTCCTATCTAACAGTCACTGAACAATCCTACAAACATATTAATAAGCTTTAAGATCAGTACAGAATGGAATCCAGCTCAATACATTATATCTCCTACAGCTATGCCAAATGGTTCTGAAAAAGGGGTAGTCTGAAGAATGCCTTGTGATAGTCTAGGGGGAAAAAAATGCCATTATATTTCCTTCCTGACTGAGGTAGTATGGCATAAGAAGGTACGCTGGTATTTTTTAATAACCTGCAAAGTACTTACTTTATAATGCAGCCATACACACTACAATTTGAATTAATAATCAGATTAATTTATTCACTTAAGGTTATAAACTGTGCAAATAAAGAACAGGAGTCCGGGTCTTCTAACTCCCATGACCCATGGTGCCTTCCTCTAAAACATTTAAAAGACTCCTAAGCAAAATTAAACTAAAAGTAGGCTACTAAGCATTTAGTTGACCAAAAATGTGAACACTTTGGTTAACTAACTTTTTATTTACAATGATAAGTGATACCAGACTTACACAGTTACATATCTGTAGCCTAGTCTCCAGAGAATTCTGCAATAATCTAAATGGCTATCCATATTACAAGATAATTATTATGAATGTAAATGATAAAATACCTTTCCTTTTGAGATTTCCATGCTAAATTAACGAGAAAACAAAAGCCATGAAGAATTACAAACACGACAGAATAGATGTTACCAGATTTTGGAATAAAATATAAAAGGCAACTATTTTCAGGCACTGGAAAACTGGCAGTTCAAGATATAAACCCTGAGATAATCCAGACATACAAATTAGCTGATAAAGACTTGTAATCAACTGTTAAAAAAATATTCACAAGGACTTATAGGAAAACATGACCCCAATGAGTCAAAAAATGTTGAACATCAGCAGAGAAATGAAAATCCTAAAAAAAGAATTAAATGGGATTTATAAAACTAAAAATGTACAATAGCATAAATTTCACTGGATGGGCTTAAAAGCAAATTTGAGATACAAAATAAAGGTCAATGAACTTGAAGTTCCATGTAAATTAGCCAATCAAAAGTACAGAGGGAGGAAAAAAGATTAAAATTAAAATTAAAATTAACAGGACCTCAATAACCTGTGGGATAAAATCTAACACTCATGTACTTAGAGTCCTAGAAAGGAAAGAGACAAAATGGGTAGAAAATATATTTGAAAAATAATTATAAAATGTCCAAAAACGGGTGGAAAACATCAACCTACAAATCCAAGAAGCTCAGCAAACTAAAAACATGATAAATACAAAGAAGACCACATTTAGGCACATCATGGTCAAATCAGTGAAAAACAGATTAAGAGAAAATATTGATTGACCGTAGCCAGAGTAAGATGAAACATTACAGGAAAACAAGAAAAAATGGACTTCCAAGAAATGGAACGACGTGTTTAAAGCACTGAAATAAAAGTAAAACTGTAACCTAGAACTCTATATTCAGCAAATGATCCTTGAAACTTGAGTGTGAAATGAAGACATTTTCAGCTGAACAAAACCTAAGAGAATTAGTCACTGGCCGACTTACAGGAAGGAATAAAGACAGAAATGATATATGTGTGAGAAAATATAAAAGATTGGTTTGGTTAGTTTTCTTTTGATTTAATTAAAAGCAAAGGACTGTTAAAACAAAAATTGCATCATTTTAAGGAGGCATTTATAAATAGGTGGATGAAGAAGAACACCAAAATAATTCAAAGGACTAAAGAGGGTGTAAATGGGACTGTTATTAAGGTTCTTACATGAAGTATAAAGTAGAATATCAATTTTAAGTAAACTGTCATTAAGGGATGCATATTGTAAGTGCTAGAGCAACTACTTGAAAAGTACAAAAAGGCTGTAGGTAAAAAGCCAATAGAAAAAAATAAGATGAAATGCTATCAAATATTTCATGAACCCAAAAGGTAGCAGGAAAAAAAATGGATCAGAACAAATAGGAAACTAATTGCAAGATGACAGACTTAAATCCTGTCATGTCAAAAATTATGTGAAGTGAAAATGAGTAAAACACTCGAATTAAAAAGCAAAGATTCTCAAAATGGATTAAAAAAAAAGACTGCCTATAAAAGAGAGTTTAAATATATAAATATATATAAGACAGGACTAGTAGCAGGGACATACTAGTAGCAGGGACATAAGAGGGACATACCTTAATGAATGCACTAATTCAAAACCTAAACATAACAATCTTAAAAGTGTATATGCTTAATAACAAAGCTTCAAAATACATTTAGAAAAAACTGACAAAACTAAAGAGATAAGTAGACAAATCCACAATCATATTTAGAGGCTTTAACACCCTTATCTTGGTAATAAATAGAACAAGTAGACCAAAACAAAATAAAACAAAACCAGACCTGAAAAATACAATCAACCAACTTGACCAACTTGATATTTACAGAACACTACCACTAATACCTGCAATATTATATATAATATATAATGTCATGTATATGACATTATTTTCAAGTGCACTTGAAGCATATGCTTAACTACACCATAAAATGGCCTATAAATTTCTTTAATTTCAAAAGACAAAAGATTCTTTCAGATTCTCTCAGAGCATAACATAATTTTAAGTTATAAGTCAATAACAGTAAGATATCTAGAAAAGCATAGAATACTTGGAGGTTAAACATTCTGTTGATTTCTCTCTTTATGTCCGTTAATATTTGCTTAATGTATTTAGGTGCTCCACTGTAAACATTTATTCTAGATAACACTCCAATAACATTCTAAATAACAAGAGAAATCACAAGGGAAATTAGAATTATTTTTAACTGAATGACAATGAAAAAAAAAACAAAGCAAAAAGGTGGCTCTTTGAAAGATTAATAAAATTGGCAGACCCCCAGCAAGACTCTTTTCTATCAAAGAAAGAAAGAAAGAAAGAAAGAAAGAAAGAAAGAAAGAAAGAAAGAAAGAAAAGGAAAAGAACAACAGGAAAGAAAACAAAATTGACAACACCAGCAGTAAAAAATGAGGTATAACTACAGACCCTATAGACATAGGGATATTATACACTTGATGTCAATAAATTTGGCAACTCACTTTATTTATACAATGGAATACCCCTAAGCAAACTCCTTACACACAGAACAACATAGATAGATCTCACAGCTATTATCTTGGGGATGGAGGGATAAAAAGCACAAAAGAGTGTATACTGTAGAACTATATGATGTTCTTAAACTGGCAAAGCCAATCTATGATGATAAAATCAGAGCACTGATAGCAGCTGGGACAGAAGGTAAAAAGGCTGGAATCTGAAAGCAAAGGGGCACAAAGAATATTTCTGAGATGATGGAAAATACAGATTGTAAAAAGTCATCATATCATACACTTAAGAACTCAACGTGCATAAATTTACCTCAATGAAGTTGATTTTTAAGGAAAAAATAAATAAAAAATACCAAAGAAGTAGAGCTGTAACTGATATAAATGTAAATTTAGTCCAAATTTTTTAATAATTCTTCAAAACATACTTTCTATCATATACCTTCTTAAGACAAGAGGAACCATAAACTATGGGCCAGGAAGTATGCTGGATGTTTTCACTTGCTATTACCTTGCAAAGGTCCTAAATGGTACCTTGAGAGACAGCAGTGTTACAGCTGATAAAGCAGTAACCCTGGAGCCAGAAGACCTGGGTTCAAATAATGACTATATGTTATCTGTTAGACAGATATATGACCTAAAATATGTATAATATGTGACCTAAAACAAGTTACTTTTTAAGTTTCTTCATTACCACAGGGTTGATGTGAAGATGAGGGAATATTATTTTAAAGTATCTGGTAAAGCACAACACAAATACAAGTCTTATTACCAACAGTAAGTGCTCAACAGACACCAATTAAAAGAAGAAATGAAAGGGGCGCCTGGGTGGCGCAGTCGGTTAAGCGTCCGACTTCAGCCAGGTCACGATCTCGCGGTCCGTGAGTTCGAGCCCCGCGTCAGGCTCTGGGCTGATGGCTCGGAGCCTGGAGCCTGTTTCCGATTCTGTGTCTCCCTCTCTCTCTGACCCTCCCCCGTTCATGCTCTGTCTCTCTCTGTCCCAAAAATAAATAAAAAACGTTGAAAAAAAAAAAAAAAGAAAAAAAAAAAAAAAAAAAAGAAGAAATGAAAGAGATAAATAACAATGTGGGCAGGGATATAAGCAGACAGGAAAAGACAGGTGAGAGCATGTTCCTACTCACACTTTTTTCTGTGGATGGGTAGGGTGGAGAGTAGAAGAGGAGCTTTCAGACATGTTCCCATCATGAGCAGCACTGAGTAGGGTAGGGTTGGAATGAATGAATGAATACACTTTTGTTGTGACCTGGATCACAGCATTCTAGGCTAGCAATCCATTGTCTTGGCAGGGAGCATGAGTCACTGACCAGGACTCCAAGGGGCTTCATCCAGGATCATAAGGGTTGCAGTGACTCATCTCTTATTGTGGACCTCTGAAATGCCAGTATAACAGATAAAGTGTTCCAATCCTCCTTATCCTTAGATTTTCATTTTGCTCTAAATGAGACAACCAGAGCAGACGTCATACAAAAAGACTGGCAATGAGCAGAGCAACAGCTTCACGAACACCTAGCTGGCTGATTTTCAGTAGAGTTCCAAGGAACAATGCTAGGTCTGACAGTACTCAAAAAGTACCCGAGTATAAAAATCTAGAGGGTGACTACAAAAGAGGCCCAGATTGAAAACCTGAGAAGTCACGTATCTTCACCCAAACATGGAGCCACTGGTAAGGCACTTAGAAATTCAATACTGTACTCAATTAGGATATGTCATCTGACTGAGGTTTCAACGGAATGCTATGGGGGCAAACAGAGGAGGTAATGAACCAAGTGGTAGGGGAGGAAGCAGTATTAGGGGAAACACTCTTGAAAAAAAGTGACACCTCTGCTGAATCCAAAGATGTTAAGGAATTACTTGGGCAAAAGGCATTCCGGGCAGGAGGCACAGCACGTATAAAGACTTGAAAGGTCTGGATGGTGCCATCTGCAGGGCACAAGGAATTGCATACAGCTGGAGAATATGTTATGAAGGGAAAATGAGGAGACTATAGAGGCACAGGCAGGGTCTTAAGAAGGACCTTTTCTTAAAAGCAGCCTGAAGGAATTTATATTTTACCTTGAAGATGAAGGGAAGCCACTGAAGGATTTTTTTTTTCAAGTGAGCAGGCCAGGTGCCCCTGGTGGTGACCCTGGCCCTCAGAAAGTGATGTGAGAGTGGAGGGGGGCAGTGTAGAACACAGTGTCTAGTGAAGGCCTGGTGTGTGTGTTGTTTCTCATTTGTATAAGTGAACTACATTTCCTTCACATCTTGCTGAAGAGAAGGCTGCTCCCTCCATCACCTCTTCTCCTCATATACCCTACACCTTCACATTGTCTTATGTTGTAAAAGAATCATTTGGTGGCAAGATTACATTAAACCCACTGGATTCTCAGGTGCCCTGCTGGCAAATATTAGCTCAAGTCTACAGGTGCACAAGTATCTTTCTTTGTCTCCGATAGGGTTCGGAGACAGCGTAAGCCACGGAAGGATTTTAAGCAGGCAATACCAAAATTGAATTAACATCTTTAAGAGATCATTCTGGCAACAGTGTGGAACACAGATTGGAAGGGGACAAACACGGAGACAAGGGCAAGTATTTAGGAGACTGGAGTGATCCATGTGGGGGATGGCAATGGCTGAAGACAGCAGAACTCAGGATGGAGTGAAGATGTATTAGACATGGTGAAGAGGCAGAGTTCTCAAGACTTGTCCACTGGTTTACGTGAAGATGAGGAAAAGAAGGAATCAAGCTGGACTCCCAGGATTCAAGCTTGGATGTACGAATGGACAGGCCTGCTGTTCACGGAGATGAAGAATAAGTTCAACCTGCGCTTGAAAGTATAAAAAGCAACGATACTGCACTATTTAAAAAGAAAAATTAACGCAAACAAAAGCACATCTCTGGGAAAAATCAAACACTTAAATTCACAGAGAGGAATAAGTCAGAGTTAAAGAAATTCCTGTCTAACATATGTTGATGAATGAATAATCAAAGAATAACAAGAAGGCAATTCACTAACAAGAGAGCCATCTACTGCCTTCCAAGGATAGTGCAGCGATGAAATGCCACAAAAAAATGTGGAAGAAAGCCAAGTTTGTGACCACTTCACACTGTACATGTATTCACAAAATATCTGACCCTTCCCACAAAAATTTCCAAGCAGTTAGCACTTTTTAGCTAACAGCCAAATCTTTTCACTTACTTATTTCTCCTAAAAACATCAATTCAACATATATCATCCTTTGAATATAGAACACTTACCTGCCATCATTGCTATCATACTGGCTTTATAGACATTAGTAAGAGATCCAAGTTCTCCTGTTGCTAAGATGGTTTTGAGATGAGCCTCCCCACAGGTCTTGCGAAACTGACGAATCTCATCATACAGGGCTGGGGAAGGAAATAATTGAGGCAGTTACAAAGCAGGCAAGTGATAACATAACTTGGCAGCCATTTGGAGCTGGTAGAACCCATCTCAGATTTAGGAAACATAAAACATTTGTCACTTTCTAAAAATCACCCCAATTTAATATCGCCTAGAGCATTCTGTTGCCATTCACATCCTGTTACAAGAAATGCTTAGTTTGCTACCATGAAACTTTCTAAGCCCCTGCCCGAGGTCCAGAACCATGCCGCTTTTTAAATTATCATTATAATGACATGCAAATTACAAATAATTTCTACCTCTCCCATATGTTGGTTACTTACAAGAAAAAAAGACATTTATCCACCATACATATGGGGGTGTACCCCTCTGCAAACTGAGGAAACCTCAGGTCCTTATTAATTCTTCCATTCACACATAATAAGTTCTCCTGTTAGAATATAAAGCAGGCCTTTTCTGAGAGCTCTGCTAATGACAATGAAGACATAACAGCTTTCCCCACTCGCTGCCAGGCCATGTATCTATATATCTGACTAAAAAGCACTGAGCCTAGCCAGGTATGCTGGATGTATGTGCACAGAGCCAGTTGTAGAGGGGCTCCCAGGTGCAGCCTTGAATCCATTAACCCCTGACCCCAGTACCAAATCTGGCTTTTGAGGGATCCACTTGATACCCTGAAAGCAGATTTTTGAAAAATATACATGTAAAAAAAAAAAAACAACTATCCTCATAACAAAAAGAAAATCAAGGGGGAGAACATTTCATATTCAAAAAGAATTGACAGAATTTTAGTAAACAAAATCAGTATAATGAGTATTAAATTTTTGAAAAATTATTTAACATCATCTTCTGTCATGACAGCAGTGGGTTTTGGCTCTTATCCTGTATCACGTTGGCTGCATTCATTCCTTGAACTTGGGCTATTACTACACGATCAGGACCACCAGCACTTTTTTTGTTCCTTTGCGTGTGTGTGTTTCATAGGAAGTAGTTCTACGAGCGCATGGACTACACTGAGCAGGAAAGAAAAATTCGTACTAAGGTTAGGGTTAGGGGAAGTGGTTTTTAATGTGGAGATGAGACTTCCGTAATTCACTGGTTTACTAAAGTACATGTAAAACACTAAAAATTGATCACAAGTCACCAAACTCAGTCAAAATCGTGCAAGTTATAACACAATGAAGAAAACTTGCCTTCCCGATCCTAGAAAATCTGAACTGAACTTGAAGCTCCAAGTGAAAAGTGAACACAAATAAAAGCAAAAATTCCACTACAGGATGCTTGGTAAATGTTAGAGTTTGTCCCCGTCAAAAGATGGCACCCACAGAAGGTTTTTCAAGAAAGGGCTAAATACTTTCACAAATCCCTAATAATCAGTGGTTTTGAGCATTAGAGACAATCTGAGATGCCACACCGCCTACCTCACCCTGCCCATCCTACCCAAATTGTGAGAAATCATCTCACCCACACATCCCATATGACAACATGTGTGAGAATGGCATAGACAACAACGACTACGTGGCAATAACAATTTATATTCTTTTAACTCAGGGAATGAATCTTGGATGGAATGACATTTCCCGAGTTACTGAATCTGAAAACAGGAAGTTGTTCTCTAAGAACTACTGACAAGGAAATCTCTTGATCTAAAAATTCAAGAATGGTACCCCAGAGTTAACTTGCGATTTAATTAATGACTTTTCTTCCACAGTGCAGCGTTGCCATCAAAAGCAGGCTGGCGAGTCAGACAAATGTGGATTTAAAACCCAACTGCATCTCTTCTTGCGTGACCTTGGGCAAGTAATTCTCAGCCTCAGTTCCATCCTTGAAGTGTCAATAATAATACTTACATTATAGAGTTATTATGAGGATTAAAAGGGAAGATATATACAAAGTACTCTGCACATTGTCTGACTGATTGTAAGAACTCAAAAAGTGTAACCATTATTCTTAAGCTCAGAAACCTAGTGAAATGAGTTTTAATTAAGTGTTGTGTGATAAAAGCCAAATCTTATTCATGGCCTGACCCAACTCCTTGTACTGCACCAAAATCTTGTTATATGGATTAGTGCTTAAAATCAGTGAGTCATCAGATAAGGCTTGAAATGTTTTATTACAACATTTGTTAAAGTAAAGTTTGATCTGTACAACAAAATTCTTAAAACGTTGATCCCAATCATATTTAAGAACAAAACTATCAGCCTTTTTCTAAAGAGTATTACCTTTTGATATCCAGTCCATTTCTTTACCTACAGTTAAAATTAATCAGAAAAAAAAAAAAAACCCATGTACTTTACGACTCAATTATCAGCCACCTGGAAGTTATTATGCCCTGTAATCCATGATCCAAACAGAATGAACCCAAAATAGTCATCAGCACATAACTGGATTTAAACAAATAAGTAACCAGTGCCTTCTCATTCTTTAACCACCAACTCCTCAAATCATTTAACTGACCTATCTCACCACATAACAGGGTCAAGTTTTTCTGAGAAAGTATCTCAATCTTTAGAGTTCAACTACTGAAGTTGCTTGTCATTTTTTTCTTGTTACTATTCTGCCCAGAGTAGTAATTCAATCAAAAAGCACACTGGACCTGTCCTTTGGAAAATGTGGCCTGGACTCCGAACAAGCAAATGCTTCTATCTGGGCCTCTGAATCTTACTGAGTTATGCAAAGATGACAGAGCATTCAAGATGTTCATTAGTATTACTACTGCGACATCCTCAATGGCAGCAGATCCAAGAGTCCCGTGGCCCCGTGGCCCCGTGGCCCTGTGCCAGCAGCACGGTACCTGTGCTGGCCAGTGACGGCAGCATCAGAAGTGGCCCCGTAACCACACTTCCCACGGCACATCCAGCTGTATTCTCTGCTCCCCAGTCTTTCATGGACCTGCCTGTTTTCCAAGCCTGGCTCCCCAGGCTTCTTACTCAGTGAGCTATTCCATGTCCTCCTAACAGATGTCTTTTCAGTTTAACCTAATCTGAACTTGTTTCATTAGTTTCCAACTCGTAATTCTAGCATAACAAGTATTTACTGAGAAATCTGGTATGGTGTGGGACAATAGCATTGGTGCCACACTGCCTGGGGTTCATATTCTAGCTTCAACACGAATTTGTTGTGTGATTTGGGCGATTAACTCTTAAACTCTCAGTTTCCTCTTCTATAAAATGAGGATAATTGAGGTATGCACACCTCATGGAGTTATTTCAAGTATCAAATAGACTAATATGTATAAAGTGCTAAGGATGGTGTCTGGGACATGTATTAATGCTCAAAAACTGTCAGCTACTTGTTTCCCTGTTGCTGGCTTTGGTGGTGGTGCTGTTGCAGTCGTTGCTGAGTACTTATCAGGTTCAGACATATAGCAACTTATAAAAGCAGAGGACACCATGATCTAGGTTTCTTAAAGAACATAAACACGACCTCTTTGGGGCCTAGAAAGCAGGCTGGTGGGGAAATGTTTATTACATCATGAACATTTTTTTTTAACTTGGAGCCCATGCTCCCAGACTCCTGGGATAAGAGTTCTATTACTTGCTGGTTACGTAAATTTACAGGAATCATTCAATTTTCCTAAGCTTGATCACTTAGGGAGCCTCAGTTTGCTCCCATATTTTTGTGATGATGAGATAAAACAGTATATACGTTTAGAATGGAACAAGGCAATTAGTAGGCGTTTAATCATCCAATACTAGATTTCCATATTTTTTCTTACATACTTCCAGAAATGCAAAAGTAACTTTGAAAAACAAAACAAAGTAAGCACTGTCTTAGTAGTTATAGAATTTAAAAATTTAACATATAAGGAAAACAGACCACTTCACTCCAACACAAACGACAGAAGCCTCAAATAAGCATTATTAGTGTCCAGGTGTTCTAAGCACCTTGGCATCACAGTGACAGATGACATATGCAAATCAGAGTAACATGATGGAGGGGCCTCTGGGTGGCTCAGTTGGTTAAGTGTCCAACTTCGGCTCAGGTCATGATCTTGCAGCTCATGGGTTCGAGCCCCGTGTCGGGCTCTGTGCTGACAGCCCAGAGCCTGGAGCCTGCTTTGGATTCTGTGTCTCCCCCTCTCTCTGCCTCTCCCGCACTTGTGCTCCGTCTCTCTCAAAAATAAATAAACATTTAAAAAAATTTTTTCTTTAAAGTAACATGATGGCTGAGGTGTAACTGTCAATCCCAAATCATAATGTCGTTCAACATACTCAACGGTCACTTACCTTTCAGTATAAATGAGCAAAACAATGGAAAACCTAATGGGTGGAATTTCCTCCACATTAGCGGGAAAGGACAGCAGGATGTGGATTTATATGATTGCTAGTGGAATACACATGTGGAGGAAGAAATCACAGTGGAATTAACAAGTTCAATAGATCCTCTTTCCAAAAAAAAACTCTTCAGGAGGAGTAGCTACTCAAAAGAATGAGAAACCCCATAAGTTTTCAAAGCATCTTCCTGCAAAAATGCTCAGTGTTTTCTACACATCATTTAAACATCCCTGTGGGGTAGCTGGTAGTTAGCTTCACATTTCATATACAAAAAGTGAAATGTAGAGAGATGAATGAGTTGCCTAAAATTTCCTCACACTTTGCTGCCTTTATCCCCCCACATGCATACACACAGGCAGCTACATGCATGCTGTCCTTACAATACGTTCTCAAGGACATGAACTGAAGAACTTAGCACAATATAGTAATCAACACCTAGAACCTAAAGGGATGTCAACTCTCATTTACTTCAAATTACTAACATTATAGATGAACATTATAAACCCAAAAGCTGATTTTCATTTTTCTAGGGAAAACAAAGTTGAGGAAACTGAAAAGTTCTAGGATAATTCAGAAACATAAAACAGTTAATTCTGTACGATTTAATATGCTAAAAAGACCTATAACTTGCTCTATAAGCCTTCTGGTTAAGATCAGAACAGCACATTCTGACATTATGTCGTAGAGAAGTTCACGTGTCTGAATCCGGACTTTTCCGCACTTGCTTGCCCACTGATTAGCCATGTCACTTGGGAAAGTTACGAAACCTCTCCAAGCATCATGTTTCTACTCAAGATTGGATAGAAGATCTTTACTTTGAGAGCTCAAACACATCTTAAATCCTAGAAATAAATGTAAAAAAAATTATTTAAATAATCATGAAGATAATAGATTATTTTTCTCTTGGTTCCACCTTTAATAATAAGCAGATATAAAAATGAAGACAAACTTTAATTTGCTCTAAAATGTTACACTGTTGTAATTACAACAGCTTCTTGCTATTGGTTTAGAAAGAGGATTTGGATCTCTACTTTGTGGGAGCTCTCGGCCAGAGAGAGATGGGGAGCAGAGTAGTCTCATTTGGTCACTACCATGAAGGGTGGGGGAAACTTGAGACTGGCACATCACTGGGGCCTTGAGAAACTCCAGGTTAACATGCTGCCAGATCAGGGTTGGGGGGTGGACATCCTCATCAGTGAGGACTGGGAATTCTGGAGGACTTGGTGAGCTCAACCACCCTGGGTGCACAGTACTAGACGAGGGAGACAGCCTATGTGGTCAAGAGACTGTTCCACACATGGAAATTGATCAACTAAATAAATATACTTAGGATAATGGGAACAAGATTTCTCATGACAAGAAAGAGGGACACAAATATAGAAAGGGGAGTGGGCAAGAATAGCCATTTGATGTTGGCTTGTGAGGAAATCATCAGTGTGAACCCATAGTTTCTGATACAGATAGATTATAGATAGATGGACAGACAAATAGATATAAATGCACGGTATTTATATGTGCGCATTGTGTATATGTGAAAATTCATGCATTTCCTACATCTGTCCACTGAGAAGACCTAGAAACAACAGCCTTACAGCAGTGAGCACACCTAGCACCCAGATCTTGGTTTCTAAAAATCAATCTTCACTAAAAGAAAGTAGACCTCCTTGGAAAAATGGCCGATTCCAGGGCTAGCACAGAAAAAAAGTTAAAGATAAGCCTGAAATATCCATGATAAGAATTCAAGGAACTTCTTGAACATGTCAAAGAATAATATGAACATGTCAAAAGGACAGAAGAACAATCTAACACAGCGCCTACTGGCCAAATCTGGGATAATCTGAATATCAATAATAAATAATGACAGTAATGGATTATAACCAATTGAGTCCAATAGGACTCCATGAGCTCTTATAAACAGAAAGGAAAAAAAAAAAGTAGGAGAGGAGAAGGTAATGCTAACTAGTAAGTATAGAAGAAATGATGGAATTAGAAAACCACCATTTGACAAATATCAGAGTAATAACTGAAGAATTATGAATGAATGCTAAAACTACCGAATAAAGTTAGATGAGGAACAGGATATTAATACAATCTCAAAATATCTCCATTCATTTCTGTATTAATTACTTGTTAAAACACAAAATACTGGGGCACCTGGGTGGCTCGGTCAGTTAAGTGTCCAACTCTTGGTTTGAGCTCATAGTCCATGAGATCAAGCCCTGCATCAGCCTCTGCGCTGACAGCATGGAGCCTGCTTGGGATCCTCTCTCTCCCTTGCTCTCTGCCCTTCCCTGTGCTTGCATGCACTCTCTTCTCTCTCTCTCTCTCTCTTTCTCAAATACATAAACTTTAACAAAAAACACAAAATACTTATTAATTTTATAATGGAGAAACTTGCCAGAAAGCATCTTAGCCAATTAAAACTTAACATCCTCAATAATGGGACAAATGCACATCTTAGGACTCCCGACATAATGCACTGAGAAGAACTGAGCAAAACTTCTGTGGTATTTCTCCCCAAAATATATAACTTGAATCTAATCATGAGAAAAACATCAAACAAACCCAACTGAAGCACATTTTGCAAAATAACAGGCACCTATTCTTCACACTCAAGGGAAGATTGAGGACTGTTCCAGAGTGAAGAAGACTAGAGAGACATGTAACCATTGATCCCAAAACTAAGACCATTTTTGAGACAATCTGCAAAATTTGAACAAAGTCTATGGATTTAATGGTAGTATGCTATCAGTGTTAATTTCCTGATTTTGATGGTATACTGTGGCTTGGTACAAGTGTTCTTGTTTTTAGAAAATATACACTGAAATATTCATGACTAATGGACCAATAGGTCTGCAACTTAATCTCAAAAAATTGAAATAATTACACATATATAATTTAATAAACACACACATGTATACACACAAAGATAATGAGAAGACAAAAGGCAAATGGGGCAAAATTTAATAACTGTGGAATCTCAGTGAAGAGTAAATAGTTCTGTGTACGATTTTTGCAACTTTTCTGTAAATTTAAAATTACTCAAAAATAAAAGTTAAAAAGATATTTCATATACTATTGTGATTTATTTAGCATCTAGATATTTTTTCTTATGGAAGGGTTTTCAAGATTATCAACTATTCTATTTTTTAAACAAAAAATATTTGATTATATATGGTACATATTGCCTGCTTTTTCCCCTTGAAATATCATAGACATCTTTCCATATTAATAAATATAGGTTTGTAGCACAGTTTTTAATGGCTACACAATCTTCCCCTACATGGTCATAAATAATTTATACAATCATTTTTCTATTATTGGATACTTAAGGTTTCAGATTTTTTGCTATTAGGAACAATACTTCAGTAAACGTCCTTATGGTTACATCTTTGCATACATCGTGACCTTATTCCCTAGAGCTTTCATTAATTTTTTTTCTGCTCACCTACTCACATGTAATCCATGTTCACTGTTAAAAAATTCAAACAGTATGGAAACTAAAACTTCTCCATTTAAAAAAAAAAAGAAAGAATAATTCTTGCATGTAACAGAAAAATAATAATCTGGAAGACTATTATAAAAGATGACTGACAAATGAAAATGGAATTCAAACACCACGACTGCAAATTAGTCAGAATAATGCAAAATATAACAAAACACATACACCAGAGAAGTGGCTGGCATAGTGATGTCACATTAAAAACCTGATAATAAATGTTTTGACTTATAATGAGGTTTTCAGGAGTAGCAAAAGTGGGTGTACTAGAAACCCAGGATATATTACATTGTAGATGCGTAATCAATATAGTAGCAAAACCAGCGGAGGAGTTGTCTCCTGTCTGTCCCCCCACATCCCTCCCACTACTGCCACACTGAGGAGGAGAAATGGAGGTCGTAACCTGACCTTCTGCTCATCATTCCCAGCTGAAAAACAAGTGAGGCTGTGTTGATGGAGCGTGTTCACTGACAGGAGTCAGAGAACTTAGCCACACTGGGAAAGGCCTGTGTGATGAGAATGTAGATCCAAGGAGCAGAGGGGGTCACACTGCATCTGTTTCAAGCAGCATCCAAAAACGGTTGACAACTGGCTCTCCCTTCTGCCTCCCTGTGTCAGCAGGAACTTGCGTCTACAGTATTTTACTTTTCTCTATTCAAAAGTATCTTGTTTCTCTCCAGCTTCCACCCGTAAGGGAAGTATATTCTTAATCTTGGGGCACCTGGAAATCCATAAAGTTTTCTGGGAAAGCACTGCTATAGACAAAGAAAACTGTGTTAGTAAAGCTTTTGTGAATAGAAATTATGATTTAAGTAAAAACCCAAGTGTTTAAAGCCTATGCTTCCTATCTAAAAGTCATAAAGTAGTTTCCTTTTATATTTCATGCTACTCAAAGGCACTTAAAAAATAATTGTTAATGAATTATATCTAAGCAATTATTTTTTGAGTACCAGAAAAGATGTTCAACACTGCACATGAATGGCCTGAAAATATCTCTTAAGATAATTATATGTATAGTAAAACACTTAATATAAAGTGTACAGCAACCTTTTAAATTAAAAAAGTCACAAAATGTTCAAGAACAGTTTTCATCCACCAAGGCAACTAATTAATCTTGTAAGACTAAAACAGAGATGAGCTAAAACGCCAGGTAGTAAAATAACCTATAAGAGATAAAACACACACATTTTGGTCAATACTATTTGAAGTTTCAAAGACTCATAGCCTAAAAACAAAAACCATAAAAGCATACAGCTGCTATAAGTATCTCCAGCATTTTTCTGTTATAAACAACCCCCAAAACAGAGAAAACACAGACTATAGATTATGTGATTCCTCCTCAAACAGTGTCTATAGATTTAGAAATGGCTTTTCTCATAAGATATTCTGATTAACAACTCTACAAAACAAAGAACAATTCCAATTTCTTTTAAGAGATGTTCTTTCTACCATCCTTCTTGTGTATAAATCAGCAAATAAGAAAAATAAATTGCTGCCAAGATTCAAGATGTTCAGGATCCACTTCATAAGACAGAATGATAGACACTGTGGCATTGGCCCCAATATTTCATTCTCTCCCCCCAAAACTCTTGATGGCCTGAGACATGTACTCCACAAACCAGGTTTAGGAGAACAAATCAGGACTGACGAACTGAAGAAGATACAAGGGGGATCTAGATACAGGACACAAACAACATTTCCAAGTACGACACTGAACACACTATGCTGAAAAATGTTACAGAAGAAGCCACCTTTGGGGCGATGTCTGACAGTGCTCTAGTATGGAATAGAAAGTCAGCTGTAGGTCTTGAGCTCAGAGAACTGGAAGATTCTTGAACAAGGCAGAATCTGATACCATGTTTCAATGTCACTGGTAATATATTAAGGTAAATACATGCGGCAGAGAGAGGTCATAAAAAAAGTAAAAAATGAACACCTCTATATTTACAGAGCATGGAATGCATTTAATTTTCAAAACCTGTTCAGTAAGATTTATGAGATGATGAACCCCTTCTGGTGAATGCTTTCTTCAAAGAACTGTTTAAGAAATGCAACTTCGATGTCGACTTTAATATCATCATGAAAAAATACCGTATTATAGGTCCTTATCTAGGGAATAATACTCCCAGACAATGAAAACGCCAAATATAAAATCACAGGCCATTATAGCTCTAAAGGACTGTAGAAATCATTAAGTTTTATCCCCTCATTGGTAGCTTATTTAAGTGGAGGCAGAGAGAAGTGAAGTGTTTGCCCAAGGACTAGGTATAAATTAGCGAAATTACAAAGACTAAACTCCAAGTCTTTTAGAGTTCTACTTCATTTACTCAATACGTGTACTATTACGGTTACTTCCCTTGACAACATACTATGAGCATCAAAAGGAGGAGAGGGAAAGAGAAGAAACTGCAGCTGGCATGGAGGCACTGATTCATCTGGGCCAGGCAATGGATGGTCAATTTACATTCATTATCTAATTTAATCCCCATTACAACCCTGTGAAATAGATGCCATTATTCCTACTTTACAGAGAAGGAACAGAAGACACAGAAAAGCAATGTGGCCAAAAGCTACTAATGGTAGTGCCAGGATTCCAACCACAGTCTATCCAGTGCAAAGACTCTGCTCTCAACCCTTCCTGGTCTCCCAGAGTTATCCTCCCTTCTTGTTCCATGGTATATTTGTTCTGGGTAAGCTCTGGGTCTGACCACCTCCAGTGATGACTGGCTTATATGCTGGCTGGCTGGCTGGGTGCCCCTGCCTGTCTCCTAGTCCAGCACAACATTCCAGGGAGAGGAAAGCCATCCTTTTCCCGAGAGCATAAGAGGTAGATGTACTTTTTGGCTAATCTTGACAGAGAAAGAAACTCTTTATCCATTAAGCCTTCTATTATAGCCAACTGCAGATCCAGACTAAATAGAAACACACAGGGAATACTATTTGTATTAACTAACCAATATATAAATTCAACAATGCTTCAATCATCCTGCACCCAAACTATGTGGAACCAAGAACAAGAAGTATTTTTTTTAAAAATAGATGTGGGGCGCCTGGGTGGTTCAGTCAGTTAAGTGTCTAACTCTTGATTTCAGCTCAGGTCATGATCTCACAGTTCGTGAGTTCAAACCCTGCATCGGGCTCTGCATTCACAGCACAGAATCACAGGGATTCTGTCTCCCTTTCTCTCTGCCCCTCCCCCTGCCTCTCTTTCTCTCAAAATAAGGAAAAATAAACTTAAAAAAAAAATAGATGTTTCAAGTTAGTGATTCTCTACAACTATGGGATGGTAGGGGAGAGGGTGGAACCAAAATCACCTGGGGCAATTTTCACAGTAAAGAAGCCTATCCCCTCAGTCCAACACCCAACCCCAATAGTACATATACTCAGGAGGGATATTCTAGGTTCCAGGAAGAGAGGAGTTCGGGCAAGTAATCTGAAAGCATTTTGTCAGGTAATTCTAAGAACCAGCATAACATACCATATATACCCTATATCCAAGTAAAACTACTGTCCTGAGGGATAAGTGAGATGGTGTACGTTTCTATGCCCGGACAGGAAGGACTAAAGGAAGTACAGGCAGGGAAAGACAGAGTACTATAAAGAGCAAAACAGGATCTGACAGTAAAAAGCTTACCAGAAAAGGGCCAGGCGAAACAACAAGAACAAAACTTTTTAAATAGAAGATATATGAAGTCAAAAGGCACAGGGGTCTGAAGTGTTAGCTGTGGGGAGGATCACCTCCAGGGTTTTCAGCAGCCAGAGAGCATCACTGTGCTCCAGAACAATCCAATCACTAACACCACAGTTTGGAAACTAACCTGTATTTAAGAGAAAGTGTTCAAATCAAATACTTTTTAATGGATTTCTTTCTAAAATGGCTAGATTCTCTGATCTGATCAAGATTCAACCGTTCTACTTACATAAAAATGACGCATGAAAAGCAGCATGGTTTCGTGGGGAAACTGAGCATGAGTTCTGGAGTCAAGCAGATGTAGGTTCCAGTACTTGGGAGGTTTTGTGGTCTTCAGTATAGGGAATGTGGCTGAAATCGGAGAGGTCAGGAGGTTTTCAAGGGGGAGTGTGCAAAGTGTGAGAAGTTTGAGAGCTTGTTGGGACCTAACCTGAAGACCGCCAACACTTCAGGGATGACGGAGGAGAGAGAGGACCTTGCATACAAGACACAAGGACACAGGAGTCATCAGAAACTTGAAGGAAAACCTGAAGAATTTAGGATTACCAAAGCCAGGCAAAAAGAGTGTTTCCAGAAGGACTGTGCACTGTGTCAAATGCTGAACAGTAGAGCTAAACAAACAACTGCAGAATATTCCCTGGGCATGGGAAAATAAGAGGACATTGGCATCTTGATTAGTACAGATCCAAGGGAAACAAGTAAATATAACTCTTTTAAGAATTGTAGCCATGAGGGAAAGAACAGAAAGGTAGACTTAGCTGGAGATGAGGGGGAAGGTTGACATGTGAGCATTTTTTTAATGGATAAGAAAAGCTTACATTATGTTTAGGTGTTGATGGGAATAGATCGTAGAGACAGATGAAAGATACAGGAGAAAAAAATGGTCAACAAATGGAGTAAGGCCTCTGAAAATGTGGGAGGATATGAGAGCCACTGCACAGAGGAGGGACTGGACTTAGGAGGAAGGAAAAGGAGGAACAAAGGAAAGCAGAGCTGATGCAAGGACCTCAAGGGAGACCCTGTCTACAGGTTTCTATTTTCTCTAGAAAGGAGCAGGTAGGTCTTCTGCTGAGAGTGAAGGAGCCTCAAGATGGGCAGAAGAATTAGAAGCTTGAGGAGAAAGAAACGTTAAATTGTCACCAAAGAGAATTAAAGAAGAGGAATACAGGCCCCCCTCCAGTCTCTTTGAGTTCATGCCCGAAACTGTGGACCCTGTGACCATGAGCACTGATTAGGATACAGTCTGAATGGCCAGGTTTAAAAATGGGACTCTTTTGTGCTTTAACCAGGGTCCTACACACCTCAGCGCACAGAGAGGAGAGGAATCTAGACTTGAACGTTTGAACATATAATAGCCTCACAGACATTTCCATCAGCAAATTCCAAGAAATCAACTCTAGGGGCGCCTGGGTGGCTCAGTTGGTTAAACGTCCGACTTCGACTCAGGTCACGATCTTGCGGTCCATGAGTTCGAGCCCCGCATCGGGCTCTGGGCTGATGGCTCGGAGCCTGGAGCCTGCTTCCGATTCTGTGTCTCCCTCTCTCTCTGCCCCTCCCCCGTTCATGCTCTGTCTCTCTCTGTCTCAAAAATAAATAAACGTTAAAAAAAATTAAAAAAAAAAAAAAGAAATCAATTCTAGGCTCATATTTTAGTAAACAGCTAATATCAAAGCATGACACTGAAAAATACAGTACATAATCAAATTGAGGCAAATTAAGACAAAATACCGCAGTGAAAAAAAGGCCTCAGTCATTGCAGGTTTCTATTTAGAATTAAATTTCCAGTATTAAATGTTCCTTTTCAATTTGTTTTGGGTCAAGAGGTTATTAACACCATAAAAAAGTTAATAGGAAAGTATGGTCTAGGACAAAGATGTGTTATTATATTTTACATGAATGCCTGTTATTAGGAAATTATCAGTTCCTAAAAACAACCATTCCTAGTTCATTAAGGGACAATTACATCAAAACTCATCTCTTATTATATTTTATTCCTCAATTAGTATTCTAGAGACAAGAGCACAAGTTATAATAGAAACCATACTTCTATGTCTACAACTGTTAAATAAAAGATATAGGACATACAGTTTTTTTTTATCTAACCAAATCATATAGTTTATTTCCAAATTTGTTTTAAATATTATGTTTATTCATTTTTCTCCTCTTACCCTGGCCCAAAATCTTAATTGAAATCTATGACTAGAAGGAAACAAGAATTAATATATAGGGACAAGAGACATCTATTTAAAAGCCTGGGTGGCTTAGTTGGTTAAGCACCCAACTCTTGATTTCGGTTCAGGTCATGATCTCACCTCTCCACAGTTCATAAGATCATGCCCTGCACTGGGCGCCATGCTAACGGCACAGAGCCTACTTGGGATTCTCTCTCCATTTTTCTGCCGCTCTCCTGTTCACATGCATGTGCACTTTCTCTCAAAAAAAAAAAAAAAAAAAAAAGAACTTAAAAAAAAAATGTTTGCAATTGGTCAAAGCTCACATGAACCATAGGAAAAGGAACAAAAATCAAAAGCACAAAAAGACATTTGTGAACTGTCAAGAATTTAAACCTGGCAAGGATTAAAAATGTTGATGAAGTATAGTTGGGAGTACAGGGCAACAGGAATGGCTTTAACATTTGTTCTAGATCATTCAGAACTGTGGTATCAGTGACTGCATCACAGTGATACTCTCAGTGCTGCTAAGATCTCTGAGATGACCTGCCCCACAGCTAATGGCACTGTGCCTTTTGACTTCATGTATCTTTTTATTTAAATATTTGTGTTACTGTTGTTTCACCTGGCCCTTTGCTGTTAAGCTTTTTACTGTCAGACCCCGTTTAGCTCCCTATGGCTAAACTGTCCTTCTCTGCCTTCTGTCCTTCTCTGCCAGAACTTCCCTCAGTCCTTTCCGTCTGGGCACAGAAATGTACACCATCTAACTTATTGGGAATGTTAATATTCTAAGCTAAAAGACTACATTTTCCCAGCTTCACTTGCAGCCAAGATGGCCACTGACTCAATTTGAGCCACGGAGGTGTAAGCAAAAATGGTGTATGAGATTTTTAGGATAGGACAGCCCTTCTTTGCTATTATCTAGGAAATGAGTGGAAAGACAGGAGCTTCAGGAGCCATCTTAGAGAATGGCGTGCCCTTAAGCATGAGAGCAGAAGCCAGACACTTTGGAAGTAGAAGAAAAAAGTAGCATAGGTCACCCCTGAAATACCTACCTCTAGACTTTGTACAAGAAAATAAATCCTGAAGTCTTTAAACTACTGACTGAATCTTTGCCTACTCCATAACCAAAGCAATTCTTAATGAATAAACAATGGAATTAGGATTTATAGATGTTAGGGGCACCTGGGTGGCTCAGCTGGTTAAGCGCCCGACTTTGGCTCAGGTCGTGATCTCACAGTTTGCAGATTTTGGACCCCGCATCGGGCTCTGTGCTAACAGCTCAGAGCCTGGGGCCTGCTTCAGATTCTGTGTGTGTGTCTCTCTCTCTGCCCCTCCCCTGCTCATGCTCTCTCTCTCTCTCTTTCTCACACACACACACAAATACATAAAAATTAAAAAAAAAAAAGGATTTATAGATGTTAAGTTAGATGGACTGATGGAGAGAAAGAAGAGTACCTGGGTGGCCCAGTCAGTTAAGTGTTCAACTTGGCTCAGGTCATGATCTCACGGTTCATGAGTTCGAGCCCCATGTCAGGCTCTGTGCTGACAGCTCAGAGCCTAGAGCCTGTTTTAGATTCCGTGTCTCCTTCTCTCTCTTCCCCTCCCCTGTTTGCATTTTGTCTCCCTCCCAAAAATAAATACACATCCAAAAAAAAATTTTTTTTAAAGACTCACAGAAAGATATCCAAGAGATACTGGCAAGTCCAATAAGTAGGTTAAGAAAAAATACATTAAATATAATCCTACTGTTTACTTAAACTTTGAAAAAGGGTGTCAGTTGCAGGACGTCTGGGTAGCTTTGTTGATTAAGGATCTGACTCTTGACTACAGTTCAGGTCGTGATCTCATGGTTCACAAGTTGGAGCCCCGTGTTGGGCTCAGTACCGACAGTGCAGAGCCCGCTTGGGATTCTCTCTCTCTTCTTCTCTTTCTGCCCTTCCCCTGCTTGTGCGCTATCCCTGTCTCTCTCAAGATAGATAAACTTAAAAAAAAAAAAAGCTTTAAAAAAATTTTTAGTTGAACTACTTTTATGATTCTTTTGAAATAGAAAATTGTACTTATTTTAGCTATCAACCATCTCTAGTATACAAAATATATTTAAGGCACAGGTCAAATCTATTTTTTAATATTTAATTATAAAAAGTTTGTTATTGAAATGGGTGATGTTTTTCATAATTGGTGCGATAGTAAATTATGAATCTCAAAGGTAAATATAATAACTCCTAGGAACTATGTGTAAGAATAGCAGGAATAAAGCAGACTTCGCAGACTTACTACTAATCCCACCTCCACAAAATCCACAAAGATTAACATAAAAAAGGGAAGTTTCCTCCACATATTAAACTCTGCATAAATGACTTGCCTAGAGTGATTTATGTATTGAGTAATAAAATACTGGAGGACAGAATAAAAGTTAACAGTCTACTGCATAGAAATAACCACTCACCTAAGCACTCAAAGGGATCTAAAAAGTTCACATAGGTGGGCAACTGTCTAGGATTTGTGAGGGGAACAAGGATGAGCAATACCAGCCGTGTTTTCTCTGAAATTCGCCTTCTGATCTAGTGACTTGTAATCTAGAACAATGACTTCCAAAACATGCTGCCTCTTTTCCAATCGTCTCCATTTCATTCACTAGGACAGAACTAGGCCTCCCTCTTAGGTAAGGACTTGCACATACCTTCCCACTGGCCTGTCAGCACCAAGGTCCTGTTAATTACCACATCAATTTCCGTAGCTCCATCTTCCACAGCCAATCTGATCTCTTCCAATCGTGTTTTTAAATGAGTCTGTCCAGCCGGAAAGCCAGTGGCCACTAGTAAAGAGAGGGAAAAAGAAGGAAGGAAGGGAGGGAGGGAGGAAGGAAGGAAGCAAAGAGAGAGGGAAGGGAGGAAAAAAGGAAGGAAGGGAGGAAGGAAAGAAGACAAATTTTAGTTGGTTTCTCAACAAGGAATTTGATACAAAAACACAAAAAACAACAACAAACAGCATTTAGACTAAAGCATTAATGACACTAAAGAGCTTCACGCTTATGTTGCAAAGTGAAGTGTGAAGAAATAGGTCATCTCATATAGCGTTATTGGTATTAGGATAAATATTAGTATTGCATCGTCTGGAAAACCTGAAAGTAAGTTGCTACAGTGATGCTCGTGAGGGGGCTCTAAGTAAATAGATACTAAGAGAATATGTTATCATCACACCGAGTCATAAAACAGTAGCTGTCGCCCTGTCTTGATGGACCCTGGTTAATTATGGATCCTACTCCTAATCAAGTTGGCTATCATTGTATTCTTGATTTACTCACTCACACTTACAGCTGTGGTAACCAAATTGCAGTATAGTTTTTTCCCACTGCCTATCTTAAAATGAATAGCTAAGCAGATGAGAATAAAGGGAAGAGACAGCAGGAGGGAAAGGTACCTAATTTGTCCACAAAATCGGGACAGGGGTGAGGTGGGAAGAACAGGACCAAGTACAAAACAAAAAACAAAAAACAAAAACGAAAAGAAAATACAGCCACACTTCTGAAAACCTATTATATTTTTTACACGTGCATCATTAATTCCATTTCTATGACTAAAGATAACCTTTTGTATTTCCTTGATGTTATTAAATTCCTTGGGTCTGCTATCTTACAGGAGAGCACGTTTCCCTGTTGTATAAAAGAAAAGCTGAATTGACAGAAGCTGATGAAAAATTAAGGCAGCTGCCAAATACTGTGGGAATCCTCACAAATGGCTTGTATATCAATACTGTATACTATGTTTCTTTTGATGTATCCCTAATAAAATAAATTAATCATCTTTTTAGACTCCTTTTTCAAGGCCCCAGGATATTCCTCTTAACATCTTCTAAAAGTACAATCTAATTTTATATCTGTCCATCCATATACTCACACACACTCAGCTACACAGAAGCTTTTAAGACTCTTCTTTCCTTCATGCCAAGTCCTACTGAGTCTCTCTTAAGCCAATAACTCCTGAACATACCCTCTCTACTTTATCTCCCAGGCTTTGGAGTGGCTCTCCTCACCTCCCACAGGGACTGTGATAAGTCCCCCTAACATCCTGTCACCCCTCCTTAATGTGTCCAGTACCATCTCCTGACCCACTACAGCATAAAGCTGATCATGACATAACCTCTTCTCAAAACCTTGCAGTATGTGCCCCATCACCAGAATGAGCCCAAAGGCCACTGCCGAGCCTAGTTTCCCTATGGGATCCGGCCTTGATCTACCTCTCCAGCTTCAACTCACAGAGCCCCTTGCCCCCTTGCCCCAATTTAGACCCAACAACTGCAAGCCATGTACAGTTCCCTGAACACGTTCCTGTGCCTTCACACACGCTAGTTCCTCTGTCTAAAATCATTCGCTAACTCACCAACACGCCTCCTTACCCTTTAAGACCCTATGCAGCTATTAGCTCCTCTATGAAGAATCCTCTTACTCTCTGTCACCAACCTCTGCAAAATAAATCACTCCCTGCTCAGAGTTACAAGTGTAGCTTCTGCATATCTCTATTAGCATATTTTGCATACATATAATACTATATATATCCTGCATGATGATGTTTTAAACTTGATTATTCCTCCTAAACAACTAAGTTTCCTTAAGGACCGGGAAACACTTCTGTATTCTTGGGAATTCACATGGTCAGCTACTTAGCAGGCAATCAGATACTGAGAGAATGAGTAAATACAAATAATTAAATAGATAAAACTAATTAAAATAATATAAAATTATATATAAAGCCTCCAGGAGTTTTGAGGTGAAGAACCGGAAACAGGTTGAGAGACAACAGCAAAGCCAAAACAATTTTACCCGAAGCCACGGGGATGGTGGAGCCGGCTGCCTTCAGTGCTTTCACAGCATCACACACTCGTGCGGGATAAACACAAACAGCGGCTGTAGTAAGGCCTATGAAGAAAGAAATCGTAACAGCCTACTTTAGCGGAAGTTCAATTTGTACAATATGCTTTTAATTATTATTTATACCACCACACTGGCAGAAATCAAAATGGCAGGAAAAATAACTCCCCCATGACGCTGCACTGAATGAAAAAGTTTTAGGGGCGCCTGGGTGGCTCAGTTGGTTAAGCATCTGACTTCGGCTCAGGTCATGATCTCACGGTTCGTGGGTTCGAGCCCCCCCGTGTGCTGACAGCTCAGAGCCTGGAGCCTGCTTGGATTCTGTGTCCCCCTCTCTCTCTGCCCCTCCCCTGATCTCTCTCTCTCTCTCTCTCTCAAGAATAAATAAACATTAAAAAAAAATTTTAATAGAGAAAAAGCTTTGACTTTCCACATTCCCTTCCAGGTCTTGACAATATGGGTCATTTTCTAACTGTTAAAGTCATGGAATAAAATAATCATGATGCTGCTCTTTGAGGATAATATAATACCACTTTTTAAAAATTCCTAGGGGCGCCTGGGTGGCTCAGTCGGTTAAGCGTCTGACTTCAGCTCAGGTCACGATCTCACAGTCCATGAGTTTGAGCCCCGCGTCGGGCTCTGGGCCGATGGCTCAGAGCCTGGAGCCTGCTTCCGATTCTGTGTCTCCCTCTCTCTCTGCCCCTCCCCTGTTCATGCTCTGTCTCTCTCTGTCTCAAAAATAAATAAACATTAAAAAAAAAAATTAAAAATTCCTAAATGGTAAACATAATGGTCTTGACTCAGTGACAATATTTTATTTCATGTAGATAACAAAATCCAGATTTCTACAGCAAACAGACAGTGGATGAAAAAAAAAATGGACGTGAACCTTACAAGGTAATATAGCAAAATGACATTTAATTGATCCTATTCCCTCTGTTGCAAGAAATAATAATATCTGAATCTGGAGCCCTTATTTGGAAGAATAAGCTCTTAAATCTAAAAAAAATCAAATAAAAATCAAATAGCCAATATAAAACAAAACAAGAGCATAAGACTCATATGAAGTTGTTACTTTTTTCAGCCCCTCCCTCAAGGCTGTTACTTTTAATAACTTTGTATAACAACACCTACAAATAGGTGGTGTTTTTATTGTCAACTCAAAAGAAACATCATAAATATTTTTCAAAAGCTGTGGCGTTATAGGTCTACAAATTATCTACAAATTACTTGGGATAAAACACCAGCATTGGACCAAAGCAGCATCTCTAGCTGCATTCATTACAGACAGGCACTCAGGGATCATGAAACATCTCTCCATGAAAAGCTCCTAAAACCAGCCCAGTGAGTGATACGCACATCATCCCGGAAATGCTGTTAGCCTTCCAGATCTCGGTTTCCTCATTTAGATACAGAGGATCAACTCTCAAAGAAAGGTCTCCTCCTTTCCTAAAATGTTAACATTCTAAACTTACGGCAACTTTAGAAAGTCCTTTCTTTCATGTATACTAAGAGAGTGAATATAACTTTTTTCAAAAGATCTAACCTAATATACGAGCATGCAATATTCCCCATTTGCATTTTATTCTCAAAAGTATTTCATTTACTCACAGAAAATACTTTATGTATGAGATGTGATTATTAAGTAATGAGACTGGCTTTTGCACATGTGGCTAGGGAATGAGAATCAGTATTTTAGAGTCACTAGATAGAAAATTTCCCACACTGAAGAAGTAGAAAGAAAAATAAAGAAACTCTCTACCAGCAACTTTAATCCATGATGGGAAGAACTGACCTAAAAAAGAGATTCAGATTCTCTCCCTGCTGTTTTTTAGAGAAGAATCTCAATTATATGCTATGTACACAAATCTACCAGTGGATCTTACTGCTATTACCATTTAAGCAGCTGAATCTTGTCTTAAGTCCTCTTAGATTTAGTAATTAGTACTGTAAAGGGGTAAACACAGACAGATTATACACAACATTACCTTTATCATGCACATTTAAAGCTTTTAAGAGATCTTCCCGGATTGGATACTTGGCTTTATAACAAAGCCTTTGAACGTTGGAAGATGTGTCATCACCTGAGAGTGTAGTAAGATCTATAAAGGTAACAGCTTTCAGGAGCCAAGCAGCCTGGTTTAAGAAAAGTAAAAAACAAGATTAAAAAAAAAATCGTCAACAACCCAGTTAGTTAGCAGGAAATCATTAGACAAACATTTGTGCTAAAATCTGACATCTACACTGTTCTCAGGCATGTCATTCTCTATATGATATAGACATTGCTCAACAGGGACCAAAAAGATGAACACTGCAGAGAACAAAATAAAAGAGGGGTACAGAGTAGTCTTAAAACTATTTTTCCTTCCGTAGCTATCTCAAAGTGAAATCCCTAATAGAGCAAGCCTCCCCACATCACACCTCCCCATCTTATCCACCAGGAGCCCTGATGGCTACCATGATATGAGAGAACTTGGGAATAAGAGGATCTCTATCTGATATTTCTACCTCCACCCTTGAGATCTAGGATGAGACATTAAAAAAGAAGTCTCTAATTTCTTTGCTGTTTTTTTTTTCACTGTATTCCAACCCCATTTTTAAAACAATATTCATAGTTTGTAATTCATTCTAATGAATTTCCTTTTATCTTTCAATTAGAATATTTCCAAGGATGAGTCAAATGAGAAATGTCACCCTAAAGGATTCAATGGCAATATTTTGCCTCACTTGAGAAATGAATTCTGAATTCCTTCTAGTCCTGTGATCCACAGCACATCTTTGGTCAGTATCCACTGAAGGATATGCTGACCACAAGTACCCCATGAAACATCACTTTTTGAATTTTGGAAAATGATTTATGAAAATTAATAGTGAGGTAAACAC
Organism: Panthera pardus; assembly: GCF_024362965.1. Taxonomy (NCBI): domain Eukaryota; kingdom Metazoa; phylum Chordata; class Mammalia; order Carnivora; family Felidae; genus Panthera; species Panthera pardus. The sequence continues at coordinate 91,997,294 of NW_026526991.1, forward strand.
GGTGGTCAAAGAAGGTCAACTTTTATGCCTAAGGGCCTCAACAGCAGACACACCAGGTTTAGACGTTATGGTTTAAAAATTAAAATAGAAGACAACCAAAGAAGGTATGTCTAAGGAACTGAATAAATGTGTTGAGGAAATACGCCATTTAATTCACTCATGAATAAAGATGCCTCAAATTCATTTGCGGCTTTGCCACTCAAGAGTGGTAAGATGTTTAACTTGTTCGGATAATGTGCTATCTTTCTCCAACCCATCATCATCATATATGAATTATTAAAATAAGTCATGGACAGCTGCAATCTTTTAAGTTTAGATGCATCTTGAGCAAAATTCAATATTGTGGCCTTGAGGGAAGAGACCAGGCATTGTAAACTACAGGAATAGAATGCTCAAGAAGAAACCTTACTTGCCACTCCTTTTTCACCACTCTGCGAGCCTGGATTTGCTCTGCACGCCTCAGAACTGCTGGTTGATTCACTTGTATTTTGGAGATCCAGCTAAGGTCTAAAGGGGAAAGAAGAACACTTCTTTATCAAATATATTCACCTATTTTCACGCAGTCCTTGAAAGGATATATCATTTTGCATCGAAGCTCTTATAAAGCTTCTGTTTCCTTTTTGCACAATTACAAATCAATAGCCTTGTTGAAAGAAGCTTGGTCATGAAAAGGCATACTTCATGTAAAATCAAGTACAGGAGGAACCGGAAGAACTTGTATTGATTCATTACACAGACATATCTAACAGAGGAAAATGTTACATTACTCCTGCCATGTGCCTCACATCTGACGGCAAAGGCTTATTTGTAAGTGCCCCGTCCAGGAGAACAAATGATTAATAAACTACCTAGTGAATTAATGTTGGGGCTTAAAGGAACCCTTGATCACTACCCCCTACTGACAAGATTAGTCTCTACTAGATGCTGATATGATATATCCCATTCTTTCGTCAAAGGAGACTATTTCAAAATGTATTAGAAATTACAACATTGATAGAACAGAAGTTTCAAAAAGGGAAAGAAAGAAACAAGCTGTTCAAAAGTCTGGGAGACATCTTTATTGCTTCAGTTTTGAAATGCTCTTTCCTACCTCGATCCTACCCTCCATCTTAGTTAACTGTAACTCCTATTTTGAACCCAGCCTACATGTTAGCTTTTGTGAAAACACTGCCGAGCTCCTCAGATAGAGCTAACATTTTGGATACAGCTGTACTGTACAACTTGTATTCAGTTCAGCCAGGAGTCATGGTAAATTGGTCTCCTATGCTCACTGTACTGTGAGTCATGATCTTATCTTTGAGTATCTAACACCAAACACAGGATGGTGCACATGTATTTCACTTTTATCCACCAGCACTCTGTATAACAGAGGTGACCTTAGAGTAAATTGAGCACACACCCATTTACCTTCTGTAAATAACCTCACTTTTATATCCCTCCAGCATCTTCTACCTTCTATAAATAACTTCATTTTTATATCCCTCCAGCAACTTCTTCTTAGAAGAGGCTTAAAAAAAACACAGTGGGAAAGGTTATTCATTAGGAAATATGTCCCAATTATCCGTGATTTTGCTTCCTGCAGTATCAGTTACCTGTGGTCAACTGCAGTCCAAAAACCAAAGATCCTCCTTCTGAGGTACCAGAAGGTCAATAGTAGCCTAACACTAGCTCACAATGTCTGCATCATCACCACATTTCCTCTCATCAGATAGGTATTTTATCATCTCACATCATCACTAGGGTGACTACAGTACAATAAAATATTCTGAGAGAGACCACATCCACATGACTTGTATTATAGCATATTGTCATAATTGTTCTATTTTACTATTACTTATTGCCGTTAATCTCTTAGTGTACCTAATTTATAAATTAAAAATTCTCATAGGTGTGTATGTATAGGAAAAAATATGGTATATATGTAGGGTCAAACACTGTCCACAGTTTCAGGCATCGACTAGCGGTGGTCTTGGAACATATTCTCCATGGATAAGAGGGGACTACGGTACACAATTCTCTACAATGTGATGGGGAAAACCGCTGATTGCATACTGCACCACATAACAACACAAATAATAATAATAAAGCATTTGCATCTACCACAGAGATAAGACTATTTTTCTACAAAAAAAAATTCTCTCATTTCCAATTGATTCCTCTTATCAATATTAATGTTGTAGAAATTCGAAGTGCGAGTTTGAGCGATTAATAATGATATACTTATTTAAATATCACTGAATAAAGAGCAGAGTCTGGGTGCTTTTTTTTTTCAGTTAAACTATTTTGTTAGCCGAAATCATTTAACAAAACAGATTTTTAACATTTCACTCCATCTGCTCCTCAAAGACACTGTGTGTTTTCCTCCTTGTCTACTGAGCCAACATCACAGAGAAAATGGGAGTCTAAGGTCAAGCAAATGAAATCTGCCTCTTCTTCCCTACACAGAGATGGGTTCTAGGTAAAGCCCAAAGAAATAAGACCAGACTGACACATCAGACTCATCCTAATCATAAGACCTATAAGAACCCCTCTATACCCAAAAACAGGGGAGATTCTTAAAAAAACAAAAACAAAAACTAGTAACGGTGATTAGGTTTGTGGTAAAGATCGTTTCAGGCAGATAGTAAAACCAATGAGGCAAAGAGTTGTGTGAAATACAGGGCTCACCACCAAGCCACTGTTGGCAGTGGCCAAAAGAGGGAAGCCTATGCTGGTGGGGCAAGGCTTTGAGGGGCCGTCCTTTATCAGTCATGTGACACTTCTGGAAGCCCCTCCCCACCTCTTCTCTACCACTACCACCAATGGAAGCACTGCTACTGGAGAGAGGTCCAGGACGCTCCATCGCCTGGCTGCCTCTGTCCTCATATGACCCTCTTCTCCCTCTCTGCTCCTCCAACCCTGTGGTACAGCGTTTCTAAACTATCAGGAGTTCACTGGCAAGCCTGTCACGTTCTGTCTCTGGACCTGTGCATGCTGTCTGCTCCTTCTGCCCTTCATTATCTTGCCAATACAGTGAACTCCTACCCAACCTTTAGGACTCAGTTCGAATGCTACTGTCTCTGTGAACCTTCTCCGAACCATACCAGTTGAGCTACTCCTTTGTTCCTTTGCACTTAAGGCTACTCTCTAGTCTACCGTTAGCGCAGACCCCTTCATTCTGAATACACTGATTTGCCGAAATGTTCACATTCCCCACAGATTTTTAAAACTCCAAGCCAAGTGCCTGACACATGGCGGCATTCAATAAATAAGCCGAATGGTTCCCCGACACCAGCCATGATCGAATTCTGAGCAACACCATTCCCAGTTGCTTTAAAACAAAATGAGTGTTTACTTTTTCCCCCCACCACTTTACTGAGGTATAAGTGACAAATAAAAATTGTGTATGTTTAAGATACACATCTTGATGTTTTGATATGCATATGCACTGCGAAATAACCACCACAATCAAGCTAATTAACCTATCTATCACTTCACACCATTTTCTCTTTTTCCCTTTTTTGTGTGTGCTGAGAACAATTAAGATCTGCTCTCTGGGCAGATTTCAAGCACACGATAAAGTATTGTTAACAATGGTCACATTACCGTACACTAGATCTCTGGAACTTATTCACCTTGTATAATGGAACTTTGCACCCCAACTGTTTCCAGTAAAGGAACTTGGGAATCTCCACAAGAGAAGTTGGGATTGAGGCATGCATGGAATACCTGAGGACATCCACCTTAAAAACTAATTTTTAGTAATATTCCCCACCAAAGGTTAGAACCCACAGGGCCTGCTCTCATACTTCACAGACATCACTTGCCAGAGGTCCCTGCAAACCACCTACTGGAGAATGTAATAGGCTAACTTCTCTTGCAGTATCAGCCTCCACTGTTAAAAATATCATTAGTGGTCATAAAATTATCTGGCCCCATATTTAATCCAGCCACAGAATTTGCCTCTGTGACCTCCCATGGTAATGAATTATATAAGTGACTATCTCATTTTATTAGCACTTAATTTGCTACTCTTTAATTTCATCAAATAACCCTTGTTCTCATATTATGGGGTCTGGGGAAAAGAAAGGACTGATTGGCCTTTGTTATGTCCTTCATAATTTTTAATATTTTATTCGAGTACCCTTTAGCGTCTCCTTTCCGGGAGAAGTGATTCTAATGCACACAATCTCATCAGTACCATAGAATCTTCTCTTACGGGGCCAGGAGGGGTTTCAAGTGCACGTGCCTTTGGGGAGAATCAACATGAAGCCATAATTGGAAGGCGATAATACTCTTTTCTTAAAACTCTCCCATGAAAAAATGCCCTACTGTGTCTCTTAGTATGTCATTTGGGTGGCTTTCAGGCCCTTCTGTCAGTTATAAATTTATTCTCAGATACTCTTCTCACAATTTTTTATTATTGTTATCTTTCCTGTGTGAAGTCTCAATGGAGACCAATCATTTTCCTTACAACTCTACCATGTGGTCTGTCACTTCCACGAGTGCTTCCCTGGATGTTCTAGCACTTCTTCAGAGTATTTCAAATGGTAACTCTGTGAAAGGAGGTTTATTTGTATTTTGATTTGACCTTTGTTCCTAATAGAGAAAAATACATTGTGATAGCTTAGTAGAGATTTTTTTTCCCCCAAATTTGGGAAAAGGAAGAAAGACTAAATTTCCCATGCTTTCTTTTCATTCTTTTCTGTTTATTTCCAGTTCTAATTTGCAACTTCCCAGGAATCAGCCAGACCTTTCCATATGCACAAGTGCCTAGCACAAAAATAGTTGCTCAATAAGGCTCTTGCATCACAGTAAATTTATAAAATTTTTAAAAATGTTTATTTATTTTGAGAGAGAGAGAGAGAGAAGGAGAAGCAGAGAGAGAGGGAGATAGATAATCCCAAGCAGGCTCCACGCTGTCAACACAGAGCCCAACAGGGTTCAGTCTCACAAACTGTGAGATCATGATGTGAGCCATAATCAGGAGTCGGTTGCTTAACCAATTAAACCATCCAGGCGCTCCACAGTAAATTTATTGTTTACCACAGACCCTGTAACTGGTGAAATATCAACTTGACCATGTCTAGTCCTTTTTTTTTTTAATGTTTATTTTTGAGAGACAGACACAGATCATGAGCAGGGGAGGGGCAGAGAGAGGGAGACACAGAATACGAAGCAGGCTCCAGGCTCTGAGCTTTCAGCACAAAGCTCAACACAGGGCTCAAACTCACAAATCATGAGGTCATGACTTGAGCCGAAGTCGGACGCCCAACTGACTGAACTACCCAGCAGCCCCAACCAGGTAGGGTCTTTTAAACTCAGCCTTGGAAAAGGGCAGCTTGGCTAGAAAAAAAAAGAGCTTTGGATGTTAGTGCATGCCTGATCCATCCAAGCTCATAAGATACTCAACTTATATAAATGAGCAGACTCAGCCTTGCCCACTTCCTAAGCCAAAAATATACAAGAAAGACTGGAAGCCCCATCCTTACTAGCAGGTAGGAATAAGAATTAGCTTTCTTCACAAAGTCTACTACCATCCAATAAGCCCCCGGTAAGCTCTCTGGGGCATCCACGCCCCCACTGGACATGAGCCAACTTTTCCAACATCCTACTGTGTAAACCCAATTCTCAGAGCCCAGATAGATGATCTAAAAACTAAGACACCCGGGCTCAGTTGGTTTAGTGTCCAACTCTTGATCTCAGCTCAGGTCTTAATCTCAGGGTCATGAGTTTAAGCGCCACACTGGGCTCCATGCTAGGGGTGAAGTTTATTTAAAAAAAAAAAAAATAGAAACCAAGACACCAGCAACTTAGAACATATATTACTACTAGTCACAGAGCCTTACTACTATGACATCTCCCCAGAGCCACTCTGACCCTAATCTTCAACTCCTATCTCCATTAAGACCACTCTTTAGGTTATTAATCCAAGTCCAGGTGAATATTAAGTTTACTACACCCTCTAAAATATTTCAACTTAGGGGCACATAGGCAGCTCAGTCGATTAAGCATCTGACTTCAGCTCAGGTCAAGATCTCACGGTTCATGGGTTCGAGCCCCACATCAGGCTTTGTGCTGACAGCTCAGAGCCTGGAGCCTGCTTCTGATTCTATGTCTCCCTCTCTCTCTGCCCCTCCCCTGCTTATGCTTTGTCTTTCTCTCTCACTCTCTCTCTCTCAAAAATAGATAAATATATTATTTTAATTTTTAAATAAATAAAATACTTCAACTTAGGTTTCTGGCATCAATCTGACATGATCTGCTAACTTGTTCCTTCTTTACCAATCTAGAATATTCTCTGCTTACCCTCCTGTTCCCTCTGGCTTTCATTTCTAGTATGTATTGTATCCATAGCCATGTGGGTTATAACATTCTTTCAGAACACATCACAGTGGAAGAAAGTCTGGGCTCACATTATAAGATACATGTGCTCTTGTACTTGCTTCACATAGCAGCATCCCATTGTGATTTTAAGGTCTCCCCATTTTCTCTTATCCTTCATCCCTCCTTAAGACATGAGCCCTTTCCCAGCTATTGCTGCTCTTTACTAAGTAATTTCTCCCAATTATTCTTCTTCTCGATTCATCAGCTATTGCCTGTAGGTTAATCTAGACACCAAAAGGAGAACCTAGTCACTTGTTCTGGCATCAAAAGTACTGTTTGTTGCGGTCTCCAGGCTCCCTGTTTCAGATCCACTTGTTCCAAGGATGCCCATAACCACTCAGTGACTAGCCTTAAAGGTTCAACAGCTAGGGGTGGCTGCAATTATGTAGCCAGAGAGCCAGAAGCCCTTAGAGGAGTGAAGCACCCAAATGCAAGTCCTACTACCTCTCCATTTAGCCTGTCTGGCCTGTAGGCACTGTGCTACACAGGGTGAGAAATGCAGTGGCATGAAACAGGTTGCTGCTATCCTGAAAGAGCTTAGGGAATAAAGTTACAGACTGGCAAGATCTGAATAATATAAAAAATATGGGGACATATGTTGGCTTTTAACCAACATTTCCAAAGAATCAGTTAGGAATCTTTCAGTTTTTAAAAATGACAAAAAACTGACTTTGGTGACTGGAACAAAAAGGGAAGGATGGTAAAAACTCAGATAACTGAGAAGAGATTGGAGGAACAAGCTCAGAAAAGAGACAGGAACCCAAGACAACAATACAGAGCCAAAACCAGAACAACGCCAGCATTTAACAGCAATAGCCTGGCCAAGATGTCACAGCAGCTGCTGCGGACAATGACACCACCACTTAATCTAAGTCACTCGGAGCCTCAAGTTCCATATAAAAGCATCCAAAGCCTGAACTATGCATGACTGTGGGTGGCAGGGAAGAGGAGAGATCCATTCCTTCCTCTTTGTGCCTCCCTGATGGAATTGCCCAACACTAAGAGGACAGGAGTTAGTTGCTGGAAACTCAAAAAAATTATAAATTTCTATGACAATGGTCAGTAAGTTTGGGACATGCTACATGGGTTAGTTTCTCTTAGAGATACATAAAACATTTAGCACATTAGCCTCTACAACAAAGTCCCACAGGAAAGAAAGACTCTTGGATTTTCTTTAATTCAGCATTTCTCAAACATTTGACCACAAAAGGCATTTTCCCTGTAACATACACCTACCACAATGGCTGGGCAATAAGTCAAGTTCAGAGGAAGGGAAGGTCGGAGCCAGTTCATCCAGCTGGCTAAAAAAAAACTCTTAGTAAATAAGTGGAGATGAGAGATTGACCCTAAAGCAGAGGTTTTCAGTCTGGAGACATTTTTGGTTGTCGCAGCTGGTGGTAGGAAAGTGACACTTGCATCTAGTAGGCAGAGAGGCCAGGGATGCTGCTAAGCATCCTACAACGTACAGGACAGTCTCTCTCAGTAGTATAAGTGCCTGACACTAAGCTTTTGATTGCTTAGGCATCCATTTCAGGACATCTGTCCTGAATAAACACATCAGCAGCTGTATGACACTGCTACTAACAAACCAAGCAACAAGGAGCTAGACAGCCCCCCCACACGAAGGTCCCTCTCTCAGAGAGCCCTGGGTAACCTAGACAACCACCTGAGTCACCTTGCTTCCCCTTCTTATGCTCCAATTCCTGCTCTTTTGCTTTAAATTAGCCAATAGAGAGAGAGCCCACAAAACCCTAGACACCCACCCTGAGACCCTAAATAAAGACACAGGTCATCGCTTGTGCATGCACACTTGCTCTCTCTCTACCTGAAACTACACAGTGCGGCCCTCAGGTGTGCCGTGTACTCTCCAGGACCTGTGAGTAATAAGTCTTGATCCTCAAAGTTCCCTGATGATTTTTGCTGAAATGTGCCCTGCAGCTGTGACAAGAACAGGAAGAGGTGGCCCACCCACAAATAGGAGCCCCAGTAGGGGAACTGTCTATGGAATTTGCCACAAATGATGTAACCAGGTGGGCACTGCGGGCATTCCTAACCAAGGCCACTACCAGTAACAGGCTCAGGACCAACAGCACGGTCCAATAACAGAGAGTAATTGGCCCCAAACGTCAATAGTGCCAACGTTGAGAAAGCCTACCCGAAGGATGGGCAGGATCAAGAAGAAAAAAGTGGAACCACTGAAGGTTTAAGGGAAATAGAGTGTCAGGAGTAAAAGCAAGTTGGCTCTACATGATTCACTGTGGCTTATTTATAAAGCTTCTTAAGTACCAGGCTAAGGAGTCTAGAGCTGTGCTATCCAATCAGTAGCCACTGGCCACATGTGGCCATCCGAGCATCTGAAATGTGGAACAGTCCAATTTGAGATATGCTTTAAGTATAAAATACTCAGCAGATTTCAAAGATTTAGCACCAAAATGAATGCAAAACATCTCTGTAATTATGTTTTGGTATTGATTATACACTGACAATATAATATTTGGGTTAAATAAATATTTGGTTAAATAAAAAGTTATTAAAACAATTTTCACCTGTTTTTTACCTTTTATAATGTGGATTCTAGAAGACCTTAAATTACTTTGTGTTGCCCGTTGTATTTTTTTTTTTAAGTTTATTTACTTTGAGAGAGAGTGTGTGGAAAAGAGGAGCAGAGAGAGAAGAGAGATAGAATCCCAAGCAGGCTCTGTGCTGTCTGCACAGAGCCCAATGCAGGGCTCGATCTCACAAGCAGCAAGATCACAACCTGAGCCAAAATCAAGAGTCATACACTTAACCAACTGAGCCACCCAAGCACCCCGCACATTGTATTTCTATTAGACAGCACTGGTCTAGACTTTCTCCTGTAAGTGATCAGAGCCTCTGAAGATTTCCAAACTGGGCTGTAACAGAATCAAAGAAGTATTTTTTAAAAATAATCAGCATACAGAATATGTCCCATAGAAACGCTTACACAAATACACAAATACAAGTATGAAAAGGTATTTATGATAGTATTGTTACAAGGGGTACCAAGATCCATGACTGGTTCAATCAAATATAGCAGATCCATAATACAGAATATGATCCAGCCATTAAAAAGAATGAGGTAGATCAGTAAGTACTGTCACGGAAAACCGATCATGGTGCATTACTCCGTGAAAATAAGCGACCCGCACAGCAGTGATTTTCTAAAATAAAAATGTTTACAAAAACAACAATACAAGTATAAAACATATCTCTGTTGGTACGTGTGCAAAAAAAGTAGAATATATACCAAATTGATAGGAGGGTCTGTTCTCTTCAGAGCTAGAATTATATAAAATTTCTACTTTCTCATGTTGCAGTTCCATAAAACTGAAAATCTTTACCAAGTGCAAGCTTTATCTTACTGAGCAGTAAAAACAAACTACATTAAACTCTTTTGAATTACGAGGCACACAAGCAGGAGTGTGCAGGACAGGTGGAGAGAGACTACAGTAGGTAAATCAGTAAGGTATCTGTCGCTGTAGTCCAGACATCAGCATCGTAGGACGCCTCCCTGGGGCATTTCACACTCCAAACCTGTCGTGACCTACCTTGCCACTGAGCTCTTCCACAAACCCAGCCTGACACGGCTGTATGATGCCAGGTGGAAGGGATAACATCAGAATGCCACCATTACTGCTCCCGTAGAAAAGATCACCAAAACATTAGCACCATAGGCCACCAGACAGAACCTGATTATTATATAAATCCTATATGATACTAATATCACACCTGGGTGAGACAGGACCACACCGGCCCACCCATAGCAATGCCCTTCTGCATAGTTAAGGAGTTTACGGGGCCAAAGATCCAGACTTTCCCTGATACCACATTCTCTTTCCAGTCCATGTGCAGGTACACAGGACCCCAGAATTCCTGGACCAAATGGCATTAGGCCTGCTCACAGAGTGTTATATAGGGGTCTCCGTGCCAAAGTTGATAGCTTAAACTTAAGATATGAGACAGATCAGGGACTTTGCTCCTAGAAAGTCTGGTCGATACAAATCCATCAATGGATTACATTTATTCTTTCATTCAACTAATAAAAAGGGAGTACACACGATGGTGCCAGCACTGCTTGAGGCTCTGTGGATTCAGCAGTGAATGAAAAAACAAAATCCATACTCTCACAAAGCTTCTTCTAATGAGATAAGACAAATAAACGTATAAATATATGTTGAACACATTATGGAACGTATGTTACATAGGATAAGAGAAAGGAGAATGCAGGGATGGGCATGCTCAGGGAGAATTTCTGGTATGAAAACAACGGAGCAGAGCCCCATATTAAATAAGGAGGTGAGCAAAGAGACCATCAACCAGGGGAAACAGTGTTGTAGGCAGAGAGCGGAGCAAATGCAAAAGCCCTAAAGCAAGAGCGAACATGTCATATTTGAGGCAAAGCAGGGACACAGGTGTAACTGGGGGATGGTAAACAAGAGGACTGGGAGTGGTAGAGATAGTAGTCAAAGAGGCAGGCATGGACCAGGTCATAGAGTAAAATGTTCTCCACACTGAGAGCCATGACCCATGGACATGTCATGAAATCAACTTTGTCAGCTACAACCAGTATTTTTTAAAAAGAAGAAACAAAATGGAAGACATCAGGACACCTTATATACAATACAGATAAGGGTCATGTACAGACATTTTGTTTCAACATATGTACATATGTAGGCATGTACTACATGGCTGTAATATAAAGTACATGGCCTGTTGTGAAGCATGGCCCGTAAGGTTTGAAAGCCCCTTAAGAAGGACTTTTTCAGCACAGAAAAGACTTTAGATGTGAGACAGGAAGTCTTCAGAGAACTCTGTGTGGAGGAATGAAATGATCTGATTTAGATTTACATTTTAGGAGGTCCCTCTGGCTGCTGTGGGGAAGCTAATAGGAGGCTCATGCAACAGCAGGAAGTAGCTTGAACCAGAACAATGGTAGCGGGGAGGAGAGAGTGGTCATAACCTCATCAGTCCACTGACTGTACCATTTCAGTCTTCACACTTTGCCTTCGGACAAATAAGAGCTGCCTATTCTCTGGTGCCATCTGGAGAGTAAACAGTCCAAGAAGAGTTAGTATTCTAGAAGTGGCTGGAAGGTTCACAGAGCACAAAAATCAAGGAAGAATTCCTTCTGCGCAGTACCCACAAATATCCTCAGCTAAGTGTCTGTGTGGAAAGTTCACAGACTGGAACAAACCATCAGAGCTGATCCCTCTGCATCCACGCTCTGACCACTGGAGTAAAATCAAATACTCAGCACAATCAGGTCCATCTGCTGAGCTTCTGGTCCTCACTAGAGTCAACCCGTCATCCTAATTGGCTCAGGACACACTCAGTTGACACTCCCTGTCCCATCCAGTTTAGCATTGCTTCCATATTTCATTTTTTTAATAAATAAAATATGGGCATGTGGGTGGCTCAGTTGGTTGAGTTTCCAACGTTTCAGTTGGTTGAGTTTCCAACGTTTGATTTTGGCTGAGGTCATGTTTCCAGGGTCGTGGGATGGAGGCCCATGCAAGGTTCCGCACTGAGCATAGGGCCGCCTTGGGATTCTCTCTCTCTCTCTCTCTCTCTCTCTCTCTGCCCCTCCCCCCTGCTCACATACACTCTTTCTCTCAAATAAAAACATAAAATAAAATTTTTAATGAGCAAAATAAACCAGGCTGGGTTTCAGAGACCCCAGCTTCTACCGTATTCTCCAGTAATCATGTAAGAGGAAAGTGCAATGAACAGAGATCTCACTCAAATATGTACTTCACTCTGTAAAGAGACCACAATTCGACTCTTCCCCCATCTTCCAGACATAACAAAACTAACACTCCTGGAATGCAGGACATTCACTGAAAACTGAGGGTACTTGGGACATCTGTGGCTACCAACAGCTAACTCCTTCCAGTCTTGGGTGGTGGTAGGAGAAATACACAACACTCTTGTGTCTCTGCAGTCATTTGAATCTAACCAGCCAGTTGTGCCCTGGCCTGGGCCCAAACCCACAAGAGACACAGACACACCATACCACCAGTCAGTAGGGCATGAGAAGTGTGAGAAACTGTACGTTAGGCAAATAAGGAACGTGTACGGGGAATATCTAGATTCCTGGAGGAGAACTAACTGAAAGCAATGTTTTTGTCATTTTTTACATTTTGTAAATCTAAAACTATTTAGGGTTAGTCCTTTTTAGTTTGAAAAAATCTATTAGCAACAATGAGCTCAAAAAAAGTATGCTTAATGAAATATTAAATTCTGAACTTCCATTTCTCCGAAAAGCCGATGATCTGTAATTTGCACAAAATGCTTTTCAACGTTTACAGTGTGCCAACATAGCTCTACAGAGATGTCACTCACTCTAAGACCCAAATCTGCTAAAAAGCATCTTTATACATACTTCAAAAATTAGCTTATGTTAAGAAGCCTGTGCTTAAAGATGGCTTTTTAACACGGCCTCAGAAGATGCAGTTCCATAAAGTTCTGAAGCATGACTTTCCTTTTAGATAAAATGAGTATGGATGGTCCCCAAGTTACAATGGTTCAATTTACAATTTTTCAATTTTACAGTGATGCAAAAGCAATATGCATTCAGTAGAAACCATACTTTGAATTTTGAATTTTGACCTTTTCCCAGGATAGCGGTATGTGGTAGGATCCTCTCTCATCATGTTGGGCAGCAACAGCCACAGCTCCCAGTCCGCCACGAGATCAGGAGGGTAAACCACCCATACGCTGACAACCCCCCTGCACCCATAACAACCATTCTGTTTCTCGCTGTCAGTACAGGATTTAATACATTCTATGACTACTTGAGGGGCACCAAGGGCCCTGAGGGGCACCTGGGTGGCTCAGTGGGTTGAGCGTCTGACTCTTGATCTCAGCTCAGGTCACGATCCCAGTGTCGTGGGATCGAGCTCTACATATGGCCCCATGCATGGAGCTTAAGATTCATTCATTCATTCATTCATTCTCTCTCTCTCTCTCCCCCCCCCCTGCACCTCCCCTGCTCACTCACTCTCTCTCTCTTTCAATAAAACACAATAAAATAAAATAAAATAAAATAAAATAAAATAAAATAAAATAAAATAAATAAAACAGGCTTTGTGTCAGATAATCCTGCCCACTTGCTAATGTAAGTGTTCTGAGCATGTTTAAGGTAAACTAGTCTAAGCTATGATGTTTGTTGGATTCGGTGTATTAAACGGATTTTCCACTTACAATATGTCCAACGTATGATGCGTTCGTCAGGGCGTGACCCCACCATATGCTGAGGCAGATCTGTACTCTAAATACTGCTCATTTTTAATCCAAATTTCCCAGCGTGTGTATAAGAAGTAGAGCAGTGGTTACTAAGTTGTTGGCTCTAGAAGCCTGACTTCACAAACAACTAGAAAATACCAGTTTTATATCAGAGTCACGGGTGCTTCAAAGAGAAAATGTGTTAAATTAATTCAAGTATTGGCTCATTTTAAAAATCATATTTATCAAATCCAAGAAAAAAAATTGAGAAGTCTATTTTGTTGAAGGTAAAACATCTGACATCATGGTGACCCCCACTGTAAATTCAGTTAAAGAGGATGGTGTTGAACACATCATTATTTGATTTTGCAACGATAACATGGGTACAAATTTTGTTGGAATATACTATTATGATAAAGACAATTTTCTCATTAAATTAAGAAATCTATGGAGCAGAAAGATACCTGGATATGGATGTGACAGACACATAATTTACAGTTTCATCCAAATAAACTTCCACATTGTAACAAAGTACAAGCTGTAGCTGTCAAATTTTAAATACTTCATATACACACAGAATAAGTGAACTACCTGATCTTTCTGAGAAAGCTGATGTTTAATTAAAAATAAATACTTCTTCCCGGCAGTATGCACATTCTCTTTACTGATCATCATCCGATGAATATTAGAAATATTCATCTTACTCTTGGAAGAGCAAGAACTATTTTGTCAGTCAACTAAGCTGATGTACAACTAGCCCTAAACTATTCTATAAACAAGACCTTTGCATGGTTTTTGGCTTTACTGTTTTTCAAAATCAGTTGAAAATCTTTATAAAAAAAAAAACCCGTTAAATAAATAAAACACCAAAAGCCTCCAGCTTTTGAAACTTGGTGAACCACTAGCATGGGTGACAATTGTTTGTAAATATTGCACCCAGGAAGACACTAAGATTTATCACTACAAAAGTAAAGACAAAATTTCAACAAATTAAATGAGGGCATTTCAAGTAGTAAATAAGGTGCTTAGTTTTAAAATTCTAAAGCTGCACTTTGGAATACCACAACTTAATCTGTTTTGAGTATCTACTGCTGTAAAACAAATCACAACAAAATGCCATGGCTAAAATCAGCAACTCTTTTATTATTTCTCCTGATTCTGTGGGTCAAGTGGAGCTGGGATGTGCAAAGTGGTTTCACTCATATACCCAGTGCCTTACAGAAGGCAGCTAGAAGACTGGGCTCTGCTGGGACACTAGATGGCCTTCTCTTTCTCCATGTAGAGCCGGAACCTCTCCCTCTCCAAATGCCTTCTCCAACAGGGTAGCTGAACCTCTTACAAGGCAGCTCAGGGCTCCCAGAATCATAGAAACAGCCAGTAAAGCATCACTTCTGAAAAACTATTGGTTAAATTGAGTCAAGGGCAGCCCGAATCAATGCTGTAGGTGACATGAATCCCAGAAACCTGGTCCATATTTGGAGACTAGTTACCACAAATTCCTATTTTAAGTTGGTTACACTTATATTCTGTACTGG
This sequence comes from Panthera pardus, assembly GCF_024362965.1. Lineage (NCBI taxonomy): Eukaryota > Metazoa > Chordata > Mammalia > Carnivora > Felidae > Panthera > Panthera pardus. The sequence continues at coordinate 92,012,440 of NW_026526991.1, forward strand.
AAGGAAATGAAATTGAGAAGGTTTGAGATTTTACAGTATTTAGATTTAGCAACACATTCCAAAGAATCTTAAGCAGAGACATCTTATTTGACAAGTTCTGTCTTATCAAATTACATATTATTTTGTTTGCGATGGAGGCAAAAATACATTAGCTGTGAAACTATTTGTGCCAAAATATTTATGCATTTCAGTTTTTAAAAAATGAGAACTGAGAACACCCTCGACTTACAGAATTTGCTCTAAGCTTACCAGATATCTCACCATCTGTAGAGAAAGGATGTTCTCAATTAGAAATAATATGTTCTACACAGAAGAATCAATTGAAGGTGTCAAGAATTTCAAATTTAAGAAAAAATAAAATACAACTTTAAAAAAATTAGGGAACATTGTAATTATTTTAAAAAAATTTCAATGTTCTTCAAAAAACATTTTCAATGTTCTTCAAAAAAATATCAATGATAGGGGCACCAAGGTGTCTCAGTTGGTTAAGCGTCTGACTCTTGCTCAGGTCATGATCTCACTGTTTGTGAGTTCAAGCCCCACATCGCTGTCAGTGCAGAGCCTGCCCAGGATTCTCTCTCTCTGCCCCTCCCTCCACCTCTCAAAATTAAAAAAAAAAAAAAACTTAAAAAAAAATACCAATGACATAATAGATTGATACAGTTAAGAAACTGGTTAAAGCAGGGCAATAACTCAACTTATGTTGCTTTATAATGCTGAGGTAATTAAAACGAATACATTTTTTGGCTTTTTTTTTAATTTTTTTTTAACGTTTATTTTTGAGACAGAGAAAGACAGAGCATGAACAGGGGAGGGTCAGAGAGAGGGAGACACAGAATCTGAAACAGGCTCCAGGCTCTGAGCTGTCAGCATAGAGCCCGACGCGGGGCTCGAACTCACGGACCGCGAGATCATGACCTGAGCCGAAGTCGGCCGCTTAACCAACTGAGCCACCCAGGTGCCCCCATTTTTTGTCTTTGATGTACATTAATATATTTTGTTTTAGAATGAATTGTTTTTTAAAAGTTTTTGAAAAGAGCTATTTACTCTTGAATAGAAGATCCACTAAAATATAAAAACAAAGTCAGTTGATAAATATTTTTTAATTATATATCATTTAAAGTATTTTAGCACCCCTTTTCACTGTCTAAAGTATCTAGCTTGTATGCCAGGTCACCCCAATCAAAAATCCTACTCTACGTCAGCCTGGGAACTTTCCCAAGCCTTTCAATCACAAAAGCTCCCTCTGGACTCCACTGGAACCTTAACAAATAATATACGAATACAATTCTTACCTAAATCAGTCACTAAGTATTTAGGTGTTTACTATGCATCAGGCACAGGCATGTAATCTAGTGGTTATGTTGGATTGTTTGTTGAATTGTCTATTCAGATGCTGTCAACAGGAGAAGCTTCCCCAAAGCCAAGAGACTCAGACCATTTCATTAGTATACAAATTTCTACCTCCCCCCACCCAGCTCCCCATCACTGCACTTAAGTGACACACAGCCAATCATCAATAACATTTGAGGAATCAATCAATGATAAACACAGAGATTATAGAGAAAGGGGACTGGCAGTTTGGGGAAGCCTTGATACACTAGAACACAGTATTTCAGCCATTCACTTAACCAAGATTCATCGCATAGCTACTATCTGATGAGAAATCTTTTGTGGAAGAAGTGTTAGCATCTGAGGGGAAGGAAGAAGAAAACTGTAGGACTCAACAACACAAAGAACCAAATTATAAACTACACCACTTTGCCACACTTAACGAAATAATTGATACAGGCAAGCTCTGCTGGGACACTTGGTGTCCTTCTCATTCTCCATGTAGGGCCAGAACCTCTCCCTTTCCAAGTGCCTTCTCTAACAGAGTAGCTGAACCCTCACAAGGCAGCTGAGGGCTCCCAGAATCATAGAAACAGCTAGGAAAGCATCACTTCAGCTGCACTCTATTGGCTAACGTGAGCCAAGGGCAGTCCGAATCAATGCTGTAGGAGACATCAATCCGAGACCAGGATACAAAAGACACTGATTGAAAAGTTTGTGGCGAACTAGATGTTCACATGGTATGAAAGTATCACCTCATACATTACTTGCAGGTCAAAAGGGCAAGCTAGAAGCACAGAATTGGCCAATGCAGCTGCAATCTCCTTAAACAAATGATCAAACTTAGTATCACTGACAGCAGGATTACCAGGCATTCATTATGAGCCTCATGATATGACACAATATATTAGCATCACTTATGAAGTAATCTTACCAGAACTGTTTAATCTCAATCTAATCAGATTTTAAATAAGTGATTGCTAATTTTATATATCAACTTTGGGCCATGGGGTGCCCAGGTATTTGTTCAAACATTATTTCTGGGTGTGTCTTCTAAGGGTGTTTCTGGATGGGATCGACATTTGAATCAGTAGCTTGAGTACAGGAGGTTGCCTTCCCCAATGTGGCTGGGCCTCATCTGATTCGCTGAGTAGAATAAAAGGCTGAGTAAGAAAGAATTCTGTCCACCTGACTGCCTTTGAGCTGGAACACTGATCTTCTCTTGCCTCCGGACTTAGACTTAGACCAGAACTTACACCACTGGCTCTTCTGGATCCCAGGCTCTCAGATTCAGACTGGAACTTACAGGATCTACTCACCTGTCTTGGACCTTTGGACTAGGACTAGAAGTTACAGCATCGGTTCTTCTGGTTCTCAGCCCTTTATACTTGGACTGGAACTGTACCTTGGCTCTCCTAGGTCTCTAGCTCACTAATTGCAGATCTTAGATTTCTCAGACCCCATAATCATGTGAGCCAGTTCCTTATATTAAATCTCTTAATCTGTATCTGTATCTATATTCATATACCTACTACTGATTCTGTTTTTCAAAAGAACCCAAACTAATGTATGACTTCAAGTTAAAGGAAATACAGAAGAGAGAAAAATAAGTTAAATGACATCAGGAGGAAATAATCAGATAAACAAGTTAGATAATCTCAAATCATCAAACTCACGGCAGTAAAAGAAACAAGCGCTGCTCCAGATGAAGGGAGACAAATACAACAACGGAATATAATGCATGGTCCTTATTTAGATTCTGGCTTGAGGGGCGCCTGGGTGGCTCAGTCGGTTAAGCGTCCGACTTCAACTCAGGTCATGATCTCACGGTCCGTGAGTTCGAGCCCCGCGTCGGGCTCTGGGCTGATGGCTCAGAGCCTGGAGCCTGCTTCGGATTCTGTGTCTCCCTCTCTCTCTGCCCCTCCCCCATTCATGATCTGTCTCTCTCTGTCTCAAAAATAAATAAACGTTAAAAAAAAAATTTAGATTCTGGCTTGAACACATCAGTTACAAAATACATTTGGGTCCAACCGGAGAAATTTAAATAAAGACCTGGTATTAGATAGTATCAGGGAATTATTTCAAATTTGGTTATTGACAATGATATTATGATAGTGTAAGAAAGTACCTTTATTCCTTAAAGACATAAACGAGTATTCACAAATGAAATGTCATGATGTCTACAATTTTAATTTAAAATATTTCAGAAAAACATTGCCAAAGCACACTGTAAACCATTAATGACAGTTGCGTCTAGGTGACTTGTATCTATGGGTGATTTTACATTAGTCCTACTTTTCAGAATGTTTGAAATTTTTAGTAATTAAAGGAAACTATAAACAAAACCAAGCTAAAATAAATAACATAATGAATAAGGGAAACCATGATGGTCAGCCTCCAAAATTGCCCCCAGTGATTCTTGTCTCCTGGTATTCATGCTTCTTCCACAATGAATAGGACTGACCAATAAGATACTGTGGAAATATCAGTGTGTATTTTCCAATATTTGGCAATAAAAGACATTGTGGCTCTTGCCTTACTATCTTGGATCACTCTCTCTGGGAGAAGACAGATGCCACATCACAAGGACACTCAGGCAGCCCTAGGGTGAAGTCCACATTAACAAAAAGCTGAGGGCTCTCACCAGCTGCCAGCACGAACTTGCCAACCATGGGAGGGAGCCACCTTGAAACTAGATCCCAAGCTCCAGTCAACATTTAGGTGACTGCAGCCTTGGCCGATAACTTGACTGCAATCTCATGAGAGACCCCAAACCAAAACCACACAGCTAAACCACTCCCAAGTTTCTGACGCACAAAAATTATGAGCTAATAAATGTCTATTGTTTTAGGTTGTTAAGTTCTGGAGCCATTTATTTCATAGCAATACATAACATACAAAAACCAATATGAAAAGTTACCAATAGTAAACAGTGTCACAAGTATAAAATGGCAAACTAAAAGTTTTTTTTTCCACACAACTTTAAAACGTAAATATTTCACACTCCACCAATATAAACATATAAATCAAACCATACTAAAACTCATTTGTATGTGTCTATAAAAACTATACATTTAAGACTAATACATCTCACTGTGTGTGTATATATATTATATATATATATTATATATATATAATATATATAATATATATATAATATATAATATATATATTATATATATATGGTGTCTCACAGTCTGCATGCATGTTTGCATCATCTTCACACACACACACACACACACACACACACACACACACACACACACAAATTCATATGTTGAAACCTACTCTCCAGTGTGACAGCATTTGGAGGTAGGACCCTTAGGAGTTGATTAGTCATGAGAATGAAGCCCTTATGAATGGGATTAGTGCTCTTATAAAAGAGGCCCCAGAAAGATCCCTTGGCCCTTTGCCATGTGAAGTTAACAGTGAAAAGACAGCCATTGATAGAGAAGCCAGTCTTCATCAGACTCCAAATTTGCTGGCACCTTGATTTTGGACTCCCCAGCCTCCAGAACTGTGAGAAATAAATTTCTGTTGTTTATAAGCTGCCCAGTCTGTGGTGTTTTTGTTATAGCAGCCTGGACAGACGGAGACATATTTCCATTAAATTTATTTTTTTATTTATTATTTTTTTAATGTTTATTTTTGAGAGAGACAGAGACAGTGTGAGTGGGCAAGGCATAGACAGAGAGGGAGACAAAGAATCTGAAGCGGGCTCCAGGCTCCAAGCTGTCAGCACAGAGCCCAACGTGGGGCTTGAACTCACAAACCGTGAGATCACGACCTGAGCTGAAGTCGGACACTTAACCGACTGAGCCACCCACGTGCCCCTCCATTAAATTTATTTTTAAAAAAATTAGTGAAACTCTGGGAGTCAAACAGCATAGTGACAGACACCCATGTTTTTAAATTCAGCCTAATTTATTTACAAAGCTTATCTATTTTTTGGCTTTTCAAAACTTGGTGTCCATCAGTTGTGTTTCTAAACTGTCTTCCAAAGAGCTCCGTTAGCATTGAAAATATCATGTGCTATAATAAAACTGGTGTCAACCAATGACTGACCTCTCTGGGGGGTCAGCTTTTCACCATGCACTGTTTTTACTATTGTTTAAATATGTTCAAAACTATGAAAAAAGCAATACGTTTTACTCTATTGGCATTTTCTTAAACTCTTAAGGGAAGCATTATGAAAAGGTTTTTCAGAAACCAAGTATTTCTACCAGGTTCCCAGTATGAAGCATTTCATTAACTATTTCAAAGAACTCTTAACCTGCCAGATTGGAACTATACAGTTTTCCTCAGCAATCCGCATATCAAAGCTGTTTGAGAAATGTATTCTTGGCTTGAATCAAGAAGTCAAAGAAAGAGGCAGTTAAAATATCCAGCAGTTTCCCACCTATTTCATTTTTAATTTACTATAGTTCCAAGTGAGTTTACTGTAAAACTTCAACAGTACGATGGTAATAATCCAAACCCAGAAGCTATCTACTGGGGCCTAATACTAGATTGGCAATGATGGAAATTCATAAGCACATGGGGTATCAGCTCTGGGTACACAGCACTACCCTGGAAAAAAGGAAATCCCCATTCTGGCTCTGTGATATGGGTCATGATTGGATTTGAAAATGGGAAAACAGTTTTTAAGAGAACAAACTGAGGGCTGATGGGGGTGGGAGGGAGGGGAGGGGAGGTGATGGGCATTGAAGAGGGCATCTTTTGGGATGAGCACTGGGTGTTGTATGGAAACCAATTTGACAATAAATTTCATATATTAAAAAAAAAAAAGAAAATGGGAAAACATGGACAACTGTTTATGAAGCATTTACTCTATGACAGGCCCTCAACAGGTATCTTATAATGTTTTATCATAGTATAGCTGATTAGACGATGTGTCTTCTGTGATAAACTTATCCACAGGCATCATTCAATTAATCTGAACAGCAGGCATGACAGTGCAGAACAAGGCAAGAGACTGGGTTCCAGCTCCAACTCTGTCATAAGAAGAAGACTAGGCAGCCAGAGAAGGGTTCAACAAGCCAGCTCATCCTAACAGATTAGCAGAAATTAACTACAGGTCCAAGAGAAGGAAGACATTTCAAATACTGTGTATAATGTGAATGAAGACCAATTCAGGAATGGTTATAGCCTGTTACCAAAACAATCACAAAGGCAAAGAGGTGTGGTTGGGAATAAATAAGTGGTTGCATAGGTAAGGTCACGTCATAGACACAAGACACTGAAATTCAGACACAAGACACTCCAGACTTAAAATACTGGACCACTGTTAATTTATTTAATCAGTTGGTACATATGATAGAATGGAAAAAGGGGAAAACTACAGTCAAATTTCTCCCAGTTCTGTAGAATAAACACTTACTTCTTTAAAAACCTGGGAGGGAAAAACTAAAGCTTAGTTTAAAATGGTTAAAAGAGGGGTGCCTGGCTGGCTCAGTCAGTACAGTGTGTGACTCTTGATCTCGGGGTCATGAGTTTGAGCCTCACACTGGGTGTAGAGAGTACTTAAATAAATAAAACTTTTTTAAAAATTAATTAATTAAATAAAATGGTTAAAAGAAAAAGGTAAACGGGGAAAAAACAGGGCCAAATGGGTAGGCTCTTTTGCTTTCGATGTCAAATTATAATGTCAAATGCAGACGTAAATCAAATGGGGATATTCTGAAGGGATATTCTGAACAAGTATAACTTAGAACACTTACATGCATTCTCTGGGTGGGGCAGAGCGAGGTGGCTGAGAAGGCAGGAGAAGCATTCTAAGAAAGACCCTGAGGTGAAAGAACTCAAATTTAGTTCAGGAATAATCAAACGTTTTTTTAATTTTTATTTTGTCTGGAGAATCAAGTACAGAGAGACAGAAACAAAGGCTGAAAGACAGGCTGGGAATGTATCATGAAAGGTGAAGATGGGCAGATGAATACTAGATTGAATCTAATGCAACAGACAAATGGAAGACACTGAAAGTTTTAAACCCAGGAAGTGTAATACTAGTGCCCTAGTATTCTAAAGGCAAATTCAAAAGTTCTTCAAGCCATCTACTTAGGTATAAGCAATAGCTAATCTAAGTTTCAGTATCTCCTTAAAACTACTCTAGTTGGCCAGATTACCATTACAAAACAAAAAACTAAAATGGTACCTGGAAAGCAAAGTCAACAAAGAACACAGATTAACAAGAAAATTTATGACTAATGTAAATATTCAACTTTTCATAACAAGTCAAACTTCACATACCCAAGTTAACAAATTTAAATCCTGACTCCTAAACAAAACTTTCATTTGGGCCCTCAATGCCTTAATACATATCTGAAAAAGACATGGTATCGATTAACCACCATCAGAGGTATTCCCTTCAATCTACAAATTCCCTTAGGTATTATATCCCTGGTCCTATTTTTCTGATTACAACAGACTGACACCTTACTTGCTCCCCCTCTCCAAATAATACTGACACATCTATTCAAATAAATTTATAAGCCCTCTACCTAGAACACTATTCCTTCTATTCTCACAAAGCTAGCTCCCACTACCCATCCATGGGTATCAGTTTAAATATTCTCTATGAATCTCTCCTTGATGCCCCATATACATTATGTGTCCCTGTTAATGTGTTCCCTCAACATCCTGTACTGCTTCTGCTGTCAAGAGTAGCACAGAGAAAAATAGAAGGAATAAATGAAATTTGATATTCAGTGTTACTAACCTTCCCTACTCAATTCTGAAAACACCAGCAGTTAGTTTTATGTTCACCTATGCAAAAGACCAGATGATTCAATTCTGCAGAAACTGCTCAGGCCAAGAAAAAAGACCCCCAGACACTGAACTTGGAGTCTCGGTGAAATGGCCCAGCAATATCACCCTATGGCTTATGAGTCCCATCCATGTCCAGAACGCTTCTAATAAGCTTTTTACTGCTACAAAGCTTGGAGGAAATGCACAAGACAACCCTCACTTCTGAAACCAATTATAAGCTCATGGGGAATGGATCCCCAAAACCACCTCAGATTTGATAATTTACTAGAAGGCTTACAGAACTCGCTGAAAGCTACAAAGCTGTTATACTCATGGTGATGGTTTATCACAACAAAAAGATATGGATTAAATTCCGCCAAAGGAAGAGACAGAGGGTCCAGGAGGGTTCCAAACACAGAGCTTCCAGTTGAACAAAGGACAAATTTGCTCTCAGTGGAGCAAAAGACAGTGTTAATACCTCCTGGTAGTGACATGTGAGAATATGTACAGAGTACTGCCAACCAAGGAAGCTCACCTAAGCTTTGACGTCCAGAGTTTTTATCGGGGGATGGTCACAGAGATGTGGTTAATTCTCAGGGGCTGATCTCAGTCTCCAGCCCCTCTGGGAGTAGAGCTGATACCACTTGACCCAAAGTACTCAACATGAACCACATTGTTAGACTATCTGTCATGGCCCAAAGCCCCAAGTAAATACACTATGAGGCAGGACATTCCAGGGCTTAGGGTGAAAGAGAAACCTCTTTGGACAAGACTAAATTCTTTACTACACAAATGTCTCATTCGTAAATATGAATGGACAAAAAAAGATTATCTGATATATGAGGAAAGCTTCAAACACAAAAGATACAGCATAAAAACAACTGGAGGGGAGTAGAGAGGAGCGAGTGGAGGGCACTCAGAAGAAAACATTGCAGGAAGCAGGAGAAAACTTGAAATTAGAAAGCTAAGGAGCTCTTAGAAATTAAAAATGTTATGTCAGAAATGAAAAGTCCACACCACCAAAGCACATCGCTATGAAATTTCAGAATGCTAAAGACAATGAGAGTATTTTTTCACCTTCCAAAAAGAAAAATGAAGGAGATCACATTACATAATGGGGACAAGAACAGCAGCAAATTTGTCAACGAGAACACGGCATAGAATCCAGAATACAGGAGACTGCTGGCGAAGACAATGGAATAGGAAGATCCTAAGCTCATCTTGTCCCATGGATACAACCAGATAACGTCCACATCAGTGTAAATAACCCAGAAAACGACCTGAAGATGGGCAGAACAGACTCTCCACAGCTAAATGTAGAGAAGAGGCCACATCAAAGAGGGTAGGCAGACTGCTGGACTGTCCTGAGGAAGGAGAGACATGCAGGTGCAGACAGGGGAGAGAAGCAGATCTGCACACCACGCACATATGGGGAATCCCAACCAGGAAGATGAATCCCCATAACATTCGGCTTTGGAAGCCAGAGAGGCCTAATTTCATGAGTTCTTACAATCAGCAGGGCTTAATGTCTGGAACTTTAAAAATCTGTGGGGTCAGCTCTGGGAGAGTCAGAGAGCAGGGTGTGGGAGGAAATGGAGTCCTGCCCCTAGAGACACAACACAACAAACAGCCCCTGGGGAAATACAACACGGAAGTAGCAGTATGAAAATGACTAGGACATGTGAGAGGGAAATTTCTTTACTAATCTGAATGTGTGCTGGAGAGGCTTCTCCAAGAACTACAGACTTCTTGAAAGACTTCTCTAAGAACTAAAGAGCTGACGGTCACCATTTCCCTCCCTCACCCCCCAGCCTAGACACATGGACACCCGTAGGAACCAGGCCCAGCCACTACTCTCCACCTAACTTGCTGCCCTCACATACCCCTGTGCACACACCTCCTGCAGCCAGGTCTCTCCTCCAGGTTCCCTCCCACAGCAGACCCCTGCAAACCTTGCTAACATTGTGCACCCCACCCCCATATTCTCCCGGGGACTCGCCCTTCTAGCCTCGTGGCAGTTTTCTAAAGTGAATCTAGGTCCCCTTCCAGCAGGCCTGTACAAACCTTGCTAACACTGTGCACCACAGGCCAGCTTTCTCCTGTAGACCTGCCCCTTCCAATACATCCTTGGCCACGGCCCATTGAAAGTGGTGCCATAAGCAGGGTGAGAAATGGTGCCTGGAAATGTGCGAGCAGCCCCGACAGGAGCCAGCACCACTCCAAAGTGAATCCTGCCCTGGAAAGAAGGGAACATAACCATACACACCTGTCTGACTGTGAACCCAGAAGTGGGCTGGGGCAGACATCTGGTCTGAATGCAGGCCCTGCCCACCAGTGAATGCTTCTCAAGAGACACCACAGGAAAAGCACCCTACAGTTCAGTGCTATTGCATTTCTGGAAAATGCCGGGTCTGACTCAACTCAAGCCCAAGGTAGTCCCAGACTGGCCCACTAACACCACAGGGATAAAACCTGCCCACAAGAGGCAAAGACAGCCACTGCAGACAACTGGACTAAAGGCAAAAGTGGCTTAGCCAAAACAGCAGGGTGCACACTACATGAGAGACACCCCTATGCCACGTTCCAGTGAACAAGGGACACTGCACTCCAGGGTACTACAGGATCTCTTCTTCATAAGGCCACTACTTTCAAGAGCAGAAGACGTAGCTGACTTCTTGAGGAGAAGAGAAATGAGAAGACAGAGGAATATGTCCTACATGAAAGAACAGGACAAAAATGACAGCAAGAGAGCTAAATGAAACAGATAATATGCCTGAAAGAGAATTTAAAGTAATGGTCATAAAGATACTCACTGGACTTGAGAAAAGAGTGGAAGACCTCAGTGAGACTCTCTACAGAGTCAGAAAATGTAAAGAAGAACCAATCACAAAGAACTCAATAACTGAAACTAAAAATATGCTAGATGGAATACATAGTAGACTAGAGGAAGTAGAACAGATCAATGACCTAGAGGACAGAAAGTCATCAAGCTGAGCAGGTGAGAGAGAAAAAATAATAAAAAATGAAAGTAGACTTAAGGAACTCAGCAACACCATGAAGCATAATAATATTTGCATTACAGGAATCCCAAAAGGGGAAGAGAGAGAAAAGGGGGCAGAAAAATTATCTGAAAAAATAACAGCTGAAAAAATTATCTGAAAAAATAACATGAGTCTGGGAAAGGAAACAGAAATCCAGATCCAAGAAGCACAACAAAATCAACCCAACGAGGGCCACACCAACTCACACAATAATTAAAATGGCAAAAAGTACTGATAAAGAGAGAATTTTAGAAGCAACAAGAGAAAAGAAAATAGTTACATACAAGAGAAACCCCATACAGCTATATGCTGATTTTCAGCAGGAATTTTGCAGGCCAGAGGCAGAGTGGCATGATATATTCAAACTACTGAAAGAAAAAAAAAAAAAAAAAAAAACCTGCAGCCAAGAATACTCTATCCAGCAAGACTATCATTCAGAATAGGAGAGATAAAGTTCCTAGACGAACAGAAGTTAAAGGAATCATGACCTACAAGAAATGTTAAAGGGGATTTTGTGAGTAGAAGACCATAAGTAGGAGTATGAAAAGTAGGAAGCACAAAAGCAGTAAAATTAGGCATATTTATAAAAATAAGTCAAGGGGCACCTGGGTGGCTCAGTTGGTTGAGCGTCTGACTTCGGCTCAGGTCAGGATTCCATAATTCATATATTCGAGCCCTGCATCAGGCTCTGTGCTGACAGCTCAGAGCCTGGAGCCTGCTTCAGATTCTGTGTTTCCCTCTCTCTGCCCCTTCCCTGCTCATGCTCTGTCTCTCTCTCTCAAGAATGAATAAATGTTAAAAATTTTTTAAAAATCCGTCAAAAGATTCACAAAATAAAGGGATGCAAATAAAGTATGACACCATATATCTAAAATGTGGGGGGAGAGGAGTAAAGAATGAGTTCAAGCTTAAGTGACCACTAACTTAATATAGATTGCTATAGCATAACATTATATACCTAATTCTAACCACAAATCAAAAACCAGTAATAGATACGCAAAAAATAAAAAGAAAAGAATCCAAGTATATCACTAAAGAAAGCCAGTGAACCATGACAGAGAAGAGCAAGATAAGAAAGGAACAAAGAACTACAAAAACTACCATAAAATAAGTAACAGAATAAATACATACCTGCCAATAATTCCTTCGAATGGAAATGGACTAAACATTCCAATCAAAAGACACAGGGTGACAGAATGAATAAAAAAGCAAGACTCCTCTATAAGCTGCCTACAAGAGTATTGTTTCAGACATAAAGACATAAATAGATTGAAAGTGAGGGAATGGAAAACCATTTACATTGCAAATGGAAGTGAAAAGAAAGTTGAGGTAGCAATACATATATATATCAGACAAAATAGACTTTAAAACCAAGACTGTAACAAGAGACAAAGAAGGACACTATATAATCATACAGGGAACAATCCAACAAGAAGATATAGCAATTGCAAATATTTATGCACCAAACATGGTAACACCCAAATACATGAAGCAGCTAGTAACAAACCTAAAGGAACTAATCAATAGCAATACAATAATACTACGGGACTTTAACATCCCACTTACATCAATGGATAGATCATCCAAACAAGAAAAGAGTGGCTTTGAATTACACATTGGACCAGATGGATCTAACAGACATATACTGAACAATCAATCCTAAAACAGCAGAAACAAATTCTTTCAAGTACATATGGAACATTCTCTAGAATATATCACATATCAGCCCACAAAACAAGTCTCAACAAATTCAAAAAGACTGAAGTCACACCAGGCAACTTTTCCTACCACAAAGCCATGAAACTAGAAATCAACCATAAGAAAAAAACTGGAAAGAGCGCAAATACATGGAGGTTAAATAACATGCTAATGAACAATGAATAGGTCAACCAAGAAATCAAAGAGGAAATTAAAAAATCTATGGAGTCAAATGAAAATGAAAACACATGGTCCAAAATCTTTGGGATATAATAACAAAAGCTGTTCTAAGAGAGGTTTATAACAATACAGACCTGGCTAAAAAGCAAGAAAAATCTCAAGTAAACAACCTAACCTTACACCAAGGAGCTAGAAAAAGAAAAAAACAAAATCCAAAACTAGTAGAAGGAAGGAAATAATAACATCGGGGGGGGGGGGGGGGAATGAAACTAAAAAACAACAGTTCACTGAAACCAGGAACTGATTATTTGAAATGATAAACAAAATTGATAAACCCTTAAACAGACTCAATAAAAAAATGGGGGGGGGGGGGGGACTCAAATAAATAAAATCAGAACTCAAAGAGGAGAATAACAACACCACAGAAATACAAAGGATTATGGGGCGCCTAGGTGGCTCAGTTGGGTGAGTGTCCAACTTCAGCTCAGGTCACAATCTCGCTGTTTGTAGGTTCGAGCTCTGTTTCAGGCTCTGTGCTGTCAGCTCAAACCCTGGAGCCTGCTTCAGATTCTGTGTCTCTCTCTGCCTCTCTCCCATTTGTGCTCTATCTCTGTCTCTCAAAAATGAATAAATGTCAAAAAAAAGAAAGAAATACAAAGGATTATGAGAGAATATTATGAAAAATTATATGTCAACAAACTGGACAACCTAAAAGAAATGGATAAATTCCTAGAAACATATAATCCCCCAAAACTGAAGCAGGGAAAAATAGACAATTTGAACAGACCAATTAGCAGCAATTAAAAAAAGGGTAATCAAACCAGTAATCAAAAATCTCCGAACAAACAAAAGTTCAGGACAAGAAGATTCACATGTGAATTCTACCAAATATTTAAAGAAAAGGTAGTATCTGTTCTTTTACTTTTTTATTTTTTTTTCTTAACGTTTATTTATTGAGAGACAGAGAGAGACAGACCATGAGCATGGGAGGGGCAGAGAGAGGAGGAGACACAGAATCTGAAGCAGGCTCCAGGCTTTGAGCTGTCAGCACAGAGCCCGATGCGGGGCTTGAACTCACAAACCACGAGATCATGACCTGAGCCGAAGTCAGACGCTCAACCAACTGAGCAACCCAGATACCCCTATTCTTTTAAAGAAAGCTCCCAAATTGATTCTATGAGGTCAATACTACCTTAGTACCAAAAGCAGATAAGGACACTACCAAAAAAGAGAACTATAAACCAATATCTCTGATGAATATAGATGCAAAAATTGTCAACAAAATATTAACAAACAAAATCCAACAACACCTTAAAAAAATCACTCTGCATGATCAAGTAAGATTTATTCGTAATCAATCAATGTGATACATCACATCAACAAAAAGGACAGAAACCATAGGATCACTTCAATAGATGCAGAAAAAGCATTTGATAAACTACAATATCCATCTATAATGAAAGCCTTCAACAAAGCAGGCTTAGAAGGAACATACCTCAACATAGCAAAGGCCATATATGAAAAATCCTCAACTAACATCATGCTCAAAACTGAGAGATTTCCCTGAAAATCAGGAACAAGACAAGGATTTCCACTCTCATCACTTTTATTCACCATAGTACTAGAAGTCCTAGCCATAGCAATCAGATAAGAAAAGTAAATACAAGGCATCCAAATTCATAAGGAAGAAGTAAAACTTTCACTATTTGCAGATGACATACAGAAAACCCTAAAGACTGCATCAAAAACTACTAGACCTGATATAAATGAATTCAGCAAAGTCACAGAATATAAAATCAATTTACAGAAATCTGTTGTATTTCTATACACTAATCATGAAGCAGGAGAAAGAGATATTAAGAAAACAACTCAAATTACAACTGCACCAAAAATAATAAAATACCTAGGAATAAGCTTAACCAAAAAGGGGAAATATCTGTACTCCATGAACTATAAAACACTGATAAAAGAAATTGAAAATGATACAAATAAGTAGAAAGATATCCAATGCTCATGGACTGGAAGAATAAATATTGTTAAAATGTCCATGCTACCTAAAGCAATCTACAGATTTAATGCAATCCCTCTCAAAATACCAATAGCATTTTTCACAGAACTAGAACAAACAATCCTAAAACCTGTATGGAACCACAAATAGCCAAAGCATCTTTAAAAAGAAGAATAATAATGGAGGTATCACAATTTCAAATTCCAAGATACACTACAAAGCTGTAGTAATCAAAAGAGTATGGTACTAACAGAAAAACGGACACATAGATTAATGGAACTGGATAGATAGCCCAGAGATAAATCCACAATTATATGGTCAACTAGTTTCAATTTAATTTCAAAGGAAACAAGAATATGCAATAGGGGAAAAGACAGTCTCTTCAAATAAATGCTGCTGGGAAAACTGGACAGCTACATGCAAAAGAATGAAACTGAACCGCTTTCTCACATCATAAGTACACACACACACAAAAAAAACTCAAAATGGAGTAAGGACCTAAATGTGACACCTGAAACCATAAAAATCCTAGAAAAGAGGACAGGCAATTTCTTTGACATTGGCCATAGCAACATTTCTCTAGATATGTCTCATGAGGCAGGGGAAGCAAAAGCAAAAATAAACTATTGGGACAACATCAAAATAAAAAGCTTTTGCACAGCAAAGAAAACAACAGATAAAATTAAAAGAAACCTACTGAATGGGAGAAGATATTTGCAAATAACATACCTGAAAAAGAATTATTATCCAAAGTATATAAAGAACTTACACAATTCAACATCAAAAAAAAATCCAATTAAAAATGGGCAGGAGAGGTGCGCCTTGCTGGCTCAGTCAACTGAGCATTTGACTCTTGATTTCAGCTCAGGTCATGATCCCAGAGTCATGGGATCAAGCTCCATGTCAGGCTCTGTGCTGAGCATGGAGCCTGCCCGATATTCTCTCTCTCTCTCTCTCTCTCTCTCTCTCTCTCTCTCTCTCTCTGTCCCTCTGCTCCTCTCCCCTATTCACTCTCTCTAAAATAAAATTTTTAAAAAATGGGCAGAAGACATGAACAGACTTTTCTCCAAAGAACACACACAGATGGCCAACACACACACGAAACGTCACTGAGTGATGCTCAGTATCACTCACCATAAGGGAAATAAAAATAAAAACCAGGATGAGATACCACCTCACATCTGCCAGAATGACCACAATCAAAAGCAAAAGAAACAACAAATGTTGTCTAGAATGTGAAGAAAAAGGAACACTTGGCCTCTGCTTGTGTGTCCACTGTGGAAAACAGTATGGAGTTCCTCAAAAAATTAAAAAAAGAATTACTGTATGATCCAGTAATTCCACTATTGGGTATTTACCCAAATAATATAGAAACACTAATTCAAAAAGATATACGCACCACTACATTTATAGCAGCATTATTTACCAAGCCAAATTATGGAAGCAGACCAAGTATCTTTCTCTAGACAATGGAAAAAGAAGATGTCAGTGCAGCTGGGTGGCTCAGGCAGTTAAGTGTCCAACTTCAGCTCAGGTCATGATCTCAGAGTTTGTGGGTTGGAGGCCCACATCAGGCTCTCTGCTGTTAGCACAGAACCTGCTTCAGATTCTGTCTCCCTTTCTCTCTGACCCTCCCCACCCATGCTCGTTCTCTCTCAAAAATAAATATGTTTTTAAAAAGATGTGATACAACACACACACACACACACACACACACACACACACACACACACACATACTGGACTATTATTCAGCCATAAACAAGAATGAAAATCTTGCCATCCTCAACAAAATGGATGGAGCTAGAGAGTATAACGCTATGGTCGATAAAAATGTATACAGCTATATACACATAGACATATGGTCAATAAAAATAAAATAATATTTTAGGAGTGCCTGAGTGGCTCACTTGGTTAAGCATCCAACTCTTGAATTCGGCTCAGGTCGTGATCCCAGTGTCGTGGGATAGAGCCCCACATTGGGCTCTGTGCTGAGTGTGGAGCTTGCTTAAGTTTCTCCCTCTCCCTCCCTCTCCCTCTCCCTCTCCCTCTTTTTCTCTTTCTCTTTCTCTTTCTCTTTCTCTTTCTCTTTCTCTTTCTCTTTCTCTTTCTTTCTCTTTCTCTCTCTCTCTCTTTCTCTCTCTCTCTCTCCCCCCTTGGCCCCTGCTTGTACTCTTTCTCTGTCTCTCTAAAATAAAACAATCAATAAAAATAAGATAATACTTTAAACAAGAGAAGAGGTGAAGCATTTTATAATTAATCAGGATGAATACCAGCAGGCTTTATATTGTGTGACAAAAGGGTATGGGGAATATTGTTTACATTTCTCTTGTTTTCTCAAAGGAATCTTCTCAAAGCATTAGCTGACCAAAAAACTCAGGTGTGAGAGTTTGAGCCCAAGATTGAAACCAAAGAGCCAACCTCACCTCAATGCTTATAAACTACTGGTTATTTATAAATTCCTTTTCACTCTAATAATTCTCCCAAGAGATGAGCTATCAGGGGCACATCCCACATTAAGGATCACTGTTTGTCTCCCAGTAATTCTCTATGTTGAATCCTGCTATTTCTTTTTCCCTCTATTTCAGAAATGTCATTAGCAACCATTATACTCCTAAATGAGGCAGCTTTTCCTTTCTTACAGACCATCAGGACTTACATTCTAGGCTTAACATATGGACTTATACCATGACTGAAATATCACTGTATCCCAGATGCTCTGCTTTATAAGGATAAGAGAAAATATCTCAGAAACAAGATGACAAAAAGTTCTTTACAGTTTCTTTTACTTTCTACCTGGCCTATCCTTCACCTTTATGAAATGGATGCACTCTATCCACCTAAATCAATTATTGGCTGTTCAGCCTCTATCTATGCTTATGACTGTGTCAGGCAAAGCAAGTTAGGGATCTACATGGGTTTCGTCCGTGCTTGTCAAATTCAGAACACACACACGTACGCGCGCGCGCACACACACACACACACACACACACACACACACACACACAATTTACCAAACATTGCTGTGCATTAATCCTTAAACTGACAATACCCTTTAAAAACTGTCCTCTAAAAAATCACTTCCTTCATGCTTTTCAGCCAAATTAACATCTTAAACAAAACTGCTGAGAGAGAAAAATCTCCCATATCACAAGACATTTCATTGCCAAGATCTTGGTTTTACTCCTATACACTCTCATGAATGTACACCATAAGTTACTAAACCATGTCCGGATTTCCAAATATACAGTCTTTCAATTTAACATACTCTGGGAAAACTTCTGATAAGAGTTTCTCCAAACCCCTAAATGTGCCTAGTGTTCAGAATGAATCATTAGACCTTAGAGAAATTCACCAAGAAGCTAGACAACTGTGGCCCCCTGTTGGGTAAAGATTCAACTCTCAGTTCTTTGAGAAGATTTGATCAATTATTCCAGGAGCTAAGAGCTGCCAAGAAAATCTATTTAACACTTTCCTCTCAGTGAGAGAGTAGATGACACACTTTCCTAAATTAAAATTTGAAAATGTGCAAAAAAGCCCTGCTACTTATTGAGTTCACATTGTAAGTCAATAAAAAAGACGCATAAAGCAACTACCCGTGCTGCGTGTTGTGCTAGTCTTACAAGAGTCTGGGGGATACTTACGTGTTAAAACAAACCTGTAGACAATCTGTCCCATCAAAAATGTAACTGGAATGCTACAGAATGGAACTACAAATAATAAGATTGATTTCATTTAAATTTAAATAAGCATGTTAAGCTCAAGAAAACATAGAATAAATATGTTAATGGAACCTAGAATTTATATAAAACCTATTCTTATTTTTCCTGAGACCGATTTCACCATTTGCACTGCCTTCCACTCTCACCACACACTCAACGTCCTTCCACTCTCACCACACACTACTCATGAATTTAAGGTACTATGTGGCCTCTCCCAGGAACATTTAAGTTTTACCTCTATGGTAAGATATAGCAAATTATGAATGACAAATTTTATAAAGGGTATTAAATTATTTCAAAAATTTATGAATTTATATTATTCCTACTTAATCTCTTATGCAAATATTTTTAAATGACCTACTGAGAACCACTATAATCTCGCTATTGAAATTTGTATGTTTGAATTTTGAAGCCCATGTCTACTTTTACAAAAAAAAAAATATTGCTATTCTTAGGTGAATGGCATATAAGTACTTGTCTATGATTATTTACCTAAAATGGTCATAGAGTGGTACCAAGGGGACTTACTGAACAAACACCTACTCCATAGTCTGGGTATTGATCAATTTCCAAAGATTCTGATTACAGGAGAAAAAAATAGAAAAATAAAAGAATTTGGGATGAATAAATTACCATCTGGGTGAAAAAAACCCAGTGATAACTACCTTTTGTCACATTTCCATATGGAGGAAAGCAAATCACTATGAAGGTATTGAGTACACATGTAGTTTCAACCCCGTTACGTGCCAGCACACTTGGGCTCCAGCTGCCCGAGACCCTTTGAATCTCTCCCTCACAACCCCTTGTTATATTCCAGTCAACATATACCCTTGTTCACAATGAGTTATTCTTTAGCTTTAGGGCCAGAACTTTCCAACACCTCTACTGTATCTGTGTAAAAGGAAAAGTACTTAATTCCTATTGTGGCTCACTTTGTTCCAGGCACCATGCCAGTTGCTATACGTGTAATACCTCATTTAATCTCCACAATTATTCTATGCCCTAGCTATTACCCACCATCACTTTTATGCACTTTTATTTTAGGTGTGCAAACTCAGAAATCACAGGTGGACAAATCAGAATTTGAATCCCAGGCATTCTGACTTCAAAGTCTAACTTCCTTTCCCCAAAACAGCTCTATTTAATGAAATGGGTAACCATCAAGCATATGTTTATTTGCAAAAAAATTTTAATCTGAGCTACATCTAGAGCTACAGAACCAAATTCTCAAACTTGAACAAGAGACCACCCTTTGAACTAAATGAACTAAGTGAACATTCAAAGTGAAGTACGTTTTGAAAGGAAAATAGAAACTAAAACAAGAGAAACATTTCTGGTGGAGCTATCATATGTATTAAACAAGCCTTATATCATCTCCTCCCTACCTTTTGATTTGCAGGAAATACCAAATGTTTTCCAGATCCCTACTTACCACAGTCTCCTGCTCTCTGGTAATGCCTGTATCTGTGTTCAAAAAAATATTTAAACACGCAGAAGGAGCTTGGCATGTAGGTGTACCCCTTAAACAGCAGGCATCTAACATGTGCTAAAACACCCTGACTGTAAGCAGACAGGGCTTGAGTTGATATTGTCTTCCAAAACAAACAAACAAACCCCCGCTACATTATGGAGCACAATGATTGCCAACACTGCCTGGGCATATCTGTTCAAAACTGAATTTGAGCGGTATTCACCACCTGCTGGGTGCTGATTCAAAAAACTCCGCTTCCCCCAGCACCTCATCTCCTTCTGTAATTTCTCCTCAGGAAGTTCTTTCGTGGCACAGGTTTTGACAAGGTGGCTGATTTTCCCCGTGCTTTCAGATGCTCTGTGACAAGTCACCAAAAACTTTACAGCACCACCACCCCTCCTTTTACAAAGTCATTAGACGTGCCAACTCAGAAGTTGGTCTGAGTTCACTCTACAATAACAACTTGGCGGCCACGTTCATCTGGAAGCATTCCCCCTGGTGGTGCACCACAGGAACACGGGCTTCCTGCAGCCTGCTCCTGGGGGGCAGGGGAAACCTGAAGCTGTCATGGGTGTCACATGCCTGTGAAAGTCACATGCCTGTGTCAGCTCTCTAGGGAAGCTGATTCCCGTCCAATTCTCACAGAGAAGGCTACTCCTGTCTGCAGGCAGGGTTTCACAGCAGCACATCTAGAAGACTGGAGATTTTACTTAAGGTCAACTGTACAAAACACAGAGCAGCCGGAAGACAAAACAGCGAGATCTCAGGTACGGAAGAAGGCTCCCCGTCACCCAATATTCCCTATGGGTAAATAATTCAAATTGCACAATTAAAGTATCATTCCTTGGCATTTATTAAAGCTACCTTTCCCGGGGAAATGTAGCCCTTTATCTCTCACACATTAGCAGGAAGTGAATTTTCTGTTCTCCTCCCAGACAGCGTGTGAACAAGGGGAAAGGCACCCTCAAAGTACACACCTCAGGGGTGGGAAAGGTGTGCAGCAAGAGGCTGTTGCACCCAGAGGCAAGATTTCCCCTGCCTCATAAGGACTGTCCCTTATGCCAGCTGACTCTGGTGATGATCCAAAGAGGCTGCTGTAGGCCCCTGGCCTTTTCCTGTTCTCACTGCTTGCCCACGGCATATCCAGCATACAGTACAAAATGCAAATAGACAGACTTGAATTTCAAAGTAATCATTTTTGTTTTAAAATCCCTCAAAGAGGAAGAATAAACAAGACATTTTAAAATTATTAATTAAAATAACATTTGAAAATTAGCTATAGATTTCCCATCTCCCTTCAATTTGGGTTTCCAGTTAAGACAGGTCACGAGCAAGTGGTCATATACGGAAGGCGTGGTGTTATCAACAACAAAAAATATAAGTGGAAAAAAATGTTAAATAAGTCTATACAGAAATAGTGTAGTTTTCAGGCTAAGAGGAGTTTCTCAAGTCATACAGACCAGGGTTGAGTTCTAAGTCACCACTCTGTTGCTACATGTATGGCTACAGGCAAGATGCCTTACCTCTTAAAATTCAGACCCCTCATTTGTAAAATCAGGGTGAAAACAATACTGACTACATAAAATTGTTGGGGAAAGTAAAGTACAGGCTACTCCATGTACTTAGCGCAATGTCTTGCATATGAAATACTCTGCTCTGAATGATACTATTTTCTGAAATAGTATTTTCTGAAAATACTATTTTCATTTCCCTTTGAAAATCTTTTAAGTAAATCAATTTTAATTTTGTTAGCATGACAACGATCAAGTAATTTTGTAACAACAGAATGTTTTTCAAGAGATAAATATCAAAGTAGTGGGGGTAAAATGGCATGATGTCATTTTGAATTTTAAGATACTACAGCTAAAGATGAAGGCTAGTAAAGGAAGTGTGACAAAACTGATTTCTATCGAAACTGGGGGACAGGTAGATGAGTTCATCACATTAACCTCTCCACTTCTGTGCATGTTTGAAAACCTTCATAATTAAAAGGTTAAAAAGAATGGACTGGTCCATCAATACATATTTATTAAGAATCCTCCAGGAGCCCAATATAGAACTGATGACGTAAGATAACAGTTAACTATTACTTTAAACAAAATCACACAGGCAGGCATCAACTTTACCTTTCTGGTATGATGCCAAGAATCAAAGACTGAGTGAAGGAAAAGGTTTTGATCTGTGAATAGGGATTCTACAGCATCCACAGATGGTGTTTATGCCCACTCATCAGCAGAGCCCCAACAGCATTTCTCCGACAGGGTTCCTCATCTGAACCAGAGAATAAAAAAATGATTTGAATGACTATTTTCTCATTCCTCCCAATGGAGAATTAGTACCCTTCTAGAGACATCAGAGAGAAGTTAATTCATGATATATAATTGATGCCTTAGGTCAGTAAGACTTCATTCTATTGCAGAATCCCAACTACAGAAAGCTGCTGGCACCCCCACTCAGAGGTTTGCTCTTAGTTTATTCACATTTCCACTAACCTTGATGCTCTTGTTTTGAGCATACTGGAAACAGCAAATCAGAAGGTGGAAATCTCTATAGCAGAAGACTGATCACAGGAGAGAAATTTAAAAGTTTATCAAAAATGCATTCAGGAAACCAAAACAGCAGAGCAGCCTGGCCACCTATCTAGAGGGAATTGCTCTAAAAGCCCCACAAGTCCATAATATTTACCGAGTACTTACAATATTGAGTACTTACAAGGAGTTACATGCTTGTAACAGTAATACTCCAAGTCACAAAAACTATTAAATTCTACTCCGTGTACTTTTCCTCAGACAGGGACTAAACCTTCAGAGTTCTGCTGCTCCATGGGACATTACTGGGCAATTTTTATTTCCTTCTTCATATTTATAAATTTTCAAAAACGTCTGTAATGATTGTGCATTACATTTATAATTAGACAAGAACATATTTTTAAAAAATATTTATTTATTCTGAGAGAGCGTGTGCGCATGGCAGGCAGGGGCTGAGAGAGGGAGAGAGAGGGGATCCCAAGCAGGCTCCATCCACACTGTCAGCATGGGCCCAATGTGGGGCTTGAACTAATGAACCATGAGATCATGACCTGAGATCAAGAGTCGGATACTTAACTGACTGAGCCACCCAGGCACCCCTAGATAAAAACATCTTTTAAAGATACTTAATTTGGGGGCACCTGGGTGGCTCAGTCAGTTGAGCTTCTGACTTCAGCTGGCTGGAGCCTGCTTCGGATTCTGGGTCTCTCTCTCTCTCTCTCTCTCTCTCTCTCTGCCCTTGCCCTGCTTTCTCTCTGTCTCTCTCAAAAATAAACAAACATTAAAAAGGTTTTAAAAAACTGATTAAAAAAAATAAAGATACTTAATTTTAGGAAAATTTCACTCCAGGTGACCTGAGTTTTAAACTTTTTAAGTCATTCCACAGTGATCCATTCTCCAAAATTCACAGATAGGTATGCATCTTAGGTATTGCCCTTGGTATTAAGGAAAATGTGACCGAAATGGTGAGAAGAAAACTTGTAGAGAAAAAATCAAAATAATTAAGTGTTAACAGACATCTATTAAACACGATGGACAAGTTTTCAAGAAGCGGGTAGGGGGTCAAGCTTGACCTCGAAGGGCAGAGGTGGGTAGAGGTAACAGGAACAGGCCAAATGACCCAGGACCCTTAAAGAAAGAAAGAGCAGAAGTGTTGGACTTGGCACAGTAGGGAATAAAAAGCCACTGTAAGTTCCTAGAAAAGGCAACAATGCTTCTTCTTCATTCATTCATTTAATAAACAATGATAATAATAAATTACTTACATCACGAAAAATACTCTTGCACATGAAAGGAGGGATCCAGAGACCTAACAAACACAGATCCTACCCTCAGGCAGGTTATTAACAAAGTATCACTACGACATACAAACACAAGAAGGATATCAGTAGGTACGTAAGAGAAGGAGAGGACCTTGGCAGGTGAGTGATGAACAGTCCAGCAGAGGAGACAAAGAGTCTTCACAGAGGAGATAAAATAATGAAAGCAGTATTTGGGGAAGATTACTGGAATAATCTATTCCATCTATTAGTCACTCCTCAAGTTAAGGTGATCTAACTACATTTCTCATTGAATACTGACACTAACTCTGCCACATAGGCATCAGGTCCATTTTACAGATGAGGAAAACTGAAACTCAAAGAGATGGAACTACTTGTCAGGGCTAAGATTCAAACACAGGTGTCTATGATTCCAAACCCAAATTACTTCTAGAATGCCGTACGTATAATCGTTAGAGTGAAAAACATTTACTTAATTCAACTATATGACATATAATTTTTACAGAATTTAACAGACATTTCTATTTCCAGTTCTTGTGAGAATTCCCACCTGGCTAAACCATCCACTACTTCCTGACAGAACTATTTGGCTATCCCCAGTAAGTCTTTCCTTTGACTAAAGACAGTGATTGCATTAATTTAAGTAAGAGTATATACTTCTCTTGAAATGGAAGTACATCTTAAGGAAACCAAATAACCCAAATAGCAAATCTGAGAAAATAAATATAATTTGTGCTGTGTGCAAAAACAAAGAAAAGGTTTGACCAAATAGAGATTTTCCTGGGGCAGATAAGACAGACCAGAGGTGGAGAAATCAGCAAGGAGGCCACTATTGTGATTTAGGTGTGTAATAGAACAAGCCAAGCTTAGGAATAAAAGAGAAAGGGGTGAATCCACAAGACATTTTTTATGGAAGAAACAGTGAGACTATAATCAATACTCTGCCATGCAGAGGAATAAGTACAAAATAAAAGGCTCTGTACATAAAGATTTATGAAGTCAAGATGTACGCTCATGAAACATCTAGAGAGAAAGAAAATATATAGTTATTATGCAACCATGTTCAATCATCAGAGAAAGGGGAAGGAGGAATGCACACCAATAACTGGAACTTAGAGCCTCAGAAGCCAGAGAGGACTGTGATGGCCAGAGGAGCCATAAAAAGGTATGAATTCCAAGCACAGGGAATATCATGGACCTACAATTCCACAGAACAGTAATTCTAAGTAATGATCAGAAGACTCAAAGAAGTCTTGTTAGCATCGATGCCTATTGTCTAGACTCTACATGCTAATCACTATGTCTCACAGTTTCTCTATATTACGTAATCATTAAGGCACTATGACAACCAAACATAGTATTCATCTACAGACTGAAGTTTTTTTTCTCCCTGGACTCAGATCTATGGAAATGTTTTCACTCATAGAAATCCATTAGATCTTTGCCGATATGAAGATACTTCCCACAGTATTTTTAAATGATTATCTAAAGGTTAAGAATGTAATGTTGACTGGTTCATCCTTTGAAACAGAGCAGCTACATACCCTGATGATGAGCAAAGTTTGCTTTGTGTACAGCAGTGTGCTTCCCCAGTGATGTTTTAGTTTGATTAAGGGAAGTTTCTCAAGGGCAGAGCCTCCTAACTTCATTGCCCTTGTCTCTTTCACAAAGACAGGGAAAGTACGGAGAAGGTACTCTACATGTATATATATATATGCCTGCTGAATGAAAGAATTTGAAATTATAATAAAGATCGCATCCTGAAGAGTCAACAGTAGAAAAAAAAAAAAAAAGGAAAATAAACTCTGCTTATAAAGATAGAAGGCTAAACTATGTTTCTTGTTTCAACTTTGGAAAACTATCAGAAACATTGAGGTTTCTCTCTGCATACTGAAGGGAAAGAAAAATCTCCCCCAAAACATCAAAATGTACACAGCTCGAGCTACTTTGCCAAAACAAATATGAAAATCATCACAACCTACCTTCCCACCGAATCCACAACACAAACTTAATAATCTTAAAGGAAACATGAATGTGTTCTTTTTTTTTCCACTAGAAAATTAACTAAATCACTCTTTCTGTTAAACCACCTCGCATCTGTACGCAATGAGAAATCTTTAGGCTCTGTCCCCTCCAGTGTTGGAGACCATGGAGAAGATAAACTCATGTCAATTTCCAAAAATCGCCATGAAGAGTGCTTTTAATTCCCATTAGTCACTGGCATTGTTTGAATAAAATAGGCTCCTCTTTAGACACAATGCACTTTTCAGTTACCTACCACCTACCACCCACTTTACTACCTAACCCTCTTGATTTTTCCGATATGCTTTCATTCTCATTTTAATACATTTCTTCACTTCCTGAATCAAAACATAAAAGGCTAATTTCTCCTAAAATCTGCTAACAAAATGTTAGCAGAAATGTTGCTAACAAAATATAAAAAATATCATAAAGAAATTAATTAGGGGCGCCTGGGTGGCTCAGTCGGTTAAGCAGCCGACTTCGGCTCAGGTCACGATCTCGCGGTCCATGAGTTCGAGCCCCACGTCGGGTTCTGTGCTGACAGCTCAGAGTCTGGAGCCTGTTCCAGATTCTGTGTCTCCCTCTCTCTCTGACCCTCCCCTGTTCATGCTCTGTCTCTCCCTGTCTCAAAAATAAATAAAACATTAAAAAAATTTAAAAAAAAAGAAATTAATTAAATATAAAAGTGACAGGATTTGTCAAAAATAATATATAATAATTAAAGATTCTCTGAATCTCTAGTTAATCTGGGTCACTCTATAATTTACTGCAGGGTTCTGAATTTGAAATGTCCTTAGGAACCCTCTGAGGAGCTTGTGAAAATGAAGAGTCCTGGACTCCTCCCCCTACAATGGACAGTTAAAGCTACTGAGCAGCTCAGAAACGTTCATCCAAGGATCTCTACGTTGGAGACATGGGGTGCATACCTTAAGCATGCCAGATACCTAGTTTAGTGTCAAATGTTAGGCACTTGAATGAAATCACACACACACACACACACACACACACACACACACACACACTCCTACCTAGTGGCCATGGGGGCAAGAATGTGACCACTAGGTGTTCAGTTGAAAAGCTTATCCAAATCTGGATTACAAAAGTAGTTAAATTGGATATTTTTACCAGCCATTAAAGACCACAATCTTGACATCATTAGCCACATTCCAAAAGAACCAAAGCACCCGTTAAGTGGCACCTTTTTAGGAAGTAATTACCAGAAGCCACTCTTATATCAGACTTTGCTTTAGGGGAGGAAGGCCTGACTCTACAAAGAGAGTCAGAAGTTGCAGCCAGTGTCTCAACATTTTAAAAATTCTGTATAGTTTGCTGGAGCGGAGATGAAACATTTATCCTTCTCTTGCAACCACTTTGGTTTCCAGGGGACTGACTCACAGCTGAGGCAGGCGGACGAGAGGTACATCCGTAGACACACACACAACACACACCAAAGTTAACTGAAAAATTTCAAAGTGCCTTTTTATGCCTTTAACTCAAAGATGAACACATTTCAAGGTGACCCAATCCTCAAGTGACAGACAGTGTTTTAAAAGGGCCAGAGCTCTCCACTTAAACAATTTCTAGTGACATGTTTAAATCGTATCCTCAAGGGCTCTATCTGCTGTCCTATTTACTAGTCTTTTTTTCCTGGCAGAGGCATCCCATTTTAAGTGAGCGCTTGAAGTTCGTCTTCCTTCCTAACAATTAAAATCTACGGGGCTTAGATACTTTAAAAAAAATTTTTTAAGAGGCACCATGGAGAACTTTTAATTATTTAACTATACGACCAACCCAAATTATTACTTTGTAGGTTTTTTCTATTTATCAGAACAGTATCAGAATAATAAAAGATAGCCTCATCATCATGCTTACAAGCAAACAGTAAAAGAACTTATAAGGTAAAATCAAAGTTAGCATTCATAAAAGGATAATCATAACATTCACTGTGTATGTATTTTATATATAGAATAGGAAGGATTGTTTTCATCTTTCTTCACTAAAATATTACCCTTAGCCATTACAAAATGAGAAAATTACACTAGAAATCTAAAAATTGGGTTCCTATAGTTAATGAAACATGACAAGCTGGTCTTACTCAGTTCCTTCACAGAAACTACTCCCTGTCAAAAATACCCTTCACCAAAAAACCTCCCCTGAATTGTTCTGTATCTTTCCAATCTGACTACTTCTCTGTAATGATTTACATGACTAACTCCCTTAGCTGACTGTGAGCTACAGGGAGAGCAGAGAACAGGTAATATTCACTTTGGTATCCCAGCTATTCCCATAAGCATCCAGAACCAAGTGCCAGGAACAGTGGGCACTCCACAGTTTGTTTTTTAAAAGACAGACTGGGTGGCTCAGTCTGTTGAGCACCTGGCTCTTGATTTTGGCTCAGGTCATGATCCCAGGGTCGTGGATGAAGCCCCACATCAGACTCTACGCTGACTGTGGAGCCTGCTGGAGATTCTTTCTTCCTCTGCTCCCTCCCCCACTTATACTCTCGCTGTCTCTAAAATAACAAAAAATAAAAAAATACAAAGAGACAAGAAAAAGAAATTTAAAAAACTAAAACCCCTTTACTCTGATCACTTGGAGATCACTTCCAGGTCCCCACCCCAAGACACTCTGAGGCACATCAGCACATCTACATAAGGAACTTCCAGAGGAAGGCTGGTTTTAACATGTCATCCCATAAAATTTCTAATGCAATGACATCTAAACCTACTCTCCAATCTACCAAAGATTGGATATTTCCATTCTCTCCCAAGATAAACTTCTTCTCTGAAACAAACTGCCATGGTTGAGGTGTGGACCATGGGGCTGCCTGGCTGGCTCAATTGATACAGGCTGCGACTCTTCACGTCGGGGTCACGAGTCCAAGCCCCATGTTGGGTGTAGAGCATACTTTAAAAAAAAAAAAGAAGAAGAAGAAGAGGAAAAGAGAAAAAGGTAAAAAAAAAAAAAAAAAAAGTGGATGAATATAAGAAAACAAAAAGCGCTTTGCCTAACTTTAAGATTTAAACTTTCATTCCAGGGGTGCCCAGGTGGCTGAGTTGGTTAAGCATCCAATTCTTAGCTTCAGCTCAGGTCATAATCTCACAGTTGGTGAGTTCCAGCCCCACATCAGGCTCTGACAGCGTGGAGCCTGCTTGGGATTCTCTCTCTCCCTCTCTCTCTCTCTCTCTCTCAATGCCCTTCTCACTCTCTCTCAAAATAAATAAATAAACTTTAATAAATAAATAAATAAATAAATAAAATTTCATTCCAAATACTTAAAAAATTTTAAAATAACTTTGCAGTGGAAAACCACCATTACCAAAATCTACATTCTCCACCAAAGTTATGCTTTAGCAGGAGTGGCAAAAATGAGCTCCCTACATCCCTGATTCTTATCTAAGTTCTTAAAGGGAAAATAAAAATTACAATGCAAGAGGGCACTTGGTTATCACAATCCATTTAAGGTACAGTTTAGGTACATCTATCTAATTTCTTAAATAGACAAAAAAGTAACTGCTTATCACATTCGCAATTATTTTAATTGTAGACTTGGCTTGATGCCCAGCTCCTGAATCAGATGTAGGTCTTTGAAAGCAGGAACTATCTTTGTCCATCTTGTATCCAGGGTAATATTACCCAGTACACAATTCGTACTCAATAACTAACTATTTTGTGAATGAATAAATATGCTTCATAAAATACAAAATCCCATCATGGTTCTTGGTTTGACAACTAGCCAAAACTAATCTCCTTTATCTGTGTTTTAAATAAGTAAGTTGCCCTTTCTGTTTGTTCTGACTTGCACTACAGAAAAGTCTCCACAGAGAAAAATAATCTCTACATTCCTCAGTAATCACAGCCCCTGATCATTCTAATTGCGGATATATGCCTAAAACAACCTCTTATTAATGCGCTACAGAAAATCCATAGACTTGTCCCCATTCCTCCAAATTAAAAATCAGTTTTGTTACTTTTTTTCCTATTGTTTTTCAGATATAAGCTATTTGAAATTTTTCTTTCTGTACACAAAAGCTGACAGATACACAGATACAGAGTGGAAAGGTCTTAGAAGTCACCTAATGCAATATCCCTACTTTCCAGATGTCTCCAAAGAAAATCACAATTGAAATAAAGTCACACTGTCAACATGGTTCCTAAGCCTCTTGGGACAAAACAAATATCAACTTTAATGATATTCAGAAAAGAGGGAGGTGTACATCCACCAGCTCCTGTCTACAAAGAAAGGCCAAGGCAGAAGCCCCAGTTCTCCCAAGCAAGTAGTTCTAAATTCACTTGTTCATTCAACAGTTTCGTTTGAGGGCTTTCTGGCGTGGTAGACGCTATTCTAGGTGCCTGAGATACATCAATGAACAAAAAGAAAGATCACTGCCCATGCTGTACCTACACGTTAGGTAGAACTTTGGAGGCATCCAGGAGAATAAAGAAAAGAACATAGGTTCATTTTAAGAGAATGCGCAAGGCCAGAAGCAAACCTTAGCACCACTAGTGGTTCTCAAACTTGAATGTGTTTCAGAACCATCCAGAGGAATTATTAAAAACTCGGAAGGCCCTGCGCCACCCCAGAGCTTCTGATTCATTAAGATCTCAATGGGGCCTCAAATGTCCATTGACAGATGAAGGGATAAAGGTGTGGTATATATATACAATTGAGTATTACTCAGCAAAAAGAATCAAATCTTGCCATTTGCAGCTACGTGGATGGAACTAGAGGATATTATGCTAAGTGAAATTAGTCAGTTAGACAAAGATAAATATCATATGACTTCACTCATATGTGGAATTTAAGATATAAAACAGATGAACATAAGGGAAGGGAAGCAAAAATAATATAAAAACAGGGAGGGGGACAAAACATAAGAGATTCTTAAATATAGAAAACAAACTGAGGGTTGCCGGGGGGGCTGTGGGTGCAGGGATGGGCTAAATGGATAAGGGGCATTAAGGAGGGCACTTGGGATGAGCACTGGGTGTTATACATAGGGGATGAATCAAAGGAATCTACTCCTGAAATCATTATTGCACTATATGCTAACTTGGATGTAAACTAAAAAATATATATACATATACAATATATACATATACATATATACATATATATGGCAAAAAAAAAAGTAGAAAAAAATATCTCAGTGGGGCCTTAGAATTTACATTTCTAATAAGCTCTCATCTAATGTAGACACTGCTAATCTAGGAAGCAAACTTTGAGAACCACTGACCTAGCTGGAAACAAAACGAGTAACCTGGCCAGAACCATAGGCTGCTTGACACCAGACCCAGATTTAGGGGTTTCTCCCTTCTAACTCCAAAATGGTCAAGTCTTTATGAAGATATACTTGCCCGCTTAGGGCAAACACTGCCCAAAGAAAAACATTCTTTTAGCTCTATGTTTCAGTTGGAGAAAATCAGAAATAAATGCTTTAAGTATAAAAGACCTTAAGCAGATTGCACTGACCACTAAACACTGACATAAAAACTAACATTAAAGTTAGAGAATTTGTTCTTTCTTTCATGTGTCTAAATGCCATGATAAAAGCATGTTTTCCCTAAAGGGCTTTATATCATAAGGGCCAGGTTCAGTCTCAAATGAGCCTATTAATTAAAAAAAAAAAAAATCTATTAACTAAAAGTATATACACTAAAATATAAATAAGTGATTGGATTAGTAACAATTTTAGTTTTTTTTGTGCTAATTGTATTTTCTAAAATTT
The DNA here is from genome assembly GCF_024362965.1 of Panthera pardus. Classification (NCBI taxonomy): domain Eukaryota; kingdom Metazoa; phylum Chordata; class Mammalia; order Carnivora; family Felidae; genus Panthera; species Panthera pardus. The sequence continues at coordinate 92,044,197 of NW_026526991.1, forward strand.
TTACAATAAACATGCATTTCTTTTGTAATAGGAAAGAGAATAAAAGTTACTTTCTTTAAAAAAGTGACAGTGTTCATTTAAAAAGACCTTTAATTAGAAAACTATAAAAGGCATTAGTTAATATGCAGCATAAATTAATACTAAATGATTTTTTTTCTTAGTACATAAATTCAAATAACTTATTTTACATTTTAAGTTAAATCTCTGTCTGGATTAATGATTAATATCAGTGAAGGAAAAAAATCCTTGAAATATATCTGATTTTATTTAAACAAAGAGAATAAAACAAAACCATGATCCTTTAAATAACTGCATAAAAATTACATTTACTATTATTCTACATAGCAATTGTGGGGTTTTTTTGTCATTTAGGATTTTTTTTAAGTTTATTTATTTTGATGGGAGGAGACAGAAGAGAGAGAAAGCAGAAGCAAACATGTGAGGGAGGGGCAGAGAGAAAGGGAGAGAGAATCCCAAGCAGGCTCCACACTGTAACCACATAGTTGGACGTGGGGCTCAAACTCATGAACCCCAAGTTCATGACCTGAGCCAAAATCAAAAGTCAAATGCTTAACCAACGGAGCTACCCAGGTGCCCCACAGCAATTTTTTGTCATTACTATTACTTTTCAACAAATGTATGGAAGTGATGGGAAATCTTCCAAGTTAAGAAAGCTTTGATTGTATTTCTTGAAAGAAAAATAAACATGTAAGTTTTGGAAAAATAATGTTGTATCCTTGATGTGTACAAAGTTAAGACATCCATATCCCTGAAGATACCAAGGTAAGACCTACACTCCATCTCATACCCCATCCACCATCTATGTGGATCTTCTAATCTAGGGGTATTCCTTATTACTAAAGTCCACATTCCATAGATACAACTAGAGTTTATTTTATTTATTTATTTATTTATTTATTTATTTATTTATTTTTAGAGTTTAAAACATAATCTTCTGGGGCACCTGGGTGGCTCAGTCAGTTAAGCATGGGACTTCGGCTCAGGTCATGATCTCAGGATTCATGAGTTTGAGCCCCACGTCGGACTTTGTGCTGACAGCTCAGAGCCTCCTTTGGATTCTGTGTCTCCCTCTCTTTCTGTGCCTCTCCCTTACTGCTCTCATGCTCTGCCTCTCTCTCTCTCTCTCTCTCTCTCAAAAATAAATAAATACATAAGTACATAAATAAATAAATACATAAATACATAAATATATAAATAAGGCATAATCTTCTAAACAGCAATGACTAAAAGAGAATAAATTTGATGAAGAAATCAAGTGTCTTTATAAATCACACGCTAATGATTTAACAAAATTTCTGGACTACTTTTAGTCTAGAGTACTTAGAACAGTCACTTTTAAAGAAAATAAAGCACCTTATGTGTTATATACAATCATAGCTAATTTTCTGAAAATTAACCTCTAAAAATGTAATTCTATACAATATTACTATTAACACTTATTAGGTACCCACAATGTACCAAACACTTTACATCCTCTCATTTGATCTCCAAACTACCCTATGAAGTACTATTACAACCATTTTACAGATTAAGAAATTTAGGCACAAGTGATTAAGTAATTTGCCCAAAGTCACACAGCTAAAGTGAAGAACCAGGATACAGATACCCCAGCTATGATACTTAAACTGAGATCCTTGACCTTCGGCTCCGATCATGGTTTTGCTACGTTTTGAATTATAAATTTTTCACATTTTAGGAAATCAGAACTAAACTTTTCACCCAGTAATATTTAATAATATCAGTTAAATGAAAAATACTGACATAATTCAGGCACTCTTACAAATCTCTGTACCTCTAAAATCATACACAATTTACAGTAAGTTCTACAGTACAGAGATCTGGCAACTTTTCCACCAGCATGCCTTTTTGGGATACAGCTGTGTTAAAATTATCTACAGAAATCCAGCATGCACAGGGACTCTACTGAGTGGGTACAGAGGTTTTTATCTTGTTTTGTTTGGGTTGCTTTCTGTTTTGGTTTTTTTAGTATTTTGGTTTGGTTTTTGGTTTGGTTTTGTTCTTTGCAACCAGAAAGCTAGAAGGTGAACGCATTAAGTTGGAAGATGAAAGTCGAATCCTTTGCTGTCTTCCGCTTACAACATAAGGCCTGGGTGCCAATGTGCACAAGAGTTCCTAAGTCTCGGAGGATCGGCCTTTGCTCAGGGTGCGTGCGGACCCGGCGCCACCCTTTCCCGCCCCGTCGAGCACTCCCGGCGGCCGACGCCAGGGCACCGGGTGGCGGCAAGCCCCGCGTTCGGCGGAGGGCGGGGGACGGAAGGCGATGGAGACGGGCGAGGACAACCCGCGGGGGCCTTACCCAGCTCCGTGCCCAAGTTGCGAGCGGACATGGCGCGGGCCACAGCAGCAGTCGCAGGCTCCTCAACGCCCAGCTCACCTCCTCCCAGCCCTTCCTGCGTCCCACCCCCTCGGCTCCGGCGCGCTCGCCCCGCCCCTGTCCCTCTGGGGGCGGAGCCGGCGACCTCTGCCCCCGGGCCCTCTGCCCGCCCCGCCCCCCCGGCCCTCTGCCCCCGGGCCCTCTGCCCCCGGGCCCTCTGCCCCCGGGCCCTCTGCCCCCGTCTGCTGCGCCGCGTAGGAATCCTGCCGCCCATCGCCCTGGCTCCTTCCCGCAGGTATGCGACTCGAGCCCTAGCTCCCGAAACAATGCCACCAAAACCCGTTTTAAAATGCTTGAGTTGCCAACTGCACTGAACAAAGACATTTCGAAACTTTTAACTGTAAGATTAAGTAACCAGAGGGGAGAGCATTCCTCCCAGTTACTGTCCGAGGGCAGAGCTCTGCAGCCCCATGCCTGAAGGGCAGCAGCGGTCCCTTAGCCTCGTAAGGGCGGCCAGCGAACAAACAAGGGTCCAGAGCACACTGGGACTTCTAACCTAGACCTCGTGAAAAAAAAGCAGATCAGTTGCCTGAAAAAAAGGGGGGTGGGGCTAGGAGTGAGAAGTCGGCTTTCTCAGCATAGCACTTGCAGTAATTAAGTGGGACAGTGGGCACATCAACTGCCTTTCTAAGGTTCATTTTCCTCGTCTCTAAGAAAAGACTTTGACGATTTCTTAGAGCTCTAAACTCTGAATCTGTAATACTAAGATTTTTTTCAGCCTAACTTTTCTGTAACCAGGAGGTTAAAATTGTCTAGAGTCATTCAACATAGACTACTAGTCAGCTCATCTCTACTCACCATAAAAGGCACCTCCTCTCTGCTGGAAGAAAGAAAACTCCTAGTCGTGGCTTGTCCATCAGGAGCTAGTTACTGTGCTAGGTGCCTTTAGATGTATGATAGCATTTGAGTTTCAGAACAATCCTGCCAAGTATGTATTACATCTCATTGCTATACCTGCAGACACCAAGGTTCTGCGTAAAGAGGCATCCTGGGATACTGGAAACTGAGAAGGCTGGCAAAAGGCACACAAACCCCTTAATATACCAGCAATTCCACTAACAACTCATCTGTAAAATGGGGATAATCAAAATATATATGCCTTGCAAAGCTGTGTGTGTCGAGCACCTAGGAAATATTATGGCATATAATAGGTGCTCAACAAATGGAAGCTGTTAATGTTATTGTCAAGTTCACAAAACAATTATAGGACTCAACAGGAAAAGTAACCCCAGTCTTACTCCCTTACACTGAGCTGCCTCTCAGCTTTGTCAAGACATAGCTATTGCTCAGTAGTTTGAATGTGTCTAGATTCTAATCCATGTATAACAGCATGTTTTCCTTTATTTTTATTTTAACCCTCAAAAAGAGAAGAGCAAACCCTGAAAGTCTGGAGCACTTGCAGCTAGACCATCTGCTCTCAGGTAGAACATAAACAATGTCACAGAAAATCAACATCAGCCAAGGCCATTGTAACCATGATGAAACAACAAAAACAAGACCACTCGTACTCCTGTTTGAACACAAAAAAAACATGAGCATGTCCAAAACACAAAAATGACAAAATGGCCCTTTTCCTGCCTAATGTAAGTGTCACTTCTTTATCTAGCAACTTTAACCTCACCCCCTTCTTCTTGTATTCTAAATGAGAATTAAGATGCTCTGTCATAGAACACTTGGGGCAGCTGGCTGGCTCAGTCAGAAAAGCATGCAACTCTTGATCTCAGAGTCGTGAGTTTGAGCCCCACATGGAGTGGAGAGACTACTAAAAAAATTTTTTTTAATTAAAAAAAACACAGAATTTTCACCACTTCCTTCCAGCATCCAACCCAGAGTAATGTTCTGCTTCCTTGAACCTTCCCCAAATCATGGAACACAAGCCCATTTCTAACACTCTCTGACACACCTCAGAGTCCTGCATGGTGAGTGTTCTTCCTTGTTTCAATAAATTAATAAATCCAAATTTATCCAACCACAGGTGTGTTCCTGTGATCTTCAGCTAGAGAGCACTGACATCCATACAAAGACAATAAATGGAATTCTGCTTTTAGGGGCAGACACAACTCTAAGCCAGATTCTAAGCCACTTATATACACCCACATGCAACACAAATTTATTAAAACAAACAAAAACTGTGAGATCCTAACTTAGTTAAAACACAAGAATCAGGGAAGCCTCCTACAGCTGACATTTCAGCAATGTATCTGACAAAAACTTCTCAAGGACTTTTTCTAAAATTGACATGTTGCTAATACTAATCTGGAATTAATCTCTACAGTTTGAAAGTATGTTAAACTTTCAGGATTCAGAAGGATAGTAGGGATAGAAGGCAAAAAAAATGAGTTTCATTTAACTTTTTCTTTTAAATGTTTATTTATTGAGAGAAATAGAGAGAGAAGGAGTAGGGGGAGGCGCAAAGAGAGAGGGAAAGAGAGAGAATCCCAAGCAGGCTCTGAGCTGTCAAATCAGAGGCCAACTAGGGACTCCATCTCATTAACCATGAGATCATGCCCTGAGCTGAAATCCAGAGTCAGATGCTTAACCAATTTCCAGATGCCTCTTATTTTATTTTATTTTATTTTATTTTATTTTATTTTATTTTATTATTATATTTTTTGGAGATGGGGAGAGATAGAGCATATGAGTGAGGGAGAGCAGAGGGAGAGAAAGAATCCCAAGCAGTCCGCACACTCAGCATGGAGCCCGTCAAAGAGCTCGATCCCACGACCTGGAATCATGACCTGAGCTGAAATCAAGAGTGAGATGTTCAACCAACTGAGCCACCCAGGCACCCCAATTTTTTAAGTAAGCTCTATGCCTATGCCCAACATGGTCCTTGAACTGACGACCCTAAGATGAAGAGTTGCATGCTTTACAGACTGAGCCAGCTAGGCACCACACAAAATAAGTTTAATGGGGGAAAATATTGCCAAGTTTCACTTTGTGAATATCATTTTTAAACTTACTGCCTTCTGAAACTTTTGAAGTATCCCTAGGCAAGGCTTCTCCAAGAAAGATCTGTAGACCACTATTATGACACTGGAATCTCCCAGGAGTTTTTCCTAAAGCAAATTCTAGGCTTTACCACAGCCCTACTGAATCATAATCTCTAGGATCATGGAATCCATATTTTTTTTTTAAGTTTATTTATTTATTTTGTGAGACAGAGAGAGGAGGGAGAAAGAGAATCCCAAGCAGGCTCCTGCTCAGTGCAGAGCCCAGCATGGGGCGTGGTCTCACAACCATGAAATCACAACCTGAGCTGAAATCAAGAGTCAGCCACTTAACTGACTGAGCCACCCACACACCCCTGGAACCTATGATGTTTATGCAACCTAAATGTAAAGAATCATCAACCTAGGGGCAGAGAAAGCTATACATGTCACCCTGAAGCTTCAGCCCAAATTGGCTCTTACATGAATAAAGTTATTTCAAGTATAGTATTTTTTTAATCCATGCAAATTTTGTCATTCTTTTTTTTAATATAAACTTTAAATTGCCAGATAAATTACTTGTCTTCCCATCCCCACTCCTTCTTCAATTAAAAGTAAAGCTCTAGGACTATGTCATATTTATTCTTGAAGCCTCAAGAACCTACGATGCCTGGGACATAAGAGTAATCCAATTGTTAACCTTCAAAGGGCATGGACCATTTGTGTTTGGCTGTTCACATGCCTAAGGTTTAGTGGCATCATTGGTACACGGTAAACCGTGTATATTTGTTAAATGAATAACTGTATATTACTGGCGGGGCTATTTTTTTTATAATGCCCATGGTTTTATCCAGTCCAATTCCATTTGACTGTAGTCTCTATCCTATGATTTCTAAGAGCATTCACAGATTCCTTAGGTAAATATTCACTTGGAATATATGGATTGTAACCAGATTTTCTAAATCAAAAGAGGAAAGAAATAGAAGCAAGGAGGACCAGACAAGAGTAGGAATGGCAGAATCGAAATCTTTCAGAACTGAAGGGACACTTATAGGACATCTAATTTCTATTTCATGGTGAAATAAAAGAAATAAGAAGTATATTCAGTCTTTTATAGAAGATAAATTTATTCCATTTAAATAACAGTTCTTTATTCTGATACTAGGTCTTTACTACCAACTTGGATTTGTAAAAATGTCTCTTTTATGAAGACTGCAGTGGTAGAAAGAAAAAATTTAACAGCCTCACTTGGCAAGACTAAAAGCAAACCATTCTTTCTTGCCCCTCACCCCTCCTTTTTCTTTAATCTATTGGTCCACAAAATCCCAAAGTTAGAGAATCATTGGTAGAATAAATCTATAATACTAGCTAATACTAAGTGCTTCCTATGAGTTAAGTTCTTTACATTATTCAAGATTTCAGAAAAAAAAAAAAAAACCGTGTTAGATATTTCCAAAAAGATGTATGTGTGAACTATCAATTTCTTTTACAGATAAAGAAACTAAGGCACAGAGAAATTAGTTTATGTGCTAGAGGATGATTTAAAACCCAGGCAATAGGGGCACCTGGGTGGCTCAGTCAGACTCTTGACTGAGTGTCAGACTCTTGACTTCTGCTCAGGTCATGATCTCAGAATCGTGGGATCAAGCCCCATGTCAGGCTTCACCCTCAGCATGGAGCCTGCTTCGGATTTTCTCTCTCTCTCTCTCCCTCTGCCCCTTTCCCTTGCTCATGCTCTCTTTCTAAAGTAAAAAAATAAATGAGTATTCTCCTTCTCCCTCTCCTTCTGCCCTTCCCCTGCCTACAGACCACACACATACTGTTCCCACTATCTTGTTGAACCCAAACTCATTAGATCGGCCATTTAACCTCTGAAAGTCAGGTTTTCCGTATATAAAATAGGGATACTATCTTCATTGGGTTATGGATATATTCTGCCTAAGTTCTTTTCTCTCATTAATTATATAAGGTGACTCAACCTATAAAGTATTAGCTATCATGGCTAATGATAATAGGCTTTGGCCTTATTTCCACAGGTACTTTTGTTAGATGCCTCCTTTGTTTCGTCAGGAACTTTATCGATCTATAGTCACACTGTTGTAGGTGACACTATCTCACTGGCAATGGTGCATTCCTATAGATAAACAAAGAAAAGCTAAAACTCCTGAGAATGCTCTTGTTCCAGTAATTCTTTTTACCTAAGAATTCCCCTAGTATAAGAACCAACATGTACAGTAATGCATATGGTAACCCAGTAAGAATCACTTTTTGTTTCAAAATATTAATCCTCCTTGTGTAAAACATAGGTAGCTACTACAGAAATATTTTCCCCGTCTGCATTTTCCAACTCTCATTTTGTTGTTGCTCCTTCCGGAAAATTACATCTCTCTACCTCAACCCCCCTGCCCTTAGTCTCAAAGAAGAAAAGACAGCTCAATTAATAATACCATGAATTTGAACTACTAAAAATGTCTTGTCATTATGAATTATGGTACATACTTACCATACTATTTCACAGCCTGAAAAAGAATGTGTTGAGCTTAATTTACTGGTAGGACAAAGCCTCAAGACAATTAATTTACTGACCACACTCAATTCTGGTTTCTTGGAAGAAACCTCTGGATGATACCAAAACTGAGAAGTAAGGATTCAGAAGTGAAGTTACTAAAAACTAGGTGGGAATTCAATCACTATGACCTACTGCCCATTAGGACATAGACAGGAGGCTCCATGGGAAGAATGGAACGGGAAACAGTGGGTGGAGACGAGACTATCCTATAAGCTGGACTGCTCCTAGGTAATTGGGCCTCAGGTTGCCTTTGGCTGTACATGGGCAAGGGCTTTGAGGGGACCGCTCCATGTCAGATTCTTCCATGAACAGGATGATCTGCTACATGGGGGATAACCAGAAAATTATCTTCCTGGTCTGATAAATTTGGTGCTAATTTAGGGCCTTGTTTCAACAACATATTTATTTATTTATATATTTTGAGAGAGAGGGAGGGGAGGGCCAGCAGGGGAGGAGAGAGAGAGAGAGAGAGAGAGAGAAATCCCAAGCAGGTTCCACGCTGTCAGCACAGAGCCCAATGCTGGGCTCAAACTCACAAACTGTGAGATCATGACCTGAGCCAAAGTCAAGAGTCAGACACTTAACCGACTAAGCCACCCAGGTGCCCCTCAACACCTTTTGAACACTTGCTAGTATACCAGCCTCTTTTCTAGGCAAAAAAAGATAGTATTGTTGAAGATGAAAAAGACTCAAGATAATTTCAGATAGTGTAAGGACTATGAATGAAAAAGCAAAATATAACTTGGATGTAAATTTAAAAAGAAAAAAAGAAAAAGAAGAAAGAAAAAAGAAAAGCAAAATAAGTGACAACAGAAGGGATACAGGACTTGAGACCTGAATCACAAGAAAGGGTTAGCCTTGCAAATATTTAGGTTAAGAGCGGACCAAGCAGCAGATATAGCAAGCCAAGCGAAAAGGCCTTGAGATAGAAACAAAACCACCATGGCCACAGCAGCGTAAGCAAAGGAAAAATGAAACGGTCACAAGAAGGCAGAAGTCTGATCATAATAAAAAATTGGTAAAGTGGGAGGCCACTATGGATTTAAATAAGGCAGTCCCTGGTCTCTTCAAATCCTAAAGTAATCACCTTTCCTGCCATGTTGAGGATGGATGGGATGAGGGCAGGGTGGGGGAGGCAGGGGCAGAGAGGCTCCACAATAGTCAAGCGAGAAATAGAGCCTGGCCTAGGAGAGTAACAGTGGAGAGAAGAGGCAAGGTACAGATTCAGAAGAGCCCACAGGACTTGCGTAGAGATTAGAAATGGGGATGGGAGAATGGGCTCCAGGACTTCTTTCGTTTAGACAAATGTTAGGTAGTGCCGGTAGAGCTGGTAATGGAAATAAGTAGCTGAGTGCTGAGAGCAACCGGTTTGGTTGAAACAGTGAGATTTGTTTTAGTTAGGTAGGTCTGTAATACTTATAAAGGTGAAGGTGCAACACTCAGGTGCTCAGGGAGGCAGGCTGGATATACAAATTTAGAAGATATCAGAAAATACTGAATGCCATATGGATGATGCTTTTTGTCCCCCTTTGGAGAGGCAGAGCTAGGAAGTACAGCCCAGACCAGAGGTCAGAAAAGGAAGATTTGGCAACTATATGAGCAGTTGGAAAAGTAGAAGGAAAACCAGGAGTGTGGTTTCATAGACAGTGGGGAAAAAAAGTGTTTCAAAAACAATGAAGTAGACAACTACTGAATCTGCTGAAGGTTTAGTAAAATGAGGACGGAAAAGTGACTAGGTTAGAACCATGACAAACACTGAAGACTTTGACAAGTGCAACTTAAATAAGATATATTCTCGAACTTTTTGCTTAAGTTAATTCTACTAGAAGATTCTACCATTACAAAGTGTGGTAGGCAGACTAATGGCCTCCAAAAGATGGCCATGCACCCCCACCCCCTGCTCCAGTCCAAAAGATGTCCATGTCCAAATTCCTGGAACCTGTAAATATGACCTTACATGGCAAAAAAGAGTTTGTAGAGGTCATTAAGGATATTGAACTGGGGAAATTATCCACAAAGGTCCAATGTAGTCACACATGTCCTTTTAAGTGAAGGACAGTGACAGGAGAGTCTGAGATTTGAAGATTACACTACTGGCATTGAAGACAGATGAAAGGATGATGACCCAAGGTCAGTGGCTTCTAGAAGCAGGAAAATGCAAGGAAACAGATGCCCCCCTGGAGTCTTCAGAAGGAATGCAACCCTGCCAACACGTGGACTTTTAGATCAGTGAGACTCATTCTGGATTTTTGACCTCCTTAACTTCAAGACAAATTTGTATTGTTTTAAGCCACAAATCTGTGGTAATTTATTACAGCATTACAGCAGCAATAGAAAATCAATACACAAAGGATACCAAACTGGTTGTTTCCACAGCCTGGTCTGTATAGTCAGTATATATGACTACAAAGAAAAACAAGGTTAGCCTTAAGAATTAAAAAGTAAAGTCTCTGAAAACATGCCTTTTCTTATTAAAAACAAAAGCAGTGGGTGCCTGGCGGGCTCAGTTGGTGGAACATGACACTCTTGATCTTGGGGTTGTAGGTTTGAGACTCACGTTAGGTATAGAGATGACTTAAAATTTTTAAAAACTCTGGGGCACCTGGGTGGCTCAGTCAGTTGAGCATCTGACTTCAGCTCAGGTCATGATCTCATGGTCCATGAGTTCAGCCCTCATCGGGTTCTGTGCTGACAGCTCAGAGCCTGGAGCCTGCTTCAGATTCTGTGTCTCCCTCTCTGCCCCTCCCTGGGTCACACTTTGTCTCTCTCAAAAATAAACATTAAAAACATTTTTCAAAATAAATTTAAAAACCTCTTTAAAAATACAGAAAAACAAAATAAAAACAAAAGTAGCTATCAAAAGCAACATTAATCTGGCAAAAGCTGACAACTAAAATGACTTACCTGAGTAACCAGTATGTAAAAACATGCTAAAAGCTTAAGAACTTGACACTTTATTCAACACGGTCAACCAGAAACCTGACCAACATGAATAGCCTAGTTACAAAAGAATTATAAGGCATGGTATGACAGAACTTCACGCCTGAAATCCTTCAACTTACAAACTTAGCTCGAAACAACTTTTATAGATTCCAAGCTATATGCCACCCGATGATGTGGAAGCATGTATCTGTGTTATTGTCTTTAGATTTTTCTAACCCCTAAGGAGAAGAAATCCCCTTGAATCATAAATTTCATGATTCCAATCTGACATCTATAAATCTCAACTTATTGAAGGTCAGTCAGACTCTTACTAGAGTCTAAGCAACCCACGGTACATTGATAATATTGCTGCAGCTGAGCGGAGAAGCAGGCGCGGAACAAGCGGTCACAAAACCACCATCCTGAGACCGTGGGGATTATCAGCGGCTCTCCCCGCGCCATGCCTCTCTTGGCCTTCAGAGGACGTCATGGCCTACAGGGCTTTCTTCTGAATACCACAAATCCCCCCAAACGTATTCTCTGGTTGGTTATTTCTTTTAAGGAAAGTTATCAAGGGTCATTCACAAGATGAATACGGAGAGAAAAAGCAATTTGGCAGTGATGTTATTCATTGGTCTAAAGTATTTTCCAAATTACTGGTTTAACAGACTCCTCATATTTAAAAAAATAAGTACAAGTCTAAATCCAGTTGACCCATTTTATTATAAGGTTGGTAACAAGGCTTTTTGAATGCCATCTGAACTTAAAGTAAAATAAAACATTGCAGGTGTACAATTATCCCACGTTTATAAAATATTTGCTATCTGTATATACACATATAGGTACACAAATGCGCATTAACGCTCAGTATATTTTAACAGATTTTGGGGGGATGGTGAGATTTTAAGTGATTTTCCTGCTTTCCGCCAATTTTGATTTACTATTTTTTTTCTTATAACTAGCATATATCATTTAAATAAGTCATTATTCTGAATTTCTTTTAAAAAGCAAGTCAAGCATTTCCATCCAAAGGAGGAAGAAGGAAGGTAAATGCAAACCCAGCAAAAAACATGGAAATTTTAAAAATTTAGTACAAATAATTGAATTTCAAATTCAGGAAACATGTTTACTACAAATTCTTTAACCACATTGTCTTTTTGATATAGTTATGATGTAGAAAAGCTTTCTGGCAACTTCCATTTATAAACTCAAATCTCCCAAGAAACAAACATTGTTTTGTTTAGAGGCATTTTATTTAGACAACTAAAACAATTAGATGTTCAGAAGCAGTGTACAATGAAAGAGAAATCAAACCAGTTACTTTATCATGAATTCCCTCTTCTTTACAACTAAAGCAAAAGGAAAAAAAAAAAGGCTTTCTGCTTTTAAGGGAAACGTCAGAAAAATAGGCCAATATATTTTTCTTCTCCATAATAACATAAACGGCTACAAGAAATCTAATTATAATAAGAGAAATTGGATGTTGGCTTGCACATACTCATTAAAAAGACAACAGGCCATCATACCACAAGAGCCTACTTCCACCTGCCTTCATGTGAGACTCTTGCGTTTTCATGTACAGGTAACAAACACCAAGTTAGTTCCAGCACTGGAGCTAAGTCATATTCCCCATAATTTACTGCTCATGTTTGCCTTAAGCAGAGAGTAACTCCGGGAGGCTGATGCTTTTCTCTGCTTGCTTGTTTTAGTCCATAAGTTGTACATTATCTGCAGCATATGCCCAACGCTCAGGCCTTAACTTCAGGAGTTGAACTATAGATGGAATCTGAGTTCTCTGAAGCAATTTCTTCTGCAATGAAAAAAATAACAATGAAAAACACCCCACATTAGTCAACTTAATAAAGAAAATTTCTGTCTAAATTTCTGTGTTAACCACATTTCTGTGTAATAAAGGAATGAAAATTTTTTTGGTAAGTGTGCTGGTGACGCGAGGCAAAAGAGAACAAGGGCACAAACCATTAATGACTAGACTCATGTCACTGAAAATGCAATGAAGAAAGAGTTCATGTATTTCACCCATTACACTCTTACACTGTAACTTAACTTCCCAGGGGACCCTCTGCTGGGCTACACTTTCAGTGACTCCAACTATTGAGTAAACACTGAATTAAAGTCTTATCTTTGGAAGACCTGGCCGCCTCCTTTATTCATTCAAAATCAAACAATACTTTATGATCAGTATACCTTCCAATCTGTAATTCTACATTTGGGAAGTAGTATGTCCTTAATAAATGTTACAAAACAATTACAACTGCAACAGCTTGTATTTTTATTTTAGCAACTGCCTCATAAGTTAGACTCCACTATAAGAGTAACTACCTCGAATCCACACTACATCTCCATGCCTACCACTATGCTATAGATACTTAAATATTTGTTTTATGAACATGTGTATAAAATTACATACATATAATAAACTTTCCATTACTTAAGTATGTCCATATTTAGTAAGTGTCCTTTGTCAATCAATAAAACTCATCTAACCCTTTAATTTACATCCCCCAGGACTCAACGAAAGTTCATTCATCAGTATTTACCTAGCTCCTCTTCTGTTGTCTCTGGAAAACTGATCTTTGGCTTTGCCAGCTCACCACTATCTTCTTCTATGGAAAGAAAAGCACTTCATGATTATGTGAATAACTTCCAATAACTTCCAATATTTAAAGAAGAGTACGCATTATTCTAAGCAACGAGCTACAACATAGGAACCTCTTTCTTAATAATTAAAATTCTAAAATATTATGTGTCTCCTCAAAGTTCGCTTTTAAATTCATACTACAACTATTTTGGGATCAATAACTAAGTATTTTTATTAAAAACATGTCTACCTTATTAATAAGAATCTGTGAGTAATACCATTCAGAGATTAAATACATTTACTTATAAATTCTTTATACTGCCCTCTAGCAAAATTTGAATTAGGTCCATTCCATTCACCAAATGATCAAGTATAAAAACAAACAAAAGAACAAAAAACACAACAAAAAACTTTAACCAAACAAAATAACACAGTAGCCAATTTATAATCATGGGCTTCTCTGCTTCAACCATATTATAGAATTTAAAATCTATAGGCGACAGAAACATAGAAATAAAACTAGTGATGAAAAATGACACAAAATTATGAAGTTTAACTTGATAACTTTGTGGGCTTTTTAAAGTACAGGGCTTCAACTTCCAACCCCTAGATTAAGATTCACATGCTCCACCAAGTGAGCCAGCCGGGGGCCCCATAAACTTGATAACTTTGAATACAAATTCTTACCAGGAAGCACACATTTCCAAAGGCCGTATGTTTTTCCTACCACAGTCTGCCATAGTCTCAATGTTCCATCTTCAGAACCACTGGCATAAAGTTCTCCATCAGGACTAAATCTCACACAGTGAATAGGACCAAAGTGTCCTTTGTAGGATTCTGAAAAAGAGGAGAAGGGCTATTAGATAATTTAAGACTTAAATAGTGGCTAAGTATTGATACACTAAAGAAAATACTGTCTTTTATTATTGGGAAGATGCAAAATTCTCAAGTCCAAATTCAAAGAGCTAAACCTCACTAAAAAAAATGAAGTGATTCTGGTTCGCCTGGTTGACTCAGTTGGTTAAACGTCCAACGTCAGCTCAAGTCATGATCTCATGGTTCATAAGTCTGAGCTCTGTACTGACAGCTTGGAGCCTGGGGCCTGTTTCAGATTCTGTGTCTCCCCCTCTCTCTGCCCCTTCCCTGATCATGCTCTGTCTCTGTCTCTCTCTCTCTCAAAAATAAATAAACATAATAAAAAAAAAATGAAGGGCACCTGGGTGGCTCAGTCAGTTAAGCATCTGACTTCAGCTCAGGTCATGATCTCACAGTTTGTGAGTTCGAGCCCCACGTCAGGCTCTGTGCTGACAGAGCAGAGCCTGGAGTCTGCTTCAGATTCTGTGTCTCCCTCCCTCTCTGACCCTTCCCCACTTCCACTCTCTCTCTCTCCCTCTAAAATAAATTAAAAAAAAACATTTTTCAAAAATCAAAGTGATTCTTCTCACAAAGTGGTACATAATGTCTACCATTTCTCAATAAAATTACCCTCTTAGAATTTTAGCGCACATTATGGTTTCGTATTATCCCTCAAAAAAAAAAAAAAAAAAAAAAAAGAGGCTTCATGTCCCAATAAGGACGAAGGAAGGGAGTAAATTCTACAGAAAACAGGTCTAAAGTCTCAGTTCAATCCCAATTTCCACATCCTAAACTCACTGCCTATTTACCAGGAAACCAATTCCTATTATGACTACGGAGAGCCACCAGATGGAGCTCTTTTATACACGTTGCCTCTTAATTTCCTACCAGACTATCTGGATTCTACTATTCATTCTGTCACATGGAACATTAAGATACAAGCTCAATGCTGATCCTTAAATATTTTAATCTGTGGAATTTAATGAGAAAATGTACAGATCAGTAGTGGTGCTGTTCTGTTTAAAGCATATCCTTGTTTATGAACTTTTCTCATCTACTTTCTAAATGCTAATCATCTTATTAGTTTTCAAAGTCTTTATCAGACCAATGCTCCTGTTCTGTCTCCATCCATTCAACTCAAGGACCCTCATCTTCCCCCATCTCTGTCCAACCAGAGAATATCATGAGAGTATTATCACAAGAGAAAAGTTTTCATGAGAGTAGAAAGAATATGAGAGGTTTGTAATGAGAATAGCTGGATCAAAGGTCCAGAGTTCACTAACTGTAACCTCAGATCTCAGGCAAATAATTTACTTCTTTTTCAAAAAGAATAAAATACACGGCCAAAACATTCTGAAACCTTGGAAACTGACATTAAATAAAGATAATGAAAAAAAGAATCTTAATTGGGGCATCTGGCTGGCTCGGTAGAGCACCTGACTCACGATCTTGGGGTCATAAATTCAAGCCCCCACTTTGAGTGTAGAGATTACTTTAAGAATAAAAGAATCTCTTATTTAAAAGTCATTTATACTCAAATAATAAAGAGTGAACCATAAGCAATTATATGGTCCCTTCACCAAACTTCCACTTATCCAACCCAAATCCATTAGCTTCCCCAAAGAAACAAAACATAAAGTTGTCTTTTGCTCTCGTGTATAATTCTAACAAGCTTAATATCATTGGGTGGTAAAGCAGGAGAGTTAGAAGAAATAAAGTAGCAGCTTATGGAAAAAGGGATTATAAAAACTGAACACACTAGCTCAAAAAGCAAAAACTATTTTGGGAAGGCTAAAAGTAGATACTGAGAGCAATGATTATGAAATACCTACATAAATGTAAACCTAGATCACTTCTCGGCCTTTTGGCTAAGATCAAGTGTAGTATCTGTTCTTATCAGTTTAATAAATGTAAACCTAGATAAATGATTACTAAACCTAGATAAATGTAAAGTTAGGATGTATGTCAACTTCAAATTAACTTTACATGTCCCTCCCCCTCCTTTACTAAGGACTATTATTATGAAAATGGAAGCAAAAGTCAGACTCCAAAAAAACCCCAAAATCTCCTCCAATTCAGATCCCAAAGGTATCCCTATAATAGGTCACAGCTGTTTCCCCCCCCCCCCCCCCCACACACACTATTCTCTACAAACCTTAGAGATTCTTACGCTGGCAAAACAGAGGAGCCAGATAGACGGGCTACATACTAGCACTATATTTCACAAAGAACAAACACCCTTACAGCTGCTTAACGGAATTTTGATATAAGACTGCCTTGTTGTATCCTCAGATAAATATACTGCACTACTGTATAGAATATCAGAATACAATGAACTTAGGTTAAAAGGAAAAGGTAAAATTTAGAGTTCAGTATACTTTGTTTGTAGTTCTACAAATACTTCTACCAAAAATGGAAAAAAGTCCTTTATTTTTTTGCTTGGAAATAGCAAGCTTTAGTTAGCCATAAAATTTGCTAACTGAGGTGTTAACTACTAAAACCTAGCATTTGACAAATGTAAACACATCATTTTAAGGGAAGAAAAAAAGGACAACTCACCTAATTCTTCTCCACTATTATAATCATACTTATAAAGTTTAAAGTCTTCACCACCTGCAACAAGAAATTCTTTCTCAGGATGAAGAGATGCAGAATTGATGGTTGCAGGAGCTTCAAAGGATTTAATTGGGTCCAAACTGGAAAATAATTTAAATAATATTTATAAACGTTGAATACTGCATAATAATACCAAAAAATAATTCAGTTTCTTTTAAACTGTTCCTAATTTCTGAAACACAAGGAATAATTACATCTTCATTTAGTCAAACATAAATAGAGATGTTAAAAAAAAAACAACAAACCTCTAAATAATATTAGCAAAAAAAGTTCAGAAAGATACTATGCCCAAGCGGAGCTCATACCAGAAATACAAGGCACTTTGGGCAGCGAATGCCTTCTTGGAAATGACTGTTAGCTAATTAAAACAGCATGGCTAATCTATTTGGATTTTTACACTGAACAAAATGTAATTCTGTATTGTTTGATTTTTCCATGATAACCATGCATTATCTTTGTAAACAGAAAAAGGTTTTACAGTAAGTAACATAATGGATTATTTGTACATTATTCTCAATTGCTGAAAATGTATGAGCTTCTGCAACAACAAAAAACCTTCAGTGCCATAAAAATATAAAACTGCTAAAGATGGCTCAGTTTTTAATATCAAGCTTTAAAAGAATAACCAAATTTAAAACTACAGCTATATAATAAAAATCAATGCACAACAACAGCTTCACCTGAGTATCAATGAGTTTGGACATCGGCTCTTTTCCAGTCTAATCCTAAAAGTCCTGAAAGGCTCCAACATAAAACATCAAGAGCATTCCTGCTCCGAAATGCCACCACCCTATTCCCATCATCACACACTACATACAGAAATTCAAGTTAGTCATGACTGGTGCAGGATCACTGAAGAGCAACCTTCTGCCTTGAATGGTAGAACGTTCAGTAGGCCAGCAAACCTCTGCCACTGAAACAGGATCTGAGGTGCTGATCTAAGCAGGGCTATGTGCTGCCTAAATCCACAAGGGACCAATGAACACAGTCATACAAATTAATGGCTCCGGGCAATTGTATTCTATTACTACCACTTCACTGTGGGTGCATGAACTCCTTTACATTCTTAACTGCTTTTCTCCGTTTTTACTACCTCCTCTTTCCTTTTGCCCTCCAGTAAAGCTCAACTGTGCAAGTGGCCCTTCTGACAAAAGGTAAAAGACTGCTGGTTGGAGCATAATGTGGTATAATCTTTACAGAAATCATGTATGCAAAGAACTTTATTTATTTATTTACTTACTTATCAAAGTTTTTATTTATTTATTTTGGGAAAGAGAACAAGCAGGTAGGAGCAAAGACAGAGAAAGAGAAAGAGAATCCCAAGCAGGTTTTGTGCTGTCAGTACAGAGCCCAAATATGGGGCTTGAACTCAAACCAAGAGATTAGGACCTGAGCTGAAATTGAGTTGGACACTTAACTGACTGAGCCACCCAGCCGCCCCTACAAAGAACTTTCCTACCCTTTGAACTGCTAATTCATATAAGGAAATACTCAGGTTTCTCTTACAAGGAAATATCAGAGATGTACCATAAATCACTGCAGCGTTAAAACAGGGAAACTGACAAATGATTAACACCTATTATGTAATACACCTACCAAAAATATTTTCAAACAATTTTTAATAGCTGAGAATAATTTAAAATAAAAAATCTGAATTACACTCATAGGACCCTAGTAACTAAAGACAAATGCCCACATGAACACACACATATAATGTTATAAAAGACTAAGACAGAAAATAAAACTACCATTAACATTCTGGCATCTATAGTTGAAGAACTGTGGGTAAATTTTTTTTTCTATTTCCCAAATTTACAACAGAGGTATTAACCATATTTATGGTCACAAAAAAAAGAGGTCTGTTTTCGGAAAACATCACTAGGTCTACACAAACTTCAAAGAAAAAAAAAAAACAGTTTCTCTAAAATTTTAAAGGGAAAATTAATAAGAGAATCAAGATCACAGTGGTTTTATACAGTAATGAATGTTAATTATAGCACCAGTCTAGCAATCCTTTTAAGAAAATTATCATTTAAAAGTTGTTAAGTTTTACCAATGTCCTAAATATCTGGAAATTAATATGATTAATTCATCAATATTCCAAATTCTTAAAAAACATATTGTTAATGGAATGGAAATATTTCCTCCTATATTATGTAGTATAGGCTAAGATTTGTTTTGTAAAGAGTTAAATACCTTTCACATTTGCCTTCTAATTTTTAAGTTACCAAAAAAAAAAAAAAAAAAAAAAAAGACAGAAAAGAAAAGAAAGAAAAATTAAGGTATTTCTTGGACATACCTTACTGCACTATGAAAAGCAATAGATCGTCCATAAGTTATTACCAAGATCTCTCCCTCAGGAATATATTCCATACTGCTAACAGACATATTAAAATTTAGAGACTTCACTTCTGTCATAGTAGCATGATCCCAAAGGCTGCAAAAAAGGAAGAGGAAAACAGTGGTATTTACTCATTTAAGAGAAGTGCGTAATTCCCAATTATACCTACAGATTAATCAATGAGAGAATAATCACAATTGTGGTACAACAACCTTCATTCCAATTCACAAATTATAGATGATACAGAGAATGTTTGGGTTCCTATACAATGATAAATTACTTGGTATCTGGTTGGTGAGGTCAACTTTAACACTTACACATACCTCCCAAGCAATTTAGCAAAATTACACTGTTAAGACATATAAATCTTAATTTTGCCATTCTAGTGTCACTCTAAATAATGGTTCTTATACTCTGTATTTGTGAATATGATGACAGCTATTATATATTACTACGGGAGAAAACAATCAGCACAAAGAATTGTGTATAGAATTTCAGGACTTTCATGGACTCCCTACACCCAGCCTGTCCACTGACTCAGGTTAAGAGTACGTGCTTATAAAGATATCAGTAGTTTTAATTAAGTGTCTTGTGGATTCTGCTCTAGGTTTATAATAGTAAACAGACAGCTCCAGAAAAATGTTATCTATGTACAGCTTAAGTTTTAAATTATTAAAGAAAAATTACTTACCGGACAGTTTTATCATCAGCTGAAAGAATCTGTTTATCCTCACTGCACCATAAAGCTTTTTTAATACCAGAAGTGTGACCACTGATTTCCTTAGGTTCTTAAGATAAAACAATTTAAAATTGTTAATATTTCATTTTCTTAACTGAGCAACATTGAAACAAATATGTAAAAAGAAAAGAAAAAATAAATTTTAAGTAAGACTGCCAACTTTTCAAAGCCCAACACAATACAAAGTTACAGTTTATAAAAGAACACATTTAGTTTTTCTGCACTGGATGGAAAACTTATTCGCATAACAAAGAACCCAAGAACTATGCTGTTATTTATCCTCACTTGGGACTGAATATATCACTCCCTCCAGGCTACTTTCTGCTTTCAAAAGCATTACCATTACTGTACCACAATGAAATAAAAGAAGCTAATCCAACATCATCACTAACACTGGGACCTTCATCCAAGTCACTGTTGGTAGTAACTAACAGGAAAAAAGAGGGAAATAGAGGCTGACAGAAGAAAAGGAGAATAAAAAGCAATGTGGCAATTCCCAAGAATATTTTTTTTTAACTTTATTTATTTTGAGAGAGAGGGAGAGAGAGAATCCCAAGCAGGCTCCACACTGTCAGTGCAGAGCCTGATGCAAGAGTTTGAACTCAGGAACCATGAGATCATGACCTGAGCCACCCATGTGCCCCTCCCAAGAATATTTCTACGCTGAGAGCAAAGCACCCAAAAAATAGGAACCTGTCTCCATTGGGAGACTTTCCCTTCAAAAGATTAAAAAACAACAACAAAACTACTCAGTGTTATCTTTGGACAAAAACATGCTGGAGGCAAAGCTAGTCAACACTACTTTGATTTGGGGCAAGTTACTTAATCTGTCGAAGTAAAGGTTACTTAACCCTTTCATTTCTTCATCTGTATGATGGGATAACGACAGTTACTGTACCTCATAATTTGAGTATAAGGACCAAATGAGAATATTCATCTGAAGCTTCTAACCCGGTGTCTGACATACAGTAAAACTTCAGTTAATTGCTGTTATTTCTATTGCCAGTACAGTGCAAGAACCACTTTCAAAAATCAGCTTTGAGAAAGGTAAAAGATGAAAAATATCCACCAAAGGCCTGAACTACCTTGCAGAGTCAGATAGACATGCTGATTGTAAGAGGTCCAAGTACTTTGCTATGTTTTGGCTTCAAGTTATCAAAGAGAATGAAGAGAAATACTTCCAGATGCTAATGAAGAATCACCTATAAATGTAGTCTGTTTGGTCACCTTAAAAATGCTTTTAGGAAAGAGAGTATCTTGAGAATAATTATTTAATATCCAATGTAGCTTTGACTTTCACACAAACTTTGGAAGTTCACAGATTTATGAATAAATAATAAATACCCATGATACAAAATTTAAGAGACCAACTTATATAAAACAAAATCTTGTTCATCATAATTTCATAGCTTTTAAAATATATTATAATGTGGCTACAAAGCATTAAACTACTACAAAATAGACTACTACAAAATGAATATCTGTACCAGAAAAGAAAAGGTATCTTTTACAACTTCGATGCAATAGAGAATTCATTAGGGAAATGATAAATTTCACCACCAAAAACTTTACAATGTGTATACCATAAACTTATTTATTTGAGAGACAGAGAGAGAGAGAGGAAAAGAGAGAGAGCATGCATGCATGAGCAGGGGAGAGGGGTAGAGGGAGAGATAGAATCTCAAATAGGCTCCACACTCAGCATGGAGCCTGATGCAGGGCTTGATTCCACAACCCTGGGATCACGACCTGAGCCAAAATCTCAACTAACTGAGCCACCCAGACACCCCTATACCATAAACCTGAACTAATAAAATTTAAGGGGCACCTGGGTGCCTTAGTCTGTTAAGTTTCCTACTTTGATTCAGATCATGATCTCATGGTTTGCTGAGTTCCAGCCCCACAATGGGCTCTACTACACTGAGAGTGCAGAACCTACCTGGAATTCTCTCTCTCTCTCAAAATAAATTAACTTTTTTAAAAAATGTAAAAGCAAGCAACAAATTAGAATACAATAAAGAACCTTAAAACCAATAAAAAAAGATGAACACCACAACAGATAAATTGGCAAAAAGTACGAACAGGCTATTCACCAACAAATACATTAAAATGGCACTCCATAGTTATTTAATCTCATGAATAATTTTTTTCAAGTTTACATTAATACCACAGAAACATTTTTCTTCTACTGAATTGAGAAAGATACAGTTAGTTATCAGTGTTTGCTAGAACAGGGTAACTATAGATATATTTTTTACACTTCTGTAGAACACACTTTAGTAATTCCTACCAACAGTTTCCAAGTATACCTCCTTTTTGTCCCAACAATTCTATTTCTATGTAGTTATTCTACAGAAACAATTGCGGAAATATTTGCAATTAAAAGGATGTTAAGCATAACACTACTTATAAAAAGATTTTTTTAATGTTTTTATCTCATTTTTGAGAGAGAGAAACAGAGCACGAGCAGGGAAGGGGCAGAGAGAGAGGGAGACACAGAATCTGAAGCAGGCTCCAGGCTCCCAGCTTTCGGCACAGAGCCCGACGCAGGGCTCAAACTCACGGATGGTGAGATCATGACCTGAGCCAAAGTTGGATGCCCCACCAACTGAACGGCCCAGGCACCCCAAGCATAACACTACTTATGATATTTAAAATCTGTAAGTAGCCCAAACAGGTCACATAGTAAGAGATTTTTTAATCCACTTATCCATAGGATGAAAATGATACAGTCATTAAAAACAGTGGATAGAATATTTCAAAACATGAAAAAATTGTGAATTGCAATTTTTAAAATTTTTTTAAATTCAAAAAAAAATTTAAAAATCCTATTAATACATTCACATGGTTCAAAAATCTGAATATATGTACACACTAAGAACTTGCACCCTTCTTACCTTCTACAGATAACCACTCATTCTTACCAAAAAGTAGTAACAATGCTATGCATCTTTTTAAACTTAATATGATAAAAATTTAGCAAAATAAGATTTTAGGTTGTAAGAAAAAGATACAAGTACAATGTAGCAAATAAATAAATGGACATTATAAAAAAGAGATTTGCATAGAAAAAAAAAACCTGGAAGAATATGAACCAAAAACTAAAGATATTAACAATGATTAATACTGGATTATGAATTATGTTTTCATTTTTTTCTTTGTGACTATCTTTAACTTCCAAATTTGAGCACTGAACATGATTCTTTTTAATCAAGAAAACTTATTTAAATTAAAACAAAATATAATACAGGTATAAATTATGCTTACCTGCTTCAGGTTTGTTCAAATCATATATGCGTAACAGTTTATCCTGTCCCCCGGTTAATAAGTAATTACTATCCTGAAAACACACACAAGGAAAATGTTAACAGATTAGCCATTTTAACAGCTATATCTTTCTGAAACTTCTTCAACACCAACTAAAATCTAAATAAAGTTCACCGACATCAGGGGCGCCTGGGTGGCTCAGTCGGTTGAACATTTGACTTCAGCTCAGGTCACAATCTCAGAGTTCATAAATTTGAGCCCCACATCGGGCTCCGTGCTGACAGCTCAGAGCCTGGAGCGTGCTTTGGATTCTGTGTCTCCCTCTCCTCTGCCCCTCCCCTGCTCACGCTCTCTCTCAAAAATAACCTTGAAATAAATAAAGTTCGCAGGCATCACAAAGAGATGTAAAACGTACCAATTCTGAGAAGATACTGTAGAACATTTATTCTTTTCGTAATTGCCTAAATTTCGTAAAACCCTTTAAGCTCTCCAGTTCAAGTGTATTACACCACCTACCACATGAATCTTCTCCATCTGCCTTATCCTGCTCCCCTCCCCACTAACAAACACTTCTTTGGTGATCTCAACTTTATCCTCTCCCCTCTGAAAGTAGTTAGGAAACATTATTGGCACATTTTAGATATTTGTTGCTACCGACGGAGAATTCGTCCAAGAGTTCCAGGGTACCTCAGGATTAACCAAATAAATAAATAAATCTCTATAGCTTAATATGCAATTATATTATCAAATATAAGGCAATATACACCTAATATCGCCCCAAATATACAAACCAATCAAATATACAATGTCACTACATCCTATAGTAACAGCAATTTCACTCCCTAAAATAAATTCTATTTTCTGATACCTGCGTAAAATCCACAGTCTTGACAATGTGTTTATGAGCCAGCGTCATCAATTCATCTCCTGAGACAGCATCCCACACTTTGCTAAAAGTAAAAAGAGTGAAATTAGAAGAGAAATATAATGGTAATTTTGATGATTACCAAGTAAGTTAGATACATGAAATGTTATATAAATGTATTACGTATCTCTCATTATCTTTAGTATCCCTCACTGTTAAGAGTTCATTTGATTAAATAATTTAAATGATTCTAAAGAAAAATATACCTGTAGAAGCCATGTAGCGAATCTAATTTTGACAATGAAAAAGATCTACAAATTTAAGTAAATGATATCCATGAACCAACCCATCCTTACCTTTAGCCTACAGCCATAATATCCTTTTAGCAAGACTACAAAACATTTTAACCAATTTTAAGTTTCATCTTTCCAATTTGTTTCTCTAGTCACTAGTCTCACTTACGTGCAAAACAAACAAGCGAAAAACAAAAAATCCTAGAAAAAATTTGCAGAAGAATGAAAAGGCCAAATAAAATTTTATATCAAGACAGTAGAGAAGAAAATATTCTCTTCCTCAAAGCTGACTCTTAAATTCTCAAATTCTAGTCCAATTAACTTCCCCCAAAGTATCAGCCTTTGATTATATAATGCTAAAACAGGATTTTTAATCTCTCAACTGCCTGTTTCCCTGACCCACTCCAACCCAAAGTATATGTGTGGTTGTGTGTCTATACAAATATATATGTATGTATGCACACTATAAGAGGTTCCCCAGGGCGCCTGGGTGGCTCAGTTGGTTAAGCGTCCGACTTCAGCTCAGGTCACGATCTTGCGGTCCGTGGGTTCGAGCCCCGTGTCGGGCTCTGGGCTGATGGCTCAGAGCCTGGAGCCTGCTTCCGATTCTGTGTCTCCCTCTCTCTCTGCCCCTCCCCCATTCATGCTCTGTCTCTGTCTCAAAAACAAACGTTAAAAAAAAATAAAAAAAAAAAAAAGAGGTTCCCCAAATAAAAAAGCTTAGAGAAGAAAAAAACTCATTTTCTATCAGAAGTGATTATTGAAAAATAAACAAGAAAACCTTGCTTACTGGGAAAAGAACTGTTAAGAGTGAACAAACTATGCTCCAAAAAGATATTCATTTTAATGTAACTGACATTTATTTTTAAAAATAAAGGGAACCATATACAGTGGGGGGCAGAGTGGGGGGTGTGGGGGAAGCATGACCAAAGCAGCAGCATCCAGGGTGCCAATATATCTATAGTCTTTTCCATCCTATTTAGAAACACTACTAAAATTGAAGATGACCCCTTCTGACAGTGTTTTCTAATAATCACTTCTACTAACTTTGGCATATTTCCATTATTCACAGTAACAATCCTAAAAAGGGTTTATAGCCCTAAAAATAATCTAGAATAACCTAAATGTTTTCTAATGTATTTTTCAATCACCAGATGTGAAACTGTATTAACTAGCTGGCTGAGGGGCTCAAATGAAAACAGTGAAGGATCATTAAAACAATACCCTTTCATCAGCGAATCATGCAGCATTTACGTTCTGCACAACTCATGAAGTACCCGTCATCTCCCTAAACTACTGATTCACCTTACATCCCCTGTTTCGTGCATATAATATTGTTATCTGTTCAATACTTTTCTTATCCTTGGAACAGACTTACCATATGTCTCAAAAGAGGGGTTGCTTAAAGTTTAACAACAAAAAAAATTAAGTTATTTTAGGTGGAAAAAACTGCCCAGCTATCTTAACATGACCAAGTCATCAAAAAGGAGATAATTCCACCTTCAATTTATTGGCAACCTTATTCAGAGAAAAATCGATCTTTCTATTGTCTTTTACAAGCGAGAAAAGTGACCATACACTGTTTACCTATGGATTGCTGGGCCTAACTCCAGATCCATTTAATCACCCTCTGGAACAGAGCACAGTAACCTTCTCCACTTTAGGCACCCTCTCCAAATGATTTTAAGAGGAAAGTGGAGATGCTAAGAAAAGGATCATGGGAAGTAAAGCTTACATTAGCTTCATGAATTAAAAGATATAAAGAGGACAGAGTTTCAGGAAATAGTGTACTTATCACCTGACTCAATTGCCCGAATTATCTCAAGATAGCATTCCAACTGACCCACAGACCAGCTCTGCTGAATACATTTTCTCCACAAGAACAAAATACACCTCTAGATACACATGACATTAATGAATTTTATGAGAAACATAGGAAGGGTGAGTGCTTCCCAAAAATTATTTATACCAACTATGATTAATCAGGTAAGTGGGGGAAGCTATTCTTTAGCTGGATCAGGTTCCGTAACAGCAAGTCCCATGCAAATCATTAAAAGAGATTATACACAAGGCTCCTACTCCTCCAAGACAGACACTGAACAAGTAAGGGGTAAGACTCACCTACTATTTATTGAAGCATCTACTAGGCAAGAGACGCTGTGCTAAACTCCAAGGATGTAAATGGAGAAAGATCTCTCTAATCCTCCCAAAAACCATGTGGTCTTACACCCATCTTACAGATACGAAAGCCAAAGTTTTAAGAAGCAACCCATGATCAAACTGGAAATACACAGCATGGCTAGCACATGAACTCAGCCCTCACCAAAGCGAATGCTTATATCTATCTTTCCCACTCTATCATGGCACCTAAAAGCCTTAAGGGGGGGGGGGGGGGAACAAAACCAAAAGCATTTAATATTTAAATCTATTCAACCCTCTTGCACAAAACCAAATAATTTCATGGCTTTAGCCAAAGAAGTTCCAAAATTGTACATATGATTTTGGTCTAGTGGGAATGGTAGCTATCACTGCTACCTTACACATGCAACACTTACATACTCATTCAATTTTAGGCAATGTTCTAAATATTAGAAACATTTTAACTCATTTAATATTCACAACTGACACAGGAGACAAGCATTATTACTATTCTCATCTTTATAGATGACGACACTGAGAAAAAAGAGGTTAAATAAATTCCCAAGGTCACAGAACTACTAAATGCCGGAAGGAGGATTCAATTACAGAATCCGGTTCATGCTTTTAATGCTACTTGTAAACACAGACATTGAGACTTGAAATGTTAAGCACAAAAACAACACTGAATACCTATCCACAGGTATTCCTGTGGTATCACAGGAATAGGTATCACACGTCCTCAAATGTGTGATTTGGGTTATTAATGCTCTATAAGTGACCTAAATAAAGATAATTGTTCCTCTGGCAGCAAGATAAAATCCTGACTACTCTTTCCAAGACTCTAAGTATTTAAAGTGCCATATTTTTTCACACCTTTTTCGCTCTCCATTTCAGAGGCGTTATCGCATGAACAGTAATTTCTATCTAGCTCTTTATCTTCCCAAGGACTGGCATTATAATTTGGTCAAATGCACAAACGAAGGCTCTTCACAGATGTTACAGAGACAGGCATCCTTCCCAACAACTTTTTGCACAAGTCTCTTAAAGATCAGAGCAAGCCCATCAAGCAGGAGGTGACAAAACATTTTGCTCACTAATTAACACTGACAGGGCCCAGAATTGAGGTTAACAAAAATGTATCCTTTCAGAATTGCAATTCAAAAGCTTGTTTAATGCTAATGTTTGCAGTGTCTAACATCTTGTTCCACTTAAAACTTCATTGTATTTTTTTAATTTGAGAGAGAGAGACTGTGCAAGCTTGCGTGAGAGGGGGAGGGGCAGGAGGGTGCGAGGGAGGGAGGGAAGGAGAGTGAGAGAGAGGGAGAGAAGTAGAGAGAAAGAAGGGGGGGAAGAGAGAGAGAGAGCGGGAGGGAGAGAGAGAGAATCTCAAGTAGGCTCCATGCTCCCACAACCCTAAGATCATGACCTTAGCTGAAACCAAGAGCAGACACCCAACCGACTGAGCCAGCCAGGAGCCCCAAAACTTAATTATGTTTAAAATACCACTTTATTAACTATTCACTTATTACACCAGACTGGGAGCTAGTTTCAACAATGACATTTTTAATATTCTCATCCCAAATGTCTGAAGTCTACTAGAGTTGAAAACCTCAGTTTTCTACCTCTGTTATAAAATCAGTGACTTTCATTTCCAATGACAATGTTCCTACTAGACTGAGCAAAAAACTCTGGAGGAGTTGAAGTGGAAAAAAAAAAAAGCTAACCTCTTGGCAATCAGACACAAGTATTACAGAAGCAAAACCAAGATCTGTGATTAACCCATTCTTTACCGTCTACTTTAGAAAACTTCCTCAAGTTATTTATGCAACAAATATTAAGTACTGAACAAGCCAAGGGATATAAAAAATATAAGACATGACCCCTGACTTTAAGAAGCAACAACACATAAATCAATTATGTGCTATCAAAGTGCCAGAAGTTTTAATACTGGGAACAGTGTGAGCCCAAGAAGGAATGAATGGGCACTTTCACCTGATTGCACTCCAGAAGTCTTCCGTCTGAGAATCACTTTTACCAAATTAAATAAAAAAAGGTGAATGGGAAGGACATGTTACAAGTATGCACGCTCACATCTACAGTAACATTTGACCTGAAGCTGTTGACATTACAGGATTTATATAAAATCAACAGCTCCTTATTTTATCAGGATTACACACAATCACAGCAAGGCACAGCACAAAGCCTTGTAACAGTTACGCATAAAGACGTAATAGAAATCTATTCATTGAAGTACAGACAAACGTTCAGGCTGACATTTATAACTTTTGTTACTGCTCTCACCATCTCAAATTTAATCCCAGATAAGCACTATTATCTCCCTCACCTTGTTTTAAAAACTGTAATTTATTTAATTTTACATACAGTAGAATTCATTCTGTGGCATAGAAATCTACACGTTTCAACAAAGGCATAGTCACATATCTACTACTACAATCTGTCTTTTTTTTTTTTTTTTTAACGTTTATTTATTTTTGAGACAGAGAGAGACAGAGCATGAGTGGGGATGGGGCAGAGAGAGAGGGAGACACAGAATCTGAAACAGGCTCCAGGCTCTGAGTGGTCAGCACAGAGCCCGACGCGGGGCTTGAACTCACAGACCGTGAGATCATGACCTGAGCCGAAGTCGGACGCTTAACCGACCAAGCCACCCAGGCGCCTCTGTCTTTATTTTTTATAAATACTCCTAACATAGAATTACGAGAGAGAAAGGAAGGAAGGAAGGAGACTACTTTTACTCTCCAGAGTTGAGTGTAACAAAGTCTACTACCATACAATTGCTCTTGACATTGCCTTCATCAGTTTACACATTTAAGTGTCTGTTAAGTCATAAACACAATCAGAAACTAGAATACCAAGACTATATAAAAAAATGAAAGTGCCCAGAAGGGGAAAGTGGGTCTTTACAAGTCACTCTAACATATGCAAAGGCCAAAAACCAAAATAGGTAAGATGTATTTTGGCGACAGTAAGTTTAGTGTAACTAAACCACAAGGCATATGGTATGCAGTGCCAGAGATGTCGATAAACCAAGATGAGGCCAAAGTGTAAACTGGCAACAACTGAAATTTAACGTTTAGGCCAGTGGTTCTAAGGCTGGACATCAGAACCACTTAGCAGAACTTCAAGGAAAAAAAACCAAAAAACTGATGCTGGGGGATGTGGGGGCCCCACCTCCAGATCAATTAAATCAGAATTTCGCAGACACATACATCTGAATAATTTAAAGTTCTCTTGGGTACATGCAAGGTCAGGAACCACGGAAACTGCAGAGGGAAGAAGGAAGATCATTAGAGAAGTGACATGATGAAATCTGTTTTTTAGGAAGATTATGGAAGATAAAAAGAAAGGAAAGCTACTAGTGGTAGGGACATAAAAACATCATAGCCAGGAGATATGCTGCTATAGAATTAACAATGATGAGGGGCGCCTGGGTGGCTCAGTCGGTTAAGCGGCCGACTTCGGCTCAGGTCACGATCTCCCGGTCGGTGAGTTTGAGCCCCGCGTCAGGCTCTGTGCTGACAGCTCAGAGCCTGGAGCCTGTTTCAGATTCTGTGTCTCCCTCTCTCTGACCCTCCCCCGTTCATGCTCTGTCTCTGTCTCAAAAATAAATAAACATTAAAAAAAATTAAAAAAAAAAAACGATAATGTGGACGTAAGGAAGAAATCAAGAGTAATTTAAATTTCAACCTTAAAAAACTTAGAAAATAAAAAGCAATGGAGTTTGGAAGTTTTAAATATGTGTAAAGCCAGTTAACAAAAACAGAGAATGAGATGGGGCTAAAAATCCAGGTCATCAGCACTAGGGAGCCACAGAAGTGTGCAATATCACTCAGAAAGCACATGTAGTGCAGCATTTGTAAGCACGACCCTCCCAAGATTCGTTATCTAAAGTGCCTGTTAACAATGCAGGTTCCTGGGTCCTAATCCAGACATAGACAATAAGTCATTTAAAGTCTCTGAAAATTGGTGAGAACCACTGAAGAGAAAGAGGCAGAAAGGACTAGAGGTTTAGTGAGATCAAACATCATGTGCTCTATCTGGTAGGCACTGAGTCAGAATTTTATGAATAACTGAAGTTGAAGTTTTGAGTACTTCCATTAACACAATCCACGGAGATCTCCAAAACTGGCTGTTTCGGCTATACTTACGCAGTGAAATCCGCAGCTGCTGTAGCTGCTTTGGTGGCATCCTTATTCAATGTTGCACCCCAAACAGCACCCTTATGACCCAAAAATGTTCCAATCCAGTCTCCTGTATCTCCCTGACGTAGCATAGGCTTCCCATCTAAAACACATTTAAAAAAGCATGTTATTTCGAAGTTCAGATTACTTAAAATCTAAGACTCGAACATAAAGTGATTGTGTTAAATCACAAAGTGGAACACTGCTTTTATTGTTTAACTATTCTCATTCACTGAGGTCACTATGAAACGTCCAGAACTAAATTAACTGAAGAGCTGAGCCAGACATGCTCACTGAAGCGTCTGTAATTCGGTAGGAAGAATACTGATCTATGTCAAAATAATGTAGATTTCAGTCTTATTTTGGACAAACGTCTTAACCTAAATCTCAGTTTCCAATTGAAGAACGGGACTACTACCACAAAGGAATGTCCAATGAAATAATAACAGGAATGACAAGTCTCTGTAAAATAACGAAAGGTATTACTTAGCCTGGCCTAGTTTCTTCATGCCCCAAATCCTTGAAAGATTATTTACAGTATTTGATGGCCGGGGCGCCTACGCAAGCGTACAGTCCGGATGCTCCAGAAATAGCAATAAAAGTAAAATGAGAGGCCTAGACGGGGGGAGGGCAATACTTGGCCTCACCAGAGGATCAGAAAAGCCTCTCTTGGCTCCAACTACGAATCCCTATTTTCCCCATCAGACCATGTTGGCCTCAATCTCAAAGGCTGAGATCTCCCTTCGGCACTGGGGAATACCTTTGGAGCCAGTCCTACCCGTCAGGGATCTGGATCCAGGGGCCCTGCTCACCTTTGCAAGCGCTGATTAAGAAATAGCCATAGGGCGTGATGCCACTGAAGGCCAAATCAACCACAGGCCGCGTGTGGCCCGAGCAGGTGAGCGGAGTCTGCCTCATTGCCATGGCGGCGGCGAACCGAGCGATCCGGCTGCGGAGCCGAGGGTCGTCTGCTCTTTTCTTTCCTCTGCCGCAGAGCCTCTGGCTCAAGGCCCCCGCCCTGACACTGGGGACTGGGGATGGGCCGAGAAACAGGAAAAAGAGGCCAATCGGGCAGCAGCGAGGTCAGGAAAGGGTTTGGGGATGGGCCAGGGTGTCTGCGACGGGCGACCGACAGCGGCCAGGGAGGGAAAGGGAGGGAGGGAGGAAAGTAGGGGAGGGGGAAAACCGGAGAACCCGCGGCCAAGACCCGCACGGTCCACACCGGTACCGGCAGGAAGTGACGATACCAATGACGTCAAGCGTCCGTCGGAAGTGACGATCTAGCAAGAAGGCAAGTTTGCCCGGTGGAAGAGCTAATAGGACAGCAGTGCGCAGGCGCTAGATCAGCACACGTTGGGCACATGACCCTGGTCCCGCACCGGCCACGTACGGCTCCTAGAGAAGCTCTAGACTTTGTCTTGGAGTCTCCAGTTCCCAGCTTTGACCAGCCGAAACCGGTCTCGTCCCTGGGCGGAGTTTGCTGAGTGCGAAAGCTGTGACTGCCCTTCTCGGAGCCTGGACCTGGCGGCCCTTGTGGATTATGCGCCAAGCAATCCAACTGGCTGGACCGTGCTTGTTATCTGAACAGAAAAACAGAGTTGTTCCCAGCAGCGCCCCAAACCAGCAAACTTCGTCTAGGAACTTTTTTTTTTTTTTTTTTTTTTTTTTTTTTTTCAGTTCTTACTAAACAACTACATAGGCAGCTCCTCTGGGATTGTCTACAAGTAAGGCCCTTAAGAAACGTGGTTTCTCCAGGCACTCATAAAAATTCCAGTAGTGTTAGCGATTTAGATATGAGTGTTAGGTGGTTTTAAATACAAATAAATTTATATTACTTTCTCTTTTGAGGACGTTGAGGGACACTAGTGCAATGGTCCCCAAACTTTGATGAAATACTCACCTCAGTAAAATTTGAATCTGCACTCCCATTATGGAGATGATGTGCGTATTACATACATGTACGTTACAATTAGGCAAAAACGTAAATACCAGAAGAATCTAAAAACTATAAATAGAACCTCGGGTATTATTTTCCTACAGGCAGCCCACTTCGGGCAGGGGTATTGCTGCTCTGTAAAACAATCAGAACTGTTGATACAAAACTTTTGTAAGCAGGAAACGTCCTTCCTGGAGCAAGTTTCTTTCCTTTTAATATAGACTGTAAAGGGAAGACAGATTTTTGTGGCTCTTTCAGTACTTTATCCCCAAGACCATAATATTTTAGCACATACCAATAAATCAGCACAAATGACTGAATGTTTCCTTCTCCCCCCTTTTTTTTTTTTTTTTTTGGTAATAAGCGTGTATCGCTTATTCAAGATTCAACTCTTGAATGGAGACTTGAAGTACTTTCCCGTTCTATTTTCTTAGCATTTTGTTCACTCATTTACAGTACAGACTTACTCTATATGTTTTCCATTATCTTTGGTCTTACTCCCTCTGTGGTCCAACACACACAGACTCCACACACTTAAATTATGAGCTTCTTTTAATGGCAATGGTTATGGCTTTGTCATCTTTGTACTCTAGTACTGGAAGAGTGAATGGCATTTAGTGGATGCTCAACAAATGATTGTTTACTGATTAAATAACTATTACTGATGGCGGTAAATGAAAGACACAACTCAAAGCAACTAGTCAGTAAAATATTAGTATATATCCACTAGTTGCTCATCGGGTGTAGATAAGTATATAACTGATAACTACCTGTCTCTAAAGAATGTATACAACTTTATATAATGACAGATGGTACTACCCTTATGGTGGTGAGCATTGCGTAATGTATAGAATTGTCGTATCACTATGTTGTACACCTGAAGCTAATATAACATTGTATGTCAACCATACTTCAATTTTAAGAAAAGGGAACAGGGAAAAATGTGTTTTTAAAAAGTGTACTTCCTGCTCATTTGGATTCTAATTTTTGAAAGTAATATGTATCTGGATCAATGGTGTAGACTTCAAAAGCAGTTTAATATTAGAAGACAGATTAATGCAATTAATATAATGTCACTCCAACACAGCATTCTATTAGATGTTTAGATAACCCAAATAGGCATGTGTTGCAAACCAAGTTACAAATCTGCGATTATTTAAAGATTATTCATGGAGATTAATATATAAAGAAATATGTTTTAAAGATCTAACAAATTATTGGAAGTAATGAATGTTTAGCAAGGTTGCTAGATTAAAAAAAAAGTATCAGAAAACTAATTGCATTTCTATAACTAGCAACAAACAGAAAATGTAATTTTTAAATGTGCCATATAAAATAGCTTCGAGACATAAAAAGTACTTGGGAATAAATATGACCAAGTATGTTTCCCAGCAGGAAATTCCTGGCACACTGAAATGTAGAAATGGAGAAGAAGCTGGCACACTGACATATAGAAAATGTAGAGTTTAATGAATGGAGCATTTACTAAGATGTAGTCAGGATCAAAAGTAACCGATAAGGAATGCTGAAGAGACTCAGGGGAAAGATGGGGTACTAACCATAGATGTGAATGGGTGACTGAAAAGGAGCAGTTATCTTAACCTGAATTCCCAGAGCTATGTCGATAGGAGAAGGCTACTGGGAGAGAGCTGCAAAACTCAGGAGAGGAACACAGCTGTAGCCACCCATCACGAGCCCCAGTAGTGGAAAAGAAGTAAGGGAATGAATACTCAGATCTCCTGCCCATGCTTCCCACTGGCTAAACCTATCCAGAGGTCAGGAGGCAAGGAGTGCCTAAATGTCACTTGATAGAAGCCATAAATGTCATCCCTCTGAAGACATGAACCATAGTGCAGAAGGAAGGAGTAAGGATCTGATTAAGTAAATTGAGAATATTCAACATAATTTTTTTCAAATGTTTATTTATTGTTGAGAGAAGGGGGTAGAGAGCAAGCAGGGGAGGAGCAGAGAGGCAGAGAAAGACAGAATCCCAAGCAGGCTCCATGCCATCAGCACCCCTCAATTTAATATTTAAGACCTCTATGGAGAATGATAAATTTCATTGAAAGGCATTAAAGAATATAAAAATAAATTGATGGATATATTGTGTTTATAGATTGGAAGATTCAGTATTGGAAAAATGTCAGTGGTCCCCTGTTACAAGCTCAATTGTGCTCCCCCTCCCCCCCACCAATTCATACATTCAAGGCTAACCACCAGAATGTGACTATATTTGGAGAATTGGAGAAAGAGCC
Organism: Panthera pardus; assembly: GCF_024362965.1. Classification (NCBI taxonomy): domain Eukaryota; kingdom Metazoa; phylum Chordata; class Mammalia; order Carnivora; family Felidae; genus Panthera; species Panthera pardus. Next base: position 92,079,141 of record NW_026526991.1, read on the forward strand.
TTTGAAGGGGTAATGAAGGTAAAATGAGATCATATGGGTGAACTCTAGTCCAACATAACTGGTGACTTTAACAGAAGAGAAGATAAACAAACGGATGACCACATGACAGAGTGAGCAGGCAGCCACCTGCAAGCCAAGGAAAGAGGCCCAGAAGAAACCAAACCTGTACCACCTTGATCTTAGACTTCTAGCCTCCAGAACTGTGGAAAAAAAATAAATTTCTGTTGTTAAAGCCACCCAATCTGTGATCTTTTGTCATGGCAACCCTAGCAAACTAATACATTTCCAAATTGATCTACAGATTCAATACTATTCCAAGTTAAAGCCCCAATTGTTTAAAATGAAACTTCAGGGGCACCTGGGTGGCTCAGTCTGTCAAACATCGGACTTTTGATTTCAGATCAGGATCTCACTGTTCACGAGATCAAGCCCCACATTGGGGTCTACACTGATAGTGCAGAGCCTGCTTGGGATTCTCTCTCTGCCTCTCTCTCTGCTCCTCCCCCTGTCGTGCTTTCTCTTTCATTCTCTCAAAATAAACATTTAAAAAATAAAATGGAGCTTTGCATACTAATGTTAAATATAGAACAGCAAAAGACCATGACTAGCCATCATACTTTAAAAGAAAAAAAACAAGGGAGAAGACTTCTCTAACTGGGTACCATGAATATCATTTTCAAGTGTAATAAACACTGTGGCAATGGCATGGTATAAAAATAGCAAAAAGGAACAAAATAATAGTCCTCATAGAGAAAAATCCAATGACAGAGCTACACTATGGATTAGGGGGGGAAAGAATAATTTCGATAAAGTTCCTGAAGGAGATTGGAGGCAGATTAGTTCCCTAGTTCAGCTTCCAGATGAGGATACAGCTGGCCCACATCTTGATTTCGGCCTTAAAAATAGTGAGAAGTCCCAGTTAAAATATGCTGGACTCCTAAATAGAGAAACTGAGGTAACAAATTTGTGATATTCCAAGCTGCTGATTTTTAAAAAATTTCTTTTTAAGTTTATTTATTTATTTTGAGAGAGAGAGAACGTATGAGCAGGGGAGAAGTGGAGAGAGAGAAGAAGAGAATCCCAAGCAGGCTTTGCACTGCCAGCATGGAGCCCAGGGCAGGGCTCAAACTCACCAACCATGAGACTGTCAGACCATGATCTGAGCTGAAGTCGGACACTTAACCAACTGAGCTACCCAGACGCTCCTTAAGCTGTTAATTTTTTTAAATTGAGGTATAAGTGACATATAACAGTTTCAGGTGTTGAAATCACCTGATTTCAGGTGTTGAATCAGATAATGATTCAATATTTGTGTATATTGTGAAATGATCACTACAATAAGTGTGGTTAACATTCATCACCATACATTGTTACAGTTTTTTTCTTATGATGAGATCTCTTAAGATTTGCTCTCTTAGCAACTTTCAAATATGCGATACAGTACTATTAACTTTATAGTTGCTATGCTATACATCACACCCCCATGACTTGTTTATTTTATAACTGGAATTTTGTACCATTTTACTCCCTCCCCCTTTTCACACTCCCCCCTCCCATCTCTGGACACCACTAATCTGTTCTCAGTATCTCTCACCTTGTTTGGTTTTTCCAAAATTTAGATTCCACGTATAAGTGAGAGCATTTAGTATTTATCGCTCTCTGCCTGACTGATTTACTTAGCATAATGCCCTCAAGCTCCAACGTTGTTGCAAATTGCAAGATTTCACTTTTCTATGGCTGAGCAGTATTCCATTATACATATATGTATACCACATTACATATGTATATCACATTTTGTTTATCCATTGATCCATGGATGGACACTTCGATTGTTTCCATATTTTGGCCATTGTAAATAATGCTGCAAAGAATATGAGAGTACACATATCTCTTTAAAATACTGATTTCCTTTTCCTTGGATGTATACTCAGAAGTAGGCTTGCTGGATCAGACAGTAGCTCTATTTTGTTTCTGGTTTTGTTTTTTTGAGAAAACTCCATATCGTTTTCCATAGTCGTTACACCAATTTACATTTCCACCAAGATACAAATGTTCCATTTTCTCCACAGCTGCTCCAGCACTTGATAGCTCTTCTCTTTCTGATGATACCCAGTCTAACAGATTTGAAATGATACCTCATTGTGGTTTTGATTTGCATTTTCTTGATGATTAGTGATGTTGTGCACCTTTCCGTGGCCATTGTATGCCTTCTTTGGAAAAATGTTTATTCAGTCCCTCTGCCCATTTTTAAATTGGATTGATTTTTTGCTATTGAATTGTATGAGTTTTTTATATATTTGGAGTATTTACTCCTTATCTGATATGTGGTTTGCAAATGTTTTCTCCCATTCCATAGGATGCTTTTTCATTTGTTGTTTTGCTGTGCAGAAGCTTTTTATTTTGGTGTAGTGTCACATATTAATTTTTGCTCTTGTTTCTTATGCTTTAGGTGTCATATCCAAAAAATCATTGCCAAGACCAAAGTCAAGGAGGTTTGTCCTGTTTTTTTTTTTCTAGATGTTTTACCAATTTAGTTCTTATGTTTAAGTCTTTAAACCATCTTCAGTTAATTTCATTATTCTGCATGTGATTATTTTGTTTTCCTAACATCATTTATTGAATAGGCTGTCCTTTCCCCATTGTCTATTCTCAGCTCCCGTGTCAAATATTAATTGACTGTATATACAAAGGTTTACTTCTGGGCTCTTGATTTTGTTCCATTGGTCTGTATGCTTGTCTTTATGCTAGTGCCACACTGTTTTGATATCTATACCTTTGTAGTATAGTTTGAAATCAGGAAGTACAATGCCTCCAGCTTTATTCTTATTTCTCAGGATTGTTACCTCTATTTGGGGTCTTTTGTGAATACATACAAATTATAGGATTTTTTTTTTTCTATTTCTGTAAAAAATGCCATTGGAACTTTGACAGAGATTGCATTGAATCTATAGATAGCTTTGGGTAGTATGGACATTTTAACAATATTAATCTTTCCAATCTGTGATGAAATATCTTTTCACTGGTTTGTGTCTTCTCTAACTTCTTTAATCTTTAATCTTTAGTATGGGGGCACCTAGGTGACTCAGTCGGTTGAGCATCTGACTCTTGAGCATCAGGCTCAGATCATGATCCTGGGGTTGTGGGATCAACACCTGCATCAGGCTCTGCTGTGCTGAGTATGGAGCCTGTTTAAGATTCTCTCTCTCTCACCCTCTGCCCCTCTCCCCTGCTTGCACTCATTCTCTCTCTCTCTCTCTAAAATTAAAAAAAAATGTTTAATTTTTTAAAAAAGTCTTTAGTATATAGGTCTTTTACCTTCTTGGTTAAATAAATACTTAATTCCTAAGTATTTTATTGTTTTTGATATAATTGTAAATGGGATTATTTTCTTTATTTCTTTTTCAGATATTTCATTGTTAATGTATAGAAATGTAACTGATTTCTGTATATTGTTTTTGTATCTTACAACTTTACTGACTTTATTGATTAATCTTATCAGTATTTTGGCAGAGCCTTTGAGATTTTCTATGTATGAAATCATATCATCCCCAACAAAGACAATTTTATTCCTTCCCTTTTGTTTTGAATGCCTTTTATTTCTTCTTGTCTGATTGCTCTGGCTAGGATTATTAGTACTCTGTTGAATAGGAGTGGTAAGAGTGCACTCTTGTTTTATTCCTGATCTTAGAGGAAAAGCTTTCAACCTTCCATCATTGGGTATGATGTTAGCTGTGGGCTTATATAAGGCCTTTATTATGCTGAAGTACATTCCTTTTATGCCCAAGTTGAGCATTTTTATCATGAAAGGATGTTGTGTTTTGTTAAATGCTTTTCCTGCTTTTATTGAGATGATCATATGGTTTTATCCTTATTCTATTAATGTGCTGTATCACAGTTACTGATTTGCCTATGTTGAAATACCCTTGCATCCCAGGGATAAATCCCACTTGATCATGATGCATGATGCTTTTAATGTGAACTTGATTTGCAAATATTTTGTTAAGAATTTTTGCGTGTGTATTCATTAAGGATATTTGTCTGTAGTTTTCTTTTCTTTAAATATAGTTTATTCACAAATTGGTTTCCATACAACATCCAGTGCTCATTCCAACAAGTGCCCTCCTCAATGCCCATGACTCTTTCCCCTCTCCCCCACCCCCCATCAGTCCTCAGTTTGTTCTCAGTATCCAAGTGTCTCTTATGGCTTGCCTCCCTCCTTCTCTGTAACTTTTTTTCCCCCTTCTCTTCCCCCATGGTCTTCTGTTAAGTTTCTCAAGATCCACCTACGAGTGAAAACATATGGTATCTTTCTCTGACTGACTTATTTCACTTAGCATAATACCTTCCAGTGCCATCCATGTTGCTGCAAAAGGCCAGATTTCATTCTTTCTCATTGCCAACTAGTATTCCATTGTTTATATAAACCATATCTTCTTTATTCACTTGTCAGTTGATGGACATTTAGGCTCTTTCCATAACTTGGCTATTATTGAAAGTGCTGCTATAAACATTGGGGTACAAGTGCCCCTATGCATCAGCACTCCTGTATCCCTTGGGTAAATTCCTAGCAGTGCTATTGCTGGGTCATAGGGTAGACCTATTCTTAATTTTTTGAGGAACCTCCGCACTGTTTTCCAGAGTGGCTGCACCAGTTTGCATTCCCACCAACACTGCAAGGGGGTTCCCGTTTCTCCACATCCTCACCAGCATCTATAGTCCTGATTTGCTCGTTTTAGCCACTCTGACTGGTGTGAGGTTATCTCAGTGTGGTTTTGATTTGTTGTAGTTTTCTTTTCTTGTAGTGTCCTTATCTGGCTTTCATATCAAGGTAATAGTGGCCTCATAAACCACCTTTGGGAGTTTTTTTTCCTCTTCAATTTTTGGATGACTTTTGGCGGGATTAGTGTTCATTCTTACTTAAATATTTGTTATAACTCACCAGTAAAGCCATCTGATACTAGGCTTTTTCTTGGGAGGATTTTGATTACAGATGCAATCTCCTTATTCATAAGTGGTTTGTTGAAATTTTCTATTTCTTCATGATTTGGTCTTGGTAGGTATGTTTTAAGAATTTATCTATTTCTTCTGGGTTATCCAGTTTGTTGGCATATAAACATTTATAGTCTCTTATGATCCTTTTTATTTGTGTGGTATGTTACAATGTCTCCTCGTTTATTTCTGATTTTATTTATTATGAGTCTTCTCTCTTTTTTTTTAGTCTACTTAAGGTTTGTTAATTTTGTTTGTCTTTAAAAAAACAAAACAAAACAGTTCTTAGTTTCATTGGTCTTTTCAGTTCTATTTTTGGTGTTTATTTCATTTACTTTTGCTGTGATCTTTGTTATTTCCTTTCTTCTGCTAACTTTGTACTTAATTTGTCTTTTTGTTTTGTAGTTCCTTGAGGTACAAAGTTAGGTTTTTTTATTTGATCTCTTTCTTTTTTCTTAATGCCACGGTAAACTTCCCTCTTAGAACTGCTTTTGCTGCATCCCATAAAGTTTGGTGTGTTTTGTTTCCATTTTCATTTTTTTCAAGACTTTTTCAAATTTCCCTTTTGATTTCTTCTTTGAACTATTGGTTACTCAAGAGTATATGTTGTTTAATTTCCATTAATTTGTGAATTTTCCAGCTTTTCTTCTATTATTTATTTCCAGTTTCATACAATTGTGGTTGGAAAAGATACTTGGTATGATTTTAATCTTCTTAAATTTTCTATGTCTTGTTTTGTGACTTATCGTATGATCTTTACTGGGGAATGTTCCATGTGCACATTGAGAAGACTTTCTTGTTGCTGTTGGATGGAATGTTCTGTATATGTCTGTTAGGTCCGTTTGGCTTAAAATATGTTTCAAGTCCAATGATGCCTTGTTGATTTTCTGTCTTGATGACCTATCATTTGTTGAAAGTGGAGTATTGAAGTCCTCTACTATTATTGCATTGTTTTCCATTTATATCCACAGATTTGTGGTATTTAGATGCTCTGATTTGAGTGCGTAGATATTTATAATTTTATATCCTCTTGATGAATTTATCCCTTTATCATTATATAATGACTTTCCTCGTCTTTCATTGTTGTCTTTGGCTTAAAGTCTATTTTGTGTGATGTAAGTTTATCTACCCCTCCCTCTTTTGGTTTTCCCTTGAATGGAATGTATCTTTTATCCCTTCACTTTGAGTCTTTGTGCAGGCTTACCAATACCATCTTATTAGTTTTGGACCTGTTTCATAAGTCCTTTGTTCTTTTCTTCTTTTCTTGCTGCCGTCTTTTGTAAACTGATGATTTTTCATGTGATATTGTTTGATTCTTTCCCCTTTATATTTGGTGAATCTACTATAGCTTTTTCCTTGGTCATTACCATGAGGTTTACATAAAACAACAATTTACTTTGATTGCATACAAAAACTCTTCCATTTTACTACCCCCCTACATTTTATTTTTTTAATGTACAACTTACCTCTTCTTTATAATATGTATCCATCAACAAAGTATTGCAGCTATAGTTATTTTTTAATATTCTGATACTTTAACCTTTATTCTAGAGTTAAGTGGGAAACATTCCATCATATTACTAAGATACTAACACCTCTACCAGTGTGTTGTCTATTTTTATGTTACTAATTAGCATCTTTTCATTTCAACTTGAAGAACTCTTTTAAGCCTCTTCTGTAAGGCCAGTCTAGTAGAAGCAGGTTTAGGCCCGAAGGAACAAGGAGAAAAACCTAGAAACTTAGAGAAGGGGCCTTGGGGTGTTGAAACCTAGACCCCTGAGGAGCTGACACCAGCTAGTTGGTGCTAGTGTCTTTGGGGGATGGTGATGAGGCTGGTTTTGCAAGTGTTGAAAAAATTGCGAACCGGATTCAGCGGCTGCTACAGAAAAGCGTGACTGTAGGGGCAATCACGTGTGGCCAGAGTGATTTTTAGTAGAACCACTGGCAGATGGGAAGCCACCAAGAATCAGACAGTAAAGAGCAAATCTCTTCTTCCTCTTGTGTTGCACTTGCTAAAAGAGCCTAACGTGTGATCTGCAGAGTCTAGGTCCTCCATCCCGCCCCCACTACAAAGCAGATAGTTAAAGGGTGGGTGGAGATAAGAGAAATTATCTGGCCGAAGGATTTATAAAAGGGCAAACAGAAAATATATCTAAGTGTGTTTGTGTCATTGGTGATGAATCTAAAGGAAAATGCTAGCTTCTTAACATGCTCCCCACTTCCCACATACATGCCCAAGTGGCTGTATTTCCTTTTGACACCACATTTATCAAGACACCATGAGACAATAATCTTTGATTCCTTGTGTGCAGTTATCAACTTGTGTCAATTAAATAACTTCGTCACATACACTATCACTCACCTAGTTTAGGCGCACATCATTTTTCGCACGATCTAATGCAACACCCTTCGAAGTGGTACTTCTATATCTAGTTTCATCTCTCCTCATTCCATGCTATGTAATGATACCATCTGGGAAACTTTATAAAAAATCTCATTCCCAAGGATCCTGATTTAATTGGTTTGGATTGGAGTCTGGGGATCGGCATTTTTTAAAGCTTCCCAGGTAGTTCTAAAGTGCAGCCAACTTCGAGAAACATTATTTCAGTCTGTCCTCCATATTAGTATCAAATTATTTTATTATTGTGTGGCATGCAAGTCCAATAAAGTCAGTCCATGACTCAAAGTTCCTCAGTGGTTATTCATACCAACCGACAATGTATCCAACTGGCATGCCCATGGTGCTTGGTCTGGTTTCTACATACCTCTCCAACCCCTATTAATTCTTCTCCCTAACATTCTCACTGAGCTGTAAACTTCTCACTTTATTTTCCAACAGTACTGAGCCACTTGCAATTTTGAACATAAGATATTCTGTCACTTATCTATATATGTGCATGTGCATGTTTTATTCCCTCCGGAAGAGGAACCTCACTCAAACCACAGCAAGTTTTAATAACATGGTTAAAAACACATAATGAAAAGTATCCCTCAAAATGGATTACTTTCTGTGATGTCAGTTATATGAAAAATTGTGAATGCATAGAAAAAAAGTTGAACAAAATTAGTTAAAATATTAACTATGGTTGTCTTTAGGTTGTGGGGTTACAGAGTTTGCTTTCTTCTCTATAATTTTCTGTGGCTTAGAAATTTTCTACAATGGCATATACTATACTGTTAAAAAAAATAATAACATTTATCAGCAAAGAAATTTATGTATTTTAAAGCACAAGATATATATATTTATCTGAACCTCTTTAATTCCTTAATAAAAGTAGAAGTATTTGATTAATAAAACAGGATAATGGGGAATACAAACATTTGCTTTAAGTTTTTAGCCCTATCCTACACAAAAATATATTTTTTCTTTAGCCACTAGAGGGCACTCCCTCCACATGTGTTGCTCCATTTATAACCTTGAAGCAGCTTTGTAAAGGGACTGCTCATGGTTTACCTAAAGATTTTTATTTTTAAACTAACAAATTAAAATGTATTTAGACGATATTTCAACACATGCTAAGAAAATCATGGTTTTTAATTATCTAAAATTTAAGTCCATTTCCTTATAAAAATTTCACATTTATTGGTTTTATCCCAATCAGTTCTATTCTAATAACCCCATGTCGCTTCTTTTTTTTTTTAAATATAATTTATTGTCAGATTAGCTTACATACAACACCCAGTGCTCATCCTAACAAGAGGCCTCTTCAGTGCCCATCATCCACTTTCCCCTCTTCCCCACTCCCCATCAACCCTCAGTTTGTTCTCTGTATTTAAGAGTCTCTTATGGTTTGCCTCCCAGCAATAGCACTGCTAGGAATTTACCCAAGGGATACAGGAGTGCTGATGCATAGGGGCACATGTACCCCAATGCTTATAGCAGGATTTTCAACAATAGCCCCATCCCACTTCTTAAAAGATGGCAGAAATTCCTTTCACTCTTGAATTTCCTTTTGCTTTTATTCTTGATTTAGACCTTTAGACTTGAAGATGATACCCACAGGAATTACTTAGTCTAACTAATGTTATTGAAGGCTAGGAGACAACCACTTTCTTCTCTGTATACCAACTCCATGTTGGCAGAGACCTAAAAATTGGATCAAACTTCTCAAAATCGGAGAGTAGTAGGAGAAAGGGTATATCTGTGAAGAATGTCCTAATGACACATATCTATTTCAGAATGATTTAAAGTCTTTCCTTTTCTGAGTCCTCTATTCTGTTCCATTGATCTATGTGTCTGTTTTTGTGCCAATACCATACTGTCTTGATAATTACAACTTTGTAGTACAGCTTGAAATCTGGAATTGTGATGCCTCCAGCTTTGGTTTTCTTTTTCAACATTACTTTGGCTATTCAGGGTCTTTTGTTGTTCCATAAAAATTTTAGAATTGTTTGTTCCAGCTCTGTGAAAAATGCTGGTGTTATTTTGATAGGGATTGCACTGAATATTTAGATTGCTTTGGATAGTATCGGCATTTTAACAATATTTGTTCTTCCAATTCATGAGCATGGAATGTTTTTCCATTTTTAAATTTCTTCTTCAATTTCTTTCATAAGCTTTCTATAGTTTTCAGTGTATAGATTTTTCACCTCTTTGGTTAGGTTTACTCCTAGGTATTTTATGGGTTTTGGTGCAATTGTAAATAGGATCGATTCCTTAGTTTCTCTTTCCGCTCCTTCATTATTGGTGTATAGAAATGCAACTGATTTCTGTACATTGATTTTATATCCTGCGACCTTGCTGAATTCATGACCAACTAATATTTAACAAAGCAGGAAAGAATCTCCAGTGGAAAAAAGACAGTCTCCTCAGCAAATGGTGTTGGGTAAACTGGACAGCAACATGCAGACGAATGAACCTGGACCACTTTCTTAACACTATACACAAAAATAAACTCAAAATGGATGAAAGACTTAAACATAAGACAGGAAGTCATCAAAATCCTAGAGGAGAAAACAGTCAGCAACCTCTTTGACCTCGGCTGCAGCAGCTTCTTACTTAACATGTCTCAGAAGCAAGGGAAACAAAAGCAAAAATGAACTATTGGAACCTCATCAAGATGAAACGCTTCTGCACAGTGAAGGAAACAATCAGCAAAACTTAAAGGCAGCTGATAGAATAGGAGAAAATATTTGCAAATGACATATTAGATAAAGGATTAGTACCCAAAATCTATAAAGAACTTATGAAATTCAATACCCCAAAATCAAATATAATCCAGTGAAGAAATGGGCAAAAGACATAGACACTTTTCCAAAGAAGACATCCAGATGGCTAACAGATACATGAAAAGATGCTCAACATCACTTATCATCAGGGAAATACAAACCAAAACCACAATGAGATACCACTTCATACCTGTCAGAATGACTAAAATTAACATTTCAGGTAACAGCAGATGTTGGTGAGGATGCAGAGAAAGGGGAACCCTTTGGCACTGCTGGTGGGAATGCAAACTGGTGCAGCCCCTCTGGAAAATAGTGTGGAGGTTCCTCGGAAAATTAAAAATAGAACTACCATAGAACCCAGCAATTGTACTACTAGGTATTTATCCAAAGGCCACAAAAATGCTGATTCGAAGGGGCACATGAACCCCAAAGTTTATAGCAACATATGGACAATAGCCAAAGTATGGAAAGAGCCCAAATGTCCATCGACTGATGAATGGATAAAGAAGATGTGGTGTGTGTATACATATACATATACATATAATGGAATATTACCGGGCCATCAAAAAGAATGAAATCTTGCCATTTGCAGCAATGTGAATGGAACTAGAGTGTATTATGCTAAGAGAAATAAGCCAGTCAGAGAAAGACAAATATGATTTCACTCATATGTGGAATTTCAGATACAAAACAGATGAACATAAGGGAAGGGAGGCCAAAATAATATAAAAACAGAGCGAGACAAACCGTAAGAGACTCTTAAATACAGAGAACAAACTGAGGGTTGCTGGAGGGGTGTTGCATAGGGGGATGGGCTAAATGGGTGATGGGTATTTAGGAGGGCACTTGTTGGGATGGGCACTGCATGTTACATGTAAGTGATGAATCATTAAATTCTATTCCTGAAATCATTATTACACTATATATTAACTAACTTGGATTTAAATTTTTTAAAAGGCCATGTACAATAATGAAATAAATAAATAAATAAATAACCAAAAAATAAAAATAAAAAAGTAAAGTCTTTCCTGAAATAATATACTCAGGGATATTGATAATATTTATTTCTAAGATTTTAGAGGATACTAGATCTTTAAGCATGATTTTTTAAATTAATTACTGCCCATTTCTCACTGCCGTTTGCATATAGGATATTACAGGCATCAAAGAAATCTCAAATCCTCCCCAATTGTTTTCTCTTACTCTATTCCTTTCTTTCCAAGTCCAATTACTTGTCAAAAATTATTCTCTATATTTCACTTTCATTAGGTGATGGCATATCCACTGGCATTACATTTTCAATTTATAATAAACACTACTCAGGGAATAAGTCAAATTTGGTAGTCTTGGAACTGTTTTTCAGATCAACTGGGACTTCTGCTTTCCAACACAAGAAGAGCATTTTTAATGTCTAAATTTGAAGCCTGAACATTATGTTCAAGGGGAATTACTATATATTACAGAAGAATATATAAACATGTTGTACTTTTCATATTTTTTATAAAAAATACATATTCTTTATAAAATTTTTGACTCTAAAAAAACTCAAAGAAGAAAAATTAAAATCGCTCCTAATTTCCCCACCCAGGGAAAGTATCCTATAATATATCCAATTTTAAGGTTTTGTATTTAGAGAAGTAAATCTATGTCTCTGCATTCTTATTTTCCCTAGTGAAATTTTCTTATTTGAGCTCTATTGCTGTTGTGAATGATTTTAAAGACAGTAGCAAGAAAAAAAGAATGGAATGTGTTTTGGTCTTAAGGTAGATATCAACCTATATTTAAGAACAAAACAGTTTTGTAAATTATTAAGAGTTTATTTTCTTTGCATGATGTATAAGGTTCAGTATTTTTTCTTAATTGTGTTAACACTTGGGGCTACCAGTGAACTATGTGACATGAACTGTAGCTATGTGACTGAATCTTTCTTAGGATAACAGAAACCCTGAATGCTGTTCTTGCTATTCCACGATTTTCTGTGGGGCCTCAGCAAGTTAATTATCTTCTTTGTGTGCTTAATCCTCTTAGAGTGCAGCCCTCATCACTCCCCTGTGTTATGCCACTCTGTGAGGATGAATGTTTCTCTTTATCCTCTGCATATAGAAATGGAAAAAAGGGAGAATTAAAATAAGAGAATGGGAAGCCTAAGTTTTACATCAACCTAGGAAATATGGGTTCAACGTCTAGAGAATTAAAAATATCTGCTTCAGTCCTTTAGTGCATTTCAGAGCATAATTTGAATTTTAAAATAAGAAGATTAGAAGTCAATATTCAAAATGAATATTGGTTGCTCTTCAATTATTTTTCTCATCTTTTCAAACAAACAAACTTAAAAATAACACCATCTGTGCCCATTAATTGCTATTTGGTGCGAATGTAAAGTGATTTTCGAAATAAGTGGAACTAAGCATTCTTTTAAAAACATTTCATATTAATTCATCCAAAGAACACTGGATCACTGAGATCAATGAATAAGACACATCCTTTACACAGAATCTAGAGAAGGAGTCAGAAAAATGTAGGATTACAATGTATGAAAAATATTTACATATAGTGGTACTATATTCCAGGTAGTGTCTTGAAGACTGGGTACAGAGCAGTGAACAAAACACACAAAGCATTTTCTCTATTTTATTTTATTTTATTTTATTTTATTTTATTTTATTTTATTTTATTTTAAAGTAATATCTATGCTGAGCCTGGGGCTTGAACTCATGACCCTGAGATCAAGAGTCATATACTTTACTGACTGAGCTAGCCAAGCACCCCCATTCCACTTTCATAAAGCTTACATTTTAGTGGGAACGGAGAATGTAGATAAATAATCAAATAATATACATGGTGTGGCACGTGGTGATGAGAGCTGTGGAGAAAAATAATGGGATATAGGGAGTGTCATTGATAAAGTCATATTTTATCAAAGTCCTGAAGGAAATAAAAGAGTAAGCCGTGTGGATACCTGCATGAAGAACATTTCAGGGGAAGAAGGGAGCAAGAGGGCCACCAAGATTTGAGTGTAGTTATCAAGATGGAGGTTGGTAGGAGATGAAGTGAGAGAGGTGGAGGCAGGTACAGGGGGAGATCACCTAGGTCTTTGGAGACATTGTAAAGACGTTGGCTATTACTCAGAGTGAGGTAGGAAGCCAACTGGTGAGTTTTGAGTGACAGAGCGAGATGACCTGAGGTTAACACAGGGACACAGATTAGGAGGATATTTCAATAATTCCTTAGAGAGATGATGGAAACTCGTACCACAGTGCTACAGTGGAGGTGATCCGAGGTGGTCAGGTTCTAGAATGTTTTGAAGGAAAAGCTGGCAAAATATGCTGACAGATTGGATGGAGAGTGTGAGAGAAAGAGTCAAAGGTTTTTTGTGGTTTTTTTTCAATGAAAACATTTGCATTTATTAAATACCTATATTATGTTGTATAAAATATAGCTTCTGTTCTGCTTTGAATACTGTTTATTCCAGCAACTTCCTGAGGTTGGTTTTTCTGAAACCTGCTTTCGGATAGTTTTATGTGTTTTGTCATCTGTTTTATCACTTATTTGTTCAGCTAGGTCTACACTAAACTTTGCAATTCCAATACAATACAACTGAGGGTATGGAGATGTAGCTTTTGTTAGAAAAGGCAATATAATTTAAAATCCTCACTCATCTTTACCTCTGGAAAGCAATTAAACCAATTATATTCTCATCTTCTATCCAAGTGTTACGTAATAAGCTTTGAAGGCTCTTCTTTTCATGCTTATTTCTATAATGTTTACAGAAAATAACAAGTCCCTGTGCACCTTTCTTTAATCTTATCAAATAAGCCGTCACAACCAAAAATGCGTTAAATCCGTCTCCAGTAAGCGACAACCTGGCCACTGTAATAAATTCGCCAGGGAACAAACCATTTTTGTTTTTGTTTTTGTTTTCTTTTCCGTATGAAGTGAATGCTGTGCTCAGAGGAAAATTTTGTTATGATGTGTTCGATTTAAAAAGGAACCAATATGAGTTTCTGCCATAACAAAGTACCACAAACGTGGTGGCTTAAAACAGCAGAAATTTATTCTCACACAATTCTGGATGCGAGAAGTCCAAAGTCAAGGTGTGGCCAGGCCAGTGCTCTCTCTGAAGTTTCTAGGGAAGAATCTGTTTCATACCTTTAAAAAAATTTTTTTAAGTTTATTTATTTATTTTGAGGGAGAGAACACAAGTGGGGAACAGAGGGAAGGAGAGAGAGAGAAAATCCCAAGCAGGCTCCACACAACACAGAGCCTATGCTGGGCTTGAACTCACGAACCTCGAGATCATGACCTGAGCCAAAGTCGGTTGCTTAACCAACTGAGCCACTCAGGTGCCCCTCATACCTGTATTTTTTAAGCTTCTGGTGTTGCCAGCAACCCTTGGTGTTCCTCGGCGGTAAATGCATCGCTCCAATCTCCGCCTCTGTCTCTATGTGGTATTCTCTCTGTGTGCCTTGTGCTGTGAGTGCTGGTTTGTTGCAAAAGCATATTGAATTCAGGAACAGCCAGATGGAAGAGATGCCTAGGGCGAGGCATGTGAGAAAGGATGTGGAGCTTTCACGTCTTCTCTGAGTGCGCGACTCTCCCAGCGCCTCCACGCATTCACCAACCTGGGAACTCCAGACTCAAGATTTGTGGTCCAAGTAATAATATTTTTAGTTAATGAGAAACTGAGTTGATGATTTTAAGCTATGACCTAACCCATATAATTTCTTTCACATGGAAGTCATCAATTTCTGCCAAAAAGGATTTATTTCTTTTCCAAACTCTAATATACACCATACTCCATATAACTGGTTAGGACTCCTATAATCTTTAAGCAGAATAAGAAACCCTTGTTCTGTAATGACTATCAAGCTTCAATACTATTTCTACAGAAGATCCTGCCAGATCTTTTGCATCAGGTTATTGACCAGACCCAGGGAATGAGCCAAGTGGAAGATCATCTCTATTCACCACATTTATTATTTTTTTAAATGTTTGTTTATTTTTGAAAGAGAGACAGAGCATGAGCAGGGGAGGGGCAGAGAGCAAGGGAGACACAGAGAGCAAGGGAGACACAGAACCCAAAGCAGGCTCCAGGCTTTGAGCTGTCATCACAGAACCCAACGCGGGGCTCGAACTCAAGAAACTGAGCTGAAGTCAGAGGCTTAATTGACTGACCCACCCAGGCGCCCCATCCCATTCACTACATTTAACAATAATAACTCAAAACTTTGGTTGAATCATTCAAATGGTGCGATGTCCTTGCTCTTTCCCCATGAACCAGAGTCTTTCATTATCTACAGTAAGAGGCAGTGCTTGCCTGGGGAGTATTATTTGGCAGACCCTACTATATAAGCAAACTTTTCAGGTATAACCAAGCCTTACTAATTCTCTTTCAGTCATGGCTCCAGCACCTGCTTAAGGCTTTCCTTCCTCATGCTAAGATTGGTTTGGGAATTCATTTGGGTTTAAGCTTGTAGGTGGGGCTCTCTGTGTGCAGAAGTAGCTGGGGATGGCAAAGGAAGTGAGGCAGGGACTGACATCTTATTCACAGCTGTTCCTGAGTATCACCTTCTTAATATTCAAAAGTCATCACCAACTTTACTAGTTATTTAAAGAAGGGTCACTGGGACACATCACCTCTGCTGCTGCTGTCATACCTGGGCCCTAGGAGGTATAATGGTTCATTTAAGAAATACTTCCTGAGTACTTAAATAGACACTTACTGTTCTGGTGCTAAGGATTCAAAGGCGAATAAAGGCTCCACTGTCATAGTGCTTACATTTTGCCAAGAGAGATAAGTAAGTACATACGTTAATGAAATAATTTCCCCAGATGATAAAGAAATAAACACGTGGTATAATAGACTTGCTTTAGTAGGGAGTGGGTGGATCATGAGGGTTCTTTAGAATGAGCCAACAGAGAGGTGACTTTTGACGTGAGACCTGAAGGATGAAAAGCAACCTGTCATCTTAACTTAATAAACATTCATTTAAAGTCTACAGTAGGGGTGCCTGGGTGGCTCGATTGGTTAAGCGTCCAACTTCAGCTCAGGTCATGATCTCACGGTTCGTGAGTTTGAGCCTTGCATCAGGCTCTGTGCTGACAGCTTGGAGCCTAGAGCCTGCTTCACATTCTGTGTCTCCCTGTCTCTCTCTGCCCCTCCCCCCCCCAAATAAATAAACATTAAGAAAATTAAAAAAAATAAAGTCTACTATATATAAGCCTGCTGTCAGGTTTTGGAAAAGGTGTGCTGAGAGAAAAATCTCTCTCTCTCTCTCTCTCTCAAAAATAAATAAACATTTAAAAAATTACAATATAAATAAAGTCTACAATATATAAGCCTGCTATTAGGCATTGGCAAAGATATACTGAGAGAAAAATATAAAGATGAAGACATGGTCCTTGCCCTTTGGAATCTAATATCTAATGAGGAAGACAAACATATATGTTAATAACCATAATTGGCAATAGGGAGAATTATAAGAGAGATGTTAAGCAAAATGCCAAAGGAGTGCAGAAGGAGAGGAATAGTTCTCATTAAAGTATTTGGGAAGATTTGAGAGATGAGCTTCACAGATGAGGTGACAGCTGAGCTTGGCAATAATAATAACGGCTCAGAGTCACCAAGTCCTGTCTATGTGTCAGCCAATATGCTAATGGGATTTACAGGAAATTTCTCATTTAATCCTGCTAACCGTAAAAGGCAGATACTATTAATCATTCTCATTTCACAATAAATATATGAACCAGGCTTTCAACCCAGTTAATCTAAGCATAGAACTCATTCTTTTACAGATACCATGCAACTAAATAAGAATCAGTTGGCTAGCTATGTTTTTCTCTTTTCAGCTTATTCATTTGGTGTTGTGTATTATCTAAACACTATGACCATATCACTCTGATTCATAGTATCATTCTGAAAATCTATGTACATAATAAAAACATCTAAAACTCTGAGGAAGATGTTATAGCTCCCATACTTAAGAATGAATAAGTTATTAAGATAAAGTGCATCCCATGTATCTTGGTTTACTGTTTCTAAACAGAATTTTATTTATTTCCCATGAAATTGACATCATAAAGTAAATGCATATGTATAGACAAAAAGGGAAAGCAAATCACATTTCTAATTATTTCCCCAGATTATCAAGCCAAGAACAGCAAGTCTGTAAACCCATAAAGCCGACAAAAGATCCATAATCTGGATAGGGTGCCAACAAACAGAATCAAGACTTTTACTGGAGACCTAATATGTGAGCTTTAGGCTCACGTAAATTTTTCTTTGAAAACAAGATAATAGCTTATATAATTTGTATTTGGAAGGAAATAACAGAATAAAACCAGCACATATTGTCTTTTTTGTGTGTGAGTGACTTTTATGAAACAGTAATATTTTTGTGACCTTGGAGATAGAAGAATGTCACATGTTGATTTGTTATTTTATGCTTGTGATATATGATAGATGATCCTAAAAGTTTTAGGTGGTAAAGCTGTGTTAAATATAAGACTATATCAAATTTTAAAAATGAGACATTTAGTATTAATTTTGAAGGCCTCTGATTTAAGTTTATGTAGGTGCTGACTATAATTTTTTTCAGTCTTTCAAAAATGATGTTTCAGGAGAAACAAATTGAGGAGCACAGTTAGTATTCTAGGAAATTGATGCTTCTTCTAAAAACTGGCCATCTCAGCAGAAGGGACAGAAATTGAATAAGATTGTGTATTTGACTCTCACTTTTGTGAGACTTATTCTTTGAAGACCTGTTCAAAGGGGGAGTTTTTGTTTGCTTGTTTTATTTTCTTGTCTCTTCAAAAGCTGTGGAAAAAAGAAATGACACATTGACAGGGGTATATATTTGATTATAATCAGCATTTAACCTAGATGTTACTGTGAGATGTCATTTGACATTGTAATGCATGAAATTATTTACATGACATGCATGATTACATTATGTACATAATCATTATGTAACCCATATATATTATATGTGATACACATATAATATGTAATACATATATGTACTATCTATTATGTATATATAGCATATTATATGCATAGAATATACTCATTATAATATATATTATAATGTATAGTGATTTGATTATGTAATGTATGAAAGCAATTTCTTACTATCTTTATTTTAAAAATTTTTTTTAATGTTTATTTATTTTTGAGAGAGAGATGGAACACAAGTGGGGGAGGAGCAGAGAGAGAGGGAGACACAGAATCTGAAGCAGGCTCCAGGCTCTGAGCTATCAGCACAGAGCCTGACGCGGGGCTCGAACTCATGAACTGTGAGATCATGACCTGAGCCGAAGTCAGACGCTTAACTGACTGAGCCACACAGGCGCCCCTCTTGCTATCTTTAAACCCTTGGAGAAAGATAGACAAAAAGTTGTACTGATTAGAATTGGAGAGGCATATGGGTTAGCATTTGAATTATGTGTATAATCCAGAAGTAACCTACAGGTGGTGACTTTGGTACTTTAGTCATGGTAGTGAAGGGTGGTTTTAAAAGACAATTGCCATAGTATCACCTATCCAAGTGTTCTTCAAGACCCTTGCCACTATCCAAAAGCAAAAGCTGGAGTCTAGGTCCCTTCCCTTTGTACCTCGGCAGGTCATTATGACTGCTTCAAGTAAAGGAATGTCATAAAAATGCCATCCATATCCACCTGTTTTCTTGGGACATTTATGTGGAACAATAACTATGCCATGAAGAAACCCAAGAAGGCCATGAAAGGACCTACATAAAGTGAAACGGAGGCCCCCTGGCCACAGCCACAGCTGAGCTCCTAGCTGACAGCCAGTACCAACTTGTTATGCATGTGAGTGTGCCATATTGAAATTGGACCCTCCTGCCCCCAGTCAAGCCATTCCAGCTGACAGATACCACACGAAGCAGAGATGAGCCACCCAGCTGAGCCTTATGGATTTGTAACCAAAATAATTGACTATTGTTTTAAGCCACCATGTTTTGGTGTGGCTTGCTATGAGGCAATAGATAACTGATGCAGTGACCTGAAAGTTGCATGAGAAGATGAGTTTGGAAAGGAAGGAGCTCTGCTTTTAGTCCCTGAAAGTGGTAGCCAGGGCATATCAAGGAATTATTTCCTATGCAGATAATATTGTTTGGATCTTAATATTTTGACGGTATTAAAGTATTAAAGAATTTGCAGCCATATTTAAACAATCCTCACATCCAAGGGGGAGACAATGGAAACTACTGAAGAAGAGAAATCACCTAAAGTGACAGGAATTTGTAAGAAAAGAAGACCTAGAAAAAGTCCCAAGCAACTTTGGTATTTGAGGGCTGGGAGAGAAGGAGTCAGCAAAGTTGGCAGAAAAGCTGTCTGGGAAGTAGCAGAATGAGCAATTTGTGGTAACTAAGAAGACAAGGGGAGAGTGTTTTAAGATGAAGCATCTGTCCAAGTTGATCGTGTTTTATTTTTGTTAGAAGTGAGAATTAAAAATAAAGATGTAAAGAAAATGTTATATATTGCTAGGAGCAAGATAAAATTGAATTTTACATATGAGAGATATAAAAGAGTAGCAAATATATATCTGTCTTTTTGCTCTTGGTAGAAAGAGAGAGAGAGCATACTTGGGCAAGGGAGGGGCAGAGAGAGAGGGAGAGAGAGAATCTTAAGTAGGTTCCATGCTGAGCTCGGAACTCAATCCCACAACCCTGGGATCATGACTAGAACTAAAATCAAGAGTTGGATGCTTAACTGATTGAGCCACCCAGGTGCCCCTATATCCGTATTTTAAAAGTTTACAAGTATAGTTAAGAAATAAAGTATGCATGTCATGGCACTGAAGTAAGACGAGAATATAATTAGATTTGGGGATATATGATAGTTCAAAGACAGTTAAGAATTACCTTAATAAGTTGGTTCAAGGTGGGACTTCAGATGTACTATTTAGAATGTCAGAGAACAAAATAGAGATAGAAGGATGGATGTGGATATGAAATGCATGTAGATAAATAGTAATTGGAGCCCAGAGAGTTAATATTATCACCAAGAACTAATATAGTAGTACAAGGAATAAAGGTTTGCAGGGAATTAAAGAGCCTTTAGGAGATCACCTAATGGAAGAATTGAAGACATGTTAGTTCTCTGGTTGAGTAACTGAAGGATTAAAAAAAAACAACCTGGAAAGAATTGAAACCTGAAATTTTACCAAGAGGCAATCCACAATATCTGAAGGAAGTTTGCATTAGTGGGAGATGCTTTATTTCTAGAAACTTATTTTAAGCATTTCAAGTTCAAATATGTTTATTAAAAATTCTATTGCTAACGAATGAAGTATTTTTCTTTCACAGCAGTTTTATATGATCCAGATTTTCCATGTAATCATTCAACCCTTTAATTGTGTATATATGAGTTTTTACAACCTTTCTAGCTAGCACTAATCTTAACTTTCCATTCATTGTAACTGTGAAAAAAAATGAAAGAATATTAATTTTTTTTAAGTGTAGCATTTTCCCATGTGTTCCATTCTTTTTCTAGATGTCAGAACTAATCTTATTGTTCTTAAGTTTAGCTCAGGACTGGGCTGTGGTCCCATGATTTGTCTGGCCAGGGAAACTCCAAACTCACTGGCTACTTTTCAAAAGATCAACAGATGTTCCTGCTACGATTGTTTGTTAGTCTCCTGAGTCAAAAGGCATCCAATAGATACAGAATTAACAACATATTAGATTTCTAAACCACAGCTTAATGCAAAAGAGAAAGTAAACAATTCTTAAGAATTTAAAGAAATACAAGTCTTTTGAGTAAAGGCCTATCCATACAATGTTTCTCTTAAAGTTAAATTCTAACATCCAAAGAGATACACTACCATATCTGTAGCAACCAAAGCAACAATTCTTAATTTACATTGGTCCTTGGAATACTCACATGAATAATCCTAAAAACCATAATAGCTTAAATTGATTTAGATGCTAGTCTATTTATTATATTGAGTAAGCCATTTTGTTTTGATTGATTCTAAGCCATATCTTTTTAGAGAGCATGGATTTTCTTTTGAAACAATGGTGTAAGAGAAATCTTAAGATTATTTGCTGCCTAGAATCAAAAAAGACCTTTAGTCCACTCGACTTATTGTAAAATGCAATAGTGGATGGTCAATCAGATAATTTTTTATTGTATTTATTAGTTTTATTTATGAAATACATATATCATCAGAATTTGTTTTATTTTTTTTAATTTTTTTTAACGTTTATTTATTTTTTTGAGACAGAGAGAGACAGAGCATGAACAGGGGAGGAGCAGAGAGAGAGGGAGACACAGAATCCAAAACAGGCTCCAGGCTCTGAGCTGTCAGCACAGAGCCCGACGCGGGGCTTGAACTCACGGACCATGAGATCATGACCTGAGCCAAAGTCGGACGCTTAACCGACCAAGCCACCCAGGCGCCCCAATCAGAATTTATTTTTAATATTAGAGGGAGTATTGTTGCTTAAAAGTTTTAAAAAGAAGGGTGCTGATGAGCAGCATGAATGGATCATCATATTTCCAAGTATTTGGAAAATTAAAATATATATATATATTACTTACCTAGAGTTTAGCATTATTCAAAGGTCACTCTTATCTATGATTCCAAATTAATGATTCATAACTCGGAGATATTTGTTGAAGGTTAATATATCCACCAAGTAGAATTTTTTATAATGATTCCACCTTTCCATTTAAAATAATCTTTTAGAATATAAAGGTAGAACATCCTCACTTAAAGATATAACCTACTAAACATAATTTTATAGTTTGAGTTAAGTTTAGTAATTTAATGTTGCTTTAATGATTCAAGATTTTAGAAAATTTTAATATCACTATTTTCTACATTAATTCTAATTGTACAAAGTGGCATATGGAATATTTATCATTTCTTCAAATAACTGTTGTGTTAATCTAGGTGCTCTGAGAAGCAGTTGCCAAGACAGCATTAAGTGGGGAAAGAGTTTATGTTGGTGCGAAATGGCTGTGCTACAGAAAACGGGAAGAGTCCAGAGAGGTTGGGAGATAGGTCTGACCTTGATGCAAATCTAATCTCAAGTGAAGGAGAGAGAAAGAGAAGATTGGGAAGAAGGAAGTTTGGGTGGGAGCCCTGTAGACTGCACCACGGTCAATAGAAGGCTCAGCAAAGCCGTTGGTGAATCCTTGAGCTCAAGTTGGCCGACAAAGAAATCCTTTGTCTTAGGCTGATCTGCTTTGTATTTCCACTGCACCTGCTCATTGGCTGGAAGCCATCTGTGAAACGTTCATCCTCTGCTCAAACCCTGTGGGGAGTTAAAGTCCAGTAGCTGGGGCCCTCATTTAACTACTTTCCCTGTAGTAGGAAGTTTATCAGGCACATTCACAAGGCTGCCACAACCACTAACTCCACAGCTCCAAACCTAACCTTATTCCTGATTTCTGCTCCTAAATTGTGAACTACCTACTGGAAAGCTCATTCTGAATGATCTGGTGACATCTCAAATTCAGTGATCCAGTGCTTCCTACAATGAATATATTAGTTCTGTCCTAACTCATACCACCCTTCCCCCAAGTACCAACAGCAATCTTTGCCTCTTCTCTCCTTTGCCTTCCAGATCCAAATAACCCCAATGAATTTTGTTAATCCAATCTCTATCCTATTTTTTCTCTCTGTTCTTTCTATAGGCTCCCTATGTTACCACCATAGTTTGGCTCTCATCACCTCTATACTACATTATCTGCACTGTTGGCCCCTCTGCAGTGTTCCTTACCTCCCAGCTGTCCTTTCTTTACTTTTTAACTTTTTAAAGTATGTTTATTTTTGAGAGAGAGAGACATGGGGAGGAGGGGCAGAGAGAGAGAGGGAGACAGAGGATCCGAAGCATGCTCTGTGCTGAGCAGACAGCCCAATGCGGGGCTCAGACTTATGAATCCTGAGATCATGACCTGAGCCAAAGTCGGATACTTAACCAACTGAGCCAGCCAGGCGCCCCACCCCACCCCCAAGCTGTCCTTTCTAAATACTCTTAAAGTGCTGCTGCCAGATGACTCTTTTGTGAAGGGCAGCCTTCATTGTATAATTAATGTACTTAAAAAACAAACACACACCTTTAATGGCTTACAATTTCTTATAACACGAACATCTATATCCATAGCCTGTCATTCAGGGGCTTCCACGATCTGGTTCCAATCTAGCATTTCAATTTTACTTCCTAAATTTCTTCTTGTACACACTGATTGTAGTCTTCTTGAGTTACACCAGTACCATAATCATGCTCTGAACTTTCCTACCTTCATGAAATTTCCTCACAGACTTCCTTTTATTTTCACAGTCAGGCTTGTCCATGTTGCTTCCAAACCATCTATCACAGCCCTGCTCAAATGTTACTTCCTTGGATCTTCCCCCAAATCCCTTAATTGGAAGTACTCTTTTTGCTGACATTTGTTGGTAGATAAAATATACCACCAGTTTATAGTAAAATTTGTGTAATGGGAGGTAGTGATGAGTGCCCATTACCCAATATGTTTTGAAATTGGTTTTGAGAGTAAAAATGTATTATTTGGTTTATGTAAATACTGAAAACTATCATCCAGCAGGAAGGCATAATTTCTGGGTATGCAGAATTTTTAACCTGTATCCCTGAAAAATGAAAATCACTCATTTCAGAAGTGTTATGGTATCATGGAATACTGGCATGTAGCAGGCAGGCACACGACAAATTTACTGACAGCTAGAAAGCACATAATATAGTAAACCAATGCTACTGTAGTATTTCATTGAGGGTTTTAACTAAATATGAAGCTACAACAGAATAAATGTGGCTGAATTATTGTATAAGTAGCTAAAGTATATGTAGGAAACAATATTTCATTAAGAATCAGAACAAAGTATAAAGCACAATAGTAAACTTGAACAAAATTTCCATATTGTGTTTATAAATGAAGCAAGTATTTGTTAAATATTAGTACCTAGAAAAAAATAGTAAAGAGAATTAAGTAAATACATTAATTTATACATGATGTTATAGCAATGCTTTTGTTGCATTTAGTTATGGTTTGTGTTAGCAATACATTTAAATATGAAATGTTTGGGGAATAAATGAAACACTACGTTGGATCAGCCTGTGGTCTGCGGTTTTTTATGTTTTTGCTAAGAAAGATGCCAAAAGGATACAAATGCAAAAACGACAATTTTATTTGTCTTCTCTGAACCCTCACAGTGGCAAACATCTTGCCGTGTGTACCCACTTCACCCCATCGTATGTCCACGGAACTCCACTGGACTACTGGTTCTTGAGAGGAGGCTAGATGTTGATTCAGCTTTCTGTCTTCATAATTATTTGCACACGGATGAATGAAGGAAATGGAATCGACGGAATGACAGGGCAAATAGAAAGAAAAGTAAAGGCTTATCATATGGACAAGGGAGGAAAGGGAATTGATTGGAGGCTGAGAGAAGGGCATGGGAGAAAGGCATCAAAGTGTGAGAAGTATACTCTGTATATGGAGAAAGCATGAGAAAAGAAGCTCAACTGGTCAAAGCCGAATCATAAAAAAGCTCACACTTCATACTAAAGGGTTTGGACTTTATTCTTTAGGCAATGGGAAGTCAGTCATTCAAGGAAGTGAAAAGTCAAGGCTTGTGTTTAAAAAATATCCTTCTAGCACCGTGGAAGTTGGGTCCATGGGTGTGGGGTGGGGGTGGGGAGGGTAGACAGGTGGCAGTGAGGCAAGGAGACCAATTAGAAGGAGGCTATTACAGTGTTTCAGACACGGACATGCTTGGGGTTTGTCTTAAAGCCAAAGCAATGGGAATGAAGCAAAAGAGAGGGATCTGATAAATATCTGGAAGCTTTAAACAATAGGAGCTGGTAATTATACACAGGCAGTGAAAGAGACAGAGCCTAGTTCAGCTCTTACATGTTTGAATGGCGGTGCCATCCACGACAGCAGGGCTTGAAGAAAGATCATGAATCCTGTTTGGGGATCTGAGAGGTGGGAAAATAATGGGGCTCACAAAGCAAATAGAAGAACTTTGGTTCAAGAGATAGCTGGAGAACCAAGAGAGAGTTGTTTATAATACTGTACTTTCACTGTGCTTTATCTTTTCATAGCCAAGGCCATCATTCTTTCCTTCTAGTCATTTCTTCAGGCTTTCAGAATCACTTGATATTCAAACTGTATGTGGAAGAGCCCCAACAAAATCCTCTATTTTCCCTTATGTCTCCCTTTACTGATCATACAGAGCCTGTCCTATCCTCACTACCCCAAGGATAAAATTTAGGAAGAGATCTCTAGGCCAGTAGGTCTTACTAACAAGAAATTATTTTTCAACATATAATAAGAATATCTTGGAATTCCAGAACCCTCAAAGAATAACACTTCAAATTGTTAATGAGCCTTTTTGGTGAGCAGCAGTATAAAACTTTATAAAATTCAATCTGTAAATTCCTAAATACTAGTCAGAATCCCTAATGATAATATTTTCTTAAGCAAAAGATGTCATGTTCCTTTAAAGAAATGAATCCCTACCTTCCTACAGCGGTACACTATCCTTCAAACCAAATAGAGTTATTTCTCAGGACTATAGGATTGGGTAGCAAAGGTAGTTCGTGTTTAAAAGTTAAAAAAGGAAGGAAAGACCAAAGAAAGACCAAAAAAAGTTTTTATTTCACTGAATATTGAACTGAATCTCCATTCAAAAGCAAAAGTGCCTGCTTTAAAAAGTGAAGTATGATAAACTTAGAACCAACATAAAACAGCTCCCTGTCTCAAATAATTTGCCTTATCTTATTAAAGATAAATTTACATCCACAGGGGTCATAAGTAAATTTTTTACATCAGTAAAAATTTTGGGACATCTCACCCCATTCTTCCCCTTACCAGCACAAACTTGAAAAAAGACCTCTGTTCAAAGTGCAAATGTATTTCTAATGAAAAAGAGCTCTTTTCTTTACAAGGTACCTTCCTGTAGTGCTCTCTGCCAGTTGTAACCTTGCTGAAGTCAGCATGCTGCATGCTAACTCTTTCTTCACTGTGGAAGAATAATTTTTAAATGCACTCATTTCAGTCATAATACTTGGCGTCTTCAAATGGTCAGGATCACTTACAAATTTCAAAACCCAAGGGGCTCAAATGGCTAACAGACAGATACAAGAGAACCATTTATTTTTGCCAGTGATGTGAAACCACCTCTGGGGCCATAAAAATCATCTCAAATAGTACCAACTTGATGCATAACATCTCTTAAAGCAGAAAGTGAAAAGCCTTAAACAACAGGAGAATCACTAAATTTCAGACAACACATACTTACAACTGGAATGTATCTCCAAATCCTGGCACTGATACCCATATTATCTATGACACATAGGCCCAAATTTAAGCATTTAAATTCTCAACACAGAGATCTTCTTACATGGACAACAAACAAATTCACAGCTGCCAAGTTTTATGATTCAGTCAGGAGACAATTTGTTGAAATTTCTTCCATGATCTCAATGTCTTCAGACTTTAGAAAGTGAATGGCTGGAAGCTGGAGAAATAAGAAGTAATAGAATAACTAAAATATGAAATACTAAAATTCTACTTTTTAAGAACCAGGACAGTAACATGAACTCTTTGTAGTCTAATTCTGAGATGTGCAGGTAAAAATTACTGGCTTTTATTTTGTTTTGGTCCCGAGTAGTTATAGATGTCCACGGGATAGTGACTGTGCCGTGTTTCAATAGACTGTCATATGGTATTTTTTACTTGTTCTTCATGGTGAACATTTTTTATCACAAATGTTGCTGATCACTCCTACGATGAAGGAAGAAATCCTGTATTTCAGAGGCTCACTAGGAAAACGGTCCCATAAATAGCATCTTCTCTATTACAGGCACTGTACTGGGAGTTTTCACTTTACTTACTTGAAATGACTCAATTTATGTCAATTCCAAATATGAGTAGTATATTAGTTTTCTACTGCTATGTAACAAATTAAACAAATTACTGCAAATTTGCAGCTTAAAACACTGGGCATTTATGGCTTCACTGTTCTGTAGGTCAGAAGTTTGGTCATGGTGTGACTGAATTTTCTGCTCGGAGTCTTAAATAGCTAAAATTAAGGTGTCAGCCAGACTGCATTCTCATCTGGACCTTTTCCAAGCATAATTCAGTTCCTGTGACTATAGAAATGAGGCTTGCATTCTCTCGCTGGCTGTCAACAAGGCGCTACTCCCAGCTCATGGAGACCTCCTGCATTTTTACCATATGGCGCCCTCCATCTTCAAAGCCAGGAGTGGAGAATCTCCCTTGTGTCGAATACTCCTCACACTTCAGATCTCTCAAGGAAGGTCCCAGTCCCTTCTACAGACTCACCTGATTAGGTTAGGATATCTAGGATCATCTCCCTATTTTAAAGTCAACTCATTTGAGATCTTCATTACATCTGCAACATCCCTTCACAGCAGCACTTAGATTAATGTTTGACTGAATAATTGGGATAAGAGATGTATACACCAGCGGATGGGGCATCTTGGGGACAATCTTAGAATCCTGCTTATCACTCTCACAAGTCTGTAACCAAAGTGTCATCTAGGCTGTATTCTCATCTGGAGATTTGACTGGGAAAGAATGTACTTCCGAGCTGATTAAGGTTGTTAGAATTCCTTTCATTTTGGTTGGCTGTATGTCTGAGGACCTTGGACTTTTGTTGGGTGTTGGCTGGGTGCCACTCACCAGTGTTAGAGGCTACCCATTGCTCCCTATCATAGGCCTTCTCCACAGACAATTTACAACATGGCTGTTTGCTTCTTGAAGGCCAGTAGGAGAACACCTTTCTCCGGTCTGCTAAAACAGTCTTCTGTGATGTAATCTAATCATGGGAGTGACATTACCTTTCTCATATTCTTTTGGGTTAGGAACAAGTTACATACTTGTAACTTGTAAAACTTGTGATGAAACAAGTGATAAAACTTGTAAGTTTTATCCCATACTGAAGAGAAGGGAATTATGAAAGGGTATGACTCACGGAGGGTCACATTATGGTATGTCTGCCAGAAAAGTCTACACTCAGAACGACTGTGGAAGAAGTTCAAATAAAAGGGGTTTTCAGTTTTTTCAGTTCAGTGAACAGGGCCTGGGAGTCGGGGGGCAACTTTATGTATACTGAGTATATAGTAGTTGCACTAGACTGTCAATCCAAATGGGTAAAAAGATGTCCTAACTTCAGACTCCAGATCTTACTTGAAATTGTGTGCGTTTGAATCCCAGCTCTGTCATGGATTAACTTTATCTTTCTGTGTCTCAGTTTCCTTCTCTGAAAAAATGAAGATGATAGTATCCCCCTTAAGGGTCATTATGAGGATGAAGAAGACACCATTTAAAATGGAAACTGGTTGGGGTGCCTGGGTGGCTCAGTCGGTTGAGCGTCCGACTTCGGCTCAGGTCACGATCTCGCGGTCCGCGAGTTTGAGCCCTGCGTCGGGCTCTGGGCTGATGGCTCGGAGCCTGGAGCCTGCTTCCGATTCTGTGTGTCCCTCTCTCTCTGCCCCTTCCCCGTTCATGCTCTGTCTCTCTCTGTCTCAAAAATCAATAAACGTTAAAAAAAATAAAATGGAAACTGGTGTACAGTAAGTAAGCATTAGACATTTTTTTATATTCCTTATTTCTGTCTTGGTAAGCTATAGTGCATCTGTTATTCATGAATTTATCCAAATCCAAATTCTTAATCTCATGTATTTTTTGTGATATGAAGATTGTGGTATACCCTGTCCAGTCTCCTCAACTTGAAGAACTCCTCCTTACTTCTTTTCATGGATCTGATGAGATAGTCCACATTTACTTTCTGTTCACATATTATGGTGCTGATTATATGTTAGCAAGCATTTTTCATTTCCAAACTATTAATAAGTCTCTTGAGGAAAGGGAATCTTAATGTAAATTTAATTTAACATTTTTTAATTATACGTATTGTGTTCTTTAGTTGACGTTGGGTGGTAGACTATAGGTAAAGGCTGATAAAATCTGGTGAGCATTGGTAGTTAAAAAATTATATATATATATGTGTGTGTGTGTGTGTGTATATACATATATATATATATACACATATATGTGTGTATATATATACATATGTGTATATACATATATATAGACGTATATACATATGTATATATGTGTATATATATGTGTGTGTGTGTATATATATATGTATATATATACATATATACATACACGTATATACGTATATATACATGTATACATACATATATATACATATATGTATATATGTATATATATATACACACACACACACACACACACACACACACACATATATATATATATATAGTGGTGGGTGTCAAGCTGTGTGTGGGAATCTCATTGATCACATAGCCAAACATCCTGGGAATTTACACAGTCTGTATGTTGGGGGGCAGGCGGGGAAGCTGACTCAAATTTACTGAATTCAACTGAGTTGTACCAGTTCTGTGCTCAGCTCTACACCAAACTCTATACAGGAACAAAAATGAGATAAGCCTCATTTCCTATTCTGGGGCTTATAGTGTTGCTAAGGAAACAAAGCTCATACATATTAGACAGACATAATGTAAGATTGCATAGGATTACATTGAAATTGGACAAATGAGTGTATGGGTATGAGTGATATAGGATCTCAAGGGAGGGAGGATGGATCAGGTAGGTAGCCTCTTCCTAAAGAGGCTTGAGATTGGTTTGGATTACAGGTAGAATTTAGATTATCGAGTTGAGAGGTTATCATTGCTCTCATTTTGTCACAGCAGACTTTAGGGTAACAGGGATCAAAATATCCATTTGAATCATAGAAAACAAAATGCCAGAATATGAAGGGATTTGATCAATGTTACCCTGAAAAGTGTTAACATAGAATCCTGTTGTCTAGTTTTTGTTTGTTTGTTTGTTTGTTTGTTTGTTTTAAGGAGAAAACCCTACCATTAATTTTTTTCAATATTATTTCACAACTTAAAAAATTTGAGTAGCCTTACCTAAAATTGCAAATAAATATCAGGGACAACAAAGCAGGGTATTGATTTCTCATATAATTAAAAGATGTCACAAAGTATAAAATGCTTCATCTTATCTTACATTTATGTAAGTTGGGAAAATACTTTTGGGTCCACACTTTCTTTAGATTCCCAGAACAAATCTTTGGGTAAAAAGCATGGTTTATAGCTAGCTACATTCTATGTAGTAAACCCATCTACAAAATTATATGTCACCATATATAATGGAAAGAATGTATTTTAAGTGGCTATTTATAAGTTGCATTAAATCATACAGGCAATATTATTAGTTGAGAAAGCTAGTAATTGAATGTTATTATCCAATTGTTTATGACCTTATCATTTTTCATAGTCTCTCAGAAACCAATTTTCTTCAGTGAGCTATTGGAGTGAGTAGAAGGATAGTTAGAAATTCTTATAAAATGAAGTCTACTTCTTCCAGCTATAAATTCTTTGTCTAGTAAATACAAGTTCATCTCATGTTCGTAGAGCAGAGCACTGCACTTCTTTTCAACTAGTTTAGTACATCTTGAATGTGTTTCCTTTTTAACAGAAAAAAGAATTGTGCTCATAAATTCTCCTGAACTCCTGAAAGTCATAGTGAGCACTGCCTACAGAGAATCCATTCCAGTAGAGAGCCCTGGGATCAATATTGATAGTGACATTGAATAAATGGGTTAGATCTTCCCTTTTAAACACTCAAGGCTACAAGTAATGCAATTTCAAGGAAAGAGATGAGGAAAAATAGGTGTGGGGGTGGGGAATCGAGGCTTATGTCTTCCTGCACCAGAAAATAAACAAATTGTCATTTGAAACCTCTATTTTCAAGTCAAACAAGAGAGGGGGGTGGGGCCTCCCACATTCACTTTAAAATAGCTAGAACTTGAGGATTGCCTTCATTTTGTTTGTTTGTTTGTTTGTTTGTTTGTTTGTTTTAGGGCAGGCTGTTTGCTACCCAAGGACATTTGGCTAATGGGGCAAGTGGGGTTCAATTCAGTTCTCACCTGTCTTGCCAATCTATGTGCCCACATGAGAATATATCTGCTTGGACGAAGGTGACATCCTTCCAGTAGGTGGCCCTACCAAAGGCTACCCTATTGGTACTGAAAGCAAATGTATTAATTGTTAATTAATCGGAGAATCTTGAACCACTGTGATAAATGTCTTCACTCTGCTTATTCTAGTTAAAAGTGTGTGCCTTTTTTTCTCTACGTGAAGACCATGTGAAAAAGGAGACCATTTTCAACTTAGAAAAACCACTCTCAACTCTCTTCAACAAAGAAGAGAACATACTCCAGCTTCATAAAAGCCTATTGTTTGTTAATTCTACCTTTCTGTCGTGACATTTAAAAGAAAATATTTAGCTCCAAGATAAATGACAATGTCAACAGTCCCTGACATGAATTCTTATCACTGGCAAAACAGTTCTATGGTATGACTCCCAAACACAGGTTGTAATTTTATAGTTGACATTTTACCTCAAACTGAGAAAGCTCTCCTTTGTCTTCTCTGCCTTTCAAAATTCCCCTTTCCCCATGTTTCAAAGCTCAGGACAAGATCGACCTTTTCCAAGAACCATTTCATTTTTTTCTCTTCTGTGCTAGAATAGTCTTCTATCCTGTCTGCTCATTTCCATAGCACCCAATTGGGTTGACATAGTGGCAGAGTCCAGGCCTTGGACTATGTAGCAGAAGGCCTCACAACTCCGGAGCAAAGTGGCTTGGGTGTGGGGGAGGCAGAGCAACAGCCTCCGTGGGAAGAGATCTGGAGAAGAGGCAGAGGTGGTGGCACTGCTGGCACAGGGCAATACCATGGAGTTGAGAGAAGAGGCGTTCATCATACAGAACAGCACCACCTCTGTCTTTACCCTCCCAGCAGAGCCTACTGCCATTAGCATGCCCATGGGCCAATAGGGAGAGCTCTTGATCCCTCTGATACCGCCTGGGAAAAGAAAGGAAATCTGGGTAGATGGGAGGACAGCTTTCATCCAGTGAGTACTCATCCAGAGACCGTGTAGAGTATCTACTATTTGATAATTCTGTTATTCCATACCCCGACTGTCCTGCCTTGGGCTAGTGAATGGGCAAACAGCATGCACAACCACCAACATGCCCAAATTGACTTTGTGCAACTCTGCTACTTCCTGATGCTATTTCCTGCCTTATTTTACTGTGTATTTACTTCTTTCCCCATCTTCTTACTGCCTTTTTTCTAGCATATTATTTCTTTTCCCTGATATTAGGGTTAGTCTTTGAGTATGAGGATAATGAGGTCAAGTAGTCCTTGTGAGTAGAGGAGTAAGTATGTGGCTGGGAACCTGATAGACCAAAGCACACCAAATTAACCTCTCCACTCTTTCTGAAATAGGCCCTTGGGTCTTTTCTGGTGTCTTTGCTCATACTAGTCCATCTCCCTTAATCAATTTGCTTACTCTCTTGACCTATTAAAATCAAACCCATCCTTTAATATTTAGGTCAAATGCTAACTTTTAAAGTATTTCCTAAAGTATGATTTTTTATTTTCTCTTGGAATACATCTTATAGATTTCGAGGCACCTTGGGGCAGAATGAAGCATGGAAGGCCAAATGGGTGAGGGTCAGGATGCCAATGTTCCTGGACAGCAAGTAGGGGTTTAGAGGTTGGAGAGATACGTAAACCACCTCTAGCATGTTTCAGCTAAGAACGTGAAGCAAGTGGGAAAGCCAGTCAGGATCCAAAAACTGTCGCCAAAATTTTGGATATGATTAGAGCATTGAGGCCAATGTGAAGAATCAGTGCATGGTGTGGGTGTAAACATGGAACAAAGCATGTTGGTTAATTTTTTAAAGTTCGCATCTAGCTCTAGATGAATCTTTCTTACTTCCCAGAGAGTTAGTGCTTGTGAGGTAGTTCCAGAATTTTCAGCCCTTAGTTTGTACTTCTCTTGTAATACTTACCATCCTACAGTTTGAAACGCCCAGCCCCCTTTATAGCCTGTAAGGTTCTATTTTTTTTAAATATTGTTACCTTTTTAATGTTTATTTTTGAGAGCAGAGGAGGGGCAGAGAGAGAGGGAGACAGAATCCAAAGAGGCTCTGCACTTTCAGTACAAAGCCCAATTTGGGCTTGAATTACGAACTGTGAGTTGTTCAGCCAGTTGGATGCGCCACCCAGGCGCCCACGACGCTCTCTGCCACCGCCTCCGTAAGCTTCTTGAAGGTAGACGCTGTGGTTTACTCTTACTCATCTCACCTGCATTGTCCACTATAGTGCCTTTTACACAGGGATGTCAACAAATTACTTTTGAATTGTAGTTTTCAAGCTTAATTGAATTAGGGGACTCTATTAAGAATTTAATCATACAAATCTGTTGAGATTACACACTTCTGGGATATCCAGTGGGAAATATCCAGCAATCAGTTGGAGTCTGAAGACCCAATGTTCAGAGAGAATAGATGGATGAATAGATATATTTGGGTGATTTCCATATATAAGCGAAAGCCAAAGAAGTATGGGTAGAGATTAAAAAAAAAGCTCTAAGTTGAGGATTGGATACAAATTCATTTATTCAATCAATATTTATTAATTAGTTAGATGTTCCAAACAGTTAGCTATGCATGATTATACAAATATAATAATAAGAAATCATCTCTCTAATCAAAGATCTCAGTCCTCCAGTGGTGGTGACAGATTAGTAAGGAGATAGTCATAGTATAATATTACGCAGAGAAATAGTCGAGAAAGTGGATGTGACCAGCAATGGCAAGAAACGCTTTAAAAAATGAAGACAAAAGGAAGACAATTTTATTTGCCTGTAATGAGATCACTGATCATCTTTGAAAATTCTGTTTCAGAGCAGACATGAGGCAAATCTACATAATGTTTGTCATACTGGTTATATGATGACATGGAAAATACATATTCATTTTGTAAAGTCTTGCATTATTATTTGGTGCAACACCTCCTGGGAAAATTCACCTATCTCCATGTTTCGTTTTCTTCCAGTTTCTTCCTTTTCAGCCAAGCGTGATGCTCTGAATAATCTAAATGTTCCCTTTGACATTCATTCATCCCAAAGATGGGATCTTAATGGTCATGTTGGTCCAAATCCTAGGGCCCCAGGATCTTATATGAGTGAATTGTTTACAGCAAGAGCGGTGGCAAAAAAAGTGTAGTGAGCTTATCTACAAAGTTCAATTTTATTCTTTCTTTATAATAAAGTACTTTTCATCTTCAATATACTCTTAGACATCTAGAGAAGATTATTCAGTAAGATCATGTCAAGGCAGTCACCAAATTTAAAGATTTGGATTAAATATTGATGATCCTTTTTCCTCACTGAAGTTTTGTTCCAGTGTTATGGGTGCCACTGCCGGTGGCTTACAGTTTCACATTATTTGAAATTAAAAGGAAGTTTTTTTCAGCTGAAACAAATTTTACAACGACTCACCAGGAAAAAAAGAACTGCCTTTCCCGTAAATTACCAAGTATTTAAAAAGGTGTGGAACCCACATGCAAAAAGATTGCAACATATTGAGGAAAGTACAATGAACTAGTTATAGAGACTTAACACTGGCCATGTGTTACAAAAAGATTATGCATCAGCGTGGATGTGAAAGTACATAACACTGAGACGGGTACACAGCGCATGCCCTGCAACTGTTACTTCAAGTCTAAGCCGTTTTATGCTCTTGTATATAAGTGAATAAAAGATTCAGTTTAAAGGTGTCCTTAATCAGTGGTTATTCATTTTATTGACAAATCAATTACAGGCACAAGTGAGAGGATTATCCCTGAGGCCTTAATGGAAATAAACTCAGAGAATCTGAGACCAAATGGCTTCCTTGGGTGAAAGGGAAAATTATGTTGTTTATTTTTCCAAAGCATCTTGATCTGGATTCTGGTCACGGTACACTGAAAAATTAATGGTGTGAAGTCTGTTTTGCATTCCTTTACTATGTGTATATATATATATATATATATATACACACACACACACACACACACACACATATCTTCTTATACATATATATGCACATTTTCTTTATCCATTCATCTATTAGTGAACAGTTGGTCTGCTTCCATAGTTTGGCTATTATAAATAATGCATCAGTGGCGCCTGGGTGGCTCAGTCGGTTGAGCGTCTGACTTCGGCTCAGGTCATGATCTCACAGTCTGTGAGTTTGAGCCCCGCGTCAGGCTCTGTGCTGACAGCTCAGAGCCTGGAACCTGTTTTGGATTCTGGGTCTCCCTCTCTCTCTGACCCTCCCCTGTTCATGCTCTGTCTCTCTCTGTCTCAAAAATAAATAAAAACGTTTAAAAAAATGTTTAAATGCGTCAATAAACATAGGGGTGCATATATCCCTTCAAATTAGTGTTTTTGTATTCTTTGGGAAAATACCCAGTAGTGCATTAACTGGATCTTAGGGTAGTTCTATTTTTAACTTTCTGAGGAATCTCCATACTGTCTTCCACAGTGGCTGCACCAGTGCACCTTCCTCCCAACAGTGCATGAGGAGTCCTTTTTCTCCACATTCTCACCAACACTTATTTCTTGAGTGTTTGATTTTAGCCATTCTTATAGGTGTGAAGTGATATCTCATTATGATTTTGATTTGCATTTTCTTGATGATGATGAATGTTGAGCATCTTTTCATGTGTCTGTTGGCCATCTGGATGTCTTCTTTTGAAAGATGTCTGTTCATGTCTTCTGCCCATTTTTTAATTGGGTTGTTTGGTTTTTGGGTGTTGAATTTTATAAGTTCTTTATACATTTTGCATGACTTTTTTTCTTTTTGAGAGAGAGAGAAAGAGAGAGAGCACGAGTGGGATGGAGGAGGGGCAGAGGGAGAGGGAGAGAGACAATCTTAAGCAGGCTCCACACCCAGGCTCCATCTCCTGACCCTGGGATCATGACGTGAGCTGAAATCAAGAGTCAGATGCTTAACTGACTGAGCCACCCAGGTGCCCCAATTCTTCATTTATTTTGGATACTGACACTTTATTGGATATGTCATTTGCAAATGTCTTCTCCCGTTCAGTAGGTTGTCTTTTAATTTTGTTGGTTGTTTCTTTTGCTTTGCAGAAGCTTTTTATTTTGATGTAGTCCCAATAGTTTATTTTTGCTTTTATTTCCCTTGCCTCTGGTGACATATCTAGAAAGATGTTGCTACAGCCAATGTCAGATAAATTACTGCCTGTCCTCTCTTCCAGAATTTTTATGATTTCAGGTGTCACATTGAGGTCCTTAATCTATTTTGAGTTTATTTTTGTGTATAGTGTAAGAAAGTGGTCCAGTTTCATTTTTTCGGATGTAGCTGTCCAGTTTTCCCAACACGATTTGTTAAAGAGACTTTTTTTTCCCATTGCATATTCTTGCCTCCTTTATTGAAGATTAATTGACCATATAATTGTGGGTTTGTTTCTGAGCTTTCTATTCATTTCCATTGTTCTATGTGTCTATTTTTGTGCGAGTACCATATTGTTTTGATTACTACAGCTTTGTAATATAACTTGAAGTCTGAAATTGTGATACCTCCAGTTTTGTTTTTCTTCTTCAAGATTGCTTTGGCTATTTTGGGTCTTTTGTGGTTCCGTACAAATTTTAGAATTGTTTGTTCTCTTCTGTGAAAAATGCTGTTGGTCATTTTTACAGGGATTGCATTAAATCTCTAGATAGCTTTGGGTAGTATAGACATTTTAACAATGTTCTTTCTTCCAATCCACGAGCATGGAATGTCTTTCTATTTCTTTGTGTCACTTTCAATTTCTTTTATCAAAGTTCTATAACTGTCAGAATATAGGTCTTTTGCCTCCTTGCTAAGTTTATTCCTAGGTATTTTATTATTTTTGGTGCAATTGTAAATAGAATTGTTTTCTTAATTTCTCTTTCTGCTGATTTGTTATTAGCATATAGAAATTATTAGCAGCATTTCACTTTTTTTATTTTTTATTTAAAAAAACTTTTAACATTTATTTATTATTAAGAGACAGAGAGACACAGAGCATGATCAGGCGAAGGGCCGAGAGATGGAGAGACACAGAATCTGAAGCAGGCTCCAGGCTCCGAGCTGTCCGCACAGAGCCCGACGTGGAGCTCGAACTCACAAACCGCGAGATCATAACCTGAGCTGAAGTCGGATGCTTAACCGACTGAGCAACCCAGACGCCCCTAGCAGCATTTCCTAATGGAAGTCCCACTAACTCCATTTTATTTGAATTTGAGCATTAAATGCTTAGCATTATCTTTTAAACAGTCATAAATAATATGCCATGTGATTTCACAAGCCTATATTGAGTAATTTAGTGCTCATTAATGAGGTTAATAGGGAAACAAACCAAATTAAAATCTTTATTAAGGGACTCATTTAATACATGGAATGACCCCTCTTTGCTGGATATTATTCTCAGTGCTAGGAACAGAGCTATGAGCAACTGTGAAGGGTCTGGAATTTTATTCTACTTTCAAGATAGTAAGCTAGCTTTTCTCTGTGTTATGATACTGGCAGAAGACAAGAGACTCTTGAGTCAGACACAGGACTTTATTACTCATGGTATAGCCAGCAGCATGAGCCTCCCATGTTTGCTTCTGTCAACTTCTCTCTACCCCCAAATGCCACAGGATGACACCGGGGGAAATACGTGGGTGCGTACACACCCATTGGATTGCATTATAGGGGAAGAACATTGTGCTTGGAGTATTTATCAATTTCATAATGAATGGTAACAAGCCTGTTATTTGCCTGAGAGAAGATGTTACTTCTTACCTCCAAAGTTGCTTGCTACAAATGTAACCCTGAAAAATGGCCCAGTCCCCAGACAGAGGACCTTGTATTCTTGTCATATCTAGGAAGACTGTGCAGGGACTCTTAGGGTCCATTAGTAGATTGCCTCTCCCAACAAAGTCCTAGATCTTTGCCCTTACGGAGCTTACATTTTGATGTTAGGGTTCTTACTGGTTTAAGGGATTCCATCCTAGACTGTTTTACTCCTTCTGAACTACTGTCAACATTTCCTTGAAACTTGCACTCATCTCTTCCTCATTGTTAGTTTTTACACTCCCTGTCACTCCATTTTCTGTTGTTATTTACATCTTAAGTCCCATGCATTTGTCAGATTTTGCCTATATCCCAGGCACCACACTGCTGTCATAAAGACTGGACTGAGTACCTCAAGAGATTCCCAGACAAGTTCTCAAAGCCTCACTACTCATTCAAAGTATCTCTCTTGCCTAAAGCAATTGTCCCATTTAGGCCTGAAGACTCAGGTCAGTCAGAGTTTTGCCCAGGCCATTATTTAACCTGGGTCACCCTAGCTGGGCCTCACAACTGTGGGCCTCTGTATCTGGCCTCTGTTACATATTTGTGGTAAGAGAGGGATGTCTGTTCTCTGTCCTTTTATTTCTTTCTATCCTCAGTTCGGATTCTTCATATCATGATTGTGCACTGAAATTTTGTTTTGAGTAATGACCAGTAATAGAAAGAGAAGGGTTTGTTTGTCTTATCATGACCCTCCTCGGAAGACTCTAAGCCTACTTTCATAAAGAACTGTCAAGAACCATATATGCATCTTACTCTCCCAAGATGGAGCCAGGGTTATGGGCTGGCAGCAACAGTGCTGAGGAATATAAAAGAAATGTGGGTTCTTAGAAGAAAGGGGGACTTGACAACACCCATAGAAGGTTTATTCTGTATCCTCAAATAAGATGATGGGATATAAAAGTAAAGGAATATTTTGCACTGTCTGGTAAAATCCAGTTATGTTTATTCTGGCAAAGCACTTCATCCGAATGTTCTTCCAAATAGCTTTGGGCACAGCAGTCAGGTAACCTATCTGTGGGCTGTGTGGGCAGGCCCAAGTTGTATGTTTAAATCAGCAACAGTTAATGTATGTGTATGACTATGTATGTGAATGAGACTATAAATGACTCATCATTTAAAGGTGGCTGTGTATTGTAAGTGTATCTATGTATACGCACACATGTATGACTGAACTAACTAGCTCAGAGTATGTTAGGTCCAAGATATTATCATGGTTTTGGAAAGCTACAGTGGTTGTAGTATGTCATATAGAAATACATGTTCTTGGGGCACCCAGGTGGCTCAGTTGGTTAAGCATCAGACTTTTGATTTTGGCTCAGGTCATGATCTCATGGTTTTGTGAATTCTGACTCTGCAGATCCTTCTTGAGATTCTCTCTCTCTCTCTCTCTCTCTCTGCCCCTCCTCAGCTTGTACTCTCTCTGTCTCTCTCAAAAAAAAAAAAAAAAAAAAAAAAAAAAAAAAAAACTAAAAAAAAATACTTGTTCTGTGTGAGAAAGGAAAAAATGTTGTATAAGCAAGGGAATTTGTATGAAAAAGCTACAGAATGTTTAAAAGAGAGTTAAAATCTGTGACTAAATGACAGAAGGAAATGACATTTCAAATACAATGTCCTTGTCAAGATATATTAGAGAAAATTGATGTCGTTAACAAGCATTTGGATGCCACTTACAGCTGGTACAAAACGTATGTGGAAATGAATTTCAGTGTGAGAAAAAAAGAGAACAGACTAGAGAGAGAGAACACCAATACAAAAAAAAAATAAAATGTTTAGCCATATGTAATGATTTTAAATATCACGTTAGATTCTCAGTGATGCATCTGTGCTGACATGGTGTCCAGGATTTCCAAGCAAGTGCTCTATTCACCTTGGATTAAAGTCATTATTCCAGATTTGAGCCAAGAGCTTACCTCTGTCGTGGCAGCTGAGCTGTTAGCACAGTGGAGTACAGGAGTGTAAGCTGATCAGGCAGAAGTCCTTCTGGTTTCAGAATAAAACGGAAAAGTTAGGGAGCCCCCATGAAGTTGAATTGCAAATATTGGCTTAAAAGATGGTTTCAACACAGAATTTCAAGCAAAGAATCTAAGTTAACTAAATTAAGGAAATTAAAAATGTTTCACAAAGTTGTAGAATGGGAATACATTTTTTTTTAATATTAGCTTTCACAGACGCCTAATTTCTTAAGAAATTGCCCTTCTTTTTGGAAAAGGAGCCACCTCTTGGATTCATTCAAGCCACTGCCTTGCCCGCTGGCTATAACCGACTGCTCCAGGATATGGCCATGACGATAGCTTGCAATGAAGTGGACTTTGGACCACTGGTAGGAAGAACTCCCTCCCCGAAACTGGAGAAACTCAAGAGGGATCAGAGAACTATGAGTCATGTTTGGCACATACCAAAAAGTGCTGCTAAAAAAAGGTGGGCTTTGGAGTCCAAGAAATGAAGATTAAGTGAGAGTGCATATAGTCCAGCACCGGGGATTATTTGAATAACATACACGGAGCTCAAGTAAGCTTTTGATATATACTTGATTGATGAACTCATTGATTAAATCTTCTCTAAGTATTTCCTATCCCTCGTGAATTGTGAAGACTAAAACTGGATTTGGTGTGTTGATGTCATTGTCATATTTGTATTCCAACATTGAGCAAACAAGCAAGTAACTTTTGTTGGTAAAACATAAAACCTTTTCTAGGTGGTGAGAATAAAAAGAAATATCCGAAATGACCTTGTTATTAAGGGCTTATGCCTTGGGGGACAAGACATAGCCATAAAAGGAGAAATAATAATGCAAGATAGCACCAGATTAGTTCTGAACATATTTGTTTCCTCACTCTCCAGAAACTTCAGAGGCCAAGTTTACCCCTTGGGACTTAGTTTCTCTTTTCCTTTATCCCTCTTCAATCATCCTTTTGCCATCATCCTCAACACTGAGAAGCTGGAAGTTTTAGATCATTTATAATTTCTCAATATCACTTAATTTGAGAAAGACAGCAAAGTCAGTAGTTGAGGAGGAGGAGCAAATGCGGCGGTAACCGTGGGGTGGTAGTTGCTGGGCTTCTTACACAAGGAGCGAGGCTCAGATAACCAGATACATGTGGAATGGATATCACAGGATGGGGGAAGAGCTTGAGCAGCCCATGTTTGAGGAATGAATGAGCAGACATGTTTTGCTGAAATAGGTAGGGTAAGGTACTCTGGGAAAGAAAAGAAAATGTTGGAAAGATATGGGGCAGTAGAAAGATTGTGAAAGATCTTTAATAGAGACTTATTTAACCTGCAAGCAATGAAAAGTTAATGCAAGTTG
Source organism: Panthera pardus (assembly GCF_024362965.1). Taxonomy (NCBI): domain Eukaryota; kingdom Metazoa; phylum Chordata; class Mammalia; order Carnivora; family Felidae; genus Panthera; species Panthera pardus. The sequence goes on from NW_026526991.1 coordinate 92,120,408, forward strand.
CCGCATATGTGTGTTATGTATTCAAAGCAGGTAGTAGGAATTCTGAATTGATATATAGAATGGATTAAAGATGGGAGGAGCTAAGAGGTGGACTGACTATACAGTGGCCTTAATAAGAGCTAGAAATGAATGAAATAATCATCTTATTAACTTCCTCCTTTTCTGATAATGTGAGTGAGTGTGTGTGTGTGTGTGTGTGTGTGTGTGTGTGTGTGTGTTAGGGTGGAGGATGAGAAAGTTTGGCATAGAGGTTTTCTCAGACAGCAGAAACAGACTGGAACTCAGGTATCCTCACTCACAATTACGGACTATTTATGATTAGGAATCTATTGCAATATGTGGAGCTAACAAATGAATGCCCAAAATGCCATTTGAAATGGAGATGAAACAGACATTTGAGAGGAAGTATAAAGTAAGAACCAGTGAAGGTGTGATTGCTGATTGGATAGTGTATTCATTTGCTACTGCTGCTCTGACAAATTAGCATAAACTTGATGGTCTAGACAACACAAATTTATTGCCTTACCATTCTGAAAGTCAGAGGTCCAAAATGGGTTCCACTGGGCCAAAATCAAGGTGTTGACAGGGCTGCGTTCCTTCTGGAGGCTCTATGGGAGGGTCTGTTTCCTTGTCTTTTCCGGCTTCTCGAGGTCGCCCACCTCTCTTGGCTTGTGGCTCCTTTCCATCTTCCAAGCCAGTGGCCTATCAAGTCTTTCGAAGCCATGTCACTCTACCATTGACTCTTCCTTCTCCCTCATCAACACTTATAGGATCCTTGTGATTAAGGTTGGGCTCACCATACAAACAAGATAATTTCCTTGTTTTAAGGGCAGCTGATTAGCAACCTTAATTCCATTTACAACCTTAATTCTCCCTGGTGATATAATATAACATATTCACAGGTTCCAGGGATTTGGACATGGACATCTCTTTGGAGGCAGGGGGTGTCATTATTCTGCCTACTATATATAGATTAGATGGAGGTAAAATAAATCAAGGACAACTCCAAGGTTTTGAACCTGGAAAAAATGTAAAGAAAATGATACCTATATCAGAAACAAGGCAGTTGAGGGGAAATTGATATGTGGACAAATCATCTTGAGAAACATTGAGTTGTTTTTTTTTTTTTAATGTTTATTCATCCTTGAGACAGACAGAGAATGAACAGGGGAGGGGCAGAGAGAGAGGGAGACACGGAATCCGAAGCAGGCTCCAGGCTCTGAGCTGTCAGCATAGAGCCCGATGCGGGGTCAAACCCACAAACTGTGAGATCATGACCTGAGTTGAAGTCGGACGCTTAACTGACTGAGCCACCCAGCCGCCCCAGAAAAACATTGAGTTTTAATTAATGTTATATGCAAATGAAATTTCCCAACGACCTTTATTGAGAATTTTTATCAGTATTAGAAAAATTGCTATTTGACTACTGCCAACTATTACTATGGTAAGACCTTTTCCATGTTCTTAATTTTTCTATTTGTATATTTCAGTTATTTAATCAGTTTTTGCAGTAACACCTCAATATAAAGTGTATATGGATGTTTGTGATGCACCATAAAAATTCATATTATGATTAATATGTCTTACACTTCCAGAATTTAGTTATTTTGCCTTTGAAATAATTTTCCCATGCACAGTTTTATATTATATATAAAAAACTAAAAACAAGGCTCTAATGTATTTCTCATAGACCCAGTGTTTTAATGGAGTTCTATGCAAGTTCAGGTGAAAATCCTTCTCCATAGTAGATACAATATTCAAAGTCCAGAGCAGTTGGTCATGAGTCAAAACATTTCTAGATAGTTGCATATATCACTAACAGGTACCATTGTGAAATATTCCAAACAACATTGCAGAACCAATGCCAACATCTTATCATTTTGAGAAATTTATTTCCCCCAATATTTTGCTTTATAAGTTTATTAGGTGATTGGTCAAAGTAATGCTGGTAGGGTACAAGAATAAGTAGTAAGACAGCAAGACCTCTATGGTATAGTAATTAAAATGGCATTGTATCAACACAAGAAAAGATAAATAGACCAAAGGTAAAGAATCAATAATCCAGAAATAGACAAAAATCTATATAGGGAACAGAGGGTATAATAGTTCTTAAGAAGGAATAAAAGGGTTCTGAGATGAGTGGCCTTTAAAGGAAGAGAGAAAAATATCTCTCTACTTCACACAATACAAAAAATAAATTTCAGATGCTTATGATTCATATATGTCAAGTGAAATCTTAAAATATTAAAAAAAATATAGCAGAATATAGTCATGTCCCTAAAAGCACCAGCTGTAAGGAAATGGATTATTAAATTTAATGACATAAAAATTTAAAAACTGCATTGACAAAGACATTATTTAAAAACTTAAAATGCAAACCAAAATTGGGGAAGATTTTTAAAATAGATCTGACTAATAGAGAATTATAATCCAGAATACATGAAGAGTCCCGGCAAATCAGTAAAAATAAGATAAATAGCCCCATAAAAAATATGCAATGGATAGGGCAAAAATTTAGAAACAACATCCAAAAGGTGATAAACACAGAGATGTTCAATCACACCCAAAATCAAGAAAAAAATTAAAATACAGTAAGACATTATTTTACCACCATCACACTGGCAAAAACTTGAAATGATTGATAATACCGAGTGATGATCGTGGTAGAAGGAATTAGTCTCAAATTCTGTCAGCAAGGATGAAAATTGGTACAAATGCTTTGGAAATTAACCTTGACTTTATTTAAAGTGATCATAACCCTTAACCCAGAAAATTTCAACATAAAATATATATTTCTAGATAAACATTTATAAACATGCCCATAGAAGCATGTTCAAGGAATGTTTGTTCCAGTATTTTTTATAGTAGTAAAAGTTTGGAAATAACTTGACTTTTCATCACTAGAACAATGGATAAATTAATTGTGCTATTTTAACACAGTGGAAGACTATACAGAATTTAAGTGGATGAACTAAGTCTACATATGTACACATAGATACAATTCTACATTTTAAACACCATGCTAAGTGTAAAAAAGCAGGCTTTGTAAGTTGTTTTATTATACATTTACATAAAACGTCCAAACTATTCAAAACAGATAGATATTTTATTAATGGATCTATACGTAAAGAGTAAAAGGATCAAATACGCGTGGGAATGATGCACACAAACTTGAGGACAGTGATTATTTCTAGGCAAGGTGGCAAATGTGAAGATCAGGGATTTCAACTTACGTTGTAACCTTTTTTGTTTCTTAGAAAAATATTGGTGCATAAGTGGCCAAACAACATATTTTGAAATCTTGAAGGTGTGTTTATGGGCCTACTACATATGTGTGTAATATGAAGGGTTTTTTCATCCTATATATTTTCTAACAGTTTTTTTTTTAATGTTTTTATTTATCTGTGAGAGAGACAGAGCATGGGCAGGGGAATGGCAGAGAGAGAGGGAGACAGAATCTGAAGCAGGCTCGAGGCTCCAAGTTATCAGCACAGAGCCGGACGTGGGCTGGAGCTCACGGACCGCGAGATCATGACCTGAGCCTGAGTCAGACGCCCAACCCACCGAGCCACCCAGGAGCCCTCTAACAGTTTTACTGAAATATAATTCAAATACCATACACATCTACCAATTGAAACTATTCAATGATTTTTTAGTATATTCAGAAAGTTATGCAATTATAACTGTTATCAATTCTAGAATATTTTCATCACTCCAAAATGAAACTGTGCACTCGTTAGCAGTCACTCCTCACTTCCTCCAAGCCCTCCATTGCCCAAGGCAAGCATGAATCTCCTACTACAACATAGATGGATGTGGCATATACCAGTACTTCATTTCTCTTTGTGGCCAAATAATATTCCACTGTTTGAGCATATCATATTTTGTGTATTCATTCATCTGTTGGTGGACATTCGTATTGTTTCCACTTTTTGATCACTGTGAGTAATGCTGCCATGAACATTTGTGGGCAAGTTCTTATGTGGACATGTATTCACATGATCTAGGAATGGAATGGCTAGGTCATATGCTCACTCTATATGCAACATTCTGAGGACCTGCCAAACTGCTTTCCAGAACAACTGCATCATTGTACCTTCCTGCGAATAATGTGTGAGGGTCCTTCACATCCTTGCCAACATTTGCTGTTGTCTTTATTTTTAATTACAGCCATTCTATTGAGTGTGGACTGGAGCCTCCCTGTGTTTCTGATTTGCATTCCCCTGGTGGCTAATGATATTGAATATCTTTCCATGTGTTTATTATTTCTCTGCTTTCTTGAATGTACAAAATTTTTTTACCTCAAAAAAATTTTAACTAATCCTTGCAAATTAAATCTTGATATGGAGGCTGATGCCATCTGAAGCTTGTTAATGTTGAATTGGGTGAATGTTGAAAAACAGAAGAATGCTTTAAATGTTTTTTCAGAACATAAAGCAAGAACAATGTTCAATCAGCAGTAGAGAGAAAAGCTGTTAATCGATGTTAATGTAATTATATCAAAATATAAAACCTCCATTTCACAATTAGAAGAAAGGGGTATATAAGGATTCAACATGATTGATGAGTCAATATCTAGATCCATTTTTATGCAATAGAATACAAACAAAATAGAATTGGAACACAGTGAGACAGAGGCTAGTGGGTGCTCTCCCGTGATAATTTAAAATAGATCATAAAATCTGGGACAGAAACTTCTAGTAAAACAACCTGTTTGGTAAGAATACATTAAATTGAAAAGCAAATATTGATCTTTGTTACTGACTGTTGTAATTCAAGTTCATTTCAAAGTTTGATGAAATTTGATGATTATGTCAAGGATCAGAGCAATACATTCTTCTACTCCTTTAATAGGATAAGAGTGCCAGAAAATGACATGGTGGTGAAAGACTTATTTAAAAGAGCTGTGAGGGGCACCTGGGTGGCTCAGTGTGTTAAGCGTCCCACTCTTGGTTTTGGCTCAGGTCATCATCTCCTGGTCCGTGAGTTCCAGCCCCACGTCGGGCTCTGTGCTGACAGCTCAGAGCCTGGAGCCTGCGGATTCTGTGTCTCCCTCTCTCTCTGCCCCTCCCCCAGTTGTGCTCTCTCTCTCTCTCTCTCTCTCAAAACTAAATAAAAATTTAAAAAAAGAGTTGTGAAATCATAGTTGGTATGGACCGGGAGAATTAATCATCTTTGTTTCCCGAAGTACTCTCATTCATTTCAAATACTGAAATTTGTCTAAGGGGAAAGTACATCTTTATTATTATTATTGTTACTATTATTATTATTCACAGTGAGAAAAGAGTATTAGAAAGTATTCATTGTGAGGGGTGCTTGGATGGTTCAGTTGGTTAAGCGTCCGACTTCAGCTTGGGTCATGATCTCATGGTTCATGAGTTTGAGCCCTGCGTAGGGCTCTGGGATGACAGCTCAGAGCCTGGAGCCTACTTTGGATTCTGTGGTTCCCTCTCCCTCTGCCCCTCCCCCTCATGCTCTGTCTCTCTCCATCTCTCAAAAATGAATAAATGTTAAAAAAAATTAAAAATCTATATTAAAAAAACAAAAGTGCTCATTGTGAGAAAATCTATTAGTGAGCACATAAAAAGATAGACCTCCTTCAGCAGCCATCTTGGAAGCAATAAGTAATATATCCATATTATAAACATTTGGGCATGTTCTAAGTATCATCAACTTAATTCATATAATATGTGAAAAAACAGTCATAACTTCCATGAATATAACTAAGGAAGGAAAAGAAAATATTGTCAACTTTTCCTTCTTAAGTCCTTTTCTGCCCTTCTCACTAATTTCAATCTTGGTCAAACTTCTTTGCAAATTAAAGGAAGAACCAGCCTCCAGCCTAAATGATTTTCAAAGAAGAAAGGGCACATGCAAATCTCCTGGGGCTAGAGCAGCGACTATACGTGACTGAGAGGATTTCTGGCCATTCGTTCACTCACCAAATATTACTGAATCCTACCTACATAGGCCAGGCATTCCAGGAGCACGTGGTTTAAAAAGGAAGCAGATAAATAAACATCCTAACAAGACAGGGTGGTAAAGACTAAAGTATAAGTCTCTGCAGGGTTTTAAGGGAGAATAGTGTAAGCTAGGTACCTAAATTGAACTCTAGTCATGCAAGTTTTCTTAAAAAAGGCAATTTTTGAGCCCTGCCCCAAAGAATGGATTTCACAGACACAACCAGGTGAGGGGTTTGCAGAAGTGTATTACACACAGCAACAGGAGCACATGTCCACAGGCAAAAGAGAGAACAGCACATTTGGAGAAATGCTCATAATTCAGTGTATTTGAGCTTGCGGGCCTGTATGTGGTGGCAGAAGGCTGGTAGGATAGGACCTTAGCAATACGGCTGTTCATAAATTGCCTTGTATGTGCCATGCTAAGGAATTTGAGCTTCCTTCTGAAGACAGCAGGGAGGTACTAAAGGTCTTAACGCTGGGCATTAATGTGATTAATGAGATTTAAAGGTCTAGACCTCAACAGCTTAGGGCTAAAAATAAGATCATAGCTACTATCAGTAATCAAGTTATGTTGACCGTAATGACAAACATTTATAAACTGTTGCCTGTGTGGCAGCTGCTATTCTTGGTACACACAGCCGTTTATTCACAGGTTTAGCCCAGCTTTCTCTAGTTGCTGTCCACAGGGAAGCTCTCATCGCCCCCCTCATGAAATATCTGCCTTGCCGGGCACGGCTGCCTGCTCTTCACTGCTTTTGCAAATCTAACAATTAAGTACAACTTCTGTACAAATCCCTATTCTTGTCCCACCCTCTGGTCAGGCAGACGCCTTGACTAAATTTATGTGCCAGGATCAGCTCATCAATGTCCACTAAAATCATTTCATATATCTCCTTTGTTGGGAGGCAAAAATCTGCTTTCTAGTGTGAGAAATAGGAAACTTCTTCTCCCACTTCAGCCATCACCTGCCGTCTGATTCTTTAGTTGTGCACATGGGATTTTACTTAGTGGATAGATGATTGACATGGCAAACATATATGCCCTTTAGGGAAAACACCATTCGCCAGTGTTGCAGTCATGATCTCAGACCATGAGCACAAAATGTAATCGAATCCAACTACTATGATTAAAGGAAATTTGGTTCTGATATGATTCCTAATTTCTCCCCACTGTGGGACTAGAGAAACATGGTCAAACACGGGTAAAGAATTCTCTGTTTTGGGGCGCCTGGGTGGCTCAGTCGGTTGGGCATCCCACTTGCAGCTCAGGTCATGATCTCACGGTTCATGGGTTAGAGCCCCACATTGGGCTCTGTGCTGGAGCCTGGAGCCTGGAGCCTGCTTTGGATTCTCTGTCTCCCTCTCTCTCTGCCCTTCCCCCACTTGTGCTCGTGCTCTCTCTCTGTCAAAAATAAATAAACATTAATAAAAGTTTAAAAAAATCATTCTGTATTAGTGCAGTTAAGATATGAACTTGGCTTTCAAGTCAGATTTTAAGGCATGGCTCCATCACTATACTATGTGACTTTGATACTTTAAGTTTCTTAACCTCTCCAAGACAGAGGTTCTTCAGGCATAAATAGTAATGTCTATATCCAAGATGGTTGTGAGGATAAAATGAGATAAGATATGTTAAGTTCTAGAACAGTGTCTAGAACGTAATAAGAAATAAATAGTAGATATTATTATTTTGATTTATAATTCTTTATGATTCTTCATTTCCTCCTGATTGTTTTCACATTGTTCTGTATTATCATCTTCCTAATATCAAAGTGTTTATACTACAATAACAATTTTCAGTCCTTTCTGCCTCTACAATTGTTTGGAGTATCAATTATTTTCATTTGCTTTTTTCTAATCATGTATGCTTCTACAACTTTTTTTTTTTACATTGATTTATTTTTGAGAGTCAGAGAAAGACAGAGCGTGAGCAGGGGAGGGGCAGAGAGAGAAGGAGACACAGAATCTGAAGCAGGCTCCAGGCTCTGAGCTGTCAGCACAGAACCTGATGCGAGGCTTGAACCCACGAACCCTGAGATCATGACCTGAGCCGAAGTCGGATGCTTAACCGACTGAGTCACCCAGGCGCCCCTAATCATGTATGCTTCTAAATTCTGGCTTTGCTGCATAGAAAAGTATCTGATACCACTTGTTAAAATCTGACAGACTGATTTTTTTGTTGTGACTAGATTTCAAAGTGTTACTTCTTCTGGATATCTGGTTTTTATGCCTTTTCTCTCTTAAAGTAGAATGTAGTTCTTACTCCCTCAACATAATTTCAGAAATTAGTAAGCATTCCACATTTAGTGCAGTTTATCTTTACATTTTCCATTCATACTACACAGCTTAACAGATTTTGTGGAGGTCCTGCAACTAGATGCTACTGGTAACAAGCCATGGCTCCCACTCTTAAAAGAACTCATGCTTTTCTGCAGAAGATGGATATGCAAAAGGTAATTGAAATACAATTTTGTAAGTGTAATAATAGAAGTTACATGTGGTTTAGGCAAAATTGCGAACACAATGCATTTAGTAATAAATCACCTGCAACAGAGAAGGAGGGGTAAGGGAAAGCTTCAAAGGTAAGGCCATGTTTACACTACGTCTTGGCAAACAGAGTCACTCTGTATACGTATGAAGAGAGGGAAGGCATTCTGCTTAGGAGCGGTGTGTGTGTGTGTGTGTGTGTGTGTGTGTGTGTGTGTGTGTACATGTGCACTCACATGAAGTGGTGCACAGAAAGGCATGGAGGCATGAAACAGCATGATGGCTCTTTCAGGAAATGGAATAGTTTGGGAAATCAGCAGAGGAAGAAGATAACAGAGAAGAAGACAAGGGCTATATCATGGAGGATTTACTGTATTGGATTATAGAGACTGGACTATTTTAAGTATGGATATTTTAAGTATGATATTAAGTATGATATTTAAGTATTTAAGTATGATATATTATATATATGATATTTAAGTATTTAAGTATGATATATTATATATATCATATTTAAGTATGATATATTATATATATCATATTTAAGTATTTAAGTATGATATATTATATATATCATATTTAAGTATGATATATATACTTAAGTATTTAAGTATTTAAGTATGATATATTAAGTATGATATTTAAGATTGGATATTTTAAGTATGATAGTCACATGATCTTATTTGTATTTTAGGGATAGTCAGTCGGGCAGCAGTTTGTAGGATGGCTTCCAGTTTCCTTCGGAAGTCGTTTGACCTACATGGAGACCTTTGTAATGACCAAGGAAAGAAATAAGGGCCTGATATATGTTAGTACTAATGATGATGATCTGGCAAATTGAGGGTGTTTTAAGAAGGAATTAACCTAAGAACCTACTGAGCTAATGGGTGTGGGTGAAGGGGAGAAACTGAATTATTTAGGGAGAAGGATGATGATTCTGATTTGGGGCTGAGATTCCTGTAAAATGCATAGATGGAAATGTTGGCTTATAGGTGTGGAATTCAGTGGAGAAGTTTGGGCTAGACATATAAATATTGGGAGCTGTGACCAGGAAAGGTAGAATTATAATAGAAGCGGACCAGGAGCAGAACTGTGAAGATACCAATGCTCTTTGGGGAGAAAGAGGACACAAGACCATCGGAGACTGAGAAGAAGCGAGAGAGCCTGGAGTGGGGGGAGCACTATCATCAAAATGTTCAAGGAGGAAGTGGTCCTCTGACTAATAGTATTAGAAACTCTGAATAGCGTATCCTTGGAAGGAAAAACACTACCAGTGCAAATACCTACTCGCTTTTTTAGTCTCTCACTTTATTGCTTTGACTGCTCATGCCTAACCTTGCACATTGTTGTTAAACAATAACTGACAAACAATGTTAATGATGCCTGTAAAACCAGAGAACATAGAGTTTTCTCACAAATAAAAAAAGGCATTTTCTTCAGCAGAAAAATAATAAATAGAAGAAAAACCTGTAATATTTGTCATTTACTGTATGATGAAATCTTTCAATTTCTATAAAGTCCAACTATATCATCCTCGTAAAAGTAAAAAGTTAACTGAAAACTACTTCAGTGTGCCCTATCTTGAGTTAATACTATTCTCTCATTATAGAATAATACTTTAGATTTATTTATCATCAGAAGTTACCTGCTATGTTCCACATAACTCTATATAGAAAAATTTCCCATTCTGGTTCACTTTCTTATAACTACATATTAAAATACAATTTTAGAGGGACACCTGGGTGGCTTAGTCAGTTAGGCAACTGACTCTTGATTTGGGCTCAGGTCATGATCTCATGGTCGTGAGATTGAGCCATGCATTGGGCTCCCCATTAGGCATGGAGCCTGCTTAAGATTCTTTTCCTCCCTCTCCCTCTGCCCCTCCCCCACTCGCATGCATGTGCACGCACATGCTCTCTCTCCCTCTCAAAAAATACAATTTTAGAACACCTAACAGAGTATATAATTTTTTTTTAACGTTTATTTATTTTTGGGACAGAGAGAGACAGAGCATGAACAGGGAAGGGTCAGAGAGAGGGAGACACAGAATCTGAAACAGGCTCCGGGCTCTGAGCTGTCAGCACAGGGGCCTGATGCGGGGCTCGAACTAACGGACCGCGAGATCGTGACCTGAGCCGAAGTCGGCGCTCAACCGACTGAGCCACCCAGGCGCCCCTAGAGTATATAATTAGAATGTTGCATTTTAAGAGAAGATATACCTTACCCAATTAAGAATTGTTTAATTAAAATAAAGAAGTATAAGCAAAGACTATTTTTTTAGTCATAATTACGAGTATTGCTTCATGGTGAAAATTTGACCAATTTTCTTAGAGAAAAGCATTGGTTGGACATTAAAGTTGAGTCCTGATTCTGTTGCTAAAATTTTTAGTAATCTTGAAAAAAATTAATTCACATAGCTAGGCTTTGGTTTTGTTGTCTAAAACACGTGATAAAAATAACTTTCCCAGTATATGTTTTAAGGGTAAAGATGATATCACAAAAAAAGACTTAGAAGAAAATTGGGGCTCTGTAAGTAGAAATTGTTGTTAATCTCAGTTCCAAATGAGCAAATGTTTCCAAATACCTCAAGAAAAATCAAGTTATGACTCTTTAATAGTGAAAACCCCAAATAGCTATCTAAAATAATACATAGCATTAGTATAATTTCTAAAATATAAAGTACACAATTTAATTTTGGATGACAGATAATATTGATGTTACCAGTTAAAGCGGAGAGACCATTTTTAATGCCAAAAATTATGGTAGTTTCTATCCTTAAACTGTGCTATATTTTCACTGTGGTTTTTATTTACAAAACTGGGTTTGGTTGTACTGTATTATAAAGAATAGGGAATTTCCATAGGAATGAACCTTGAAAACAGAACCAAATTCTCCTTCTAGCCTATAGAGATTAAAGATTAAAAAAATATTTTTTCCTTTTTTTCTTTTTTTGTCAGGGAGGAGCACTCCTCTCATCAACAAGGAGGAATTTATGTTCACTTGCTTTAAGTCTGGGTAGGGTTTGTGCGGCTAATAGAATACAGCAGAAGTGATAATGTCACAGTTTCTGAGCCTAAGCCTTAAGATCCTTACAGTTTCAACTTCCTTGTGAAATATTAGCTTCTGGAATCCATTTGCCATGCCATGAGGAAGCCCAAGCAGTCCTATGGCGAGGCTCATGCAGAGAAGCTCATGTGTAGAGGACCCACTGCACACCCATCCAACAGCCTCAGCTGAGTTGCAGCTAAGCTAGGCACTTGCTAGCTGTGTAAACGAACCATCGTGGAAGTAGATTTTGCCCTGGTCAAGTTGTCTCAGCTGACGCTGGGGTGAACAAAACATGCCTTTCCAACAAAGACCAGCCCAAATATTGCAAACTCATGAGCAAAATAAATGATTATTTTGTTTTAAGTCACTGAGTTTTGAGTGGTTTGTTATGCAGTAATGGGAGACTGGAATATAGTCTTGAAACTATCACAGTATAAATGAAGAAGGATCCTTAAATAAAATATTTATATTGAAGTTTTAAAGTTACATGACGTTAAAACAAAGTTTTTGTGTATATTATTTTAATGGTTGGAATGGTTCTTTCATTCTACACATAGACACTACACATAGAGTTACCACTTCAATGTCTGGACTAACATTGGAAAGTTGGAACTCTGGGTAAATATAAGAAGCATAGGAAATTAACACAATAAATTCAAACAGGTACTACACTGACAGATACAATATTTTCAAATATGCTAGCCATGCCCTTTTCTCTGACACTATTCTAATGTCACATGGGCCAGTTTTCATTATCTAGTTGCTAGTAGGGACCCCCTCAGCAAAATTTTACGGTCACAGATTGGACCAAATGACAAAGGAATTAAATAAAACTTTACCTTACTTAGTCACTATTTCCACTCATATAATACTTATTGTTTCTTGCTACTAAAATAAAACTAATGTACATTTGTGGTACAAGACTGTGGCCATGGTTGGCAAATAGGAAACTATTATAATGATTCTGTTAAAAGCAGTAATGGAAATTCTATTATCAGTGCAAACATATTGTGTATTTAAACTGAGGTCTTGGGAGATAGTGAGGAAGCAGTACCTGTAGGGGTTACTACATCATGGCAGCCCTGTTGTCCTTCATCATTTATTGCCTTAGGTGTGGGCAGGTGAACCAAGTCAAGCCAAAGAGACATGGGAGAGGCTAGCGGGGGCTATTTGGAAATGATTTCCTCCCTTGTAACAGAGAGATACCTTAAGGAGAATACCTCCTTTCTTACTTCTTTTGCAACTTTTGTGTGACTGCACAATACTGAAGAAGAATCTCTAACCATTGTGCAATCACATGATTGGCAGATGGGAAATATGGGAAGAACCTGTGTCTTTTATGATATTGAAACTCTTCCCCTGGTTTTGAACTGCCTACCTCCAGACTTTATTTTATGATTTTTTAATGTTTATTTATTTAGAGAGGGAGAGAGAGAGTGTGATTGGGGAGGGACAGAGAGAGGGGGAGAGAGAGAATCCCAAGCAGGCTCTGCACTGTGAGCACAGAGCCTGACCTGGGGCTCCATCCCAGGAACCGTAAGATCATGACCTGATCTGAAACCAAGAGTGGGATGCTTAACTTACTGAGCCACCCAGATACCCCCAGCCTTTATTTTTGAGTGAAATAACTGAATGCTTCACTACTGTTTAATAGTAGTACTGTTTAACTCCATACAGCCTAATTTAAGTTTACTTCTTTTGATTGCAATGGGCAGTGACATGTAGGCCATAAAATCACGACCATATAATTCTAGACACTTGTAGCTTTCAACATTAGGGAGGAATGGTTACCTAATAAGCAAGTTTTCAATCTCAAAACTGCAAGTAGTATGAAGCAATGAGATACAGGGTTTGATGAAAGGTGGGTAATTGGATGTTAGTAAGGCTGAGGATAGCTGGAGAACCAGATCAAGGCACATAGACTCACAATGATGGAGGAAATGTCCATAGCAGAAGCTTTTGGGGGTTGGTTGGGATGGATAAAGCAAAAAGTTGGGGCACCAAAACTTAGGTCTTGAGGAGAAAGAAAAGAATTGAAGATCGATTCTATTTTTTAAGTTTTCCTTAGGACCAGCCACAACAGAGGGAAATAGGAAAGAATGCAATTTGTATGGATCATGTTTCTCTTTTATGTTACTCAAAGAGCCTGTGTTTGGAGCTTAATAATTTGCAACTTTCTACCTGTATAAATTTGGATAAATTACTTCCCTCTCTCCCTGAGTTTGTTTCCTCATTTGTAAAATGGGGATAATAATACTTCCTTCACAGGACTTTGAGAAGATTACATGAAATGTGTGTGTGTGTGTGTGTGTGTGTGTGTGTGTGTGTGTGTGTGTTTTTATGTGTGTGCTTTATGTGTGTGTGTGTGTATATACACATATATATGTAAAATTACTTAGCAAAGTGCTCTAGACATAATGCCTCCCCCATTTCCCCTCCAGAAGTGTGAGATTTATTTAATCAATGGTACTTTATTGCTTACCAGCTGTGCTGTTCTGCTTTAGGCAGTAGTCATATATAGGTGAACAAGATAAAGCCTACATCTAGGGGATGAATATAAAAAGTTTTAATTAGAAATGACTGACTAGTGTTTAAAAAGATACTGAAAACAGATTCTTGATGTTTGGAAACTTGTGTATAACATGAAATAAAGAAACATATAAAAGTTTGGTAAATATTTATAAAGGAAAATACATACTGAATTTTATTTTATTATTTGTTTGTTTGTTTAGAGTGTGAGCAGGGGAGAGGGGCAGAGGGAGAGAGAGAATCCCAAGCAGTCTCCACCCTTGGAGTGGAGCCCAATGTGGGGCTTGAACCCACAACCCTAGCATCATTACTGGAGCCTATATCAAGAGTAGGATGCTCAACTGACTGAGCCACCCAGGGTCCCCAGAGAGAAAGTGGAAGAGGAGGAGAGGGGCAGAGGGAGAGAGAGAATCTCAAGCACACTCCACACTAAATTTTAATACACAATAGATTTGTTCTGTTTTATTTGGAATTTCCTTTTAAAACACTTGTATTTCTGAATTGTAGTGGACATGAGAATATGATTTCCTGGAGGACTTTGTACAGAGGGAAAGGGAAAGTTGAGTAGTTCACATAAATGAAACTAAAACATAAGGGATTTAGATCCAAACAAGGTTAGGAAAAATAGCACAGAGTGAAGTCTGTAGGTATAATGAGGCAGGAAAAAGAAGTATTGGTTGACAGTTGATCATGAAAGAATGAGATACAAATAGTCTCTTTAAATTATGCAAATACTAAACAAACAAACAACAACACTAACAAAACATAGCTGGAGGCTAACTAGAAAGAAATAGCCAGGGTAAAAACTGAAGAAGAATGAATAGTATGTAATACAAAATACTTTTCATGCATTTTAGGAGCCCATAAAGGAAGACAGATCAATGTGTGCTGGGCATACTTACATCTTACCAGAATATCATTTACTGAAAGTCAACAAAAAGCTGCAGAAACGACAAAAGGGCATAGTCTAGCAGTAACAATTAGTTGCATTGAGAAAAATGGGAACAATTTTCTATTCAGACTATAATCCCTTCCAAGAGATTATGTGTATAAATGCCTGTATACATGTCTTAGGAAAAAAAATCTATAAAATGCTTTTAATCTAAGGCCATATCTAAAATATTTGGGTATTATAGAGTGGTTAAGAGGAATATTTTTGTTTTCATTCATGTCACAGACCCACATGTTTTCTTTGTAAATCAATTTTTGAACCAGAGCAGATCAGAAAGTCTGCAGTTGTTTAGAGCTTTTAAAACATCTGGAAAGTTATTCTGGCAAGTAGAGTCAAATCCATGAGCAAAACACATGTTTTCCACTGCAGCGGGAAAACACAACTTTCTTACATGTATTGCATATTGTCCAAATCCATTTCAGAAATAAGATTCTATCTCTTAAAAGGTCTTGGTACCACAGCGCTTTCCTAAACTCTGCCAATAAAAGCATAGCCAAGGCCATTTAGGTGTTTGCAAGTCAGTATTTTATAATAATCTTTTTATCTTATGTTTTATAAAGCAAGAGAAATGTAATAAAAATCTAAGTTGCCTTTCTAAGCCCGTAGATAAAAAGTTGAATTGGATTAAAACCAATTGGCAGAACCCTTAGGAGCTAAAAGTGGGGAGGGACAGTAGGTCACTAGGGAATAGCGGCAGGAGAGTGTGCTGGCCTTTTCCCCCAGAGAAAGCAAAGAGAAGCTTCCTCCCAATGACCATTAGGAAAGAGTATCGAAGCTCTAAGAGGTGGGTCTTGTCAAAAAGTCAGGAACTGTTGTGTCCCAGGAATATAGGAAATGGATCCATGCAAAAACTCACGTAGGGGAAATTTTTCCTTTCACAGATGAATCTCACATTGAGATGAATTCTCACTATTGGATGGCGTAAATCACATATTCTAAGTTTTTTATTTTTTAGCCTTTTAAACATGGACATAAAATTTTAATAGACAAAAAGCATCTGCATTGTATTTGCCACTTAATTGTTTTAACCTCAAAAGGCCCATATTCCTAGCCAGTGTAACATTTTTCTGGTTCAACAACCTGGTTTCTGCTTCTTCTTTTTTTTATTTTATTTTATTTTATTTAAAAAATTTTTTTTTAAACGTTTTTATTTATTTTTGAGACAGAGAGAGACAGAGCATGAACGGGGGAGGGTCACAGAGAGAGGGAGACACAGAATCTGAAACAGGCTCCAGGCTCTGAGCTGTCAGCACAGAGCCCGACGTGGGGCTCGAACTCACAGACTGTGAGATCATGACCTGAGCCGAAGTCGGACACTCAACCGACCGAGCCACCCAGGTGCCCCTTCTTTTTTTTTTTAAATAAGAAGAATCAAAAATAAGGAAAAATAGAATGAAGGAACTACTTATTGTATCAAATAATGTAAAAATAATTTTTACCAAGAGTAAAATGAAGGAACACTTGCCTGATGAAGCCGATTAAATTGGTTTAGAATCATCCACTTGAAAATGTTGCTTACTGTAGAAAAAAGGACTTGGGCTGCCCCAGATCATTGCTGACTATTCTAAAATCTTTTGTAGTTACAAAGGCACATCCTGTAAAGATAAAGAGTGCGAATCATTATTTGGATTCAGAGCTGCAAAGATTTCTGCTATATCTAGGGAAGTATTGCCTGCTGTCACAAAATGTTTTAGGTCTCTTTATAATGAGGTGCTATCACGGAACAGGCTTATAGTACTGACGGAGGTTCTTTGTATGAGCTCCGTTCATCTTCGCTAGGTGCGTTTACCTGCCAAAATAACTACTGTTGTGAACGATGGGATTTGGATTCACATGTGTCAGGGAAAATGTGAATAGAGTCAATTATTGATACTAGACAGACACTTCTTATCTTCAACGTCTTATTAACATTACAACCTGATTCACTTATGATATCATTGCCGTTTCTGTTTATCCTCCGTCCTGTCTGAAGCTAGCTCATCAGGAACGCCTTTGAACCTGAAACACTTTAATTATCACCTTGCTCCAGGGAATTGTGAGCTAGAACGATATCATGTTTTAGAGAGGAAAATAAAGATCTCTCTATGAAGATTATTTGCATTTGTCTAGGAGATAATGCTATTCATCCATTGTATGGAGGGCTGCCCAGAATAGAAATGAGGAAGGAGCAAAGATTTGCTAAGTGGACAGCTTTCTAATTCCTTTTGAGACATGTTTTCCAAGTATAGCTTTACTTTGTATGAAGTGTTGTGATTTTCCAAAAGTGGGTATATCCTAATTTTGGTAAGTGTGAAAACACATCAGAGAGCCAGAAAAGAAGTGAGTTCTATATATTTTACAGCCAGTCTCTCCCCCCATCTTATAGTCCTACTGGTGGATAATTGAAAACGGACATTGTGTGAATAGGAAAAAGAGCAACTGGATATAGAAAGGTTGTGCCAAAGTAAGAAAAAGATAGGAATATGTGTAATTGAAGGATGTGTGCCAAGAAAGGGCTTTGTGCAAATGAACATAGAAACCAAATGAAGTGCTTTGGAATCGATTTGGAATTGGTATGTGTCCATTGCAGTTGCTCGTAGAAGGAAAAGTTTAGCATAAGAGGGGCACCTGGGTGGCTCAGTCAGTTAAGCGGCAGACTTCGGCTCAGGTCATGATCTCACAGTTTGAGAGTTCCAGCCTCACATTGGGATCTGCACTGACCAGGGGGAGCCTGTTTGGGATTCTCCTCCCACTCTCCGCCCCTCCCCCACTTGCGTGTGCTTTCTCTCTCTCTTTCTCTCAAAATAAATAAATAATGTTTTCGAAAAAAGTTTAGCAGAAGCAAAAGATAGAAGGGCTCAAAGCTGAGGTGTTTCAAGGGATTTAGTAGAGAGAGAATGGCAGGAAACAACACTAATGATTACATTAGATAGGGCATAGGACATATGGTGAAAGAAACAATAGGGCTTTTCTATAACTTCCTGTGCTTTAATTTTTTTCCTGTGGAAGGAAGGGCAGAGCACAAATGAAAGGCAATGAGGAAAATAACATGAACCCAGAATACTATGACTCCTTTTTTCCTAAGCTTAGAAAAAGAAAACAAAAACTTGTCAGAAGACAGCAAAAACTTCAGGTCTCTCCTAAGGACAAAAAGTGTCACAGACCAGGATGGAAAAATATGAAAAGCTCATGAATTATAAGGAAACTAGAATACACAGGCACTTATTTCTATTTAAATTCATCTTTCAAAGTGTATGAAATTATTTTCCAACTAATTTTATGGAGTGAAATGGTCCATCTGGCTGCACCGAGAGAGAATTTCCAAGTTGTGGAATAGTAGAATCAGGGCTGGAAGTAACGTGCATATCTTTTCATCCAACCCCCTCATTTTGGTTCTAGCAATTCTAGAGTGCGATGTAAACAGAATCTATCAGACCACATGCTCTACACTTGCTCATTAAACACAAAACAGCTTCTCCCACTCCTGTGTTCCCTTCCAGCTATTACTCTACCCCTCTTCCTAGCTAAGCTTCTTGCAAACAGCAGTCTGTCTACATTTGCTCTCTCGACTTTCTCATCTTCCTTTCACCTCCCCAGGCCACAGAGCTGCCACTCGGCTGAAACTGCCATCGCAAAGGGCGCTCATGAAGCACACTCATCCATCTGTGCAAACATGGGCCGTGGAGTACTACGGCTGGACTCTGCATCTTGCCTTTGTCGTTTGCTTCCTGTGGAAACCTGGGCTGCAAGTTCACCTCTCTCTGCCTCATTTTCTCATCTATAGAGTGGGAAGAATAATAATAATCTCAAAAGAGTTGTAAGAACTGAATGTATCCAGCCATGCAAACTGCTAAAAATGGTCTCTGGCGTGTTATAATCCCTTAATAAAATAAATTTGAGTTCTTAGCTTATCATTACCTTTCTTCATACCTTTGGACTATTTCTGTTCACCAATCTCTCTAAGCATCCTTGCATCCCTCACTCTTTCCTTACTTCCCATGGGTTCATCTTCTAATTGTCTTCTTTCACCCTATTACCTGTTTCTCTGTGTTCAGTGGAGACTTCTTTGCCTCTCTCTACCTCTTGACATCTTAAATTATCCTTAAATTTTGTCTTCTTACACTACTACATTTTTCTGAGGGTGAAGACATCCATGCTATTCCAAACCTGTCTTCTGTCTTGACTTCACTCATAGCTCTATGCTTGTAACTACATGTTAATTGTCTCCACCTATAACAAAGAGACTTCAATCCCAAGATGTCCAGCATGGAATGGATTATCTCCCTGGTACAGCCTCCTTTCACCAAACCTGGTTTTACCTTATACTCAATGACACCACCCATCTGGACACCCATATCAGAATCCTCTTCCTTCATTGACTTCTTCCATATTCAATCATATGACAATTCTATTTGTGTCTCAAATGTGGTCTCTCTTCTCTATTCCCACTGTCTTAGCTCAGGCCATCATTATTTTTCTCTCTACAGAAGACCAGCCTTCTAAGTTGGCTCCATTTCCTACCTTCTATTCCACCAACCAATGCTCACATGTTTTCTAAGACAAAAATCTATTACTAAGTCAATCACATATTCACTCACTTATTTACTCACTTGCTCACTTACTTAATAACGTTTAATGAAAACCCACTGTGTGCCAAGTACAGATCATTGTACCCTGTAACACACGCATGCATATGCACACACACAGGCACATTCTGTTTCTCTCTTAATCCCCCCCCCAAATTGCCTCACATTGCCCTTTTTTCATAGCACTTATCACAGTCTGAAATCATCTTGTTCAATTCTTTATTGTCTGTGTCCCTTATGTAAATTCTGTGAGAGGAGGGATTTTATTTATTTATTTATTTATTTATTTATTTATTTATTTATTTTTGAGAAAGGGAAAGTGCATGTGGCTCCATACCCAGCATGGAGCCCAATGCAGGGCTTGATCCCGCGAACCATGAGATCATGACCTGAGCCAAAATCAAGAGTTGAACACTTAACTGAGCCACCCAGAAGCCTAGAACAGGGATTTTTATTTGCAGTATTTATTTACTGTTTCCCCAGTGCTGAGCATAACTGAATGAATTAATGATGAAAATTTGAGCTGAGTTATGAAGAGCAGGTAGCAGTTTGTCAAGGGAGCTAGGAATGGGGGGATGGGCTGGGGGGAATGGATACAGAATGTACATAGGCATAAGGATAGTATAAAGGAGTCAAGGCACTTTGAAGGAATTTAGAGGGAAATAAATCCACACAGTGGGTTTCCATAACATGTTATTAAGTAAAAATAAGTGATCAAGTGAGTAAATGAATGAGTGAATGCATGATTGAATTAATGATAGGTTTTTGTCTTAGAAAATACATGAACATTGGTTGGTGGAATAGAAGATAGGAAGTAGAGACAAGTTAGAAGGTTTCAAATAGGCTAATTGGTCAGAGAAATCTTTAAAAAAATTTTTTAATGTTTATTTTTGACAGAGAGAGAGAGAGAGAGAGACAGAGCATGAGTGGGGAGTGGGCAGAGAGAGGGAGACACAGAATCTGAAGCAAGTTCCAGGCTCTGAGCTGTCAGCACAGGGCCCCACGTGGGGCTCGAACTCACGGACCCCGAGATCATGACCTGAGCCGAAGTCAGACACTTAACCAACTGAGCCATCCAGGCGCCCTTGTCAGAGAAATCTTTTCTGATGAGGTACATTTGAACTGAGACCTCAGTGATGTGAAATAGTGAGCCATGTATCTATCTGGAAAGAGAGCATTCCAGGAGACAGGAATGGCAAGTGCTAAGGCACTGTGGTGGAGGTGTGCTAGAGTGCTCGAGGAACAGCAAGGAAGTTGGAAGGTAGTCAGTGAGAAACAATAGAAGTCTCTAGGATGCCCGCTGGATTTTGCATAGCGGAGGTGGGCATCCATTTCTCTGTGCTGACAGTGCTTGATATTACATTGTGCTGTTACAAAATGGCATATGGTTGTCACTGTTTGTGTGTGTCTGTTTAATTGCTGATACTGCAAACCCTCCAGGGTGGGGACCATTTTGTACTCCTTGTTATATCCCCAGGGCCTATCCCTATGCTTGGCAGGTGCTTGAACCTTTGCTGAAAGGATGAGTCAGAGGCCCTTAAGATGCGTTCTCATGCTTGAGTCACCTGACTAGGTTTGTGGGTTCTCACTGTTTTCCACACTTTTCTTTTCATCACCTCATTCTCCTAGCATCTGGTATTAATCTTTCACCAGCTTTGGCCACATTTCTCCTGGCACCTTGCATCATGGACATTCCCACATTGACTTCCACTCATGACCCTCCAGCTCCTCCCCAGGGTTCCTATGTATTGCAGTGATAAGTGTGGCCAAAGGGCTCTGCATATTAGAGCCTGGAAAGGCTGACCAGGCACTAAAAAATGAGGATAAATGTATAGGGTGGGGTCAGAAAATGGAAGAAATTGCAAGTTGAGCAAAGACAGATGACTGTGATTATTTAGAAATGTCACCCTCAGGGGAGCCTGGGTGGCTCAGTCAGTCAAGCATCCGACTCTCAGCTTTGGCTCAGGTCATGATCTCACAGTTCAGGAGTTCTAGCCCCACGTCGTGCTCTGTGCTGACAGTGTAGACCCTGCTTGGGATTCTCTCTCTCCCTGTCTCTCTGCCCCTCCTCCTTTTGTGCTCTCTCTGTCTCTCTCCCTCTCTCTCTCTCAAAAAATAAAAAATAAAAAAAAGAAATGTCACCCTGAAATTGTTCTTTAAGCTTTTATAAATACTATTTTATTGTCATAACCTATTTTTTTTTGGTGAAAGAATGAATAAATTTTAAACCTTAACTTACTTTGATATGACGAAAAAGACATATATTTGAATAATAGGGTTTCATAAGATGTCATTCCCTGTAAGTAGGTGACATCTATAAAATGAAACATTTTTGTTAAAGCGCAAGAAGTTGGAGTTAATTTTTAAAGGATAACAATCTAAAATATTGTGCGTACAAGTAATAATCACTAGCAAACCAAAAAAGCCTCTAAATTGTTGAAATAGGTGTCATTAAGAACACGAGCAAAATTTACACCTCTTATCATAATATAACTTTTGAGCTTCTTATGTAAAACTTACTGTGATTTCATACACGATTATAATAATTTGGTTGCCCATTGTTTTAAGTCACAGAAGATTGAAAGTAATAAATTATCAGGGCAGAAGACAGTAGAGGACATCACAGCCACAACATGGATGGAGGGATTCCCAATTGCACAGTAAGGGCAGAAAGACTTAAAGAATCGGACAGACATCAAGTACTCAAAATGAGAGTTATTGAGGTGAACAATATACAGTGGCTTTGTGGTACCACCATTCTGGTGCATAAGACTTTATCTGCAATGTTGAGTTGAAAGACTCCTTAAAAAATTATTTCTTTGTTTTTCAAATTTCATCTGCTGACAAAGCCTTACTTGACTTACACTTGTTTGGCAGCAAATTTGATCTGAAGTGATACAAGGTTACTTATGAACTTAGTTCTAATTTGTGTGAATATGTTTTGCTGCAGAAAAAAATGTGTTAATTACAGACCCTGCTGGGGGTGTTATGAATATATGGCATAAGCACCAGGCAAGATCCGGTGCAGATAACCTGTATGAAGAGTACCTTCATTAGATTTCCATGCCTAGTTGCAAGAGCTTTGCATAAGGGGTTACACACCCCCTTTACTACCTGCGTAGTAGAGTCATGAATGCTCACAATGATACCTACGAGTAATAAGATCAGAAATGCTCTGCTTAACATGGTAAGACAGTGTGAGAAATGCTTGGAAAGCTTTGCATTCAAAAAAAGTGTCTATTAAAGGAAAGGAAAGTTGTAGCGTATTTGGAAAGTCAATAAGCGTTTATAGTACATGTTGGATGTTTTCCTCTCTTTTCTCCGTGTGTATGTGCGTAGTTCCAAGTCCTTTGTGATGAAATTAGACGTGGAATCTGGGGGATATATTTGCTCTTGCCTTGCTGAAACTTGGATTTATATGCTGTTATCAGGGAAATTATTTGTAAGGTTGTTGGAATTTTCTTGAGCACCAGGGATATTTGAGTGAGAAAGCTGTTCAGAGATCCTAATTTGCTTTTTAAAAACTTCCAAATTTGTAATAAGAGTTTTCTTTTGTTTTGCTTTATTTCTACCCCTCCCTCGGGATTCTGCTACCAATGAAGAAAAAAATTTGGGTGCCAACTTAAGGAAACAGAGTCTGTGTTTGCAATGCCAATGAGCATAGCCAAAGGGAATTGTAAAATAGCCTGAGGGTTATTATAGCTCAGGAACTTAAAGCCATAAAAACACAATTTTAGGCACTAGGGACAAAAATTTTAAAAATCTAGCTGAGTTCTAGAAGGAATAAAGCATTCAGAAACACCAAAAATTCACAATAGATAATAAAATATTACTGTGTTATTTTCTCTGCCACAGAATAATGTAGGTACATAGTTAAAAATTCAAATATTATAGAATTATATTAACTGAAAGAATGGAAGTAACTTCTAACTATACAGTCATCTCTCTCCCCATAAAAATACTGTTAAAATGTTGGCTTAATATGTTTTCACTCTTATGTAGATCCTGAGAAACTTAACAGAAGACCATGGGGGAGGGGAAGGAAAAAAAAAGTTAGAGAGGGAGGGAGCCAAACCATAAGAGACTCTTAAAAACTGAGAACAAACTGAGGGTTGATGGGGGGTGGGAGGGAGGGGAGGGTGGGTGATGGGTATTGAGGAGGGCACCTGTTGGGGTGAGCACTGGGTGTTGTGTGGAAACCAATTTGACAATAAATTTCATATTAAAAAATGTTGGCTTATATTTCTGTCTTATATTCTTTTTTTAATACAAATTAATTCATACTAGATAGTGCATTGCAACTTGCCTTCCTTCCCCTCCCTCCACCTTAACAACTATATATCTTGATGTCCACCAAAGTTAGTAGTTAATTACCACCTCACTCCTTTCAACCATAAGAGAGAATTCCATTTAATGGCGATACTGTCATTTAAAATTGGTGATTACTTTTTCCCACCGTTGTTTTACCTTTTTTTTTCCTTTTGAATCTCATCTACTTAGACACACGTAGAAAAACAAAAAGCCTAGTGTTGACTAGAAAAGTTGCAAATAGTGAAATAAGTGTTGTTCTTGAATGGCAAATTTCCAGTTCCGTGGAATAAGCAGAAAATGATCTCAAAAAGATAAAACAAATGGTGTCTGTTTTGCATTTTAAAGAATATTCAGGAAAAAAATAAAGAAGATAAAAATAAGGAATATTCAGTTGTTACTAGTAAATTGATAAATATCTCTCAGATTCAAAAATGAAATTTTCCTCAATTGTACAGAAGCACTAGAATTTCTGGGGGAAATGAATCTTACTGTAAAAATGAGCTTCACATTTAAAATTAGGAACAGAGTAGCTGTGGTCCTGCTCAGAAAGGAGTGTTTTATCTCCAGAGCTCATCAGTCATTGAAAGGTCAGGGATAATAAGCAACGAGGCATTCTGCCGACCTGTGTCAAGGTAAATAAAAGAACAGTAACTGGATCACTTGCGCTACAAATCAGACAATTGCCTTGTCCTTCTTATGTCATTCTGCCTCACCTCTTCCAGACTGTCCCTAGCCATAGCTGACTCCCTGCATTAATGTCCTCCCTGCTGTATGCAGTTCAACAATCTTTTCCTCCTGCAGAAGCAGGGACACTGTAAGGTGACTCACTTTACAATACTATTGCAATTTATCCACATTAGCCTTGTTCTAGCTCCCTTCCTGCCCTCAGAGGAAACCACTGTCTTGAATTTTGTGAATAACATTCCTTTGTTTACATACTAGTTTTCTCTTTTTAATGTTTATTTATTTATTCTGGGGGGGGGGGGAGGGCGGGGGGCAGAGAAAGGGGGAGAGAGAGAATCCCAAGCAGGCTCTACACTGTCAGTGAAGAGCCCAACATGGGGCTAGAACCCTCAAACCATGAGATCATGACCTGAGCTGAAATCAAGAGTCGGATGCTTAACCAAGTGAGCCACCCAGGTGCCCCACACATCAGTTTTAAACAGATGTATATGTGTTCCTAGATAACATATCACTTAGTTTTGCTTGTTTCTGAGCTTTGTGAAAGGGCAACTTATATGCGGTCTTCTGTGAACTTCACTCAGTGTTATGTTTCTAAGAGTTACCTCTGCTACTGAACACAGCAGTTGTTACCTCATGTACACCATGAATATTTCATGATCTGGGTATATCAAAATTTAGTTCTCTTTTATTCAATTGTAAGTACTTTAAAATTCTCATTCATGATTTCTTCTTTGATCCATGAGTTATTTGTGGAGCCTATTTTTATTTTATTTTTTTGAAGTCTATTTTTAAATCCCATTTATTGAAGTCAATCTTTAGAAATTAAAACGCACTATTATTTAAATTTAAAGCTAAATTTAAATTTTTTTTCAATATATGAAATTTATTGTCAAATTGGTTCCCATACAACACCCAGTGCTCATCCCAAAAGGTGCCCTCCTCAATACACATCACCCACCTAAATTTAAATCTTTAAAAAATTAGTCTACTGATTCCTAAAATCTATCGGGAGATTTTAGTAGAGATTACAAGGTCTAAGTCAGTGATGAACGAACCCAGCCTGCCACTTGTTTGTCTACACTCGTGAACTACGAATGGTTGGCACATTTTAAATGGTTGAAAAACACAAAAGAAGGATAATGTTTTGAGGTATGTGAAAATTATATAAAGTGCAAATTCAGTGGGCCTAAATAAGTTTTATGGGAAAATGGCCATGGCCATTAGCTTAATTACTATCCTTGCTCCTGCAGGAAAAGATAGTTGAATTGCATAAGTGTATTTTCTATGGCAACTTTCATGCTACAGTAGCAGAGTTGAGTAGCTGCAACAGAGACCTGCAAAGCAAACATTCTTACTATTTGGCCCTTTACAGGAAATGTTTCTCAACCCTTGGACTAGATAATACAATTCTTTGAAACGTATTAAATAAGCTAGCTAATGTATGTAAATACTTCTTATGGGTTTAATGAGAATGTGCATTCTCTAAGTATTGTATGCCCACGCTGTCCTCTCTATATGTCGTACATCAATGTCAGTGTATATACGTGGAATTCTGAATAATTTATCAATAGGTGAAAGGGTGTTGAAATATCTCCCCATAATGGTGGATTTATCAATTTCTCCTTGTAGATTTTATCATTAAGTGGTGACCCTATCTCCAATAATATATATTTTTTTATCTTGAGTCCATTGTGTGTGATATCCATACAGATACGCCAGTCTTCTTTTCATGACTATATATCTGATATGTTGTATGTTTTTAGTTCCTGGAGCTTCAAAACAGTAACAATAGTAACATCAAAGATCACTCATTACAGATCACCATGTCAAATATAATAATAACGAAAAAAAATTAAATATAGGAAGAATTACCAAAATGGCACACAGAGACATGAAGTGAACAAATGCTCTTGGGAAACAAGGGTGCTGATAGACTTGCTGGATGCAGGCCTACCACAAACCTTCAATTTGTAAAAAATCCACCCAGTGTCTTTGAAGCACAAAAAAAACGAAGAGCAATAAAACAAGCGATGCCTGTATACCTTCTCTAATTTATCCACAGATATGGTTCGCATTATTTGCTTTTAAGACTGCCTGCAAAGCTACACATAGCAGTCCCTACGTGACATTCAGACATTAGATTGGGGGACTGGGATGGAGAGGGGGTATTTGAAGAATATATTTGTCTCCTTGGTAGTTTAGATATAGCTCTTAGTCTTCAGATTGTATACGTTCAGCACTATAATTCCTTCCCATTTTCTGCATCTGGCTTTTACACCCAGCTATAGACTTAATATGGTCCTCAAGTTTTGCAACTACACCCCACATCTGAAAGACCCCATTCACTCCATATATCTGCCCTCATTCTGTCCTGCATCATTTTCATCCCACATACCAACATGAACAAATGAGATTTTCAGAAAGGAGAAACTTGTACATGGTTAGCACTATAAACAGGAAAGTTCGACCAATTCTCAGAAAAGTATAAAAAAGATTATTAACAGTGGCTCCAAGCACTTAGAAAAGGTGATGGAGATCGATGATGCCAGAATGGGTTAGTTTGAAAACAGATCCAGTTTAACTAGATTTGCTTCTTTTCCCCCTTTTATTTCTTTAATAAATACTTGGACCGGTATATTTGGGGATGCTAGAGACAGTGAATTTTCATTTCAGTAAAGCATTTAGAAAACTTTTCATAAAATCCTTGTTGGTTATAGTATGATTGCATGAAATAAAATGTATGATCTTGAAAAGTGTTGGTTCATTTATTATTATTGTCTTGGAGATTATTCTTGGTGGTTGGCTACAAGGCTCTTTTCTCAGCCTCTTTTATATAACTTTTATTAGACTTCATAAACTGGAATTTATTAATTTTTTATAAACTTTATAAACTTACTTAACTGGACACAAAGAAGCCATGTTCATTAACTTTACAGATACTGTAAGTTAAAAGTGATCACTAATAAGATTTTTAAATCTGAAATTATGTCTTAAAACAAACAAGATGAAGTTTAATATGGATTAAAGGCAAAAATTGGGTTTAAGCATATACAATTATAGAAGTATAGACTATGTAATGTGGTAAGTATGGTTTAATTGTAGTCCATATAAAATAGACTTGGATGTTTTATTCAACCCTAGGTAAAATACATTTGCTAAAAGAAAAGCCTTACTCAAGTTTGGGATATCTTATTGACAGGGTAGGTATGCTTGGGTCAAAGGGACTGCCGATCACTTTGTGACAAAGTTCTTGGCTCACAGTATTTGAATGTTGTGTTCTCTCTCTCTCTTTTTAAAGTTTATTTGTTTATTTTGAGAGAGAGAGAGAGAGAGAGAGAGAGAGAGAGAGAGAGCACGTGCAAGTGAGCAGGGGAGGAGTGGAGAGAAAGGGAGAGAGAGAATCCCAAGCAGGCTCTGTGCTGTCAGCTCAGAGCCTGATGCCAGGTGGGGCTTGAAATCACTAACGGTGAGATCATGACCTGATCTAAAACCAAGAGTCCTACACGTAACCAACTGAGCCACACAGGCACCCCTGTTGTGTTGTCTTCAGTGCACATTTGAGAAGGAAAAGGAAAAGTCAAAGGATATTCAAAGCAGGGTAAAGAGTGTGGTTATGAGAGTTCACCATTCCACTTGACAAATAATGAAAGGATCTACAAATTTTGAGGAATGGAAAAATATTAGATATTCTGACAGCTACTTAGAGGTTTGCTTCAAATATTTCAAGACTTGCAATGTCTATAAAGAATGAGATTAGTTAATTCCTAGGGGTCAGAATGAGCGCCTGTGGTGTAAGTTAAGGGAAGTTGAATTGATGTCCAGAATCAAACGTTAAAGACCTGTCTGTTAAGCAGATCTGGATTTTCATTCTAGCATCAAAACTGGCTTTGGCAAAAGAAATGATACTTTTGAGCTTTATTTTCCTATTGCATGGGGATAATAAGTCCTATCTCGTTTTAAGGATTAGAAATAATACATAAAAATTGCTTAGTTCCTGGCATATGTAAAAACTCAATAATCATGATTATACATATTGATAAAAATAAAGATTCAAAACATTGTGAAACTTTAAGTGGATGATGGTATGGTGGAAATATGAAGAGAGGATTTTCATTTAGGATAGGGGACTGGACTTAAGATACATTTGAACTTTCAGCATAAAGGTTTTGATTACCACCTTGGTGTGAAACGTTGCTTTCCCCTGACTGCGCTGTCTTTTCCCTTGCTCCACAAAGCAAGCAGGTTCTCTTTTATCCAATCCTCGTTGATTTCTGAGAGTCAATTGCCTTTAAAGAAGTTAGAACAGGAAGGGGGCGTAGCTATGACAAATGAGTGTTTCAAGAGTAAGGAAAAATAAACTAGAAGACTAAAGGGCTTCTCACTGAGTGGCTCCGTGAGCTGCTCATGGAGGAGGCACCAATCACGAGGGTTGGTTAAGTTACAAGAGGCATTCAGGAAAGTCTCCACCACTTCAAACCACATCAGGCTCTTGGCAAGAGCTACGTTAAGAATGGGATCCAAGGCAGGCTAGCGAAGCGAGTCTGGGCTTGCTGGCTGGAGCTAAGGACCAAATGAAGGCCCTTGGGTGCCACCAGTTGATGGCATGAATTGAGACAAAACAAGAGGAGAGCGACAAAAGGGGGAAAATGGGTGGGAGGGCCGCAAGAAGGAAGACAAAGGTTCGCGGGGCTTTGGGCGCGGCGGGCTTACTGCCCGTAGGATAGAGGCCAGAAGTTGTGCACCAGGACCCGGGGCGATGTAGATGGGAGCTCCCATGGCCGGGGGCATCAACCCTTGCCGGGAGGGGAACCTCTCCACACGCTCGGTTCCCCTTCCCGCGTCTCCCAGCTGCTAGTCGGTCCTGCTAGGGCACTTCTCGAAACCTGTCTGCAGCTGGGAACCCTGGTCCGACTTTGATGGCCTAGATAACTTAGCGCGGCCTCTCGCCTTCTTTTCTTCCGCTCCTCTCCCGCCCACCCGGCCCCACCGCCCCCACCGCCCCCACCGCCCCCACCGCCCAGTTCGCCTCCAGCGCCGGGGTCGACCAGATACTCCGCGGCTCGGCTGCCGGCAAGACCCGGAGAGTGGAGTTCGCTCCGGCAGCGCGAGGCGCGCACTCGCAAGCGCGCTCTCGCTCACTCCTCGCAGGGGTACTGGGCATGCGCGGCGCGCGTCTGGCTTTGGCGGCGAGCGGGTGAGCGGGCGGGCAGCTCCAGACTTCACAGGCGGCGGCGGGCGTGGCGGTCTTGCCCAGCGCGAGGCGGGCGCTGTGCTCGCCCGGGAGATCGCTCCTCTTCTGCCGGGCGCAGACGGCGGCTTGGCGGTTCGCGGAGGATTGGAAGGGCGTGGTCCAGGACGGGGGCTTTCTCTTGGCCGCCTCCTGCCTCGTCCGGGCTCTAAGCGTCTCCGGGGAAAGCCACGGCCCCGAGGGCGGATCCGAGGTAAGAGACCCTCGGGCGAAAGGCGCCGGCCGGGGGTCGAGTGTTTTGGACTCAGCCTCGATTTTAAAAACCCGCCTTTGTGTGCTTGCGTGGAGCGGTGCCAGGCGCCGCGTCCGCTTTCATTCACTTTGACTGCTTTCAACTGGTGTTGGGAGCCAGGTGTGCCAGGGCGCTGCTACCGGAGCGCGTCCGTGCGCCCGGTCGTGGTGCGCCTGGTCTTGGTGCGCCGCGGAGCCCGTGCCGACCTTCGGCCGCCCCGCCGCCCCGCGCCGCCCGCCGAGCCCAGGGCTCCGGGACGGGTGGGCAGGGAAGATTCAATAGTTCCTGGTAACCTGAGCTTCCGCACATACACCTGCGCTTGTCTTGTCCGTGGGGCGACTACACAACGGGTGTTCTCACGGCCTGTTTTAGGCTTGGGGTTTCGAGAGCTACCCTCCCCACCCTCACATGGAGGGTGTCTTTTCAAATTGACACTTTGGGACAGGGTCCCACCATCGCTTACCCCTTCAAATTAAGATAGCTCATTGTTTTTGAATAGTTGTCTTTCCTGATTCCTTCCTGTTGACTTTCCGTTCTTAGTTTGTTCCGCTCTACTCACAATTTTACTTTTGAAAGATAGCCTTTCTGGTGTCTTTGTCAGTTAATGCCTTTGGAGTGGATTTCACCACGTATGAAGATCCGGCTCGCTTCTCCTCTGGTCACTCTTCCTGCTTTCCTTCCAAGGACCATCTGAATGCAAAAATCTTTGCACGGATTGTTCTCTTCCTTCGCATTGTTTCTCAAATGCTTCTTTTCCCGTAGAACCCAGAGTACTGCTGGAATCTCCTTGTGGGTAGGACGCTGTGGTGTTAGGATTTGAAATCCATCGATGTCTCGAGTGGTGGAGCATTAGGAATTGGAATTCTCCTTTACAAATTACATTCCGGTGAAATGTATTTACTGCTTTTCTTTTGAAGGTTTCAGTTTTGGTCTCATAATGAGAGAAATAGCTACTGTCTTAAGAGTTCAGGAACAACCTGGTTTCAGATGCATGCGAATAGTTTGTTTTTGACCTTGTTATTCTTTTGGGAGGTAGGAGAATTAGGATTCCCAGAAGACCGTGTGTGTGTGTATGTCCGTATATATATGTGTGTGTGTGTGTGTCCATATATATATATATATATATATATATATATGGACCATATATATATATATGGACATAACACACGTAATACCAAAGTAGCTGTGTTGTGTGTTGCTTCTATTTTATTTCCACTGAGAGGATACCATTCTACAGCGACTTGGGTTTTGGAAAGTGTGCACTAAATGTAGATCAAGTGGTCATTGAAATTAAAGTCAATATCATCCTCTCTCACCTACTATAGATTTTCTATTTGGAACTGGAGTTTTTTGGATAGATTGCAGTTATAATAGTTAAGTTATAGTTCTTAAGTTGCTACTGTGAAAAAAATTGGGTCATCGGCTCACACTTTGACTTACAGTGAGAAAAATAATGCACTTTATGGAATTGCCATTAAAGGGTAGAGTGCATCACAAATGTAATAACATTGTATAAATGCCTTTAGTGCACAATTCAAAGATTAAGACTTTTTAAAATTCCACAAGTCATTCACTTCACAGCAGGAAAAAAAAGAAGAAAAGTTACTTTTAATTCCAGTATTCTGAAATAACCACTGTTCATGATATTTGGTACTTTCTTTTTGTAATATTTTTTCTTCCCACTTTCCAATGTCATTGGACATCATTATATGGTAATTTTCAGCCTTTTATTAATGGTGGGAGAGTAAGTTGTATTTATGGTGATTCTTCACCGTGGTTTATTCTGGTTTGCTCTCTCTAGGAGTCTAATTTTGAACACCTTGCTTGTTTCTCATAGAATGAAGAGATTTCATTTTGTTTTATTTTTAATTTTTCCTGTTTTCAGTTAATTGGGCCTTTTCTGTGCTATAACATAGGCTCCCTTTGCCTTCAGTTTTTATTTGCTACACTTCAGATCCTAGACCCTGGCTTTTCTTACGCTATGCTGCAAAGATGTTCACCGCTACCTTTTATTTTTCTCCTGACTCTCCTGTTATTTTCATTTACCTATTTTAATTTTGCAACAGTTCCCTTGAACCATGGTTTATATAAGAGAATATATTATCCACAATAAAAGATGATAGTTTTTTCTCGAGGTCTCTCTTTAGATGCTTGAGGTTTTGTTGGATGAGTATTTTTACCACTGACTTAATTTATATGAAATTTAGGTTACCTTTTCTGAGTTGTATTAAACGTATTTGGTAGTTATTTGGATCATCACAGAACATAAGTTAATGATAGGTTACAAACTTTCAGACATCTGCAATGGTATATAAGGGAAAAGTGGAATTTTGGTTAAAGTACTTCAGCTATAGTACATCCCTACTGGGAATTACGGCATGAAATTGTTTGCAGCTGTTAGTGATTGAAAATATTTTCCTAAGAAAAATTCTGTAACAAAATGGTTGTAAACATTGTAACTTTAATGTATGCAGGGAAGGTGTGAAGTTTTTCACTACTGCACTACAACCTCTCCAGTGTTTTTTAGATACATTCTTAGATGGTATTTAAATATATATACATATATATATATTATTTTTAGATTAGTTTTAGATTTACAGAAAAAGTATAAAGATAGTACAGTGACTTCTTTTTTTTTTTTTTTTAATTTTTTTTTTAACGTTTATTTATTTTTGAGACAGAGCATGAATGGGGGAGGGTCAGAGAGAGGGAGACACAGAATCCGAAACAGGCTCCAGGCTCTGAGCTGTCAGCACAGAGCCTGACGCGGGGCTTGAACTCACGGACCATGAGATCATGACCTGAGCCGAAGTCGGCCGCTTAACCGACTGAGCCACCCAGGCGCCCCTACAGTGACTTCTTATATGCACTGTTACTCAATTTCATGTCTGATTACATCTTACATTAGTATTTGCTATAATTAATGAACCAGTGTTGGTACATTATTACTAACTGAAGTTCATACTTAACTTAGATTTCCTTAGTATTTATCTGATGTCCTTTTTCTGTTTCAGGATACCATATTACACTTAGTTGTCATGTTTCCTTAGGCCCCTTTTTGGCTATGACAGTTAGACTTCTCTTGTTTTTAATGACCTTCACAGTTGTGAGGAATATTGGTTTGGTGTTTTGTAGAATGCCCTTCTTTTGGAATTAGTCTGACTTTGTTCTCATGATCAGACTGGGGTTTTAGGTTTCTGGAAGAAAGATCACAGAGGTAAAATGCTATTTCTGTTACATCATATAAAGGGTGCATCCTATCACGCGGACTTATCACTGTTGATTTTGATGTTGATCACCTGGCTGAGTTAGTGTTTGCTAGGTTTCTGCAATGAAAAGTTACTCTTCTTTCCATGCTGTACTTTTAGAAGGAAGTCACTGTGCACAGCCCACACTTAAGGAGTGGAGAGTTTTACTTCTCCTCCTTGAGGGTGGGGTATCTATAATTTATTTAGAATTCTTCTGCATGGCAGATTTTTCTTTTCTCTGCATTTACGTATTTACTCAATCATTTACTTACATTGGCCTGTACTCAAGGATATTCATTTTATACTTTGGGTTGTAATCCAGTACTGCTATATTTTGTTGCTCACATTGTTTCAGCTTTCGTCATTGGGAGCTCATTTAGTTGGCTCTGTGTTCCTTTGACATATCTCCATTAATGTGAGGTGGGGCGCCTGGGTGGCTCAGTCCTTTAAACATACATCTCTTGATTTCCGGTCTGGTCGTGATCTCACGGTTCTTGAATTTGAGCCTTGCATTGGGTTCCACACTGTTATCTCGAGCCTGCTTAGGATTCTCTCTCTCTCCGTCTCTCTCTGCCCTTCCCCCACTCACGTTTTATCTCCCCACCCCTCCCTCCCTCCCTCCCCACACACATACACACACTCTCTCAAAATAAATAAATAAACTTAAAGATCATTTCCTTACTTTCTGGCATTAAAAGATGCTCCAGGCTCATCTTTTATATTTCCATTTCCTGTTACAGTCTTAGAATCAGCCAGAAAGAATCTGTTTCATTTCCTTGGGAAAATAGTATTAGAAGCCAGGATTTGGGTGTTTGGTTTTTATTGTTACTGGGGTGTCATTGCCTCTAGAGTTTCTCATCTACAGAGCAGGAAATATATACATGTAAACCAACCTATGTATATACACATATCTATACAATTTCTCTATGTAATCCTATGTATTCATATTAAGCAAAATATGAGTTTGTATGGATGTCTGTGACTCTGCCTACCCCATCTCCACTTGTGTTCTTCTGTTCTCCTCTACTTGCTTATCCGTAAACTTACTCTAACTGTGAGAAGTAACCTGGATCCCACCATCTGCCATCCATTTATTTAATTGTTCAGTCCTATAACATATGTATAGCAGTATTGAAATTGTTAACTTCTATTCTCTTTACAGAGAGAGGGAAACAACTTTATCAACTAGAGTACAGTGCTTTCATGCTGTTTCTTTTGCTTGTAGTTTACAGATTCTACTCCTTTTTCTCCTGTCCTACTTAATATGAGGTAGTTGCATGCCTTTATAATAGGGTCAGACCCTTTTGTTAAATCTCCAGTCCATCCTGGGATCCTCCCCTCCTTCTAAATGACTTTTTAAAAGTTTGCATACATTAAAGTTCACTCTTCATCCTATAAGGTTCTCTGGGTTTTGACAAATGCATAATTTCAAGTCTCCATCATTATAGAATCAAAATATCATACATTAAAAAAAAATCCTGTGCCTCATTTATCACTCCCTTAACTCCCTCCCCCTGACAACCACTGATTTTTTTTTTTATTGTCTCTATAGTTTTGCCTTTTCCAATTGGAATCATAGAGCCTTGTCAGACTGGTTTCTTTCACTTATCAATATGCATTTAAGGTTCGTTTATGTTTTCTTGTGATTTGATAGTTCATTTCTTTTTATCATTTAATAATATTGCATTGTATGGATGTTTTCACAGTTTTTGTATCTATTCATTTATTGACGGACATCTTGGATGCTTCCAGGTTTTGGCAACTCTGAACAAAGCTGGTAAGAATATTCATGGGCAACTTTTTGTGTAGACACAAGATTTCAGAACATTTGGGTAGATACCTAGGAATATGATTGCTGGATCATATAAGATTATTGTTAGCTTTGTAAGATATTGCCTGAGTGGCTATACCATTTTGCATTTCCATCAGCAATTAATGCTTGCTTCTGTTGCTTTTCCTCCTTGTCAATTTTTCATATTGTTAGTTTTTTGGATTTTATGGATTTTAATAGGTGTAGTAACATCCCATTGTTGCTTTAATTTGTCATTCCTAATGACATTTAATGTTAAGCATCTTTTTATATGCTGTTGTCTTCTGTATATTTTCTTTGGTGAGATATTTGTTCTGAACTTTTGACTATTTTTTATAAATTTTTTAATGTTTATTTTTGAGACAGAGAGAGAGAGCGAGCGCACGTGCGTGGGCACTAGTGGGAGAAGGGCAGAGAGAGAGAGGAGACACAGAATCTGAAGCAGGCTCCAGGCTCTGAGCTGTCAGCACAGAGCCTGACCTGGGGCTGGAACTCACAACCCGCGAGATCATGACCTGACCGAAGTTGGACACTTAATCAACTGAGCCACTCAGGCGCCCCACTTTTGACCATTTTTTAACTCATCTGTTTTCTTATTGTTAAGTTTTAAGAATTCTTTATCTCTTTTTGATACAGGTGCTTTATTAGATATGTATTTTGCAGATATTTTCTTCTAGTCTGGCTTGCCTTTTTATTCTCTTAACAGTGTCTTTTGAGAACAAATGTTTTTAATTTTAATAAAGGCCAACTTATCAATTTCATGGATAGCCTTAGGTGTTGTATTTAAAAACTCATTGTCAGACTCAAGGCCACCTGGATTTTATCCTTTTATTTTTTCCAGAAGTTTTATAGTTTTACATTTTTAGGTCTATGATCCATTCTGAGTTTATTTTTGTGAAAGGTGTGAGGTCTGTGTCTAGATTCACTTTTTTTGCCCATGGACTTTCAGTTGTATCAGTATCATGTAAATGAGCTTTTTAAGTCAAGTAGATTATAAATTAGGTTTAGGATTGACAGGAGACTGTTTTTATTTGATTTTTAAAAATACACTCTGCAAAATTGCTTAAAAGAAACAGTTGAGAAATGACTTGTAAACTAAAATGTAGTAATACACAGACTATGCGTTGAGATTGGTTCCTGGAGGTTGTACATTTTTCTCTCTTCCTTACTAAGAGATTCTTCTTTGTGAAAAATGGAATTGTTAATACAGAGTAATATCTCTCAGTTCTTTTAGATCTTTTAGAACTGTAAGAAATAATTAGTAAGGTTTTCTTTTTCACAAAGAGTGTCTGAAAGACGTGATTTACAAGGTGTGTGGTGAGAAGAGGCAGACGATGTATGTGCTATCTAGAAATTTGAGACTTAACTGTATGGTGTTGAATCTTATCTCCTACCTCTCTCCTTGCCACAAATAGTTTTTTCAAGTACCTTTCTTTTGGTAAACACTTGTGTTATTGATAATGGGTGGGGCCAGAAATACTTGTATTGTTACGCTATAGATAGAACCATTAATTAGTTTTCAAAAAGCGTCTAGTGAGATCTGACACAGTAAAAGTAGCAGCTTTGGTGTGGCAGGTGTTATACATTATCTTTTAAAACTCTTATAAGAGGTCTTTAAGGCAGATCTCCTAATTTCCGTATTACAGGTAAGAAATATGCTCAGAAAGATAAAGTGACTTGTCTGTGGTCCATGTGGGGAGAAAGGGACAGAGTTGGGATGAGAACTTTGATCTTTCTGACTCTAAAACTTTCCATTTGGCCACGTGGTCTCTCATAAAAGAAAAAGTGCAAGGATAGTATCAGGGTGTCCTTGCCTTTATTCTTTTCTTTAAAACTGTGCACTACTTAAATGACAACTGAGCTAAATGCGAATGGTTCAAAAATTGTGTTTTTGAGATACATGGAGATTCTTTAAAAATTTTTTCTGTTGACTGATTTGCATCTTCCTGACCCAGAGATGTGAGTCATTGAAACATGTTTATAAAGAAGGAGGTTCCTTTAAAGAGAAGAACTTGTGGGAGTTGGGAAAAATAAAACATGTAATAGTAGAATTAGCTAATTGTTTATACCTTTTCCCCACTGAATTGCAAGTTTCTTGAGGGCAGGAAACTAAATTCAATTATCTTTTATTTTTTTTTTTAACATTTATTTATTTTTGAGAGAGAGAGAGAGAGAGAGAGACCATTGAGTGGGGTAGGGCAGAGAGACAGAGTGACACAGAATCCAAAGCAGGCTCCAGGCTCTGAACTGTCTGCACAGAGCCCAACACGGGGCTTGAACCCACGAACCATGAGATCATGACCTGAGCCAAAGTCCGACATTTAACCAGTTGAACCACCCGGCGCCTCTAAACTCAATTATCTTTAAGCACAGCATATCACATAGAATAGATACTCACAAAATGTTTGTTGAATGAAATTAGCACTTACTATCATACTTCTTACAGAAGAACAGTTAGAAGGGATTGAGTTTTCCTCCCAGAGGAAGATGAACATTATTACATTTCATTTATTCATTCATCATTTATTGAGCATTTGTTGAGTATCTGTTCTGTGCCAGACACTGGGAATACAAAGATGAATGAGACAGGATCTCTACCTTCTGTCTTTAGGGAACCCAGAGAATGGAGACAACCATTTCAGTAGAGTGTGGAACTAATGAGATTATATATTAAATAAATAAGCAAGCAAGCAGTGGACTTTGAAATCAGAGAGACCTTATCTGCCTCAATTTTCTTATCTAGGAAGTGAAAATGATAATAGTACTTATTTGACATGATTGTTGGGGATAGGTTAAATGAAAAAAAAATTTATATCTCTGCATATAGACAAAAGGAGAGGCTTACTGTGGCTGAGGAATCAGAAAAATCTCTATTGTAGAATGTGACATTTGAGTTTTATAGGATGAATTTTTGAGGCCAAGAGTAAGAATATGAGGTGGGACTCCAGGGCATTCCAGACAGAAAGATGAATATGTTTGATGTGCAGAATGGGTGGACATGATGGGAGTCGTGGGAAATTCTGTACATTCTCACAGAGCCTACAGGGATATCAGAAAGAACTGAATAACCAGTTATTTTTCATTTTTGTAAGTAACAGTACAATAGAGTATTCATTGCATCATAGTAGGAGAGGATAACGATACCAAACCTGTTTTAAGAATTGCATGAATCTCCTCTTCTAATCATAGGACTTTTTAAATATAGTCCTTTATGTGATAGATAAATTCTGTGTGTGTGTGTGTGTGTGTGTGTGTGTGTGTGTGTGTGTGTAACCCAGTCCTGTGACACTCAAGTGATTTTATTAAGAAAGAGGCTTGTGTGTTTTTAAGTGAAATAAGAGCTTGTGTCTAAAACCATGCATATATTTAGTAGCGTAGCAACATTAGAATGTAACATCCCATAAAGGCACCATCTAGTGCTATTTGAGCCAATCCAGAATTCTAAGAGCCATGAACAGTTTCTGAGCAGAACCTGAACATAATATGTTCTAAATTAATAATTTTAGTGAATATGCTAAAATAATTTAAGTGAACGAATTATGTGCTTGATAGGAGGTTAGAGTTCATTTTTAATATATGGGAGAAGAAAAAAAAGGAAAGACCAAATAGAAAAAAGTGAACATCAATAGAGGGAAGAGAAGTTTATATTTAAAGAGAGTGGTAAAAGTCAAGAGAGGGGCAATAGTCACCAGACTATTTCACAGTTGCATTTTACCAAACATTTAAAGAAGAGTTAATACCTATACTTCTCAAACTATTCCAAAAAATTGAAGAGGAAGAAGTGTTTCCAAATACATTCTCTAAGTTTAGCATTAGCCTGGTACTGAAACCAGATAAAGACACCACAAAAAAAGAAAGTTACAGATCAGTATCCTTGATGAACATAAATGCAGAAATCATCAACAAAATCTTAGCAAACCAAATTCAATAATACATTAAAAGATTCCTACCCCAGGATAAAGTGGGATTTAGTCTAGGGATGCAAAGATATTTCAGTATCTTCAATTTAACATGATACACCATATTAACAAAATGAAGAGTAAGAATTATATGATCAACTCCATAGATGCAGAAAAAGCATTTGACGAAATTCACATTCATTTATGATAAAGACTCTCAGCAAAGTGGCATAGGGGGAATATATCACAACCTAATAAAGGCCATATATGACAGACACACAACCAACATGATACTCAACTGTGAAAAATTTGAAAGTGTTTCTTCTAAGATCAGGAAAAAGAGAATGTTGCCTATTTTAACTACTATTATTCAGCATGGTATTGGAAGTCCTAGCCACAGAAGTCAGATAAGAAAAAGAAATAAAAGGCATACAAATTGGAAAGGAAGAAGTAAAACTGTCACTATTTGCAGATAACATGTTACTATATATGGAAAACCTCAAAGACTCCATAAAAAACTGTTAGAAAAAATGAATTCAGTAAATTTGCAGGATACAAAATCAACAAAAATCTGTTCTGTTTTCATATACTAACAACAAGCCATCCGAAAAGGAAATTAGAAAAAAAAAATTCAATTTACAATAGCAATAGTTTATTACTTAGTAATAAAGTTAACTAAGGAGGTGAAAGACTTGTATACGGAAAACAACAAAACGTTGATGAAAGAAGTTAAAACAGATGGAAAGATATCCTATATTCATGGATCGGAAGAGTTGATATTATTAAAGTGTCCATACCACTCAAAGCAATTTTTAGATTCAGTGCAACCCCTGTCGAGAAATAGCATTTTTCACAGAACTAGAAGAAATAATCCTAAAGTTTGTATGGAGCCACAAAAGACCCCAAATGGTCAAAGCAATCTTGAAAAAGAAGAATAAAACTGAAGGTATCATACTTTCAAACTGTACTGCAAAGCTAGTATTCAAAACAGTATGATATTGGCACAAAAATAGACACATAGGTGAATGGAATAGAATAGACAGCCCGGAATTAACCCACATTCATAGGGTCAATTGATCTACAACAAGGGAGGCAAGAATGTACAATGGGGAAATGACAGTCTTTTCAATAAATAGTGTTGGGAAAACTGGATAGCTGCATGCAAAAGAGTGAAACTGGACCACTTTCTTATACCATTTGTAAAGATAAACTTAAAATGGACTAAAGACCTAAATGTAAGACCTGAAACTATAAAACTCCTAAAAGAGAACATAAGTAGTAAGCTCTTAGACATCAGTCTTACAATATTTTTTTTTGGATTTGTCTCCTCAGGCAAGGGCAGCAAAAGCAAAAAGAAACAAGTGGGATTACATTGAACTAGAAAGCTTTTGCATAGCAAAGGAAACCAACAAAATGAAAAGGCAACCTACTGAATGGAAAAAGATATTTGCAAATGATATATTCGATAAGAGGTTAATATCCAAAAATATAAAGAACTTAATACAACTTAACACCAAAAAACCCCGAACAATCCAAGTAA
Organism: Panthera pardus; assembly: GCF_024362965.1. Lineage (NCBI taxonomy): Eukaryota > Metazoa > Chordata > Mammalia > Carnivora > Felidae > Panthera > Panthera pardus. The sequence continues at coordinate 92,160,923 of NW_026526991.1, forward strand.
ATAAAGGGTAGAGGACCTGAATAGACATTTTTCCAAAGACGTACAGATGGCCAACAGACACATGAAATGATGCTCAACATCACTAATTATCAGGGAAATGCAAATGAAAATCACAGTGAGGTATCACATCATACCAATCAGAATGGCTATTATCAAAAAGACAAGAGATAATAAGTGTTGGTGAGGATGTGGAGAACAGGGAATCTTTGTGCACTCTTGGAAGGAATGTAAATTGGTGCAGCCACTATGGAAAACAGTATGGGGCTTCCTAAAAAAATTAAAAATAGAAATACTGTATGATTCAGTAATTCTACTTTTGGGTGTTAATTTGAAGAAAATGAAAATATGAATTCAAAAAGATATATGTACTTGTATGTTCATTGCAGCATTGTTTACAGTAGCCAAAATATGGAAGCAACCTAAGTGTCCATCAGTAGATGAGTGAATAAAGAAGATATGGTATATAAATACAATGGAATATTACTGAGCCATAAAAAGAATGAAATCCTGCCATTTGCAACATCATAGATAGACCTAAAGGGTATTATACTAAGTGATAGAAACCAGACAGAGAAATACAAATACTGTATGCTTTCCCTTATATGTGGAATCTAAAAATCAAGTGAACAAACAAAACAAATCAGAAACAGACTCATAAATACAGAGAACAAATTGGTGGTTGCCAGAGTGGAGGGTGATGGGGGGGGTCAAAATAAGTGAAGGGGATTAAGAGGTATAAACTTTCAGTTATAAAATAAGTCATGAGGATATAAAGTACAGCATAGGGAATATAGCCAAAAATATTGTAATAACTGTATATGGTGATAGATGGTAACTAGACTTATTGTGGTTAATTGTTTCATAATGTACATAAATGTTGGCTATGTTGTATACCTGAAACTAATGTAATATTGTATATCAACTATTCTTCAACAATAACCAAAAAACTAAAAAACAAAAGGAGAGAAAAACATTTTTAAAGTCCATTTCTTAAAAAATATTCATTTTTGAGAGAGAGAAAGAGAACACATACGTGAGGGAGGGACAGAGAGAGAGGGAGACAGAGGATCCAAAGCAGGCTCTGTGCTGACAGTAGAGAGCCCAATGCGGGGAGTTGGGGAATGGGGATGGGGGGCTGAAATTCACAGATCAGGGAGATTGTGACCTAAGAGGAAGTCAGTGCTTAACTGACTGAGCCACCCAGATGCCCCCAAAGTCCATTATTAAAGACTATTGATATAAACTTCATTTTATTTAGAAAGTCTTATCAACACCATTAAAATGTTACATTTCTATTAGAATATCACCATTAGAATATTAGTCCTTATTCTAGAAATACATGTATATTATTGATATATTTATTGGCTTACTGCAACGATAGTATGTTTCCAGTGTCTGAAATACAATGTTTGTGATTATTAAACACTGTGGGTTTTTTTTATTGATGATTCTTGTTTTTGTAATGTTTTGTGACATTATAATTGTTTTTGTTTTTCACTAGAAAATAAAATGTTTTATTTTTTATTAAATTTTTTTTAATGTTTATTTATATTTTGAGAGAGAGAGAGAGACAGACAGACAGAATCTGAATCAGGCTCCAGGCTCTGAGCTGTCAGCACAAAGCCCAACATGGGGCTCCCAACTCACAAATCACGAGATCATGACCTGAGCTGAAGTTGGACGTCTAACTGAGCCACTGAGGCACCCTGAAAATTAAATATTTTAAAAAGTACAAGCAGCAAAACCAATCCACAAAGAAAAGTGAAATCTGTCACTTTGAAAAGACGTTGAATACAGTTTGTTTAATTTTCTGTAATAGTTTTGACATTTGAAGTTAATGGTACTTGTAAGACATGAACATAAAGTAAGGTGATTTTAAGTATGTTGACTTTTAAATTTGAAGAAAGATATACTTGTGATGATAGAGAAGCTACATTTAACTTTGATAAGTGAAAGAAACTAGAACGTTACTTTCTCCATGCATAGATTCCTCACCCCCACCCCCCGCCTTAATACCGTGCTCAGCTTGTGTTTGTATTGCCTGTGTGTAATTTACAATTTCCCTTTTCAGTGTGTTTTCAAAACTTTACCTGTTTTATAACCAACTGTATATCAAAATTTAAAAATATTACTCTTTAATGTAGAAAAAAATGTTAAGTAGAAATCCTATCTTCAGATTGAGTTGTCTTTCTTATTTTAACATGTTTATTTTCATTATTAACACTTGTGATGTATAATCTATTTCAGCACGTATACTACAACTAGTGTTATTATTATGTTTTTACATCTCTGAATCATTTTTGTCAAGATAAAATATTAATTTTATTGGTAGTTTATTTATTATTTTTAAAAGGTAACCTTACTATATGCAATTTTTTAATTTAATTTTTTTTTTGAGAGAGTATGAGAAAGCACATGCATGCACGAGTAGGGGACGGGCAGAGGGGGAGGAAGAGAGAGAGAATCTTTTTTTTTTTAATGTTTATTTTTGAGAGAGAGAGAGAGAGACTGAGTGTGAGCTGGGGAGGGGCAGAGAGGGAAGGAGACACAGAGTCCGAAGCAGGCTCCAGGCTTGAGCTGTCAGCACAGAGCCCAACTCGGGGCTCGAACCCACGAACTGTGTGATCATGACCTGAGCTGAAGTAGGGTGCTCAACCAACTGAGCCATGCCAACCGACTGAGCCACCTAGGCGCTGAGAGAGAGAGACAGAGAGAGAGAGGGAGAGAGAGAGAGAGAGGGAGAGAACATTAAGCAGTCTCCACGCCCAGAGCGCCCTATGTGGGGCTTGATCTTAGGATGGTGAGATAATGACCTGAGCTGAAATCGACTCCAACACTTAACTGACTGAGCCACCCAAGGTGCCCCGGTAGTTCTTTCATTAGGTCTTTTGTGGGGTCTTGTTAGATTCTGAATAATTTAAAAGCAGTGGAATTCTTTCTGTGATAAAAATCTAGTCACTGGGCCAAAACTTATAGCATTATTCATGTGATACTTATGCATGTAAAGGTGTGGAATTATTATGTATGCCTAAAGAATTTGTATTAAAGAGGGTGTTTTTAATTACTGAGGAAACTAGTCCTCTAAAGATTTTAACTAGATTTGCATTAATTTACAGCTTTGCTTAATATCTCATCTCTTCTATTTTTATTTTTTTAAATTATTATTATTTTTAAATGTTTTATTTATTTTTGAGATAGAGAGAGACAGAACATGAATAGGGGAGGGGCAGAAAGAGAGAGGGAGACACAGAATCCGAAGCAGGCTCCAGGCTCCAGGCTGTCAGCACAGAGCCTGATGCGGGGCTCGAACTCACAAACCGTGAGATCATGACCTGAGCCAAAATTGGACGCTCAACCGACTGAGCCACCCAAGTGCCCCGTCATCTCTTCTATTTTTAAATGACTAATCTATGATAGCCAGCTTGAATATCAATGTATAAAGAATAAGAAAACAAGATAATATAAAAAATTGTAACTTCATTTAAATTTAGGAGTGATGGATCAGTTCTGTATTTTTTGTATAGTAGTATATTTGCTCTCTTTGTAGAATTACAGAATAAAATGTTTAAAGCTTCATCTTTTCTTTCTATATTATTTAAAATTTTTTGTTTCTTATCCAGATTATTGAAACAAAAAGTTTCAGCACCATTTACTATAAGATCCACATAGTTGGCTATATTTTACCATTTTAAAAAGTATTTTAAGTCTTGCTATTTTCCATGGTCTCATGAAGAAAATAGTCATAAAAATCTTGGAGCACATAGATGACAGTGTGGGCTTTCCTTTGACACCTCTTCTCCATCTTGTTTCCTTCATCCCTGTTTGATCCCATCTTCTAGCCTTAGTATCTGACAGCTTTTTTCAATTTTCAGGTGACTTGGTTGAAACATGTATGTTTCGTGACTTTGCTGTCTTTCTAGTTACTGTTCTAGCTTTTCCTCACTGCCAGGTGAGATCTCAGTCACGGAGAGTGAAGTCTGAATGAAGGGACATTCATAGTGGGTTATGACACTGAAGGTTAAGTTTAGGCTGCTAGAGGGTTTGAAACAAAGAAGTGATTGAAGCCTTCATCACCTTCATCTTATTTTGTAGTAAGTAAACTATTTTGGAAGTAGTAAGTCTCATTATGAAGATAACAAAATCCTGTCCAGAGTGAACACATTAATACTGATTGAGTTGGAATACATTTTAACACCAGTTTTTGTACTAATTAGGAAAGATCCACTGTGGTTTTGTTTGTATATTAGAATATATGTTACTGGCCTTTCTTTTTTTCTTTCTTTCTTTCTTTCTTTCTTTCTTTCTTTCTTTCTTTCTTTCTTTCCATTTTGTTGTGTAGGAGCCCCTTAACAGTGCAGGGAGTTTTAGAATTTGAATTCAAATATATCTCAAGTGAAATCATATAATACAAAAAATAATTTTATTTTGAATACTCCATGGCCTTCTAAGAAGTCTTCAAATAGGAATAAAAGTCTCTTGATCTTACTTCCAACACCTCCTCCCTTCTACTTATATCCATTACTAATAGTTATTTCCATTTTCTCTCTCTGCCGGGGAGTTAATGCAACATTTGAGGTATGAATTCATGAGCTGTTACTGTATGATAGAAGAGAAGACCTGAGAATAGGGGATCATTGCACCTAATGGCTACCAGTTATATTTTGTTTTATATTTGTGTTTTTCAAAGGCATTTATATGATCAAACTAGAAGATTCCAAACTAATGGATGAAGTAGGAAAATGATTGGGAAAACCAGTGGTGGTGGTATCTGATAGTTCATAGAAATAGTTTGATGTGACAAAAGCAGAGAGAGGAACCTATAAGCCATTTTTACCATCATTCATGAGCTATATTTGGGGAACTTGGATTATACATACTGTAAAGAACAATGTATTATGTGATAGAAATGTATGTTAAATATTCAAATGCAGAAGAAAAGGCTTTGGGTTCAGAACATGGAAATTCTTACTATTGCAAGATCTTTCTAGCTAACATCGATTCTGTTAGGTTAGTGTGGACATTAATTGGAGTTTAGACAGTAGGTGTAACAAATGCTTACTGTATATGGAGGCTGATCTAGTTATATGTTCTTGAGAGAGCGGACATGAATTTGGGGGGAAGCTTTTTAGATTAGGTAGCTGATCTAAGCCTAAGAATTTGTCTCTCCACTCAAGGAAGACAAGAAAGAGCCCGTAGATTTTTGCAAGGGATTGATTTGAGAACATAGCTTAATTTTTAAGGTGAGAGAAACTAATTCAGCTAAGAGTGTTTATTTTGTTTTCATTTTTTTTTCCTTAAAGAACTTTAAAAGCTTCTAGCTATGGTCATTTCAGCTTCCTATTCCTCCCTCTCTAATTACTCTCAGTAAGATTTTGTTACTGCTGTCAACCATAGCAGTCACTGGGAAGGGTAATAGTGGGGCTAAATTTCGTTTAAAAGAAAATTATAGAAGAGGAATATGTACACAAATGCATACCAAATACAATAAAATGCATATGGGACTGTCCTTTGTATGTGAGGGTGAGTTTTGTTTGTTGTATTGGTGATGGAGCTTGTTTAATCCATCTCAACTTTCTACAGTAATTCTTCTTGTGATCTGCATGTATGAGATAGTTATGTGAGGTCAGGAGTTTGGCTAAACGATTAGCAGAGTCATTGGCTTAATTCAGCCCAATTTAATTTCTTGATATAATAGTCTTAGACATATGCAGCTTTATTTAATAGAAAATAGTTCTATTTCAGTTAGTGGAATTTATACATCAATAAAGAAATACTAAAAAAAATAGTGCCTGTTCAGTGCTAGACATATTAGTAAATAATGAAGATGCTGCATTTTCTATCCTTGCTAAATATACAAATGTCAGAGGCCTAAATTAAAAGAAGCATTAAAGGGGCGCCTGGGTGGCTCAGTTGGCTAAGCAACCGACTTTGGCTCAGGTCATGATTTCAAGACTCACGGGTTCAAGCTCCACATTAGGCTCTGTGTTGACAGCCCAGAGCCTGGAGCCTGCTTCAGATTCTGTCTCCCTCTCTCTCTCTGCCCATTCCCTGCTCGTGCTCTGTCTCTCTCAAAATAAATAAACATTAAGAAAAATAAATAAAAATAAAAGAAGCATTAAAAATGTAAGCATCAAATTCTAGGTAAATGATCAAAAATATGGGAAATAAAAGCCTTCCTGTCCTTCTCTCCCTCCTTCCTTCTCTGAATCCTAAGAGAGTGAAGATATTTACATTTTGCATTATAATTTTTACATGTACTGATAATGTGAATTTATAAGTATTTCAAAATTATGACTGATTTTACAATAATTCCACTAAAGGAAGATTTATTTATGCATAGTTTTGGGAAAAAATGTAATATACCCGTACTCCCTTTGAAAGATTTTCAGTTGTCAAGGTTAATTTAAGATCAGATCAGACAAGCATGGTTTGTGTTATTTCTATAGACACTATGCAATATTTTTTTTTTTTCCTGGAAACTTTTAGGAATGAAGAAGCCATTATTCATAAAACAAAGTCATGCTGAAGACTTTAGGCTGGTTGTAAACTGTTAATCTTTAGAGATGGGGAAATATTTCTTATCTTGAATTTGGAATGTGGGTAACTTTAAGACGGCTGTATGAAGCAACATTGCCTTTGCATTTTACTTGCAAGAAAGAAAAATGTGGGCTCCTTCTTTAGTGGAGCAAAGTGCTTTCTGACACACCTCTCAAATTACACACCATTGAAATGATCCCCACAATGTGTTTGGCTCCTGTGTTTCTCGTTAGCTACTATGAATGAAAGATTCATTAACTATCTATTTCAAAAAGCATCTTTATTTGCATTGCAAAGAGCTTAATTGTTTGGAAACAGGATCAAGAATTGCTTTCAAGTTGTAAGTCAACACATATGGGTTGGGCCATGATTGGCATTGAACTTTAAAAAACAAAATTTCTGTGCAAAGAAGGCCCTCAATAATTATTTGTCAAAGCACTGATAGGTTGACTTCAGAAGGATAAAAGTGCCTGAGTTTTCCCACATTGTTCATGATGTGGACCAAATATTTTTGTAGCTATTATAGAAAGTCCTGATAACCTTTCCCTTATCTTGCCTTTTGGGCAGTGTATAACAGAATCACAGGGAGGAGGAAGTTATACAAACTTGCCAGATAGACGATTGGAGTCCCTGTGGCAAGCTTGTGACCTAATTTTCCATGCTCTGAGTACCCAACTGGAGAGTTATAGCTGTATGATGTTAGCTTAAATAACAGTAGGCTTGTATACAAGTTTGGGTATTGGGGAGAGAAAGAAGGAGAGGTAGAAACAAATCTATCTCTCTAGCTTTGCCAGATCCATAACATAAAAGCACTTTTGTTCAAAAAGAAAACTTAATTCATTTCCTCATTTTGGTTATTCGTTCTTATATGTGTTTCAAATCCTTACTAGAGGATCTTATTTATTTTTTAAAGATTTATGGCATACTCTTATTTTTGAAGTTTGTTTTGAAGACTTTTTTTTTTTTTTTAAAGAAAAAGGTAGTATGAGAATGGGTTGGGAAGGGATGGTGGAATTGTTTTCATACTTGTTCAGTGAATTAGTTTGTGCATTTCTGGTAGCAGTTCCTTGATGATCCCAAGATGATTAGGCTGTTTTTCTCTCATTAAGCAAATATTTACCAATACGTGTAGTTGACTGTGCCTATAGGTCCATTTTGTTAGGTCAGACACGGACTGTTACTTGCCATCTTGCCTTTTATATGTTAGCTAGAAGTGGATAAGAGCTTCTTTCTTTGCCCCATGGTATGGATATAGTTCACATCATATGCTGTTTTGAAATATGTTGAACCAACATGATTTGCTGGGATTCTAAAGCTGGCACAGACTTCTGCCAACTGGACATACATAAATCACACTCTTTTTTTCTAGTAAGTACTTGTCCTTAAAATACTTAATTTGCTTGTACTATGCAATTGTCTCTCTCCCCCACCCCCAATACTTTCTTACTTCTTTCTAGCATCTCTTGAAGGGACCAGTAAACCTGGTTCTAAAATATTTCATGCATCTCCTTGTAACAGGTAACTGGTCCCGTGCATATCTTTAATACTAAACTGCATCAAGGTATCATTCTTTTTCCTTATTCCGTTGGGGGTGATTGAATGTCTTTGGCCTCAGGATTGCTTTCTTATTTTCAACATGACTTAAAGTAAATTGTAGTAAGAGAATCATTATTAATCAAAATTAATAGCATTGGCACATAATTTTAATATTATATGAGACAGGCGCATATGTAGAATGTATTACGGGGTCAATTTAAAATGTTATTCTTCTCTTACATGTACGTGTCTGTGTCAGATTGTTTATACTGTAAACCCTTGGAGTTCCTGTGTCTCTTGATGTAGTGTCATGCCTATCTGGAAACTATTCTCTTAATGCTCTCTTTCTGCTGCTGTATTTCTGTCTTGTTCCCAGATAAGATTCTTGATGACAACTTTTTTACCTGTTGTTTCCTCTTCCTCACTTTTCCTACATTAGTCTACCCACTGTAGTCTAGTGCCTGAGCTCATGTCTCTAGGTCATTTGTAGTCTTGTCAAAGCCAAGCCAAAAGGAAAATGTTTAGTTTTTATCTTACTTGATTTTTTTGTTACATTTGCCTGCAAGCCCTTAGAGGACATGGACTGTTTTGTTCACTTTTGAATGTTTTATTGCTTAGAATCTAGTACTTTGTAGATTGTCCATTTGTTGAATGAATGTATGCTTTTCTTTCTTTTTTTTTTTTTATAGAATGTTCTCTTCCTTTGGCTCCCATGGCGCTTGCTACCCTTTCCCAGTTTACATCCTACTTCTCTCGTTATTTGTGTGCACTTAGATGTCCATTCAGAGGCTCTGCTCCTTGGAGTTTAATGTGTATCTAAGAGTTGTTCTAAAGTGGTAATCTCCTCAAGTACATTCTGGCTCCATCTGTTGGGAGCAGAGACAGCCAGTGCCCCCTTTGTGTTTTTGTTTTGTTTTGTTTTTGTTTGGCTCATTTCATGGTTTTGTTCATAATCTGAACACTCACAAGTTGAGAAGTTTCTGAGTTTTCCAAAATTCTTTTCTCAGCTGTCATCTCGTTTCATGTTTCATTGTTTCCCAAGATGACTTCAGTACTTCACGTTGTTTTAATTAAAACAGTGACTCTCAACTCTTTGTCTCCTGTTGGTAGCATTCTCCTAAGCTCTAGTCATTTATTTCTGATTATTTCTGACTGTAGCAAAGGCCTCTTAGACTTCACATTTCCCAAAATATATTTGTTGCATTTTCCCTAAACCTTCTCTCTGTGTTTTTCTAAATGGAGCCACTGTAACTGAAATGGTAACATTAGTGATCTGTGGATCTTTCTGGACTCTTTTCTTTGCCTTACCCACTACTCTGTCCTACCTTTAAGTAAGTCACCAAATCCTTTTGATTCTTACTACAGAATGGCTGACAGAGCATTCCCTTCTTTTCGATCCTCACTGCTAATCATATTATTACCTTGCTTGAAATTCTTCAGTGTTCCCCATATGCTCTTTAAAAAGTCTAGGTCCTCTGTATACTGGCACACATCAAAGGCCCTCTGTGACTGTCTCCCTAGTTTACTTTCAGGTCTCTTTCTTTGAGTCTTGTACTCCACAAATACTATAATAATTGCACTAATTGAATGCATTTAGCGTCATGCTTCCATGACTTTGCCCAAGCTGTTCCCTCTGCTTGGAGTTGTTCTCTGTCAACCTCATCATTTTGTCTATATTATTTTACATTTGGCTTATTAAAGATTACTTTCCTGGAAAAAATTAGCCCCTTCTTTGTGCCCAAGTGGTATCTCATACTTACTTTAATAATTACGTTGCATTTTATGGTTTATTTACTTGTTTTTCTCTTTAACTAGTCTGAACACTTGCAGGTAGGAAGTGTGTCTGAGAAATCTTTGTCTTTCTTGTGCCTTCGCACAATGCTAAGTGTACCGCATGCACTCAGTTTTTGTTTTAATACATGTTCAATGAATAAATGCTTAACATGCTTTTTGGTGTGAGTGAGATTACCGTATCTGCTCTACCTATAAACCCACTATGGTAGAAAAACTGAGCAGGTTCACTTGTTCGCTGTTTGACAGGTTTACCTATTTTCTCTCCCAGAGTGTTCTGAGGTGAAATGGTAAGATCGGCACAGTTTGTCTGCAGTATCATTCTTTCCTTCTTGTCATTCTTCCCTTCTTGTCATTCTTCCCTGTTTTGTGCCATAGACGTCACAAGGTTGTCCTCCAGCTGCCCAGGACATGTCACTGTTGCCATGCCTCCTACACTTGTGAAATTTAACATTCAAGTTACATCTGGCCGCAGAGACTGTGATTTTTAGGTAAAACGCTAGGATTGGGCCAGTATGGAAAGCTTTAAAACTGAACCTTTTGCTTCTTGCCACCACCCTTTATAACCCTCCTTTCTGCTAGTAGACCCATAATATTTGCCAATAGATCAGTATTCAGTCACAATACCTCTCTGGTGGTGACTTCTTTTATAATCTTAATTATTTAAATCTCAATTATTTAAGAAAAAAGAGTGTATAAGTAATCAGAATAGGTGATAAAGAATCTTAAAATATATGACATATAAGATATGTAAATATTGTGTAGTCCACTCTCTTATTTTACTAATGAGGAAAGTAAAACCAAGACAGGTCAAATGATTTGTCCTAAGTCACACAACTAGTTCATCACAGAGTTAGTCCTAAAATCTAAGTGTCCCAAGCCTTCATCTGACTGTACTGTCATATGCCTCATGCTCTCTTGATTTGGTTAAGAGGTTGAAAATTCATTTATTCGAAATGTTTATCAGGTCTATCTATCTACCTATCTGTTTGCACTGGGGATAGAGATGGTAATAAGATAGCTCTCCATAGCTGGGACTAAATCATGGAGAGATAAACAAATTATTGAAATGATATAAATGATAGTTTATCTCCTCACATCACAGGCACAATACTTAGGCTTTTATTCAACATCTCTTTATTAGAATTTTAGAACAAACTTGCCTAGCTTATTTCCAGTCCCGGAAGAATAAAGAAATTGAGGGCAATGATGAGGTTCTAGAGAGGTATATAAACAATAAAGGGAAGGCACAGCTGACAGGCTGGTAGAGAGAGAAAAAGTGCCTGCACACATTATGTACTATATACTTTATATACCGTACTGTATTAAGCGAAAGAACCCAAATCATTGTAGACTAAGTCCATTTAATGAAGGAGAAAAATTATGTTTCACACGTCATACACTGTAAGAATGTTGTAACGCAGTATACTACTTGATGTTAAATATGTTTAACCATAAAATAACCGTTAAGAAATGATTACGGGCCATAACCAGAGCGGAGTGCTGGTGAGTGAATACCCCTTGTGTTGCAGAAAAGTGATGTTATCATCCTGGTGGAGTAAGAGTTTTTGTTTTTTGTTTTTGTTTTTTTTTCATTCTTTCCCCTCCCTCCTACAAAGAACAGCAGTTTTGGCAATCACTTATGGACAGTAGTGCCCTTGTGGAAGCCTGGGAGTCCAGCAGAGAAGTTCCAACACATCATTGGAGAAAAAAATAAAACAAAATCTGAGTTTGGACATATTGGGGAGGGTAACAGGAACAGTTTCACTTTACATGTGTTGCCCCTCCCCTAAGGCATAGCTTGGTGCCAAGAGAGACCTTCTTGGCCTGGGATTTCTCCCACGGGAGAGAGTGAGAATATGTGAGTGAGTGTCCAGCTTCCCCAGTATGGGGGTGCTACCAAACAGACCTACTTCTATTATGCTGCATCCAAAATACTGAGTAGTGAATTGCATGACTGGGAAAACATCAGTCAGGGCTCAGGCTGGGATGTATTAAAGGGCTGCAGATACTACTAACAGCTTTGCAGACTATATCAGGAAGCCCATCCATGAGCTGCAGGGGATGCCTCACCTGTGGATCTCACACGTGGCTCACAGGCACCCCAAACACTTTGTGTACCTTACCCCTTTACCCCCCTGACTCCCTAGTGAGCAGCTCCTCTGTACACTTCTAAAGCAGTGAGAATGAACCTTTGCAGACAGCTAGTGAGTACTTTCAGAAAGCCGGCCTGACTCTGCAGAATTTGGAGAAGCTACACAAATTGAGTATTCACTATTGCCCTAGAGAAAGCAAAGGGAGGTTATCAGCATTTGACCTGACTTGCAGGATCCACTGAAGGTATACGATCTTATGAATTCCACCAGAAAAGGGAATAAAAAGTATGCAGCAGGGATATCTATAGAAAAGGTCTGAGAAAGCCTCAGAATTCTTAACAGGGCTGAAGCAAGGTTTTCACTCCTGAAACCAGTCAGTAAAAACTGGAGAAGATGACTGCTTCTTCAAATGCAGAGACAACAATGCAGAATTTTGAGGAACCTAAAAAGTCAAAGAAAAATGACCCCACCAAAGGAAGACAGTATTCCACTAACTGACATCCCCACCAACCCATGGAGATTTTCAATTTTCCTGATAAAAGGATTCAAAATAGCCATTTTAATGAAGCTCAGGGAACAGCAACAACAACGAAAAGAAAAAAAATACAAGATAACTCCATGAAATCAGGAAAACAATACACAAAATGAGAAGTTTAACAGAGATACTAATCATAAAAAAGAACCGAAAGAATTCTGGAACTGAAGAATATAATGAATGAAACAAAAAAATGCAGTAGAGGGCATTAACATCAGACTGGATTAAGCAGAAGAAAGAATCTGTGAAGTATATGACAGATCACTCCAAATTATCTAGTTTAGAGGATAGTTTTGTTCAACAACAAAAAGAATGAAAAAGAGTAAAGAAAGCCTACTTGAACCATAGGATACCATTAAAAGAAACAATTGATACATTTTTGAAGTCCCAGAAAGAGAAGAAAAAGAGAAAGGGGGGGGGGCACAAAGCTTATTTTTTAAAAAATGGCTGAGAAATTATATGTTGGGAGAGAATTGACATCTAAGTTCATGAAGCTCAATCTCTCCACTGCCCCAAGATTTTAACCCAAAATGATCTATTCTAAGACACATTATAATAAGATGGTGTAGAATCAAAGAGAAAGAGAGAATTTTAAAAGCAGCAAGAGGAAAGAAGTTCCTGACATACAAGGGAATCCCACAAAGCTATTAGTGCATTTCTCAGCAGAAACCTTGCAGGCTAGGAGAGAGTGGGATGGTATACTTAAAGTGCTGAAAGAAAGAAAAAGAAAAAAAAAAAACAAAACACTGCCAACCAAGATTTTACCCAGCAAAGTTGTTCTTCAGAAATAAAGGAGAGATAAAGACTTTCCCAGACAAACAAAAGTTGAAGGAATTCATCACTGCTATACTTGCTTTATGAGAAGTGCTGAAAGTAGGTCTTCAAGTTGAAATGAAAGGATGCTAATTAGTAATAGAAAAATGTATGAGAATATTAAACCCACTGGTAAAGGTATTTAGTTATATTCAGAATGCTCTAATACTATAAGGTAGTGGTACATTAACTTATTAACTCTGTGTAAAGGTTAAAGGACAAAAGTATTCAAAATAACTATAGTCACAATTTTTTCATGGGTACGCATCACAAAAAGAGGTAAATTGTGATATCAAAAACTTAAAATTGAGGGGGGGAGTAAAAGTGTAGTTTTTCCTAATCAAAGTTAAGTTGTTATTACTTAAAAATTTTTTTTAATGTTTATTTATTTATTTATTTATTAAATGTTTTTATTTATTTTTGAAGGAGAGAGAGACTGAGCGTGAGCAGGGGAGGAGCAGAGAGAGAGGGAGACATAGAATTTGAAGCAGGCTCCAGGCTCCAAGCTGTCAGCCCAGAGCCTGATGCGGGGCTCGAACTCACAAACTGGGAGATCATGACCTGAGCTGAAGTCGGACGCTTAGCCGACTGAGCCACCCAGACGCCCCAATGTTTATTTATTTTTGAGACAATGCAAGAGACAGAGGGAGACTCAGAATCTGAAGTGGGCTCCAGGCTCTGAGCTGTCAGCCCAGGGCCTGACACGGGGCTCGAACTCAGGAACCGTGAGATCATGACCTGAGCCAAAGTCGGATGCTTAACCAACTGAGCCACCCAGGCGCCCCTAGTTGTTATTACTTTAAAAGACACTATTATATCTATGTTTTTGCAAGCCTTGTGATAACCAGAAGCAAAAATCTATAGTAGGTACACAAAAGATAGAGAAGGGAACCATTACCAAAAATTATCGATTCACAAAGGAAGATAGCAAGAGAGAAGGAAAGGAACAAGGGAACTACTAAACAGCCAGAAACCAATAAGATGGCATTAATAAGTCCTTACCTATCAGTACTTCCTTTAAGTGTAAATGGATTTAATTCTCCAATCAGAAGACATAGATGGAAGAATGGATTAAAGAAAAGCAAATGAGCTAACTGTATGCTGCCTATGAGAGACTCATTTCAGCTTTAACAACACACATAGGCTCATACTGAAGAGTTGGGAAATGTATTCTATACAAATGGAAACCGAAAGAGAGCAGAGGTAGCTATACTTATAGCAGACAAAATAGTCTTTAAGTTAAAAACTATAACACGAAACCAGGAAGGTCATTATATAATGATAAACAGTGAATTTATCAAGAGGATATAAAATTATACATATGCTCCCAACATTGGAGTACCTATATTAAACAAATACTAACACATCTATAGGGACACATAGAAAACAATACAATATTAGTAGGGGACTTTAATACCCTACTTTCAACAAAAGTTAGACAATCCATACTGAAAATCAGTAAGGAACCATTGGATTTGAACAACACTGTAGACCAAATGGACCTAACAGACATATGTAGAACATCCTATCCAACAGCAGCAAAATAGTCTTCTCAAGTGCACACAAAATATTCTTCAGGATAAATCATATGATAGGTCACAAAACAGTCTTAGTAAATTTAAGTTTAAAATCATACCAAATATCTCTTTTGACCACAGTGATATGAAATTAGAAATCAGTAACAGGAGGAAAGCTGAAAAACCCACAAATATATGGAAATTAAATAGTGTACTCCTGAATAGTCAATTGGTCGAAGAAGAAATTAGAAGGGAAATAAAAAAAACAAAAAACAAAAAACAAAATTGGAACAGCCTATTGAAACTTATGGGACACAGCAAAAGCAGTCCTAACGGGAAAGTTTATAGCCATAAACATTTTCAGTGAGAAAAAGGAAAGTCAACAACCTAACTTTAAACCTCAAGGAACTAGAAACATAACAAATGAAACTCAGAGTTAGCAGAAGGAAGATCAGAACAGAAATAAATAAAGAAGAGACCAGAAAAACAATAGAAAAGGTCAATAAAACTGAACTGGTTTTTGAAAAGATAAAACTGACATTTAGCTTGACTACAAAAAAGGGAAAACTCAAATACAATCAGAAAGGAAAGAGGAACATTACAACTGATACCATAGATACAGAGGACCATAAGAGGCTGAGCAGTTATCTGGCAACAAAGTATATAATCTAGAAGAAATGAATAAATTCCTAGAAACATACAACCTGTGAAGACTGAATCAAGAGGAAATAGGAAATCTGTACAGACCAATTATAAGCAAGGAGATTGAATCTGTAATAAAAAAACCTACCAACAAAGAAAAGCTGATGGCTTCACTGATGAATTCTATTAAAGAGGAATTGAAACCAATTCCTCTCAAACTTTTCCAGAAAACTGAAGAGGAAGGAGCACTTACGAAGTCATTTTATGAGGACATGCATTGCCCTGATTCCAAAGCAAGATCCTGACATTATAAGGAAAGTACAGGCCTATATTCCCAATGAATACACAGGCAAAAATTTTCAACAGAATACTGATAAACCAAATTTAACAACATGAAAAGGGTCATGCATCATGGTCAAGTGAGATTTATCCTTAGGATTCAAAAATGATTCAGCATATGCAAATCATTGTGATATGACACATTAATAGAATGAATGATAAAAATTGGATGATCTCCATACATGCAGAAAAAACATTTGACAAAATTCAGCATTGTTTCATGATAAACTAGTGACTAAAGTTTTGTGTTTTCATAATAGGAACAAAAATCATAAAACCCATCTGGGAACCTGAGAAACATTTATTGTAGCCAAAACCCCTTGAATAATATTCTCTCTAGCCATTCTCATGTGTTTAACAAATTTGTCCCCTTCTCTGTGAGAGGACTTTTCATCTCTCTTTTCCTTTTGCTGATTCAGTGGTAGAGAACTTTTGCCAAAAGAAGAATAGTATTTCTGTATGATAAAGTGATTAAGTTGGTTTATCTCATTTCGGCTGTCTTGATATTAAATTATGTTTATGCTATTTAAGTTTGTGTTTTGTGAATATAGTTGACTCTTGAACAACATGAATTGAACTGTGTGGGTCCACTTATATGTGGATTTTTTTCGACACAGTATAGTACTGTAAATATTTTCTTTTCCTTTGGTTTTCTTAATATTTTCTTTCCTGTAGCATACTTTTTTGGGGAAGGAAACAGTATGTAATATATGTAATATGCAAAGTATGTGTTGATCAACTTTTTGTGTTATTGATAAGGCTTTAGGTCAACAGTAGGCTATTAGTAGTTAAGTTTTTGGGGAGTCAAAAGTTATTTGTGGATTTTGACTGTGGAAGGGGTTAGTGTTTCTAACCTCCACATTGTTCAAAGGTCAACTGAATTTTGCTTAGCATCCTAACTATCCACCCAAATCTCTTAACATCTTGATAAATTGATTTTTTTTCCAGATCATCTACTAGAGTGGTATGGCTGAAATTAAACTGAATTAGAGACTGGTGGTTAAATTTTCCAAAATTAAAGCATGAAGGTAAAAAGCTTGAAGGACAAAAATTTACTCAACCTTGGGATAGTTTTGCTCCTTCTGGTGACAGTGTATTATTTTGGACTTGTCTTTGGTTGATGTCCAAAAGTTGAGCTCCCTTGTTTTGTTAGGGAGTGGATCGGACTCCACAACTCTCTAGAAAACAAGGCTCTTCCACTCCAAAGTCTAACCCTGTGCTTGTTCAAACCCTCACTCGCTGTTTGGGTGAACCTTACTCTTCTTTCAGTGGCTTATTGCCTAGAGTCTGAAAAGAAAGTTATGATTGGATAATACTTGAGTTTTGTGTTTTCTTTGTTACTCGAATGATGTGTATATGGTGGGTATGTTTTCTCTAATTTATTCCCAAAGGTATTAAAATAAAAGGAAGAGTGAAACAAATGTGGATGACACTGTTTATGTGATAACCTCCTTTGAGTTCCTAATGAAATTGCACGAAATAAGCTTTTCCCCTCTTTCTTTTGTATTGTGAGACTAGCTCTCACTACTGGCACACATAAGCCTTACAGTGAGTTAGCTCCAAGAATAGTTCAACTCTAGGGAGAATTTCTAGCTCATCGGAAGACCACGTCTTTGACCCTTTCTCCTTGCCTTGCCGTATCCAGTTGGTTGCCCGGTACTGGTGCTTTCACATTGAAATTCACCCTGCTTTTGCCCTATCTCCCCTTCTTGTACTATTTTAGGGCCACATGACTGTTTTCTTAACCTGTTACCTTTTTTTTTTTTTTTTAATTTTTTTTTTTTCAACGTTTTTTATTTATTTTTGGGACAGAGAAAGACAGAGCATGAACGGGGGAGGGGCAGAGAGAGAGGGAGACACAGAATCGGAAACAGGCTCCAGGCTCCGAGCCATCAGCCCAGAGCCTGACGCGGGGCTCGAACTCACGGACCGCGAGATCGTGACCTGGCTGAAGTCGGACGCTTAACCGACTGCGCCACCCAGGCGCCCCAACCTGTTACCTTTTAAGTGGTCTCTACATCTGCCTCAGTCCTACTTCAGTTTGTTCTAAATTACTACTTCTAGATCAGTTTTGCTAAAGCTGAGCCTAGGTCATGTCAGTCCGTTACTTAAAACACTGCCAACAGAAGCAGATTCAATTTAGATCCTCCCTAGACTGGTGATTTCCCTTCATTTTTAAAAAAAGTTTATTTTTGAGAGAGAGAGAGAGAGGGAATGAATCACAAGCAGGCTCCATACTGTCAGCACAGAGCCCAGTGTGGGTCTCGACCTCATGAACCACGAGATCATTACCTAAGCCCTGTTGATTTCCCTTCATTTCAAGTTTACCCCCCCTACTCTCTTTCCTATGAATTACTGATAAGCCAAGGTGAAGTACTACACCCTTATCCCTATCTACCTCTGTCTTTCCAATTTCTCTGCCTTTGGTGTCTCTCCTTCTCTTTGGAATAGGTTTTGACTTTATTTCATGTGCAGATCTAATCTGTCATTTGGCAGATTTATTCTGTGCCATCATGGAATGATCTTTATGTTGTCTGATAAATGTTCTTCTCATGTGTTTTCTCAGGATCCTTTGATATTTATTTTTATCATGTACTGTAACATATATATACATATGTCATACTTTCCACCAAGTGTTAAGCTTCTCCTAGGTAGGCTCGTATCTAATTTCTACTTTCAGACAAGTCGCAAGTCCTGGAGTGGCGATTTTGGTGTGGTAGGAGCTCAATACACGTTTGTTAAATGATGAAATAAATGAATTTCTGTCTTGTGTGTTCTATTGTGAGTTTTATATCAATAACACCTCAACTCTCAGTCTGAAAAGGAAAAATGTAATACCACAATTTTTGCTGAGCCTAAATTGAAAAACTCTGAGAAAGTTTAATCATGGAGACAATCAGAATGTACTCTGTTATTTAGGATAAAACTTCTGGCAAACATGCCTGTTTTTCAAGTTCTTAATCTTTTCAGTGTAGGCTATGATTATTCCCTTTAAACATCTCACAGATTTAATAATTGAACCATTGTCTTAAAGTGGTTTATAACTTCATGAAGAAACCAAACTCTTGAAATAAAAGGCCAACAAAGGTGAGAGTAATTCTGTTTCACACCTTACTTTTCTATCCATTCCTGTCATTAGAGTACAGTTTTCAAGGCTTGTGTAAAATAACAACCTATGAGTGAGACAATGAGATCTTTCTGATACTTTCATTTAAAAAATGAAAAGGGCCTCAAAAGCCATCCTTCAGCACATTGTTTTTTATTAAGCTCCATGGTAATTTTGAATATTTTTAATAGTATGAATGATGCTATATATTCTTTACCTGCTTTTTTTCTAATTTATTTTGCACAGTTTTCTGTGCTAAAGTGAATTAGATTCACTATTGCTTATTAGGGTAATATCAAGTGATTCTTTTTTTTTTTTTTTTTAAATGTTTACTTTTGAGAGAGAGAGAGAGACAGAGCATGAGCATGAGCATAAGCATGTGCAGGGGAGGGACAGAGACAGAGGGAGACACAGAATCTGAAGCAGGCTCCAGGCTCTGAGCTGTCCGTGCAGAGCCTGATGCAGGGCTCGAACCCATGAGCTGTGAGGTCATGACCTGAGCTGAAGTTGGATGCCTAACTGACTGAGCCACCCAGGCGCCCCAATATTAAGTGATTCTTATTCCAGGTTTTTATAATGAATCAAATCCAGTTAAAAATGTGAAATTTACAAGTAATTATGGTAGTGGAACTATTTTGGGTATTATTTAGCTCCTGAGAGTAAAATAAATAAAACTGCACAAAAATTTAAAAAATAGTGAAAGGTGACTTTGGTCAGAATCCTCAGGAAATTTTTGTACTGTGTTTAGCTTAGTTCATTTTGCTGTGTGCTCAGATTCTGGAGTATGCCAGCATTGGACAAAGGACTGACAATATGATTACTATTTAGAGATGTTCATTGTTTGAGAAGAAATTCAACAGAATCTTGAATGTTCTCATGACATGTTTAGAATAATTTGGTAGAGACTATTTTAAATCATAAATACATTTTATATGCTAATGTCTTAAAATGTTTTGCTTTCCAGATATGATATTTAAGATACTTCCATGGAAATGTTGTGTTCTAATTTCTGCCAATAGTAGCATCCTATACCATATTTGTTAGAACTTTTGAAAATTGATGGATAACCATGATGTTAATTTGCTTACTTTACCTCATTTTGATTGATTCTCTTAAATATTTCCACAGAAATGCATTTTTCATTTATTTCTTTTTTGTTGTAGGTATTTTAATGAGTCTCTTGATAAAATTTATACAAGTAGAATTGCTATTTTGTCTTAATGGTGGAAGAATGACTTGTAACATGTACCTGATTATCTCTCTTATGTTGTGTGCTTTTTGATAAGTACACATCAATTTATTGTACCAACATTATTCTTTTTTTTTTCAATATATGAAATTTATTGTCAAATTGATATCCATACAACACCCAGTGCTCATCCCAAAAGGTGCCCTCCTCAATACCCATCACCCACCCTCCCCTCCTTCCCACCCCCCATCAACCCTCAGTTCTCAGTTTTTAAGAGTCTCTTATGCTTTGGCTCTCTCCCACTCTAACCTCTTTTTTTTTTTTTCCTTCCCCTCCCCCATGGGTTTCTGTTAAGTTTTTCAGGATCCACATAAGAGTGAAAACATATGGTGTCTGTCTTTCTTTGTATGGCTTATTTCACTTAGCATACCACTCTCCAGTTCCATCCACGTTGCTACAAAGGGCCATATTTCATTCTTTCTCATTGCCACATAGTACTCCATTGTGTATATAAACCACAATTTCTTTATCCATTCATCAGTTGATGGACATTTAGGCTCTTTCATAATTTGGCTATTGTTGAGAGTGCTGCTATAACCATTGGGGTACAAGTGCCCCTATGCATCAGCACTCCTGTATCTCTTGGGTAAATTCCTAGTAGTGCTATTGCTGGGTCATAGGGTAGGTCTATTTTTAATTTTTTTGAGGAACCTCCACACTGTTTTCCAGAGTGGCTGCACCAATTTGCATTCCCACCAACAGTGCAAGAGGGTTCCCGTTTCTCCACATCCTCTCCAGCATCTATAGCCTCCTGATTTGTTCATTTTGGCGACTCTGACTGGCGTGAGGTGATATCTGAGTGTGGTTTTGATTTGTATTTCCCTGATGAGGAGCGACGTTGAGCATCTTTTCATGTGCCTGTTGGCCATCTGGATGTCTTCCTTAGAGAAGTGTCTATTCATGTTTTCTGCCCATTTCTTCACTGGGTTATTTGTTTTTCGGGTGTGGAGTTTGGTGAGCTCTTTATAGATTTTGGATACTAGCCCTTTGTCCGATACGTCATTTGCAAATATCTTTTCCCATTCCGTTGGTTGCCTTTTAGTTTTGTTGGTTGTTTCCTTGCTGTGCAGAAGCTTTTTATCTTCATAAGGTCCCAGTAGTTCATTTTTGCTTTTAATTCCCTTGCCTTTGGGGATGTGTCAAGTAAGAAATTGCTATGGCTGAGTGTACCAACATTATTCTATAGAAAGAGAACTCCTGTCCTTTTTTTCTTTTTCTTTCTTTTTTTTTTTTTCTTGAGGTTAGTTCATGCAGTCTTGGTTAATAGAATATAAAGTGAGATCTTATGGGGTGGCAGAGAATGTTTGGTTTAGCCTGGGGGCATATGGAGAATGGGCTATTTCTTCACAAAGAATTTTTAAGAATCTTAGAATGGTTTGCCACTGTAATTATGAACAACTGTAGCTTGCTTAATTTTTATTTTCTATTTTAAATGCTCAGATGATTTTACTTTCGTCTATAAAATGTTAAAAGTATAGTCTAATTAAAATAGCATGTGTCTAAGAAATACTTTTGGTCCATTTAGTTTCTTTTTCCTTTTCCTACCTAATCAAAAGGTGTGTAAACCTAGAAAACATGCAGAGAGCCCTGGACCTTCTCTTTTTGTCTTTTTTCACTATTATTTCATATTTTCCCTAGTATTATTGTCTTTTTTAATGTTTATTAGAGAGAGAAATTGAGAGAGACAGCATGAGCAGGGGAGGGACAGAGAGAGAGAGACAGAAAGAGAGAGAGAGAGAATCCCAGGCAGGCTCCCTGCTGTCAGGGCAGAGCCTGACATGGGGTTGGATCCCACAAACCCTGAGGTTATGACCTGAGCTGAAATCGAGAGTCAGACGCTTAACTAACTGAGCCACCCAGGCACCCTTCCTCTGTATCATTGTTAAGATGACTTTATGAGACAACTGCCAATATTGTTTAATGTTAGCTATTCACCTATATGAGTAGGAAAAAAGTTTTTCCTTTATGGGTGTGTGTGGATAGACAAACCAGTGCTTTGATAGAAGGAGATTATATTTGCTTGATATTAATATTAAAACATTTTTTTCTCCCTTTAAATAATTGGCTTCTGATGGGGTGTCTGGGTGGCTCAGTCGGTTAAGCATCTGACTTCGGTTCAGATCATGATCTCACATTTCATGAGTTTGAGCCCTGCGTCTTGGATTCTGTGTCTTCTTCTCCTTCTCTGCCCTCCTCTGCTTAAGCTTTCTCTCTCTCTCTCTCAAAAATAAATAAACATTAAAAAAATTATAAAAATTGGCTTCTGATAATTTTGTGACTTAAAGTATCAAGAACCCAACTTTTAAAGTGGTATTCTTTAATATTTTGTAACTACTACATACCCAACTTGGTATATTTTGCTGGGTAATTGCTATTATCTCTGTTTTAGAATTCACAAATCCCATTCTTCCTCCATTTCCACAGGATTATTCAGTAATTAATTGGATAGCCTGGAACAGTCTTTAACAAGTTGGATATCTCCAAGATTCCTTCCCCAGCTCTAATATTCTACAAGTCTTTGATTTTAACTTACACTACTTCTCAACTACGGTTGAAAGGTAGCACCAGTCTAATTTTTAGGGTAATGTTTACCCTTTCTTACATTATCCTAAATTGAGTGGAAAACTATTTGTAAAATAACAACCCCAAAATATCTAGCTTTTATTCTCTGGGGAAAGATAATTGTAGAATACTTTTTTCTATTTGATATGTTTTTACTTTGGAAAACCCTATTGGGAAAGTAGATTTCCAGACAGCTTGAAACTGACAAATGGGCATTTTGACAGGTATTCCTGGAAGGAGAGCTACAACCACCAATCATTTCAGTTTCCTTATTACAACAACTATGTTTAGTAGAGACTAAGACATATCACAGTTTGACACAAGTATTTTGTGTTGGGGGATGGGTGAATATAAAACTTTTTTAATGTATTGGAAAAATAGGGCATTTGCTTTGCTATTATGAAGAATAGAGAAACTAACAATGTTGGTATGAAGTACTTTTTTATGGCTTCAGCGTGACCTGTTATTGTGAACTTTTGTGTCTTCCATTCAGTAGGATGTTCCTAGAGGAGGGTTTAATTTGTACTGCTCTTTGTCATTTAATGGCTTTGTCCTCTGTACAACCTGTGGCTTTAGAACAGAAAACTTCAAAGTAAATGTTAGCAGAAACAAATTTTGTGGGATTCTTTTTTTTTTTTTTTTTTTTTTTTGCATAAAATACCACTGGTAAGTAGTATTCTCCAGACCTCAGTGGAAGTAGTCTATTTCTAGAAAATTAATTTGTGAACAAGATAGACCTGAACTCCCTTGGTTCTATTTACATCTCATTCTCTTTCCATTTTATAAGCTTCTCATTAGCATGAATGCATTTTAAGTAATATTCTTTAGGGCTCCTTAACCCTAGAAGCACAGTGTTGTTTTTTGAGTGGGATACAAGAAGCAATCCTGCAGTCTCTTGTTCTTCACTTCACACCAAATGTCAGCAGCTGCCACATTGTTTTTCTCCACCACCGTCATCACTGTCGCTGCTGCCTTCTTCATCAAAAATAAGAGATATTTGACTGATTTGTAGGATTTGTGAAAAATAGAAATCCGAGAATCTTACAAATGTGACTTGGTGTTTAAAGTTAGAGGAAATGTTATGAATAGCTACAGCTTAAGACTAATTCCATGGGATGCCTGGGTGGCTCAGTCGGTCAGGCATCTGACTTCAGCTCAGGTCATGATCTCCTGGTTCATGAGTTTAAGCCCCACGTTGGCTCTGTGCTGACAGCTCCGGAGCCTGGAGCCTGCTTCGGATTCTGTGTCTCCTTCTCTCTGTCCCTCCCCCGCTCGCTCCCATTCTCTCTCTCTCAAAAATAAACATTAAAAAAAGACTAATTCCTTTTGATAGTAGTGATTGAGTGATTTTGCCTATTTCAGAGAATCAAGTTTAGATGTGTATGTGAATGACCCTATGGAGTCTTATTTCATTTGTTTGAGCCTGGATGAAAATCAGTTTCATTTAGCTTTTAACTTGGACAAGGGTCTTATAGTCGGTAACACATTCTTTTTTTTTTCTTAAGCTTCTTTTTTAAACACTGAGACAAATCATTGAAGAGCATTAATTTCTCTGATAAAACTTTTCTCCAAGTGTAGACATATATCTAAAACAAAAATACTATTGCTTTATAGAAGACTTTTGTAATTTCTTTAACTCCCTGTATAATGATCACATTGTTTTATGAAGAAATTTGTTTTTCTCCAGTTTTTGCTTTTTTTTTTTTTTTTTTGCTGCCATCCTATTTCTCCCTCTTTCATCCCCAGTCATTTCAACATCTCATACTTTTATCCTACTTTATCTAGTTGAAGCTTTACCAAGCCGAGAAAATACAATCTTTATGACTTACAGTCATAGACTTAAGAGAGAAGAGGTCTTTAATAGAATTCCTACTGATCTTGGCAAGTTTCTTAATTTTATGCTTTTGCCTAGAACCTTGTTGATTTGAACAGATTGTCTCTTGACCTCCCATCTACCTACTGCTAGCTTTTCTGATGAAGTATCTTTTATACTCCAGCATTGTACAAATACTGTGCTGAGTATTGTTATGGATAAAAACAAATGAGTAAGTCATGGTTTGTTTTACTGTACCAGGGAAACGACTTAGAAGATAAATAATCTTATATATTTTAATAGAAAATTATGGAGGCTTAAATAAGTGGAGGAGGCATGGGATAGTATGTCCTGAGTGTGAAATGAGTCTGGAGTTTGTGACTTTGAAGTCTAAATTAGAACAGTGGCATTATGTTGTGGAAGGGCTGCACTAAAATTTTATACCAGGCTAAAATGGGATGGAGAAAGGAAGATGCCATGTAGCAGGTGTCTGTGTAGCCTTGTGAATTTGTCTTGTTTTAGTTTTATCATCTAGGTGAGAGGAGCATAATTACCTTTACAAAGCCATTTAGAGTTGAGAATCTTTGAGTATTTTCCATTAAGAATCCGAGGTCCCTTGTTGTAAATACAGCACCATCACTGTGGTGCAAGATGGTAGGTTGCCTTGCATGTCAAGTCTGTTCCTGCCTCTCATTCTCATGCCCTAAGGATCCTTTGTTGGAAGACTAAGGCAACTGTCAGGCTATTTCTGTGTTCTCTAATAGGTGCAGTGTCTCCGTTTAGTTTGGAACTGATCCAGATGTGTCATCCTTTAGGGTTCTTAAATATTATTGCCTTGCCTTGTTTTTTCCACATTTCATTGCCTTGCCTTGTTTTCATGGCCAACTTGGAAAGTTGAGTGTTTGAACCCAGTCAGATGTCATTATTTGATATTAGCATACACACCTATTCTTCTTTTTACCCAGCTATGATTATGACTTGTCTTCTTCCTAAAAAAAAACTCTCTATTTTAAAATATAAGTCTGTATCAGAAACATCTAATCATAATTTTATAGTGAAAACACAACTTGAAATTTAAAAGAGCTTGAGAATTTTTTTAGTATAGAAGATTTAATTTGTGGATGCTCGTATCTTTTTATTTATTTATTTTTCATTTCAATATAACTTTTTTGTATATTTTTAAATTCATATTAAATACATTAGACATTCAGCATTTTATTGTATAAAATCATTTCTGTGTTGAAGCAGATCAAGATTCTGAAAATATAGCTAATTGCTATGTTAAAAGCATTGTATAACTAGGATGTTAACTAGGCTGAATATGGTGATCATTTTGTAATATATACAAATATCGAATCATAATGTTGTACACCTGAAACTAATATAATGTTATATGTCAACTATACCTCAATAAAAAAAAAAAAGTAGGAGGGGCGCCTGGATGGCTCAGTTGGTTGAATGACTCTTGATTTTGGCTCAGGTCATGATCTCATGGTTTGTGAGATAGAACCTTGCATAGGGTTCTGTGCTGACAGCGTGGAGCCTGCTTGGGATTCTCTGTTTCCCTTTCTCTCTGCCCCTTTCCTGCTGGTGCTTGCTCTCTCAAAATAAATAAACAAACAACCATTAAAAAAAAGGATATCTGGAAATAGTAAAAAAAAAAATGGGGGGCATGATATAACTTTATTCGTCAAGAAGTAATCCTTTTTTTTTTTTAACTTTTTTTTTAATGTTTATTTTTGAGACAGAGAGAGACAGAGCATGAACGAGGGAGGGTCAGAGAGAGAGGGAGACACAGAATCTGAAGCAGGCTCCAGGCTCTGAGCTGTCAGCACAGAGCCCGACATGGGGCTCGAACTCACGGACTGTGAGATCATGACCTGAGCCGAAGTCGGCCGCTTAACCGACTGAGCCACCTGGCGCCCCCATCAAGAAGTAATTCTGCTTCCCAATTAAATGAACAGATTTTCCATTTTTAGTGTTGTTTTGTGTTTTTTTTTTTTTGTCTTTTTTTTTTCAGTCTCTACACCCAGCACAGGGCTTGAATTTACAACCCTGACATCAAGAGTTGCATACTCTACCAACTGAGCCAGCCAGGCACCCCCTCTACAGATGTTCTTTTTTAAACTTAATCAGTTAATCAAAACATACTTTTGGGAATACTTTTGGTGTATCATAGCACTCTGTTGGTTCCTGTGTGAAATCCATTGAAAATGTAGGGTTATATAATACCAAGCCACAAAACATGAAACCAAAGCTAATTTTGATAATCTGATTTATGTGAGAAGTATACTGTATACTAGGTATTAAGAAGAAAAACAATTACTTCCCCCACATCTTTCTATTGAAATTTTTTTAAACCTACGGAAAAGTTGAATGAATGGTACATACAGTAAACACCCATATATGTTTCATCTAAATTCCTCAGTGTCAACACTGTATCATATTTGAATTATGTTTTTTTCTCCCTCCCCCCATATGTATGTGTTGTGCATCTGTATATAGATATACATACATGTATGCTTCTTTTTTTCCCTTAATCATTTCATTGTAAGCTGTAGATATCAGGGTACTTAATCCCTGACTATATTACCTCTGAATTACAAGGACATTCTCCTACATAACCACTGTACCACTTTTATAATAAAACATTTTTAATAGTGATTTTGTACTATCACCAACTATATAAGCCATTTTCAAATTTCTCCAGTTGTACTAAAATTGCCTTTCATAGATTTTGTTCATTTGCATGAGCTAGGATCTAACAAGGCAGATGCATTGTATATGCTTATCCTGTCTTTTCTGGACAGGCCTCCTCTGATCTATACCTATGCTGTCCAATATGATAGCCACTAGCTGTATGTGACTAAATTTAAGTAGATTAAAATTAACAAAATTAAAAACTTAGTTCCTTAGTCACACTAGCTCCGCTTCAAGTGGTCGGTAGCCATATGTGGCTAGTGGCCACTCTGTTGGACATCACAAATTCAGACCATTTCTATCATCAGAGAAAGTTCTATTGGACAGATCTAGGACATGTCCAACCCCCTTTTGTCTTTGATGAAATTTGATTTATTTTTTTGAAGCATTCAGGCTGGTTGTCTTGTTGAATTTTCCACATTATGAGTTTGACTTGATTGCTCCTTAGTGATTCGATTCCGGTTGTGGCAGATAATTTCTTTCAAAGAAAGCTACACTAATATATTTAGTCCATCTCACCTGAGAGGTGGAGCCTTTGTTCCCTCCCTGTGGGAGGGCATGATGGGCAAGGACTTGTGCCAGCTGATCATTGCAGTGCGGTGGAAGTATGCCATATGCCTTAAGACTTCCTCACTCACTCCTGGAATGCTTACCTTTGGGACCCAACTACCACCTTGTGAGGAAGCCTAGGTCTTATGAAGATGTTACACAGTACCAGTTCAGGTCTCAGCTGACAACCTGATGTGCCAGTGAATGGGCCTTCAGATGATTCAGTTCTTCTAGTTGACGTCTTAGATGTAGTACAGTAGAGACATGCAGTCCCAGCTGGGGTCTGTCTGAATTCCTGATGCACAGAAACAGAGAAAGCTCATAGATTATTGTTATTTTTTCAAGTTGCTAAGTTTTGAGGAATTTTCACAGTAATTCTGAGCTGTGAAATGAGCAGTAAATAGCTCATACACAGATTAAACAATTTAGCAAGGGTGCTACATTAGTGATGGTGTGAATTTCCTATTGCATCATATCAGGAGGAATGTGACGTCACTGTGACTTAACTGGTGATGTTTGATCACTTGGTTAAGGTGGTATCCATCATCTCTCTCCATCATAAATACCTTTTTCCTTTTGCAATTAATAAGTAACGTGAGGGAAGTGTAATTTTGCAAATAATATAAGCTTCCATCAAGTTCTGTGTCAACATTTCACTCTATGCTGTTGTTTTGAGTGGATTTAAAAATGGAAACAATCTTAGAAATCATTTTACTCTTGTCATTTTGCACCCTGATTTAATAAATATTGTTAGGTTTCCATTGGAGATACTGCCTTGAAACTAGGGACATAGAAATACAAGAGATTTGATTTTATAGCCTTAGAGCTTATGGATGAAAACTAACATGACTGGAATTCACAAGGGTTGACCGAGTGGTACATTTGTGTTCCAAGATGATTCAACTAAGATATTTTATTTTCCAAGAGAGTAAAATGATGTCATTATGGTAACTATATACTGGAATTTAAGACTGGTCATTGGTGCTGCCTGAATTATACTTTTATCAGGCAGGTTTGAAATTAAAAACAGATTTTTTTAAGTGCACTTTTATATTAGAAGTTCTGTGAGTTTTGATGTATCTTTTTCTAAATACAGAAATGTATGTGTTTTAAAATACAAATCTATCATGGCCCAAATTTCTTATTATTAAATACTTAGTGAATAGTAATGTTTATGAATTAAAGACTGTAAGGATACTGTTGTGTGATATTTATTTATTTAAAGTTTATTTATCTTGAGAGAGAGACAGCATGAGCAGGGGAGGGGCAGAGAGAGAGAGAGAGAGAGAGAGAGAGAGAGAGAGAGAGAGAATCTCAAGCAGGCTCCACACTGTCAATGCAGAGACCAATGCGGGGCTTGAACTCAAATCATGAGATCATGACCCACGCCGAAATCAAGAGTTGGACACTCAACTGACTGCACCATCCGGCACCCCCATTGAATAATATTTTAAAGATATGGGGTACAGTGCTTTGAGGAACCTTGGTAGCATCAAACATAGGGCCCAAATAGTTGTTGAGGGAGTTCTATACAGATGAACCATGCTTCACACCCTCTGTTACTTGATAATGAATAGAATGCATAATAAATGATCTCTATGGGGATTTAAAAGTTCTGTCAATAAGAGCCATCATTTTCTTATAGTTGTTTGTTTATTTTGTTCTGGGATATAAGAATGATAGAAGCACTTTTTGTTTGATTTGGTTTGAAAATGGTAAATTTACAGATTTATCTGTTCTGAATTCTATTTACAGTTCTTGGTAAGACATACAATACAAATAAGAAGGAATAAATCCCACACTATAAAATCCTGGAATCATAACTGGGTTTCTGATAGATTAGTAATGTGAAAAAAGTACTAAATATGCCACATTATGTATTGTATAATCCAAACAGTTATACATGTGGTTCTTGAAATGGTGTTAAACTTTCCCCAAAGAATGACTTCATCCCTATCTGTGTTATGAAAACACAGTAAAAATTTTAAAACTTTTTCAGCAAGTTCCTATTGTGAATTTGGGATGTTGGGATTTCCTCATTCTAAAAACACTCCTTTAAGCCCTGCAATAAGGATTGATTTCTGCTATTTATTGCTTTAATCATTTTAGTGTATCATAATGGGTCTACTTAGAGTACTTCATTGTTGTCTCTTTCTGGTGAAACTCTGTTGTTTAGACAACTCTGCTAATGTTATTAAGTTCATGATATTTAATTCCTCTGTGGACTACAGTTTCATTTTTTACTTGCTCTCAGACTGAATATTTAGCAACATTTTCTTCCATGTAACTTTGGTTACAGGAAAAATTCCAGGAGAGAGTGAATGGATCAATCAACTACTTAGAGAAGAGTATCAGAGTACAACTCTTGCTAAGTAAAATGGTGTACCTTTAGACAGAGGGGAAATGTGATTGGAGCTGCTTCAGAATCTTATATAAAATATGTGAGTAATGGTAGTTAGCTGGGGAAAGAGCAATCAAAATATAAATGAGTTCTGGAAAGTGGAAAATGCTAAGGCATGTGATGATAGAAAGGCCTCACTCTGGGATGGTGAGATAAATGTGCAAGAATATGGGATTATTTAAGAAATGGAGCAAAACTGAGGAGTGAAGAGTCAATGGAGGGATAGAAAGAGATCGTTAGGGTAGGTGTGAATGTTGGCAGACAGGAAAGGAGGAGAGGAGAGAGTAAGCCTGTTAAATTTTGAAGCAGAGCTGTGAGCTTGGGTGCTTAAGAAACAGAAACTAGTTTAAGGATTTGCTGAGTGGGAAACCCATAGAATGAGACATCACTGCTTCAGGTGGTTGCAAGATGAATACTTTCAAGTGTCTGGAGAAAGGGCTGGTTTTCCACAATCTCAAGACAGAAAGCATTGGCTGACAAACTTTGAAAGGCTCCAAAAGTGTGCCTACGTGTGAGTCATGCCCTCTACATGGACCTTTGGTAAATGTCATCCAAATACAACTATTCGAATGGAGTCGGATGCAGGCCTCGTTTCCAAGAAAGGAGAGATCGTGGCCTGAGCCGATACCAAGAGTTGGACACTTAACTAACTGACTGAGCCACCCAGGTGCCCCACTCTCCTGACATCTTTAGCCAGTAGGATCAAGCACACTTGACCTCAGACATACCATTTCTGGGTACGTGCACATCAGGCCAGTGGGGTATTTTGGTGGAGAGGGTAGTAAGGGTGAGGAACTGTGGTCCCAAGGACTTAGGCATTAGAGGGAGAGCATTCCTTTCCTTCAGAGGGAAAGAGGGAGAAGAGAGTAAGTGGCAGGAATTCCCAGGGAGCCTAATGATTGCCCTGGCCTCTTCACATCACAACATCACATTACACGTTGCTGAGCCAGTCTGTATCCCTGTCTCTAACACATGGGGAAAAAGTAAAGCTAATATTGTTGCTCATAGAGATTTTTTTTGGGGGGGGGTGCGGTTCTTTCATGTATTTTGTTTACATTTTTAGCTAAATCTTATGGATAGTTTGCTTGAAATACATGGAGTTGGGTGTTCAGGGACAAGAGTTAGTTATCATATCCAGTTACGGAAAACGTTTGAGAGTTATTTGGATGTCTTTATCTGTGTTAGCATACATGACTGTTACTCTGTTCACCCAGGATCTAAAGCTGAATACCTATTCACTTATTCCCCATTTACTATTCAGCCATGTCAACTACTATATCCTCAGATGAGCTACTAAATGAAACAGGAATATCTTATTATGTGACTCATCCTTCTGTTTTTTCCCCTGTATTTCAGATTTATAATGGTGTGGTGTGAAGAGATCCAGGATTTCCATTTCTGCTTTCCCTTTCCTGCCAAGCTCATGACCCCTGCCAATTCCATCCTTTCCTTCCATTTGCCTGTTTTGGTTTGGGTTCTGGACTCTTTGGGAGTTTATAGAACAGGAGCCATTTACACTCCCCCCCCCCCCCGCCCCCAAATGGGACAAGTATCTTAATTGAGGTCAGGCCAACACCAACTGTGACAGAATCTTCCCCTCATCCGCCTGGCACAGGGGAAGAATTCATACACTAGAAGAATGGCATGAAACTGTGCCTCCTAACAGTGGCCATTGGGATAAAGCTAATGCCCAGTTGGAGGCACAACACAGTGACTTCTTTTGCCAGGCTTGATTGTTCTGCTTGGTTCCAAGCCAGATGGCAACCTGGTGGGTGACCCATTGGCTCTCGCCTTTCCCCAACCCACTCATGTCTAAGGTAAAATGTCCAGCTGTCCCTTTGCAGGACTTACCCTGTGGAAACAGTAATTGCCCTCACTGTTACTTGATATTTACATAATTTTGTTTAAATTTGTAACTATAGTACTATCAATATGACTTTATTAGCAGTGTGAAAGCTTCAAATTGCTTGCCAGAATTCAAGAATGAAATCCATTTAACACGAGGCTGTTTAAAGTATTAAAAGAACTTCGGGATTGAGCGTAGGAGAGGAAGTGTGAAGATGTGAATTATTGAACTAGTGTAGTTCATGTGCTATAAAAAGTTATTTTGATCACTAGAAATACTTGTACCGAGGTTTGCAGTCGTTTTTAATACCTTTTATCCTTCAGTCACTCTCTGACATATGTAAGTCAGAAATGAACATCCCAGGTTTCCCTCACGTGGACATATATCTGCTGCCTCTGAAGGTACTTAGGCTTTTGTGCCTGGATTATTGTATAATATTCAGGATGCCTTATTTGAACAGTGATAATAGCTGTTATCTATTGATAATAATGTATGGCTGTTATGATTTGTTTTTAAGTCTGAAATGTAGTTGGAGGTATATGAAGAAATCAAGAGAGAATTCTGAAAAACAAAGTCCTGATTGTTTTGCAGAACTTCATCTGCATAGGTCTTCCATTTTAACACTAGCTTTGCTTTCTGCGATGATGATGATGCATTACTAATAGCATTTTTACAGTTACATTTTATTTAATTAAAAAATCTTCTCGAAAGTAACAGAGAAAGCCCAGGAACTTTATTGATGATATTTCTGGACACACTTTTGTTTTTTTTTTTTTAATTTTTTTTTTTTTAACGTTTATTTATTTTTGAGACAGAGAGAGACAGAGCATGAACGGGGGAGGGTCACAGAGAGAGGGAGACACAGAATCTGAAACAGGCTCCAGGCTCTGAGCTGTCAGCACAGAGCCCGATGCGGGGCTCGAACCCATGGACCGTGAGATCATGACCTGAGCCGAAGTCGGACGCCCAACTGACTGAGCCACCCAGGCGCCCCAACACTTTTGTTTTTAAACAAAGCTGAATTACTTTGGTAGGTTTGGGGAGAGAACACTTATTCCTGCTAGCCAACACTGGGGTCTCTTATTTACCACTGGATTTGCAGCTGTAGGAAATATCCTGATTTCTTAAGGATCCAGTTACAGCCTGAAGCACATTTCTGTAAGATACAGTGCTATAAATAAATGGCCGTTATCCTAGAAATACTTTTGCTGCCATAATGTCACTGAAATGCTACTAATATTGCCAATGTCATTATAAAAGTAATGATTGCCTTGCCTTCCTCATGGGATTTTATGAAACGAGATAAGATAGTAGACTCAAAAGTATTTTTAAAGATTATAGGTGATCAGGGGTGCCTTTGTGGCTCAGTCCATTAAGTGTCCGACTCTTGATCTTGGCTCAGGTCATGATCTCACGGTTCGTGAGTTTGAGCCCCAGGTTGGGCTCTGAGCTGATAACGCGAAGCCTGCTTGGGCTTCTCTCTCTCTGCCCCTCTTCTCCCTCCCTCCCTCTCTCTCTTTCTCTCTCTCTGTCTCTGTCTCTCTCTCTCTCTCTGTCTCTCTCTCTCTGTCTCTTTCTCTCTCTCTAAATAAACAGAACAAAACGAAAAGACTGTAGTTGATCAATAAATATAAACAGATATAATACAATTTAACTTTTCTACTATTTTATCACAGCTAACATCACTATTAACATCTTCACTGTTGAAGTATAATTTCTCAGGTCTAATATCCTCTATTTACTGACTAATTTACCAGGAAAGGGAAGGCACATCATGCCAGTTGGTAATCTAGAATTTATAATTGGAGATTTTTTTTTTTTAATTTTCTTCGGGAATCTGAGGCCTCAATGTAATAATAATTTTGATTTTGAGCCCCTAAATTTCTTTACCCCCCTAAGTTTTATTGAGGTATAATTGATAAGTAAACATTGTATGTATTTAAAATGTACAATGTGATGGTTTGATATACATATACCTTGTGAAATGATTACTACAATGAAGTTAATTAACACATCCATCACCTCACATAGTCAACCTTTTTTTTTTTTTTTTTTTTTTTTGGTGTGGTGAGAACACTTAAAATCTACTCTCAGCAAATTTCAACAATACAAAACAGTATTATTAACTCTAGTCTTCATGCTGTACATTGGATCCCCAGAATTTCTTCATCTTATAGCTGGAAGTTTATATCTTTTGACTAGCATCTCCCCTCTACCTTCTATCCCCCAAGCCCCTGGCAACCACCATTCTACTTGTTGATCTGTGAGTTTGTCTTTTTTTTAGATTTCACATATAAGTGAGATTATACAATATTTGTCTTGCTCTGACTTATTTCGCTTAGCATAATGTCCTCTAAGTTCATTCATGTTGTCTTAAATGGCAAGATTTCCTTCTTTCCATTGGCTGAGTAATATTCCTATGTGTATATATATATCACATTTTTTCCTTATGCATTCATCCCTTGATGGACACTTAGGTTGTTTCTGTATCTTGGCTATTGTGAATAATGCTACAGTGAAAATGGGGGTGTATCTCTTTGAGGTACTGCTTTTATTTCCTTTGTATATACACCCAGAAGAGATTGTTTCCGGAATGTGATTGCTAGATTATATGGTAGTTCCATTTTTATTTTTTGAGCAATCTCTGCTGTTTTCCATAATGGCTCTACCAGTTTGCATTCCCACCAACAGTGAATAAGAGCTCTCTTTTCTCTGCACATTTGCCAACACTTGTTATCTCTTGTTGATGATAGCCATCCTAACAGGTGTGAGGTGATACCACATTGTGGTTTTGATTTGCATTTCCTTGATGATGAATGATGTTAAGCATCTTTTGTGTATTTGTTTGCCATTTATGTGTCCTTGTGGGAAAAATATCTATTCAGGTCCCTTGCTCATTTTAAAAATCTGATTATTTTTTGCTATTGAGTTGCGTGTGTTCTGTATATGTTTTGAACATTAACCTCTCATCAGATATATGGTTTGCAAAGATACATTCCTTTTCATTTCATTGCTGAGAGTATATGACTTCTCCTTAAAGGCTGTACCCAGTCCTGAGGGGCCAGCTCTGTCCTTTGGAGAATTTTAAGAACCCCGACTCATTAGCTTCTTATTTGATATCAAATAATGTTACTGTTGGTTCTGTGTGTTAACTTTGTGCATCAGCCTGATAACTGGGTTTCCATCTTGCTTGGTGACTACCCCAGACCTAGTCACAGATTTCCTATATTGACTACTTGTCTTGGCCTTAAAAACCTGCCCAGGATCTCTTAATTGTCTTTGGTTTCTTAACTTGAGTTGACCACCCCCACCCACCCCAACCCTCCCATACCCACACACCTCCAGATTTATGTCTTGCTTGAGTCCCAGTTTCTTCACTAGCAGTCCAGCTAACATGTTATCTGAACTATGGTGTAAATGGAATTTGGTAGGACTGGTACTAAGGAGAAGGGGGGATGTCCAGGTGTACAGAGGAGAGGGGAAAATTGACATGAACAGAGAAGAAAAGTACGAAAGGACCAGTACATGTCTTCATTCATAACATTGTGAACTTTGTAAAGGAAAGAAATCTTACCCGTTGTTTACTGCTCTATCTCTGTATAAGCCCAGCATTTAACCTAGCCAGTAAATATTTGCTGAATGATTGTTTGGGGGATACACTGAATTGACTGGTTTGCCTGGGGGGCACTTCAGTGTGAACTTTTAGGGACTGGGATCGACTTCAGCCTTGTTTACTGCTAGAGCTGTACATATTTTTGTTGAATGAATAAGTATTGGGATCACTGGAATTGACACTAGCATTCTGAAATCGATAATGCAGAATCTCAAATGTCATGCCAAGGATTTGGGTCTCATGATAAGAAAGGAAGCAGAGGTATGGATCTTATTATCTCCATCTGCTGCCTAATGTAATAAGAATTTTGTTCTTTAAGTATACTCTTATTTACACTAAAGCATTCAGAAAGAGAATTCTTTTGATTCTGAGGAAAAGAAGGGCTATTTTTATATAAGGTCTTCCTTTTTGAGTTAATTTAAGTTCAATATTTAAATAGGTAGATATGCTTCTAAAATATGCTTTTAAAAATTTGCTTTTTGGCTAGTTAACACTTTTATACACACTAATTCCAGAAATATATTTCTTTTTAATATCATGTGAATAACAGCTCTGCTTTCAAGTACTCAACTAGGAGATGAAAGGCATCCACTGTTTTCATTCTTGCTGGTCTATTTTGGCATTCAATGGTGTTAAGCAAGTATTCACTGCTTTAGGCTCCTTGAATCTGGGCTCTGAAGTGAGTGCTTCTACATGTCAGACTCACATCTTCATCCACCTTTATCTCTGCACTCTGGTGTGGGCCATTTTAAGCCATAAGGATGTATAGTTTCCAAATACTATACTACTCTGGGAAAGTGAAACCTATCCAGAGTACAAATTGAATGATTCTATTAAAGAGGACAGGTTATCTTGATAGATGATACACTTCAAGGAATTTCGTCTCAATGTTTTACCGTCAGAGAGTGCTTGTACTGCTTATGGGATCAAAGCGTCCCTGATTGGGATAAACATCAGCTTCATGTGTAACTTTGAGAATTTTTTTCTCTTTTTCTTTTCTTTTCTTTTCTTTTTCTCTTTCTTTTTCTTTTTCTTTTTCTTTTTCTTTTCTTTTTTTTTTTTTTTTGGTGCATGTTTGTCCACCATAGGATAGAGCATAGAGCTAGGCTTGCTAATCAAGAGGAATTGCTTCCGCCAGGTATGACTTAAAACCGGAGCTGGAATTAGGGCAGGGCCATGGCAAGAGCACACCGAGCACCAGAATGACAGGTGCGTCCTCTACAGGGTACGAGATCACTGTCACTGTTGGCTCCCTGCTCTCTCCCTATCTTCATCCAAGCACCCGGCAGGTTGAGAAAGATAGAGTCCAATTCTCCAGGCAGTCGTCCTCAGCAGGAGGGAACCGAGGAACGTTATCATCTGAAATCATGGACTTAGGGGGCAAAAGGCAGGAAGCTTGAGGTTTTTGAAATGTAAATATTCTGTGGCAAGTGATTAATTTTTCTTAGATGAATTACTGTAGCCACTCTAGATTTTGTTTACTGTGGGAGCTGATTCTTTTTAGGCATACTGATGTATAATAGCACAAGTAAAATCTCCTAACTAATGTTGGAAAACTTAGAAAATAGAAAATAATCATCTATAATTTTAAGATACAGAATTGTTAATATTTTGTATTTGATTTTAATGATGAACACAATTATTGCTCTGCCTTGTTTTGAGGAGGATAATTTATTTTTCCACCAATACTATCATAATTGTTGTCATCCTCTTCCTCAAATATTTATTAATTCCTGGCTAATACACAAGAAAAGTTCCAGGAAGAGTGGAGAAGATAAATAAATGGAAGATGTGGCTTCTTTTTTTTTTTTTTTTTTAAGAAGATTATTTTCTATTTAGGACTGAACATATGTCCTGGGAAAATAAAATTAAAATATATGACTTATTCATAATATCCATGATTATTAAGCTCCTTTATGTGCTAGTCACTGTCCTCAATGTGTGAGAAATCATGTTGAATAAAATGTCGTTTCTACGTTAAACTTAATGTCCAGGGGAGATAATAGACAAGCAAATCAGAATTTCAGTAAATTGGAGTGTGTGAATTGTTAGTGAAGTGCCACAGAGAGAGTGCTTGCTATAGGAAGACAGTGCATTGAAAGAGGTATTGAATAACGTACTGGACAGTTTGGATGCCAGAATAAAAACATTCTTGTAAGTACTTGCTTCTTACGTTGCTCCTCAGTGAGAGTCTAAGGCATAACTCTAAGTAGTCAAGTAATAAAAACATTTTGGTAACAATGTGAAAGTAATATAGTTCAGGGATGGATCTTGTGAAATTTGGTTAAATGGGCCTTAAATTCTTTCTAGTACCAATTGTCTTAATATTTGCTTTTGTCGGGAGTTTAACATCAAAATTTGACAAGTGCACAAAGTGCTCAGGTTCTGTGGTGTAGGTTGAAAAGGAGACCTTATATTTTATATTCTAGGTTGGCAGGTGTCAAGGTTAGTATTCCATTATGAAATTTAAGAACTGATCTGCATTCTTTTCTTTTATTTAGGCAATGCATGTTTCCACCTCTGCAAGGAGGGAATTTGATGAA
Organism: Panthera pardus; assembly: GCF_024362965.1. NCBI lineage: Eukaryota > Metazoa > Chordata > Mammalia > Carnivora > Felidae > Panthera > Panthera pardus. Next base: position 92,199,111 of record NW_026526991.1, read on the forward strand.
AGAGAAAAAGCTTACATCCATTATACCTTGGATATTTTGTCTCTATCTGCCATGAAACTTGTTGTAGAATAGAATTTTTACAGCCAATTTTTCTATTTTACACCAACTTGGTATATTTTATTTTCTTTATGTCAGATGAAAGAAATGAGAACTTACTTTTTTCTACTTTGAGTTGTTCAGTTCCAGAGGGAAAAATACCAAGAGAGCTATGAGAAGTTTTCTCCCTAGAGATCTTTAAGAAAAGGCGTTCAGACACTTAACTGTCTGAAGTTGTTTGTGTAGAGTTTTGTGTGTCCTAGTTCAAAAAGCAAGGTGTTTAAAAACCCAGACTTAGAAAATTGGTATCATTAAGGATGATTCTTATCTAGTCATTTTAGTTTTCTTACTAGGTACATTTATTTGATAATAAATACAATTGGTGAGTATTTGACTATGAATATTGCTTACATAATATCCAAATTTGCATTGTGAAGCATGTTTTGCAGTTTTCAGAACACTTTTACATTATTATGTTATTTGAGCCTCAGAGGTCTTATGTAGTAGGTCAGGCTGGTGGTATGATTATCCCCATTTTGCTGATGAGAAATCAGGATGCAAGGTTATGAGACTTAACCTGTGGCTATTAGTTACTAAGTGGTGGGGTTTGGTACAGGTTTTCTGACAGCACATTCTTTGCTCTTTTTACTGTGTTATAGGGCACTGATTTTTTTTGTAAATGAGTATTTGTTCTGTTGTATGTCAAAATCAGGTCCATGTGGTGTCTCTGAGTCATTAATTTCTCCTTTCTGCAAGCTGAATGGCCACGGGGGGACAGGAGAAAAGGTTTGGACTTCCTCCCAAGTGATCATTTCCTCAGCTGGCACTTTCTTATCAATGCAGTGTTGAAGATGGTAACTTGGGGGTCTCAGATCAGCTCACAAAAAATAATTGAACTTATAAAATTCCTGAACTGACATTATTAGAACTAACTTGTTGCTCATAAAATAATATGATGTTTAAAAATAAGTTTCCAGCAAACAGGAAGTGAATTTCTTAATGTACTAGGATTAAGTACTTTCACTAACTACATTAGCTATATATGATAATCAGTTCAGATGAGCATTGATAAATTAGACTGTGCACTTAGGAGAACCAAAATAAAATCAGTTCATTAACTACTGAGTCCTTCTGTTGGAGCCACAACATACATAGGTTAAATTTTAGAGTTAACAGGGCCAAATGTAGACAATAGAGTCTCTAGAAAGAAAAAGGACATATTACTGATGATTACTAAAAGAGTGAGGTCATGTTAGAAGAAGGAATTATGGGCACTTGGTGGCTCAGTTGGTTGAGGGTCCAACTCTTGATTTCAGCTCAGGTCATGATCCCAGGGTCATGGGATTGAGCCCCCACCAGGCTCCATGCTGAGTGTAGAGCCTGCTTAGCGCTCTCTCTCTCTCTCTCTCTCTCTCTCTCTTTCTTTCTCTCCCCCCCTCCCTCTCCCTCCCTCTCTCCTCTTTCTCTGCTTATACTCTCTCTAAAATTAAAATAAAAAAGGAATTAGTATAGTACAAACATGCCTGACATAATTCAGGAGTATGCAGACAGTAGCTGGGGGGGGTAGGAAAATACATGCTGGGGATAGTTGTAGATGAGTTTGATGAGCTCAATTATGGTGGACCATGAATTCCAGGACAAGAGATTTGTTGCTCTTCAAGTTAAAGATTGCAGTGCTCTTCTAGCCTAGGACTCATGTTTTCCAGGTAAGGAAACCAAAGTGAATCATTCAAATTAGTTAGTGGAGAAATTGGGCCTGGAACCAAGGCTTCTTAATTATTAAGCTAATGTTGCTTCTATTATGTGATCTTATATGTTGTTGCCGTTGTTGGTTCTGGGACAGAGAGTAGCAAAGTGAAAGCATTGCTTTTTAAGAGTAAAACTTTTGCAGTCTTAGAAAAAGGATTAGAAGGAAAAGTTATTTGAAATAGGAAGACCGGTGAAGCTTATTTTGATAAATCTGGCGTGAGGTGATACAGAATGAAAAAGATGGAGGAGTCAGTAACAACTAGAGTTTCAGGCTGAGTGATGAGGAAAAAGGAGACGTATTAAAATAAGTTAGTAAATTTGGAGAGTAAACTTGTTTTGTGAGGAAGATCAAGCTCATTTTTGAATACATTAGGAAAGCAATGAGAGTTGTTTTATTAGGCAGACAAGAATATGGGACTCATGTTGCAAATGTTAAATTATACTTTGCAGATAATGAGGATTGACTAGTAGCATAGCATGTATTATAGAACTAATCTCTTCACATGGTACAACTGAAGGCAATTTAATTCCAGAAAATCTCCCTAAGACTGTTGCTTTAAGAGAAACTTATCTATTAGATGTGTCATTGATGAAACGTCTGGTTAATTAACTGGTTAACTGGTGTGGGCAAGCTCACCTCAAGAAGAACTTTACTGGCCCAACTGTGTGATGCTTCTTCTCCAATAAAAGTATTAGTTGGGTGTGCAACCCCATGTAAAACCTATGTGTTACAGAGAAGGGTCTTACCTTTCAGCCATTCATTGCTGGAGCGGCTTTATGATATTTTATGATGTGATCACATTTTTGGTCATGATTGTAATTCAGTTTAATAACGTTAACTGGTTTCGTTTGGGCAATGTATTTCTCTAGTCACTCTTCATTTATTATTTTTAAACTTCTTTGTTTGAGTGAAACCAAAGGTAACAGCTGTTGATGTTTCTGCGAAGTGGTGGTGAACCTGAGCTGTTATCTACGTGGTCCATGAAAATTTTAAAGATGGGGCCCGTGTCTTTGTTTACCTTCTCTTTGTGTGTTTCTAAGGATTTCTAAGACTTTAAAGTATACTTATTAACTTTATTCATTACTAACCAGTTTACTTACATTTCGGGGGCCTTGATGTTCCCATAACCTGTTTGTCCAACATTTATCATTCTATCTTACCTGCCTAGATTTGAATCTAAGCTTCACTGCTGAATGAGTTTGCAAGTTATGACAGATTTCCATGTTTCCATTTTTTGTCATTTATTGGACAGTATTACTACCTACCTTGTGGGCTTGTTGTGAGAATTAAGTTATGAAATATGTCAAGCACCTGAAGAGCCTGGCACAGCGCAAACACTCAGATCTTAGCTGTTGTTATTGTTACTGTCCTATTGCACTCTCCTGTTCGTGGTTCGTCCTTGTATCCCTTGGAACTAGAACAGTGTTTGCATTTAGTAAGAATTTTTGAAGGGTTAATTGACCAAGGAAGGGGCGGAGGAAGGTGTCACAGGGTATCTCATAGGGTGAAACAGTGAGAGGCCAGCAATTTTTGTCATAAGTGCTATATCCATTCTTGCTCAGCTCCACTCTAGGTGAAAACTTCTCCTTAGTCATTAAGAATTAATGTTATTGATCCCAATGTGGTTTTGTCAGGAAAGCAGTTAGGTTAATCTTAGTTGGAAGTGGTTAATAGTTTCCCAGTAGTTTTTACAGTTTAAAAAGTATGTCCTAACTGGGGTGCCTGGCTGGCTCAGTTGGTACAGCATGCAAGTCTTGATCTTGGGTCGTGAATTTGAGCCCTACATTATACATAGAGCGGACTTAAAAGAAAAAAAGTATTTGTTACCCATTCTTGTTGCTTGCCCTTGAAGCCTGCCCGGGTGAAGAACAGTTTTTTCAGATATACCTTTCTGGGTAGGATCCCCTCTGTAGGCAGTCCAGTTTTGCCTGGGAATCTAAGCCTGAGGACAGCTTGTTGATTGTTTTTAGTTTCTTTACTGCTGCTGCTTTTGAACATCCAGGCCTCTAAAGCACCATTTTTTGTTTCCTTAAATAGCATTGCCTTCTTCCTATCATTACCAGTCCACATACATGTGCTTAAGTTAATGGCTTTGAGCGACATGATGTATTAATTGTTTTTCTCATCATTTTGCTACAAGGGAGGCATTATTTCTATTTTACACCCCTGGAAACTGAGGCTTAGCGTGGTTGATAAGTACCTTTCCTAAAGCTATGCAGTAATTGTCAAAGCTGAGATTTAAACTTGGGAAAAACAGTCTTATGTTAACCTATACTATCTCTGCTGGTTCTAATGAAGGTCTCAGCGTCAAATCTATATGACACCAACATTCCAGGGCAGCTTTGTGAATTAGTGTGTGTATTTGTATGTGCTTTGTAGCTTTTGAGTTCTATACAGATTTAGTCATTAATAGTGATCTAGTCCTTTATGCATCTCTCCTTTTTTTAAAAAAATTTCTAGTCTTGTTCACAAGATTTCTAGACTGCTCAGATTGTTTTTTCTTTAAGCATGATTTCCATCCTCTGTTGCCATCTTAGAGTGGCTTCTGTTGATTAGTATTCACTGTATGGAAGGGTCCCCATGTGTCAGAAAATGTAAGAAGAAAGAGACTTTCAGAGTCTTTTTTGAAAAGTTTTGTTTACTAGTAGTCTTCTTTTCAGTAGAGTCAGTGATTAAGAATGTGGGCCATGGTCAGACAGACCTGGCTCAAATCCTGCTCTGCTCTATGACCTTGGAACTTTGAACATATTTCATAACCTCTTTAAGCCTTAGCATCTTTACCTGTAAAATGGGAGTAATACTAATAATGCCAGGCTATCATAAAGAACACACGAGCAAAGGTATATGCTGTGTTTAGTGTGGCACCTTGCACATAAAGTGCTGTCAGTAAGTCTTAGCTGGTATTATAGATTGAAGGCTAGGCTTAGAAGAGTAACCCAGGAATATTGTCTGTGTTGAATTCAAGTGATCTGCAATAGATGTGCCCTCTAGGGGATAAGGGGTAAGGGTAAGAGTACAATGGAAGTCTCTTAAGGTTCTAGTCCCAGGTTTGATAGGCTCAGTCCCTTCATGGAGTACTTAACAAAGGGGCATGTAATGATTTGATCCTGAAGCCCTTAGAGAATGAAGGTGCATATACTTATATGTGAATTCAGCAGACATTTACTAATCACCTGCTGCTGCCAGGCGCTACTATGCAGATGCTGATGATAGAAAAGGAAAATAAGTCTTTCTCTGTCTTTTTGAAGCTTATATTCCAACTGTGGGACCAGTATGTAAATAAATAACTGATATAACATGATAAGTGTTTTAAGTTGTATGCAAAATGCCCTAGGGCATCAAGTGAGTTGGAAGGAAGCCCATTCTTGTTGATACTTTATCTTCAAGGGTAAGAATTTTCTTATAGGAGCATTAGTCCAGTGATTACTTTGATATTTTTTAGTGTAGATTTATCCTTCAAACACCAAATATATTTCAAGTGTAAGTAAGATTTGGCTGTGTAACTGAAAGCAGCCTACCTTTAAACTTTTCAAATAATATTATTTATCCAAAATCTATACAACTTAAATAAATAGAAGTTATAGGCAAATTCTTGGCCTGCTGATTTCATAAAGAACACCCAAAGCTTCAGTGTATAAAGGGGTTTCTTAGTTCATCAGTGTATGTGTTTTCCAAATTATTATTTATGCCCACGGGAAATATTGTTGGCATTTGGGAAGAAGTGAGTGTAATATCAGGTAGCATAACAATACTGTTAACTGGTAGAATAATGATTGGATGTTGACAATTGGAATATTAGCTACTGTGAAACACTATCTAACAGAACAATGCTAGGAAACTGTGTGTGTGTGTACACACACTTCTGTAGTTTATATAAAATATTAAAATACATTGAATATGTATTTATAATTTATATCATAGTATAATCAAATCCATGTATCACATCATTATGTGGAAGAAATTATTTTTCTCATTTTGCAGATGAAGGCACTAAAACTTGCCTGAAATGATGTGAAACTAATAAGTGATGGAACAAAAACTGAATTTCAAAGCCTTTGTACTTTTCACCTTTTTGTGTTGAATACAACTGTTTCTCACTTAACAGGATTCATCATACAATAATTTAAATTACACATATGTTATCCAAACTTGAAGAATTTGAGCCAAACTCCATGTACCCCTCTACCTCAACCTGAGTCTTTCTAGTGCCAGACAAAGTGAACAAAAAACTTTGGAAGTAAAAAAATCTAAAGTCTGGCAGTTTGCTTATATTTATGTTTTTAAAGTTACTGCTTTTCCATTTTCAACTGTTTCAGCTGTTTTCAGCGTACTAGCTGTACTTAATAAAGAGATCAACCATTACTTACTTATAAACAAAGCATAACATTTTAGCTAAAAATTGAGAAAAATACCTACTAGTTGAGACATTAGTGTTACTATTTTGTTAAAACATTTTTTTTTCTCATACAAACATGTAGTGAAGTTTTAAATTCTTAAAAGTACTTCTGTTATAATATTTTAAGTACCATTTGTTTAATGTGCTGTATACCCCCTATTTAAAAAAATTGTATTTTGGAAACCTTCAAATATACAAGGTAGACAAACTAGTATAATGAACTCCTAGGTAGCCATCATCGAGATTCAGCAGTTACTAACTCTGGGCTAATCTTGGTTCACTGATCTGCCCCTTTCCATTTTTTCTCTTCTTTGTGAAACTAAGCAGGTGTCAGATATACCATTTTATTTGTAAATATTTCAGTATGTTATTCTAAAAGATAAAAACACTTTAAAATGTAGTAACCATAATTTAATTATCATACCTGAAACTTAAAGTTAATTCTAAATATTACTAAATAATTAATGTTCAATTTGCCAATGGTTTCATAAGGCTTCTTTTTGCATTTGTTTGAGTCAGGGTCCAAATGGTGTCCTTTATTCTTATTAATATGTACTTTGCTACATATTGCTGATGGGGTCTTGGTGGTATAGTTTAACATGTCCTTATCTCCTGTGTGTTTTTTATAAAGTGGTAGAGTCTAGAGACTTAATCAAATTCAGATTTCCTTCCTTCTTTCCTTCCTTCCTTTCTCCCTGTCTCTCACCTCCGCTTCTCTTTCTTTTCCTCCCTTTGTTCTCCCCATCCTCCTCACTTCCTAATATACGAATGGTATTTCTTCTCTCAGGAGACATATGTGGTGGTTTTTTTTTTTTTTTTTTTTTTTTTGATACTAGTAGCTGTTTTGCCTCCATACTTGAATTCATTAGGAGTTGCACAGGATGATATTTTAATTGCCGCTTTATATTGGTTTATTCTCTGGAATGAGTCTACAAAGAAAAACTCCCCCTCATGTACTATTTGTTTAGCTAATTGTATAGTTTATATGAAAGAGTTTGGATAAATGCTTCATTCTTTATTCCTTTCTGAATTTTCATTTTTATTTTTTTAATTTAAAAGATTTATTTTTTTATTTTTATTTTTAAATATAATTTATTGCCAAGTTAGCTAACATAAAGTGTTTACAGTGTGCTCTTGGTTTCAGGAGTAGATTCCCATGATTCATCGTTTATATACAATATCCAGCGCTCATCCCAACAAGTACCCTCCTCAATGCCCATCACTTGTTTTCCTCCCCGCCCCACCATTAACCCTCAGTTTGTTCTCTGTATTTAAGAGTCTCTTATGGTTTGCCTCCCTCTCTGTTTGAAAGTATCTTTTTCTCCTCCTCTTGCCCCATGGTCTTCTGTTCAGCTTCTCAAATTCCACATATGAGTGAAAACATGATATCTTTCTCTGACTGACTTATTTCACTTAGCATCATACCTTCCAGTTCCATCCATGTTGTTGCAAATGTAAGATTCTTTCTCATTTCAAGTAGTACTCCATTGTATATATATACACCACATCTTCTTTATCCATTCATCAGTTGATGGGCATTTATGCTCTTTCCATAATTTGTCTATTGTTGATAGCACTGCTATAAACGTTGGGGTACATGTGCCCCTATGAATCAGCACTCCTGTATCCTTTGGATAAATTCCTAGTAAGTTTCAGAATTTGTGATAGTAGGAGTCATTGGGGAAATTTTGACATATTTAAGCAAAGCATCTGGAGAATATAGAATAGTTATAGAACCAAATCCTAAACATGAATTGATAAACTAGCAAAAATGGAAAATTGGTTTTGAAGGAATATGAAAGTGTTAATGATTATAGCTGTTTTTAAAAAATGTTTATTTATTTATTTTGAGAGAGAGAGCATGCACGAGCTAGAGTGAGCAGGGGAGGGAGCAGAGAGAGAGAGGGAGAGAGAGAATCCCAAGCAGGCTCTGCTCTGTCAGCACAGAGCCTGACGTGGGCCTTGAACTCACGAACTTGAGATCTTGAGCCAAAATCAAAAGTCAGATGCTTAAGTAACTGAGCCACCTAGGTGCCCTGATAGTAGCTCTTTTTAAAGCAAACAATGTGTGGTGCTTTGAGAAGTACACCTTCTATAAGAGTACATCTTTACACGTTTAGTACACTCTTAGGTATGCAGTGATGAAAAGCATGGATTCTGAAGCCAAATTTCCTGTATTTTAATTTTGGTTCTTTACTTACTGGTGTAACTTTGGGCAAGTTATTTACAGTCTGCATGCCTCCATTTTCTTAATTTTAAAACAGGATAATAATAGAGCCTTCATCATAGGGTTGTTGTTGAGAACTGAATGTGTTCATACATGTTAGGCCCTTATAGCTGAGTATAGCTATAAGGGCCAATAAATTCTCAGTAAATATTAACTGATCCTCTTGTCAATAGTTTTCATTGCTATTATAGTGGAAAGGAGGGAGGGAATTTCTGATACTTATCTTTAATCCATGTCATAGTTTTACTTTTGATATATTTTTTTTCTCATCCATTTTATATATTCCAGCCTTCTTGAAGTCACACTTATGACCCTTACTGAATTAAAGTGTCTAGGCATTGCACATCAATGTGCAATAATGTTGCACGTTGGTAACATCATAAAAAGAGAAACAACCAAATATTATATGTCTCTTGCTTATACCTCTGTTACACATCTAAATAGTATTAAAATTTAATTATATATGTGGTGGTGTTTTCTACTGAACTGTGAACCTTATGAGGGGAGAGACTGTTTAATATAGTGCTTGGTTTTAGTTATGAGGCCTAAGTCCCTAATATTTGCTCATTTAACTACATTAACATTTCATTTATCAGGTTTGCCTAATAATATGCTTTCCAAGTTCAAAATAAGTGCATTTCCTAGCTATATACTTCAGAGTTAATTCTGAAGTATATTATAATTCTGTATATATAATTCTGTAAATATTAGAATTTTATTTATTTTTAAACTGTTAAGTTGGTAATTTTTCTTCTAAGTATCAAGTCCTTTTTAGTCTTCTTAAACAGAATGTTACTTATTACTATGCATACTATTTATTTGGATCGTAATATAGTGTATCCTTGAAATTAATGTATGCATGGGTTCTATGTCAAATATTCCAAGGATGCCTTATACAGTTTTTCTTTCCATTGTGTCATAATCTCTCATTACAATCTACCAATTTCTTTCTGCTGTTGTTTCTTTCTGTTAACCTCTAGTAGTCCTAGCTCCCCAAATTCAGATTTAATGCTTCTGATCAATGCTTCTCCCTGCTGTGGATTGATTTGACTACCAAGTTCATTAGAACTTTTTCTACAATAAGATTTTAAAAGATCTAAACTGAGCTTCAGGGCATCTTCCCAGAGTCAAATGCAGAAATTTAGCACGTAGATGATGTGGCATCTATTTCACTAGCCATGTAACTTTTTAATTTACTCTTTGACATTGCTGAGGTTGTCATTTATGTGTGGCCTCTAGGCAAGTGAGATTATATTATATTAGGATATGAACAGAAGAATGAGGTGCTGATCTTCAGTGTTTCCATGCTGATACAGAGTTGGGATTTCTGTTCGAACTCCTGTACTCCAAAGTCCGTTCTCATTGCTCTTAGAGTCACATGTCAAAAAAGTCCATACTTGAATTATTATAGTTCTTGAACATTATATGGTATTACTTATTGTTTTTTATTTACAGCACAAACTCTTTATCTTATTTAACTTAAAAAATGTTTTTAGTTGTTTTTGAGAGAGAGAGAAAGAAAGAGACAGAGCATGAGCGGGGGAGGTGCAGAGAGAGGGAGACACAGAATCCAAAGCAGGCTCCAGGCTCTGAGCTGTCAGCACAGAGCCTAACAGGGGGCTCAAACCCAAGGACTGTGAGGTCATGACTTGAGCCGAAGTCGAACACCTAACCGCCTGAGCCACCCAGGCGTCCCATGTCTTATTATTTAACTTAAAATTTTTTTTCACACATATGGATTCGCTAAATATCTGATGGATAGGTACCTGCTGAAGATATATATTATTATATATCAGTTATTATCAGTGATATTAATATCAGTGATATTATCAGTTACACAGATATAAGTCCTTTGATAACATGCCCTTACAATCAATGTTGGGGTGTGCATTTTAAATGTTTGTTTATAGACCTTGAGCTGAATATATAGGTCCAACTATATATAGGAAAAAATTGAATATGCCTAATATACATATAGTTTGTAAACTGCTAGGAAAATGTTAAAAGTTGCAAAATAAAGTACCTCTGAGGCATTTGGTCCATTCAAATCCTAGTGTAATAAGTCTTAGAATTGTAGTTCGTTTGGAAGTTAGTACTTCTCAGAGTTACTGCAATGCAGGACTAAATCAGAGGGCGTGTTAATATGCCGATCCCAATATTTGATCCCTTATGATTTCTTTCTTTTTTATCTTTTCCATCCATATAATTTTTCACTACATAAAGAGAACAAAAAATTTAAAAGAGAACATACCTGTTTTACGCAAAAACGACTGCTGCTTTCATACTGTGCTTCAAAGTGGAATTTAATTTGTATTCACTTATTTTTATGTACAGGTCATCTTTAACACAGCTCTCGTTGGACTGAAGTGGAAAAATGAGAATTGGAGCATATTTTCATTTTTGAGGTGAGTCCACTTGTAGAGAGATGAGTGTATTTCAAGCTATCTGCTGTTTCTCAGGAAATTTTGACATTCGCATGTACTCTGAGAAACACTACAGTTACACATGAAGTGCTGAGTGTGAGCCTGAGAGTCCCGGGCTGAATCTAGGGCTTGCCCCTGCCTTCATGCCCAGTCCTGCTGCAGGGGCCGTTGGTGTGGTGCCCTGCTTACTTGACTTCTTTGTGTCAGTTTGCCTGTTTTTAAAAGAGGGATGATGGGACTGTTGACTCAGCTTACCTTCCAGATTACATGTTTTGAAAATAAATTGAGATCATGGATATGTAAGTGTTTCATTAAGAAAAACGGTAGGTAGAGGTACTAAAACTGTCAACTGTCAGTAAGTTCAATGGGTCTTAACAGTTATATGCATAGAATCTTTATGAGTATGAAATTTTGGATGTTACTGTAGCCTACTAGCAGCGGAACGGTAGGAAGACTGTGCCATCTTCTATATTATTTCTGAGAAAAATGGCAAGCACAAAAAGAAGAGGGGAAAGTAAGAGGAGGAAGAAGCAGCAGAGGAAAGAAAACAAAACCACTTGGGTGGCTTGGAAAGTACTGGCATTTTTAGAATTAAAAATGTCTTTATTTACTGGGATGTATTTGAAGGAATTGTTAATCTGTGGATTACTAAATGCATTTTCTTTGTGTGTATGTGTGTGAAACAAAGTATTATTAATAATAGTTCAGATGTACTGAATTGTTCACTTTAAAAGGGTGAGTTTTATGGTATGCAAATTATATCTCAATATTTAAATGCATTTTCTATTAAAAACCTGTACACATTATTTTCAATATTTTTATATTCTGTATTTTACATTCTTGATGTGGGGGAAAAAATCTAGTTCTGATTTTTCTCTTCCTTGGGGTTTTAGCCATTCATCTGGATACCTTGGTATAGGTGATCTGAGGCTTGCTTGAGTAATACTGAGTGGGTGTTTCTTTTAGCTTCATAAATTTGTTTGTTTTGTTTGTCTTCTTAACTTCCTTTATTTCTCTTGTTTTTCTTCAACTCACCCGGCACACGTCATGTCTTTATCTGTTTTTGGGCTTAGGATTTGCACATAACCTTTTATTCTGGGTGTCCCAAATTGTATCCTGAAGCTTTTTAAAGGTGCCAGGATACTATTTAGCAATTGTGGTTATGATATTTCTTTCTAGTAACTATGTTTTAAGAGTATTTCCTTATATCTTGGGAGAGAAATACCGGTCAGATGGTAGTAAAATTACCGTCTTCCTGCACTCTGTCTTCAGATATTATGGATTCTAGTGCAGTGGCTGTTGCTGTAGCTAGATCATTTGGTTATCTTTTGTCTAACATTGCAGTTGCTCTCATACAATGTACTTACTCAGTTCCTTGTTGAATGACTGCGGGGGCGGTGTTCAAGGTCCCTCACAGCCATCAGCCACCTGTCTTTTAATCTTCAATCCGGTTTCAACAGTTTTAATTCTCTTGCTCTAACCTCTAATTTATTGCTTGGCTGAGTCATCTAGCAACTACTTTTGTGCTCTCTTAATACAATTGCCAGTCATATTCTTTTGTATTTTTAAGAAATGTTGTTTGTGACTTACTAAACAACTGGCTTATTTAGTTCCAACTAAAAGTCATTTCTTTGGTTTCCCCCCAAAAAGTAATTGACCAGTCTAAAGAAACATAATCGTAGAGGGGTTTTACCAATTGCCTTTTTATCTAGATAGTGCGTGTAGGCTGTAGGAGGAAAGCCTGTTCACAGCTTTCACCATCCAACACTTGTAAAATTTAGGACATGTAGTCTCTTGAACCTCAAATTTTATAGTTGTAAAGTAGGTATAGTGTTACTGACATCATAGAATTGTAAGGATTGAATTGAGATAGCATACAGAAAGTGCTCAATACAGTATGGAGCACAAATTTGTGCTTAGGTAGTTATTGTCATTGGTGATTCATCCTCTTCCTGCAATTTGTTATCATCATTGTCATGGTTGTGAGATGAAGCCCAAAAGGAGTTTTGTACCAGTGAGCTAGAGACACAATGCAGTATTGACAAAAGTCTGCTGTTGAAATTGTGTGTAGATATGGATTCTTTGATACACCCTTCGTCTTCGTTACCATGAGAAGGTCCAAGCCTAGAGGTAGGTCAGCATGTGTAAGATTACTAGAGACTTACAGAAATGGGTTAATTGGTAGCTAATGAGCTGTTTCTGAGAATAGCACTAGAGTTTTAGGAAATACACAGTTTCACTTCAGACTTAGCCCTTGGAAGTAAGCAGTTATTTAAACTGTTTACCTTTGCAGAAACAATACACTAAAAGTATTAACCACTTAAAAATTTTACCTTTTTCAGTATGTGTTTCTGTTTTTTGGATATGATGAAAAAATTCAGCTACCAAGTCAGATTTTAAAGAAGAGACATATATAGCAATTAATCATTCAGCTTTCTTTTGCCTGCATACAGGCACACTTTATTTTCTTTCATTTTAGAGTGTGAGCATACAAGATGTCGGGATGAGATAACAGCACATCAGGTGGCTTCTTGCTATCAGTTTGGGGATGATTGAAATTACTGACACATAAAATGCAGTGAAATCTTTTTATGCAAGAATACCAGAAAAAACAGATGTTTCTATTTGGAAAATACCCTAGCTCTTTGAATCTTTGGTGTGAGGTTTGCATGAGGTGAGAAAGACCTGAGTGTGTGAAACATTTAAAATGGTGAAAAGTTTGTTTTAAAGTTTTATATTCTGAATTTAACTCTTAAAACTATTTTGAAAAGGGAATAAATATTTCCAAGATGACAAAGATTCTGTGCAGGGGATTTGATGAAATCAGCAAAAAATTGGGGTAACAAGATTATTCTATCCAACAAGGATTTATTTCCAGATGATATAAAGACAGGCTTTTAAGATACCATAAGATATATTGTTGACTGAACTTTCTGCCTGAGATGCATTTCTGAAATGAGTAAATGGAATATTTAAATGTCATATGTAAACTTGTCATTTGTGAATCCATTTTTGAAGCAATACTTAACGTCTAATAGACCTTTTGTGCAATTAAAGAGTTTCTTAAAAAAAGATTCTCATATTTACATGGAGATAAGGGAGGTGATGCTGTTTGTCTGTATTTTTGTAGTTATATGGGAAGCGTAGTTATTTTCTGAGGAGGGGTGAAGGCAAGGAGGAGCATGCTCTATTATAACTTGAGAATGTGGTCACTATGGGGAATATGGTGTGGAGTCCACCACAATCAGAGACCAACTAAGACTGGTACAGATTTGTTGTGTGTCTCATTATCAAGTTTATAATTCTCCTTAGTAAACCAGGAAGCAAATGTAAAGAAGGTTGAGTAGTACTAGGCCACAATGAAGATAAAGTCTCTGCCCTCAAAAACTTCATAGTTTCCTTTACAAAATAGAATGTTCTGTCTTAAAGTCCCCGAGTTTCTAGGCTCCCTGTAGACATGAACAACCTAGTTCCAGTGTATCCTATTGAATCTCTATTTTTTTGATCATCTCCAAGTACTTAGCTCAGTGTTTGGAATATGCATTGATTAAATTAAACTGGCAATATGGAATCAAATGCTAAAGGGAAAGGCTGTGCTGTTATTTTTATTTTTTTATTTTTGAGAGAGAGAGGCAGAGAGAGAGGGAGACAGAGGATCTGAAGCAGGCTCTGTGCCATTAGCCCAGAGCCCAATGCAGGCCTTGAACCCATGAACCAGGAGATCATGACCTGAGCTGAAGTTGGATGTTTAACCAACTGAGCCACCCAGGCACCTCTGTGCTTTTATTCTTAATAGTGGCTAACATGATGTAGCTCACCTTTAGAGGAATCACACTGGTCTTCTCCTCAAAAACCATGTAACAAGAAAAGAATATAAAGTGAAATACTTAAAGTTATGGGAAAACCATGGAGTGCCTGGGTGGCCCAGTCAGTGATGCATCTAACTCGATCGCAGCTCAGGTCTTGATCTCAGGGTTGTGAGTTCAAGCCCAGCATTGCACTCCATGCTGGGCATGAAGCCTACTTTAAAAACAAAACAAAAACATTATGGGAAAACCAAATCCAAACCACCAGTCTAGAATTCTGTATCCAGGAAAGTTATCCTTCAAAAATGGAGACATAAAGACCTTCTGAGACAAAACAAGGACAACACCGCACTGGGAATTTGTCACCAGTACACCTGCCTTGAAAGAAATGTTAAAAGAAATATGATTTGTAAATATTCTAGTCTGTGGCTTGTCTTTTTATGTTTTTGTGTTTTTTAGCATATTTTTACCGGCTTAAATATTTTGCTCCCAAAGTTTGATATCAAAATATATTGTGCTTTAACTGTTTCTGGAAATAGTATCTCTGAAATGACTGTTTTCAGTAAAGCTTACTTAAAATCTTAGATATAGCATGATTAGGCAGTGGGGCGGGGAGTCAGGTTACATTGCAGGACCAATGACAGACTGCTGACATCACCATGAGTTTTGGAGCAAAAATGGCCTAAAAGTTGTCCTGCGTTGGGCTGAAATGGCCAAATGTCTGTACCCCCACCTTGATCACTCATTGGTCCTGGGCCTCCCTGGGAAGGGCATGACCTTGGGCTTGGTAGCTTACTGCCCCTGAGGCAATCCCTCAAAGGGCTGATTGCTCAAGGCTGTCTGCTGACTGTACAGCCAGCAGCTGGGACAAGGAATCATTCCTTGAAGGGATATCTGGGTGGCACCTCTCCAGGTCTACCTCAGATCTGTAGGTCTGGGGCCCATTTTATGTTTGGTAAGAGGCCCTGTAGATCTGGGGCAAGAGGACTCTCATAAATCTGTATATGTGGACAAACCAGCGTTCCCTTAGCGGAGTCACCTGCAAAGCAAAGGGCTCAAAAGCAGAGCTTGGGGAAACAGTTAAAGGAACTAAGTACAAAAAACAGTAACGAAAGTATAAATCTTAGATTTGTAATGTTCTTTTGTGTTCAACGCATAAAGCAGAACTATCAGACTTAAATTTTCACGCAAAAAGGTATGTGCTTTCCTAAAGTAGATATGGTGCCCTGAAGAGACATGCCTGACCTTTGAAATTCAATTAATGACTCAGCACCTGGAAGGATGTTCCTGATTATTGTCCTGGTGCTTTTGTAACATCCTCTGTGGTTCTTTGCCTGAGGAGCAGATTACCTTACCATGCATCAGGAGTCAATATTAAAAGGGCCACTGCTGTAGTTTCTGTAAGCTTCATCTCTTGGACTGTTATTAGTTTGGTACAGGGCACTGATTAAATTATATACATGCATATACCCCCAAATCGCTGCCTGGTTTGAAAATGGAATCTCTGAATTGGCTTCTGTGTCTGTTTTAAGAGTTATTACCATGGGAATGAATAGTCTGCTTAGTTTTATAGTTGGCATGGTTCTTCCAGGTTAAGTCACCTGTGTTTTCTTATGACCAGTTGGCCACACTAAAAAAAGCAAGTAGTTAGAATGCAAAACTAGTGATTTAGTAGAATTAGCCACATCAATGCTTTTAATCTGTTGATTATTTCCTTTCATGCTAATCAGCAGGGGTTTCCTTGGTTCGGTTTTAAACTTGTCCATTGCAATCAGAACGGGCGGGGATTTGTTATCCTGTGCTGTAGTTGTGAACTTTTCTTCATTTGTTGAAACATAATGGGGGAGAGAGAAGAAAACGGACAAAAACATCATGATAAAAGAAACAAGGTTTATTCATTTTTAATTTTCTTAATTCTTACTTTTGCTTAATTTTACTCTGTCATCATTTCATATACTTTGCTTTACTGTATGTACATAAACTGTGGCAGTGGATCAGCTGTTTTAAACCTGTAGGTTTCTACAAACATTAATTAAGGTATTTCAATTAGGTTTACAATATAACACACGAATGAAGAGGGGCGAATACAAGCAAAACAATGAATTGGGGGTAATGATTTGTTGATTTGGAGATAGACACACACATACACGCATGCACGCACTATTTTGCCTAATGGCCAAACTGGATATGATAAGAGTTTCCTGCTTGGGGTCAGTGCTCCTATAGCGAACCCAGTTCTGTACAGCCCGAGATCTTTAGGAGTTAAATCAGCTGGGAAAACAATGAGAACCCCAGATGCCACAGGCCTTGTGAGATTTAAACAGTAAAACTGTAGTTACTTGTGTATAACTCAACTTTACACAAATTAATAAGATTTCCTGAGTGGAATGAGGATTTAAGAGAGCTAGTAAATTTCAAAGCCTGAAAAAATACCACATACTGAATTATAGTCTCATCTATTTAATAATTTAAATCTGAGGAGTCACATATGCAACAAAGTTTAAATTAGTTCAGTTCTGGTTATGATACATCCTCTTTAACTCATGACTCAGTAATCAAAATGATTTTCCATTTAATTAGTTGCAGTTGAAGAGATTTTTCTCTTTTATCTCTACATCATTAATAAAATTATAGGGGTGCCTGGGTGGCTCAGTCAGTTAAACATCCAACTTTGGCTCAGGTCACGATCTCATGGTTTGTGAGTTGGAGCCCCATGTTGGGCTCTGTGCTGACAGCTTGGCCTCTGGACCCTGCTTCAGATTCTGTGTCTCCCTCCCTGTCGGCCCGTCCCCTATTGGCACGCTCTCTCTCTCTCTCAAAAATAAACATTAAAAAAATTAAAAATAAATAATTAAAATTCCAATCATTTCTGCTTCTAGGATGACTATATAATTTCATTGATACCTAATATAGTACACACTACATAATAGTGTTACTATAAGTATTTATTTATTCCTTCTTTCAGGAGGCAAGGAGAGGCAGGATAATTAATCACCAATTTGCATTAAATAAATTAAAGGAGAAAGCTATACATTGTCACTTCAAAACCTGCCTCTTATTGCTATTTAACTGTTTTGAGGAATGCCTACTGTATCACTAATGTGTCCAGCACGAAAACATCCTGTATGTGTGTATGCATGTATATACATATATATGTATTTTTCTTCACTCCTCGCTGTCACTGTATAGACAAACAGGCTTTTGACAAAACCTGGCACTTCCCTCTTGACTGTTTTTCATAAATCCACCTGGCACGTATTACTGTAGAACTTTTGTTCTAGTTCTTTTCCTGACTTTGGCACATATTTGAATTCGGAGCCAGTGCTGCCTTTTCCAGGTGATTTGTTTGTAAGATGTTTTTTCCTGAGAAGCCACAGGGACTGAACTTCCTATCCCGTAGGTGAATATGAAAATCGCAGCCCTCTCCCCCAAACCCACCACTCTGCCGTCCTTGACAGTAATGAACCCTCTTCTTTCTTGATGTTTTTCTGTTTGTATTCTTTTCAACTTGTCTGTCATGTGAAAGAAAACAATCCTCCTTGCTTTATCAGGCTCTTCAGTTTTTTTGGGAAATTGTCTTCAGATATTAAACTCCCCACGAAGGCTTTCTCACCTTACTGGAAAAGAAGTGACAATTTGCTTCCTGAAACCTTTTATTTATTCAGTTTTTATGTAAACTGACTGACTCCTCACTGGTCATCCTATTAAAGTCTTCTGATCTTTTGTTTATACACAAGTGTGATTTCATTAGATTTATGTGGTGTTCAATGTTTATGCATATACCTGTGCTACTTGTATGCTTTTAGCGTGTATATGTACTTCTGTAATACAGATTAACCTGAAGGGCAGTCTGTATTTAGAGTGTGTGTTTATATCTCTAATACAACCTAAAGGGAGAATTCTACATTTTCTATGAGCAAGTCAGCACACTGATGGGTTCAGGACAGGCTGCCCCAGAATATACCACTTTGGCATAACGATTATTGTGGATTAAAGTCACTTAAGAAACAGCCTGTGCCAGAAGGACACTGACCCTCTTCTCTCCCTCTGAAAGCAGGAATTAAATTCTCCGTGTGAAGGGTACCCCCCCTGCACCTGGAGAGTAAAAAGCATCCTTATTTACCAAAGAGAGGGAATTCAAGTCTGAGAAGCTTGTATAAACAAACCTTGTTACTGCTTCCTTACTAATTTCCTACCACAAGCACAAACCCCTTTGTCTTGTCATTTCCTCACGAATGTACTTTTTCTTTGTCTAAAAGATGTAAAATCTCCTTGTTTTGGCGATTTCTTTGAAATTCATGTTTCTTTGAGCTCCCATATGTATGAATTAATTTTGTTATTCTCCTGTTCATCCGTTTTATGTCAATTTGTTGTTAGACCAGCCGGAGAACCTGGAAAGGGACAAAGGAAAAGTTCTCCTTCCCCTTCAGTACTCACCTGAGACAAATTTCAACAAATGTTTAAGACACTGTTTATTGACAGAGCTTATGAATTTTTAAAATTCATATTTCCCCCCTCATTTGTATTTTTTTTTTCTTCATTCATCTCTCTGTTCTTTGTTGGTGAATCAGGGCTGTTGTAATGAGATTTCTACAGGTCTGAAGTCCAAGGTCAGTACCGAGTAGTGGGTAAGGAACTGTGTGACTAAGAGTTGCTAGTGTAACCCCATTGTATAATTTTTGATAAGGTGACAAAAGTCAAAGAATTAATAACGTAAGTGAAAGTGCTATGTAAACTATATACTGTGTGTGCCCACACATCCTCTGAGAGTGATTTCAGTCATTGCAAAGCTAGTGGTAGAGATAAAGCATGTTGCTGCTGTAATTACTGGAAGTCCCTGTGAATGAACTTGGTTTGGAGATCTAGCAGGTAAGTATAAGATCTGCTGGTTTATCCTGATTTATTGGTGTGGATCCCTGGGCTAGTGGTATCCTAATAGAATGCAGAAGAGTATTTGCCTCGAAGTAAACAAAGTAGATGTTTTTTATGTTCCCTAACAGGATGCCTATGTGATCTTTTGTTTTGACATCGAATTTTATTTCATTGTTAAATGAATCAAAATGATATAAGACTCATTATTCTAATGCATCTTATGGTATTTTAGTTTGGGAGGGGGGGAAACCTTGAAGACTGATACGTTTTAACAATAAAGTAGTATCTGTTCCTTGGAGATACTGGCTTGTCTGTAAACAAGCCCCCTTGCAAAATGGAGCAAGACCAGCCAGGAAAATTTTGTGTGGGAGTTATGCATATGTATGTGTCTTTCTACAAGATGCATGTAAAAATCTAAAGAGCCATGTAACCCCCTATTCAACATGTACTTATTATGCTATAGCAGCCAAATTTTAAAGTAGGATTATTGCTGATTTGAATTAATTTCTGTATTTATAGATATAGAAAGCTTTTGCCAAAACTTATTGACAGTCAGAAAATCTGCCTTGTTAGCATCTTAGTCCTTCTCTAATGTCGAAGTCAGTTGATGGAGACTTTTTGGTGGTATTTGAGACAATACCATACATGTGAAGTGCACGATTTATCCCAGGAGTCTTGGATAAGGATTATATTTTGACACTAAGTTCTGAAAGTTCATGAGCATTAGAGAGGGACTGACTGACCCTTGGGTGATATTTTGATTCCTTATTATGAAACCATACAGCTTTTCTGTTAATGAGTACTGTAATATTCAAAGTCAGTAGGAAGTTAAGAAAGAATGACAACAGGCATCCTTACAGAAATGAAATAATGCTTTAATACTAGCACAGCCAACATATTGGTTATCTTAAAATTGAATTCTGTGTTTGCAGTAAAAATTAAGTTGTGCCCTCGTTGAGATGGAAGAGGTTAAGAGTTAGCATTAAGTTAATGTGTAAGTTTTTTCTTCTGCAGTATAAAATGATCTTTTTTTTTGAGAGAGAGAGTGTGTGTGCATGTTGGAGAGGAGCAGAGGAAGAAGGAGAGAGAGAGAGAATCCTTTTTTTTTTAAGTTTATTCTGAGAAGAGAGGTCGCGAGCGAGTTGGGGAGAGGCAGAGAGCGACGGGGGCAGAGAGAGAGAGACAGAATCCCAAGCAGGCTCCGCACTGTCAGCAAGGACCAAGCACCATGCAGAGCTGGAACTCAAACTGTGAGATCATTACCTCAGCCGAAGTTGGATGCCTAACCAACTGAGCCACCCAGGTGCCTGGGGGAGAGAGACAATCTTAAGCATGCTCCATACCCAGCCTGTAGTCCAACACAGGGCTCAGTCTCACTACCTTGAGATCCTGACCTGAGCTGAAATCAAGAATTGGACCCTTAACCAGCTGAACCACAGAGATGCCCTGCAGTATAAAATGATTTTAACTTGGGAGTTGGTCAACAGGCACTTTTGGTTTTGGATTAAATGTAATTAGAATAATCTAGGCAGGTATATAAAGAAAGTTTTACCACATGTATCAGATTTATAAAAAGATACACAAATGTGGTTGTTAATTTAGGGAATCATGTCTGATATTCTTCATATATATATATATATATATGAATAATTTATTGTCAAGCTAGCTAACATACAGTTTATACAGTGTGCTCTTGGTTTTGCTGGTAGATTCCCGTGATTTATCACTTACAAAGAACACCCAGTACTCATCCCAACAAGTGTCCTTCTCAATGCCCATCAGCCATTTCCCCTCTCCTCTGCTCCCACCCCATAAACCCTTAGTTTGTTCTTTGCATTCAAGAGTCTCTTACGGTTTGCCTCCCTCTCTGAAACTACTTTTTCCCCTTCCCTTCCCCCATGGTCCTCCATTAAGTTGTCTCAAGTCCCACACATGAGTGAAAACATACATCTGTCTTTCTTTGACTGACATTGTTGAGAGTACCAAAAGACCTAACCTACTATCTTTTCTTTTTTTTAATAGATGTAGAATAGGTCTACATTATAGTTTTCTAACTTAGAACTTGACACTGAGAACCTCAATGCAAGGTGTATGTTTATTTTGGTCTAGAGGAAAAATGTTATGCATGTTTGTGTCTTGTACATACATAATAAAAAAAACCCATGCTGGTAGCTAACAGAATGAATCCTATTGATCTCAACGAAAAAGTGAAAAATCAGCAAGAAAAATTTGAGGTTAAGGTTTTAGTGAAAGATCACTGCTGAACTAAGAATGGCATAAAAAGTTTTTTCTCCTTCAAATTGGGATAGATTTTTACAAGTGATATACATATAGTTTTGATGAGAGTATAAGTATAGCATCTGTGGAGTGTAGGGGAGGAAAAAGTTTTCCTCAGCTCTCTTAGGGTCTCTGGATCTGTAAATTAAACTGACAAAGAAGGATTAATAGGAGAAAAGAATACAGATTTATTTAATAGAAGGTTTTCATGAGATAGGAGCCTTCATAAAGAAAGGAAAAAGGAGGCCTGAGTATTTTTATCTAGGTTAGATGAAAACTGATCAGTTATGGAGGAATATGATAGAATAAAGAGTATGGGATAAATATAGTAAACTGGAGGAGATTTAGCAAAGCCTGTTTGTTCTGATTCTTCTCAGTGTCCCTTTGTCTTCAGAGATAAGGATGCTCCTTTCTTCCTGGTGAATGGAGGGCATCTCTCACACTAGGGTTTTATGACCTATTTCAGGAGAGAAGGGCCAGGGAAGGTCAGAGTGATCTTCCTGCTTCTTCCATTTTCTCAAACTCCTTTACCCTAAATATCCAATATGCCAAGGTTCCATATTTTAGGGTTAGCTTGTCCTAAAACATGTCATTTGTTCCCCTATCTGAAACTTCCCCCAAGAACTTCCAAGGTCTAGAAACTGATTTAGTAGATTATCTGTTGAACCAGTTTCTCAGTCCTGGACATTTCTGTGGATACCAAAGAAAAAGAAAAGGTTAATGGTTAATGGTTAGAACAAACCATTAACCAATGAATGTGGTTTTTGAGTCCAGAGGGCAGTTAGTCATCAAGAATATTTATAGATGCTTGACTCAAAGCATCTTCAGATAGGGTGAGAGCAGATGGTAGTAACCTGGCAGGTTTTCCTGGTTTGCAGTTTGAATGTCTCTGGTGATGTCATCAGGTGTTCTGGTGAACTTTCTGAGTGGCCCACATAGCAGTAGGCAGGAAGGGTTGTCCATATATGAGTTGTTGTGGTGATTTCTCTGAAATTGACCTCAAGTTGTCCAGCTTCAACTTGCAGGGCTTTGGGAAAAAGGCAGTTTTAATTTTTAGTAATTCCAAGTCAGAAGGGTGGGAGAAAAATTGGAAACATTAGTTTGGAGAATTGTAGCTAGATATTGGAGGAGACTAGAAGAATTCAGGATCCCATCTACTTTGTAGGTAGAAAACAAAACCTTAAAGACAATGAAGAGGACTAGAATTTAACACCCACATGGGTATGCTGTAGTTTTCCATTGAAACACAATTTTTGTCTTTATAGTCACCCTCATTTCTATCAAAGATAATTTAAGTAAGACCAATCTGTTTGCCACATGAGTCTAGTTTCATTAACTTGGCATGATCATATCGGTGCAGCAAGGATAGTGGTTGACCATATATACTTTTTAAAAGTCTGCTTTGCCAAAACTTTTTTTAAGTTTATTTATTTATTTTGAAAGAGGAAAGGGAGAGAGAGAGAGAGTGCATGCGCACAGGGGAAGGGCAGAGAGAGGGGAGACAGAATCCAAAGCAGGCTCTACGCTGTCAGCACAGAGCTTGATGTGGGGCTCAATCTCATGAATCAATAGCTGAGATCAAGAGTCTGGTTGCTTAACTGATTGAGCCACTTAGGCACCCCCGCTTTGCTGGAACTTCTAATGAGGAATCATAGATTGGACTTTCAAAAGGCTCTTGAAGCTTGTAGACTCAGCCAGTGACTCACTGTCAGATTTTGCCTGTAACACTTATAAATGTGAGTAAAGTCCTCTGTTCTTGAGATCCCCCAAGTATCCTGAGGTTCCTGGATTCGGCTAGGAAGTAAGGGTACCCACCTGTTAGGCAGAAATCCTATAAGCAAGCTACCAGGTAGTTTTTAGAAGGGTAGCTTTATAAGCATTGGCTCCTTAAAGCTAACCTTAGTTCCTTGAAGCTGTCTGGTCACATCTGATTCTGTGCACATCATTTTCAAATATGACATTCCAGTCAAAGCCTTTCTAATATAAGCAACGTTTACAGTTGTGTCCCGTTACAAGGAGGACCGATTTTTATTGAACTTATGCAAATAACTATATTGCCATGAAAATAAGAATACTCAGTAAGAATTCTCAAATTCTGGAGAGATGAGTTGGGGAGAAAAGAGAAATGCTTCAATTCTGTTTACAGAAGTATAATTTACCAAATTGCTGTGAGTTATAAGTAGCTCAAAAGGAAAGAGAAAAAGGTTTCCTTAAATTGGAAAAACACAACATTAAAGAACAAGTGCTACTTCAAACAGAAGTTACAATCATCCATATCAGTCCATTCAGTCCCTTATAATTAATTCTTACTCTGCTTGCTCTTGGGTTAACAGGTTTACGAGTCTATCAGCTCCTACATCAGTTCTGGAAATTCTTACCCATTCCAGTGGCATAGTGTCAAAGTTTTTCAAGTGATACCATCATAGAGCATTCTCATAGTAGATGATTGTAAACACTTTTAGGAAAGAATCGGAGCAGAACAGTAACTCTGAGCCGTCAGCACGGAGCCCAACGCGGGACTCAAACTCACGAGCTGTGAGATCATGACCTGAGCCGAAGTGGGATGCTTAACTGAGCCACCCAGGCACCCTGGTACGGTTAAAATTCTGATGAGAGTTCATTTGATAGGAAAATTAGTTATTTCTATGGTATACAACAATCTAAGATGATAATTGGATAGAGGGTGGTGACAAATTTCTATGAACTTTGTGTGACTTCTGGAATACCTATCTTAATACGATGTATCCATAAAACATAACCTGAATGTTTACCACCACTTCTTATTTCAGTCTTTCCCATGTCAAACCTAATTATATTAACATCTCTCTTGCATAAGATGAGAGACAAGTCCTTTAAGATTTTCCAAGGGCCCTCTGGATAACCTGACAATCAAGTTGATGTCAACAAGACTTTAGGAATTTTGTCAAAAATATCAAAAGGTTTGGACTAGTTGACTAAATAGGGTCACAGATCATTGACCTGTGGTCACATTATCTGTCTGACCAAAGTGAAAGAGGATTTTAAAGGCAAATACAGAAGGTTACCTAGTTGTGAACAAACTTTTTTTAATATGGAGGGAACTCAGTTTTCTTAAGTAACCAGTGACCTGATAAAGACAACATGGAGCACAGGAAATTATTCTAAGACAACATCTAAGGTAGATTACTTAAAAGGTAAAGAAAACTAAGAGAAATAGCGATGTTCTTTAAGCTCACCATTTAATACTTAGTTAACCACTTTATTACACTGTGCTCTTTTATGCATTGTTTCATTCAGTCTCTCTGAAGAAGATACTATTATTTTTATTTCATAGACAAGCAGATAGATTTGGTGGAGTAACTTGGCCAAAGTGATACAGCTGTAAATAATAGCACTGGTGTTTGTACCTGTTTTGCACATGAACCTGAGTTTTTTACAACTATGTTCTATTGCCTACATTAATGATTTGTTTAAGGTCATGTGATACTAAATGATAGAGCCAGGGGAAAAAATTAAGCTTTTAGGTTTCAAACCCATTGGTCTTTGGACCATAACATTTCACCTCTTGACATGGGTTTATTTATAAACCTCTTTTCCATAGGTCCATCTCCCAAATACAGAGGAATTAGATACTAGTGTTAGAATTGTCATTCGAAGGTCTTGAAACTGCAGATTAAATAAAGCTTAAGTTTTTTGGAGGATCAATATTTTATTGACGAGAAATAAACTTGAAAGTAATCCTTAATATTTTGCTCAACCGCGGTAAACTTGCAACGTATTAACACTTCAGCCAAAGGCCATGTAGTTATATATTCTTCTGCCTGTGCAGACTCTAGCCTGGTGATATTCAAAGAAGTTAAATCACTTTTTGAAATGAATATAGCCTCTGGCAGTTTAATATCGGTGTTTCACTGTGACATTCCACTTCAGATCCTGTTAAAGCTTTGCTGTAATGGCTTCTCTTTATATGACCACAGTACTATGTGCCACTGACACAGCTTGTCTGATTTAAGTGCCCTCTGCCGCCCCTCTTTATTGGTAACACATGAGCTTTAAGGATCATTTGATGTGCAAATTTAATTGCAGGTTTTATTTTTGAAGGATGACATAAGCTATGTCATTCTGATAGCTATTTCTACAGCTTTTTCTAAACTGCTGCTCTGAAAACATGCATTTCTTTCTGTATTGTAATGCTTCCTGATTTACTTTTTCAAGCCTGCTTGCTCAGTTAACTTGTTGAAGTGTATATGTGATGGTTCTTTGCAGTATTTCAGTAGGTATATGCTTTGAAATTAAACTTGGGCGTTTCTTATTTTTTGATAAGATAGGTCCTTATGAGCCTTTGTTTTCTGTATCTGTTGATTTCCCCCCCCTCCTTTTCTTCCTCCCTCCCTTTCTTCCCAGTGCTATAGCACATGATTACAATACTCAAGAGCAGTTGAGTCTCATTATATGGCTAATGTGATAATTTCTTGACTGTATTACAGAGTTATGGTAAAAATACTCTAGAAAGCATCAGTAGGCTTATATGAAATGCCATTTTCTTTCCAAACGACACTAAAGAATCCAGAAGCACTGATGAAAGAATCCAGAAGCACTTTATTATTTAATAAAATAAGTACTCGTATCTTTTTTTTTTTTTTTTTGAGAGTAACGTTTTATGGAAAACAAAGGTTTGGAGGATGATATAGGTTTACAAAATGCCGTTTTACAAGGAACATCTGTTAGTTCTTCTGATATGCATTCACTGAGTCAATTATGAAGGCTAGTACCATGTGAGTCAGGTGAAATAAGGAAGTTCTGAGTGAAATCTTAATAATGATAGGAAATATTGGTACTACATGCCAAAAGCTTCCACTTTTCCTGCCTCCCAGAAATTCTTTATACCTATTTGTTTTAGAAGAGTCTGTATTTAAATTGGAATTTTTTAGCAGAAATCGGGGGGCCTCTGAAATGTGTTATTTCATAATTTGTGAGGTAAATTGACAAATGTCCTCATAGCAACTAATACTTTTTCCTCATTTGTCATTAGATTTCCTGACTATTCATTCGGTGATTTAATTTTTCTGATAATTTACCATTTTCTGTTGAAAAGTGTAAAACTGCCATTTACAGTGATTTAGCCAAAATCTAATTAAGTAGATTTTCTGTTTTTAAATTTGAACTGTGAGAATGTTCTAGAATAGATCTGAATGGGAGCTCACCAATTTGTCTCATTGATCTCATTTTACAGGTGAGGAAATGGAGGCTGAGAGAGATTAAGTTACTTGCCTGAGGTTATAGAGCTACTAAGTGGCAGAGTTGATGCTTCAACACAAGCCTTCAGTTTCTTAGTACTGAGGTCTTTACACTTTACTACTTGTCTTTGATTATAGGACTTGAATAGAAATGAGACATCACTTTTTTGTTTTCACCATTAAAAAATGTTTGTGGTTTTTTTTTTTTTTTCTTTTTGGTTGTAGTTGTCAAATAAGGGTGTGACTTCCTGGAACTGTATGGGGATTCCTAAGTGGAAAATTGACACACAATATCCATAATCAAATGAGTTTGTGTGGTGTTTCCCTGAGTATGTACCTAAACTTTGCTACTTTAAGGTGAAACTACCATTTTGTTCCCTTATATATACCCTGTTACCTAATTTTGCAGTTCATTTTTCTCAAATTCGTACTTCTCTTATTGGAGACTCAAACCATCTGTAGACTTGAAAATGTAATTATGGTACCACTCTTCTAATAGCTTATGTAAACAATGAATATTGTTTGGTCCTGCTATTTATATTTATTCATCCCAAGAAGTGTCCATTATGTTTTTTTGTTTGTTTTTCACCTTTAATCCAGAACTGTGTCCAAACAATATCTCCAAAATGATAGAGACTCATTTAATCTTTTTTAAAATTTAGTATTTTTTTATTAATTTTTTTAATATCCACTTATTTTTGAGAGAGAGAGAGAGAGACAGAGAGACAGAGTGCAAACAGGGGAGGGGCAGAGAAAGAGGGAGACACAGAGTCTGTAGCAGGCTCTAGGCTCTGAGATGTCAGCACAGAGCCTGACGCGGGGCTTGAGCCCACAAACCGTGAGATCATGACCTGAGCCGAAGTCAGATGCTCAACCAGCTGAGCCACCCAGGCACCCCATCATTTAATCTTTTTTAATATGAGCAAGTTGGTTCTTCATCTCATTCACATCCCATGCATATTTGCTCTTTTGTATGCCTGTGATATATTAATAATCTTACATGACTCTCCCCAAATATGAATTATATTGCACTGCTATTTCATATCTAGATAAGTTGTTAAAGGATTTGGTTGATCATTCTACCCATATGAATTTAGCTAGCTTAACTTGCATGTTACTGAGATTTGGCAATGTGCAATTTAGAGTTTAGAAACTTCTTTTGGATTCTCTCATTAGTAACATGTTAGTTTCTTACTTCCAATGAGAGTTTTAAAGTTAGAAGAAGAAGGGTTGGTTTACAGAAAACAAAGCAGATTGTGATTCTTGGGAGAGGAAGTGCTGAAAGACAGATGAGGAACCGCGATTGAAGTGTACAGAAACTGAGAGTGAAGTTCTGCATATTTCCAAGGTGAATGTATTGTGACATTGTTGATCTGTTCTGCTTGCCTGTCCTGATAATTTATGTTAATGACTTCATGTCATTTTGAATCTGAAGGTCTTGATACATTTTGCTACATTTTATCTTGTCTGCCTTTGTATTTGTGGTTACAAAGTGTGGAATGTAGGGCAGGGACACCAGTAGAGAGGGGTGTGTGTGTGTGTGTGTGTGTGTGTGTGTGTGTGTGCAATTTCCAGCTTCCTTTAATAGTTACGGAAGACGTGTGGCAACCAAATCTATGTTCCAAATATATTTCTAATGGCTACTTCTGGTACACTGCCCTGTCTTAGAAGGGTGAGGCAGTCAAATACCCACGAGCCTTGCTTGGATTTGTCCCGTGTCATTGACATCCTTTAGTGTGCATATGAATGAATATAGCTATAGTCCATGCAGTTTTTTTTATTAATATTCTCTTTTTTTAAGTATGCTTCATGCCCAGCTCAGAGCCCAGTACAGGGCTTGAACTCATGACCCTGAGATCAAGACCTGAGCTGAAATCAAGAGTCGGACACTTACCCAACTGAGCCACCCGGCACCCCTATTAGTATTCTTAATAATGATTATATACTAGCCTGAACCTGATTAACCTTTTATAAAACTGTCATTAACATCTTTACTGGTGGTTCAGAACCAAAAGGTGTATCAGAATTCTGTTACTTGGAACATGGGGTAAATATAAACAGGGCTCATGGGATTTGTAGATTTCCTCACCCTTAGAAGATAGGGCATTTACCAGAAGTAGCCATAAGAAACATGTATTTGGAATGTGTTAGATTTGGTTGTTGCACATTTTCTCATGACTATTGAAGGAAGCTGGAAATTGTACATGTACATCTCTATTAGTAAACTTGCCCCCCAGCAGGGAATTGAATGTACCAGTTAACTTACTGTTAGGAAAGTGACTGTCTTAGAAGAATAAATGGCCTATATCTAAGCAGCAACATTTTTGGCATTTAGCAGACCCATGGACCTAAGAGGTATTGTCTTCACAAAGACACACTGGAATTGGTATACCCTTGAGATGTTGTGAAATGTTGTGTTGTGGAATTTTATGATTATATTTTCATTTTGAAAAAGTCTTTCCCTTGTGCTACTGGTCTCCTCACCAAAGAGATATTAGTACTTTCTGGTGTTCTCCTCATTGGTTTCAACGTTTTATTATTTTTCTTTTCTCCTTTTTTTTAAAAAAAATATTTATTTTGAGAGAGAGCATGCACGAGTGGTGGAGCGGCAGAGAGAGAGAGAGGGAGGGAGAATCCCAAGCCCTGATGTGGGGTTTGAGCTCATGAACAGTGAGATGATGACCTGGGCTGAAATCAAGAGTCGGACCCTTAACCAGCTGAGCCACCCAGGCTGCCCTTTCTCACTATCACTCCTTTCATAGTGCTGCCCCATATCCTGTCCTTTTTTTTTTTTTATGATGCTCTTCTGTTGCAGTCTGGGTTCCCCAGGATACAGACTCTCAGATGGAAATTAGTGTGCTAGAAGTTTCTTAAAAAGTGCTCTTTGGATCAACCCCTGTGGAAGGGAAGGGAGATACCAGTATTGGGCAGAAGGGAAATTAGGCTACTGTGCAGTCCTGATGGAGGTCTGACCCAGAGGGGAGTTCTGAAGCCAGGATGGCTCTCCACCATTGTCCCCCATTAGGGAGAGAGGGCCACATCTTTATATTCCCTGCAGCCACCTGTCTTTGAATGTGGGCTGCCCTGGAAAGGGAGCATGAGCTTGTGTGAGAAGAATCTTCAGCCAAAGCCGTTCTCAAGAGAGCTGGTAGCTGAAGGCTGTCTGCTGGCAGCCGTTCAACAGGGGGATAAATCATTCAGTCCTGAAAGGGGATCTGAGTGGCACATCACAGTTTCCATTCTGTCCTTTTTGCACAGGTGCTGGAGAGGGCTCACGGCGGCCTGGGGGATGGGTCAGGATTTCCAGGATTGGGGCGTTGCAAGGGCATAGTGGTCATCAATGGTAGAGAGGGAAAGTTGGTGTGCAATAGATCCTGCCATATAATTGAATTCCTGCTTTGCTTATTGTCTAAGTAAGTTTTTAAACTTCTATCCATCTATACTAACAATGTTCTCTTTTTAAGTTACAGAAACCTGATGAAAACTCAGGGTGCTCTATGTAGAGAATATGCATGTCTTTGTATATAAATTTTGTATGGTTTTGTAAAACCTACTTGTTTTTTCTGTTTCCTATTCTTTATAGGCTCTTTTTTCTTCCTCCGTCTCTTAATAATTATGCTTTGTTTTTCTATCTTCATGTTAAAAAATTAGTTGAGTACTGTATTTTCTATTTGGTGTATACACACACACACACACACGTGTGTGTGTGTGTGTGTGTGTGTGTGTGTGTGTATACCCATTTCTTTTTTAAGTTTATTTGTTTATTTTGAGAGAGAGGGGAAGAGAGAGAATCCTAAGCAGGCTCCATGTTGTTAGTGCAGAGCCTGACATGGGCTCGATCCCGTGAACTGTGAGATCATGACCTGAGCCGAAATCAAGAGTTGGATGCTTAATGGACAGAGCCACCCAGGCGCCCCTGTTTGGTTTGTTAATGTTCAATCACAGTAAATCATTTTCTTACATGTTTTGTAATTTCTAAATTATAGGCTTATCTTCATTTGAGATTTTTGTTGTTGTTGTTTGGTTTAGTTTTTCTAGCTTATAGAGGTCCCATGTGGCCTATAGAGTGTTACTCTAGAGTGGTTTCATTTCTTCTGGATACTCCAGGGATATCACAAGCCTCGGACCCAATTTTATCTCAATTTTTGAGTTTGAAGATTCTCATACAAGTAAGATTTAGACTTGAGAACTGTTGTGACACAGGTGTAGGGTTTTAATTTCTGGTTGTTGCATTTCCCCTATGCTTTTACCCAGATTCCCAGAGACAGGTTGTCTTGAAGTCTTACTAAGACAGTGGGTGGATTTGTCCTGTTCCCTGCATCATTTTTTAACTGTGATTGCAGCCTTTTGAAAATAGCTCTGGTTTTTTGAAAGGATCTCAGTACCAACTTTATACCTTGTGTGCCTGAGAGCTCTTTCTCTGCCTGCACATGGTCATCAGGGTACAGTTGGGTAGGTGGTATCCTGTGTTGAGGAAAAGCAGGGCCAGAAATCTAGACTCTTCTTCAGAGAGAATACTTTCTTCCCATCTCATTGCTTGAGAGGGCATCTCCTTACTAATTTCAGTTAGGCCGAAGTGCTGAGGTGATTCCTGTGGTCATTTCTGGAGGCCATAACTGGCAGTATTTACTTTGGTGCATACCACTTTGGCCCTTGGTTCTAGCTTTGGTGTAGCACCAGGGGATTTTCTTTGTCGTAAGTGAAGCTGTGTTATTTCTTTTTAAAATTTGTTACACTCTTTTTCATTTTTTCTGTGTGTTTGCAGTGGAAGGTCTTCATTAGCTCAGTTAGCCACATTGCTGTACCTGGAGTTTCTTCCAGTTACATATTAACCTCTGTTCCTGAGATTCCACCCCTAACAATGGGAATAATAATAGTGTCTGTCTGTATGGTGTTAGTTTGGAGCACATCTTAAGTTCTCAGTCATTGTTAGCTATTATTATTTGCACCATTTACAGCTTTACTTTAGCACCTTAGGGAAGAGTTGGAAATGAAGCGGTTGTGTTTCTTACTTAACAAGAAGAGGAAGTCTTAGTTAACGCCCTAGAGAAACCAGAGGAGAAACTTTGTTCACTATAGTAAAATGCCGAAACTGAAGCTTAGAGTCCCACCCTTTCTGTTGATATGCCGAAGGTCACTTGGCACCCAGAGTGAGCTGAGAGGAATGTCCTCTCAATATTGCCTGGCGGATCGCTTAGAGGAGTCTTGCTTGGATTGTGTGTGTAGGTAAGTTTGACTTTGTGAATATTTACTTTGCTAAGGAGGGCTCTCAAAGGCATAATTATTTTAGAAGATATATATAGACCTTGAACCACGCAGTAATACTTTTTAGTCCCAGTTAGCCTTTTGACAATTTCTTAAATTCCCATTTGGTATTCCAAGTGGATTCTGAACTTGTTGAAATTGGTGCCTCGGGCTCCTCAGAGCCCTGCCTCCTGCCTCTGGGGGATTTTAAAGGATTTCTTTCTGTTAGGTCATATGTTTAAGAGAATCATTTTCCCCCATAAATTGTAGGTGAGAAGAAATCTGTTGACGATTAATAGTCGGGGAAGCACAGATAGAATATATGAAGTTTTCTTAAAAATTACTTTAAGTTAATCTGATAGGCAAAATACTGTGATTATCCTATAAATATTAACTGCTTTGGATTGTTTATACAATGTCAGTTGTACTATGAAAATTTGCTTATTAACCAAGTTCAGTTTTCTTAGGTTGTTATTGGCTTTGAGTCCACAGACTTAACACTGCCAAATTTCTGTGTAAACATTTTGCTTGGGACCTAAACTGTAGTGAATATGTGTATTTAAAGTTTTTTTTTTCTTCTTCCCCTGAGCCTGTGTATATTAATGGAACTTGTAAACATTTAAATAGTCAATTAATGGAAATTTTTAAGGAAAAACTCTTCCAAAAATTCAATCATGTGACTATGTTTTAAGTATAAAATTTGAGCTTAGTGTGAAATATCTATATATAGATCTATCTATCTATCTATCTATCTATCTATAATTCTTACATAGAGATGTTTTTGTAGCTTTTATCAATTTGTTACATTTAATTTTTTTTAGGAGGAGTCTTTTTGTTGTTATGTTACGAGTAATTAAGTGCAAGGCCAAGATTTATACTATTTAAAAACAAGAGTTAATAGTATTGTATCACAGTATACTAGATAGAGAACAAAAGTAAATAACCGGTTACATCTCTGTTTTGGTGCTGGGAAATGTAGTGTATTCTTGAGTTCAGGTGCCATGGTTATTATGCCTATATTGATCCATTGAAGTACATTCTTGAATATGTTGATTTTTCTCTAATGTGTCTGCTATTTATTAAGACTCTATACCATAAGGAATGTCATCTACACCACAAACTTAAACTTCCCATATAAGCACAATGTGCAACTGTTTGGTAGCATACATAGGTGAGATTCCGTGGAATGTTTATGACCTGAGTTATTCTTAACCTTGTTGCAGAGCTTTGGTCAGCTTTACAGGGTGAACTCTAAAGCAAGTGTCAGTGTCATGCTCAGTATAAATTTTATATATGCTCTCGGAATGGTATGTAATGTGGGGGAGGGGCAGAGAGTGAGGGAGAGAGAGAATTCCAAGTAGGCTCCATGCTCAGTGCAGAGCCCTACATGGGGCTTGATACCCCAACCATGGGATCATGACCTGAGCCGAAAAAACTGAGCCACCTGGGTGCCCCACCTGGAGTTTAGTTTTAAAAGTGGTTTCTGTTTTTTTGCAGATGGACTTGGAAATACTTTCTTCAGTTTAAGTAAATTACATATAGGAGAAAATGACTTTGGGAAGGATAAGATGTTTATACTCATTTTCTGTGTAATTCTGAAATAAATTGTATAGAGAAGTTTCCTTTTTAGTTTATTTTTCAGAGAAATCATGTTGCATTAATTCATCAAGGTAGGCATGAAGAGTTTTAAGCAGACAAAAATTAGTTCATTATATTTTAGATTTTTAAATAATACTTTACTTGAATTGTGTAAAATTTTTGTGCGGATGATATAACAAAGTAGATTTTCATATAGTCTTTTGATCATTTACCCTGTAACAAAGTTCTAATTTAATTAAACAATTATTCTTTAAAATTCTTTTTTCTGTTAGAGTTTAAGCTTGTGTGTGTGTGTATGTATATATACATATTTTTTAATGTTTATTTTTGAGAGAGAGAGAGAGAGAGAGAGAGAGAGAGAAAACAAGCGGGGGAGGGGCAAAGAGAGAGGGAGACTCAGAATCCAAAGCAGCCTGACGCGAGCACACAGCCTGACGCGAGGCTTGAACCCACAAACTATGAGATCATGACCTGAGCTGAAGTCAGACACTTAACTGACTGAGCCACCCAGGTACCCCCCATGTGTATATTTTTAATTTTTAATTTTTTCATGAAACACTGAAAAGTGGACTTTCAGCTAATCAAAATGTATTATTTTAGTTAAAATTTGTGGCATTTCTGTCTGCTGTATAGAATACATTAACAGATTCAGGGACATGATTAGAAGAAACTTGTAGTAGTTTTAATTCTTAATATATATTCTAAGGTATTAAAGCAATATGTGAAATACTGTGCTCTTTGTACTTAGTGATGTAAAATCTGAGCTGAAATGGAACATGTGTTTCTTATACTTGCCTTAGACCTTATGTGCACATTAATCCAAGAAGGTTTTGCTTTGGGAGAACATTGATATACAGCTTCTTGACTACTAAAAAAATATTGTGTCAGATATTTAGATGTAATTCAAAACCATATTAACTTTCTTAATTATATGATCTAATGATCAGATTTAAATATCTGCTAATATTATTATTACTCTTAAGTTGTATTCTTTTTTTTCCCTCATTGTTTCCAAAAATATACTTTCCTCTCATTTTGCAGGTAATTTTTTTATGCCACTATTTTTTAAAATTTGCCAGACCAAATGACACAGTTAGGATCCATTAAGTAGAGCTGTGAATATCAATCTTGGACACAAAGCTGGGGATTGTTGTTGGGAAAGCCCTCCTGCTGCTCTTACTTGGCATTCCAAAGACTCTGAATGAAGTCTCTTCACTTATTTCAAAGCCTGGGTTTGTGAAGGCCAGTTGGGCTCCCTTTTGCTCATTCATCACTGATGTTACACTCTTCTGGTTAAATTACACTCTTCTGGTTAAAAATTGTCAGTGACTTTCCCATTTTCCATCAGATAAAATTCAAAGTTTGTTATAGAACTTATTATTTGTCATCATGTATCTTAATTTGTGGCCTACGTGTCTTGATCTTTATGCTTTATTATATATTTCCTGCCTTTTTCTTTATTCGTGCAGCAATTAGAAAGCATTTCCCTCATAATCAAAATTTAACTCATCCATAAGGTCTGCTAATCACCCCCATTAAATTTCTCCTGGTCCCTTTTTCCAACATTGAAAGTAATCTGGTTTTTTTTTTTCCTGCATTTAAAAAAATTTTTTTATTTATTTTTGAGAGAGCATAAGTGGGGGAGGGGCAGAGTGAGCCAGACAGAGGATCTGAATCAGGCTCTGTGCTGACAACAGGGAGCCTGAAATAGGGCTTAAGCTCACAACTGCAAGATCATGACTTGAGTTTAAGTCAGATCCCCACCTGACTGAGCCACCCAGGTGCCCCTTCTGCATTGTCTTAAGGTGCTTCATGTTCTGTCTTGTGTTGCAGTTATTTTTACATGTGTTATAATATTTTACCCCTCCTGTATAGCCTCGACCAACTTTAAATGATCCACTGAATTACTTAAGTCTCTTACCTCTTACTAGGATGGATGGAGGTGGTTTCATCATGTTTCTCCTGTGTTACCTTGTATTCAGGAAATACTCATAAATATTTGGTGAGCAAATAAATGAAATGACATGACAGCGTGTTACCACCAGACATTTTATTCCTCTGTTGGAATGGACATTTGGGGATAGCGGATCAGTTAGAGAAGAAAACAATTGTGACATAGCTGTCTGAATCCGAGCTGTCCCCAGAAGGGAAAGCTGAGGGAACAGTCAAAGATGCAGTTAAGAAATGTTTTAGATCATGTTTAATGGCTCAATACTGACGAAGAAAGAACAACGTTTTCTAGATAAACACTTTGGGCTAATAGGAAATTGAAGAGTAACACAGGCTTTGTAGATCGTGACTAGAGTTCTGAGTCAGAGAACATTAATCATGAGTCTGTAGTTTGGGAATGAATAGTCAGTTCTTCTATAATGCTTGTTTTGAAAATGGGAATTTATTCCTACATTATTGGTACTAGGGAACAATTTGAGGATAACGTAAATTTCACACTTCTCATGTGTGATATTATCTGAGAAATAGTAGGTGAACACCGAAAGTTCCACCTGGTTGACCTGAGCCACATAGGAATACACAAAATGCATGTGCACAGTCCTCGGACATCTCCAGCTACCTCACTTCATTGTACGCTATGAACTGCAAACACACCCATATCTTTTATAGTTTTCTCTCCAATTTCAGATAACCCTTTTCCCTCCATTTCACAATAACTTACTTAGCTGTAAGTGGCAGCCAATTCCACAAGCAAACTTCAGGTCTTTTTCAAGGTAAGGTACCATGTTTATTGTGGTTTTTATTTTTTTAACCATTTAACATACGTAAAACTGCTACAATCTTTATTAGTTTCTTTCCTTTTTTTTATGAAGTGTCACTGACAGAGTTTTTGAGTGTTGTGCTTCTAACCCCATTTTCTCCATAAGCCTTGTGGTTTTAATGATGTGATTTTGCATTGCATCATGATTTTTAGGAATACGTGTGTTGCATTATAACAGAACAGGCTTGTTCTAATTGTTAACCTACAGAGTGCAAACTGATGGTTCTCCCTCTCTTTTTCCTTCATTTCTGCTCTTCCTCTTCCCTCTCTTTTGATGGTGAAAGAAACTAAATAGACCCTGTAAGGAGGGACACAGCATGACAGAGCAAAATACCAAAGGATTTTTTTTTTTTTTTTTACAAAAAAGGGCATAAATTTACCAGTGGACATAAATGGGTATCTTCAAAAGCAGGCAGGGACTGAGAAATAAATACAAAAGCCGGTGGCCTCCTGGAGTAAAAATATATCTTACCTTTAAATAAGAGTAATTATGTTTAACATTTTTTGAGCCTTTACTATATGCTGGGCACTGTGATAAGCGCTTGACATAGTTTACGCCATGTAATCGTCATAAAACGCTATAAAGTATGTGTTATTACTGTCTTCATTTTACAGATGAGGAAAATGAAACTTAGATGGGTTAATTAACTTGCCCAAGGTAGGTAACTCATAAATACAAAGGGCAGAGCCAGTTCTAGAATCAGGTCTGACTTCCGAGCCTTAGATTTTAGTGGTCTGTCACAGTACTTTGTAGATTATAAATTAATAAACTACAGGTGTTATTTCCTCTACGCTTCTTAACTGTGTCTGATTGGCATCACGGGCTATTTCAATGCCTGTAATAATTGAAGAAACTGAGGTGCCCAGGCTAAGAAATGTGCAGATTGTCAGAGGCAGAACAATAACAGAAATTAATTCTAATACCTAATTCAGGGTTTTTTTTTTTGTTTTTTTTCTGGAGTTTATATATAGAAAGGGAGAAAATTTGGACACTTGGCAATAAGGAGGTAGGCTGAGCTGAATAGAAGGAGAAATAATTGCTTTGGAAGTTGGAAAAAAAGGAGGTGAATTTGTAACAGTATGTTAGAATTGAAAGATGAGAGCCCAATGGAGAATGAGCAGAGGGGATTCTCACTCTATGTCGTGGGTAGCCCAATCAGATTCTCATAAAAGAACTAAAATCAGTACCAGTTTTGATACAA
Source organism: Panthera pardus (assembly GCF_024362965.1). NCBI lineage: Eukaryota > Metazoa > Chordata > Mammalia > Carnivora > Felidae > Panthera > Panthera pardus. Next base: position 92,236,929 of record NW_026526991.1, read on the forward strand.
GGTTATAGCACAAGAAATCTGAGGTCATGAGCATAAAATAGCTATATTATAAATCCTGATTAGTAGTAGGCTCAGGGAGAAAAAAAAGAGGAAAGAGAGAGGTTATGCTAAAGGATGCTTTCAAAAGACTTTATTTGTACTGATTTTATTGCTTGTCCTTAGTCACTTTTTCTTTATGTGGCCAGTTACCTCACAGGGCCTTACATAGAAACACGGACACAAGTGTTTAATCCCTACTTGTTAAATGGAAGCATTGATGAATAGTGGAGAGAGTAGTTCTTCAGTTGAGTGTTGATTAAAAGCTAAATATTATACAGGTAATGGATAAATAAGGGTGGAATTGATGAGTATTTATGTATTTAGAGCAAGGGATTAGCAAACTGACCAATAGATTATTTTCTTTCTATAAGCCAAGAATGGTTTTTACATTTTTAGTAGATTATTAAAAACAAAAAATTATCAACAGAGACCCACAAGCCCCAAATATTTGCCACTTGACCCTTTATAGAAAGTTTGTCAACACCTGACCTGAAAAATAGTCCAAAAAAAAGTTAGATTGTTCTCTTTTAGGAAATCAGATTAGGGAATGGAAACTGGTATTATATTTCATAGCTACATTTCTGAACATGTGCCTTTTTTCCCCTCATATGTGGGAAGGAGTTGATAGTTATTAAAAATATTTTGCGAGGGGCTCTGTATACCTTATATTTATTTCTCATACCCTTAAAAGATATCATAACTACTTTAAATTTTTTTTTAATGTTTATTTATTTTTGAGAGAGGGAGAGAGAGACAGTGAGAGGTGGGGAGGGGCAGAGGGAGAGGGAGACACAGAATTTGAAGCAGGCCAGCACAGAGCCCGATGTGGGTCTTGAACTCACAAACTTTGAGACCATGACCTGAGCCAAAGTTGGACGCTTAACCGACTAAGCCACCCAGGCGTCCCAGATACTATAACTACTTTAAGTGAGGAATCCTGGCTTGTAGAAGCTAAGTAAACCTAAAGTTTCACACTTAATGAGTAGTGGGATTCCTATATATTTGGGTCTCCCACATAAGAAAATGCTAAAAGTTGAGTATAGACTATTCAGAATTCTGGCTTGAAAATATCTAAATAGATATCATATGTGGACATTTGTAGTATCTTTAGCTAGTATCTCAAATATAAACAGAACATTTAAGTTTCACATACAAAAAATAGGACTGTTTGAAGAATTGTAATTTTATTATAAAATTTGCAAATGAAGGAAGATCTTTGGATAAATTGTGGAGTTACAGAGATAAAGTGTAAAGAAAAAATTCAAGACTCATCTGTTTTTTTTTTTTAAACATTTATTTATTTTTGAGACAGAGAGAGACAGAGCATGAATGGGGGAGGGTCAGAGAGAGAGGGAGACACAGAATTCGAAGCAGGCTCCAGGCTCTGAGCTGTCAGCACAGAGCCTGATTTGGGGCTTGAATTCACGAACCGTGAGATCATGACTTGAGCCAAAGTTGGACGCTTAACTGACGGAGCCACCCAGGCACCCCTGAAAGAATTAAAATAATATTCACCTAAAAGAAAGATGAGACTTAAAACGTTTTCAATATAAAGTACAGAATAGAAAAGTTTATTCTGCTTCAATAGAAAGTATACTGGGCAGCCATTTATTTTTGAAAAGCTCATATTACAAATATTGGCCCATAAGTCTAATTATAAAGCCTTATGAAGATTTCAGGGTACTGTGAAAACATGCAATGAGGGATCTAATAATATAGATTGGAAGGTCCGGACAGGACATCCCAAGAGGGGTCATTTAAGCTGCAATGCAGGAGTCAGGCAAAGACAAAGAGGATAATTATTCCAGACAGATAATGATAGGCCTTGAGGATGGTAAGAGCTTGGCATATTCAAAGGAATATCAAAGAAGGTCATTGTGTCTCCTAACGACTCTGAGGACAGGAATTATATGTGTTTTGTTCTTCCTTGTATACCCAGCTTCATACGCATAGTATCTGTTGGCACATAGAAAGCCCTTAGCAAGATTTACTGAATGGACAAAGAATGAATGGACATTTCACTGGGAAATTCATGGTATAATTGTGAGTATAGGGATTCCTTGGATGAAGGCTACTACTCTCTCTCTGAAGCCTACCTAATTACATCAAACTATTCAGATTGTTGGTAATCCCAGATTATCCTAGGTCACTTGCAGCCCAGATGTCCCAAACCTTGGTAACTACGGTCAGAGGGTCTGAATGGAACTTGGACCAAGAGTCTGCATAGAAAAAGCAGGAAAAAAGGAATGTAGACTGTTTCAGCTGGGTCTGATCCTGAGAAGGAAAGTACATTTGCATTATTACAACATCAGGAATAAATCTGAGCTAGAATGAATATTGCCATTTTTCTAAAAATAACCAGCCTAAGGGAAGGGTGTTCCTTACTAGAACATGTGATCCCTGATTCTCTGGGTGATCACTGGTGGCCAAATAGCACATGATCATCAGGCTTAGAGGTTTAATTAAAAAGTTAAATACTCAAATGCTTATTATTTGTGTAGCTTATTTCTTCAAAATCATATTTGGACTTCTAAATTTAGATAATTTCACTTATTGGTTTGAGTGCATTGAGGAATTTATAAAGTAGAAAGGATGGGGAGAGGATTGCGTATTTCCCAGGTCTGTGATATAAAGTTGTAGTAACCACGGAAGGACTATTTTACAAAATATTAAGCATGCATTGGAGGTAAAATAGAGGTTTACGACAATTAAGGGAAGAGAGGATGACTTTAAGTGGGAAGGTAAATGGGAATTGGAGAAGAAAAGAAAACATTTCAGGGTTATTCATAAATGATGGCCTTTGAGTTAAAAAAAAAAAAAATAGCCGCTAAGTGGTAAAAACAACACACGTACAATTGATTATACAACAATTTCATAATGCCACTTGCGTATGCCTTACTTAAGCTTAAACTTCAGTGAACTTTAATTTAATGGTATCACATTGTTGGGGGTTTAATATGAAATCTGAGGCATTCCCTACTGGATGTCATAAGTCTATTTCCTTACAAAAAGAGAAATATTGGACAGCAGATGAGGTAAGTACTCACTAAGACCTCTAAGTTCATTTCTATCAGTGAGAAAAAAAAAAAAAAAGACTCTTCCCCTTGCCCCCTGGAGATAATACAAGTTTTACAAAGGATATGTTGGGAGGGGAATTGGCAGTACTGGCATGTGAAAAACTCTTAGATGTTTATTTTAGATGGATTCTCTCTTGAGTATTAAAATTAGTGAGTTAGATATTGTCAGTGCCATTGGGCTCATTTGCAGGAACAGAGGATATTCTAACTATTGCAGGTAACAACTGATTTGTCCTAAGGCATCAATTTCCTGACAATTTTCTTAACCAAAAGTACAGGCATGTTCTTTAGGCCTTTTAAATGAATCTTAACAATTTTTGTTAACATCATTTTATAATTCCTATTGATATTTGGTATGATACTTAGCAATGGACTAATTCATTATAAAAGCAAAATCTAAATATTTTCTTCCTTATCGCTTTAAAAGCTAGACCTTTGAAGCCATCTTATTTAATATATGTATATTTAATATGTCATCTGACCCTTGACCAATGTGGGGGTTTGGGTACTGACCCCTTGCAGAGTAGAAAATCCACATATAACTTTGTCCCCAAATTTAGCTGCTAATAGCCTTTAGTTGATTAGCAGAAATTTTGTATATGTATTATATATTGTATTCTTAGAATAAATAAAGCTACAGAACAGAAAGTGTGATTAAGAAAAGCATAAGTAAGAGGAAATAGATTTACAGTATTGTATGCATTTATTGAAAAAAATCCTTGTATAGGTGGAGTGCAGTTCAAACTTGTGTTTTTCAAGGGTCGGTTGTATATGTGCACATATATACATGTGTATGAATTTACCCGCCCTTGGAATACTGATATATTTTATTGCTCAATGCCTGTTTTCCTCAAAGTTTCTGTGTCTACTAAATTGTTTAAAAGTTCAATTAAAAAGTGAAAAATGCAGAGAAATTTAAAAAAACTCTTTAAGCCATCTCATAAGTCAGATGATCCTTTTGTACAGGAGCATGTCGATTCCAAATCATTTTAAACTTTGGAAGTAATTGTATGTGTACCTTGTCTTATTTTATCCCCTCAACACACTGTGAGATCGGTTATGTCGGGATGGACCGTGGAGCCCTACTCCATTTGACTAATAAGAAAGTGAAGGATTGGTGAAAAATGGCCTTTGCAAGAGGGACTGCCAAATCATGTTAGCGCTGATGGTAACAAGGATTGGTGAAAACTTGATCAGTGCTGTTTGTTTGTTTGTTTGTTTGTTTCCAAAACACAGTTCCAATTTGTTGGTCTTACAGATTAGGAATTTTGTCTCTTGATCTTTATTAAAGTGGAGTATATGATAATCTAGTGTATTTCAAATAAAAAAATACATACATATGTGTATATGTATACACACACACACAAGATTGTAGGATGGTTTTAAGTTTTTTTTTTTTACAAGTGTGTTTGCCACATGTAAATTCTTTATGCTTCCATTACATCCTCATTTACAGCCTTCACCTTAGTGGACCAGGTGGCCACACCTGATGGGCTTGCCGACATGACGCAGTCTTTTCATTCCTCAGGTTTATTTTTTATTATTGTGTAAAACATCCATGACATAAAATTTACCACTTTAATAATCTTTAAGTGTACATCTTCATGAACTAAAACTGTGTACCCGTTAAACAGTAACGACTACTCTTTTTTTCCTCCCTCCTTCTCCCCCCCTCCCCCCACCAGCTCCTGGATTCTTTTTTTTTTCCTTCCTGGATTCTACATTCTATCTCAATGAGTGTGACTACTCTGGGTCCTCATATAAGTGGAATCATACAATATTTGTTGTTTTGTGACTGGCCTATTTACTTAGCATAATGGCTTCAAGGTTCATCTGTGTTGTTGGATGTACCAGTCTTTCCTTCCTTTTGAAAGCTGAGTAATATTCCATTCCGTGCATATACATTTTCCTTATCCATTTACCTGTCAACGGACACTTGGCTTGCTTCCACCTTCTTCTGATGTGAATAGTGCTGCTGTAAACATGGGTATATAAGCATCTGTTTAAGTCCTTGTTTTCAGTTCTTTTGGGTGTATATTCAGAAGTGGGACTACTACAATGTACACGGTAATTCTGTGTTTAAGTTTTTGAGGAGCTCTGCCATGGGTTTCCACAGAAGCCACTTCATTAAAGGAATGTTTTCAATGGCTGACAAACAAAAACAACCTTCAGTTCTCTTACTCTCTGGATTTTTAAAATGAACTTTCCTGAGGCGCCAGGGTGGCTCAGTCGGTTAAGCGGCCGACTTCGGCTCAGGTCATGATTTCATGGTCCGTGAGTTCAAGCCCCGCATCGGGCTCTGTGCTGACAGCTCAGAGCCTGGAGCCTGTTTCAGATTCTGTGTCTCCCTCTCTCTGACCCTCCCCCGTTCATGCTCTGTCTCTCTCTGTCTCAAAAATAAACGTTAAAAAAATAAAATAAAATGAACTTTCCTAAAACAGGATGTGTGCAACTTCAGTGGATTTCTTGTGTATCTAGTAACTGTTAAAAATGTGGGCTGTGTCCTTGTACTATATTTTAGATTAAATTATCTTCCTGTTTCTCTTTGGAGAATTCAGATTTGAAGAAGTTATGGGAATGACATGGGTGAATCTTAGTTTTCCAAAAAGATATCTAGCACAGAATACAGTTGAGATGGTTCCCATAGGAATGAAAGAAACTGATAAAATTTCCTTAAAATAAGTTCGCTTTAATTCCTAATCTTGTCTGTCCTCCAAAATGCCCCCATACTTAATTAAAAATTAGTAATATGATTTTGTGTTTCCATAAAGATTAAGTCTGAATTTCTGTGCATGCTCTACAAGGCCCCTCACGATCTGGCGTCAGGCTTTTCTCAACTACATTATCTTTCTATACATCTTGTATTGCAGCCACACTGAATATCTCCCTGTTCTCTGAAGCTCATGTCCTTCCATGTACCATGCTTTACATATGCCTGGAATGCTCTCTCACTGCCCTCGCACCTTCCAATTGACACACTCCTCTGTGTCTTTCAACACCTGGTTCTACCGTCAGTTCTTCTATGAAACCTACCAACAAACTTCTCCAGGTGGATGCTTCCATAATACATTGTTCATGCCATGACAGTAGCATTTATTAAATTGCATTGTAATTATCTCTTTGCTAAACTGAGTGCTCCTAGCGGAGAGACACCATGTTGTTTATTATATGCCCTTGTTGTGAAGCACAGCACCTGGCAGGTGTAGACAAAAAATACTGGATGCATTTCTTAGACGGTTTTGCTCGCTGTATAGGTTGTTTGTCCATATAGTCCCGCTATATAGGATGTTTGTCTTTAATAAAGAATCATTCCTAAATAAAAATAAGTAAATAAGTAATCATTCCAGGTATAAGATGGAATTCATTTCATAATTTCAGTAATTATTAATAATTGGACATATCATAGGCAAAAGTATTAAGCAGGCAAATTTTTTTCTCAGTAGCTTACTACTGCTTCATTTCTGTGAAGCTTTCTTACATTTCCTGGCACACTGGCTTCATAGGTATTCTTATAGTACTTTAAATTCCTCCTATCATAGCAGGAAGTATCTGATAATTCATACTTACGTGATAATAATATATTTTTAGTCCCAGAAGTGATTGAAGTTTAAAAGTGGTTCCTAGGGATTACAACACATAATTCAAAAGAATAAATTAATTTCCAGTGGTAGAATTTCATTCCCTGTGTCACTTGGGTAAATGATACATTTTAAAAAAGCAGGATGACTGTCCTGGCCCTAAAATCACACTGGGCAGGCAGGGCTCCACAGCACCTCTGCATCTCAGCACCTCCAGAGCGGTGTTGATGCTGGGAATATTCTGTCTCCATAGGCTGCTGCTTTAAGGGTTTAACCCTCTGTGATAAATTTGCCCTTCTTATACTGGTCCTTAATAATCTGAAGGGCAGAGTGGTGTGGCATATTTATAAGTGCTTATTCTACCTCATTAGCTAACTAGGAATTTCCTTTTCAAATGTTTAGAACTAGAAATATGCAGTCATTTAATATTTAAACTCATTTCTATGAACCAGGTAGAGATACAAGTGAACAATTTATTAGCTGAATTGGCATATTAAAGGATGGTCTTTGTACTGAAAGCAAAATACTGCGAGAGTCAGATATTTGAACTCCTTCCAGTCTAGATTACTCAAGAGGAAACAAACAGCAAGATTCAGTTTAATTGCTTGTTATTTTGAAATAGGAAATGTTATGTGTATTTTTGTTCCCCAAGGGCTGTGTCCAGGACAGTATCATTGTGGTGTTTTTATAGTTCTGTGAGATGTTTACAGTGTTGTAGAAATAAAAAACAAATGAAACTGATATAAATGTATCCGGACAGTGGAGTGTTTCAAAGCTCATCCAAGTAATTGTTCTTCTGGTTCAGAGACTTGGTGTTTGTACACAAATCCTATCAATATAATAGTCACGTTAGGATTTATAAACTAATAAGTGAGGACATACTAAATTTTGGCACATATTATGTAAATGAAATATTTATACATATATTTTATTATATGTGTGTTGTGTGTGTGCTTAATTAATTATATGTGTGTTGTGTGTGTGCTTAATGTTTAACTTTTAGCGAGCATTCTAGTGGGAGGTGTGTGGTCACATGCACAGAAAGCGTCAAAACATTTTGGGCTCAGGGCACCTAGGTGGCTCAGGACGCTTGTTTAAGTGTCAGACTCCTGATTTTGGCTCAGGTCATGATCTCAGTGTTTGTGAGTTCAAGCCCCATATCTGGCTGTGCTCTGACAGTGTGGAGCCTGCTTGGGATTCTCTTGCTCTCCTGCTCTCTTTACCCCTCCCCTGCTCACGTGAGCGTGTGCTGCACCTTCTTTTCTCTCTCTCTCTCTCTCAAAATAAACTTAAAAAAAAAACAGTTTAGGCTTTTGTGGTGGTCTGCCTGGGGTTTGAGGTTTTACTGTGTAATAGGTGTGATTCTGTGTCTCAGTTTCCTCATCTATGAAATTGAAGTAATAGTTGTATCTGTTCCTTATTGAGTAAATGCATGCTAACAACCTGTAACATGTTTGGCATGCATAAGCACTTAATAAGTGTTATTTATTGTTTTTGTAAATTACTATTAAATATTGGCCACACAGTTGATTCAGTTGATTCAGAAGAGAATTCCCTTGGAAAAAAAAAAAAAAAAAGACTGTTTTGAAACCAAAGACATTAGTTAATTTTGTGGATTAAAATCATATGGTTGTTTCTTTATCATTAAGAGATTATGGTATAAAGAGGGATATGTGTAGGTAGTCAGTGGTTTATTCATTATAATATACTTTGGATTATCCATTTTGACTGTATTTAAAGTCTTCCCTTTTATGACCAGATAATATATGTTTATGAAATGGTCTCCTTTGAAACTTGTTGGCTTTGGAAAATATATGTCTTTTTGTTCATTTTGTGTTAGACTTCAATTTTGTCTAATCAGTGTTTGAATGAAATGGCACTTGTTGTATAGACTTCCTTCCAAGAAAAACATTGGGTGTTTCAGGAAGTGGTCTTGATGAGTCAGAGGATAATACTTTTTCCTCTGAGTCAGTTCTGAGTCTCCTTGATATAAATAGGCGTACTTTTTCCCAAAGTTCTGCTTTTTAGATCATATGTTAAAATCATTGACCACACCAACAACAGTACTTTTATTGGTATTTCCACTGAATTAACACAGAGAGTCTTATATAATTGTGACTATAGAAATTCTGTTAAATAATTTTTTTTGAAAAATTTCAATTCAGTTTCTGTACTTCTAAATTAGTTCCTATTTTGCAACAAAAATGTCCAGTCCTCGGACAGATTTGTGCTAGGCGGTCATTTGTGTAAATCTTAGAGGAAATTTATATTGGTAATGCTATCTCCCTTGATCACTAAAATTCTAGCACATGTACATAAAACTCCTATAGCGCAATTTTAGTACAGCAGTTATTTTGCAGAAGATTGTGCTAGCTTGCCACACCCCAGAGCTGTGTCAGAGATACGAAGGAATAATCCAGATTTCTTCTTCATAACTACATTAAAAATATTAAACATGATAAATAGTTGCTGAATGACTAGATATTGTTGATGTTGAGTTGGTCAGGGAAGACTAAAATAGGGGTAGGAATGGAGGAATTGAGCTGTTGCTCGATGGGAGGTATAAAGTGGCAGGAAGGGTATTTAGGGTAAGAGCAGAGGCCTGAAGGTGGCTCAGTGCTCCGTATGCTCAGAAGAGAGTGAAGGATTCTGGGTGGGAGTGTTGGAGAGAATATGGAGGACTGGAGAAATTCTTTAGGGCAAAATCATGGTAGGCCTGGAATGGTAAGCAAAGGAAATTTCTTTTTGGGTGTGTGAGTATGTAATTGGTAACATTCTTTACTCTGATTCTCATGTATTTCACTTGACTTGTATTTGATTGATTGCGATTGGTTTTTACCTCAGTGGATTTCATTATTAGAACCAGTATTTAAAGAAAGCTTCCATTACTATTTGTCTCCAATATACAATTCTTCAGGGAGATAAAGAACTCATAGATGTCGATATAGATAATAAATCTTAAGTGACCTGTGTGTGCTTTTGCATACAGTCTTCATAACAACCTTATTTCACAGATGAATAAACAGAGGCTCAGAGTCGATAAAGTTTGTTCAACATCATAGAGATATGGTAGAGTGAAAATTTACATTTAGGACCTTCTACCTTCTTTTTACTATCCCACAATACCACAATGCAAGCATTGCAATATACTCGGCAAGTTTTTATTGTTTCCAGTAGCTCTGAAATAGCACCCCAAAAGCATTTTTCTTCTTGGCGGAAATACTATTATTATTTTTTAGGAATTGGAAGGTGGTCTTTAGATGGTGGGAAATCGCCTTATGGGCAAGCTGGCTCACTCCCTCCCAGGGAGCAGCAATAGGGCTTTGCTTTCTAAGACTAGAGTATTGTCATTTGAAGCTCTGTGAGGTTTGCAAGGGCCGTCAACTATGTTTAGGAACATTTGTGGGTAGTGGTGATCCACAGCATGGATCCTATCCTTTGCCCACTTAAATAGTAGATTATTAGTTGGTCATTTTTCCCTTCCTGTATCTTAAGCATTTGGGTCTAGATCAGTTGGAGTCTTTGATTTTTTGTCTTCACGCACACAGTCACTTCTAGAGTAGGCCGCTTTCCTTCATCCTATTTCTTTCATGGCAGGGAAGCAGCTGTGTGACTCTTGGCAAAACTAGTCTTCCCTGAGGTGACATCAGTGACAGTTAAGATTAAGTATTACTCTCATAAACATATCATATCTCATAAAATTCAAACACTTGTTTTCTAGAAAAATTTCCTTTGTAGCATCCTGGAATGGAGCAGCTTCATTTCTTGGGAGATCAGGGAAATTTATCTTATTTTTCCCAGCTAAATAGTTAGAGGAGTGTGCTACTATATGCTGCTATGTGCTGTTCCCAGTGCTTCTTACCAACTAAATTGAAAACAGACAAAAAAATTATGGCACATGCTTTCTTCGTAGGCAGGCTTGGAGGTTGTGAGGGTAACATATATCCAGTCCTCAAAGGACTAACCTGAGTTAATCTGTGTTAACTCCCCCCCCCCCCCACCCCCCAGTAAAATAGGATACTTTCTCCTATGTTCTGTTTTGTCAGGTGGTCTGTAGAGGTAAATTTAGATGACAAGAGGCAGCACACTAAGCCAGCGTGCTGGCCTATGACTGATGTCACTGAGCTAATCTTTGGAGCTGCAAAGGATTCTTGGAAATACCCTAGTTTCCAGCTTATGAAAAGGACTGATGAGGATGAATTTAACATGTCCGAGGGCACAGAGTTGGGAATGGTATTGACAAAGCAAGCAAGAGTATTCGGTGTTCAGTGTTTTCTAATTTCACAACAAACCTAAGTCAAGTTGACATCTAGGTAGGATGTTCTAACGGCAAGCCTAGGAACGAAATTTCCTCACAGCCACAGAAAGTGGTTGGATTCTGGTAGAACTGATGCTCACCATCAGACAAGGGACAGAATTGGAATGGTGAGAGGATATGGTTAGATGAGGATTTTTATTCCATTCCATTTGAGGAAAATAAGGAAGTTGGCTAACAATAACAGAGGTCAAGATGGAGAGGCTGGAGGAAGGAGGTGCAAAATATGCAGTGTGGATGGGGTGATTTACAGGGATTAGGGCATAAAGCAGACCATGCTTGCTGTTTTCCTTGAGTGGTTCTTGTTAGAAGCTAGTGATGCTAAATATTTTCTGTTTTTAACTCTTCAACAAGCTAACATATTTCCTACTCAGATTTTCTTGCTTTTAGAGCATTGTTTCATTCTGTCTTTCCTTAATAAGATTTTATTTATTTATTTATTTTTATTTTTATTTTTTTACATTTTTTTCTGAAAGATATAGAGAGACAGAGCACAAGTTGGGGAGGGACAGAGAGACAGAGGGAGACACAGAATCCGAAGCAGGCTCAGGCTCTGAGCTGTCAGCACAGAGCCTGACACGGGGCTTGAACTCACAAACCATGAGATCTTGACCTGAGCCGAAGTCGGATGCTTAACCGACTGAGCCACCCAGGGGCCCCATCCTTAATAAGATTTTAAAATAAACATTTTGATTTGGGCATAATATTTTCACTCATTGAATAAATTTTTATTGAGAACTTACTGTCTTTAGTTTTTGTATTCGGTAAAACTATTTAGCCCCTGCCGTCACGAAACTTACAATCCTGTGTACAAACAACAAAATAGGAAGCTGACTTCAGTATGATAAGTGCATCTTAGTGTTAGACTCCAGCATTATGGGAACACATGGAAGAGGCATCTGTCTATCCTACTTTGCAGAAATCAGGGAAGGTCTCCCTAGATTGATATCTGAAGTTTGAGTAGGAGCTGGCCAGATGAAGGTGGCAGGGAGGTTTTTGGCTGAGAGAATATTCCAGATAGAAGATGTAATTTGCTGGCAAGAATCTTTAAAATGATGTATGGTGTGCCTGTGTAGTTATAGGGAGGGTTCAGGGTGGAGGAGTGGGTCTGGGACGGAACAGGGGAGGTGGCAGGAAGGCAGAAGTGGGGAGAAAGGAAGCTTTACAGGTGTAAAAGGCCAGATCACAGAATACTAGGCTGTTTCATCCAACTGGATGTTTCCTGGAGGGCAGTGAGGAACCATTGATTGGATTTATGTATAAGAATGATTGGGGCGCATGGGTGGCTCAGTCGGTTAAGCGTCCGACTTCAGCTCAGGTCATGATCTCACAGTTCGTGAGTTCAAGCCCCTCATTGGGCTCTGTGCTGACAGCTTAGAGCCTGGAACCTGCTTCAAATTCTATGTCTCCCTCTTGCTCTGGTCCTCCCCCGCTTATGCTCTGTCTCTCTCTCCTTGAAAAATAAATTTAAAAAAAAACATAAAAATAAAGAATAATAAATTTAAGTTTTAGAAGGCAGGAGTATTAGGTTGATTCAGATTTTATCTACAGAAGCTTCTTGAAATGATTCCAATTTAGATTATCAAAAGATCACTTAAAATCCTGGCACCTCTCATTAATAGATTTTTACTGCTTACATGACACAAATATTTCAAGTTTGAAAACTACTATTATTAAGAAATAATACCAAATATTAAAACAACCATGTTTTATCAGAAACAATCATATATCTCTCTTAGAGTGTAATATATTGAACTTTTAAAAGATTTTGCTGAGTTAAACCTAGGCTGACACTTAGTTTAGCAGCTTGAGGAAAACTTAACTCCCTTCCTCATCAAATTCAGTAAAACTATGTAAGATTATGTTAGAAAAAGCAACATGTTTTAGGTTGATTTGTTGAAGTTCCCGAGAAAATAAATTTTCCAAAGAAGTTGGAGGAAAAGCACCCACTGTGTCTGTTTGATAGAGGCAGAATGGATTATTTCTACATTGTCATAGAGCCTTTTTGAAGGAATAGAGCCTATTTGAAGAAATATACATATTGACACATTTCTTTTATAATAATTCATATGTTCCATGTTTGTAAAAACATGCTATCTGAAAGTTGAATATAAAAGTCAATTCTAGTTTTATTGATTGCCATTAAACAATTGGAAATATGTTACCATAGAGAAGTACTCTGTAATAGGCATGGATTTTGCTGATCAGAAGTCAAGGTGATGCCATGACCCTTTAGAATTTTGTAATTCTTTGAAATTCTAGGGGCCATTGTTTTTATTCTGGTATGACCCTTGCCTTTATCTTGATAATATTTCTGACACTCCTGATTGTCTCCTGCCTTTACTTCATGAACATTCTGAATCCAGTGGTTTTTCTTTCTTCTTTATAAGTAAAGCTTCACTGTTAGTTCTTTTCTATACAAATGTATGTGTTTTCATTTATAATAGCTTCATAGCAAAACAAAAAAATCCTATTAGTTCTATTTGGTTGCTAGGTGACCATGTGATTTGGGGCAAAAAACAAACTCTGACCATTACTTTCCTTTATATGGCAAAGCTGTTGGATTTTATTTCATACCAACTACTTATTGGGACTTTGATTAAACTCTGTCCCTTTCTTAACTCATCTGTAAAAGGCCATAGTAATGGTCTTAACTCATGAGGTTGTTGTGACAATTAAAACAAATATATGCAATGGAATTGTGCCTGGCACGTAGTGCTCTATAAATATTAGCTCCTCCTCCTCCTCCTCTCAGTGCTGTTAGCACTCGTAGTGGTAGCTTAGATCTCTTAGTGAATGGATTTTATAAAAACAGTTGGTTTAAAATGATAGATAGTGATTATGCCAGCTAAATTATACCTCGTTTATTTAATAAAGAGCTGAAATAATTGGGGGGGGCTATTTAGAAATATTAAACTTGTTCTTCTTATGAACAACACATTTCAATTAAATCAGGTCATGCTTCTCCCCCCAGTTTTACTTACCTCAGCCTATAGGCAGGGTTCCCACTTGCTTAAAAGTGGGAATGATGGGAATGGAAAGAAACGCAAATGTGACATTACTAGCCCTTGTGCTAGATCCCTCTCCAAATTTCCTCTTCCTTTTAACTTCAACTAGCCTACTTACCCAAACAAGTCTATCTTAACTTCCCAAACAAAAATCCACATCATATGATCCGGGAACATGAAAGTGTTTGGTGGTTCTCCCTTCCTCAGCTGACCCAAGCACCTCTCTTTAACTTATTAATTCACTATCTTGAGTTGTGTTTGCTCTGTTTCTTTTCCAGGTGCTCAAATCTAGGAATGTAACTCCTGGAAACATTATTATTTTCTTCTTCTTCTTCTTCTTCTTCTTCTTCTTCTTCTTCTTCTTCTTCCTCTCCCTCTCCTTCTTCTTCCTCTCCTTCTTCTTCCTCTCCTTCTCCTTCTCCTCCCCCTCCTATCCCTCCCCTTCCTCTCCCTCCCCCTCCTCCTCTTCCTCCTTTTTCTCCTCCTCCTCCCCCTCCCCCTCCCTCCCTCCCTCCCTCCTTCCCTCCTCCTCCTCCTCCTCCTCCTCCTTCTTCTTCTTCTCCTCCTCCTCCCCCTCCCCCTCCCTCCCTCCCTTCTTCCCTCCTCCTCCTCCTCCTCCTCCTCCTTCTCCTCCTCCTCCCCCTCCCCCTCCCCCTCCCTCCCTCCCTCCCTCCCTGCCTCCCTCCCTCCTTTCCTCCTCCTCCTCCTTCTTCTTTCTTCTTTCTTCTTTCTTCTTTCTTCTTTCTTCTCCTTCTCCTTCTCCTTCTCCTTCTCCTTCTCCTTCTCCTCCTCCTCCTCCTTCTTCTTCTCCTCCTCCTCCTCCTCCCCCTCCCTCCCTCCCTCCCTCCCTGCCTCCCTCCCTCCTTTCCTCCTCCTCCTCCTTCTTCTTTCTTCTTTCTTCTTTCTTCTTTCTTCTTTCTTCTTTCTTCTTCTTCTCCTTCTCCTTCTCCTTCTCCTTCTCCTTCTCCTCTCCTTCTCCTCCTCCTCCTCCTTCTTCTTCTCCTCCTCCTCCTCCTCCCCCCTCCCTCCCTCCCTCCCTCCCTCCCTGCCTCCCTCCCTCCTTTCCTCCTCCTCCTCCTCCTTCTTCTTCTTCTTTCTTCTTTCTTCTTTCTTCCTCCTCCCCCTCCCCTTCCCCTTCCCCCCTCCCCCCCTCCTCCTCCCCCTCCCCTCCCCTCCCCCTCCCCCTCCTCCTCCTCCTCCTTCTCCTTCTAAAAAAATGACACTGGCCCAAAAGGGGACATGTTACCATGAAAAAAGTTCCATTTAACCCCAAGTGGAATTGTACTTCACTTGTTTTTCTCTCCCTTCCTGACCCATCAAATCCACATTTTTAAACTCGAAGTACCTGAATTTGCCATTTTATAGATTTTATTGTTTTATTTTTTATGATTCTTCTTCCCTACTCTAATTTTATTTTTTTTAAATTCAAGATATTAACAGGATACAAAGAAACATTCCTTGTTCAGAATCATTTTTACATAAATTTCTTTGCCAACAGAGCACTGTTTCTGTGCATCAGTCTTAAAACATTGAACGCAGTTTCAAAAAATGCATCAACTCTTTGTTTCAGTGTTCACTAATTATCTTGTTTCAGTGGGTTCACTAATTATTCTGGATTTTGAAGGGGGAAAGCTTGAAATAACATTTTCAAAATGAATCATACAGTTTTTAGATGTTCCTAGCTACATGTGACTCAGTCTGACTTTGTAACCTTTATAAATACTATCTTTTCTATCCTTTTTCTTCTAAGCCACTAACAAATTATAATATTATATTTATTATTGTACTTACTTCATGCTGGCTCTCTTACGAGACTGTAAACTCCATGAAGGCGGGAACCAGGTCTGTTTGTTAACTGTGTGCTCAGTATCTAGAGCTCACCTGTCTAGTATGATAGCCATTAGCCAGATGTGGCAATTTACATTTCAGTATGAACTAATTTAAATTTAATAAAAATTAAAATCAGAGCTCTTGAGTAGTGCTAGCCACAATTCAGGTGTTCAGCACTTGGACTCAGTGTCTGTTTTGGGCAGTGGTGATACTGCACATTTTCACCATCACAGGAAGTTTTATTTATCAGTGCTCATCTAGATCCCTGATGGGCACATAATGGTTACATAGTACATGCTTGTTGAATGAGTGAATGAATGAATAAATTAGTACCGATATTGGCTGGTGGCAATTACTGTTGAATGAATCTTATTTGAATAATTATTTACAAAGGTCCTTTTGGCTTTTATTTAATCAGTGTTGACATATCCCTGACCAGTTTCCAAATTCCAGATTTATCCATAGTTGAGGGGAAGTACCCAATAGTTAAAAGTCTCAGATTCCTCATTAACATGGGGATAATAAGGACAGGTTGACCAAAGTAAAGCCATTTTGGTTTTAGGCTGAAAGTCAGTAGGTCGTAGAAAGAGTCACAAGATCCAACTCATAGAAAACCACAGTACCTCACTCTCTGTGGCAGTAAAAGCCTCAAAGACTGGACATTGTTAACAATCTCCCTGTGGGTAATTCCACAACCTAAGACAATGGAAAAACTAACCACCCAATGTAAGTGATAAACCCAAAGTTAGAGTATGCCCCTTCCTATATGGTCAGCTAATTAAAAAAAAAACAAAACACTGATAAAACCCTTGTTAGAAGCAAAGCAGGGGTCCTTTTTCTTATCTGGGAGGAGAGATCACTTTGTGAAGTTGTTCCAGTCCTCTATGTATAATAAATCTGTGTCCCTTCCCTATAAAGGACTTGCTCTTGAATTCTTTCTCACACAAAGCCAGGAACCCTCTTGGTGAGGGGCCTTGGCCTGTCTGATATCTGTGACCTCTCAACAATCTCATAAGGTGCGTAAGAATTAAGTAAGATAATATAAGAAAGCGCTTGCACCGTGACTTACTAAAGTGCTTATAAATGAACATTATTTTTTTGACGACAGCAAATAGAGATATGTCTAAATTTATCCCTGTTCATGGATGGTTTCACGTTTATGAGGAACTTTACTCCTATTTTTGAGAGCTTCCATTGTTATTATATGGTAGACATTTTTCAAGGTTAATATTATTCATAACCAAAGCTTGTATTATACTGTCTTTAAATATGAAATTTAGTAGCCTCAATTAAAAATGTTTTTCCTTTGGACTTAATTTTTTTTTCTTTAATTCGTATGACTATGTGAATAGCTAACTTCCCAAGAAAAGAGTTTCACACTACTTTTATAGGCAATTTGAATTTTATTTACTTAAAAATTTTTTTAATGTTTATTTATTTTTGAGAGAGAGAGACAGAGTGTGAGTAGGGGACGGCAGAGAGAGAGGGAGACACAGAATCTGAAGCAGGCTTCAGGCTCTAAGCTGCCAGTACAGAGTCTGACGTGGGGCTTGAACCCATGAACTGTGAGGTCCTGACCTGAGCCCAAGTCGGTTGCTTAACTGACTGAGCCACCCAGGCACCCCTTAGGCAACTTGAATTTTAAAACTAATGCACAGATATCTCTGACTTCTATTCTGGGGAGCTGAAAAAGATTTTATTCCCACCTGTATTCATTTAAATAGGGCTTCTCTTTGGAAACAGATTAAAAATCTGAATAATTAAAATGAATACATCACTGATTATTTATCTAAGGGTAATTTCAGGTTTCATTTAGTCACCTAACTCTGCTGTGCAGTTAAAGCTATGGTTTAATTTCTAGAAAAACAAGGCATTTTTTAAATTAACAATAATGCCTGATGTAGTTGGGGATATTGCCTCACTTTTACTCACTATAATTGTTGTTTCTTTCCTGGGATTTGAAAACAGCATTTGTTGTTATATATAACATCAGGTAGTTAAACATATCTACCAAAATATCAGCTGACTTATGTGAGGTAAATTTCCTTCATTTTTTATCTTGCTTTCACTGCGGCTGTTCTGGTCCTTTTGTTTTTAGTATAAACTTGTGCTCATATTTTATAGTCCACCTTAACCTCTCAAGTTCATATTGGAAGTGACTTGAATTTTTCCCTTGAGTTTTCCATTAACAAATATTTGTCAGTGTTTTGACAATGAAAATATGTTACAGGAAAAGGCAGATCAAGCACATACATTTATTCCACTCCTTTCAAAAGAGTGACAGCAAAGGGATTCAAAAAAATGCAGGAATTCAGTGAGATAAAATGACTCTGGAAAGCCTGTGGGTGATTGTTACTAACCTACAAGCTCTAAGAAGCAGGCGTCTGAGCTGCTAGTGAGAGACTCTCAGAAGCAGCCTGATTTTCCCTTCAGAACCTCAGAAAGGCTCGACAATGAGAGTGAGGCTGAAAACAGGAGAATTAAGTGGTAAGAGTGTTTAAAGTGAACTTAGGCCCCAGATGCCTTCCCACACTCCAGCAAGACTGGAAGTTAATTCTGTGGAGAATGTGGGCTAGGGAACTCTTGAGTAGGGGACACCAAGGCATAGAAGGAGAGTGGAAAATGAAATACTAAATAGTGAGGTACTCTCAGCACACGTCCTCTACTCATCGCCAAAAGTTTGGCAGTTAGATATATATTCTCCAGGATTTCAATTGGAAGATGCTTTTTTGAAGAATCTGACCCTTCTGTGCAAAAGTCCTGTGGATACTGTTGGTTGAGGGTCTCCCGCTGGAATAGCCCAGCCAGATAATTCCACAGTGAAACCTATGTGTTGGCAAGTCCCACTCACCTACACAGATTTTCTTTTTTTTTTTAATGTTTATTTTTATTATTTTTGAGAGAAAGAACGAGTGATGGAGGGGCAGAGAGAGGGAGACAGAGTATCTGAAGCAGGCTCTGTGCTGACAGCAGGCTCTTCACTTACAAGCAGAGAGCCCAATGTGTGGCTTGAACTCATGAACCCTGAGATTATGACCTGAGGAGCCAAAGTCAGACAAGACTGACGACTGAGCCACCCATGTGCCCCCACAGAACTTTCTAATTAGTCTTCAAGTGTTTTATCTTCACTGTGAATAGTGACCAGTGATCATCAGACATTTGAGGAAATTTAGAGACCAAAACAAGCCTGGAGAAAACAAAATTGACAGCAATAGGCACAATAAAGGGAGAAGAAGAAAACTGTTAAATATTGTCATTAACATTTTCAGAAAGATCAAAGAATATACTGCAATCTGGAAATAAGAACAAGTATCATGATAAAAAGAACATGTAGGGCATAAAAATGTACTTCTGGAAATTGAAAATTGATAGAAGACTTGAAAACTTTTAAATGGCTTTAGGAGATAAAGTTAAGGAAGCCACCAGAGAGTAGAACAAAATACCAAGAAATGAAAAAACAAAAGTGAAAAGGCAATAAAATTAGAAGCTCAGTCCTCAGAATAGAACAATAGAATTTTTTAGAAAAGTAAAATTAAAAAATTTTAAGAAGAAACGATCAAAGAAATAACTCAGGAAAATTTACTAGAATTTAAGGACCATGATTTTCAAATTGGAAAAGATCCATTGAATTTCTAATATATTGAATTAAAAAAAAAGTCTATACCAGTGTATTCATGAGATTTCAGAACATTAGGAGAAAAAGAGTGAAGATTCCCAAACTCCAGAACTGCAGAAAGAAGAAAATAGGCCACTGAGAAACAGAATGCCACCTAATATCTCAGCAGGAACCCTGGAGACAGAACAATGGCTTCAAAATTTGGGAGCAAAAGTAATTTGCAAGGTAGCACTGGAAACCAAGACAAACTACTGGCCATCTATGAAGGTATAATAAACATGTTTTCAGTCTAGTAAAGCTGCAGAAATTACATTTCTTATACCCTGAAGTATGTACTCTTCCAAGATAAAAAAGTAAAAGTAAAGAAGAGGGAGTCCTGGGATCCAAGAAACAAGGATTGAAGATAGGAAAAGGAAATAATGGGTAGGATAAGGCTGCTTTGGAAACCACAGTGAATGCTTTACAGGAGACCTAGGGATTAATCGATTGATTGTAACAGGAAGGTGTAGGAATCAGGGAGAGATGCCTGCAGAAAGATAAGAATAGTGGTAGAGTAGATTGTGTTTAAATGCATCAAAAGAAACTTCACTTTTGGTGGAGAGGGAAAGGATCAAATTAATGGAAATGAAGGAGAACTAAGGGTTGAAGGTAAGATGATTATTAATTCTAAAGGCAAAAGATTGTACAATGAAAGAAATGTAATCTTAGTCTATACTGTGAATAGCATTACACAGATATGGTGACTAAACACTGAATTTTGGTCTAACAAAAGCATGGTACCATGCTGTCTCCTGTGTTTGCTCTTCTGTTTTCTGGCTTACTCAGCTCATGTATTACAGCCTGGAGGAAGGTGTTTTTTTTTTTTAATTTTTTTTTAACGTTTATTTATTTTTGAGACAAAGAGAGACAGAACATGAACAGAGGAGGGGCAGAGAGAGAGGGAGACACAGAATCTGAAACAGGCTCCAGGCTCTGAGCTGTCAGCACAGAGCCCAACGCGGGGCTCAAACTCACGGACTGTGAGATCATGACCTGAGCCGAAGTCGGATGCTTAACCGACTGAGCCACCCAGGTGCCCCTGGAGGAAGGTTTTTATGAACTGAATGCCTAGCCCCTTCCCAGCATAAGCTGCCCACTTTGCGTTCTGTCTTTTTACTTGCCACGTTGAACTACATAAATGATCCTGTTGATGTCTCCTCCCCCGACTGTGCCATTCATTATTTCTTCTCCTCCTCCTCCTCTTCCTCCTCCTCCTCCTCTTCCTCCTCCTCCTCCTCCTCCTCCTTCTTCTTCTCCTTTTTAATGTTTATTTATTTTTGAGAGACAGGGAGAAGCAGAGAGAGGGTGTGAGACAGGATCTGAAGTAGGCTCTGCACTGACAGCAGAGAGCCCGATGTGGGGCTCAAACTTGCGAACCCTGAATTCATGACCAGAACTGAAGTTGGACACTTAACCAACTGAGCCATCCAGGTGCCCCTACATGTGCTGTTCACTTCTAAAGATCTTTATCTTACCTTCTTTGATTCAACCCTTTTTTGAGGAAGATTTTGGTTTCTAGGCCCACTCCTCTGACTTCCCTTGAACTTTATTTATTTGTTTATTTATTTATTTTTTAATTTTTGAGAGGGAATGAGAGAGCATGAGCAGAGGGGGGCGCAAAGGGAGAGAGGGAGAGAGAGAATCCCAGGCAGGCTCCCCGCTGTCAGCACAGAACCCAACATGGGGCTCGATCTCATGGTTTGGGAGATCATGACCTGAGCTGAAATCAGGAATCAGACTCTTAACTGACTGACCCACATAGGAGCCCCTACTTTTTCTTCTTTTTGTTCCCCCCTAAAATTTCTGTATAAGATGGGAGAGTTTTCAAGGAAGGTTTTGTTAGGATTTGTTTTCTTCGTGGGAGTACGGACTATCAGTTATTTTTATATTCAGCCAAATGTAGATAATGACTGGAATTGATTTTTCTATTGTGTTTTGACTGTTTTTTGTTACATCACTCTTTAGTAGCATATGGGGACTGTCTCTGATTTTGAAGATAAGTGAAAAATAGTATTTTGAAAGGCATGCACTGTTATCTCTGTCAACAAAATGTTAAACAGTGTGGAATAATAGGAATAAGGAGTCGTTAAGCATGATTGGAGAGTTTTACCTTATTAGTCCAGTCATGGACTTTGTTGGCTTATAAAGTTATAGATGTTGAACTTGAGACACCTGCCCTCATATAACCATTATGTTGGCATTTGGATCTCTAAAACTGTATCTTGCCAATATAGAACAAATTGAAATCATGAATAATCCTTGATGAGATATGCTATCTCTGTGTCCTCTTACCGAAATGATCACTGTTGGAGTAGCATGGCAAACAGGCAGAATGAGGCTGAGGTGAGAAGTAGCATCTTTTTATAAACTATCTGGGAAGCAGTTTGGGGGTGATGTACATTATAATCTGGTAGAAAGCTTTATTTAACCTCCATTTAAACAGAATTGCATTGCTTAAAAAAGTCCTGTGTAGTAACACTTAAGCATTTTTTACTTACACTAACCTTGGGGAGATGTATTTATGATTTAGAAAAGTAAGATGAATTGAGTATAATAGTTGCTTAAAGGTGAAATTTGCCGCTTTGTGTGGAGTTTGCTACATTTGCTATAAAGCTGTGTGGTATGTTTGTACACCATCAGTCCTCGTAAGGAGGTGTACTGACAGAGCAGAGTGAGTCACCAGTGGTGTCTTATTTACTGCTTCATGTCCTTTGCTCTGGGTAATGCAGAGGGAGGTAATCATGTGACAGCAGGGTAGTTAAATATTAAAATGTTATATCTCATCTGTAGGTTAAAACTCTTCTCACTGTACCTGTGAGGTTTTATGATTTACTATTTTTAGAGGCCATTTAATACATCATAATGAAATTTGAATTCAAGACTTTTGGGCTCATTAAAGATGATTTTAGAACGTATTTTTCTTTCTCAACCCATAACGATGATTTTAGAACATATTTAGAATAGAAAAGTGTGGGTTATATCAGGCCCAGATAGCTCTTTATCTGTTTGCCTCTGTAAAATGTGTTGAGCTGTACTAATTTGGCTTATGGCACACTATGGAAAAAGAATATCTCACAATAAAAAATAGTCATATGTGAGATCCTAAGTTCCTCAGTAGCTTTTGTTTTGCACTAGCAGTGACACAAAATTTCATTTTGAAACCTTTCCAAAAGGTTCATAGAATGTCAGTGAATACTAACCCTTAAGGCTGATTTTCAAAAAGTAGAGATTTGAAAAAAAAATTCCTGGGGAATGGGATGAGATGAGTTAGGTGGGATGGTTTTCTTTACTTCTTGTTCCAAAATGTTGTTCCCTGATATGTGTTCAGTTGAGAACTGAACTGACAGAAAAAGTTGTACTTTTATTCTTATTCTGTGAGAAAATACCCACAGTAAATATTCTTCTACCTCTTCTGAGAATCTGCACTCAACAACTTTCTGCCTGGGAAGATTTGAACTTCCTAGATAATGTTTACTTTTTAAAATTCCAATCATCTTTTGGTGGTGTTAGCCAAGGTTTTTTTTTTGTTAAGGGCTGTGATCTCTCCCATGCTTCAATTTCTTTCTCTTTCCCTTCCTATCTTTCTCTCTTCCTTTCTCTCATTTTTTCTTTCTTTCTTCTTCTTTCTTTCTTTCTTTCTTTCTTTCTTTCTTTCTTTCTTCTTCTCTTCCTTCCCTTCCTTCCCTTCCTACCTCCCTCTTTTCCCTTCTTCCTTCGTTCGTTCCTTCCTTCCTTCCTTCCTTCCCTCCCTCCCTCCCTCCCTCCCTCCTTCCCTTCCTTCCCTTCCTACCTCCCTCTTTTTCTTTCTTTTCCTTCCTTCCTTCCTTCCTTCCTTCCTTTCCTTCCTTTCCTTCCCTTTCTTCCCTTCCTTCCTCCCTCTTTTTCTTTCTTTCTTTCTTTCTTTCTTTCTTTCTTTCTTTCTTTCTTCCCTCATTTCCTTCCTTTTCTTTCTTTCTTTCTTTCTTTCTTTCTTTCTTTCTTTCTTTCTTTCTTTCTTTCTTTCTTTCTCTGTCTTCACTCTCTCCATCTCTCTCTCTCTCTCTCTCTCTCTCTCCCTCCCTCTCTCCCTCTCTCCCTCTCTCCCTCTCTCCCTCTCTCCCTCTCTCCCTCTCTCCCTCTCTCCCTCTCTCCCTCTCTCCCTCTCTCCCTCTCTCCCGCTCTCACCGCTCTCCCGCTCTCCCTCTCAGCACTGTGCTATACCCAGAACAGAAGGGAAGGTTAACTCAGATCTTGTCTGAAGCACCTGAAATAGGAGTTTATAGGGTTTGAATAATCAGGAGTTTCTATTTGATGAATCCGATCCCCTCTTGTTTGTTTTTCCATCTTTTCTGTTGACTAAAAAATAGAATAAATGAGTAAATAGTGGAGAATATACAAATCTCCCATACAGAAGAATGCCAAATAATTTATGTGGATATTCCCTCCTGTAGAAAGTGGAGCATAACTGTCCACTCTGTAAGTTGTGGGCTGCATGTAATCACTCTTTCCAAACAGGCCTGTAGAATGGTGCGGAGGGAGGTCACTTTATCATGGAGAAACCTGACAAATACTGCCTCAGTCAGTGAGCAAGGTTAGCATAAACCATGTTCTCAGAGCCAGAAGCGTGGACTCTTGATATGATATGGTGAGAGTGGCACATATCTCTGTGGTCTCCCTCTCCAAAACCTATAATTCCAGCTTAATCATGAGAAAACATCAGACAAATCCCAACTGAGAGACAGCCTACAGAATATCAAAATACAGTATTCCTCAAAAAAGCTATCAAGGTCATTATTGCAGGTTGAATCGTGTTCCCCCAAAAGATAGGCTCAAGTCCTGCTACCTGGTACCTATGACTGTGACCTCATTTGCAGAGGGTCTTTGCTGATAAATCCAGATGAGGTCATACTGGATTAGGATCGACCCCAATCCACTGACTGGTGTCCTTAGGAGAAGAAAGAAATTTGAAGACAGACACCCAGGGGAGGCCATACGAAGATAGAGCAGAGATTTGAGTGATGCATCTACAAGCCAAGGAACCAGAGATTACCAGCCAGATAACTGTCAGAAATTAGGGGAGACAAAGAAGGATTCCTCCTCTATACCCTTCAGAGAGCTTAGCTCTACTGACACCTTCATTTTGGACTTCTAGCCTTCGGAACTGTGAGAGAGTAAATTTCTGTTGTTTTTAGCTGCCCACTTTGTGATACTTTGTTATGGAAGCCCTGGAAAACTAATATAGTCCTCAAAAGCAAAGGGGGAGTGTGAGACATGGTTACAGTGTAGAGCACCCTAATGAGACATGAGGTATTATGCAGAGGATCCTGGAACAGAAAAACAAAACAAAACAAACCCAACAGCTTTAGGTAAACACATGAAGGAACTTTGAATAAAGTATTGATTTTAGTTAATAAAATACTGATATTGGTTCATGAATTGTGACAGATATGTCATGCTAATGTGAGATGTTAACAATAAGAAAATGGGGTGTGGGGTATGCAAGAACTCTCAGTACTGTTTTCACAGATTTTCTATAAATATAAATAAAGTGGTTCAAAAAAAAAGTTTATTGCCAAAAAAAAAAAGACCAGGATTTAGCTGCAGTTTTTTTTTTTAATTTTTTTTTTTAACGTTTATTTATTTTTGAGACAGAGAGAGACAGAGCATGAATGGGGGAGGGTCAGAGAGAGGGAGACACAGAATCCGAAACAGGCTCCAGGCTCCGAGCTGTCAGCACAGAGCCCGACACGGGGCTCGAACTCACGGACCGTGAGATCATGACCTGAGCCGAAGTCGGCCGTTCAACCGACTGAGCCACCCAGGCGCCCCTTAGCTGCAGTTTTAATGAGACCTCTGCTGCATGTGATGGAGTAAATGGCAGTATTTTTAAGGATGGTAGCAGTGGTGATGAGGCACCGAGGCCTGATTAATTATGCTGATTAATTATGTTGCAGGGTAATTGAATCAGAAACTTCCGCTAATAAAGTGTATACTTCTTTAAAAGTC
Organism: Panthera pardus; assembly: GCF_024362965.1. Taxonomy (NCBI): domain Eukaryota; kingdom Metazoa; phylum Chordata; class Mammalia; order Carnivora; family Felidae; genus Panthera; species Panthera pardus. Next base: position 92,262,416 of record NW_026526991.1, read on the forward strand.
AGTTTCTTGCAGCTGTCATTATATAAGGCTAACTGTAAGTCCATTGTTAATTGTGGAAATAATATAGTCGGGGGATAAACATTTTGAGGAAAGGTTTTATTCGAGCCTGTTTGCCAAGGTATATGAAAAAAAAAAAAGAAAACTCCTGTCAGTTGATTGATTGTACAGCTTCTGCTCAGGTCATGCTCTCAGGGTTCTTGAGTTCGACACCCCCCATGCCCTGTCGGGGTTTGCTGACAGCAGGAGCCTGCTTTGGATACTCTGTCTCCCTCTCTCTTTGCTCCTCCCCTGCTCCTACGCTCTCCCAAACATAAATAAACATTTAAAAAAATTATCTAATGTTTATTTGTGTTTGAGAGAGACAGAGCATGAGTGGAGGAAGGACAGAGAGAGAATGAGACCCAGAATCTGAAGTAGGCTCCAGGCTCCAGGCTCTGGGCTGTCAGCATAGAGACCGATGCGGGGCTGGAACTCACAAACTGTGAGATCATGACCTGAGCCCAAGTCGGATGCTTAGCCAACTGAGCCACCCAGACGTCCCTAAAAATTTTTTTAAAAAGGAAAACTCCCACATAAATACTTGGAGATTTCAGTTAAAATTCCTCATGTCACTTGTGAAATTTAATGGACACTTTTCTGAGAAATAGTTCAAGGTCCAATCCAACCGCCATTTCTCCTAACCCAACCCCCAGCATATGGTTCAGTGGGCAATAAAGAAAGGTTAAGACAATTTCTTCTCTCTCTGAATTTCATTCCCCTTCCTACCAAATTTTTATTTTTGTTGGAGGATTCCAACTAAATTGGAGGCTTACCCTCACCACCACCCCCCCAGTTTAATATGTATTTCATTATAATGGAAGAAATGCTAACGATCCAGGTAAATTTATGGGTATCACATGCTATTTACATGTGCATGAGCACTCAGAAGACCCACTTTTATAAACTTGACCTTGAACAACATGGGGGTTAGTGGCATGCCCCCCTCACAGTCGAAAATTATTATATAACTTTTGACTTCCTCCAAACTGATCTATTCATAGCTAACTGTTGACTGGAAGAGACGTGAATTTAATTACATTGAAATCAAAGTAGAGATACTTCAAAATACTCTGTCAAGCATAAATAAACAAAAAGTTAAAGAAAGTCTGTGACATTTTCTGAGAGAACAAGTTATTTCAAGGACAGCTCAGTCTACAGAGAGCTACTAGCAGTTTGGTAGCCAGATTGGGTAGGTGGTATTCTGACATTGAGTAATGACTACATACTCATTCAGCAATTTGAAAACTGATATTGTGTGTTAGCAAGAGTAAAGAAAAGGGGAGGGAATCTAAATATTTATTTATATTTGGGATCTTAACACTTTCTAATACCAAATTTAACTTTCTGGTTTTGCCATATTATAGATAGCTTCATTTATTTCTGCTTATGATGATTTTCACGGACTCCAACTACTCTGAAAACTTCAGTATTTAACATTTTTGGTGTGCTTAACTTAGATCTTAAATTTACCACTTTTATCTTAATACTTGCTGAAGAATGTTATTTTCTGTAGAAAAGAAGAAGAAAATTATAACTATGACTTATAAACGTGTTTTTATAAGGAAAGTGAAGCTCTAATTTCACATCTGTAGAAGGTATTATGACAGTGTTAGTGTACCCTTTTAGTAGGATTAACTAGCTAACTTAATAGAGTTAACTGAATTTATGACATCTTTAAAGTGATAAAGAAAGTGTTTATCTCCTTAGTTTTGTTTTGCTTAATAGTTAATAAAAATGAAAACACCTATTTTTTTTTAGTAAGACTTGATGGTTCTTCTCAATTATATATATGATCTACATAGATGTAATTTGGATATGTCTTCTAGAAGCCTAAAGGAAAACCAGGCATTTGTCATTGTTTCCTTTGCAAGGTGCGCACTCTAATTGCTATAGTTAAGGATTTGGAAACTCCATATTGCTGCATGAGCATCTGTGACAAGTGACAGTGTGATTGCCAAAGAGGAAAAGTTTCTATATTTAAAATCCAATTTAGCAAATTGACATTTTCTATTCCTGTTTCTAATATTCTCTTATTCTGACAGATCACTGTTTTAAACAAAACACAAACCACGCATTTATTTGACTGTCATGAAGAATTAAACATGAAAAGGATGAGATGCTGTGGCTATCACTTTTCATTAAACCAGCTGCTGTGGTTTTAAAATGCAAACCAGATCAAAATCAGTACAAACCCTAGCGTTTAACTTATATACTGAATGAACCAGCTTGTTTTGAAAGCACACTTAAAAAAAAAACTTAGAAGAAACTTACACATCCGTCATTTGATTTTTTCACTAGCGCTGTGAGTTAGAAGGATCCAAGAATTTTCTCTATTTTGCTGGTGAGAAAATTGAGACAGAGGCTTAATTGACTTGTATAGTCTAGTCAGTGCCAGAATAGAGTTCCAGGCTTCTAACTGTGAATGAATGTGTCTGGCTATGGGCTCTAGATCTAGAATGTTATTCCAGGCCTCTGTCCTGGCCCACATTCTAGAATGTAACAGTTACGTGCTCTGTTTGGATCCTATAGGTTTATGAGAACCAATTGTGAAATACTTAAGAATTTTGTAAGCTGCTATAAAAGTATTGATAGCTTGAGATGAACCATAGTGGAAATATTCATACCATGGAAATCGGTAAGCAGTACAGATCAGGATTTTTCCCCAGAGAACTGGCTGACCTGTACACTATGCATCGCATCCAAGTATAAATTGGAGGAGAACAAACAATAACAGCAACAATAAAAACAGAATACGACAATGTAACATAAATGTAATGTAATTTTGTAAATGCAGTATTTATCTGGGGGAGAGGTCAGTATTTCTTTGTTCCTTAATTTAGAAATTTGCTTCTAAGCTGTGAATAAATATGGACAGGACTGTTGGGAAAGCTTGAATTAAACTTGAGTGTTTTGAGGACCTCTATAAATTCTTAGTTATTCTTCAGGAACTGGGTCAAGTCTCAGCCCTTCCCAAAATTATGGTAGTCGACCTGGCTTTTTCATTTAAAATAGGATTTTAAATTTAAAATGGAGCCTTATACATTGGGACTTATTTGTGTTTCATATGAATTAATTTTTAAAAAAAAAATTTTTTTTTAACGTTTATTTATTTTTGGGACAGAGAGACAGAGCATGAACTGGGGAGGGGCAGAGAGAGAGGGAGACACAGAATCAGAAGCAGGCTCCAGGCTCTGAGCCATCAGCCCAGAGCCTGACGCAGGGCTTGAACTCACGGACCGCGAGATCGTGACCTGAGCTGAAGTCGGATGCTTACCCGACTGAGCCACCCAGGCGCCCCCATATGAATTAATTTTATATCCTTAAGAATGCAATGCAGCCTTTCAAAAGTGGGACGTGGACTTTCTTTTTTTTTTCTTTCCTTGAATAAATATTTAATTAACACTTATTCTATGCCTAGTATTGTTCCTGCTGCTTGAGAAACAGCAATCATTAAACAAAAGTCTCTGCCCTTATGCAGCTTATAGTCTAGTGAAGAATCAGTCATTTAGTTAAACAAATGAAAAACTATAACTGTGATACATACTTTGAAAAATTGATTATAGTCTGAGAATGTCTGATAGTGGGCTTTTGTGTCTAGAAGGGAGGTCAGTTAAAGCTTCCCTGAGGGCATTGTGATTGAACTGAGATCTGAAGAATGAGAAAGAATTAATTTGAAGTTACTGATCTTGAATACAATTTCTTTTTTGGGCATTCGATGGCTTCCTAATCTGAATTACATTCTCTTTTAATATGCACCTCCATATCACCCTAAACTTTTCCTTTGTAATGGGAACATTCTGTAGTTTCATATTTATTCACTAAGTGACTGTTTTTCCCACTAGCGTGTTGGCCTAGAGTTGGGACCGTTTTGTTCACCTTGGCAGTATCAGCTTTATTGCCTGCCACATAATAGTCACTCAGTAGTTATTAATTCTTCCGCTCCTGTTGCCTTTGTCTTATAATAAAGCTGGGACGTGCCCTACCTACCTCTCAGTTATTGAGAAGACACGGTGATACAATGTCTACAAAAGTCAGAAAAATAAGATAAGACCCAAAATTGTTTAGTGTCACAGAACCTAGGAAGGACCAAGTATTCAGGAGAGAATAGAAATAAATCAGGTGTAGCAGTATTGTCTGGAAGCACAAAGAAAGAAAAGGCCGTTGGATTTAGCAGTAAGGAAGTTTTACTTATTCATCTTGTTGAGGGAATTTGTTCAATTTGTGAAACATATTAAAAATGTTTTCTGAAGTTAAATATCATTTGGTGTTGACTTTAAAAATGGCTTTCTCGTGAGAAGTGGAAGGAATATGTAAGTGGATACCTTCTTGGAAAAAAAAAAGGTGTATCCAAGTGTGTATGTATAAGATGTCAAATGTGCTTTGAAGGAAGGGAGAATAGAAGGAAGGGAGAAAGAAGAAAAGTAGATGCAGGAAAAAGTCTGGAGGAAATTGACAGACTGTTAAATGGTTATCTTTAAATGGTAGGGCTCTGGGTGGTATTTTTCCCCTTTGTGCCTTTCTGTATTTTGTACTTCCCTGTATTTCTCAAGTTTTTTAATGTAATGAACCTGTATTACTTTCCTAATGAAACAATACACAAAGTAACATCTAAAACATCATAAAACTGACCTTTGATTATGAGTTTGAGCAGAATGTACAATTAAGCCTATATATGTAGAGGGTTTGGAACTATATTTTAGATTTTTTCTTTTACTCACCTAAATTTGCTTATAATTCTAGTACATAATGTTACATGCCAGTTGAATCTTTTTTTCTGTGTCCCTCTGTACTTCTGGTGCGCAAGCTCTTTGAGGGTGGAGATCTTTATCTTCATATTTCTGCCATCATCCTGGCAGTGACATGTATTTGTTGAATGAATAACTTGAAACTGAAATGTCTTGACCTTTTTATTACCTTTAATCTATGTACCTTTCTTTTTTCAGAACAGAGGAGTGAAAACCACAATGAATGGTCATATTTCTAATCATCCCAGTGGCTTTGGAATGTATCCATCTCAAATGAAGTAGGCTGGAAGATTTATATTTAATTTGTTGGGGTTCTTTTTGGATTTGATTTGGTGGCTTTGTTTTATGTTTCTAATGAAAGGACTAGCTAGCTCCACTTATTTATGTAGTTTATTCCTCATTAATATTTAATCTCTTTCTAATACTAAGGTATGATAGTATTAAAAGTTTACTGTGTCTAGTAAGAAAAATGGTAAAGTAACATCAACCTCAATGACAGTGATCAAATAGAAGACATTTTGTTTTAGGTATTTTATGTATTATTGTTTTCCATAGTTAAACATGTTCTTTGCTTCAGAGCTTTCAGTTTCTCTGGAGCATTCTACTATTTTGACTTATAAAGTATTGGCATTTGAGGAGAATTAAAGGTCTCTTAGTCCAATCAGTCAGAATACTTATCACTATGTAAACCAAATAAAAAGACCAGACAAGCAAACAGAACTATCCCTGTGGCTTCAGGTATAATTTGAAATCACAACCCTGGCTTAAGTTGCCATCCCCTTATATATCATGGTTCATGTTGTTGTTATTTTCTACTGGCCATTGTGGTATATAGTCATTTTTCAGAATTCACAGGTTACGTACTTTGTAAAGAGTTATACTTCATCTTTTCTCTGTAAAGATTATTGCAAATCTCTTTATAATTGGCCAGTAAGAGGCACCAGGCGAGTATTGTCAGGTGCCATGTTTACCTTGTCCATCAGTTATGCAAGCCAGAAAGTCTGACCACATTCTCAATTTTCCTCCTTCTTCTTACAACAAATATCCATTTAATCGTGAATTTATAACATTTTCTTCTATTAGGGAACTCTTATTTCTGTCCCTTTCTTCTGTTCTTTCTATTCTAGCCCTACTTAAGGCCCTTTTGCCTACCGTAATTTTTGCAGCACCCTCTACGTGGTTACCTTGCCATTAGTTCTGGGATTATTTTCTTTGAAAACGTTTTTGATCATGTCACTTCCCTGTATTAATATACATACTCCATCTAGAGAATAAAAACTTAATTCTTATTTCTTAAGCCCTCTATCTGCCTTCTGTATGTCTGAAGCCACTCCTCTCTTCTATGCATACCCCACTAGATACGATTTTTTTTTTTTTTCCCTTGGACACCAGGCTCATCTTTGAGCCAATTCCGCATGCCTTTTCCTCACTTAATTCTCCACCCATCTGTAGAGCTTCTTTCCAAACTTTTGTATTCTGCTGAAATGCCAACTTGGCGGTAAAGTGTTTTTGGACATCCTGATGAAATCTATTAGTGTTATCCAGATGTTACATTCTGTTGTAACTGTTTTACTTGTTCTATTAGCTGAACCCTGTTCCCTGCCATTATCCTTATTATTCTTCTAGATTTTAGGGTTTAATAAATGTTTACTGAATGAATTTTAAAAATTCAAATAATATGTTTACTTCACCTAACATATTAGTAACAGGAGGCTAGAAATAGGGCAAAGCTGGTCAAATTTAATGATAATGTGTTATTTTGCATTTTAAATTTTTATGAAAATAATGTCTGTTCCATTATAAATTGAGTCATTTAGTACTTTTTATAACTGGATCACTGCTCACAACTCGATTTAGTATGGCACTCTTAAACTCTTCTAAGATAGTTTCAACCTTATTGAATCTTCTTGGCTAAGGTTTTGCCTTCAAGTTTAAGACGTGGCTATGATTTACATCTACCTCAGTCTACATCAGGGTAGTGTCGTTCATGTTCTGTTTCTTGACCAGAGCAGGATCTGGCTCATTTTGACGCCTAGGTATCATTAACTCTGTATGTTTTTAAAAAACTCATGGTGATTATGGTACCTTGGAATTTTTATTTGTCGTTTTGAATTTTTATTGCTTGCTTACTTTGGACTTTAACCCTGCACCATGACCATTTTTTATTACAGTGGCTACGGATCATCACCCACCTTTTCCCAAATGGACAGAGAACACGGTTCAAGAACAAGTGCAAAGGCCCTGTATGGTATGTTTGTTTATTTGATGAGGTATAATTCTATTTCCAACCACATTTCACAAACGAGGTTTTCGAAGTTATAATTTGAATCCATGCCTCGTTTATATTAATTGGAGTGAAGTAGTGAGAGATACGGATTGTTTAAAAAAGAGTTTTTATAAAAGCTACTAAAGCTGTGACTTCTGCTTACTGTCATATAATTTAAAGCCACAGGCAAAATGTATTATAGTGTTTTCTAAGGAGTCTTTTATATGGCATCAGTGCCTTAGGTGGATTTCCTGGCCAATTATTTGTGATATGATTGTTGATCTTCATGACTGATCCATTTGATTGTAGGCTGACAGTTGACAGAGGACTTCTTCCTTATAGCTCTTGAACTTTTGGGTAGCACTATAGTATGAGGAACAGTCCTTACATTATTTCTCTCTGCACTACAAAACCAGCAGGCTTTCTCCCTGATTCTTCTTTAACTTCCCTTGTCCTCTCTAGATTGTCTCATATGTAAATAATATATTTTTTAACTTAGGTATAAAATAGAAGTCATTACTAAGAAGAAATTGAAGACTCCTGACATATACTACATGTGTTTAGGAATGCATTGTTTTCACAGGGTCTGTCTGGGCTTTTATTATTGTACAATAAAGAATAAGAACAGTATTATGTCCTAGTAGTTGTGAATAGTAGATCCAGAGAATATATTCAACAAATATGTATTTTATAATTAATATGTGCTCAGAACAGAGCTAGTAATATATGGTTCTTGACTTTAAGGGACTTGCAGTCTAGACAATGACTTGAAAGAACTGAAAAAGAAGGGTTTTTATGCCTTTTTGGTTTTTGCAAAAATAAAATAATGAATTCCTTCAGTCTTTTATTTCTAGGTAGGTAGTCTAGGTACTTCTGTGAGCCAGGCCAAGGTCTTCATGTGTCTGTTTCCATGAACATTCAGTCATTCCAAAGATGAATAGGACACATATTCATTATGCATTATTTTGGTGAGGTTAGGTTAGTAAATGCATCATTATAATAAAGAGCTAAATAAGCTTGGATGGCAGCATGTGAGGTGCAGTGGGGGTGGTCACTTCTACATGGGTAGGGGCGGTAGTCAGAAGAGATTTCATAGAAGACTTGAGCCTTGAGCTAAAGTCTGAAATGTAAGTAGTATGCTCCAGGCGTTTGGGAGGCTGGAGAGTAACATAAACAGCAGTAGGAGTCCTTTATAAACTCGACTGTAAGTTCTGTGAAATTGGGCCATATCTGCCTTGTTTACTTTGGGATTCCCTAAGCATAGCACAGGGGCTGATGTATAATTTACGCTCAGTAAAATACTGGCAGAATGAATGTAATGAATGTATGAACTGCGAACAGTTTGGTCTTAGCTGGAGGGTGCAAGGTGTTACATTGGGAAATAAGATTAGAAAAATAAACATGGGCCACAGTAGGAACAATCATACTAAGGAAGTTGAGCATTGTTTATGGGGAATGACTAGTCACTGAACTTTTTTAGTCAGAGGAAAAATAGTTCTGTTGTCTTGGGTCACTCTCATAGCAGTATTGAGGATGGATATGATGAGTATGGATGGAAACAGGTTAAGTCAGACGTCTAAACAATAGCCTTGAGACTTTTGTTAAGGAAAAAGAGTATTATTGATCATCTCACAAATACTGTAGATCCAAAAGTCTGTTCTCAGCTAAGGAAGGGATAAGGGATAAAAAAGTGGAATTCACCTCAAATTTTAATGTTTATTTTGTATTAGGAGCACCTTCATAAAAGTGTAGATCTGGGGATTGAAAATCTTCAGGTTTAATCAGTGAATTTCTGTGAATCAAGAATTTCTGTGTTTTACGTATAGAGAAAGCTGAGGCTCCTTTCTAAGGTGAGGTGATTGTCAAAGTCACATAACTTTAAAAATCTTGATTGTGAGAATATGTGACAACTTTGAGTAGTGTGACAAAAATGAACAGTGTATAGGTAAAACAGAGGACATAAAGAGAGGGAAAGAATGGAGGAAATCCAAGAGTCAAAGAAGAAAGAAGACTTAGCAAATGTGTTTGGCTTAGAAGTAAGCAGGTTTTAAGTTTCTTGAAATTACAGATGATGTTTTATTCCTCCTGGTATCTAATCCTCACTCCTCCCTCCCAAAAGGGGCTCTCAGTCCAATGCCCATGGAATGAATGGAATGAATGACAGGGAAGAAATATGTTCAGATTTTGAACAATCTTTTTCAGTAAATAAGTTGGAGTTCCAGCTGTAGTTAGTTAATATAGAATGGTTAGCCTCCCAGTTTCAACTTTTTTTTTTTTAATGGGAGGTGGTAAAGGAGAGGTTTGTAATGTAGTTTGTCACAATGTATGCATTTTCTTAACAATTTTTCTTTGCACAATGATTAAACCAGTTGAGTAAATCAAGAGTTCATTTCTTTTGTGGATGGTACACGAACTTCTTTGGGATATGACGATACTATTTAGTGCACTGGAACATGAGTCTTACAGTAACGACCATTGTTTTTCATACACCGGCCACAGGTTAGATACTGCATCTAGAGTTTCATGCAGCTTGTCTTTCTCATGAGAACACTTTTCAGATCTGACACCATAATGTGCCTCCTAGACTGATTCAGTAACTCAGGAACTTCTGTCTCAAGAGAGGCATCATGGGTTTTGGAGGCCAAGCACTTTGGGGCTGAATCATGGCATTTCTACCAAAGCACTGCCAGTTTGAGCAGATGATTTTACCTGTTGGCCCCCGTTTCTTCATCTATAAAATAGAAATGATAATAATATTGTGGTAATAAGTTTATATGAGGAAACAGAAGTAACGAGTCTGTCATGGCATTGAGGGGGAATGTAGGAGAGTTATTTTTTGTCCTGTGTCCTGGGTGCTCAGATTAATCAAGGCCCTCAAATTTGATGTTTTGATGTCATACATACAGTATATAATTACAGTGAAACTTGGACAGGATCAAGTGGTAATCTTCATCATATTTTTTAAGCTTATATTCCAGATATTACCAGAAATATTTTTTATAAATCCTGTAAGTATATTGTCAATTATAGAATTATGATGATAAATTTTGATTCTTTTGGATATGTGTAATTTTATTCAAGGAAAGTAGTAAAAATATACTCCAGTGTAATATCCCTGTTTTGCTATTTCTTCATTGTGATATAAGAAATTTCAGAGCCAGTATGTGAGAAGCTCTGCATCACTAAAGTCCCTGACAACGTAAATAAACAGAAAATAAATATTAATTTCATTCTCCTCCACATACCGCATGACGGTAACATTTCATTTGGCTAGTGTTATCAGGGAATTGAAAATTTTGTAGATATGTACAGTTTGTAGTTAGCCTGCTTGTCAAAGTCTTTAAGCACTAAAATTTAATATCATTTTTAAGGGACGTACTTATAAAATATATTAAACATTCCCTTCTATCAGGGTGTGGTGCCTGTAATCTCTTGTCTATGATTCAGAGGGTCATCAGTGCACACTAGCTTGTGTACTGTCGTGTGTTCAGAAGCTCTATTCTTTATCTTTACGCCAAATCATTCAAAATCGTTTCCCTTTTGAATATCTGTGGCTGCTTTTTCTGTGCGTCTGTGTCCCATACCCGTCACTTTTCCCTGTTGTTAACGTGCCTTCTTCTAACATTGCTTCTGATATGTATGGGCTGATCAGCTAGATAGAATATCTTTAGTAGAGTAAGTAGATTCTGAGTGGGGAGTTGAGAGTCTTGTTAAAGTCTACATATTAAAATGTGCAAGTTTCGATGTGTCGACGTTGTGACATCTCTCCGCCCTTCAGAGGACTTCTTTAAGTGTGGGCTCTGCTGTGTTCTGAATAGCTGAACTTCCTAGAAAAGTAACTTCTCTTTAAGTTAGATATTGCTGAATTTGTAATATAGCCATTTATAATAATCAGGTATTTAAAGTCATCCTCTATCCAGAAAAACTCAAGTTTCACAGAATCATCAGTTAGCAATATTTTGTTGTCATTACCAACATGTATAGTAATTTTAAGATTTGTATTGTTGCAGTCCAAGTAGTACTGGATAAGTATGGTAGACGGGCACCCTCTTAAGTCTCATTCTAGCCTTCAGTGTGAACTTTTTTGCAAAGATAGCAAGGAGGAAAATATATTTGTGTTTTTCCTATTTTTCTTTTTTCTTCTCCAGGAGGTACTGGTAAGAATTGAATGTAAGTAGTCTGTAAAGCATATGGCTTCTGTATAATTGACTTTACTGTAAACTTTTCTGTATCTTTGCATAGCACTTGCCTTCTCTTTCTCATAGCAAGATTTCTGAATATAGCACTTGTCTTAATAGATATATACCCCACATGTTTTACTTTTTGTACCTACCTTTCTTCTCTTCCTGTCCCTTTCTAGGAGTTAGTCTCTTTGTGTAACTGTCACAGTTGAAGCCCAAGCAATCTCTTACACATTCAGGTGGCATTCACGAATTAAAGCCCATTTCTCTTTTCTCCACATGCATCACTTACAGCGTGTATTTTACTTGGAGAAAACATTTAAATATTCTTTTTTAAGAACGATTTTCTTTTAATTCTTATGAAGCACATGGCTCAGGATTATATATTATCAGGAAGTTGGGCAATTAAGAGTCAAAATTCAGTTCCGTAGAGCGTGCTGGTGCTTCACCTTATCTGAAAATTTTAAACTTCTTTTCTCCTCATGGGACAAACCAGGAAAATTCATTCTTAAATAATGCAGTTTTATGAAAATGACCTTTTTTTGTTTTTAGTTACTTTTTTTTAAATGTTTATTTATTTTTGAGAGAGATGGACAGAGCGCGAGTAGGGGAAGGGACAGAGAGAGAGGGAGACGCAGAATCTGAAGCAGGCTCCAGGCTGTCAGCACAGAGCGCAACGTGGGGCTCGAACCCACAAACCGTGAGATCATGACCTGACCCGAAGTCGGATGCTTACCCGACTGAGCCACCCAGGCGCCCCACTCAGCAGCTGCTTTTATGTTACATTTTTTTTCTTTTTAATTGCAAAATCCTTACTAAGATATGCTTTATTTTTGGAAAAAGAAAATAAAATTTTCTGGATATTAGCTCTTATAAATTTTGCTGTGTATATAAACAGCAATACAGACAAAAGGGAATTGCATTTAAATATTCAGACCTGCATGTTGTTATAGTTGCCATTGTACTAATTGAAGAGTTAAATGAAACCTACCTGTTTTTTTTTTTTTTTTTTAATTGAGACTTGTAGTTTTAGGCTCATAGCAAAATTGAGTGGAAGATACAGAGATTTCCTATCTATCATCCCGCATATGCATAGCCCTCCACTGTCAACAGCCCCCACCAGAGTGGTGCGTTTGTTACTATTGATGAACCTGTATTATTTATTTATTTAAAAAAAAATTTTTTTTAACGTTTATTTATTTTTGAGACAGAGAGAGACAGAGCATGAACCGGGGAGGGTCAGAGAGAGAGGGAGACACAGAATCTGAAACAGGCTCCAGGCTCTGAGCTGTCAGCACAGAGCCCGAGGCGGGGCTCGAACTCACGGACCGCGAGATCATGACCTGAGCCGAAGTCGGTCGCCCAACCGACTGAGCCACCCAGGCGCCCCTTGATGAACTTATATTAATATATCCTAATCACTCAATGTCTTATGAAACCTGAATTTAATGTTCCTGATCTGCAAGTTGATTATCACATAATAGCTTGATAATGCTAAAAAAATCTGTAAAAGCATATCAACTCAATAATGCTAAAAAAAAGCCTGTAAAGAATTTTTATCATTGGTCACTGAATTCACCTAATTCTGTTTCTGTGGGTTTGTATGTTCTGTTCTGCGGTGTAAAAGCAAGTGAGAAAAGCAGTAAAACCACAACCATTGGTACTCCAATCAAGTAGTTTATTCCTAGCTTTAATTGATTCAGATTGAGAAAGTTAAGGAGACAGAAACCAAGGCTTTTATATTGGGAGTTGAGCAGCCTATAATATGAGAAACCCAAAACTCTGCTGCCAGATTTATTCAGTTATTATTTAATGTACTATTTGGCTGTGCTTTACACTCTTAATTAGGAAAGAAAAGTTTTCAACCTAAAGAGGTAACATGTAGTAGATGAGTTGGCCTTTGTACAGATTTTGGAACAATCTTGGCTGTCCATTAGAATTGCCATTTATAAATCCCAGTGCCCAAATTGCACCCTAGACCAGCTACGTTAGAATCTCTAGCAAGTAGAACCCAGGCATTATTTTTCAAAGTTCATTCTAGTGTGCAGCCAGGGATGAAAACCACTGTTAAAGTGGGGAACATCATTAGAGGCTTTATCTGGAGTATCATTGAGACTTTATTTAGACTTCTCATACTTTTTTAAGGCTTTTGGTGAGCTTTTCAGCTTAGGAGCATGATTACTATTTACAACTGTATTTGAGAGTACATATGATTCTCATAAAGAAAGAAATGTACCATAATTGCCTCTTAGGAACCTTCTTTCAGAATTTCCTATTAAAATGTTAATATTAACCTTTATTTATTCATCGACTTAAATCATTGGAACTACTAGTTTGTTTATAAATCCGTTTCGTGGCATTTATATATTTTTAGGGTCTTTAAAAGGTAATTTCTTATAACACATACATCTTATTTATTGTGTAGCATTGGAGAGAAAGCAGTTTAAGAATTTCTAAAATGGATTTTTCATGTGGAATATTCGAAATAACATCTATCTTCCAGGCAATCAGAGTGATCAAGTTAATGTCATGTTTTTTGTTTTTGTTTTTACAAATATTGAATAGTCCGTGTTTTTTTATTGTACTTATAAAATAAGCTTCTATGGGATTAAAAAACTATATTAGAAAATTAGGGAGAACAAATTCTTACTACTTCATAATGAGAAACTTGAATTACAAAACACGCCATTGGGCTTCACTTATCTGAAAGACTCAGTGAAGCATTTGAATGTCCTGGGGTTGCCATATCACAACTGGATACCATGGCAACCATTGCCATTTCTTTTGCTGTCTAGGTCAGACCACAGGAAACAGAACCACCTTCATGTTCTGAGTCTGCCATAGACAGTTGTGCTAGAAAATGATAAACTAGTGATTCTGAAATAGTGATTCTTTCTTTCTTTCTTTCTTTCTTTCTTTCTTTCTTTCTTTCTTTCTTTCTTTCTTAAATATAATTTATTATCAAGTTGGCTAACATACAGTATATACAGTGTGCTCTTGGTTTTGGGGGTAGATTCCCATGATTCATCACTTAACATACAACACTATTTAGAAATAGTAATTATTTCTGGGGCACCTGGGTGGCGCAGTTGGTTAAGCGTCCAACTTTGGCTCAGGTCATGATCTCACGGTTTGTGGGTTCGAGCCCCACATCGAGCTCTGTGCTGGAGCCTGGAACTGACCCTCCAGCTCAGAGCCTGGAGCCTGCTTCAGATTCTGTCTCCCTTTCTCTCTGCTGCTCCCCACTCACACTGTCTCTGTGTCTCTCAAAAATAAATAAACATTAAAAAACATTTTTTAGTTAAAAAAAAAGAAATAGTAATTATTTCTAAAAGTGCTTTTGTCAGAAATGTTCCTCAGTTACATATTGTATTTCAGTGGTTCTCCTGAGAACAGTTATCTATTTGTTAATATCTCACCTTGATTAATTCTCAGCTAAGAATCAGAAGAATCATGGTTGTTTTCTTGATAAGTAGACTACAGTCATGTACGTGAAGCTTATGTTTTGTATACTGGAGTAGAAAATTTAAGGTGAAACCAGATCTTTCTTTTTGATCACATTGTTTTGGTAGGAACGGATGGATCATACTTCTTCAGGTCATCATCCAAACAAAAAAAGAAAGGTAGCAGATACTGAATTTTGTAGTGTGTCTGTTTCTATTAAGTAACTTTAATGCTGCAAAAACAAAAATAGAGTATACCAGAATAATATCAGACTGATGTAATATAAAGGACATAGGTATTTTTCATCTCAGTTTCAGATAAATATAAATGAAAAGATAATTACTTTCATTTATATTATGAAATAAGAATTTATCAAAGTTTTAAAAAATTCTGTTAACATTCTTGATCTGTATATGTGCTTTATATTTTGTACTTGGTTTGAGTTCATGTTCAGCAGAACTTTTCAACCTCTGAAGTTGTAGGAAGGTCTAGAGGTTTCATATCAACTGAAAGAAACATATTTATATTTGAAAAACAATTAGATATCAGGAAAGTTAAGGTGTGTGCGTGTGTGTGTGTGCATGTGCGTGCGTGCGTGTGTGTGGATATTAGTACTGTAGGAGTTTTGAGGTTTGATCTTATTTAACCCTTTTATTTTACAATAAGAGTGCTGAGGTCCAGAGCTAAGCACCTTGCTCAAATTTAGTGTCCTGCTTAGTGATGGAGCCAAAGCTAGAGTCAATAATCTCCTGGTTCCTAGTTAGGGTTCTTTTTCATCATAGCATTCTGCTTTAGGAAAAATAGGGCAACTCTGAATTTACAAATAAGCAAGTTCCTTGATTAGAAAGTAACATGTACAAAATATTTTATATTGTATTTTGGTTTTGCAGCATTATACAAAAGAAAATAAAGGTTTATTTTTGCTTTTTAAATAGTGTGGTGTGGTGACTTTCCACCTGACTTTCTTGTATTTTCTAACAGCTGATATCTACAGTTTTGAGCATCATGTTTGTTTGTTCTGTAGCTGTGTGGAGACTGTTAAAGTTTAATGGCACTCGGTATGATTGCGTCATGTTTTGAATCTCCTCTGACACTCTCCATAGTTTGGATGTTGTGAAAGGAGATGTTCCTTGTCGTGGCCATTATTTTGATAATATAGTCTAACTCACAGAATACAGTATCTGTGACAGTATTTGCAATTCTGTTGTGTTCTCAACACATTAAAAACTGAGAGTTATAAGCCAGTTTTCATCTTTTTTTGCCAAACAGTAAGTATCTGATTAATAAAGCCCTTAATTAAATAACTCTTTTTAAATAAGCTTTCTGGTGGCTTATTCATTTAATGTGAATAATGAGTGTTTTCAGATACACCACACAACAGTGACTTGTCAGCTGCTATACTTATACGTGAGCTAGACTGGTTTTAGAGATGGCCACAAGGCCCTGGTACACAAGCTTTAGCCTCTTAGTGGGTACATAATGGCTTTTTCAACTTCTCTCTCAGAGCAAAGGAAGAGTTATGCCCGGGACAGTGTCAGCAGCGTGTCCGACACATCCCAATACCGTGTTGAGGTAAGATATTTTGACGTTTGCTAAAATGTAGAATGAAACTTGAGGGACATAAAAATTTGGTAGTAAAATCAGAATTATGTTTTATTGTATTCCTATGATGTACTATGAATTGTGTTCACCTTTTTTCTTTTAGAGTTTTGCAAAATTTAGATGTAAAATATCAAAGTATCTTGTTAGTCTGGGGTCTATTTTCATAGAGAGTGAATTAAAATAACTACTCATTTATTATTGCCAGCCTTATTTTGGTTAAAAACAGGACAAAGGCTTCTATTTTATATTATAGAATCTTGAACTTATGCCTTTGTTGGTTTCACAGAGTGGTTTGGTTTTATTTTTAATTTTACCTAAAGTCGTTAGTAGTCCTATTTAAACAGTGGTTTCTTATTAGTTTCCTGTGTTGTTATCTGTTAAGCTATATTTGGTCTTGAGTGGAATCTATTTAATGACTTTTGTTTGTAATAGAAAATATTTAAGTAGGGAGTAAATTTTAAATTGCTCTTATTTTCAGTTTTCTACCCATAGCAAGCATGCTTAATTAGATTTAAAGTTTTATTTAAGGGCATGTGTGAGTGGCTCAGTTGGTTAAGTCTTCTACTCTCAATCTCGGCTCAGGTCATGATTTCACAGTTCGTGGGATCTAGCCCTGTATCAGGCTCTGTGCTGACAGCCTGGAGCCTGCTTGGGATTCTCTCTCCCTCTGTCTCTGCCCCTCCCTCCCTCCCTCTCTCTCTCTCTCTCTCTCTCTCTCTCTCTCTCCCTCTCTCTCCCTCCCTCCCTCCCTCCCTCCCTTTCTCCTCCTCCTCTGCCTCCGCCTTCTTCTTCTTCTTCTTCTTCTTCTTCTTCTTCTTCTTCTTCTTCTCTCTCTCTCTCTCTCTCTCTCAAAAATAAATAAACGTTAAAATTTTGTTTCAGTTCAATCAAGGCTTTGACAGTTGTTATAGTAGTAGTCAACTACTTCTCTCATTTATCAATGTCTGTAGTTTTCCACCTGCAGTGTAGCTTCCCTGCTGGTATTCAGCACTTAAGTAACCAAAATGAAATAAAATGGGAGGGATTGGTTTTAAGAGAATGTTATTTAAGCTGTTTAGAATTTATGTTATGTTTATGTAGCTTGACATGGCTCAGTATTAAGCAGATTTAGGTATTTTATGACTCAAGGCACTGTTGCCTCTATTCAACAAAACCTGGCTTGACTTCATTATCTCAGTAAGATAGCCATGAAGTTGTAGGTGCTTTGTGTTGGTTCCTCACCACTCTACTCACCAACTTCAATGAGGTTACCATTGCTTTCTTTTGGAAAACGTGTACTAAGAGACTGTGAGTGTTATATATATTTTTCCTTTTTGTCAATCATAAGCACTTGACTACCTTTGTTCTGGATCGGAAAGATGCAATGATAACTGTGGATGATGGAATAAGGAAGCTGAAATTGCTTGATGCCAAGGGCAAAGTGTGGACTCAAGATATGATTCTTCAAGTGGATGACAGAGCTGTGAGCCTGATTGACTTAGAATCAAAGGTAAGTTTGTAAAATTTGGACTATTTTACTTGTAAGAAAGTTCCACAGGTATTTACATTTACAAGCAGGTCACACTGTATAAAAGTGGATGAAAGTTGGATAAAATAAAATATTTTGTCAGTGATTTGAAAGAAGAAATATAATACTGCATACACATCATGCACAAAAAAATTAGTTCCTGAAACTAAAGATCAGGGATCCCTGTTCTGTTGTTTTATTTAAACCACAAACGATGAGATGAAGGAAGTGGCAAAAACAATTCAGAGCACTGAAGCAAGGCCCCCACTGGGCCCTTATGACATCTATCAATTACTTGCTAGGCCAAACCATATGCCAGGAAATGAGTGACCTGGGATGAAGAAGTGTGTCTGTGTGTACGTATTCCCTTCTCCCCAGCCATGTAGCAGGCACCTTTATTTTGCACTAGGCTGGCGGGTAAGATGCTGGAGCTCCTGAAACAGCACTTTTCTGAGCCCCATCATTTAAGAAGCACTTGAGTTGTGAAGGTAAAGAATCCAACTGTTGTAATCATTTTAGCGTATTCTGTCTGATGGGTCTTGGAGTACAATTTGCCCTTTCTTTCACCAGTCACATCCATCTTACCCTGTGAGAAAATAGCAACTGAGTGCCTCTCCGATCCTCATGGTTTCAAGTAATTCTAGGGAAGGGATATTATTTAATTAACTTTTGCAAAGAAAGAAAATTTGTTATTTCCCTGGTACTCTGAGAAATTGCATTTTATTCTGATGGAGCCAGTATTTCTTGTTTTGCCTTCGCTGGATGTCAGGGAATCAGAATTTAGAATGAATCTATGGTGTGATATATGTGTATATGTGCCGCCTGTAATAAAAGTTGATGCTTTTTATTTTTACTTTTATTAATTTATTTTTATTTATCGGAGATATTGTATTTTCTTTACTTAAAAAAATCACTGTTTCTCCCATCATGACCCACTTACTATTTGTATAAAGGCATTAGTCTAACAATAGACACTTTAAATTTATCTCATGAAATTCAGAATTCTGATTGTGAACAGAAAGTTCATTTGTTTAAGAAATAATTATGTAATCTATCAGTATTTTATTTAGTGGGCTATTTATAGGTTAAAGAGTATTCACTTTTATACTACCGAACATCTTAATCACTTTGAAGAATATATGTTTTTAGTGAGATCCTTTTGGCCCAGCTGTTTGATATTTTGGGCTGGAATAAATAAATATAGATATTTTTAATCTTTTCATCTGAGAGATTCATTGAAATAGAAAAATGTACAAATGATGTATTATTTGTAGCCCCCCCACATTTATGGTCACAGAAGATAGAGACTTCTGTGTATGACTGAGTATTACTGTTCAATGTTCAAGTAAAAAAAAATTCTGACACTATATAGCCAGAGGGGAAAAAATACCATGTAAGATGGGGAATAATCTTGGAAAGAGGCCTCAGTTTACTTCTTTTTCTCTTAAAGGCATCATCTCCACTCCATAACCTAAGGAAGTCAGTATTACCAAGTTCAGTATTTCTTCTGTTTATTAAGAAGATAACTGCATTCCTCTGCTAAATATTTCCTTTTTGTTGCTTTTTCTCCCACTCACCTTCTGGCCCCACCTTGTTTTCTGCTGTCACCTTGTATCTACTCATCCTCTCCATCCTAGGTGTTTACTCGTATTCACTGTCAGTATGATTTACACACTTTAAAAATGATGTGTACAGTGCCAAGAGCTCTTTGTGGAATCGATTATATTTATACAATAAAAATTAAGACAAGTTTGTTTTTACTTTGTTTATAGAATGAACTAGAGAATTTTCCTTTAAACACAATCCAGCACTGCCAAGCTGTGATGCATTCCTGTAACTATGATTCAGTTCTTGCCCTGGTGTGCAAAGAGCCAACTCAGAACAAGCCAGATCTTCATCTTTTCCAATGTGATGAGATTAAGGTAAATGAATGGTGTATTTTTTTTTTCCCCTCTGAGTAGATGTTCTGACAGCTTTTGGATTATCTACTGCAGTCATATGACTGGTGGATTTTTAGTTTCTTAGGATTTTGTAAGGAAAACAAATACCTTAGTATGTTCCTGAGGGCTTCCAGGAAATAAAGAAGAGATAGAGTGGTATTAAAAGAAAGAAAGAAAGAAAGAAAGAAAGAAAGAAAGAAAGAAAGAAAGAAAGAAAGAAAGAAAGAAAGGAAGGAAGGAAGGAAAGATGCATTCTACTTATTTAAAAAAAAGCAGGCATAGATAATATATTAAATTCTTCATTGAGTTACTTGGACTTATAATTAAAAATTGATTCTTCAAGAATCATTCTTCATGGACAGTAAGTAATCATACCATCTTATTTTATTCTGCACTAAACATGGATTATTGTGATGAAACACTTAGACACTTCCCATGATATAAATTTAAAGTTAATTTTAATTATGTGTCTTGAATAATTGCTCAAGATATGTAATCCCCAAGTGGTAATGTGAAAGTGGTTAAGCACAGTTACCAGTAAAAACATGCTATATCCTTAAGATTTGTATTTCAAAGTACACTGTAATTTTCAATGATTATAACTTGCAGTGCTTTGTTGGACATTAGAAATTATCATCAACCTTGAATATCTTTATTTCATGAGTTTATTTCTCCAAAAGGGAAATCATTTTGGGTTGAGTTGATTGGTGCTTTGTCAAAGCAGTGATTTATCACTTTGATTTTATATTATAAAACATACAGGTAATTTTTATCTGATAAAGAAGTGCTGGGAGATTAGCATAAAGTGTCACTTGATCTTTTCTGTATTTTTTGACATGATAGATAAATTAGACTGTCATCAGGATATTTTATAATTTTCTTTTTTTTTAAATTTATGTGTAGATGACTTTCTAAAAACGTTACTTGAACTGTGGCATTAGGTAGATTACATATGTGATGTTCATCAAAATTTTATATAGTACCTTTTGAAAGTCATAAAGGGCATTAAGAATTTTGCAAGGTTAGGGGCACCTCGGTGGTTCAGTTGGTTAAGTTTCCTATTCTTCATTTCAGCTCAGGTCACGATTTCACTGTTTGTGAGTTCAAGCCCTGCATCAGGCTCTGCACTGACAGCCTGGAGCCTGCTTGGGATTCTCTCTCTCTCTCTGTCTCTGCCCTTCCCTCTCTCCCTCTCTCTCAAAATAAATAAACAAAAAAAATGTGCAAGGTTAGATTTGTTAAGTATGAAATTAGTATGAAAGTGTATATTTTCTCTGGAAAAATGAAATTATAATGAAATAAAATTAAAATATTTTGAAAACAGAGGACTAAGCTAAAAGACATTTTAAATCTGGTGTTTGCCTCAGTGTTTTATTTTTTTTTTTATTTTTTTTATTTTTTATTTTTTTGCCTCAGTGTTTTAAAACTTACCCTGAAACTAATAGTTACTGTGCTGAGTAGAGTTTCTGAATTTCAATTCTGAGGATAAAGGACTTATTTTATCTGATAGGGGATGGTAGTGTTGATGAGTCTGAAACATTTACTGAATTACTGTTTTATGTAACTAAAAGCTCAAGTACCATATATGCAGCTATATGTTTTTACTCATTAGTGCCATATTCTCCATGAGGCCATTTTTTCCTTGAGACATTGAAAATATAAACACAATGAAGTATGATGTGGTTTCTTTTATATGGGTCATGTTGCAACATCACTTTTGAGTTATGAAGTTTCTTTTTATTTTTTTCAAGCTTCTTTGAGGATTTTAAACAATGCTTCTGCCCACTTCTGTAGTAAAATTTTTCTTAGAAATATGATATCCCCATCCCCAAAAAGAAATATGATAGTCCCCCTCTCATAGGAAATTCAGGGTTCCTGGGCATCTTCAGTTTTTTTAATTAATTAATTAATTAATTATTAATTAATTAACATTTATTCACCTTTTTTGAGACAGAGAGAGACAGAGCACGAGTGGGGGAGAAGCAGAGAGAGAGGGAGACACAGAATCTGAAGTAGGCTCCAGGCTCTGAGCTGTCAGCACAGAGCCCGATGCGGGACTTGAACTCACTGACTGTGAGACCATGACCTGAGCTGAAGTCAGACGCTTAACCAACTAAACCACTTCGGCGCTCCAATAATTTATTAATTTTTTAAATTTACATCCAAGTTAGTTAGCATATAGTGCAACAATGATATCAGGAGTAGATTCCTTAATGCCCCTTACGCATTTAGCCCATTCCCCCTCCCACAACCCCTCCAACAACCCTCTGTTTATTCTCTGTATTTAAGAGTCTCTTATATTTTGTCCTCCTCCCTGTTTTTATATTATTTTTGCTTCCCTTCCCTTATGTTAGTCTGTTTTGTATCTTAAAGTCCTCATATGAGTGAAGTCATATGTCTTTCTCTGACAAATTTCGCTTAGCCGAATACCCTCTAGTTCCATCCACGTAGTTGCAAATGGCAAGATTTCATTCTTTTTGATGGCTGAGTAATAACTCCATTGTATATATATACCACATCTTCTGTATCCATTCATCTATTGATGGACATTTGGGCTCTTTCCATATTTTGGCTATTGTCAATAGTGCTGCTTTAAATATTGGGGTGCCTGTGCCCTTTCAAAACAGCATACCTGTATCCCTTCGATAAATACCTAGTAGTGCCAATGCTGAGTCATAGGGTAGTTCTATTTTTAATTTTTTGAGGAACCTCCATACTGTTTTCCGGAGTGGCTGCACCTGTTTGCATTCCCACCAGCAGTGCAAAAGAGATCCTCTTTCTCCACATCCTCACCAACATCTGTTGTTGCCTGAGTTGTTAATGTTGGCCATTCTGACGGGTGTGAGGTGGTATCTCATTGTAGTTTTGATTTGTATTTCCCTGATGATGAGTGATGTGGAGCATTTTTTCATGTATCAGTTGGCCATCTGGATGTCTTCTTTGGAGAAGTGTCTATTCATGTCTTTTGTCCATTTCTTCACTGAATTCTTTGTTTTTTTGGGTGTTGAGTTTGATAAGTTCTTTACAGATTTTGTATACTAACCCTTTTTCTGGTATGTTGTTTGCAAACATCTCCCATTCTGTCAGTTGCCTTTTAGTTTTGCTGATTGTTTCCTTCGCTGTGCAGAAGGCTTTTATTTTGATGATGTCCCAATAGTTCATTTTTGCTTTTGTTTCCCTTGCCTCCGGAGACATGTTGAGTAAGAAGTTGTTGCAGCCGAGGTCAAAGAGGTTTTTGCCTGCTTTCTTTTTGAGGATTTTGATGGCTTCCTGTCTTACGTTGAGGTCTTTCATCCATTTTGAGTTTATTTTTGTGTATGGTGTAAGACAGTGGTCCAGGTTCATTTTTCTGCATGTCGTTGTTCAGTTTTCCCAGCACCATTTGCTGAAGAGACCATCTTTATTCCATTGGATATTCTTTCCCGCTTTGTCAAAGATTAGTTGGCCGTACGTTTGTGGGTCTATTTCTGGGGTCTCTATTCTGTTCCATTGATCTGAGTGTCTGCTTTTGTGCCAGTACCATACCGTCTTGATGATTACAGCTTTGTAATGCAGCTTGAAGTCCAGGATTGTGATGCCTCATGCTTTGGTGCTATTCTGGGTCTTTTCTAGTTCCATACACATTTTAGGATTGTTTGTTCTAGCTCTGTGAAGAATGCTCGTGTTATTTTGATGGGTATTGCATTGAATATGTAGATTGCTTTGGGTAGTATTGACATTTTAACAGTATTTGTTCTATCTGTCCAGGAGCATGGAATATTTTTCCATTTTTTGGTGTCTTGTTCACTTTCTTTCATAAGTTTTCTGTAGTTTTCAGTGTTTAAATTTTTCATCTCTTTGGTTAGATTTATTCTTAGGTATTTTATGGTTTTTGGTGCAATTGTAAATGGGATCAATTCCTTGATTTCTCTTTCTGTTGCTTCATTATTGGTGTGTAGGAATGCAACCGGTTTCTGTGCATTGATTTTTATATCCTGCAACTTTGCTGAATTCATAGGTCAGTTCTAGCAGTTTTTTGGTGGAATCTTTTGAGTTTTCCATATAGAGTATCATGTCATCTGTGAAGAGTGAAAGTTTGACCTCCTCCTGGCCGATTTTGATGCCTTTTATTTCTTTGTGTTGTCTGATTGCTGAGGCTAAGGCTTCCAATAGTATGTTGAATAACAGTGGCAAGAGGGGACATCCCTGTCTTGTTCCTGACTTTAGGGGGAAAGCTCTCAGTTTTTTTCCACTGAGGATGATACTAGTGGTGGGTCTTTCATATATGGCTTTTATGGTCTTGAGGTATGATCCTTCTGTCCCTACTTTCTTGAGGGTTTTTATCAAGAAAGGATGCTGTACTTTGTCAAATGCTTTCTCTGCATCTATTGACAGGATCATGTGGTTCTTGTCCTTTCTTTTATTGATGTGATGTATCACATTGGTTGTTTTGCAGATATTAAACCAGCTCTGCATTCCAGGTATAAATCTTACTTGGTTGTGGTGAATAATTTTTTTAATGTATTTGAGGATCCAGTTGGTGGTATCTTGTTGAGGATTTTTGCATCCATGTTCATCAGGGAAATTGGTCTATAGTTTTCCTTTTTAGTGGCCTCTTTGTCTGGTTTTGGAATCAAGGTAATGCTGGCTTTATAGAAAGTGTTTGGAAGTTTTCCTTCCATTTCTATTTTTTTGGAACAGCTTCAAGAAAACAGGTGTTAACTCTTTAAATGTTTGGTAGAATTCCCCTGGAAGGCCATCTGGTCCCAGACTCTTGTTTGGGGGGGAGATTTTTGATTACTGTTTTGATTGCTTTACTGGTTATGGGTCTGTTCAGATTTTCTATTTCTTCGTGTTTCAATTTTGGTAGTGTATATGTTTCTAGGAATTTGTCCATTTCTTCCAGATTGCCCATTTTGTTGGTGTTTAATTGCTCATAAGGCATCTTCAGTTTTATTTAACATCCTGCGTAATAGAGAGACTTTGACAGGATGTTTATTATATCTTCCTGAAAGTAAGATATTCTTATCGCAGTAACACTGAACTAGCGTGCATTAGCCCTCACAATTACTTAGGAATGTGACCTTGGCCAAGCCATCATGAGTATTCTTCAGTTTCATTAATTATAAAACAAGGAGAACATATTAATCTTCAAGTTTCCTTTCAGCTCTAAAATTTTATGATTATCTGTGCTTATGGTAAAAGAATATACAACATACATATTTGAGAAAAACATACATAGTTACAGAGAACCAGCAGGAATAAAAAATAGAAGATGAGTACATCCTAGCAAGAATCTAATATGCAGTAATAATCACTGGCCATAAATAAAATTCTTTGCTACTAATCTTACCTTGTTTCTCAAGAAAACCCAGTCAGATATTCTTGTTGGGAGAGTATTAGAGAAGTTAATTGTTTGGAGAAAGTTAACTTTTATCTGAAATGACAAAATAGGATACAAAAGGATACAACCTAGTGTTGGGAGTTCATTCCATGATTATAGTGTATTTGTTTTAAACTGAGAGTATCTGCTGGGTCTGAGTGATATGTTGCAGTAGGTTAATAGGCGCCCACTGGAGCCTAAGGATGAGAATGGGAAAGGAGCTCTGTTCCTCACGCGTTCACTTCTATTTCCTTCATTTCTCCTTAGGCAGAGATTTTCCCCCAGTTATGCTTTCTGCATATACCTATACTTCCAGCACATGCAAATCCCTCTCCTCTTTGCCTTTATGCAAGGATAACTTGTGTCTAAACTAATGGAATCTGGACTAGATAATCTTTAAAAATTTCTTCGCGTTTTAAATTTTGTCTTTGGGGCGCCGGGGTGGCTCAGTTGGTTAAGCATCCGACCCTTGATTTTGGCTCAGGCCATGATTTCACAGTTCATGGGGTTGAGCCCTGTGTCGAGCTCTGCACTGACAGAGTGGAGCCTACTTGGGATTCTCTCTCTCCCTTTCTCTCTGCCCCTCCCCCACTTGCATTCC
Organism: Panthera pardus; assembly: GCF_024362965.1. Classification (NCBI taxonomy): domain Eukaryota; kingdom Metazoa; phylum Chordata; class Mammalia; order Carnivora; family Felidae; genus Panthera; species Panthera pardus. The sequence goes on from NW_026526991.1 coordinate 92,288,103, forward strand.
CTCTCAAAATAAATAAACAAAATAAATAAATAAATTTGGCCATTATAAAGTTCACCATCAAAAAACCACAAGAGTCATGTTTGGAAAGCACGTTTAAAAAAAAGAAAACACTTCCTTTGTGTCAAGACACTTACTGATTCAGACAGGAAACATAATCCCTTTTTTGTTGTTGTTTGAACCTACATATCAAGACAAGAAAAATCTATGACCTCCTGTCTTCCATTGCAGGCAAACCTCATTAGTGAAGACATTGAAAGTGCAATCAGTGACAGTAAAGGAGGGAAACAGAAGAGGCGGCCCGAAGCCCTGAGGTAAAATCATTAAAAGAGATTGAGGGGTAGAATTGTTTTGTTTGTTAGAAAAGTTTTTTCATTTGTGGTTTTTTGTTTTGTTTTTTGCTCTAAAGATTTAGAAAGATTGCCTTCAGTGAAGGTATATTTTAGAGATTACAACCTGTGATTTCAACTCATTTGCTCTTCTGAGTTTGTCGGTTTATGGGTTTATGTGTGCACATTTTCCCTCCATGTTTCTGGTCTGTCTCTGAGAAGGCTTCTCTCCCACGTGTGTTGTCCAAGAGAGTCAGGACTGATGAGTGACAATTTAAGGGAAGGTCAGCCTAGGGGAGTACAAATAGATATGAGGAATATAGTTAGTTCACAGCCTTTCCAAATCATGGGAGACACAGGAAAAAAAAATTAAACCTAGTGATTAGTTGAATTAAAATGTTCCTATGATTTTGTATTTGATGTACATTTGTAAATATATATAATATGAAATGGTTAGGAAACCCTTATTGTTCTACCTCTTGACATAGTTCCTAAGGTTGAAGAACTAATACCATAAACTGAGAGAATTGATAGAAAGTAAGATGGTAAAAAATTCTTTTTTTTTTTCGTCTTTTTTAGGATGATTTCAAAAGCAGACCCTGGTATACCGCCTCCACCAAGAGCTCCTGCCCCAGTGCCCCCTGGGACTGTTACCCAGGTGGATGTTAGAAGTCGGGTGGCAGCCTGGTCTGCGTGGGCAGCTGACCAGGGGGACTGTGAGTGTTTCTAGAACTGCTACTTCTTGAACATTTATTATGGGTTGTGACATAGTTCTTGCTTTCAAATTCTGATGCTGATTTCTGAGCTAAAGCCTGAGGTTAGCTTTTTTAATTGAAACAAAACTTAGAAAAGAAATTTAAGCCTTGGACACTATAAGACTATTGTGTATGAGAGTTCAGGCCAGTCATTTAAATAAATATGGTGTTAGGATTACGGTCCCTTTTTTTCTTTTTTTTTAAATGCAATCAAAGATGGGAAGTTTGACTCAGCTAACAAAAAGATGGTAACATGATATATACCAAACAAGAGTCTACCAGTTTGTTTTTAAAGACTATACTTCAAAATTCTTTCCATTATTATTACCTTACCACTGTCCTTTTTGGAAAAAGTGTTGTGCTTTCATGAAAAGGATATCAGGGTAGTATTAGGACAAGAGTAAAATGCATTCTCCATCTGGCTAAGCTTGTCAAAGGGGCCCTTGTGGGCACCATCATTTTACCTTGGTATTCTTTTTAAAAGACAAATCACAGCATAGAACATAGTGTAACATTTTACATGTCAGAATGTTTCTTGCCAAATATGAAATTGTTATGACCGATAATGCCTTATGATATGTTGTTAGGTCCAGTGTCTTCATTATAAGGGTTAATAATTGTGATCCAGCAAGTTTGAATTTGATGAAGCTTCACTCTTTTGCCTCACAGTTCAATAGACTTCTTAAATCACTTATCCTTTATCTAATAAAGCATTATTCATACAGGATATCTAGCAGGGTAGGTAAACAGTAGAACTTGGTGGCCAAAATGAGTGACACTGGGCTTGATTTTGAATCTGATGAGTTGCAAGTTAGACTCTGGAATAAGACCAGGATCTCCTGTGTGACCTTGGACAGTATCTCTCTGTGCTTCAATCTCACTTGTAAAATGGGGATAATAATTCATGGGTTGCTGTGAATCTGAAAGCAAGTAACGCCTCTAACAGTATCTCTTGCAGTGTAGTACACATAATGTGTGGTTGGTCTCACTTTTGCCAAATGGAGTTCATTTTATTTCTGAAATGCTTTCCATTTTATTTAGTTTTTTGTTTTGTTTTGTTTTGTTTTTTGGTATCCTTGAAGTTATTTTTAGAGATTTACACATAAGCCCAGCTACCAAACAGATGAAAGAAAGAAATCTTTGAAACATCCATTTATCAAAAGTGAAGTAACAGAATTACTTACTTTAACTTTTATAACAATTTCTGTTTTTAGAAATTTATAAGGTAAATTTCTGTTGATGCTTTTTTTTTTTTGTAAAATTTTGTGTTTAAAAAAACTGGTAGGAGTTTATAGTGTTTTTTACTTTTTGTTCTTATGGTACTTTTGTTGTTGCTGCTGTTTGGCGGAAGAAATGTGGGTTTTGAGAGAGATCAAAATGGTCTTCCTTGAAGTTGAGGAAGGATAAGACATCTTAAGTTTACAAATATTCTGAATAAAATTGTAAAAACATCTGTAAAACTAATATAATTTACAGAAAAGAGAAAATTTGTTCCTGGGGTGTTTGTGGGCTCTCATTAGGTTTTGTCTAAAATATGCTGTGCATTCTCATCTATTTAAATTAGAGTAAGAAACGGTTTTCAGAACTTCTAATTTTCTACTAGACCAAATAGAACATAACACTTACCCATGTGAGGTTCTGTCTGGATCCAGGCCAGTTTTTAGTTGGAAATCCACTGCACGCTCCCCTGCTTCCGTGACCCCCCCGCAAGAAGTATCTTTTGGTCCCTCTGCAAGTTCTGGCTGACTCAGGCTAAAATCTCCTTTGAATCCTTGACATAGCCTTACCCATGACTTCTAAAAGTGGTCTCTGTAGAATAGTGGCAGAAGGGGTCCTAGGTGATGAAAAAGTCTGCAAGATACTGCACCTCTCCCTTATCTCACCTGCCAAGTGACATTTTGGGACCTATCTGGAGTTCCTACTAGCTATATTTCAAGGTCAACTTGCTGCTTTCTGTAGTATACAATACCCAAGGAAGTAGCTAACCCATGCAAAACAGCATTTAACTGGCAAGATTTCATGAATGTAAATTCTAATTATCTTAAAGTACTTTACAGCCACTAATTAAGTTTCATAAGACTCTGTAATTTCTTCTTTTGTGTGTGGGGGGGTACCTATTCCTTTTTTGGGGAAAAGTTAGGCATAAAAAGGCATAGCAATACAGAATTTTGAGTATTTTTTTTATAGTTTTCTGTATTGAATATCATGAGTCATGATGTATTATGAGTTGTATTTCCATTATTGATGGTACATTTTTCCTGATTCATCTGTACAGTTTTTGGTTTTTTTTATTCCATATACTGTGAAATGTTTGTAGAAGTATCTGTGTTTAGTAGTAGTGTTAACCAGGAAGGAGATCATGATAATGACCTTACAATTAACATCATGCTTTAGCTCAATGAGCTAACTTAATATCTTGAATGCTCTTAAGATATCTATTATTTAATTTACAAATCCTGTAGGGCATTTATACTTTTAAAGTTTAAGTCAGTGAACCCAACATTGCATGTTTTAAGCTTAATGACATTTTAAAAAGCACTTTACTGGGGCGCCAGGTTGGCTCGGTCGGTTAAGCATCTGACTTCGGCTCAGGTCATGATCTCACGGTCCGTGAGTTCAAGCCCCGCATCGGGCTCTGTGCTTACAGCTCAGAGCCTGGAGCCTGTTTCAGATTCTGTGTCTCCCTCTCTCTCTGCCCCTCCCCTGTTCATGCTCTGTTTCTCTCTGTCTCAAAAATAAATAAACATTAAAAAAATTTTTTTTAAATAAATAAATAAAAAGCACTTTACTGTCAGAATTTTTTTATTTTTTATTTAAAAAAATTTTTTAAATGTTTATTTTTGAGAGACAGATTGAGAGAGAGAGAGAGAGAGAGAGCACAAGTAGAGGAGGGGTAGAGACAGAGAGGGAGACACAGAATCTGAAACAGGTTCCAGGCTCTGAGCTGTCGGCACAGATCCTGATGTGGGGCTTGAACTCAGGAAAGGTGAGATCATGACCTGAGCTGCAGTCGGAAGCTTGGCTGACTGAGCCACCCAGGTGCCCCTACTGTCAGAATTTTAAAAAGGACTTTACTGTCAGAACCCCCAAAGCTTTATTATAATCAAAGTGTTGGAATGTGTAAGAATTGGGATGTTTGTTGCGTTAGAAATAGTTGGCCAGTTTTTGACGGGTAGGTGCTTAAATGTGAGTTGGTACTTGTTTTCTTCTGTAGGAATTATAGGATGAGAAGTTAGGATTGGTTCCACAGGCAGCTGTCAGGAAGAAGGGAGAATAGCGGGGAAGTTACAGGGTGAATCAGCATTGTGAAGGTTGAAAGCTCTGCCCGAGTCCTTCTTTTTTAGTGGTAGCAAGAGTGCATGTCATTCATAGATGACGAGCAATTTTGATTCTGTATCTAAAGAAGGTGTTCTCTTTTGTAAATGGTACTCTTTTCATGTTCCATTGCCTATATTGATACTGCTCAGGCAACAGGTGGAAAGACTTAATGATTTCCTTTCTTTAGTTGAGAAGCCAAGGCAGTATCATGAGCAGGAAGAAACGCCTGAGATGATGGCGGCCCGAATTGACAGAGATGTGGTAGGTCTACCATTCATCTTTAGATCATTGGCTTTTTGTTTTGTTTTGTTTTTTAAAGGGGAGAAAATATCAACTGGGAAAATGAAGTTGATTTAAATAAAGGTGTTTTGTGGAAAGTATATTTTCTCTTTCCATTGGTGGTTATGCCCTTTGAATTATTTATCTTAACTGTTTTTTGCCTTTATGCCAATATTTAGTAGAATAGGGCTCTGATAGAAAACTAGCATATTAACTAGTTTGCAAAGGAATTTAAACTGAATTATCAGATTTGAGGGATTTTAACTTTTTCATAGTTTGTAATTCATAATTGAAATATCTTTTAAATATATCTTCATGACATTTATTAAAAAATATTTTATAATTCCTAAAAAATAAAATGTAAATTTTAACTCTTTATAAAGGATAAGGCTGTATTTATTTTTATTAGTCCATAGTAGTTTACTTATACAGTGAGAATGCCCTGTGATGTAATAACAACATATGATCGTAATATAATTATTTTTATACTATACACACATTCCTAGCTTATTTGTAAACAAATACTTAGAGGAATTTGAAGTCTGGAACTTCATTTTTATATCACACCATTATTTATTACACTTAGAAGTTTATTTAATCCCAATTTCTAGTCTTTTAAATTAGAAGAATGTCAGGTTTCACACAAAGTAGAGAAAGTCAGCTAAGACTGTAGTATAATCAAAATTCATCCAATAATCCCTGAAAGCATAATTCATCATTGATTCTATTTAACCATGTAGAAACTCTTATTAATGACTATTCTAGGATAATTATCTATGTGTTTATTAGGTTATACAACATTCTGTATACCTTTTTCCATGAAATAGTACTGTCGGTACTTTATTGGGACATTTATTAAAAAAAACAAAAATTCTTAGTGCTCTTCTAACAAGATATTTCTTAGAAATTTTTACCCTAACTTTATGTGGAAGAAGCACTATGAGAAAATTAGAGTAGTTGAAAATAATTAATAATCTGAATAGATACTGTGAATGCTTTCTTGATGGTATTGAAAATAGAACAAAATTAAACTAAAGAAAAATGTGAATGTCAGACTTCAGCCACAGGTATAGATATATTTAGTTTAATTCTTTTCTTGGAATTAGTGCTAAACTTAAAATTTGTATGTGGGAGGTATTTTTTTTTCTAATTTTCCTTTACTGACAGTATAAAGTCAAGGCAAAAAATTGTCTTATTTTGTTTTACATTTCATTCTGTAATTTCTAATTCCAGCAAATATTAAACCACATTTTGGATGATATTGAATTTTTTATCACAAAACTCCAAAAAGCAGCTGAAGCATTTTCTGAGCTTTCTAAAAGGAAGAAGATTAAGAAAGGTAAAAAGAAAGGGCCAGGAGGTAAGTTGGATTTTCTTAATCTTCTAAAGACCTTTGAGAACTCCAGTGCTAGGCAGAGTTTCTGCCCTTGTGAACTGCTCAGCAAAACTCCATTGACAGTGGGCCAAGGTCCCTTTTTTCATTTTGGGATAGCACCTGGAAGTTAGGCAGAGACTAAGATGAGCCCAGGGAAAAGTCCATTTTGGTTCGAAGTTGGCTATGGTAAGGAAAGAGTCTAGGATACTTCACCTAAATCACAGAGGCTCTGAGGTGCAGCTGGTGACCATCTGTTTATAGTTTTAATTAGTGACTGCAAAATTAATGTCTGCTAAAGTCATAGCTCTGTTCTTCCCATAATTGGATGTATTTTATTGTAAATATAGAACCTCATTATTTTGTTAGAAGGATTGATTTTTCTCATTAATATAGTTGCAAATGTCAGTGGATTTGATTTTTTTTTTTAATCACAGAACTCCCAAACAATATGTTCAGGTCACATACAAGCAGTTTTTGAGTATGCTGTAGTTAGCTATTTAAAATGGCTTCAAAATATATAAGCTTGCAATTGTAGAACATAATGAAATACATAAAAGAATAGTAAATAAATATCCCTTTCATGACACATGACTTTCCAGTCTTTCTCTAGCTCATGTCTATATCATAAGCATGTGACCTGTAGACTTGTCTTCCAGATGTGTATATCTGGATATATACGTCACTTCCTTATATTCTGAGATTAAGTATTATTGCTTCCTTATGTCTCACACCTCTTATTCCTGCTGTGTTCTTTATGAAGTGTGTTCTGTCCTTTTGGTCACCCAGATTCTAGACCACAGATTCTTGTATGATTTCATTCTCTAGCTTACAGCCAACATCAATATTATTTTTTCAATGAGTTGGGGTTTTTTTTGTTCCTTTGTTTTTGTTTTTTTTCTTTTTGGGAGAGAGAGTGTGTGAACAGGGGAGAGGGGCAGAGGGACAGAGAGAGAATCCTAAGCAGGCTCCATGCTCAACGGCGAGCCTGACATGTGTCTTGATCTCACAAACCATGAGATCATGACCTGAGCCAAAATCAAGAGTCGATGCTTAACCGGTTGAGCAACCCACATGCTCCTTCACTGTGTTTTATATCCAGTTGTTTTCATTTTCATAACTAGTGTCTGCTTCAAACTGTGATCGTTTTTACCCAGCTCTCTAAGTAGTCTTCAAGCCTCCAGTTTTTTATTCTGGGAGGACAGTTGTCTTAAAGCTCTAAGGCGGTCACTTTGTTCTTCTGAAAAGCATGTTAATTCCATGTTCTGTTAAGTCTACTCCTCCCCTTGGCAGTCAAGGTCACCCATAATCTAACCTTGATCTACTTTTCCATCCTCGTGTTTCTTTGTTTTAGTTTGTTGTTTCATGTACATACGATTTCCTTTTTTCATGTTTTTTACTTATGCTGTTTTTATCCAACCATGACATTTTCTTACCAAATTGCCATGTAACAGACTTTCCAAATCTCATCTTAAAGGCTACTTTCCCTGTGAAACATCTTTTAGGTGTACATCCTCCCAACTCCCAACCAGGTGCAGTCTCTTTCTATAGTACTTCATTGGTGTATCTTTGTTACTTATCTGATTCATGTCTTCCATTAGATTTTAAGGCCCTACAGAGTGGGGCCTATAACTTACACATTTAAAAAAAAAATATTTATTTATTTTGAGAGAGAGCAGTGGGGAAAGGGGCTGAGGGAGAGAGAGAATCCTAACCAGGCTCCATGCTCAGTACAGAGCCTGATGAGGGAGGGGCTCAGTCTCATGACCGTGAAATCGACCGGAACCAAAATCAAGAGTCAGATGCTTAACCACTGAGCCCCCCGGAGGCCCCATAACTTACACATTTTTATAGTCTTTGCAATGATAAGCACAGTAACTGGGACATAAAAAGGCTACAGTATACGTTTATGGAATTGATGAGTAATTGGTAGTGCCTAAGGATAGAAGAATCCATTTCAAATGTCAGATCATCTTAGTTTGTTGCAGTTAGTCTATGACATGTGGTAGAGTAGCTACACAGCGTGGTATCTGGTATGATCATCAAATTTTATAGACGCAAATGTGTTCTTCTACTTTTTCATTTAATGTATTTTCTTAGAACTTTGCTTTCATCTGTCCCTCTTCCCATTTATTTCTTTTAGAGGGCGTTTTAACTCTGCGGGCAAAACCTCCTCCTCCTGATGAATTTATTGACTGTTTACAAAAGTTTAAACATGGATTTAACCTTCTGGTAGGTGAAATTTATTTATATATAACTAAAAGAAACAAATGAAAGAAATCAAAGCCTAGCCAGGATGTTATTGATTAAATTAAGAGATAAGCTTTTTCCTGTGGGTTTTTTGGTATGTGTGTCTTGATTTTTCTTTAATTAGGACAATAGCTAGTAAAACCTATGTATCTAAGCGAATTATCAAAAAGGAATGATTCCTAACTTTTTAAAAACTAAATTCCCCTAATCTGACTTACCTAGGCTGATTAATACACTAAAAGTGAAAGTAGTAGTAAAGAACTCTTCCTCTGAGTCTGTGTTAGACCTTCATGAGTGTCTGTTTTTTGCTTGATTACATCATAGTAATCTGTTTGTCTGGTTTCTTAATGCTACAGGCCAAACTGAAGTCTCATATCCAGAATCCGAGTGCTGCAGATTTGGTTCATTTTTTATTTACTCCATTAAATATGGTAAGGCTTTGTTAATATAAGAAAGGAATTACTCTTAGTACGTTTTTCAACCCCATGTGCCTGGCTGGAGTTACCTAGACAGTTTTTCTTCATCACCTTGCATGGATTCTATTTCCCTTGGCATCTATGCACGTATCAAGAATGTGCAATTTGAGAGTTTGAAAGAACCTTAGAAATCATCTAGTTCAAACACCTTATTTTACAGTTGAGGAAACTGATGTCTGTGACAGCGCTAGGGAAATGAAAAGAAAGATTTATCGGATGCTGGTGTTGCAATGTATACTAGTATATAATAGAAATGGCTATAATAATATAAAAGCTTTTCTCTTTCTCCCAAAATAGGCTAGACATGAGGAGGCGCTGGTACTGGATGGAAGGTTTTGCTCATGTATTTATGTATTCACAAATATTGAGAGCCTGCTGTGTGCTTCGTATTATTCGTAGCTTATCAGGAACAAAACAGACATAAATTTTTACCCTCTTGGAACGTATATTGTAGTATGGAGGGGCAATTGTTAATCTAAATACATGCATAAATAATGCATTTTGCTAAAAATAAATGTTACTTGAAAAAATGCAGTAGGGACAGAGAACAGGGAGCATTTCAGGTGCGTGCTCATGCAAGTGCGCACATGAGTGTGTGAGCTGGAGTAGTACCCTTTCCGAATAGGGTTGGTTAAGGTGAGAAGGTGTCATTTGAGCAAATGAAGTGAGGAATGAGTCATGTGGATTTCTGAAAGAAGAGAATTCCAGGTAGAGAGCAGCTATTGTAAATGCTCTGGGGTGGTAATTGCAAATTGTGCTCTTGGAATAAATAAGTGTTGTGACCGGAACAGAATGAGGGAGATCTTAATTAGGAAATGAGGTTAGCAAAGAAACGGAAGGCCATATTTTGTTGGTCCTTGTAGGTGATTGTGAAATCTTGTACACTTTGGAAGGTTTTCGCCAAAAGGATTCTTCTGGCTGTAATACTTGGAGATCTGGCGGAAGAAGGGACTGGAATGGTTATTAGAATAATCCAGATTGGAGATGACGGTGTTTGGATCAAGTAGCATTAGAGATCGTAAGAAGCCCGATTCTGGGTGTAAACCATAGAAGCAACACTTTCTGGTAGATAAGATATGCTGTGCAACAGCCAAGCGTATCTCCAAAGTTTGGCCTATGAGTGAAGAGATGGCCTAATTATTAACCAAGATGTAGAAAACAATAGGTAAGACAGAGACTACTACCAAGGTAGTAGTTACAAATAAAGAAGAGGGGTAAGGACTGGTGGATCCCTGTGCAGTTTCAGTGTGAGGAGAATGGAAAGAGCCAACAAAGATTTGAGAAAAAGCAGTTAAGTCGGGAAAAGAAAAATAAGAATATTATGGTGTTCTGGAAGCCAAATGAAGAAAATGTTTCCAAGAGGAAGAATTGAACAACCGTGTCAGATATCTGTGTGGTGGAAGCTGATTTTACCTCCACGTTCTTGTTACAGCTGTACAAAGGCAAAGAAAGATGATTTGTCTTTAAGGAAGTGACTCTGAAATTAAACAGATAATTTCTGCCTTTGTCCAGTTGGCCTGAATGTTCTCATATAGCCACACCGAACACCAGAGTAATATAGTCTCCATCTGTGTTGGTTCATCCAAAACGTAGGGGCTTCTCTTTCTAGATGGGAGAAGAGAGTGGACACTAGGGAATAATTAGTAGTCCTTACATTGCCCACTATATGTCAGGTAGAGTGACAGGCAGGTAGTACAATTTTTTTCTCCCCAGAAAACTCCCTTCTCATACAGGTATATTTTTATATAAGGTATAATTAAAAAAATTTTTGTTAATGTTTATTTATTTTTGAGAGAGAGAGAGAGAGACAGAGTGAGATTGGGGGAGGGGTAGAGAAAGAGGGAGACACAGAATCCGAAGCAGGCTCCAGGCTCTGAGCTGTTAGCACAGAGCCTGACACGGGGCCTGAACTCACAGACCATGAGATCATGACCTGAGCTGAAGTCAGAAGCTTAACCGACTGAGCCACCCAGGCCACCCCCCTCACATAAGGTATAATTTTTGAAGCTAAAAAGAAGGGTGTGTTGGAAACAATTCCCTTTGTAGAGGAGTTGGACTTTCCTATGAGCTTATCCAGCAAAAGGTTATATACCCTTGTGTCATAGGCCAGGATCCAAGATACACATCTTCATTTTCTGAATTTTCAGTATCCAGGTATGTTCTTTCCTTATATGGTATGATAATATACTTCCCTTCCTATTTTATATTTCTTACACTTGCAAATAGTGTAATAGCAATTGTTCCAAGCTGACTTTATGTAGAGCCGTCTTGTCCTACAGGACAGCTAGGAGAATTCACTGGAATATTTAAGAGTACACAAAAAAAGTGCTGGGGCTTAGGGAAAGCATGGCGACAGAAAGCAGGCAGAACAATTGTTGGCCCCACATACAGACAGATATGAAAAGAGACTGGGCTACAAATCACTCTTTTCTACAATTCCTCCAATTAGCTAGGTCATTCCCGTTTTGTGGGAGGACAAGTGAGCAAGGAGTAAAAAGAAGGCAGAATCTGTTTTAAATACTTCCAGGAGGACAGAGTTTCCTGTTTTCTGGGCTAAGGCAGGCACAGGTGGAGTGGTTGTGAATGGCTTTCCCTGTCAGAAGGGCAGACAATAGAGAACAGAATGACAATAGCAGTAATGATAATTGTTAGTAGTGTGTGATTATTTGGTGTTATTATTTCTATGGCTGTTTTTTAAAGAGTAAGAACTATATGAAGCCAATAAGCTTAATTTTGGTTTAGGGCATATAGACATTATGGTTTGAGTTCTTTAATATTTATCAAAAATGGAGCAAATTCAAATGCATTTTTCATAGCTTTTACTTGATTATCAGAAAAAAAATGAGAAAAACAAAATCCAAGTTACAAAAAGGAATAATAAATCTTATCCTTTCCTCAAGGGCAACTAGACAAGACCTGAAGTAGAATATGAAATGAATATTGCTTTACAAACATAGGAAAGTAACATTATCAGCATAAATGTCAGAACTGGGCAATAAAAGATTAGAAGATGAAAGTCCAAGGCTACATCAATAATTTATGAATGCTCCCATATGTTGTTGCTATATATAGAACATCAAATTTCTACTTGTCTGGAATAATTCTTGCTATATAAGCTCTTTTAAAAATTAGATCAAGGCCATTCACATGCAAAGAAGCCCAGACTAGCTCATTAACAAAATTTATATTCCTCACTCCTTTTTAAAAATATTTATTTATTTTTGAGAGACAGAGAGTGTGTGTGGGGGGGAGGTGCGTGCACATGTGTATGAGTTGGGGAGGGGCAGAGAGAGAGGGACACAGAGAATCCCAAGCACTATTAGTGCAGATCCTGACACCAGGCTCAAACTCATAAACTGCGAGGTCATGATCTGAGCCAAAATCAAGAATCGAACGCTTAACCTACTGAGCCACCCAGGTGCCCCTATATTCCTTATTCTTTAACACATTTGATACTGTCTTAGTTTGCGTATTAGGAAGTGTTGGTTATAGAGCAGTTTTTTGCCACCTTCTCATTCTTTCAAACTCTTTCACACATTGTAAGTAATTGCGTAGTCATTACATAGAGGAGAACTATAAGATAATAGGACTGGTTTCCCTAACATGTAGAAATTAGCCTTTGCGATCAGGCTATGTATCTGAAAATATGATGTATTTTATCTTTGTTTTTCATCAAAAATGACTCCTTATTAATGGTGTCTCTGATCAAAATATGTCTGTTGCTCTTTTAATGTTCTGCCTACAGAGATCCAGATGTATTACTTGGATAAGAAACTTGGGAAGGAACGTTCATAAAGAGCCTACTTCCAGCCACACAAAATTGAATGGCTTTAAAGCTTGAAAAACCTGCTGCCTGCCCCCAGCATCTGCACACAAGCTTACCTACAGCACACATACATGCAAACCTGCCTGACATCCGTTCTCCAGAGGGAACTATGTCTTGCAGCTTTTTATTTACATTTCTTTTGTTTCATTCCCTCCTCCCTCTGTGAAACCAAAGATTTAAAAATTCCTTTACTCTTAGATTTTACTCCTTAACTTTTCCTTCTTAATCATCCCTACACATTTACTAGAAGTGCTTATAGGACTTGGAAGTAAGAAAATTACATGCCAAACAGTCAGAGTGGGTTTTGTTCTCAAGTAAGAGCCAATGTCCCTCCTTATCTTTGATCTTTCACTGATTCTCATTCATCCCTCCAACACTGTGTTTTCTGCAGTTCATTTGGTCCTAGTCCTCACGGGAGGGAAAACTGAAGAATAAGCCATAAGTTAAAATGTAATATGTTGCTAATACATATAAATTGTTTTGGGGACAGTGAGGTGCCTCAGAGCTATGCTGTGGGTTAAGAAGGGCTTCCTGGAAGAGGTGGTACTGGAGTAGAGTTCTGAGTGATGAATTAAGGGCCTCATGGGGAACTGGGAAGAAACATGTGCAGATACACAGAGGTATACGATAGCATGGCATGCTCAGGGCACTTGGATGACTGGGGAGAAACTGACTCTTGGTCTGAAGCCATTCAAAAAAAATCCCTTTTTACTTGTGCCATATCTCTGGGAAAGTGAAATTTTTATAAAAGGGCTCTGGTTTCTGCTCTAGGAGATAACTACCATTCTTTAGCCAGGAAATAGCCTCTGAGAAGTCAATCTGGAGCAGTTTCCAGACATACACTTATCATCATTTTGTTTATCAGACAGTTGCACCTGTTTATTTGTTTCTGCTAGTCATTAAATTATCCATTTTAAATCAGGACAGTTTCCTAGAATTAGATTCTGGGAAAAGCTGTCATAGATTCAGAGTACCAGTTCTCATTCTTCTCTCACTTTTCTCTCCGGATCCTTTTATTTTTGTATGTCTTTATAGGCACAGCCATAGGCTGTTAACTTGAGACTTATTTCTCTCTAGAGTATTCCTTTATAGAACCGTATTTTTCAAGTTGGGCATAATAGATTTGCCAGGAAAGATACATGTACTTTTTTTTTTAAAGCAAAAAGCAGATAGTTAAACCACCTGACTTAGAATTCTCTGGATAGCCATTAGTATTTTCCAGGGAAAATACAGTCCTGTGCAGCCAATAGACAGATCCTGTGAAAGTCGTTAAACTATTAACTTTTCATTCTAGATTATTAGGCACTATTAGCCTGGGCAAGTTGACTTAACAAACTGTTTTTCATTCAGTAGTACACTGCACAATGTCAAAATTTGAGTATATGAAAACAGTGCTTGTTTTGGGCATAGATTTTACATATTTTGAAAATATACAAGTAATTACCATCTTCTTGCTAAAAAATGATTTATTGTCATTTTAGGTGGTGCAGGCAACAGGAGGTCCTGAACTAGCCAGTTCAGTACTCAGCCCCCTGTTGACTAAGGACACAATTGATTTCTTAAATTATACTGTCAACGCTGATGAAAGGCAGCTTTGGGTGTCACTGGGAGAAACTTGGATGAAAGCCAGGTAAGTGTATGAGTTTAATACCTATAATACTTTAAGTGTTGTTCTTTGTTATTACATGAATCTAATGAGACATATTTTTAGCCTTCTACTTATGAAGGACCAGGCATTACAGAGAAAAAGCCTAAACCCTTCAAAAGCTAGTCTAGTGGAAAAGATATAAAGTATGCACAATATAAGGCATGTTAAGTACCAGGAGTGACACATAAACTGCTGTTGTTTGGCAAGGTGGAACCATCAGGAGGAGGATTTAAAGAGGAGGGTAGTTAGCTTTCAGAGAGGGCTGGCATTTAAATCAATAGATAATAATAGTCACATATTGTGGAATATATATGTACACACCATACATATAGGGTTTGCTAAACAGTCTTCCATGAACTTTACGTAAGTACTATGTTGTCACTATTTTACAGATAAGGAAACTGAGGCATAGAGTGGTTCAGTAATTTGCTCAAAGCCATATAACTCTTAAGTGGCAGATCTGCCATTTGTATTCAGGCAGTCTGGCTTTGGAGTTGATGTCCATAATTATTTTGCTATGCTGCCTCTCAGTAGGATGAGTAGGATTTCCACGAATACATAATTGGGAAGGGGTTTTTCTAATAGAGAAACACAAATGAGGGCATGAAGCAGGAAGTCAAGAGAATGGAGAATGAATATGGGTTTAGCTGACATATAAACTTTGGGTAGCAGGTGCTTGTGGAAAGGGGGAGAGGAGAAAATGGTGTTAAATGAGCCACATGGAAATGAACAGGTGGGCTATGAGGGCTCCCCCTGCCATGCTACGGAGTTGGAGAAGATTGTATAGGCTGCAGAGAACCACTAGCTTTGTGAATAGGAGTGTGACGTAATCACATCCGTGTTTTAGAAAGATCAGTCTGGTAGTTGAGCTTAGGAAAGACAAGATCCTTCTCTGGGTGGAAAGAAGGAGGGGATCATTTTAAAAATTGTATCTTGTCAATAAAGTGATTGTGGAAGACAGATCATTAACATTGCATCATTTATCATTGCAGTATTAAAGTTTTTCTGAGCAAAGCAAGGTATAAAACTTTCTCATTTTATGACATTGAATAAATAATTTTTGCCTTTCTTATCCAAATCATTTTATTGCTCTCACTACTTAGAATAAGCCATTCAGGTGGTCATTTAGAAGCTTTTCTTCCTAATGCTTTTGAATGGACTAGCCTAAAAGCGATGGATCAATTCATACTTTCTCTCTTCTGTTTCTTTTGTGGAAACACATATAAACTGTCCCCACTTGTATTTTACACTTTGGCAACAGCTTGTGTTGGAATATGGCTTACATATTAAATGGTTTACCAAGCAAAAAATTCTTTAAAAGCACTGTAGTTGTTACTTTTATATTGAAAGCATTATTTAAATTTATTTTTATTATTTGTATATTAATATATCATACTATT
Source organism: Panthera pardus (assembly GCF_024362965.1). Lineage (NCBI taxonomy): Eukaryota > Metazoa > Chordata > Mammalia > Carnivora > Felidae > Panthera > Panthera pardus. The sequence goes on from NW_026526991.1 coordinate 92,303,753, forward strand.
TGTATATCATACTATGTAAAACTTGGTTAAACAGATTTCTTAAATCCATTAGATATTTGTAGGTTATGATCTTTGGATAAGTCTAGGTGGGATCTTTTAATATTTTCACATGAAACTTACTAAATTAATCAGATCTCATAGTACAAAAATAGCCTAGATTTTTAAATTTCTCGGTTTTGGGTCCTACCTCACAATGAGAAAATGAATGACCATTGGAAAAACTACATCAAAAGAAAATACACTGTTAGCTCTTGACATGAGAAACGGTCATTTCAAATCCTAATTGTTAAGAGTATTAGGAAAAGAATATACTAATTTAAAAACTCACAAAGATAACAAAAATTATGAAGGTACTTAATAATCTGAATAAAATGGCTCATTTTATCATAGTAGAAATATAACCTGAAGAATTAATCGTTCACTTGTGAGAGATAAAACAACACAGTGGAGCAGAAATGAACCTATAATTTCTGTCCCAGGTGTTTTTGTGGTTCATGAGTGATTAGGAGCTTGTAGAAGTAAGTCTCACTCAGAGTCATTAAATAATGAATGGGTAATAATTACGGTTCCAGATTAGTCCTAACTTGATTTCACTGATTAAAGACTAGCTGATAAATTTAATTTATAAAATTGGTAATGTTTCATTTAGAGGACTTATTCCTTTATAAAGCATAAACATTCAGAACATTCTCTGTTATTTCTTTTTAGAAAGATATGTCTGACACCAGGAGGGTTGGTTATGATGATGAGAGCGAAGGGAAGGGAAAGATGAGAATCTGAATCTACTTTAGATGCAAGAGAAGTTCATGTTCTAAATACTTTCAACGCTTCTAGCCTCACACTCCCTTTCCAGTTTTTCAAAACCTATATCCATATTACGAAGATGAATGAATGGAGAATGGAGGCAATGTGAAAAAACAGATCGTGAAGCAAAATTCAATCTTCATTTTGTTGGCATTACAATCTGGCATAAGCATGTTCCTTTTCCCTTTATGTGTGCAGAGAGGGCAGATTACGTATGCTTTGTTTTTGTTTGTTGGTTTTTGAGAGAAAAAATGTTTATTTTTGAGAGAGAGAGAGAGACAGACAGAGCAGAGGCTGGGGAGGGGCAGAGAGAGAGGGAGACACAGAATCCGAAGCAGGCTCCAGACTCTGGGCTTTCCGCACAGAGCCCGATGCGGGGCTCGAACTCACAGACCAAGAGACATGACCTGAGCTGAAGTCCAGCTTGACTGAGCCATCCAGGAGCCCAAATCATTTTATTTTGTTTTTTTTGTGGCTAACCTTGTTGAAAGTAATTTTGAACATGGATACATTTCTTAATTTTATGCCTTAATGTCCCTCTACAGAGCAGAGTGGCCAAAAGAACAATTTATTCCACCATATGTTCCACGGTTCCGCAACGGTTGGGAGCCCCCAATGCTGAACTTCATGGGAGCACCGATGGAACAAGATCTTTATCAGCTGGCCGAGTCTGTGGCAAATGTAGCAGAACATCAGCGCAAACAAGAGACAAAAAGATTATCCACAGAGGTAAAGTTTTTAACATCACTTTTTGTAGAAAGTGCAGTAATCTGTGCATTCTCTTCTAATTCTGATTGTGAGTTCTAGTTTTATTGATCTGAAGATCGTTCTAGAACTAATGACCTAAATGTCCTGCTGCCCTTAGTTACCTCTCAGCTTTTTATCGTTGTTGTGACAGTTGCTCTGTTTCCCTGTAAAGCCCAAGACACCCCCCCCCCGCCCCCCATATCATTCTTCCACAGCCTGCCAGCCATCACCCTGCCAGTGTCCTGGTGAGCCAGTCTCAATTTTTGAGTGCCTAGCTTCTCTCCTTGTCAGGGAATCACGCTGTTGCCTGTTGGCTTGTTCTATTTTTCTCATCCATTATCATACCCTTAAGACAGCTCCCTGGGGCGCCTGGGTGTCTCAGTTTGTTAAGCGATTAAGCGTCTGACTTCAGCTCAGGTCATGATCTGTCAGTGAGTTCGAGCCCCGTGTTGGGCTTTGTGCCGACAGCTCAGAGCCTGGAGCCTGCTTCAGATTCTGTGTCTCCCTCTCTTTATGCCCCTCCCCTGCTCATACTCTGTCTCTCTGTCTCTGTCTCAAAAATGAGTAAACATTAAATAAAAATTTTAAAAAGACACCTCCCTGGACCTAGGTCTCCTAACCTGTCCCAAGCAGCTTTTTCCCAAATGTCCCATTTGTTTTCTCCTCTGTCCCTCCCTCCCCTCTCTTTCCTCCCTCCTGTCCCTCTTCCCCCTCCCTCCCTGTCTTCCTTCCTTCCTTCCTTCCTTCCTTCCTTCCTTCCTTCCTTCCTTCCTTCCTTTCATTTAGTTCTAAACCCTGGAGCCCTCTCAGCCTGGCTAGAAGGCCAGAGCTTCTCCTGGATTCATTCCCCAGGCTCAAATGAGCATTTCTAACAGTATCATACCTTGAGAAGAATCACAAAATTTACTGTACCTTTCAAGTATTTAGTAAGCTTTGGAGTAATAAACTATTTTGGGAGCCAATGGGGGGATTGAAATTGGCTATGTTATCCCTTCACATCTCTTAAAAATGACTTTTCTGTGATTCTTCTTGTTCCGTCAGAAAATTAAACATTGCTTAAAGCTGAAGCAAACCAAACAGGATGATCAGAACCTGAGGAATTAGGTGAATGAGGTCTATTTGGAGAAGAAACAGTAAATGATGACTAGATGCCCCTTGAGGTCCTGTTTGTTTCCTTTATTTAATTCCGTCGATAAATTTTCTCAGACTGCTGTGGGTATTCATAGCAAACATGATAGGAAGGAATGATTAGCAAACTAGAGTAAATCTTCACTTTTAAGGAAAAACACTTACATAAATTAAATTTTTAAAAAATCATTCCCTTGAACAATAACCATAATATTATAGAAGATTGATTAAATTCCAGAACTTTAAAAAAGCACATGTACTGCTTTGAAGATATGTTTTTTCCTAATGTAATTGTTTTTTCCTCTGGCACACTAAGGGTAGAGTCTATAACTGCCTGTCCTTCTAAACGAGGGATTAAGAAGATGACCTCACAGCCCTTTGCCTTGGTCGGCAGGCACACATCCCTCTCCAGACCTCATCCTGATGGATGGTGATGAGGATTTTATAGTTCAGACCTCATCACTGTGGATTTCCTTTCCTCATAGAGGGTGACTTTTCTAGAGGGAAAAAAAGATGTAATCAAACAGGAAATTATGATACACGTGTTGCTGCTATAGTTACAGCTGACTCTTTTCAAATCACAGAAATTTCTAGCTTACAGTCTTTATATCTTAAATAAGAAAATACATCCACTTAATAATACATGCCTCAGAAATTCACTTCTGTGAGTTCTTTTTCAATTTGTGTATTTAAAGGGAGAGTAATGTGTTCTGGGCTCCCAGTGTCAAAGTTGTCTACTCTCACTGAATAAATAATTTTAAAGGAAGAATTATTGAGAATCTTTCCTTATAATGAGTTATCATTTTCCTGTTGTAAACTATTTGCCATTTTATGGCTTAAGTACTTATTCCGAGGTTTTAAAAAAATGAAATGAAAAGCGCCTGCTAGCTGTTCTAGGGGAATTGATGCCTGAAGAATTTGTTGGAAAAGAGGCCGAGTAATGGTGATTTAAAATACATAAAAAATGCAATCATCCCTAGAAGAGAAACTTTATTATACTTTATTGCTACTAAAATAAATGCACTCAGGACAAGACTTGGATGATTCAAGATCTGGTGGTTTTGTTTAGAATCGAAAGGCATAGGTGACGTGGGGTGTCAAATGTGGGTAGCAATACTCAACTTCTTTACTTCCTCTGAACCAGCAACAGCCCTAGACAAGGCTGTGTATGTAGTCATCACAGTTAGTCATTTGTCATCATTCTCTCCTCCCTCCCAATATTTCCAGTCACTCTTAGGACCCAGTGATCTCATGCTGGCTGCCCTCACTCTGTTCTGTTCAAAGTTAGCCAAAGGTGAAGGTGATCCTACCGGGTTCTTGCACTCCGCCCTTTATAACAGCCTTTAATAAAAAGCTGCCTAACCGTCTGATGCCTCTGCTCTCAACCAGGGAAATGAGAAACCAACTTAATTAAGCTATTTATTTTATTTTTAATTTCAGCTTTATTGAGGTATATAATTGGAAATCCTAAGATATTTAAGGTGTTCATCTGGTGATTTGATACACATTGTGAAAGGATCCCCCTGTCTAGTTAATTAACACATTGACACATCTATCACCTCACATATTTGTCTTTTTTTTTTCTTTTGGTGAGAGCATTTAAGTTCTACTCTCTTAGAAAATTTCAATTATACACTATAGTGTTCTCAGCTATATTCACCATTACATTATATCTTCAGATTTCACTCATTTACAGCTGTGAGTTTCTGCCCTTTTACCAAATTCTTCCTATTTCCCCAGCCCTTGGTACCCGCTTTTCTACTGTTTCCATGAATTTGACTTTGGTTTTTCTTTGTGTAAATTTCACATATAAGTGCTATCATGTCGTATTTGTCTTTTTGTGTTTGGCTTATTTCACTTAGAATGCTTTCAAAGTCCATCCATGTTGTTACACACAGCATTATTCTCATGGCTGAATAATACTCCATTGTATATTTATACCACATTATCCATTCATCTGTTAATGGGCATTTAGGTTGCTTCCCTATTGTGAACAATGCTGCAGTGAACATGGGGATGCAGATATCTCTTCAAGTTCCTAATTTCATTTCCTTTAGTATTATACCCAGTAGTGAAACTACTGAACATTTCTCATTTTTTGAGGAACCTCCATACTGTTTTTCATAGCAGCTGCCCCAATTTACATTCCCACCAATAGTGTACAGGGATTTCCTTTTTTTCCCACATCCTCACCAGTACTTGTTATCTCGTCTTTTTGATGATACTCACCCTAACAGGTGTGAGGTGACATGTCATTATGATTTTGATTTACATTTCCTGGATGATTAGAGATGTTGAGCACCTTTTCATGTACCTTTTGGCCATTTGTATGCCAAAGGATGTCTGGAAGGATGTCTGTTCAGTTGCTCCACCCATTTTTTATTTGGACTGGGTTTTTGTTTGTTTGTGTTTGGTTGGTTGGTTGGTTGGTTGGTTGGTTGGGTTTTTTTGTTTTTGTTTTTGCTCTTGAGCTATGAGTTCTTTATATAGTTTGGATTTTCAGTCTTTATCAGATACATGATTTGCAAATGTTTTCTCTGAGTTTGTAAGTTGCCTTTTCGTTTTGTTGATGATTTAAGCTAAGGTATTTAAATGGTGAGAATTTTTTCTTTGTGTGTTAAGTGCAGTGTATTCCAGTGAAATATATTCCAGAGGAGTAATATAGTGTGAGTTTTTTTGACATCCACACTTGTCCACTGAAGAAACCCTACCCACACTGTGTTTATCCGTACTCCAACTAACTCTGTCATTAGAATGAACTGTAGTAAACATGTATCTAACACTTTTCTAAGACATTTCCAGTTTCAAATATTCTGCCCCAGTGAGTTCACAAACACTTTCAATAGCCAAGGACTTCCATTGCTTCAGGGTCTATTGTATGTGTCCCATACTCATTTCACATAAAGAAACAGTTAAAAATCTTTACGTACTTTATGTACTTTTTTTTTTTTTTTTTTTTTTTAGTCTTTGTTTCTTTGTTTTTTCCTCATAGCTTTAAAACTATGGTGCTCCTTGGGACCCACAGACCTCAGCTCCCCCTCCTGGTAGCACCTAGTAGGCTCATGTCAGAATTGTGTTAAACATAAAAAGAAATTACTCCCATCATTATCTTACCCTGGACTACTGACTCTCAAGATCAGTATGTTTCTGCCTTTCTGTATTTTCCTCAGTAGTAAATCTGGTAATAGTGCTGCCATTTAAAAAAAAATAGGGACTGTGTACATTTAAAAAAATGAGAGGGGGGTATAATTTTAATACACAGAGTTTAGATGATTTTCATGTGACATTTACTTTGTTAGAGTAGTAAAGGTCTGTTCCTTAAACTTAGCAAGGGGGAAGAGTTTTATTCTTGTTTTTAAACCAATTTCATTTTATATAAATTGTTAACATCTATCTAATACCAAAATCACCTTCAATGGAATTCCTAAGGAAAGAATGTATTACTTGCATACCCGGCTATTTTCAGAGTTAACATATAGCTTTTGTACTAATGACTTTTCCTGTTATAAATAGGTCTTTGATAAAAAAAAAAATGTACCAACCCCATTTCATAATTTGTTAGTAATGGCCAATCACTTGAAAATGAAACTGATCATATTATAGTGGAGGGTTTTGTTCACTGACGTCAGTGGTCATTCAAATAGTCTTAGCAATTCTTTAATCTCTGTTTCTCTGTCTTTCAGCAGTCCAGTGTATCAGAGTATCCTCCACCTGATGGGTATGCATTCAATAACATGTACACAAGAATGCCCCATCTGGACCAAGGGGAAGCTGCTGTGGCTTTTAAGCCAACTCCTAATCTCCACGTAGATAGGTAAGATTTCATGGGCGCCACTTGGAGAGCTGCGGATGACTGTCTCTGATTTAGTGCAAGTAGAGGTCCCAGTGTCTGCTTTGTTCGCTACTTCTTTAAACTTTCCATCTGTTAATTGTTTGATAAAATTTCAGTTGTTCCTTTATAGAGCTGGCTTTGATAAAGAAAGCCTCTAGTCTATAATTCTAACTGGAAAACCTCCAGCCTATAACTCTAATTTAGAGAAAATGCCTTTGGATGACTTTCCCTTTTTAAAAAGGTGCTCTGACAAAATCTGTGAATTAAGAAGAAAGAAGAATTGTTTTTGAAACTCTCCACTAGTTTATACCAGATGGTCTCTAAGGATCTTTCTTTAAAAGGAAACAATTTCCATCTTTCTCTCCTTCCAACAAAAACAAACCTTCCTTTAGATAGAACTATTTCTAAATATAAACTAAATATTTAGAAGAAGTCAGTGTCTTATTTGCCATTCTTACCATTTCATCTTACTGTATTTTATTTTTACTTTTCAGTTTTAGCTTTCATTTATTTCCCCTTAGTTTCACTCTTGAAAAAAATTCAGCGTGGGTAAATGTGGAGAACTGAGATGGGGGAGAAGTAATGGCACTGGAGAAGGTTCACTTCTTCAGTCTTGTTTTCTAGCCTCTGCAAATGAGGGTGCCAAATGAGGATTGTGGCCAACCCATATACAAAACAGAAACAAAGGAGGTGAAAAAGGAAATGGAAGGATGGTCATTCAGGTGAATGGGACTGAAAGCTTGCGCTGGTACCTTCCTATCACAAAGCTTCTCTTACCATGAGGGTTGCATTCCCTTTACTTCTTGTCTTTAAAAAAAATTGTTTAATGTTTATTTTATTCATTTTGAGAGAGAGATAGAACATGAGCAGAGATAGAGGGAGAAAGAGCATCCCAAGTAGGCTCTTGATCCCAATGCAGGGATCAAACTCACAAGACATGAGACCATGACCTGAGCTGAAACCAAGAGTCAGACACTTAACCTACTGAGCCACCCAGGATCCCCTTAGTATACTCTTTTCTTAATAGAATATAAAGAAGGTAGAATTTAAAATTTTTTGGTTTTGTTAGGAACGACAACAGAGGTAATACTTAAGTAACTGGTGTAGAAATTTTCCAAGTATTACTCTAAGGACACCAGTAACATATTATATAGAATATAAAGTCAGCAATGAATAATACATTTTAAAGATGCCAACATATGAAATATTTTTTTTAAATTTTTTGACGTATATTTTATTTTTGAGAGAGAGACAGAGTGCAAGCGGAGGAGGGGCAGAAAGAGGGGAGACACAGGATCTAAAACAGGCTCCAGGTTCCGAGCTGTCAGCACAGAGCCCGATGTGGGGCTCGAACTCACGAACTGTGAGATCATGACCTGAGCGGAAGTCAGCGCCTAACCAACTGAGCCACCCAGGCACCCGAAATAAGTTTTAATTATAGATTCAATTTTTAAGAGATAATTCATGAAACTTATTTTTGAAGCTTAAAAGTTATTTCATTGAAATTCTTGAGTAACTTATTACTCATCCCAGTATTTTTTTCCTTTTTTAAAAACATATCCACGTACCAGAAATTATTTTAAATTGGTAATTCTTCCCTTTTTGTTCTATCTCTCCAGTAAACCAGTGATTTTTCATAGCAAAGTAACAAAGCTACAAAACCACTTGAGTACATTTCTCATGTGTGTTCAGATTTATAATATATATTGATAACTAACTTTGATCATTGTCGACCTTGGGACCACATCTAGCACATCGTGGCCACTCAGTAAGTGTAGATTTATTTGATTTATTGAATGATTGAATAGGCACATGATAGTGTATCCAACATGTCAGAGTCACTACCTATGTCTTTGCCCTTCACCTCTAAGCCTGTTAGGTATAGTGTTACTGATGGAAAAAACTCTGCCATTTATTTTGGACAGCTTACCACAAAGTGTTTTAAAAGTTTATCTTGATCATTTTAGAGGGTCAGGAGAGTGTACTTTGACTTAGTGATTTAGTTATATCTCTGTACCTCATCTGCTTCCAAAATGGATTCAGTCAACTCACTTAAATTATATGCAGTTTAAGTAATGCTAATATTAAAAATAAAATAATGAAGCAAAAACTACAAAATTAAGTAATCAAGAGTGGGGGTAAGAATTAAAATTTTGGAAGTATAGATTGATACTGTGATTGAATTTCAGATTTGTCTTTGAGGTTCCTAGCTGTCAGCAGAAAGAGAAACAATCATTTGCTGTCATTAGCAAAAGGAAGAAGTATATATTGGTTTATTAGGATAAATAATGTTTTTTTTTTTTTTTATCCAATCCTCAAAAATATTTGTCTCATGAAATTTTGTATAGAATGTGAGGGATGATGTAAGGGACATTACTTTTAAAGATTTTTTTCATTTAGAGAATGTTGTGGTAAATATCACAAAGTTTCTTTTAGTAACCTTTGAGAAATAAAAAATTTAAATGGAATTTATTGAAGGCAATTCCATGAAGGGATACTCAATTATGTATAGAGTTTAGAGTTGTCAAAATTTACCCGGGGAAAGAATTTTTAAAAAAATACATTGAGTGGTGGGGGCACCTGGGTGGCTCAGTTGGGTTAAGCATCTGACTTCAGCTCAGGTCATGATTTCACAGTTAGTGAGTTCGAGCCCCAAGTCAGGCTCTGTGCTGACAGCTCAGAACCTCCTTCATATTCTGTGTTTCCCTCTCTCTCTGCCTCTCCCCCAGTCGCACTTTCTCTCACTTAAAAATAAATAAACATTTTTAAAAATTCAAAAAAAAATACATTGAGTGGTGGGTAGATTGTATATCTGAGTAGTCTTGTGGATCCCATCTCTCACTCAGGCTATTGTAATAGGTGCTGGATCGTTGACATAGGCACCTGGATCGTTGATGTTTCAGGTTGCTAAGAAAATGTATCATCATTATTGCAAAAGATAATCTGAAAGTTCTGGTCTGATATAAAATACACAGAGGTTTGGAATTTTCTTTTATAATTATTTTTTATTACCCTTAAACTCTATTACATGCCTATGCCTGGAATGCAGTAAATACCATGTGAAGTATATTCACTCTTCAGTGAAACTTACTGTGCCATTAGGTAAACCACCTGTTGAATTTAGAGCCCTCTCCTTTGAGGGATTACAGTTTACTTCTATCCCAAAGCAGTTCATGCTTCAGAGATGTCTCCGATCATTGCTGACTCCACATCTGCTCTATATCAAGTGGATATCGATTATTCCAAACCAGGAACAGAGAACATACGTTTTTATATATTATAGATCTCTTAAGAAACTTTAGTATATCTGAAAAATTATACAGTATGATTTTCAGATTGATTATATGGTCAATATCGTAGCTAAGTTTTATCTATAGAGGGCAAGAAACTGTAAACCGTAAAGATTTGTACTCTCTAGAGCACTTTTTGAGTGCATGCTGGGTAGTCATCTCTGAGACACTCAAAATAGCAAAGACTTCAAGGAGAGCTGTGGCAAACTTTTCTTTTTAATTCACTGGTTCCGAAACACAGTGGCAGAGAGTTATTCTGCCCTGTTATAGTATACTCAACTCTCTATTATTAATGGTGATTATTTTCCAGATCATGGGAGGGGAACACGAGGGAAGAGAGAAAGATAGAGAACTGAAATTATTGTTTTTCTGACTTTTGGAGTGGCTGAATTTTTTTATCCCCCCAAATGAAATCTAAATAGAATGTAAACATACAAAGTAGGGAAAGGGGGTAGGAAGCCCACAGAACAGCTGTTAAATTATTATTAATATATAATAATTATTTGGCTATAATGTCACTTTTCTCACTTTTCTTATTTTTTAAAACTATATCAAAAATAGCCAGTAGGTAGCATAGCTTTTGGGTCATCTTTTCTCATTGTCCCTTTCCTCTTCTGGAGTTACTAAGAGGTTGCCAATTACCTCTGATGGCAGAATACGTTGTGTCACAATTGTTGTGCTGGCCCTGCTGAGACTCATTATTCCAGAGGACCCTGGTGGGCCACTTGACAGGGGAAAGATGAACAAACGTCTTTAGTTCCTTTCTGCTTTTTCCCTTGTAGAAATGAGTAAGGAAATGTGGAAACGTAAATGGAGGAGAAAATGAGGGAGTGAAATTAATAAACAACAGTTAAAGTGTTTTATTATTGAAATGAAGAAAATAGTAGTGCATTATTGATATATCAATTTTTGTATTACATATAGAGGTATATTTTAGTTATGTTAAATTTATTAGTGGTCATTTAATGATTAAAGGAAGTATTTGTTTTTTTAAGAAAGTTTTGTGGGTTTTTTTGTTTTTTTGTTATTTTGAGAGAGAGACCATGAGGGAGGGACAGAGAGAGAGGGAGAGAGAATTCTAAGCAGGCTCTGCCCTGCCAGCTCAGAGCCTGATGCAGGGCTCCAATTCACTCACCGAACTGTGAGATCATGACCTGAGCTGAAATCGAGTTCGGTGCTTAACTGACTGAGCCACCTAGGCGCCCCAAGAAAGTTTTCTTTTTAAAAAAGCATAGGACTCTTGGACCTGTTCTTACTATTAAAATAAGTTTATAATGAATGAATGGATTAACTAATTAGGAGGTGTTATTAGTCTTACTCTTAATTCATACCTACCCTTGCAATTTAGGAACTGGGCAAAACTTTTCTAAAACTTGACAGTCATAATTTTTAAATATGAATTAAAGACATTGCTTGAGTTAGTGAAATCAACATATAATTTAAATTTCTACTATGGAAATTATCTTCAGTCTCTTTTAATTTTATAAAAAATGCTACCATTGATCTTTATCCCAGTTCTTTCATGGTAGAGTTGCTAATTACCAAAGTAATGTCCCGGTATATTTAATGGACAAAGAATTCATAGATTTGTATTCTGTATTTGGCTTAGTATCCACTAACCTTATGATTTTGCATTATTTAGTTTTGTACTAGCCATAGTTTGCTCATTTTAATAGTAATAACTCCAAAGTTTTGTTCAGTTCTCATATTCTATGAAATACAATAAACTAAACTACTATTGTAATAATTTGTCAGAATGTTTTCTGGTAGGAATTGGCATTGATTTGCTTTAATGTCTTACTTCTGTTTTCAGCCTTTAGGAAGAACTCACTAAATGAACATTTCTCTTTCTTTTTATAGAAATTATGATCTACTGAAAGCACAACCCAAGAAGTATGCCAAATCCAAGTATGACTTTGTGGCAAGGAACAACAGTGAGCTCTCAGTTCTAAAAGATGATATTTTAGAGGTAATAGAATTTTACCTTTTTTATACTCTTAATAAAGTGGATTTATTTTGTATATTGTATACAATATACTGCATGTTGTATTTGGTATATATCTAAACCTTCCTTAAAAAGTGCCAGGTCAATGTCATTTTATTTTATCCAGGATAAAAGCATGTTATAGATACCTATATCTATTTAGGAGGGGGAGCTTGCTTTATCTTATTTTTTGTTGGGTTTTTCTGGGGGAGGGGGTGAAAAACGGAGGTTGGTGGGGAGGACAGATGTTGAATTTCTTGGCTTACTTGGTCCTCTTTTCTTCTGGGATTTATCCATTTTGGAATCAAGGCTAGTTATGTAGATACATCATAATATTTTAACGAGAGAAAACGTTTCCTTCTTCCTGTCATAGTCCCCTTGCACAAATGTACCCATCAGTGAGTAAGCTGTTGATTCTGGGAATAATCTACCATGACTCTCGAATCCATTTCTTAGATCATAACTCGGAGTTCATCTTCTTTAATATGTAATGTGGGATAGTCATGATAGTTTTTATAAAAAGAATGATTTCCATTCTTTTCCTTCCTGTTTGAAGGGTGTAGACAAAAGACCTCTCCAAACATGTCATCTTAGTCATCTTTCCGTGCTTCAGATAGCACAGTTAAACCTTCTTGGCAGGCGATGAGGACCTTGGGTACATTCACAGTAGTGGTTCCATACATGTTTTATACTAGTAATTATGATTATCAGTGTAACTCCTGAGAATCATTCAACCCACAGTGTGTTGATAGTAAGTCAGCTTATTAGAAGTGAAAAGAGTTTCCTGATCTAAGGAATAAACATCGAACTTCTTTCATAGATTGGTTTTGGTATGGAATGATGCCTTTATTTTTTTTGCATGATGACAGATCCTTGATGATAGAAAACAATGGTGGAAGGTTCGAAATGCAAGTGGAGACTCTGGATTTGTGCCAAATAACATTTTGGATATAGTGAGACCTCCAGAATCTGGATTAGGGCGTGCTGATCCACCATACACGCATACCATACAGGTATTTATTATGACTTTTTGCAAAATTTAACTTTTATAAACTCTCAAATTGATTACTCTAAAATGGGACTTAAATACCTTTTGTGTATTAATCATTTTGCGACTTAATTTGTTGTATAATTTGTATAGTTTTTTTCCTAGGGTTAGCGGGGGGGGGGCAATGGCGAAAGATATAGGGAACAATTATATATACGTTTTTTCTGATTTATTTCTTCAGAAAATTGCTTAAAATGTTTACCAGTAAGTGACCTTCTCTTTTTTCGCACACGTCCTATAGTCCTTCTGATGTTCGGAGAAGCAGTATTTCTGCCTCTTCACTCTTGCCCATAACCTTCCTATCCAGTGGTTTCTTCATAGAGGGTGGCACTGGGACAGTGGCTGGAGGGTGGCTCATCTTCACCATCTTTCGCCCTTATTCTCTTAAATGTTCTGCCACTGACCTTGAACTTGCACTCTTCCCCCCCCCCCCTTACACCAACACGTGGGTATTCATTTGGACTATAATATTGGTCCTCTCTTGATTTTAAGATTAAAATATACTTATGACATAGGGTAGATAGATCAGGCTCTCTCTTGTTGATCATTAAATAATCTTTGAGTCACATGACACATTTTCAGACTTTATTAACTCTGGTAGCTCATTCACCTGAACATCTGAATCCACTTACTATTTAACTTGGGATTTTTGACCTGTGACAGAACCTCTAGAGTCCAGTCTGCTAGCAGAGGCGGAATGGATGGACCGTCTCATATGTAGCATATGAACCTGTGGTGGTTTCTATATCATGCCCCCAGGAAGAATTATTTTAATTTTCAGAATCTTCAGCAAAAAATCACACCTGACCCCATAATAATGTCATAAACTTGAGAAGCTCCATATGCTGTCCAGTGACAGAGTTGATGTTCATGCCAGGTATAGGCTTAGTAAGATACAGCTTGTCCACATGTAGGATGGTGATCATACCTCTGCTGCATGACCATTCATTACTTGTGGCCCCTCATAGTGTTCACACTGAGTATAGGTCCTGTGGTCATCCAGAGTGACTTTTGGCCTTACTAGAATCCAAGAGTCAAGCAAACTTTTTTTTGTTTTTAATTTTAGAGAGGGGAGAGGGCAGAGGGGGAGAAAGAATCTTAAGCAGGCTCCATGCTCAGTGTGGAGCCCGCCATGGGGCTCGATCCCACAACCCTAGGATCATGACCTGAGCTGAAATCGGGAGTCAGATGCTCAACTGACTGAGCCACCCAGGCGCCCCATGCAAACTTATAAAGTAAAGAATTATTGTACAATGTATGTATCTTGATAACTTAAGGTGATGTGGTGGAAATTCTGTTTGCCGTGCTTGTTTTGGCTAGCCTGATGTGCATATGTACTATGTACTTAATTTATGTTCATCATTTGTCATTAGCTTTTGATGCCAAAGAAGGAGTTTGAGTTATTCAAGGTATGGTCTACTACTCCATTTCCTGTGGATTTTTGAAGTGACTTTTCTAACTTAGTTTGAATACCTTTTTCTTTCCTGAGTTCCTTTCTGATTTTGAGATGTGGTTACCTGACATAACATAGACTTCCACCTGGTTTATAAGTGCCAATTCCTTACCTTCTTTCCTATAGACAGTTGGACGAAATGCCTTAAACAGTGTTAAAGAGTGAAGTATATGCCTAAAACAGTGATGGAGTATATACCCTTTGAGTTTATGCAATGTTAATGTTAAAAAGTTAACTTTTTAACAGTTAACTTGTAATAAGCTATCAGAGACACTGTTCACAGAGACTATCCCTAGATGCTGCATATGAACAGGAGTCAAGAGTTAAAAACAATTATCCAAAGTTTTGTTTGTGTGCATCCTTACTAGGGATGAGCAAACTCCAATAAAATACCAAAACATGCAAATAATGTCAATTCTAACTAAGTATTTTACCCCACCAGCAATTTCCTAAGGAATTTAACCTCTCTTACCTTTGTCTGTTTATTGTTCAGTCTTGTCTTTTCCTTGATTCTTGGCCTGAGCCATAAGTTGACTTTTCTGTTTAAAGGTTGCTTCTGTTTAAAACCAAAGCAAAACTGTTGATACATATCACAGGTAGGGAGAGTACTTTTTGAGGACATAAATTTTATTCCTCCTTTCTCGAACAGAGCCTCGTCTTACATTTTTGTCAACTTTGGCACAACCAAGAAATTTTTTAAGTGCTCACAAGCTTCAGGAGTTTGTTTTGCTACTTTATGTAAATAGAAATGTGTGGGAATTGCCTGTTTGGGCTGGTTCCTTTTAAACTTTTCAACACTATCTCACTGTCTTCTAAAAATTTCTGGATGCAGCTCTGAATACAGTGATATATGTGGAAACGTTATAGAAGCTGTGTGTGTGTGTGTGTGTGTGTGTGTGTGTGTGTGTGTGTGTGTGTTTAGGTTAAGAGCTCTGCTTTTAAAAGGTATTAAAAAGAGTTTATTTTTTAACAGCTCCTGAAAACTTTGGGCTTAGCCCAACAAAACCACCAAAATCTTGTAAAATTTTAATAAGCAGTCTTGACAATCTGCTATCTGGCATAAATCCTACTCTAAAAGAATTCCTTTTCTCAAAGCATCTATAACACACACACACACACACACACACACACACACACACACAGTGACTAGGTAGAATAAGATGGAAAAGACAAAAGCATCCTTGGTCTAATATACCTAAAGAAAAACTGTGTGGCTTATTTTGAAACGACAATAAAGATACCACATATTTATGTAAATTCCAGTGATCCTAACCCTCTAGCCTAACAGACCTCCACCAGATTACAAACCAATCAAGAGCAACTCTGTGTCTTATTCATCTCCTTATTCACCTCCCAAATATTTATTGAGTGCCAGGATCTTGCATTTGATGAAAAGGAAGACAGAAAGCCTAGCACTGAGCAGGTCCTCCATAAAAGCCTGCTGTCTGGAATCTGAATCACCAAGCCATCTGCCACGGCTTTGCTCCTTTGTTCTTGAAGCATTACCAGTGACCCTCTCTCTCCTCAGAAAAGGATGATAAGGGTGCCTGGGTGGCTCAGTCAGTTAAGCGACCGACTTCGGCTCAGGTCATGATCTCACGGTTCATGAGTTCGAGCCCCACATTGGGCTCTGTGCTGACAGCTCAGAGCCTGGAGCCTGCTTCGGATTCTGTGTCTCCCTCTCTTTCTGCCCCTCCCCCACTCGTGCTCTGTCTCTCTTTCTCCCTCTCTCTCTCTCAAAACTGAATACACATTTAAAAAAATTAAAAAAGAAAAAGAAATTGGTGACATTCTTTTCCCCCTGGTATCTTCTATCCATTGAGATCAAAATATTGAAAGAATTTAAAGAAACTTCTTTTTTTTTAATGTTTATTTATTTTTGAGAGAGAGAGAGAGACACAGAGCACAAGCAGGAGAGGGGCAGAGAGAGAAGGAGACACAGAATCCAAAGCAGGCTTCAGGCTCTGAGCTGTCAGCACAGAGCCCGACACAGGGCCTGAACTCACGAACCACAAGATCATGACCTGAGCTGAAGCCAGACACTCAACCGACTGAGCCACCCAGGCACCCAAGAAACTACTTCTAGCAAAAACATTTTAGATCCCTGTACTGGACTGCTGAATGATACCTAATGATTAATTGCTTAAGCTTCCTTCACATGCACTGATAGCAATGGTATTACCCTCCGAGTAGATAATGGCCAGTAGTCAGTGTTCATGCCGAGTGCAGGCATTGTTTAAGGACGTCACAATACTGATTCATTTAATTCCCACAACAACCTTATGAAGTAGGCACATTTCATATATGAGGAAACTAAGGTTTGGAAAAGTAAGTTATGAACAATTAACAGCTGTGTGAAGCTGGGATTGGGACCCAGGACTCTGGATTCAGAGCCTATGGTCTCATGCACTCAATCAATAATGGGAATCATGCTTAGAAAAGATTGTTTTCTCATTTTGTACATACATACAGTTTTCACTCTATGAATGCTTAAGAGACATTTTCTCAGAATAACTTTACCATGCATGGTATTGCGATAAAAGTTAATCTGATAATCACCATCCTCAGAGTGGAATTTTTGCCTTATCTACCAATTCCTTAGATTTCATCAGTTCTTACATTTTTTTTTTCATCCTTGAGGAAGGTAATCCAAATTACATAATTTACTTAGAAAGTAGACATTTTGTGAACAGTGGGACTAGGGAGTTAGATGTAAACTGTTCCATGTGGCGTCTACAAGTCATCAAATGTTTTAACAGTGCACACAGTTGTGACTCTTATTGTTTCATATCCTTGTGTTTCCTGTCAAGAATGATGGCAGTTCCCCGGTGAAAGGCACAAGAGTACTTGCTGTTGTTCAGACACTTTCGGTTGGAGATTCTTTTCTGATAGCAGGGATGCTAGTACCTGGCAGCAGAAGTAAATAGGTGTTGAATTGCCACCAATGTCCCTGAGAGTCTAGGCTATTTAATATCCTCACATTTGGAGTGATTTTTAACAGCTCTGTAAAGACAGCCATTCCCACCTATTGTGTTTCCCCCACGGGTTCCACAAAGTTTTGACAATAAAAGGGAGGGCAGTAATGCAGAATTTATAAAAGATATGGAACATCAAGAAAAGATTAACTGAAACCACAGGGAAACGGAAGTAGATGCTTATGAGAGACTATGGAGAAATGAAGAAAAATGATATACCTTTTGATAAAAATTTTGTTGTAGAGCATTCCAGTACTTTGTTGTATTTTAGCTGGGCGACAGATCAACATCCAGGGTGCTTTCTCCCCATATAATCTACTTGCCACATAAAGTTTCCTGATACCTCTTTTGATTTGATTCCCAGACCTCTGGCACTAGGACTGTTCATCTACTAGAATTACCTTTTTGCCCATATGGATTCTCATGCTGTATGAGGGCAGAAACTAACCCCACCCTCCTGTTATCTCTGGTGTACTCAAAGGCTTGACTAAACGGGTCTTCCACTTACTATTAAGTCTACGTACTTATTATTATTGTAGATATTTTTAGTCTACCAAGGTGCCAATAATTATGAATACCTGGTCGTTACAGTCCTGTGAATTAAACAGAAAATTTCCTGTCTTCTCTGTTTCCTAGCAAGAGATATGGTGATAGTACGCAAAAAGCCCCAATCTGTCACTAACTAGCTGTGTGAACTTCAAGAAAGCATTTTATTTTTCTGTGCCCAGTTTGCTCAGCTGTGAAGTGGAAGGGGTCAACAATCTCCACAATCCCGTCTAGATACACATTTGTGGTATTTTTCTCAATGCATGTTTAAATAGCCCTAAAATAGGAAAGGAAATATTTCCTGTGACTTTTAAACCAGTAACACTACTAATTTCACCCCATGTTATGAATGCTCTGTTTTTCAAGCTCAGTCCAGATATTCAGATACTGCTGGACAGTGACCATTTTACTCAAGATGTTTTCGTATTCGTTCCAGTAGACTTACTTCCTGATAGTACCCAGTTCTTTAAAATGTGTTTTCAAAATTAATCTCAGAACATTCTATTTATTAATTAGAGGCATGGTTTTTAGAAAAGGATGTTTACTTTTTATTCTGCCTTATGTGTTGACATTTTCCCCAGTATTTCTTGCAATAATTTGAAAAGTCATCTCCCTTTCTCTGTCTCTCTCTCATATGTATCTATATATCTTATGGATCTAGGTGACTTATATATGGTTACTATTTCTATATAGTAATGACTGCCCAACATGCATGTGCAGAATTACAAAATTTTGTTGAGACTGCTTACAAGTTTAAACCTAAAGCTCCCTAAAACACACCATGATATGTATTTCCTTTTGTAAAGTCAGCTTTTAAAGAGAAATTAACCTTATATATAGTGCACTCTAATTGTATTCTTTATAAACTATAAGAATAAGATGAACCTATCTTAATATTTTAAAAACAATAATATACAAATAGGTACTGAAATACTCTATACGGTTTATACTGTAGCATGATTCTGTATAATTAGTTTTCCATTGTTAGATAAGAATGATGGAAATTAATTATATAAGTTGATTTGTAGGCAGGTAATTTTACTGTCAAAAAATAATTTGCTCACGTGTTCTGATATTTGATGTGAATTGTAACTGATACTATTTTAGTTCCATCTCCTGTGTTAATTTCTCATTTAATGTGGTTTGCTCCATTTTCCTAATAGCAATTACTTGGCGAGCTGTCAGAGGTAACCCACATTTGTTCCCTCATGACACTTCTTTTTAATATCATTTTTTGGATTCAATTTCTGGACTTAACACCCTCCAAATGTTCCAGCTGTGCCTTTTTTTTTTTTTTTCCACTGCAGAGTTCCAAAGAGACCAAATTTAGAGGGAAAATGTGTAGGTTAAAATTTTAAGAACAGTTCAATTTCAATGGCTTGGTTGGGCTTACTTGCATAACTTCCCCTTGAAGCAGTCTCTTACATGAATCAGGAGCTTATCTCTAAATAACTGTCCTTAATCCTGGAGAATTTCAACTTTAGTGGCTAAAGTGACTCATTCTGACTTAATTATCAATAAGAAAGTAAATTTGCCATGGGGTCTAGTCATTCTGACTCCTTTCAGAGAAAGAGAAGACGGATTTTGTTTTAAACAGAACTTTAAATATATTTGTGGGAGATAGGAGGGTGAACAGTCACTATAGAGAAGTTGGTCCACCTCAAGGTGACCAGTCATGCCGGTTTGCTCGCAAGTGAGGGTTGTTAGGGACTTGGGACTTCCAGTCCCAACACTGGGAGAGTTGTGGGCAAACCAGGAAGAGTTTGGTCAAGAGTTTTTGGAGGCAGGATTTAGAGCTTCAGCACTTGGTTCAGGAGAAGAAGGTGCAGGGTGTGGTTCTACTCTCCAAGACTTCCTGGAAGTTGAGGAGCCATCAATTTGGATCTGCCTCCAAGAGACAGAAATAATGAAGGGAAGAGCAGTAACTGCGTGGTGGGCAAAGGAGAGTAAGGAAGATTGGGAGGGACACAGAGAAGTGATTTCAAGAGTCAGTACTGATGCTCTGTTTCCTCCGCACCAAGAGTGAGGAGTCGACTTCCACAGAAACGCTGCCCTGGTTGCTGTTTCAGAGCAGGTCCTGATGGTCTAAGGAGACACTTCTCCCCCTTTTCATTCCGTGGGTTGGAGACACGAGGCAGGAAGAAAGGATCAGGAAAAGGGGGAAATATGCAAGTAAATTCATGACAAGTTTTCATATGGTTTCTGTTTCATCAACTACATGTATTTTAAGCCTATTATTCTGTCAGCTGATACTAATAAAGTTGCATTATGCAGCAATGACGGAAATGAGGTGAGGCACGAGTTTTGGTGAGCCTGTCTTCAGACTTGACTGTGACAGTAACACACAGCATGTCCCATTTTTCACAGTATTATTTGATGGATAGCAGAACACTAGCTGCTCTTGTTTTTATGAAAGCAGAAAGTATGAATCATATCATGGAATGCAGGGCTGATAGAATTTTTTGTTTGCTTGTTTAAGCTTTAAAAATAACAATTTAAACTGACACTTTTGAGATGCTAACATGAGAATTCACTGACCCTTTATGAAATTACATGCAAAGGCTATTCTTGTCAAAGGAACATTGCATATACATTAATCAGATGACTTTGGTGTGTGCTAAGTATAACATTTTGGTGACATTTGCTGTATTTTGGTTGCTTTTAAATGTCTTATTGGCCCAAATATATGAACTCTATTAATATATGAATATATATGAACTCTATTATCGAATATATCAGGAACGTTTTTAGGCCTCCAATGCCGGGGGCATCAGCAGCCTCTCTTTCTCATCTAACTTCTGTCCCATCTAACTTCGTGGCACGCTCTTATGGATCTTGCCCTCTATTCCTTCCCTCCCTCTTCCCTTCTTTCTCCCCCCTCCGTATATCCCAATAGCTGGCAGCGTTGCAAACCCTTCTTTCGGTTCTGCTTTCATTTCTGCCTGATTCCCTTCCCACCTTCTTCACCCCACTGGCTGGTGAGTGGTAGCTTTTAAAGAAACAGCAGAGAAGAACCGGGCTTCTTCCCACACCGGTTTCCACAGGTGTGACTCATTTGCTGTGAAGGCAACTGTGATGATAGTGTGGTTTTTTTGTTTTTGCTTTTTTTAAAAATTTTTTTGAGTAATGATTTAATTTAAAAACGGTGTGTGTTGTGTATTTTTATGTTTTTCATCTCTGTGGAAATTGGGGAGCCTTCTTTTAAAATCAATACCACCTTATATTTGGGCCAATTTAGGAATTAAAAGTGCATACTGTTCTAACCAAAGGACCAGATTACCAAAAGGCTACGTTTTTGCTTTTTTTTCTGCTAATCTTGAATAGTAGCATAATTAAAATCATGCCACTGCAGTATCTAAACTTTACCTAAATGATAAGTCATTGTTCTGTATCTTTGATTTTACCAAAAAACACAAAAAACAAAAAGCACCCAAATACTGCCTTTTGAGAATTTGGAACTTGTTATATTGCAGTTATCTATTAGTTAAGATTATTTTGTTTAAAGTTTTAATTCTCCTGTGTAGTTTAATAGGGAATATACATAAATAAAGTTTTCTAATAGCCTAACAATCATGATTTAAAACTTACTGAAAGTTATTGTGTATTTTATCTTATTTTATTTTATTAAAAATTGTTAATGTTTATTTATTTTTGAAAGAGAGAGAGGGACAGAGTATGAGCAGGGGAGGGGTAGAGAGAGAGAGGGAGACACAGAATCAGAAGCAGGCTCCAGGCTCTGAGCTGTCGGCACAGAGCCCAACGCGGGGCTTGAACCCACAAACTGTGAGATCATGACCTGAGCTGAAGTAAGACCCTTAACTGACTGAGCCATCCAGGCACCACTGTTATTGTGTATATTAACACATTCACCTTTTTTAATACAAATCCCCACATGGACTGTTTTTAATATATGTTTTCGAGTTGCAGTCATAAACATTTAAAGACCATACCATTACCCTACCACCACTTACCCCACAGCATTCCTGTTTAATAAGGAAAATTTCTGATTTTTTTTTTTTTAATTTATTTTTGGGACAGAGAGAGACAGAGCATGAACGGGGGAGGGGCAGAGAGACAGGGAGACACAGAATCGGAAACAGGCTCCGGGCTCCGAGCCATCAGCCCAGAGCCCGACGCGGGGCTCAAACCCACGGACCGCGAGATCGTGACCTGGCTGAAGTCGGACGCTTAACCGACTGCGCCACCCAGGCGCCCCGGAAAATTTCTGATTTTAATAAGCTAACATTAAAATGACGGCAGAAAGTGTTAAGGCTTGAAAAAATTAACAGCATTTTAAAATGATTTATTATAAAACATAGTCCTGAGATATTTTATCTACTGAGATATTACCCTTTTTCTTAACAAACTACATGGGAAGCAGCAGAATTAAATATTATTTAATCTAGCATACTTTTAAACTGAGGATTAAATGTTGCTTTATGTTACTGATATTTAAACTTCCAATGCAATTAGAGGTTAATATTGATGGAATTTGTAAAATAATCAGAAATCTTTTGACCTACCCTGGTGTTGTGTGATTCCAAGTTCAAATTTTATTTTTTTGACGTTTATTACTATCATTAATACTACTGTTTCCTACTAGTATATCTTTTTGACTTTTTAACTTACATTTTGAATTTGAAAAAATATGTAGAATATTTAAAAGATGATTTTTAATGATCATTCTACCATATAGGACTGGAGGTGTGTGTGTATGTGTGTGTGCACACACAAATTTGCTATGGATTTGCAGGTAAGTTTACAAATAAATAGCCAACAATGTCCTGTTAAAGTATAAATTGTTTTCCTAGCCTAGGTTTTATATTTCTGCAATTTCTAATTAATTATTTGTCTTTTTATAGAAACAAAGGATGGAATATGGTCCAAGACCAACGGATACTCCCTCTGCTCCATCGCCTCCTCCAACACCTGCTCCTGTTCCTGTACCCCTTCCTCCTTCTACTCCAGCACCTGTTTCTGTGCCAAAGGTCCCAGCAAATGTGACCCGTCAGAACAGCAGCTCCAGTGACAGTGGTGGTAGTATTGTGCGAGATAACCAGAAACACAAACAACTTCCGGTCGACCGTAAGTTTGCCAGGGGGGCAAAAATATACAGTTTCTTCTGTGAATTAAAAGCACTGCTAAGTAATAAAATATTGTTTATTATTAGTTCTACTGGCATTAAACATTATCTAATATAAATAGTGGTCCTTTATACTTGCATGGTACTTCACAGATTGCAAAGACTTTTCATCTAGTTTCTTGTCCTTCAGGTAATTCTAAGAAGCATGAAGTTCTCTCTACTCTCTATTGTATACATGTCTATGCATATTCCACTATATTGTGGTGGTCGAATGCAGACTCTGGTGCCAGACATACTCGAGTTTGTACAGTGAAACACTACTTATGGCCATGTGACCTTCAAGAATTTAATAATCTTCTCTATACTTGAGTATCTGAAAAGTGGGGGAGAATAATGGCGTCTGCTTCATAGGATAATTGTGAGGACTTAATGAGGTAATACATTTAAAGCATTTAGATCGGTCATTCTCACCCAGAGATGGTTATATACCCACCCCCCACGAGGGAACATTTGGTATTGTCTGGAGACATGTTTTCATCACAGTGGGGTAGAGGCTACTGGCATCTAATAGGTAGAAGCCAAGGATGTTTAGCAACATCCTACAATGAACAGATCAGTCCCCCTACAACAGAATTATCTGGTCCAAAATGTCATGGATGCTGAGGTTGAAAAACTCTGTTTGACTGTGACCAATATGACACACAGTAAGCAGTCAGCCAGTGCTTGCTGCTGTCATCCTCAGTGTCATAATCATGGTGTCCCGGCTCTTCTTCCTCATATTTGCGACACATACACACTCACACTTGCTTGAGAGAGTCAACCTGCCAATTCCACCTTCAAATTCGCCCTCCAATTCAGATTTCATTTGATTTAGACTTCAACTTCATATTTTCATAAATTTAAGTTTGATTTTTCACATGAATGTTTCTGTGAAAACCAGATTTTAAAAACTAAAAGAAAAGACACTATGGCAAACCTTGGATTATCCTCATTAGTGCCATTAAACAGCAGTATAGATAATTTGAGAATTGAAGGTACTTCTAAGGTAATTTTTCTTATTATTTAATCTTCATATTATGTTTGTATAAGTATTGTAAAATTACTTTGCCTTACCTATATTTGACATGTAAAAATTCCTGGAACACTAGAGCCGGGAAGATATTTCCTCAATATGGTAAAAGTATATAAAGAGTATCTGTGTGTGTGCACATGCACCTGTGTGTGCATATGTATAAAGGATGTCTGTCGTTCTTTCATTGTGGCCTCTCCTAGGGCTCAGTTCTGGGTTCTTCTCTCCATGTAAACATACTTTTACTGCAAATGATCAGTCCATTTCCATTTCTTTCAGTACTGCCCATATTGTTAGAGAAGGAATGACTCCCAGATTTGTCAAATCTCATCTCTGCCGTCCAGATACAAGTACTGAACTGTTAACTTTAAAGCTGAGATTCGATGATTAGATTCAAAGTCAAATGACTGGATCCTTCACTCCAATTTTCACCCAACATTTTTCTTATTTCAGTAAATCAGAGCCACATCTAGTCAGTTGTGGTCATTCTTGGTAAATTTTTTTTTTAAATTTAAAAGAAGACACGTATGTTACTGTTTAGTTCTAGAAATCCTGGCTAAATGCCATAAGCATCAGCCTACTTTTATACATTACTTTCTTTCCCAAAGTTGATCCGTCACCTTCTTATCCATATCCCGACCTTACCAAAAAACGAACAGAAAAGTGACGTTTCAGAGAAATGGTGAACTGTGCTGCAAAAACTGTGTGTGTGTGTACGAGAACACATCAGTGTATATAAGCATAATATGCTGCTGAAGTTTTTTGAATGTTTGTGTATTCTTTTAAAAGATGCTTTTACTTTTTTTCAAAGACACTTAAAGACGTAGTTTTACAATGAGAAAGTTCTATAAATATGTTTATTGATTTCCCTAAGGAAAATTTTTCTCCTAGAAATGAACATTGTTTTTTCATTTTTACCACAAGTTTACAACCCGTCCCTTCTTTGCTACGTCAGCATGGTGATCTTTGACACTGTGGACTGTAGTTAGTCTTTCTAGGCCTAGGTCAGACTCCATAGGCATCTAGTCCCCATTTGGAACAGTCTGTGGGTAGGGACAGTTTGTTCTTTGTCCTAGTCTAAGAAACTAAGAATAACCTAATGGGAAAGAGGAATAGTTTGAATACTTTCAAGATAGACAACTCTCCTGATAATTGTGACTCATCACTTTCAAATCTGTTTTTCATAAGTAAAAGGGTGACATTGGCATATAAAGTATAAACCTTTCTTCCAAAATTAACATTTGTATGTTTTTCTTTACAATAATAAAACTTTCCATGTATTTACACAAAGTTCTCTTTAAAGATATCTCACTCAGAAGCATAATTTCATATTAAATAAATGTATTTCTTTTTCTAAACGAATTATTTTCGTGAAAGCTTTCTCCTGAGCACGCTTTTGGAGGACGGTTTTTCTGAATGAATGTTGGGGCTTCTCAAAAGTCTTTTAGATCCAGACAGACATACCAAAATGTGTATTTGTCGATAGCCAGGTTTCTCTCAAACTAAACCTTTTATGCTTTCCTGCATTCTCTGCTTACTGCTTAGCCTTGTGATTAAAATGGAAGGAACTGGAAAGTGAATACTCAACTCAAAAAAAAAGTTACCAAGTAGCCATAAACAAGGAAAAAAGTTAGCATGCCTGTTTTTATAAATTTTTTTTTTAAACGTTTATTTTATTTTTGAGACAGAGCATGAACAGGGGAGGGTCAGAGAGAGAGGGAGACACAGAATCAGAAGCAGGCCCCAGGCTCTGAGCTGTCAGCACAGAGCCCGACGCAGGGCTCAAACTCACGGACCGCAAGATCATGACCTGGGCCGAAGTCGGCAGCTTAACCAACTGAGCCACCCAGGTGCCCCAGCATGCCTGTTTTTAAAATTTAGCAGGTAGCAGGAGTGAGACAGAATGACACTTCTTTTGCTGAAGGTAACTATGGTTGCCTATTCAAACTTGCTGTTGGGAGCCATGTGTCATAGAAGCTATTCAAATTGGTTTATCGCAGGATTTAAAAAGGTTCTCCTCTTATCACTTTTGAAGAAACCAATGCTTTAGTTATTTTGCATTTCTTCCACTTCCTTTGAAATGTTAGTCCTTTTATTTGGGTTTAATCTTTTGTAATCAGAAGTGTTATTTCAGAACGAGGTGTAAAGTTAGTCTGGTTTGTTATTGTGTGCTAGAACATTGCAAATGGAAACCGAAAGTCAGGAGCACAGCAGAAGTTTTTGTACTCCATGGAAGGTTATGCTGTGGACCAGAGATGTTCATGCAGTGGCTAAGTTAGTAGATAAGAAAACAAGTCTTTTAGTGTGGTGACGCTTTTTCTCTCTGATTTCTTTGAGATGTACTCGTATTCTGTGTGGCAGTATGATGCAGTGAGTTAAAAGAGTTATCTAGTGAAACGCATGTAGTGTATTACTTAAATGATCAGTCAGTAATATTCCCTCTCACCCTCCCTAGCCCCCTCTTCTTTCTCCCTCTCTCCCTTCATTTCTCCTCTTTCTGTCTTTTGCCTTCTTCAGAAGGTTCCCAGAATGCCTAAGGCATTAAAAAATTCGACTGAAATAACACTTTTTGGTTATTTCATATTTTCGTTTACTTCTCAAGGACTTGAACACTTTCTGAAACATTCTCCCTGGGGGTGAAAAAAAAGAAGAGAAAAGGAAGAGAAAAAAGACAAAAAAGATCATAGAACAGTGGTCACAAAAAGCTCCTTTAGAGGCCAGGTCATTGCCTGTTGCCAAGGTAATCAGTTAACTGGATTACTGTATCGGTTTTTGTATTTAATCCTTGAAGGTAACATACAAATAATGTATCTATATATATGTGTATGTACATATATATTTAATATGTCTATTATATATGTAATATATATAAAATAATCTGTAATGTTTTAAAATACACAAATACATTATTCCCTTTCCTATACCTTCATTTCTTCCCCATTTTTCTCATAAACATATGTGCATATACACAGATTTCCCATAAGCATAAAATGGGTGGGGGAGAGGGATAACATGTAACCTAATCAAAGGTCGATTCAGTGACTTTGATCATAAAGCAACCGTGAGCCGAAAGTCAGGAAATCCAGTTCTAACTAAATTCTGCTAATTAACAACAGTGTGATCTTGACGCATCATCTCTCCTCTTTTGACCTCCGTTCTCTTAGCTATTAATTTAGGAGTTTGTATATGATGCCTTTCAAAGTCTCACGTAGTGAAAAAGTCAGCAGAATGCCTCATTCATTTACTCAGTGAGCATTCGCTAAATACTTAACTGCTCCAGCTGTTGCAGGCAAGCATCCCTTTTCTCTTCAGGCATGTATTTTGACAACAAGAGATGGCTACCTAAGTGATTGAGTTGATGAGGAATGTTAGAAGGGGGTAAGTGGTTTTGGAGAATAATAAAGCCATGTGGATGGGAAATGTTGTTGGGAAGGGGGTTGCAATTTTAAATAGGAGAAATCTAAAGGAGGGGAAAGAATAAACTGAGTGGATTTCTGGGGGAAAAGCATTCCAGGCAGAGGCCCTTAAATTTCAAGAGCATCAAGGAACCCAGCGTGAGTGAGAGCAGAGGGCTCCAGGGGCCAGTGGAGTTACCTCAGGAGGTGGTTCTCTGAGGCCTTTCACTGGGAGTAATTTGTATTACTTGGAAAGGTTTGGAGCAGAAGACTTGCAATATCTGACTTATATTTTAAAAAGGCCATTTTAACTGTTGTATTGAAAACCAAATGAAGGAGCACAGGGTGCCATGGTAGAGAATAGAAGGAAGGCCATACATAGGCCTGTGGCTCAGACCAAGCTGGTCACAGAAAAAAATGGAGCAAAGTGGCTGGATTTTTCGTACATTTTGACGATAGGACTAACAGAATTTGATGATGGATTGAATGTAATAGAAGACAAAGGGGAGTCGAGCATGACTCTGTGGCATTTTGCCAGAGGAACTGAGAAAATAGAATTCCCATGAACTGAGCTGAGAAGTGTAGCATAAAAGCAAGCTTCAGGAAGAAGAGAAGCCTTTCAGATTTGGACATGTTATATTTGAGCTACCTAATAGATACCCAAATGAATATATCAAGAAGATGGCTGGCATATATGGCTTCAGAGTTCTGACTGGAGAAGTAATTTTGGTAGTCATCAGCTTTTAAAGGGCACACGGCTCATTGATGGAGTGAGGGCAGGCAGAGGAGAGGTCCAAGCATTGTGCCTCAACATTGCTTACTGGGGAGATGAGAAGAATCAGAAAAGGATACTGAGAAGGAGAGGCCAGCGAGACAGGAGGAAAATCAGGTGACAGTGGTGTCCTGGAGGCCACAGGAAGAAGGCATTTTAAGGAGTGAGCACCTTCTTCATATGTTGCTGGTAGGTTACGTGAGACAGTGACTGGGAATTGACCGTAGGAGTTTAGCAAAATGTAGTGGAGGGATGGGGCCAAAAGTCTTATTTTTTAACAGTGAATTCAAGAGAAAATTGGAGAACAAGAATAGGAGTCAGCTAGTACACACAGCTTTTCATGGAATTTGTGAAAAGGGGAGCAGAGAAATGGGCAATAGCTGGGAGGCACATGGGGTCAAGAAAGGGTTTATTTAAGGGCAAGAGGAACAATCACAAAATGATAGTGTTTGTATGATGATGAAATGATCCAATAAAAGAGGAAAATGGAGAACCTAGGATAAGTAGAGGAGAAATTAAATAGGCAGAGGAGAGGCGCCTGGGTGGCTCAATCGGTTAAGCTTGTGACTTCAGCTCAGGCTCAGATCATGATCTCACGGCTCGTGAGTTCAAGCCCTGCATTGGGCTCTGTGTTGATAGATTGAGCCTTGCTCCTGCTTTGGATTCTGTGTCTCCATCTCTCTCTGCCCCTCCCCTGCTCCTGTTCTCTCTCTCTCTCTCTCTCAAATATACATAAAACATTAAAAATAAATAAATAGGCAGAGGACATGGGGTCTAGTGCACACATAGAGGGGTGGCCCTTCCTTAGGAGCACGGAAACAGTTCATCCATAATGTAATAGGGAGGGAGGGAGAAAGAGAAAGGAAGAGAGGGAGAGGGGGAGGGAGGAAGGAAGAGTGCATGAGGAAAGTGCTGGTAGGTGAACCACTAGGGGAGCTTATGGAGGTTCTCTTATAACTTATTTTATTTGACATTAGGAAAGTGAAGTCATCAGTTCAGGGTGAGAATTGGGAAATGAGTGTTGGAAGTTTGCAGAGAAAGAAGATACTAAATACTTGTCTAACAGTGGTCTAGGGCACTTGTCTTACTTGGTCTAGGGCAGATTCTCAACCTTGTTGACACAGGACTGGATAATTCTCTGTTGTAGGAGACTGACAAGGACACTGTAGAATGTTTTGTGCATCCCAGGCCTCTACCTACTACATGATAGTTGCATTATTTCTCCTCCTCCCCTCTCATTGTGCCATCCACAAGTGTCTCCAGTCATTGCCAGATGTCTCTGGGGTCAAAATTTCCCCCACTTGAGACCAGGGGCCTAAGGAAATGCAGTGCGATTGTCAGGAAACATTAACAGCATGGTTGAGGTTCATATTCATGAATTTAACATGAGATCATTCAGCATTGTTGTGTTATATGCAGTGTGCAGGTGCAGGCACAGAATAAGCAGAAAGTAAGATTTAACAAGGGGTGGGGTTTTGCCAGATGAGTACAATGAAGAGAGGAGAAGAGCCAAGGAGTGATTTCAATAATTGATCAAGAGATTTGTACTGGGTGAGGATGAAAGGGAAGATGGTGGGAATGCTAGATTATAAGTCCAGTTGGGGTCGAAGGATTTTTGGCACTGGGTTCTAGAGAGAGTGACGCATGTCAGGGGTTTTCAGAAATAACCTACTCTGTGTTGGTGTCTAGGAAGGAAATCTCAGATGGAGGAAGTGCAGGACGAGCTCATCCACAGACTCACCATTGGTCGGAGTGCCGCGCAGAAGAGGTTCCACGTGCCACGGCAGAACGTGCCAGTTGTCAATATCACTTATGACTCCACACCAGAAGACGTGAAGACGTGGTTACAGTCAAAGGGGTTCAGCCCTGTGTAAGTGTCTCTGGGAATACTTTACACTTCTTTGTGTAAAATCTGCCTTCTTTTCAGTTTGGTCGCTAAGACGCCACAAATGACTCTTCAAAACTTTGGGGAGCCCAGACTGCACATGTTCCATGCTCAGGAAATAGTTATAGATATTTACAGCTAAAACTCTATACTATAATAATAACTGCAATTTGGTGGTGCTCTATTTTGTAGGTGATGGTGTCTGCTTACCATTGGTCCCTTAAGTAAACTGTCAGTATCTTTGAGGTGGTAGCTTCCTTTCCCTCACATCAGGTTACACAGGGTAGGACAAAAGTCTTAGCTAGACTCCCCAGACCATGGAGGACATATCTTTTTATCGACTGCAAAATGTAGATTCTCAGCCAAATGAAAAAATAAGTTACCTGTCATAGATTATAATGTAATAGAGCTTTTCCCTTGGTAAACCCATGGTAAAGATTCTATTTATAGTCTAAAAATTTGAAAATAATAAATGTGTATTTGATACAATGAACTATTTCAGTAATACATATTTAAGGGAACTTTAATATTATAAACTCACATACCCAACATGAGTGAATGAGATACACTGGTTAGTCTGTTGCCCGGTTACTAGAAAGTTATCTGTTCCCCCTATGAAGCGCCGTATTTCAAGGAATTGGTACTCAACAATAATGGTACTAAACACAATCAGCTCCTTTTTGATACTTCATAATCATCTTATATAGCCTCAAGGTCATCATCACGAGAGTCCCTTGTTAGTGCCATAATAAGTACCAAAGTACCATTTTATAAGAGTTTCATTGTATGGAACACTTGGAAAAGAGAGGTTATAGCAGGACCAGAAATTTTTTTCTTTTGTTTTAGCTAGATAATTAAAAAAAATGTTTTTTAACATTTATTTATTATTGAGAGACAGAGCGTGAGCATGGGAGGGGCAGAGAGAGGAGGAGACACAGAATCCGAAGCAGGCTCTAGGCTCTGAGCTGTCGCACGGAGCCCAATGCAGGGCTCAAACTCACAAGCCACGAGATCGTGACTCGAGCCAAAGTTGGACACTCAGCCGACTGAGCCACCCAGGCACCCCATGTTTTACCTAGATAGTATTTTTAATGCTGCATTTCTTTTTCTTTGTTCTGTGTTTTTCAGGACTGTCAATAGTCTTGGAGTATTAAACGGGGCACAGCTTTTCTCTCTCAATAAAGATGAACTGAAGACAGTCTGCCCTGAAGGGTCCAGAGTCTTTAGCCAAATCACTGTACAAAAAGCTGCGCTAGAGGTAGGACTTGTCAACCTGAGGTGGTGTTTTTCTGCATTAATCAGGAGTGTGGTCTGCAAATTGAAAGCTCTGAAATCAGCTCTTGATGTCCACATTGGTTATTTTCCCTTTCACAGAGAGCTGAATTAAATTTGACTCAGCTTTTACAATTTATCCTTGGAGACCATCAATGACCATTTGCAGGAAGATTAATTTATCATAACTGCTCCTGTAACATGAAGCTTGGAGCATATGCTTTTGAACAGTTAATGAAAAGCCCAATGTGCTGATTTTATATGCATTAACTACTTCTGTAGGAATTTAAATTTTGACACGATAATGGACATTCACTTCTAAGTGAGTAAATGCCTTAAGAGGCCAGAACTCTTTGGCCTGTTCTTAATATTGAGTTTGGAGGATTCCAGTAGGTTAGTGGTTTTAAGGTCTTAAAACTCTGGCTTTGTGTCTTAGGTCTTGTTATATATCTAAATAATCAGAGGGACAATAGTAGGTAGGGATCCCTGAAAATAGTGCTGAAGAGTAATTATGTAGTCCTAGCTGTGTGTACGAAAGGAAGAGAATGAATGTTTTTGAGATTGAATATCCTTAAGCTTCCAATATCCTATTCTTCTTAAAATGGGCTGTGTAAGAGTAGTAGTTTCAAACTGTTATATCTCACAGCTCTTAAGAACTTTCACAAAATTATGCTTCGACTCAAATGAAAGGATATTGGCTTTGGTGTAAAATTGATACATAATTCTCTCTAGCAGGTGTATCATCTAAATTCAACAGTTAAATAAGTCAGACTGAAGTAGCTTCATGCATGCAACCCTGTAACCACTCTTAGGAGAAATTTTATTTCCTTGGAAATGTTTCCTATGGTCCTGATCTTGGGAGTTCCATATTAGATGAATCCCCGGGGTGTTCTGTATTAGGCTTTCTTTCTATTGAATATGAATAAGAATTATATCTTTTCTGAGGCAGTTTTTTTTTTTTTTACCATTATATATTTTAATTTTATTGAGAGTATATAAAATTACTTCTTAAGAGTAGGATAGAAAGTTCCAGAATTCCCGAATTCCTTGGTTTCAGACTGCCTCTACTTTGTCCTCAAAAGTATCTCTTGATCTCTGGCTTCCATTCCTCTGGATGTGAGCTGAGGCGGACTGACTACCTGAGGTTCTTCACCTTCCTCAACTGCCTTCCCATTACACCCTTCTCTTGCATCTAGTCCATCTTTTACATTACTCATCTGAGTTGCCAGAAACTTCCATTGATGAGAGCAGAATAAGGAGGATGCACAGGGATCGTAGGTAGGGCTTGGCAAGGAGGAGAGCTGACATGATGTCAGAGGGTCAGAACCTTCGTGTATTCTGAAGGGAACTTTGGCGTATTCTGAGCCCAGTCTCTGAGCCTAATTTAGAATCCCCTAAAGGCAGATGAACATCTTGCTGGACTTAAGAGGGTTCTTGGATAATTCACCATCTTATCATGTTTATTGTATACATATTTTCTTTCTCCCAGGGAGTCTGGGGCATTCCACACACATTATTGATTTATCTTTATCATGTTCAAGTAAAAGGCATAGTGAATGAATTGCCTTAAGACTTCCCATAAATGAGAAAATGATTCATGTGATGGATTAGTGAAGTCCAGAAGCATCACTTACATGAAGGGCAGCCTTCAGTTTTCCCCAAGAGATATTAGAGGAAAAACAAAGGACTTTTACCCTGAACCATTTCATTACATGACCTGCAGCTTGCACAAACCAGTAACCATCTTGTCTGACCATGTTTAATTTTCAGGATAACAGCGGCAGCTCCGAGTTGCAAGAAATCATGCGAAGACGACAGGAAAAAATCAGTGCTGCTGCTAGTGATTCGGGAGTGGAATCTTTTGATGAGGGGAGCAGTCACTAATTTGTTTTTAACTCCATTGAAATGTTTGGCATTATTCCAATGTGCTTTGTTTTAAGAAGCCATGAAGGGAATGTCAGATCCTTATTTCTTGGAATACTTAATTTATCACCATAAAGAAACAATGCAAACATAAGAAATCAGAGGACTTGTTTCCTGGCCTATTATTTTTATTAAAACTGAATAATTTTAATAGATGTTCTGCCCTTGGGAAATATTTTGCCTACTTTACCAAGGTCAGGTTTCCTTTATTGGATTAATTATTTCATCCCCATCTCAGTGGATAAGGCAGCATTTTTTTTTTTTTTTTGACAGTGGTGAATTTATTTCTTACAGCAAAACAAAGATATTGCCCATGATTTAAAATCTGTTGATTTCAGTTTTGTCCATGACTCTGGTGTCTGTCATTCAGAGTGTAGCTTACTGTAGGCTAGCCTCTGCTTACTTAGGTCTCTTCTTTGACATACTCAATGATAGAATTATTTAGATTTATTTAAAGTTCTTAATGCCAACAGTTTTTTAAAAAAATCAAAACATTTAATGAACTGTAAAATACAACAAGGCCTTGGACATGCAAATATAAACCTATGGAACATTCCCAAGACATTTTATGTATCATGGCTCTGTTGATCACAACTCCTTGTATAGCCTGTGTTTTGATTTAGTTTATATTCTGCTTATTATCTATATTGTGTTCTTATATATGAGAAAGCACAAGTGGAAAAGAGGTCATATGCCGTCAGAACGTATCACAGGAAGTAGCCCACATTGGTGTGCGTCACAGTATTTTGCTAATGAAAGCCTCAGTTCTGAATATTGATATAAGTAGTTAAATGGATATTGGGGCCATTTTATGTGTTTATCTGTGTCAAGTTTTTCTGGTAATAAGAAACACTTAATTTACACATATTTTAATCCTGTGAAAGATTCTAGATAGAGAAAAGAAAGATACTTAACCTTCAACAAATGTTATTTTTGGAAACACAATTTTTGTCATTAAATGTTATATTATTTCACATATATAAAACAGATGTTATGTAAGAATGTTGTATATTTTAACATAAATCCATTTAGAGAGATTATCTAGATTCATTAATTTTCATAGTGCCTTTTTCACATGAGTCAGCTGGAAAGTCTGCAATAAACAGTATTTGCTGTATGTTAATAAATGGCTTCTGTCTCATTGACAAATGGGGTCTTTGGTATGTAGACTGTGGATCAGGGTTGAATCGAATGGGAAGAACAGAGACCGCCCGTTTTTTATTTGTTGTGTTTTTGATTGATTTCCAGTATATTTCGGAGTGGGTAAAAACCATTCTAGAATACGTTATCCACTGGTTTCTCTTCTTTCCACCTCTCTTGTTTCATTGTCTTTTCCTTCTACCATCTAGTCAGAACTGGTCACAGTAGTAAAAACAAAAGTGCACGGTACTTACGATTACTAAGTGCTTCCACAGAAATGCTTACTGAGGTTTCTGCAGTAACTCTCTGAGTTTTATTTTGTAGATAAGGAAACAGCTCCCAGGTCTCATTTCCCCCCAAGAGAATGATGAACATGACTCTAGATCTTTTCCATGTCGTAAGCACAGGCACACATTTATAACTCGGCCCTTATTGAAAATCTCTGAAAATGTGGAAAATTTTCTCTCGATA
The DNA here is from genome assembly GCF_024362965.1 of Panthera pardus. Classification (NCBI taxonomy): domain Eukaryota; kingdom Metazoa; phylum Chordata; class Mammalia; order Carnivora; family Felidae; genus Panthera; species Panthera pardus. The sequence goes on from NW_026526991.1 coordinate 92,338,570, forward strand.
AGACAAGAGAAAATAGATAGGAAAGGTCAGATAACCTGAGTGTATTGTGACATAAGTGATATTACAAGAACTGGTGTAATTTATAAGGATGTCCTTATGCTATAAAACTCCAATGGAAAATACCACCACAGTGGTCATTACAGGAAGCAGTTACCTCCTTCTGGGCTGTGGTAACAAAGGGGAGAACTGGGCTTAACAGAATTTCGGATCTTTGAGGGAGAGGGACTGCAGACTTTGGATCCAGACATCTGAGGAGTTTGGTCTGTGGTAGCTGAGAAGTTTAGAGGAAAGACCCCACAGCTGGTACACAAACCTCTGAGACGGAGGCACAACCTGTCTGAATTGCCTCAGGAATTCAGATAAGAATTCAGCTGAGAAAACAGTGAAGCAAACCCACAGAGCTGGGATGCAGACCTCAGGAGACCACGCCAGCCAGCTGGTACTCAGATTTCCTTGAGGGCACAGTGAGGCTGCTCTGGGAGTGTGGGGGGAAAACAAACAAACCGGTAACTGGAACCTGCTGGGGATCAATTGCTACTTCTAGAGTAAAGAACTATTATGAGGGTGATGTTAATATGATCAGGAAGTAAAACAGAAGGGAGCAAGTGCCTTGCCCCCTCTAGCTTCTTGTCTGCCTGTAGCACACTCCTTGGGCAGAATCCGTTGGGAACACACCTGGCAAAGCCCCAAATCATAAAAATGAGAAAAGGGGTAGATTTGAAAGAGCTCAATAAACAATCCATTCCAGTTCTGGCTACTTGGCCTGTACACTTACTCTTCTATACTTATTTGAGATTCCATCTAATAATTTTTAAAAGTTCATACTTTCACCTAACAAGATGCATTCGTCCTTCTCTTGTTTAAATGATATTTAATTTAAAGAATTGGTTACATAGGCAAAAAGACAACACTGAGTAATAACAGGACGCAGCTTCCACACCTTGGTCTGGGGGAGCAAAGGAAGGGTTTGGGTTTATTAGCGTTTAGAAGTCTGGGGGAAGGGACCTAGAAATCTTGGATCCAGAGCCTTGGGGGAGGCACCGTCTGGCGTTGGTGCTGGTGCCTCAGGAGCACAGAGGAGAGATGCCATGAGGAGCTGGGACAGAGACCTTTGAGGAGAGGATTCTGGACACTTGATGCTCGTATCTCTGAGGGGGTGTAGTGAATTTGGTTCTGAAAATGTAGGAGGGGGAAACTAGAAACTGGAATCACCCACTGCTACTGGATTAATTGCAGCTGCCAAACTGGTGATCTCTTGACTGGTTAAACCATCTGATTATGGCGTGGCCTTTGTGTAGTTTTCTTCCTGTTCTTTGTGTTCACTGAGCATCTTGGAATTGTGGGATCGCAGTTTTTACTAAATTTGGCAACATTTTCAGCAATTATTACTTCCTTTTTTTTTCTCTGTCCCTCCTGCCTTTCTAGCCTTGAAAGTCTCCCAATTGCATGTATATTAGACCATTTGATGTTTTCCCAAGTTCATTGATGCTCCTTTAATTTTTACCCAGTCCTTTTTCTCAGAGTTTCATTTTGGGTGGTTTCTGTTGCTGTCTTCAAGTTCACTACTCTTCTGGAGTTTCCAGTCTGATTTTAGTCTCTTTCATTGTATTTTTCATTTCAGACGTTAGAGTTTCCATCTCTAAAAGCTTGATTTGATATTTCAAAATATCTCCCGTGTCTCCATTTGCTCAATATTTCTTTAACTTTACCAATCATAGAGAATACAGGGGTGCCTGGGTGGCTCAAGTTAGTTAAGTGTCCGGCTCTTGGTTTCAGCTCAGGTCATGATCTCACGGTTCATGAGATTGAGCCCTGCATCAGGCTCTGCACTAACAGTGCAGGGATTCTCTCTCTCCCTCTCTCTCTCTGCCCCTGCCCTCCCTCAAAATAAATTTTAAAAAAATCATAGAGAATACAGTTAAAATATATGTCTTAATGTTCTTGTTTATGGGTTCTATCATCATAACTTACAGGTTAATTTTAATTGATCTTTTTAATGCTTTATGGAGTGTTATTTCTTTGCTTCTTTATGTGCCTGGTGATTTTTAATCCGATTAAAGACATTGTAGGTTTTACCTTTTTGGATTCTTTTGTATTCCTATAAATATCTTCATGCTTTGTTTTGGGATGCTGTGAAGTTACTGGGAAAGAATTTGGTTCTTTCTGATCTTGCCTTTGTTAGGTGGAACTTGAGAGTGGCATTTGCATTAAACCTAATTTTATGCCACTCTTGAGGCAAAACCCTTCCGAATACCCAACCTATTGTTCCATGAATCAGCATGTTTTCTACTCTAGCCAATGGTGATAAGAACTATTCCTGGTTCTGTGTGAGCTCTGAGAATTGTTCCTCCAAACCTTTCAGGTGGTGCCTGAACCTTGAGCATTTTCTCATGTGCCTGCGCTGGTTCATTTTCAACATAAGTCTCTGTGGAGATCCTATAGAGATCTCCAGAACTCTGTATTCACACAGCTTCCTCCTCTCAATTACTCTGTGCTATGAACCTTAGCCCCTCTGTCCTTGCTTCATTATAAGATTTGTGTCCTCAACTCAAGGAGTCTGTGAACTCCAAGTGGGCTCTCCCTCCCTGCAGTCCAGGTTGGAGACAATATCTAGGTAGAAAGCTGGAGCACTTGTAGGGTTTTTTTTCGTTTGATTTTCATCTTTTAATGATCACAGCCATTTAATGACCAGTGTCCAGTATCTTGAAAACTGTTCTTTCATAAATTTCATACGTTTTGCTTCTTTTTTAATTTTTCAGGCCAGAGGGTAAATCCAGTTTCTCTGATTCCATCTGGGCCCAAACTTGGAGTCACCTTGCTTTTTAAAGTACACATTTCACTGAATATAGAAATGTAGGTTGCCAGTTTTTATTCTAGAACTTTAGAAGTGTTATTCCACTGATGTGTGGCTTCCATTGTTCATAATGGTAAGTCAGTCATCATTCATGCTTTTTCCTTCTGGCTGTTTTCAGGATTTTTTATCCCAGTGTCTTTCATTTTCAACAGATTGATTATAAAGTTAATAGATGTAGTTTTCTTGGTATTTATCCTGTGTGCACCTCAATGAATAATGTTTTCCCATTATCGAAGCCCATACTCTTTCCAGTACTTTTTTCTGCTTTCTCTCTTCCTCTCCTTGGCCTCCCATTTCATGTATATTAAGCCAGTTGATATCATCCCAGCAATCTCGATGTCTCTTAATACAATTTTTTTCCCATTCTTCAGATTGGAAAATTTATGTTACTATGTATTCAGGCTCACCAGCTCTCCTCTCTCCTACCCCTGTGATCTTTTTTCCAACATGCTGTTAATACAGAGTATTTTTCTTTTCAGTTATTGTATTTTATTAGTTGCAGGTTTTACATTTCATGCTTTTATTTAACTTTCGTTTCTGTGCTGAGACTATCTGTTTACTCATTAAAATATTTCTCTTCAATTCTTTGAATGACTTAAAAAAATTTTTTTTTAGCACATAAAAGCTACTTTATAATCCTTATCTGCTAAATCCAACATTTGGGTCATCTCAGGCTCAGTTTCTATTGATTGCTTTTTCTCTCTCCCACTGTGGGTTCTAGTTTCCATTTTCCTTGCATGTGTAGTAATTCTTTTTATTATATACCTGGCATTATAGATATGTTTTATATACTCTAGAACCTGTTATCTTTCTTCGAAGAGTATTCTTGTTCTGGCAAGCAATTCAGTACTGGCTGATCACTTTGAACTTGTATGTCTTTGATTTTATGCAAAGGATGGATCCTGATGGCTCAAAGTGTTTCATAAGGTCTTCTAACTTGATTTGCTTTATCTACAAGCTCTCTCTGTTCTGCATATCTGGTTATTGCTTAATTTTAGGCTTTGTCTGTACCTGTCAAGAGTAGTTTTTACTGTGGAGTCTTCTAAGGAATTCTTACTTCTAAGGAATTTCCTTTTTTGGACGAATTTCTAGGGTGGATCTATCTCAGATAGATTCCCAGAGTGTTAAAGGGTGTTAAACAGGTCTCTTCCCTTTTGCTGGGCTGGACCTCTAATGTCCCCCAGCACAGCTTCCGCTGGTAGCTCTATTCCACTCTCACCCTTTTGGCAGCCATGCTCTGCTAAACATTGGGTGATGTTACCCTCTGCAAACTGGGGATTCACTTCCAGATTTCTGTGGCCAGTCTCTGCACAAATAGTTCCACTCTGGTGCCCTTCTTTGGAAATCCTAGCCCCTTCCAGTGCCCGACCTCCGATCTTTGCCTCCTCATTTCAGCAGGACTAACTGTTCAAGCCTAGCTTGCTGCACTGTTGGGGAATTATCCCCAAAGAGCCAGTGAGTTTCCTTATCCCAATGACTGTAGTCTTATACTGCTTATGAGAGGTGAGCAGTAAATTTTCTCTTTCCCTCCACTTAAGATGCACTGGGTCATTGGATACTCTAATCACGTAAAACTCTTCCTTCCAGTACTTTTCTCTAAGAAAATCTATAGGAAATTGAGATTCACTTGTTTTCGAAAAGTAAATTTATGGAGGCTGCATGAGGGATTATGTTAGAGTTCTCACCAGAACTGGGTCTGTGCACTCTCCTCTCAATGCTCGTGCAAGGAGACCGGAACAATATTAGAAAGTATGCCTTTGGTTTGGTGTGGGGATGGGATGGGCAATGAATCAGGGCTCCTGCCAGGCCCAGATGGTCCTGGTCCAGGCTGGTCCCATGAGCTCTTTCCTTCCTGACTGTAGTCCCAGGCACTTGGCCCAATTCCTGCTTCTTTCCGTGTCCCTGAAGCCTGGCTGTGGAGTGGAGCATGATTTCTCCAACATTAGTTATTCCTGTCATCCCCCCAAATGAACAGTCTCTTGCAGATAATGGAAAAACAAGGAATAACACACACACAGTGAGAAATTAATATGTATAGCTTCTCCTGTTTTAAAGTGTCTTACTTTAAGCTGGTATCACCCGCTAAGTCCTTCTGCTCCCCATCTATTCTAGGGAAAGGGAAACAAGAACCGAATTCAGTACCCTACGATCTCTCACATTACAGATTTTACAGATAACGAGGCTGAAACTCAGACATAAGTCAAGTAGTTTGTACAAAGTCACACAGTAAGTAGAAAAACTAAATTTGGACTCCACTCTCTTGGACTTCTGCATATCCTGCAAATCTTTACCCTCAGATATCATAGGCCAGTGTATAAAAAAAAAATTGGAAGCATAAAAAGCATCCTTTCAAAACATGAAATTTTATATAACATACCACTGTATCAAACAGATAAAAGTCAGAGCTTCTGTCGCCGACGCTGCAGAGAGGAGATACGGAGCCTCATTTGGAAGCCCCTGGCCCAGGTCTCATAGGTTCCCTCCTCCACAAAGGCCCTTGCAGGTGAACATGAGGGTATATTGGGAGCTGATTATTCCATGCCCACAATTAGATCTGATCTCAGCAGTCATTAACACTGTTGGGAAATTTCAGGTGGCTGACCACCCCTTCAAAGGAATACTTTAGACAGGAAAATAGCCTTTGGATATCATCTCTTTAGTTTCATACATAGGCTTTGAAGTGGACATTATAGAGGATGCCGATAAATTGTCAAATACTAGCTGATCCTGGTCCCAGTTTTCCTGGTGATGGCCAGGCTGGAACCAGGAAGAGATACACATTTGCTGCAAGTCAGTCTGTGGTGTGGTCTATCCAGTAAACATAACAGTGACAGGGTCTTCTTCGGCTCCTTGGAGGCATGCGGTAAGAGGATCAGCGTGACCAGTCACAAGATGAAAGTGGCAGAGCCATTGAGCCACAGGCGAAGACAGTTGCCACGATCTGTTGTCTAGCTTACAAAATATAGCCCTTTGCAAGGCGACAAGGTCTAGAGTCTTAATGACATAGCAACCCAGTATTTTGCAGCCGATAAGTGAAGACACATTTCACATCAGGAAAGCAGCCCAGGGAAGTGAATTTATTACCTCTTCACTACAACCAGTCTTATAGGGCAGAGTGTAGACATTTAGGTAATTCATTTCATTTGTCTTGTAGCAATAGGAAAAAGAAAAAAAAAAGAAAATGACTGTTGTTTTATGCCTTGGTGACAGCGCAATGGATTTACAAAATGCAAATTAAAACAGCTCTCTGGAAATTGCTTGGGTGCTTCTCACTTCTTTTAGCAATTGTCAGACTGCGTTTCCCACACCCCTGTCAGATGTACGTGTGCAGGTGGGGCCTCCCTTACCGAGTGGCTGACCCCAAGTGTGGCAGCACTCAGCGTGGAGGGTTGTAACTGCTAACCTGGGGAGCAGGCCTCATGGACGGGATCTCACGAGAAGTGCTCCCGCAGGGGATCCAGGAATCAACGGGACACGCCTACTCTGGGGACATCTCTTCTCAGTGCTGGAATGAGCGGGAGGTTTGGTGTTCGGAACCCGCCGAGAGGCTTGGAGAACCGGAAGGCATTTACGCCATGCAGACGCTGCCAGGCCCCCAGCTGGTGCTTTACACAACCAGCTCTGACTCTCACCACAACTCCACGGGGCTGCTTGTACTTTGTGGGGACACTTGGGCTCAGCGGTGGTGACTTCTCAAGGGCCCCCTGCTCTGACAAGCACGGGCCGCTGGAACTCCAAGTCTGCCCTTCTTCAGTCGTCACTCCGCGTCCTCAAACCGCCAGGCACCACACCAAGGGCTTTACGTGTAATCCTCAACACGACCCTGTGGGGGAAACTCTTCTTATTCCTGCTCACAGACAAGGAGACTCATTCTCTCAGGCATCGAGCGGTGTCCCCAGGGGCGTCTGCTCACTCCGAGCCTGTATTCTTCAGTCCACCCAGGAGGGTTAACTCGTAACTCTTGCATCTTACAGTTTGTACAGATCAGCTTCTTTGTCTTCGAAGAAGTGGTCGGCTTTTCACACATTGTTTTATGCAGTGAATTTGCACAGCTTGCCTGCCCAGTTACAGACGTTTTCACTGAATGAGAATCAGGCCGTGGCATGGCTTTGCCTCGAGTGGGGGTTCTGTGCACCCAGACGCAAAATACACACTGTTGACGCACTGGGTAGTAGAAAGTCAAAGTAGAAAGTCAGGCCCAGACCATCCAGGACTCTGATCTGGAGGACCAGCTCCTGCTTCAGCACCACATGCCTATGACCCAGGAGTCCACACTGGGTCACAGGCTGCATCTCCTTTATATTCTGAGGTTTGTGACTGTGTGTGGTAGGAATGGAGGTGGGGGTTCACTTGTCATCCTGGGGAAACTAACCCAGCCCAGTTCAGGGACCAGCTCCAGATGCTCTTACCAAATCTCTTCAAGAATTCCAAGATGGCCCTTGGAGACTGTGGGAGGTTTGCTTGTCCCCGCCAGCTATGCAATATGCTGTTTCTCCTGGTATTGTTTTCAGCCCCACCGCATGTTGTTTCCTTTATCTTCTTGAAGCCCTGTGCTACCATAAAGCTACCATCACCGTGCCTATTTCACAGATGAGATAACTGAGTCACAGTCAGGCACAGAATCTCAGCTCGAGTCTCTCTCCATCTACAGCCCCTTGTTCTAAACTGCTCCACTCTGCGATGCTGCTTCCCAAATTCACTCACAGGTTAAGGGCGGGGGGGAAGTGATCCAGTTTGGTTTTGGACATAAAGGGGCCCTTCGAGACCATTCTGTTTTCTATTTGTAAAGGCAGTAGTGGTTGCCGTGACCTCTCTGTAGTTTAAATGGCCCTTTGGACTTTTTGGTATTCGTAGAAGTGAACAAAAATACTCTGTGCCAGCTGGCTTTGAACTTCTAGCCGCTGCTCTGGAACCTACCGTGATGTACAAGACACGAAGGCACGGCTGGCTGAGCTTCACCTCCCTTGCCGAGCCTCACGGCCTCCTGTGTGTTTGGGCTTTTATTGGTTGGAAACCACGGTGGGGCCTGTTGTTCACAGAAACCCTGGACTTTGATTCAGAGTCAATAGCTTCATTCAAGGCTAAAAACCTCAAGTGGGGTTCCTATATAATGGTCTTGTTATAGGGTTTAAAACAGGGTGACAAAGAGGAGAGATCTGACGTGGGGGAAAACCACTTTAGAGAAGAAGGCATATATTTCCATAGAAAACTTTATTAAAAGAACCATCATTGCTCCTGTGGCCTTTTCCTGAGCACTTGTTTGCATTGTGGGGTGACCTTGCTCTGCCCTGTTTCATCTCTCACCTGCCTTCTGGGAACTTTATTGGGAAGTCCACACCACTGCCCAGGAAAACTCCCACGGTAACTGAAGCCACACACAGTTGTAAAGCATATCCTGGTGCTGCCATATTATTTAAGAGCAGGGTGACAGCCAGAGCTGACGATACCATAATCACTGTGAGAACACAATGGAAATGTGTTACTTGGTCACATCATGAGTTGGTGCAGCAGGCATTCATTCCTGCTCCAGGTAGTGATTTGGGGCCCCAGCTTCCTTCTGTATTTTTGGCATCTCCATCTTGATCTGGAGGGATGGAAATAGATAGATGATAGATAGATAGATAGATAGATAGATAGACAGATGGACAGAGGTGGAAGGTTGCTCCTGGGTGATCATCAGGGGTCACAGGCCAAGGAGTGGAGTTTAGCATTTCTGCCTATCTTGCCTTGGACAGCACTAATTACAAGTAGCTGGAAAATGTAGCCCCAATAGGCTCTGTTATGTTTGCAGTAACAGGAAATTCATTGCATTCTGCTGAATAACACATGAGCTGGAGCTGTCTGTGGAGGCTCGGAAAGAAATTGTCACTTTAGAGTCAAGTGAAAAAGAAAAGTTTCAGAAGGCAGGATTTGAGGTTAGGTTACTCACATGGGCCCTGGTGAATGACACAATGGGTTTTCTGAATGCTTGCTGATCGCAAAATGAGTGTACATCATTAGTATTTCTTAATATAGTTCAATAGTCTTTAATACTTTAATATGGCAGTGTAGTCTTTTTTGGCCCTTCGAGAAAACAAACACCTATCCTGCTCTTGAGCCTGCATTGGATGCTTTATGTTTTCCTATCACAGCATCTGTAACACTTTGTTGCCCTTAGTTTCACTTCAAATTTCCCCGAATAGAATGTAAATTCCTTGAGGTAAGAACCTTGTTTCATCCATCTTCACAGCCCCAGTGTCTCGTAAGGGATGTTGAGTAAATAAATCATTTTTCGAGAGGGTTAGAAATCGGCTGTTTCTCAAATTGAATGGCTTGAAATTAGGTCTCTGTCCCAAGCAGCTCTGGACTCTAGCACTCACACAGCACCTGCCCTTTTACCAAAATGGGGAAATGACTTGGGCTTCAAGCCTATATCCATGAGAGGCACAGACTCCTACATCCTTAGTGTCAGTAAAGTCCTTAGATGTGCAGACAGAGGAAGGGAATGCTGGTAATGTTTTCTGACAAATGAAGCGATGGACTGCCTGGTGAGGGGGCAATCCTACATACTGGAAGGGTTCAGTAGAAAAGAATCCGCCATCTTCCAGGGAGATATATGATAATTCTCATCAAGGAAGAGGGACTATGTCACGGTCTGTGGTGACTGATGAGCAACAAAGACGATGGGAACCTAGTATTGCTGTTCTATAAACCATAGGGGAAAAGCCCAACACCATTATCCTCACTGGCCCCTCATTGCAGAAAATATATTAAGTTTTGAGATATATAAGTGAAACATGTTGAAAAAGTCTTGACTGATGTTTTCTTGGTCCTTCCAACAACGACAAAATTGATTCCATGACATATTTTTAGAAGATAGCATATGGCACCGTCTGTGCTTACGATGGTGCCTAGCCTATTGCACGGGGTCAAGAAATCTTTCCTTGGTTGGTTGATTCATTCAACATGATTAGGTAAACAAATATTTGTTGAATTAATGATTGAATAAACAAAGGAATCTTCCTTTACTCCGGGCTTAACAGTCTCACTTTTCTCAAGTCTTGTAATTTTGACCTGTTGTTTTCCACATCCCTAATGGTTCTGGTGACTGCCTTGGACAGCCTGCAGTTTCTTCTTCTCCTTCTTTTTTTAAAAATGTTTATTTATCTTTGAGAGAGAGAGAGAGAGAGAGAGGGAGAGAAAACACGGGAGGGGCAGAGATTGGGAGCCAGGGTCCGAAGACAGAGGCCACCACAGGATGCGGGGCTCGAACTCACGGAACCGTGAGATCGTGACCTGAGCTGAAGTCGGACGCTTAACCGACGGAGCCACCCAGGCGCCCCTGGACAACCTTCAGTTTCTTAATGTCCCTGGTGATACGACTCCCCGAGCTACACACCGTACCCATCTTTAACTGAGGGCCCCACCGGGATCAGGCCTTGCCATTGCATGGGCTGAAACTGACAAAAAGCCTCTGGCTGTTCTGGGAGGCCCAGTGTCAGAGATGTCATAACTTAAGTTGTTTTTCAAATGCGTCAAATGCTGTGAAAAACTAGGGGTAGGAGTCTGCATATGTTATGTTTTGGTCGCTTTATAACCCCTTTGGCCAAAGTAGATGTTATATTTAGTCCCAGGCATGGCCTCTGGACTCTGAGCCTGTGCCGAACACCAGGCTAGAAAGCTGTGAGCCAGGAAGAGAGCCAGCTAATTTGAGGCACATTACATCAGACGTTTCCTGAGGTGGAAAGGAAGGCCTCCTTGCTAGAAAGCAGGGAGGATTTTGGCTCTTAGAGATTGGATTCAGTAACTTTAACTCCTTGGCTAAGGGCCAACCCACTAGCAAGCAGCTATCATATGGTCTGCAAAAAATTCAGATCCAAAGTCTCCAGATCCTGCTTTATATGTTAATACCACACCTTCCTTGAGAGATGGATTGCCTCTGGGGGAGTGGGAGTGGGGGGGGAAGGGCAGGGACAGCTTTTATAACAAAAGACATTAGAAAATCTGATAAAAGATTTTATAAGAGATTAAAATAATCTTACTAGCTTCTCTCATTTTAAATTTGGAAGGGTAACATTGACTTTGTACTGGAAAATTTATAAGCCTTGAATCAAAATGCTGTCCTAAAAAAATGTTGTAATTTGTCACTTTTCTTTTTCCTTTTCAAGTTACATAAAAGCATGTGTGGTGGTGGATATGTTGGTATTAGACATTAAATTTATAAATTAGGCCTTCATGGTAGTTTCTCAATTAACTTCAGAAACTGACTTTTGCAGTGAGGAAATCTGATGTCAATAGCACTCCAAGTTAAATATTTTGTGACGATAAAGTCTTCCTCTCTGTACCACGTAGGCTAGTATGAACTGCATGTGCTAAGCACCTCTATGTTTAGAAGGTTGTAGCACGACTCAGATGATTACAAAACAAAACACCTTATTAATAATACAGAGGCCCTGGCAGCCTCCGCTCTGAATGCTCACACTGAGTCCTGGAGTGAAAATGAAGCTGCTTAAAATGGTTTTAGGGTACCTGAAGGGACGAGATACAGAGCATCTTTGGGTGAATTATCATGCTGATACTCTTTATACCTGAAAAATAGAGAGCTCTGAGGAGGTCACTGCTACAGTTGGTGAACTGAGATTCAGGAGAGGCAAGTTCCAAAGGCATCTGTTGGGATTAAAATCTAAGACTTCTCGGGCGCCGGGTGGCTCTGTTGGTTAAGCACCCGACTCTTGATTTCAGCTCAGGTCACGATCTCATGGTTCGCGAGTCAGTGCACAGACTGCTTGGGGTTCTCTCATTCTCTCTCTGCCCCTCTTGAGCCGTCTTGCATCTCTCAAAATCCAAGCCTTCTGATGGATGGATGCTTTCCCCACTCTAAATTCTATAGTTTCAGGAGCACCAGCATACCAATGGACAAAGTGACTGCTGGGGAGACCCCTGAGGGAGCCATCTGGAAAAGTGCTTTCGTGTGCCCTTTCTGTGGTCTAAACTCTTGAGTCTCCAGTCTAAACTCTGGATACTTCATTTTCTCTTTTGGGAAAGTTGATCTGGTACTATTTGATCCCTACACTGAAGGGGTGCTCAAGAAAAACATGAAATATTTATGAAGTGCTTTAAGTTTCAGGGGAAGTAATATTCCAGCCTACGAAAACGAAATGGATTCCGGCTTACCCATGCACCTTATCGGCTCATCCAAGTTTGCGCACGTCACTCCTGACCTGTCCTTGTGTGAAAATCTAAGGATGTCACACATACACTCGCCACCTTTCTTTAGCCCTGTGTGTTCCCGCGAATGGAGTGGGTGATACATTATTAACATGTCCAAGAAGGGAAATGAAGAGGTAGGGGTGAGAAGAGGAGGTGGCAGCAGGGAGGCGAGAAGGAGAGGAAAGGAGGTAAGAACTGACAATGCCTGAGGAGCCCAAGCTGTTAACCTGCAGGGTGTGGGCATCTTCTGCTGTTCCCCCTGCAAGGTGAACCTGACACTCGCTGGCCAGGTCTTGCACAGAACGGTGCCAAGGTCCGCGGTGGCCAGGGCTCCTCGGTGACGAGAGACAGTAGGGTGTGGAGCTGTTCACTTGGCATCCTTCACCACCACTAAGGTCACCGATAAAATATTAAGCTGATCCTGGGTGCATGGCTTCATGAAGATGATCGGGAATGAAGGGAAGCCAGGGCGAGGGGCAGCCATCAGATCAGATGCACAGAGGAGAGCACGCACGCGCACGGGGAGGCAGGACAGCCACGTTGCCACAGTGAAGCAGTCAGCTTGTGTTTACTTTCCACTCAAAATGTTTTCCTTTGTATATCCATACCATCACCTCTTGTTTTTTCAGGAAGTGACACAAAATAACAGGCTTCACAATGCCGTCAAATGTCACAATGCACAGTCATGTACTGTAATTGTACAAAATCGGAAGAATAAAATGTTACTAGTTAACACTGGTTAAAATGAAACGGACAACCAAAAATGAAACCAAACGAAAAGAAATCAAACGCTGGAATCCATAGAAACGCTTGACAATATTACCCAAAAACGCCGCCAAATAATTGTCCTAGCATGCTGCAGCTCATTGCCATAACTTCATAAGTTCCCAGCTCTTTGGGGGAAAGAAAGTGCGTTTTCACAGCCTACAGTTCTCAAAGAAACAGCTTTCACATGTATGCAGGTCAACAGATAAAGGAATGCAAACTCCAGGCACCAAGGTTGCTCAGACAGCAGTGGAGTCTAAAGAGTCCTTCTTAAAACCATTCTGAACCAGATCTGATTTGTTGAAAAAGAATCTGGAGGGTGACATTAGTTGAAGAGGGCCAAGGAAAAAACACTTAGCTGTTAATAAGGAAGAAAACCATCAAGAACTAGAACAATTAAGACTTAAATATTTTTCCTACTCTACTTTGAAGCTGAATTACAGCTCTTCATATTTGGAAAAGATATGCAGTTGATCCGTGGGTACAACCCCTCTCTCTTCCCCCCTGCACCCTCCCCCCCTCCTGATCCTGCATCTGAATGTCGGAGTACAGATTTTGCCAGTTCAATTTCCGTGAAGCAGAATTACGGTTTCCTCATGTGTGGCCATGCCGCTTTTTAACAATGAGGTATAATTTGATACTAACAATGCCTGTTCCCTCTTGGGCTACGGGCTTGATCGGTCATGTGGGTAGAAAACAATTCAACTTCCTGATAAAATCACACATACAAAAATTATTGCACTTAGAAACAACAACAACAAAAACTCAGCCCAACCAGCCAAGGGCCAAGAAAACTCCTCTTCGGAAGTGCTGTGCTTCCTGCCCTTTGCAGAGCGTCTGGACCTTTCTGGTGTTCGGTTGAATGTGGTCCGTTATTCAATGTCCAGAAGTAAAAGAGTCCAAAAGACACTGGAGGCTCTTTAAGGCTAAGTCTTCCCGGTGCTTCAATGAGATAAATTATCTCCTTGGCCACATACTACAAAGCAGGGGCTCTTCTTAGCAAAATGGCTAGCAGCGCCCCTAAAAAACTCTGGAAGCAAGGGAGGATGGGTGCACACCATGTCCTGTCCTGGTGGGGGGGGGGGGGGGAGTGGGGATGGAGAGAGAGAGAGAGAGAGAGAGAGAGAGAGAGATTGAAAGAGAGAGTAAGCGGTTTGGGAGGGTCAAGCCACACACGGACAGCTCTGTGACATAGGTTTATCTGTACATCTTTCTCTGTGTAAGCCTTTCCTGTGGATCTAAATATCTTTCCCTTTTCCACAGATTTGTCTCTGTCTTAGTCTTTATCCTTCCTGCCTCTTCGGGCTTTCTGTCTTTTGATGGATATGAAGGTAGAATGCTAATCTTACCTTGCTACCCACTGGTCCATACGCTATTTATCCTTCCATTTTCCTGCCACAATGCACAGCTACCTTCTCCACACCCTGTGAATGGTCCCCCCACCCCCACCTCAGTGTAGTCAGATACATTTCACGCTCCGTTTACTGACTTGAATTGGCATATTGTTACTTCAGCTAAGATTACTTACACCTCCCAAATCTGATCTCCTGGTCGAATTTGAGCACAAGGCACCAACTATGTTACTAATGTTTTCAGGAAGCTCTCAGGAAAATGTTCACATAATGGATGAGATCAAGGCATTCTTAAACTCCACTATTCTGAGAATATTGCCAATACTGTTTTTCTTCTCTGGGATGTGTGCTCCAGCTCACGTCTTTTTTGTAACTAACCCCTCGTATGACCCTTGTAATCAATAAAACATTTGCACAAAATATCTAGATAGAGTTGGGTGAGAGTATCCTGACATTTCGTGCATGGATCCAACATCAGAACAATTTAAGGTTCAGGTGGAGAGAATGAAGGTCATGTCACAAGGAGTTGCTGAAGCCCCTAATGTCACACTTACCAACCCGGGTACATGGAAGCTCTCAGATCTGCAATGGTATTAATCTCGCCCTATGACCCCACTTGTGGGGGCAGAATCCATACAACTGGTGACTGCTGCCTTTTGTTGTTCTAAGACAGAGTGCCCGTGATGGCCTTTTCTCTACTTACTGCTCCGGGTTCTGAACTAGGACTTGCTAACATTCTCGTAGATGACGTCACTGATGCAGAACTGTTGTTTCTTCTTCGTCCACATCAGCTGCACACACTGATGGATAAAAATGTACTGCTCCTGGTGCATAGGACAAAAACGTGTTTCAGAACAAGATATTTTTGTGCAAACACGTTCGAAGACAGACTATTTTAATCCTATGGCAGGATTAAATACCATGATGTCAAAAAACAATTTCCATTATTTCTGAAATAATTTTATCACTAGGAAATCCAAGAGAATCCACTGTAAAAATATTCTGATTAATAATAGAGTTTACGTAATCACCGCTTAATGCTAAAGAAAATGTCCAATCGATAAATCATGGGCCTCTTTTGAAAAAGAAAAATAGTGTATCACTTCATAATATGCACCAAAATAAAATCCAGGAAGTTTACTAAATTAAGCCATAAAAATATAGGGGGGGAAATATAGGTTAATTTTTGTCTGATTCCTTTTAGGAAGGACTTTCTAAATTTCAAAACGATGTAACAAATCACAAATGAAACTTTGAAAGTACTGTATATGAAACAAAGTGAAAAGAATAAAATAAAGGTCAAACCAGAAACTGGGAGAGAAAATTATTTTCTAGAATTATGACGAAAAGTCGATACCTTTACTTTTCTTTAAAATTCCTCCAATCAGTAACACACACACTTAAACTGGCAAAATATATCGACAATTAGACCAAATATTCCTAGAAGGCAGGGACTGTACCTTTTTATTCCTAATGTCTAGCACTCAGCTTGTGCTTAGTAAATATTTTCTGAAGTAAACCGAGGAAATATTAAACCATAAGCAAAAAATGGCGACATAATAAAAAATTGTAAATTAAAACAATTGTTTTTCATCCATGACGTGAGCAAAACCAAAGGGGAAAAGTCACATTCAATGATAACTTGAGTTTGTTGAAGCTGTCGTTTTCATCTGTGGTTGGCAGAGGTATTATTAATAAAGTGCTAATAAGTGACACTCTGGACGCAGATAGTAAACAAGTGGGAAAAGACCCCAATTAATGTTCTATAAAAAGGAGAATGGTTTAAATAAGTTACAGCAGATCTACACCGAAACACTAGTCAGTCTTTAAAATGAGATTTATAGAGTTTTGGATAATTTGGGATGATAGATACACAGAGCAAAATGTTAGGTGGAAAATTAGAATGTAAAATTAGCATATGTATATGTAGCATCGAAGCACAACTGGATGAAAGTTATACTTGACTGAAGATGGAGATGAAATGCATCAGCATATGGAGAGTAGCTGTCTTAGTGCCATGAAATCAAAGAAACTTCATGATCTTTCTACTGTGTCTTCATTGCCTAGAGTGTCTCTGTAAGTAATACCATTAGAAATAACCTTGAAATAAAAACCAGTCGTGGTATTCGCAGGATTTAAGGGGTCTTTTGTACAACTTTATAAAAGATAGGTTAATGCTTCAAACCTCACTGAGTTGATACCTAAGCCCAATCTGTATTTTTCAACAAGCTTTGGAAAAAATACATTCCCTTATTTTTTAAATGTTTTTATTATTTTTGAGAGAGAGAGAGAGAGAGAGACCCCAAACAGGGGAGGGGCAGAGAGAGAGGGAGACACAGAATCCATAGTAGGCTCCAGGCTCTGAGCTGTCAGCACAGAGCCTGACACGGGGCTCGAACTCATGAACCTGAGTTGAAGTCGGACCCTTAGCCAACTGAGCCACCCAGGCGCCCCCTATATTCCCTTATTTTGTGATAATATCATCAATAACTGGCTACTTCTTCTCATTATCACACACCACTCTGTTGTTTCTGGTGTTGTGTAAGGCACTGGGCACAGTTAAGGCCAGAAACTGCCTGGCTCTTCAGTGTGTAACTATTCAGTGGCCAATCTTGGGTGTCAAAAAATTAAAAAAAAAAAAAAAAAAAAAGTAGACAGACCACAGGCAAAGTAAATAAAAGACTATTTACAGACACATCCTTGAGGGCCCCTGAGAAGTCTAAGCTGCCGATCAGGAGAATGGCTGCTCAAAGCAAAGCCGTCACTGACCTCCAGGGAAAGCCTATTAGAAGAAAATCAAACAAAACGTTTGATAAAAATAGAAGAGAGCCCAGGAGAGGGGAATGCCATCCATACAGAGCCCTTTACAGTTTCACCGTGCTGGTCTAGGTGATATTTCCATGATGTGTGCTGTACGATTCACAAATGCATCATTCACATTTTACAGATGATGGAGGGCCTGTGAGAGGTGAAGGGGGTTGTACAGAGGCCATGCTGTGACCCAGGCCCTCACGGGGTCTCACCCCACCACCCCTACTCTCTAACTGCCCTTCCTGCTCTTGTGGAGAGGCCCAGACCACATGCCCGGTCAGTTGAGAAAAGGCAAGAGGGCATGTCAATGCTGCAGACCATGCAGCATGTTGCCGGGACGTGAAATGTGCATCTCAGGACACAGCTGTTTTATCGGTAACTTCTGCAATTGCTCGAGTGGGGCGGGGTGGTGGAATGGAGATGGCGGGTAGTCTAGAGGAGGCAGGGAAATTAGAAACCAGCCACGGGAGGAAACCCGGTACACAACACGCAGGCGGTTTATAGAGAGAGAATCCAAACTGGCCTCTTGAAAATCATTAGTGTCAACGGGGTACTGTGGGATGATAAAGCTGAAGAAAATAATTGACTCTGCTCCTTACGTGTTAACATCAGTCAAGTAGAAGACAGAAGGTCTGGGGGGTATGAACAGGCTCAAGAAGGATGTTAGGAAAACCCTAACATTCAAAATACAGGCTGAACCATGATGAGCATAGAAGCCATGAAAAATAAAGGTAAATGGACAAGATGTTTCAGACGTAACTAACAAAACCGAGACAAATAAATAACTCCAACTAGAAAGCATCCATTGCAGAATCCTGAGGGAACTCAAGAAGCTGGAACAGTTGGAAAAAATCAGTAACCTGTGGTGACCTCCGCCTCTTTTACTGACTGAGTTTTCCCACAAGAGTTCAGGGAAGGGATGCTGTACTTTAAAAAGACCGTTTCCCTGGAGATGTCAACCTAAAATGCTGCCCCAAACAAAGAAGCCAAACAACCAAAATGTGGGGCCAGAGCGTTAGGGAGAAAAACAAAATACTTCCTCAGCTCTGCAGAGAGGCACATGGAGGCTGCTCTAGTTTTGCGCGATTACCACATGCGAGGAAAGATAATGGTGCTGAGAACTGGATGGAGGGTCGGCCATGTGAAGGTAGTTTTTAAAAGGGGATTAAGATTCTGTAATTGGGAAAGCCATAGGCAAACAGGCTATAATCAAAGTCTATAAAGTTATAAGAGGCATAAATTAAGTCAATGGGGCAGACAATTCATCACATCCAAAATACTTAAAATAA
This sequence comes from Panthera pardus, assembly GCF_024362965.1. Classification (NCBI taxonomy): domain Eukaryota; kingdom Metazoa; phylum Chordata; class Mammalia; order Carnivora; family Felidae; genus Panthera; species Panthera pardus. The sequence continues at coordinate 92,356,830 of NW_026526991.1, forward strand.
GGAGTGGCCCTTTGAAGGCTGGGGATTACTATACATAATGGGGACATTTTAAACCACATATGAGGATGTAAATTTATAGAAGTGGAAACCAAAAATATGGACCGATTCATAAAGCACTGTTTAATCACTAGGTAGTGGGCTTCTCTGGGGAACCAGCATATTTCAAGCTTACGATAAGGAGGTAATATTAGTTCACATCCCCACCACTGTAAATTAGAAGGCAGCAGAGTTGGGATGTGAGTGGGTTCAAGGAAGTGAGGAAGCAAACACATCATCAATGAGGCACCTGCGTGTGAATGGGTCACTCTTTCCAAAGTGGTATGATCTTGCTATAGCTCAGAAATAAATACCATCCATCGGCTGTGTCCAGCCTTGGAAAGGTGGGAGTGGGGAGGCAGGAGAGCAGAGGCAGAGGAGAAAAACCGGGCACTAACAGCAGCCATGGCTGCACGCTTTTTGAGTTAGACTGACATCTAGTGGTGCATCGTAGAAAAAGCAGGAAAAAGACTAAGGCGGCATTTAGGCTGGAAATGGAATACGAGGTCAGGCCTGGTTGTGTTGTACTCTACAAGCATTCCTCTTGCACACCCCTTGGGGGAAAAAAAGGGATTATTGTAAGCCGGAAGCTAAGAAGTCGCGACTATGGTTTGGTGATTAGGATCAGGAACAAGCTATTGTGCGTAGGCTTCGGGGCGCCCCCAGGTGCACACCTGTTGCTGTTTGGAGGCAGTGTGTGTTGTGTGGTGGCAGCGGCCCAGGGCTGCCACTCCAGCCAGGGTGCATTCTGAGGCTTGCAGGGAGGAGAAGGCTTGGCTGAAGAGGAGGAGGAGGGAGCATATAACACAGCTGGATATTTCTGGGGGATGTTCCCTTGTTGTTACAATGATAAATCCATTCATTTAGACCAAGGGAACTGGCTGCACTGCTAGGTTGGGAGCTGGAAAGCCTTAAAATCATAAGGGGGACAGGAAGCATAAATCAACCCTTGATCATCATCAAAAGTGCATTGGGACAGAGGGTTATGGAGGACAAACTAATGCCAAACTAACTGAACCAAATCTAGCATTTCAAGTATGAATTAAATCGTATCAGTTCCACAGTCCCCACTCGGTGGCATTTACCCAGATTGGCTGTCACCTTCACTGAACTCTCAGTTTGTTCAAAGAGGCTTTATTCTATTATAGATATCATAGATACATCCACGTGCTCTGGATTATGAAGGGCATATGATGCCAACAACAGTGCCAGCTCTATGCACTGAAGAGATTGCTAGAAGCTAGTATCTTTTTTTTTAATACCCTGAAGCAGTTTGAACATGCACAATAAAAAACTGGGACTAGTGGATGCAGAAAAAAAAATGGACACAACAGTTTTGAAACATGAGATTGAATAATGAGAAGTTTCTCATTCCAGGGCAAATTTGAAAATGCGTATTGATTCTGCTCCTACCTCCGTCTGCACCATAGACATTCGGTATGATCGCATTTCGGACACCAGCCCTAAGATGTCGACAAACTCGTGATCCCGAATGTGCTGCAGGAGCCTGTCCAGGGCAATGAATGTTCCTGTCCGTCCCACTCCAGCACTGCAAAAGAGTGTTCAGACAACATATTCCTCAGACATATTCCTCTGCGCTGTTGCAAACAAACTGGCAATTTAAATCCCACCCCCCCAAACTACAGGTGGCACCACTGAGAAAAGGGAAGAACTCCTGAGAGTATTTTCCTAACCGATTTTGAAGCGTGCAGTTGTGGTCCGGGGTGTCATTCGATGGCACATTTCTGACTATCCCTGCCACCTTGCTTAAGGAGATGTGGGTCTGCACTGCCTCACACACACCCCCTCTCCCGCAGGGCCCTCTGCTTCCGGAGGAAAGTGATGATTCCATGTAGAGCCTGTTGGAGAGCTGATACACATAAACAGTTGCAGTGTTCTGCGTAACCTCAGAGTTAGGCACACACACGCTGCTGGAAAGTCGGCTTGAGATGCCACACGCCAGCTCTAGCTCTGGGGCCATAGCAACTTGTGTGCCGTCAGGCCTAAGTTGAGTTCACCATCTCAGACCTTCCTTACAGCACACTGGCCATTCTGGTGGGTCCTGGGCCTGCTTCAGTCTCCCAGCGATCTTTTAGATAGTTGCCTCCAAATCACATTTGATATTTGGACTCAGTCTCTTCCAGTCCCCAAATCCCAGGGCTCAGAGAGCGGAACAAAGTGGGGCGAGTGACTGACACTGACCGCCGCCCACCGGCGGTCAGGAGAGCCCCCAGCTCTACATGTTCAAGTCAGCTCTTCTCTCCCAACCACTGAGAGGCTGCGGATTGTGAATTATGGTAAAATGAGAAAAGAGAAAGTCTCTGCTGGGAGAGAAATCCAACACTAGAAGCCTCGAGTTCAGAGATTGCTTTTCTACAAGACAACTCTTCCCTCCTAAGACTTACTGTCTAAGAGAAAACGTTCTGCCTCTGGGTGAGCACCCATAAAGTCACATCCAGAACTGTGGCTGCTTCCTGCTTGGAAAGGAACCACGAGTTTGACCGCGTGGTTGAGCACCTTTATTTTCTGCTCGTGGGAAGAATGGTGTTGAAACCAGATAATGTTGTCTGGTGACACCTGTGAACACGTGAGGTGAACTCACGCAAGAATATCCTCCCTGATCCCAAACTGGGTAGCTTACAAAGTGTTTTTCTTTCCGGACAGACACAGACACATACTGCTCTCTCTCTGTCCCACCCCCCCCCCCCCACACACAAACACACACACTCCCCTAGCCATTCTGGTTCACAAAGGCCAAGGTGTTAGACCCAGGATTATAGACTTATTTACTTAGGTTGACATGGCTACCAGTGCCTCCTCTAACATCCCCATTCAATTTCTATCTGTGGCATACAGTGGGAACATATTTATATCCCATGCTCTTTGGGGGTTGCATAAAAATTTTGCAACGAAATCATGTCACACTGATGGATTTTGATGGAGATTTGGTTCACTTGGTGAGAAAGAAAGCTTAAATTCAAAGATAATGTTTCTCCTAAGGAATTAGTGTGGCCCTTGTTTTTGGATAGTGTGCTAGATCATACAACCCCTTTCATTTGAGCTGTCTAGAAATTCAGAGACAATCTCTAAGAGCAATCATAGCAAATGTCTATCTTAATGAGCTGAATACTTTCATTTCTCCTTTCCCTCATCTTGCTTTTATGTCTATTAATATTATTCTGGGCTGTGATCGGCTATTTTTAATCTGCCCTTGCAGTTGGCCATGTTACAAACCACTCGGGATCTCTCATAGGCTGGGGTAATTTCACACAGCAAGCACCTAAAGGCACGACCTTTAGAGACCGTGCACCTGGATTTGAGTCCTAACCCCTCCACGTTCTGGCTGCACGAATTTGAGCGAGTCCCTTAACCTCCCCACTTCTTTCTTTCAGCTAAGAATGAGAATAAAAATATCTATCTCATAAGCTATAGGAGATAGGAAAAGCCACGTTATAAGCAAATTGTGTACCTAGTAAGGTATCAGTGAGTTGTCAATGTTATAAATTCATAATTCATTTAATCGTTAATTCACTGTGCTCAGGGATTCATGGACTGGTGGGTGATTCCCTTTATAAAGCAAAGCCTGTGGTGCCGCGACAGAAAATGTGGCTGATGAGTTACCTGCAGTGCACGATCATGGGGCCTTTGCTCTTGGTAGCTTGCTGTCGAACCACGTGTACAAACTGAAGGATACTTTCTGCAGCATTTGCTGTGGGCACACCGTGATCAGGCCACGCCGTGTAGTTGAAATGCATCACATCCTGCATCTCGTCAGCCTTTAGGAGAAAAAGCCAAAGTGAGCATTAATCTCTCGGTCCACTAGCCAGCTGGCCCGGGCCGTCACTGCAGCTCACAAGTTAATGCCATTAAGAAGTGAAAGCCATGTTCCACTCCTGGTCAGCACGCTTCCCTTTCCAGCTCTGAGGATCGTGTCTGGCACAAAGCAGGCCCTGGGGAAAAAATACTAATTGTTTAAAACTTAAAATAGTAGGATAAATCGGCGAATCCAGGCCTGTGTGGAGATGAGAGCATAAGCAGATCAGGGTGTGTATTCTGGCTCGGCCGTTTAGCAATGGCATCAGCTTTGGCCCAAAAATACCGTGGGAGGTGCTATTGGTGACCCTCCCCCATAGGGTCCCCTTTGCCAGGCTGACTGTCCCTTTTCCAGCTGCTGCTAACAGCATATGGCTCTGTCCTCCTCATGGTTGTCCCTCCACGAAGGGAAATGTCTTGCTGGAGTGTGCCTGAGAGGATGTGTTCTCCTACTGAGGGCAGTCCACAGCTACGGAGTGACCGATATTGGGGTATAAAATGCTGGCCCCCTTACGTCGGAGTGGCACATGTAACTGTAAGGTGCCGTTCATGCCCCAACACTCCCCATGGTATGCAGCTGAGGCTAGAATTCAGCTGAACCCACAGCTGTGCCTGGCTCCTTCCCTGCCCTGTCCTCTCCTGCTTCCCTTGCTCCCTTACAGTTTTACCCAAGATCATACTTGCCATAACTCACCAATAGGACAATCCCGGTCTTAGGCTCTGACCCAAGACAAACTGGCTGAACAGCAGGTTTCTCATACCTAAGATGCGTCTTTTTAGATGTTAGAGTACAATACGACCTATTGCAGGGGTTATGGGGAAGATTAAGTGTGCTCATGTCTGTGAAGGATGGACCTGTCAGATATTAGCATCACCACTACTCCATAGTTTCCACCACTCTCTTCCTTCCAGCTCAGTGCATTTATATGGTTGGCTCTGGGAATCCCAGTGAGTGGGTATGTTTTGTACATGTATCTTATTCATATTAACCCATACATCAAATATATTGTTGTCCCCTCTGAACTGAGTAATTATCAGGATAATTCAAGATTCACTCTTTTTAGTCTCTACTAATTTGTAAACATAAAGATTTATTCTGTTCTTGTTATCAACAGTCAGGAATATTCCAAACCCAGGCCCCAACAAAGATCTAATTCACTCCCCTTCCCTCAAACTTGGCAAGAGCCTAAAATCCCCTCAGTGAATGGAATACTGTATCATAATTTGGAAGAATTTGGCCTGGTTATGAGTTTGAAACTAAAGTTAGGTTCAGGCATTAAAGAGGAATGAATTCCAAAGAGTCAGTGGTCTTGGGTGGAGTAGAATTTGTATAAATATAAGTAAATGCATAAATAAAGCATATAAATAAACACATAGTAAGATCTGTATAAACATAAGTAAATCAGCACTCAATTAGACCCACTGTCCCCAGACACTTAAGGCTAAACATCCCAAGCCACATGCAGTACCTCCCTCACCACCTTCAAGGGCTCTTTCTTAGACACATAGAGCAGGAAGTCTGCAAAAATGTTGCCCCTCTCACTGCTGTTTTCAGGAAGTATGGCAATAAAGTAACCCAAGCATAATAAATTGTGCATAATGACTCCATTACTCAACACCATGAGGACCGAAGGATGCTCAATCAATCACTAGACAACTTTGGTTGCCCAGAAAACCTCACAGAAAATGTTAGCTCTCTTCAAAGTCTGATTATAGGCTTAGTTCAAAGGCTTGTGCATTGTAGGCATATATGTGTGTGTGTGTGTATATGTATATGCATATATATAATTGATCTGAAAATGTCTCCAGCTAAAATGAGCAAAGTGGTTCCAAAATAGGCAATGCTTATATTGTCGTTAGTCTCTCTACAGCTGTCAGACAGAGGTATTGGGGTGATCCCTGGTCAAGCTGGATAGCAAGGCACACATCAATGGGGACAAAGTTTTGCTGGTTTTAGTTTCCAGTTCTTACTCAGTTCATGCCAAGTTTTTAAGCACTGGACAGTGAAAAACTGTGTGCTATGGTCATTTTCCTCCTTTCTTCGTTGAAGGAGAGAAACTTATTATCTTAGCCGTTCCAAAATCTCTCTTACCCCGATTTCCTCACTCATATACTTTTATCTGGTTGTACTCTGAAAGTTTCCACATATCAATATAGAGGGAATAAAGAAGAGTGTAAACAAAAATGGAAACAAATAGAAAAGCATATTCATTGGCAAGGCACAATGTTCTTTTAGATTCTGCATTTATGGCCAAAAGGGGGCCCTCTAGGACCAAATGCTTGTGACTGTGTCTACCGTATAAACATCTTACCAGAAAGCACTATTACTCAATATTTTATTCTTATGTTTCAAGCCCTTCACATGATTGTCATTGAAAGATAGGTCATAAGTTAAGACCAAGGACAAGAAGGGACCCCTGGGTGGCTCAGTCGGTTGTGTCCGACTTCAGCTCAGGTCATGATCTCGCTTTTCATGAGTTCGAGCCCTGCGTCGGGCTCTGTGCTGACAGCTCGGAGCCTGGAGCCTGCTTCGGATTCTGTGTCTCCCTCTCTCTCTGCCCCTCCCCTGCTCACACTCTGTCTCTCTCTGTCTCTCAAAATAATAATAATAATAATAATAAACATTAAAAAAATTAAAAAAAAAAGACCAAGGACAAGAAGCATAGTATTGATCATACAGTGATCTCTGACTCTTCCCTGCTGAGGAAACAGGTATGGGAGCAGGTGTTTTCTTGTGCTCTGCAGTTTCTTATCTCCTGAATCCAAACCTAGGGAAATATTTGTCCTACATTTTTCCAGCAGTTTACACTGGCTTCCCAGCTAAAATAACCAAAAAAGAAAGCAGGATTCAAATGGCATTCAGATTGCCAAGTATTTTCTCTGATGGAACGTCTTTCCAAGTGCTTTATTATATTTGAAATCCTTCATTCATTCACTGATTTATTGATTCCACAAAGATTTTTATAAGTGGCTAAGGGTTGGGGTTATAAAGCTTATTAAAACGGGGTACTTGCTTCCCAAGCTCACACCACACTGGGTGAGACGGACACGAAGGGAGAGAACTGCAGCCATCTCTGATGTCTTGCGATAGAGCAGTAGGTGAGACAGAGCAGAGGCGGAAAGGAATAAAGTTGTCTAGAGACTACAGAAAGCTTAACAAAGGAGGTGACATGTGAGCTGAAACTCTGTGTGGGAATGTGTTTAGGGAGGAGATGGCCATTTCAAAGAAAAGGAACAGCATGAAGCAGTCTGCTAGGGATTTGCCCAAATTCTCATTGTGACAAAAGTCATTGTTAACTACCAGTGGTTAAGAAGTGATTTAACTTGCAAATACAGTAAGTGGCTAGTTCACGAGTACTTATGCTACACTGACGGGGACAATATTTGTTTCTATTGTGCATATTAAGGGTCACCAAACATTTTCTGTCGAGGGCAGAGAGTAAATATTTTAGTTTTAAGGGTCATTTGTCTCTGTTCCAACGACTCAAGCTTGATGCAGCACAAAAATAACTCATGGGCAATATGTAAGCAAACGTGTCGCCATGTTTCAATGAAATGTTATTTGTGGACACTGACGTTTGAATTTCATATAATTTCCATATTTGGTGTGAAATATTATTTTTCTTTTTTTTTCACGCATTTAAAAGTTTAAAACTCATTCTTGGCTCATAGGTTTTACAAAACAAGCAGTGGTCAGTTTGTCCATAGCCCAGTCTTGAACCCCTGACGTATACAGTTAGGAAGTGTTGTTTCTAGGCAGAGAACATTGTGATGAGGACTTTCCTATTGAATGGTGTCCTCAACAGAGAGCACGTTTAAGCGAGTACTAGAAAAATTCCCTCCTATTTTCTGGGACTACTGTGTGTGAAGAAGGGTGATTGGTTGATAGGGGCACCCAGCCTGGCACACAAACATTGGGCATGAGCTCGAAGCCTAATATTCAGAGAAGTAGCAGACCCAGGACAAATACACTTTCCTTTTTCTTTTTTAAACTTTATTTGAGGGAGACAGAGAGAGAGAGAGTGGGAGCAGGGGAGAGGGGCAGAGGGAGAGAGAGAGAATCCCAAGCAGGCTCTGTGCTGTCAGTGCAGAGTCAGACATGGGGCTCGATCCCACGACCCTGGGATCATGACCTAAGAAGAAATCAAGAGTCGGACACTCAACCGGCTGAGCCACCCAGGTGCCTCTAGACTTTTCTAACATGCTAATATTCAGAAATCAATAGCATTTGAAAAGAGATATGGAACCATGATTAAAAAGAAATAGCTTTGAAATAATAAAAAGCCAAACCATAACAAAAAATAAGGAAAAAAGCCAAAGAAAACCAAATCCAAACTACTATATCATGGTTTAGGTGTTTAGTTTAAAATTTAAGTGTGCCTTATATATCCTAAGTATACCCATCCATAATTAGTATAAGTAATGAGAACTTGTCAATTGTAACTGGTGAGCAGTGGTGCCCTGTGTCTCCTATTGCCCTGGGCTGATCTGAGATGGAAAGGTGCAGACTTTTTATTCCATCTCCTCGGGATCTCCAGGCCAACCATTTCATCCACACAGCATTGCTGATGAAACTGGAAATAAATACACTAAAAGTGGGATTTATCTCTTGAAGAAAGCAGTGCTGCAAAGCTGGAAGAGCTCATAGTCTTACATGATGGGGGGTTGGTCTCTGACACGTCGGTGTCCCTCAGCATGGGGACAGCCACCTGAACTGGTGCTTCATGACTTACATAGTTGATCCGGAAGTGTCTGCAGGCCCAGTCTTCCCGTTCTTCCTCTGACATCATCTCCACGGTGATGTCCCCATAAGCTATGGGTTCTTCCGTGAACGGCCAGTAATGGTCACATTTCACCTGAGGTGACAATAGCACACAATCTTTTATTTATTTATTTATTTATTTATTTATTTATTTATTTGTAACGTTTATTTATTTTTAAGAGGGAGAGAGACAGAGCTTGAGCAGGGGAAGCAGGGGAGGAGCAGAGAGAGAGGGAGACACAGAATCTGAAGCAGGTTCAAGGCTCTGAGCTGTCAGCGCACAGCCCGACGCGGGGCTCAAACAGTCTTTGCAACCTTGAGATCATCACCTGAGCTGACTGTTGGATGCTTCACCGACTGAGCCACCCTGGCACCCCGCACACAACCTTTTAAAACAAACAGGCTAGGAAAGAAATAGTCCGTGCTCACTTAGAGAAAACAAAATTACAGTAAAACCTTGGACTGCAGGTAACTTGTTCTGTGAGTGTTCTGCAAGAGGAACAAACACTTCTAATAAATTTTAACTTGATAAATGAGCAATGTCTTGCAATATGAGTAGTATGTGATGCTGGATGTCACATGATCACAACTGAGCCAATGGTTCTTTCTCTCTCTCTCTCTCTCTCTCTCTCTCGCTCGGGATTGTGGGCATGGTCTCCCATGCTCAGACGCTAAGTCTCAGGCTGCGGTGTTTGGCAGAAATCAGTGATATTTCAGAATGTTGGAAGGTGCCCACACTGGCCCTAGTGTATTTTTTGTCACTTCAAAGCACATATGGACAGTCCTTTGCTTTTCTATACAAGAATAAGCTTAGGAATGCTTTGCTTCATTCTAGGTCAGGCTGCCTGCAGATATAGACCCTTTCCTCCGCTGCCTTACTGCCAGTTACATTCAATACAGTATGTGACAAGAGTTTATTCATACTGTACTGTGGTCAACATCTGTTAGTGATAGTGAAAGCCGTCCTACACAATAACCCTCCCTTCTCTGGTCTCCCTCACACCAGCCACGAAGGTTTTCAAAGGTAAGTGCAGGTTAATTTGTTATTTTTCTTTATAGTTTGTATTTTCCTTGTTATTTTGTATTATATTATAGTATTGTGATCATTTTATATGAATCTTTTTGAGTTCTGGAATAAAGCATCTGAGTTTCCATTACTTCTTATGGGAAAAGTCACATGATACACAAGTGCTTTGGATTACAAGCATGTTTCTGGAACGAATTATGCTCACAAACCAAGGTTTTACTGTACTTGCCTCTGAAGAACTGTATAGTATTATTGTGCACATTATAAAAGAAGCAAGTGGAAGTTTCTGGTACACAGTAAACACTCCAGCCATAGCCCTGGCTGGTACAGATTTTGCTGCCAGTGGGAACAGCCCCATTAGACACTTACCCTTCTTTTCTCATTACACTGAGTGAGCATGACAATAATCTGGGACTTCTGTTGTAGGACCATCTTCCAAAAGTCATTTCTGGTTTCAGGCAGTGGCCCCTGTGTGGCAATATACTCCTGGGGTGAGTTGTATCCCTGAAAGATTAAGTGACAAAGTGGTCACCAAGAAGCTACTGTCAACACCAAATGCTGTTCCACGCAAATGAAGAAAAACTGAAAATGTACTGGGGATAAGCCTAGCAAAGGATCACACACGTAGGTAATGGTTCCTCCCTTTCTCATCAAAGAGGTAATCAGAGTAACTGACCCATGTAGGTCGGCGTGATTGTAAGCATTGTTCTCTGAAGTGTATACATATAATCGCACTCACACCTTTTCATGAGAACTGTCACTAGTTTTAAAATAGGGGCTCAGGTGGAGCCCTTTGAGTTGCGTTGCCAAAACCAAAGCTTATTTATTTATTTTTAAATGCTTATTTATTTATTTCGAGAAAGAGAGAGAGAGAGAGAGAGAGAGAGAGGAAGAGAGAGAGATGGGGCAGAGACAGAGGGATAGAGAATACCAAGCATGCCCCCCACTGTCAGGGCAGAGTCCGACGCAAGACTTGAACTCATGAACCTTGAGATCATGACCTGAGCCAAAATCAAGAGTCTGACACTTAATTGACACAGTCACTCAGGCACCTCAAAACTGAAGTTTAAACACAAAAAAAGATGATGTTTAATATAATTACTTACTTTCACTCTCACTCTTTACAAAGAAACGTGAACATTACTAATCTATGGGCTTTTCCCCCTATTTGTTATTCTGAAGTGGGATACTGGGAATTAATAGGATAATTCTTCAGAGTTGGGTAGCCAGGTGGAGAATGGCTCTCTTTTTAACTGTTTGACATATATATATATATATATATATATATATAGCTCTAATAGTCCTCCTGTGGCTGAGCTAGAATTTGGACGCCTGGTTTTAAAAATTTTTTATTGTCTTTTACTTACAGGAATATAGTTGGCATTGATATAGTCTGCGCCTTCCTCTTCATTCATGGAGACTAATCTCACTCGGCTAAAGTCATCTGTAAAGAATAAGAAGAAACAATGTCAAAACTCCGAGTGGAAAGAAGGATTGCCTTAACTTTCTCTAACCAACAGCAAGTCGGAGCAGCCCACGTTTACTTTAGCCCACTTGTTTAAATAAATATAGAAACACCTCGCAATCACCATTTCCTCCCCATCAGCTTCCCTGTCCTTGTCTCCAGGCTTCAGGGGGATTGTGTAGGATATTCATAGGAACTAAGATATCTGGTAGGTTGTATGGAAGGCTGTAGAATGTAGCCTAAATCCATGATTTCCATGTCACCTAACACATCCAGAGAATCCACTGCCTTTGGGAAACCCAGAGAAGATGGGGTTGCATGGACTTTGTGCAAACAGACTTCAGATGAGAAAAGTAAATTCTGAAATGCGTATAGATGTAAAAGTGTAAATGATGACACTACCCAATTTTATCAAGAAGCCTGATCAAGGAAGGGTTGTCCTTCTAGAGCTTTTTCACCTCTCTTCTTTCCCATTCTCCATTTTCTCCCAGCATCCCCCACCTCTACCCAGTATGGCAGAAAGTTAAATCTATATTGGAATGTATTTTAATTGTCCTATAAGTACTTTATATTACTCTTCTCTTGAATGTTGGCTTTATTACAAAACGCTAAGCAACAGCAAAACGTGCCAGAAGAAAGAGGAGGTATTTTAATACACCGCACTCTTGCTGTTGTCAGGGAGTTGACTGAAAGTAGTTTACGAGAGCTCAGATTATCTTACCCCGAGTTTGGCTAAGACTTTTAATCTCCAAATAGAGATAAAAAAGAGCCAAATGGTCAGTCTTTCCTTCTCAGACACAATTCATTTGAAAGCAAAGAAATTAAATCTTCCTACACAGGACAGAATTGAGTAACACGGAAGCACGCTTGGGATCAATGCAGTGGCAGAGATGGCCTTGAGGATCCAGACCACAGCTGGGGTTAGCCAGAGACTGGGGAAACTAATCCATCTGCAATAACAGTCCGTCAGCCTTTGAGAGACGACACTAGGACAGGCTCTAGTGATAAGCTTACATGGTAGGATGTTTGTGTAGCGATTTTTACATCGGTTCAGTGGAAGGTCTGCAGCAAAATGTGGAATGTCCAGTCCAATCAATTTTAACTCCTGTAAATGACAGAGAATAGAGTTGAGTTTCCGTACTTGATGTGGACTGGGTTACTGTTCACATTGGCTTACTGTTCACATTGGATTATTCCTCACTCCCTGCCTGTAATAGAAGCATCGCCCCCCCCTCTTCCACATGATGTTCCAGTAGCTCCCTTTTGGGGCCGAGCGTGCTTCTCCATTCCACTGTTCTCCACTTGCGTTGGCCCATGAACTTGGGAAGAAATCATTCCAATCAGAAGCAGTAAGTGTGCTTGCTCAGTTTGGTTTGCCCTCCTGTGCTGCAGCCATCTGCTGTGATAACACCCAGGGAGGCTGCGAGCCCCAGAATGAGGAGACACTTGTAGCAGACCTAATTCTGACCCATGGCCTGAAGCCGGCCTGTCCACTGTCCTACAGACCCTTGAATGAGGAAAATAAATTCATGTTGTTGTGGATGAGGGTGCCCGGCTGGCTCAGTTGGTTAAGCATCTGACGCTTGGTTTCGACTCAGGTCATGATCTCACAGTTTGTGAGTGAGAGCCCAGCATTGGGCTCCATGCTGATGGTGTGGAGCCTGCTTGGAATATTCTCTCTTCATTTCTCTCTACCCCTCCCCTGTTTGCTCTCTACCTTTCTCTCTCAAGAAAAATAAATATTTAAAAAAATGTTGTTGTGGATCACTGAGATTTTGAGATTTACACTATATAATGCTTATATAGCATTACTGGAGGAACAGCTGACTAACATAATACATAAATACCCTTGGGGCACCTGGGTGGCTCAGTTGGTTAAGTGTCTGACTCTTGATCTTGGCTCAGGACATGATTTCACATGTGATTATAAATTAGAGTCCCATGTTGGGTTTTACACTGATGGCACGGAGCCTGCTTGTGATTCTCTCTCTTCTTCTCTCTGCCCCTCCCCTGCTTGTGTTCTTTCTGTCTCAAAACAAATAAATAAAACTTAAAAAAAACCACTTAATTCCAATGGATAGTTTAGTGATCATATGGAGAAGGTAGGAATTATGAGTATCATTCGAGGTGTGGAAAATTTGAAAACAAAGACATTTCAGATTTTTGGAAGTATGTATTAACTGAAATTTATATGATATATGTAAATATTCCTATTCTATGAGGTATTTCTCCTGCAGGCAACAGGCCTTCAAGAAGTAGTAAAAGAAAGAGTGAGAAACGAGTAGGGAATATTTTCCGTGTTACAAGATATAAGATCTACAGGCACTAAATATCTGGTAATAAATTCAACAGTAAGGATGAATCAGTAATGGGTAGGCAAACCCATCAGTGAAAATAGGAACATCCAGGTACCTGTCTGTGTGTGTCAGTACTCTTATAAATCCAATTTATCAGAATGTACATTAGTAGGGCAATTTTTATATAAACAGACAACCATCATAATTCAAAAAGATTATGTTACAAGATGCAGGCGGCTTCTAAGCTTTCATCTCTTATAGGAAACAAGCAATTACAGTCAGGTCACCTGGATTTTCCAGGAGGCATCATTCATTCTGGTCTGTGTGAATGGCGCTCCATATAATTGAACAGTGCACAACCAGTGCAGCAGGTCTGGTTATACCTGAACAAATTTCAGGGAACTATTAGTCAACAGCATATAGAACCATCTGTGAATGGAATCATCTGTATGGTATGCACCTTTCTATAATACTATTCAGTGAGGCAGTAGAGAAACCACCTGCTGTAAGTTTTTTTACTCGTATAGTATGTTAATGTTGCGCACACATTTAACTCTTCATAATTCCTCCCAATTTTTACTTCAAAGAATCATAAGCTGGAGGAATACATATCTGGGGGAAGAATTTTGGAGACTCTTGGAAAGACTTCAGTAGGGAGTTGGAGACACTGGTGATGTTTTGAGAGGCTGACCAGGCATATCTCTTTCATGGCCTTTCTGTCTGGATTTAAGTGCTTTTTGCAAAGCATATGCTTTAAGGAAATAAAGTTCTTGGGTCTTTTGCTGCTTCCCCATAAAAGGTCTTTGACAGCTGAATGTGCTTACTGGCCCTGGGATGCAAACCTGTGGTCAGCACGAATGGATTGACGTGAATCACTCATATTTCTCTCCTCCTTTAATTCTGCAACTCTTTTGGCTTATTTTTAAAATTATTTTAGAGAGAGAGAGCATGCATGTGCAAGTGAGGGAGTGGGAGAGATGGAGGGAGAGCGAGAATCCCAAGCAGGCTCTGCTCTCAGTGCTGTCTATGTGAAGCTGGACGCAGATCTCAATCTCACAAACCATAAGATCATGACCTGAGCTAAAATCAAGAGTTGGACGCTCAACTAGTTGAGCCACCCAGGCGTCCCAACACTTTTGGCTTTTTTAAGATCACAAAATCTCAAGTTCCTTGGCCCACGTTGAAGCCAACCTTAAAGACAAGCCATGCTGACTTTGATCCTCCATTCACAAAATGGGTTTTTTCCACTCAGGCAAAATACATGCTTGGTAAATGCCTTTAAACAGAAGCTTGTCACTGTCACTTTGTAAGTGGTTTTCCATTTTAAAGGGTTTTCAAAGACTGTATTTTTCTTGTAGGAAAATCATTTATTTTTATCAACTTTAAACCAAATCAGTTATTTTTAGGTTAGTTCCTCTTGGCAGTAATAAGCTTATTTAGATGATGCATCCATTGCCTAAAATATTTTGGAAATCTACCTCCTTTAGAGAGTGTCTTTATAGATAGTTTGCCAAAACATATGGCGTATTTTGTTGTACCACTTATAAATGGTAGGGTCTTAGAAAAGTTGTTCAGTTCTTGTTAACATCAGCTTAGTATTCTGTAAGATAAGGCTAACAATAAATACCTCCATCCCTCAGTCACGTATAGCGACTATCCACTGGAATGATTAAACTCAACAAATATTAATACAGTACTACTGGGCACCACCTACTGGGTGGCTCAGTCGGTTGGGCGTCTTTCGCTCAGGTCATGATCTCACTGTTTGTGAGTTCAAGCCCCATGTCAGGCTCTGAGCTGACAGTGCAGGGCCTGCTTGGGATCCTGTCTCTGTCCTTTCCCCCACTCATGTGCTCTCTCTCTCTCTCAAATATAAATAAACATTAAAAAAAATACAGCCTTATTGATAACGATTATGAAATGCTGGTGTTATGATGCTTTGTTTTGCTTTGCCTGTATGCATAGTTTCTCCCTCCTTTGCCATTTGTACTACCAGACCGACAACTTTCCCCACAAATCCCCTGCTTTGAGGACAGACTGACGAGCCACAGGAAGAGGCCTCAGATACAAAAGAAAAGTGTGGAAACAGATTGGAGCTGAGAGCTGTAGCACATATGGAAGCTGACTGAATGATAGAACTTTAATTGTGTGTTGTCTCCCTGCTGTAAATGCCCTTAGTTGATAAGAGAGGTTTAATTGTCTGAACACTGTAAATGTAAATTGCCAGAGCTGAACCGTAGCAAAGCAGGAACAGGAGCGCATACACAAAATGCTTCACCATCTTTTGTAATTTAGCCTGTCACTAAGTGGAAAATCAAATACTCAGTTTCCGGTTCAGTGGCTTTGTAGTTATTTTCTTTCCAACCATATGGAAACTCCAGAGGCTTAAATCTTCATAAAGGCAAAGTATGAGGTGATGGCCCGAAACCAACATAAATCATTTTTGAATTTTCATTTGCCAGTTTTGTTTCTGTCACAACTTATCATTGTGTTTTTTTCCCCTGGGCCATGTAGTCATTTGCACATTGGGCTCAGTGGTGGCTCCCCAAAAGATGTGTCCACATTTTAACCCCTAGAACTTGTGGTTGTGGCCTTATGAAAAAAGAGGCTTTGCGGATGTAGTTATGGATCATAAGATGAGATTATTCTGCATTATCTGGGTGAGCCCTGTATCTAACAACACGTGTCCTTGGAGGAGAGAAGAGAAGGCCACATAACGATGGAGACCTAGATTGGAGTCATGCAGGCTGCAAGCCCAGGAGTGCCTTGAGCCATCAGTAGCTGGAAGAGGCAAAGAAGGGTTCTCCCCTAGAGCCTTCAAAGGAAACACGGCCCTGATAACACTTTGATTTTGGACTTCTGGCCTCTGCATTGTGAGAGAATACTTCTCTGTAGTTTTAAGTTGCCAAGATTGTGGTAATTTGTTACGGCAGGCCCTAAGGAACGAATGCAATCCCCAAAACCCAATGGCAGTCTCTGTCGTGTGGGCTGTGTTTGAAGCGTGCAGGTCTTGGAAAGCAAAGCCCAAACACATGCACTGTATTAGTCTGTTCAGGCAGCCATAGCAAAATATCATAGGTGGGGTGGTTTAAACCACAGAAATGCATTTCCCACGGTTCAAGAGCCAGGTGCTGACAAGGCAGATTTCATTCTGGGGCCTCTCTTGACTCGCACAGAACCATCATCTCACTGTGTGCTCACGTGGCCTTTCTTATCTAACCCTACTTACGTCCCAAGACCCCACCTCTTCCACATATCAATTCTGGGCGAACACATCCAGTCCATCCCATGCACATTAATCTTCAGAGAAGACCACAACCTGTATTCTGGCTCTAGAGTCTGTAACAATGTCAGCAGGTGGTAAGCACTTGGGACAGGGTGGACATCAGAATGGGGTGAGTGAGATTACTAGACTACAGAAGAAGTGAGGAGGAACAACGGGACCAGTGGTGTTGACAGAAGCAGTGCCATCTGTAGCAAGTAAAAGGCTCGGTGGAATGGGGCAAGGTCTGGCTGGTTTCCAGATGAACACAAAAGGGCACGGGATTTAGAGCAAAGTATTTAGTGAGGCTCTGCGTTCATCTGAGGGCCGCCATAACAAAGTACCACAAACTGGGTGGCTTAGTGCAACGGAAATTAATTGTCTTATAGCTCTGGAGGCTATATGCCCCAAATCAGGGTGTCAGCAGGGACCTCTGGCCGCTGTCACTTGTAGAGGAATATAAGAGTATCCCTCCTTGCCTCTTCCTAGCTTTTGATGGTTTGTTGGCAATCTCACTTGCCGCTGTATGACTCCAAGCTCTGCCTTTGTCACCACATGGCATTCTCTCTGTTTGTCTGTGTCTTAACACAGCTGAATTTTCACAGGGGCACCAGTCAGACTAAGAGCCCATGCTAGGCTAGTCTGACCTCATCTTAACTAATTACACCTGCAATGACCCTCTTTCCAAACAAGGTCACATTCTGAAGTGCTGATGGCTAGGGCTTCAACATGTCTTTTGTGGGGACACAATTAAACCCATAACAGGTATTCTAAAGGAAGAATAGGGTGCATTAATAATGGGCATCTCTGGGAGGTGAAGGAAGACCGGATGAGGACGCCAACCTCAGGAAAGTGTAGCAGTAGCCTGCAGGGCTCTGGCGCTAGGATGGGATTTAGGGGCAACATTCCAGTCAGTGGTACAGACACTGGGAAACAGAGACCAAACCTAGAAGATTAGGAAGAGGAGAGAACTCAGGTCTTAGAACCAAGCAAGACCTCTGGTGTAAGAACTGTTGGAGAGGGTTCAAGGTGACTTATTTCAATAACGACCATGGGCAGGTCTCCAGTGCACTGGATGGAACACAGGAAAAAACAGCTGCAAACAGAGGCTATCAGAAATCAAAGATCATCTCTCATGAACTATGTGGCCAGGAGTGTAGCTAATCTTGACCTTTGCAACCACATTTCTGAACAAAAACGGTAAGGGCTTTCGCCAGCATCCTGATCTAACCAATACAAAACACAGAAATTAATGGCAGAATGAGCAATATATGGTATGTCTCGTGGATGCTCACATTTCAAGCTCTAAAGTCTGGCTCTTCAAAACCTTTCCATATGAGACATATGAAAGGAGGACTTGAACTTAATCCCGGAGCCCCAAACCTCCTTAAGTAAAGATGTACAGTTTCATCAGAAGGATAATCAATGTTTCCAGGAGATCCAAAATCAGATGCAGAGTGAAAAAAGAATGTATTTAGTGAGTGCAAATTAGCAAGTCGTATAGCTTCATGTATGACTTATAGCCGTATCGGTAATATATGTAAATCCAGACGTTAGTTTCAATTTGCATAATGTTTATAGATGATGTGATTTCTCAATATGTGTGTGATTTTTCAATGTCAGTATCAAAATGAATATAAAGTATTAAGCATTCATAGAAACAGGACAAATAACTGTTCAGCTACTGAATTTAGTTAGACCAATGATTCAGCCATCTTGATACCCTCTTGGGTTCCTATTAGAGTAGGAAAGCTTTTTTTTCCCTTAAGCTTTGATTATCAATTTCAGGAAAATCTGAGGGCTGCCCTGTGAAAGGTCTGACCTACATCTTGAAATCAGGTATGGGAGCATGAGTCTTTGGAAATAGCTGAGGCTATCCTGGCACGGAACCTGAGGATGTGGAGCCGGGTGGAGTTGGAGGCTGGCAGTGCCTGGGAGGCTGGAGAATGAAAAAGAAAGTGAGTCAGGCCAATGGGTCACTGCCTGGGCAAATGTCAGCTCAGAAAATATAGCTGAGCCTGTGATTTAAAGCAGACTTCTGGAGGGGCACCTGGGTGGCTCAGTCGGTTGAGCATCCAACTCTTGGTTTCTGCTCAGAGCAGAGATACAACATGAGGGCATGGCACCAAATACATTACCTATTTGACCAACAATGTTCTAAGATATATGAAAAAAAAAGCTTCATAATAAATGAAGATACTAAATACGCCTTCAAATCATGGTCTAGTGGTTAATTTCATGTGTCTACCTGGCCAGACTATATAGTGCTTTGTCAAACAGCAGCCTAGATGTTGCAGGAAGGTATTTTTTTTTACATGTGATTAACATTTGAATCAGTGGGATTTGAGAAAGCAAATGACTCTCCATAATGTGGGTGGGCCTCATCCATCAGTTGAAAACTCTCAGAGAAAAGACTGAGATCCCCTGAGAAGGAAGGAATTCTGCTTCCAGACTGCTTTGGGACTTGCGCAGCAACATCAATTCTTCCTGGGGTCCACAGCCTGCCCTGCAGTTTTCAGACTTGCCAGCTCCCACAACTGTGTGAGCCAGTTCCTTAAAATAAGTCCATCTCTTTATATATATATTTCGTCTATTATATTATCATATATAGGATATAAGATATACATATTACAATGATTACATAAAATTAAATATATAATAATTACATAATGTAATAAACTTATGAAAGAATTATATTGGTTTTTATATTGTATTAGCAGTTTGTGTGTGTGTGTGTGTGTGTGTAAGTTTTACACCCAATGTCGGGCTTGAATTTATGACCCCAAGATCAAGAGTCACAAGTTCTACTGACAGAGCCAGTCAGGTGCCCTTGCATTAGTGTTTATACATGTATATGTTTCTCATTGGTCTGTTTCTCTGAAGAACACTAATACCCATGAGTTAGAACGTGTGGATATTCCCTTATCCTACATTTACTATTTCTCAAAGGAATACTATTGACCTGGGACAGTACTTTATTGTGCAAGACAGTCTCACTCAGAGCAGAATATTTATCATCCCTGTCTGCTTTTCCATTGAATACTACTAGTAGCTTCCTTCTAAGTCATTATGAGAGCCAAAAATACTCCCACACCTTCCCAAACTCTCCCGAGGGGTAATCCCTGGTACTGGCCCAGTTGAAAACCACTGACTTAGTTCAGCCTACTCATTTTATGGATGAAAAAGTTGAGGTGATGAGTAATTGTGGCTTTTTTTCAACATTAGTTAATGCCAAAATGTTAGTGAGAATTAAGACTTTTGGATTCCCACTTTAGTACATTCCTACCTCCTTTATAAGTCCTATGAAATAAGCCTGGATGTGTTCATTTATATATCGAAGATATCAAAGCTCTCAGCATGTTATAACTTAAACATTATCACATAAAATTTATTACTCCACTTTTCACAATTTTGAAGCACCTGAAGCTAGGATCTAATCACTTCTTGTGTGGTTCTCCCAGTGTCCTTTCTTTGTTTGGGATTAATGGTCTCCTTTGGTTTAGCCAAGTGGTTCCAGTAAGAGCTGTCCTGTTCTTACATGATTCCGCCGTCTCTGGCTGTAGTTAGTTTGAGTGGACGTCACAACCCAGGTCAACCAGTCAGAATTGGTTGTGAATTTTCAATCTCTGAATAAGAAGGAGAGTCAACAGTTCCCTTTGGAAATTGTGGAAACCAGCATGTGACGCTCAGGGGTTGGTTTGTAGTGAAAGAAAGGGAAGCCAAACAGAGAGAGAAGCAGAAATGAGGAAAAAAAACGAGGGTAGGGGGTGTCCCTGCAGGGGTGTGGCCTTTGGTTCCCACATACCTGTGACTGAGCTGCTTCCCTTTCCTCCCCCTACTGGAGCTCCGATTGTGATTCCTTTGATTACATGAGATAGCTCAGCCTCTTTTGAACAAATCCCCTCTTTCTTTGGTCTAGACTAGCTTGAATGCTGTGTCATTCACAACTAAAATCATCTTTCCTTTTTACCAGGAAATGGTAAAATTTGAATTGTCTTTATAGTGATGCAACCCAGCAGGACAATAATAGTCACACTGGGCTTTGATGGCACAAACCAGGAGGTACTGCTAAGCCTCCCAGCAAAGGCAGTGTCACCAAGGTAATATAATCCTGTAGGAATTAAGAACTGGAGATTTCACTGAAGTTGAAAGTGTGCATGCATCCATCATAATTGCCATCATCATTATCAGAATTACCTAGACATTTATTTTTTCCTGAATTTTGGCTTATGCATTCTTATAGAAAGTCTCCTTTTTTCCTGAAATGCCCTCCTTGCCATAGATCTCCAGTTCACACAGAATTTCTGTTCTTTGAGATACAGCATTGGTGTAGCATCTAACAGCCTCTTGTGCTCTTGCATGCAGTGGGTAACTGAGCTGGGCTCTGGGTAGAATTTTTAATGACACAGGGTCCTCGTTAGGGGGCTTTGTTTTTGATAATGTGTACGGTTCTTTTCCTTCTTAAATTCCCTCTTAGTATATCCACACCAGGACTCCTGCTGCTTCTCACAGACCTATGACATCCTAGGCTGATGAGGGGAGAGAAGAACTGAATATGAATAATGAGAAGAAAGCAGCTCCATTCGATGACCTGGTGTTTTCCATGAAAGAGAACCTAAGACATTTCAAATAACACTTTCGAAAAGTCACTTTATCTTTTTCTTTCCCCTAGTCTCCTTGAATCACAGACCACCTGAGCCTTGCTGTAGGATCCTGAAGGATGAGGCCATCCAGACCATTAGGAGCTATGAAAAACATGGGGAAAAAACCCCTGAGGACCAGTTAAATTCCTCACGCGGCTGAGATCTGAGGCTGACTCATTTCCATCTTCCCTGACATGGGGTCTTGGACTCAAAGAACATGCGTGCTTCAGAGAAAGGAGGTTTTGGCATTTTTCTCTTCTTCTACATTAACTACATATAATTCTTCCCCAATTTCCCCAGGAAAAGAAAAGGGAAACCTCACAAAAAAATACAGTAAAACCTTGGATTGCAAATAACTTGTTGGGCGAGTGTTCCACAAGACGAGCAAACATTTCTCATAAGTTTCAACTTGATAAACGAGCGATGTCTTGTCATATGAGTAGTATGTGATGCTGGACGTCACATGATCACGACTGAGCCAATGATTCTTAAAATTCACTTTGATATACGAGTGCTTTGGATTACAAGCATGTTTCCAGACTAAATTATGCTCGCAAACCAAGGTCTTACTGTATTCAGCAGAATGTCAGGAGTCCTATAGCTGTAAGAGCCCCACCCCAGTCTTTTCTCTGCTCAGAAGACAAAGACATTTCAGCCACCACCTACCTTTACTGTGGGCCACGTGACATAAGACACACACTAAAAATTCCCTGAAAGTGAAATTCTGTTTCAGGCCTAAATTCTCACCTTGCTTTTCCCTGCACTCTTGAATACACTGGTTTTTCAATGACGGCTTCTCTTATAACCATGTTTGTTCGCCCCACGACCTGCATCTGTTCTCTGCTTTCCTCACCCTGACTTGCCAAAGGCAAGATTAGACACTCCCAGCCCAATTACCACCCTGCCCGTCATGAACCATATCACGGGTAGTGCCCAATGAGCAGGAAAATGACATCAATGCCAATATCCCAATTCCCATGCCTTATCTATCACAGAAGGTGGGAAATACTTTATCCACTCACCTCAAATTGAAGAGAAAATTTATAGTCAGAGTCTTTGGCCATATCCTTGATGTAGGCATCAAAGTCATCCAGTTGAACTGGGCTTTATCAAACACAAAAAAATGTATGCTTTAAAAATCCTGTTGACAGGTATCTATTATACTGCTTAATGCCATACTTTTCACACACGAACAATTTTCTTGGAGAAAAAAGAACTTTTACTTTTCCAAGGTTACCACTCACCATTTTTTGTTGTTGTTAAAGTTACCAGTCCCTAATATATTGTAATTAAAAAGCAGGCCTTATAGGTTACACTTCCTTGAGATAGGAGAGATCTCTAGATTTTTAATTGGCTCTTACTCTAGCAATAAAATATTATATATATGCATACTCATATACCTACACGTATATAATGTTGTTTCTAGAAAGCTCTGATTTGTGGGAAAGAACAAAGGATTCGAGCCTGAAGAACTGCTTGAGTTATGGTTTTCTTTATTTACTGTGTGATTATGGAGAATTTACCTAACTCTTGTAAGATTCAACACTATCATCTATAAAATACTATGGTCCTACTTACCTTATAAGGTTGATGTAGTATATTAAAGAACTTTCTAGATCTAAACAGCTTTACAAGTATAAGCCCTTGTGCTGCCAGCCTCGCCAGAAAGCTTTTAGTGCCTCGCTCTTAGACAGCCAGGTTTAGAGGCTTGTGTATCTATAAAAGTGTCAAAATGGTTCAAAGGTACAATCAGGTAACACCTCTGAGTTTACATTTCTGCATCTGTAGCAGAAGTTGTCACCTCTTGCCTTCTTTTCATGAATAAGAATTACATTTTATTTCCTATAGTTTTCTGTAGCTGCTTTTCCTTTCCAGAGCCTACCAATACCAACCTGTTTTCTCAGCTTCTGCAGGATGCTGTACTCTGTCATCTAATTCGAGCCTTTTCACCCTGGCAGGATCCATCCAGCCCACCTTTCCCTTAATCTTGTTGCAAATTACTCCATTTACATCATCTACCTGTGGTCTTAGGTCTTATTAGCCAATACATAATATTGAATAGATATTTGTTTCAAGTTGTTGATTAGCCAATCTGATAGATTATGTTAAGAATTTAGTAGATTTTAAAGGGCATTATACCTGCCAGAGGCACATTTAAACCCTAATGGTTTCACTAAATAATATTAATGACTTGTATCCATAAAACACATGACAGTACATATATTCGCATATGGTATCTTGCTCAGTTGACTCAGTTGACCCCTGAAGTACACATGGGCAACATTAGCCCCATGCTTCAAGTGAGGGAGCCAAGGCTAAGTAAGTCAAGCAAATAGTCCAAGATCACATGGCTCTCAGCAGTAGACTAGCATGCCTGGAGAATGATTTCTGGTTCAAAGCTGTTCCTACTCCAAACTTGCTATCCTTCCAAAAGAATGGCTATACATGGGGCTCCTGTCCTGGAATGAACTCCATCAGACCTGCACTCTCTGGCTCTTGTCTTTGAGCAGTGCATTGACCTTCAGATTAGGTTTACAATTCTAGTTTTCATCCTGTTACCAGGAGAATGGAGGCGCAATAGGGAAGGCGATCTGAGAAAATATTTATGAATTAGAAAAAGGAAAAGGAAAAGAGAGACAGAGGAAGGGCCAGGAAATAGAAGGATGAACATCAGGGAGAGGAGGAGGATGGTAAGGAGACGCAAAAGAAAGCTGGGAGAGAGCAGAGATGAGGAGAACAAAGGTTTAGAGGGAAAAGGGAGAGGAGGAGGTAAAGCAAAGGAGTGTTGAAATGAAGGTAGGTGGAGATAGGAAAGGGGACCCATGGGGACATGGTGCGGGGGCTTTGGGAGTGAAAGAGAAAGGGTACAGAGATGGCAAATGGAAATGTGGGGCGGGAGAGTCCCTGGAGAACTGGCTTTTAGAGAAGGAGGGAGGATTAGAAAAGAAACGAGAAGCGTGAAGGAGGAAGCTGGTTTGACGTGAGTTTGGGGCCTGTGGGCAGGTTCTACCACACCGGCACTCTACCCAGACTGTTGTCCACACCCTCCTTCTCCTCCTCCTCTCTGCTGAGCCTTGGGAAAAGCAAGCCTGTTAGAATCTCCCCTTTTGGTCCAGAGACCCTGTCCTCTAAACACTCTAGTCTATGCTTTTCTACCTTACTTAACAACCCAGCCAAGAACTTTGGGCAACAAATTCTTCCTGTTTCTGTCGAATCATTCTTTCCAGGTGATGGTACCTCTCTTCTGTGTTAGTTATTCTCATCTCTCCTGCATCAGTTGCTATATACCAATGGACCGCATACTGATTTGAAATAGATTTAGGAAAAAATTATTCTGTTATCTATGTGTGCCCCCCCGCCAAAATCTATATGTCACGAAAGGCTAAACAAATATTTTTGTGTCCAAATTTTTTTCGTATTATGTATTCCATTAGCATGAATGCCATAGATTTGGCCGGAACCCCCAATTGCCTCCTATTAAGTCATCAATATTTTATCCAAGGCAAGAATCAAGGATGAACTCTATGTATGGAAATATTCCACTTTTTATATGCAGAGTTTGAACCAATGGCCCAGAGGTGACAATTTAATTAGCCTTTTGAAATCAACCGACGGTTAATTTTTGCCCATCAAAATCTTAATTCTTATGACTTAGCAGTTCAGTAGATAAGTGAAACCATAGGCTGGCTACAGTAATTATTCTTTTCTATTTATTATAAAGATTTCCAGAGACAGCATTTCTCAAAGTAATTATAATATCAAATAGAGTAAAAGCTTTTCCCTGCACTACGCACAGAATTTCAAAGTACAAACCAGTAAAGGTTTTTGTACAACTTTGATGTAGCTAACTATTAGACATTTTCTAGATTGGGAATGGCAAATATCTTTCTATGAAAGACTTTTATAATTCCTAACAACCCATTCTTTACCAGTTTTCATATGATGATGATTTTCCTTATTCCTAACTTGGTTTTTGTGATATGCTTTCTTAGTGATCACTGACACCAACACATAATAGTTTAGACATTGTAGTACACATTTGCCTCTTTCTTAAGCATCTCCTCTATTTGAAGACAAGCAATTGTTTTAATTTGCAAAGTTAAGATCATTATGAAGACCTTTTTTAAATAAAATATTTTTAAAGGAAGTAGTAAGAAAAACTTAAATGTATTGTATATTTCAAGGTTTTATGGATTGGATCTTAAATGTTTTCACCACAAAAAGGAAACAATAATTATGTGACATGATGGAGATGTTGACTAAATGCTATAATACATCGCACAATTTACATTTACACAATGTTACATGTCGGTTATATCTTAATGATAAAGAACAACTTACTTAGTCAGTTTCCTCTTCTTTAAACCATTTTTACTCCTGAGAATTAACAAAAAAAAAGACAAGTTTATCTGAGCAAAAGAATTGATTGACATAATGATTAAATTTGAAGAGCTTTAAATAATTACATCAGGGTCCGCAATTTTATTTAATTTTCATTAAACATTGTCTCCATTTTGTTTAATTACTTTTCCTTAAATGAGAAGATAATGATAATAATTTCAGATTCATTTTTTTAAAAACCCTGTTAGATTGCAGGAACATACTGCATTTTAGGTTTCTGATTTGACAAATACCGAATTCTAGAAATGTAATTCCTTACTACTAGTGGTTAAATTGCTGAAGTATTTTTATAAATATATTTAGAAGTACCTACTGCTTGAATACTCCAGGCTCTACAGACAAGAAGGAAAGAGTTGGGGAATAAAATGGAGAACTAATGTCTAGGAGGGTAGACATGTTGGTTGTCAAAGACTAAAAGAACCTTTGGACATTTTCCCTGGGAACATGAGTGTGTGCTATCAGTTTTGGCATGCATCTTACAGAATTCTATGATGGTGTTGTTCTTATTCAATCTTGAATTTGTTTTTTTTTAAGTTTATTTATTCATTTTGAGAGAGGCAGAGACAGTGTGAGTGAGGAAGGGGGAGAGAGAAAGGAGAGAGAGAGAATCCCAATCAGGCTCAACATGGGGCTCGAACCCACAAAGCCGTGAGATCATGACCTCAGCTGAAACCAAGAGTCGAATTTTTGAACTAGTTTTTTAAGCTATCTGAAGACTTGGACCTATTACTTACTAGTTCTTAATTCATTACTATTCTGTAAGCTCAAACACATACAATGCTAATGTGTGCTTCAGTTAATTACATTTTAGGGGCTATTTAGAGTAATTGTTTCAACCAATAAGTCAGATAACTGACCTAAGCTAGGGAATGCTAACATGCTATCTGATGAAACACTTCATTCCTGTATATTGATATGATTGAGGGCTAGCGACAATTTTTATAAGTAATTTCCCAAGGTCTTTAAATATTGATGGAAGCACCCAAACTTCCTGAAAATATACAATCTATAGTAAATAACCAGTTGTGACCTGAGTGCTCTCATGTGCCCAAATATTTATTTATACTGAAATTGTGAATGTTTGGGTACCTTCATTTCTAGAAAGGCTTTTGCAGAATGAAGCCCTGCTTCTTCTGTGCTCTCATAGTACTTTGTCGATGGAGTATTTCTCATGATGTCTATCAGCTGCATATGTGCTCCTTTCTAGACAGTCCTTCCCCCTGCCACCCCCCCCCCCCCCCCGAGCTGAGCACAGTTAATAGAACACATGGTGGTGCTCAAAAAATCTTACTTAACTGGACCGAAACAAAACATCTTTGCTGGGGTGCTTGGGTGGCTCCATCAGTTAAGCGTCTGACTCTTAATTTCGGCACAGGTCAAGATCTCTCAGTTCATGAGATCAAGCCCCGTGTTGGGCTCTGTGCTGGGCATGGATCCCGCTTGGGATTCTCTCTCTTTCTCTCTCTCTGCCCCTCTCCCGCTGGCAAGTTCACACGCTCTCCCTCTCTCAAAATAAATAAACACTAAAGAAAATCTTTGCCATGTTGCCCTCACAGTTTTACTTAATGATTCAATTAGGAATTTGATGTTAGACTTGGGAAATGGAACTGGTGGGCGGAGAGGAAGTAATAAGGGTAGGGAATGTAGGGAAATTTCCATAAAGGCAAATGGTGTTTCTTGTTTTCATTTTCTGGTTTCAGGCGGTTTTTATTTCTTCCCACTTCTGAGTGACGGCAATCCATTCCACAGCTCATGTCTTATTTTTTCTCCCTCATCCTCTGTCTTCCATACTTGAGATTTAGCGGGAAGAGACATTACAGTTTTTACTTTGCCCCCCCCCCCACCCCTGCCCTCAAAAAGCCACTGTAATGTTGGACAGGGCTGTATCATCTAAGCATTTTAGAACTTAAAAGAACACCTTCCGAATAATGTTTACTCAGCTCTTGTGAAGGTAGCGAAGTTAACTTTAGGAATCCCACAATGACTTCATGTAGTAGAAACTAATTAATTTGGTGCTTTGTGACACAGGAATGTTAGCTTAGATAGGTAACAGTTTGGCGAAGCCAGGAGGCTGCCCAACATATTTTGTGATTGGGAGTGAAAAAACAAACAAACAAACCCAAACCTCAAGCTTTCTTATCCAAGCAGACTTCAAGGGAAACTTGGAAGAAACAAATGTCTGTGGAGAGTGACGCTGAATACATTCAGTGCTGAAATATTAAGCTGCTACTATTCAACAGCTGTATGGAAGCCTGGTTCGTGGAAGAGAGGCCCTTTTTTTTCTTTCAATCTCATTCATTGATTGAATTAACTTTTACATAGAATGTAAAATTCCACCACATGGTTTGAATGACATATTGTGTCAAGTGTATATTTATGTGTATATCTTCAGGATTTGTGTACAATCTTTATGTTTTGCTTAGATTTTGCTGAAATCCCAAAGATTCCAAAGGATCCTATATCCTTAGGCTGTGGGATAAGGACAGGGCTGAATTATGAGACTCCCCGGCAACGCTGATAGAACGTTCCTATGTTTTCCATTGCTGTGCTAATTCTAAGACTACAATCAGGGGACAATTCACTTTTGAACATGTAAGTTAAGCTTTTGCCAGCCATTTTACCTTCAGCACATTATGGAAAGAGCTAGCTTGTGTGTGTGTGTCACAGTGAACATCTGAGGTGATGTTAGGGTATCATCTTGTCATTGCAAAATATTTTTTTAATAAAAGTGATAACACCCATCAAACATGCGGAATATATGCATACACAGCCATGCACATCTTTTAATCTTCTCTTTCACTTATATTAGGTAAGGTTCAAAATCCTGATGACTTCAAGGAGTTAAGACGCATACGTTCTTCATGGTTATGACATCTTGAAAAGCCAACCAGACTGGAATTCATTGCAAAGGAGAATACAAGTCATGGCAGAGACATGGGATTTATAATGGCCACAAACAAACAAACAAGCAAACAAACTTCCACCTCCAACATAAACCCCAAACACTCTATATGTCCCCAATGTCATAAGCTCTACTTACTCTTTCATAGGTTAAGTGGAAATCATCCCCAAATCTTAAAAAGGTGTTTAGAGTTATATCATTCTCTGAATAAAGTGTGCAAAAACCATGAGTAAAGCCGAGCAGTTTAAACTAAATGTTGCTTCACCCTTCAAATGACAACTGTTGAGAATTTAGAGCAAGCAGATGAATACTTGAGTAGAGCATGAGGTGACTATGGCCTTAGAGAGAGAGAGAGAGAGAGAGAGAGAGAGTAGTAACAATGAATCCAGATGGAGCTAGTCTGAATGAAATGGTTTTCTCTGACTAGGAAACATGATCTGAGATGACTGTAGCCAGAAATCCTGGCAGAATACCATGTTGAGACTAAGCCACCTGGGCATTGGTGCTCTGCCCTGGTTTTTCTACCACCCTGGGACAGATTTGAGCAATACCATGAGCCAGAAAGAGCCCCTTGATTTCCACACAAACCGCTCATCCAGAGGATTTTACAAAATGATCAGGAACGTCTATTTCCATGAAGTTGGCAGTTTAAGGAAGAACCAGGGTATGTGTGAGGAAGGAGGAGGGGCAGGTGGCTCTGTTACTTCTAGAGTAGGTGAAATGTGAAGACAAACCATGTGGAGAGGATTAACAATGGCTATTTAGCAGGGAAAAATATCCACAAGTTACTAGATGAGGGGAAAAGTAGCAAACAGTAGGGAATTCGGGTGGCTTTGTGAGTACTGAGGTAGCTCTACCCGAAAAAAGCAAGGATCATGTATTTTACTTCTTTTATTTATCTGACACGGCACAAGCCAACGGCTGAAAGCATAGTTTATGTTCAGTCCATGTTCATTGGTTGATATGTGTGTGGTTTACTGAAAGTGACAGAGAGCTGGGGGTTCTATGTTTTGCCTTCTCTTCTCACATGGAGATAACCATTTCCAGTCTCAAGACCATTCTTCTAAAAACTACTGAACGGTTTTTTAAAAGCAACAAATAGGGGGCACCTGGGTGGCTCAGTTGGTTAGGCATCTGACTCTTGGTTTTGGCTCAGGTCCTAATCCCAGGGTCTTGAAATCAGGCCCCGTGTTGGCATCTGTGCTGGGCATGGAGCCTGCTTAAGGTTCTCTCTTCCTCCCTCTGCTCCTCTCCCCATTCTTTCTCTCTCTCTCTCTCAAAAAAAAAAAAAAAAAAAAAAAGATTTTTTTTTTTTTTTAAATAACCAACAGATAAAACTACTGAATGGTTTCCCCCCCGCCCCCCAACTTGGGTCTAGTGCTATTTGACCAATACTGTAAGTAGCAGACCTTAAAGGGTTTGTTGGAGTTTGAAGATGCGTTTATTAAGGGGACCTATTAACAAAGGCATGCAAAAATGCATAGGCCTGATATAAGCTTAAAAACCAAACTGTGGGAAAGTCAGAATTAAGTAGAGAAATTTATAGGGTAGCATATGCAGCTTTCTTTCTTTTGTTTTAATTGAGATCTGTGGAGGGTACTTTAAGGGTATTGACTACAACTGGTCTGATGATAGGTAGAATACTTGAGAATGATTAATAGATGTTGAGTAAAAATTGATGCATATGTTGAAGGTCAAAATGGAATTTATACACACTATTTGTACCTAAATGCTATCTGATGTCAAATACTTAAAATATTGTGTTGGGTATAGTGAAGCCCTATACTAAAAACTGTTATTAAAACCAACTTAGAGGGGCCCCCAGGTGGCTCAGTTGGTTAAGTGTCCAACTCTTCATTTTGCCTCAGGTTGTGAGATCTGATCTCTTATGGTTGTGAGATCGAGCACCGAGTTGGGTTCCACACTGGGTGAGAAGTCTGCTTAAGATTCTCTCTCTCTCTTCCTCTGCCCATCCCCTGCTTGCGTGCATGAGCACACACACGCGTGCACATTTTTTTCCTCTCTCAAAATAAATAAATAAATAAATAAATAAATAAATAAATAAATAAAACAACCAAGTTAGAAAAACAACAAATGGTCCTCATCATCCAGAACATTCCTCTGATTTCCTTACTTAACACATCATGTCTAGTGTACTTCAACAGCTTTCCTCTAGTCTCTCTTTTAAAAAAAAGAAAAATGCAAATTCTGGTATAAACAATCTCTACTGTGAGGAAGTCCTTTTTTGTATTTCTTCCATTGCAACTCAAAATCCTAACCTTGCTAGCTGTATTTATTCTGTCCTTGGAGAAACTGAAGAACATTTAGTCAATTGTCTTTTTGAATACATAACTCTACAGATTGCTTTTCGCCTTTTACTCTTTCCCTATTCCCCCTGCCCATGCACCATTTTTCCAGTTCATGAACTATTTTTATTGCTTTTTTCTGAGTCCTTCTGAAGTTGTCCAGATACCTGGATCTGCCTGTACATAATGTAGTACCTAAACACCATGGATATCTCACGACAATGATTTTTGGTTTTGGTCAGGAAACCACTACCTTTCTTTTCCTGTGGCTCAGGAAAGGGAATAGATCCTTCTAGATATGTTAGCCTGAGATTTCAAGATGATGATGATGATGATGATGATGATTATATTTTATAAACACTGAAAAAATACTCTTTTGAGATTTGATTATTAAAAATATTTAAAAGTTAAGAAAATAAGAATTTAAAGGAAGCTTATTTTTACAGAGGAAAGAATAGATTTCGGAGAAACCTGGATTTGGAACCTGGATATTTTAGATGGTAGTATGATAAGATAATCTCCTTAAGAGATTCTTTGGCATATTTCTAAGATGGGGCTGATAATATCCTCTGCAGAGTTGTGGGGACAATTAAATAAGATAATTATACAAAGAGGCTTGCAAATAGCCAGTTGTTCAATATTCACTGAGTTAGCATTAACTACGAAAACACTGAGACCCCAAACACAGTACAGTATTCTTGGCTCTCTACCTTCATGCATTTCTTCGTTGTTGGAAACAGAGTTCTCTAATGGATGGAGATGGTAAGGAAAATGAGAAGCATCATTTACTAAGGTAAGAAGCCAATGCATCGATTGAATGAAGAAACAAATGACTAATAATAAATGGAAGAAAAGCTTGCCAAGAAAATCCCAAGAAGAAAATTTTAAGTGGGAAACCAATATACGTATAGGCCATCTTGGTGCCATTAACTACTTTAATCCATTTCAAGACAGGAGTCATAATTTCAGATGCTGCCAAACACATAAAATAATTAAAAAGAATTTTTCCTTTTTGTTTTACTTCTGGAGGGCTAACTTTATAGATTTTGTGTTAGGTAAACAGTAAAAAAAAATCACTTACCAAGGATTAATATAAAATGCCAAAAGATAATCAGTCCAAAGACATGAGGGTAGCAGGGTTAAGAAAGCAAATATACTCCTACGCCTGTGAGCATTAATAGATAACAGATGTAAAGATGAAAAAGTGGCAAGAGTTAGTAGCATAAACTGTGAACAGATATCAGTAAATTACCTACGAAGATCAATTAAAATGACAAGCATCTTAATTATGATTAAATATTATTCCATTCTGTGAAACTTAAATGTGTGGGCTTAAGTGCTATCATATTGCCAAAATCAGTTTGATTCGCACACATCCATATTGTAATCAGATATATTTCTTTCAACTTCTGTTGTGTCAATTAGTCTGCTATTAGGTGATTACATTTTACATCAGTTAAATGAGACTCTTCAATGCCTCATTAGCTAGCTCCGGTCTTATTCTTGGGTATTATTACCCTTGCAATGCTTAAACCTCTTTTAAGGAGCCATGATAACATCATTTGATAGCTAACAGCAGCTCGTGGGAGGAAATATAAACCGTCAATTTGTGCGTATACTGATTTTGACAAAGACTCCAAGCTTCTGGGACACATTCTTACAAAGCTGCACCCCTAGGTATGACTTTCTATATTATTTTTAGTTTATAGTAATACCTTCTTTCTGAAAAATAACCCTTAAAACAGAGCTATGGTATGACACTCAGGTATCATTTTTCAAGACAAGGAGCTCAGCAAACTGCCTGTTCTGGAATCTGACTGATACTCAGCTGAGGGGGAGCAAAATTATTTCATTTTACTTTTAACTTCTCATTCAGACTGATTTTAAAAAGTGTGTTTTGAATCCAATTTCGGTATTCAAACCACCTGCAAAATAGAACATTCATTAATGTGGATTTTAAACTGCCCGATGGCTGCATCTATAACTATTCTGAGAATTAGTGGGGGGAAATGGCATCACCTTGTCACTCTAGTTACTACAAATTCCCACTGAGATATCTATTTTGTCAGCCAGGAAATGCTGGTGTGCTGGCAAACTATCTTTGCCAAGAGCTGGTGGAGAATTTTCTAGATTTTCTAGAAAGGTCCTGAAGTGAATTCTTTTTTTGCCTCAGCTCTCCTATAACTGGTCTCTCATATTCTATCCATTGTGAGTGATTGTGTAGTCAATTACATAGGTGTCCTGAGTCGCCAAGTGTAACTGGGCCAATTTCTACATGGGCTGCTCGTCACTGCTTTGTGACTGAGGCTTTTTAAAGGGTGAGCCAGACCAGAAACACGCATCAGTGAATTAGTTTCTTAATCTTGGCAAGAGTGTTAATGTATTCGAACAAACCTAGAAATGTTTACTAACTTTTCACCATCGAGGGGTTATGGGTTCTTTTTCTTCATAGTTAGCAAAAATCCATTCAGGCTAAAATTTAAAAATAGCACGACATATTGTCTTGTTAAAAAGAATCCTATCTCAACTAGACTTTCAACTGCTAGATGCCCACTCAGGGAAACAGAATTTATATTTCAGTTAAAGCCCTCCCTCTTTCATTGATTCCGTAAAGTTTCTAGTCTCACCTAACTATTTCTTTAAGATCACCATTTTGGGGGATTTGGAAAACAAGAAAAAAACCTAAGATCTCTTAAGAGGATTAACATGAAATGTATACATTTAAATAAATGTGCTTTGCATGGTCACTTGCAAAAGAAACAAAGTAGATCCTGTAAGCAGTGCTGGCTCCATTTTAAATGGTTACTTCATTAGCAATTTTGTTAGGCATCCATTGCAGTGGAGAGGATCGTTAATTCTCATCTATCACTGTTAAAGTATAATGTCAAGCAATTTAATCTCTTGACAATGCTTTCTTAATTCTGAAAATACCTCCTCCCTCCAGGTCCTTAATATGCCAGCAGGCGGAAAAAAATGAGGCCATGTTTTCCTATGGGACTTTACTTGCCCTTGAGATTTATTTACCTGTAAGTGTAACAGTTGAGAGCCCTGGGCTGTACGCGTCTACTTGACTTTTGAACAAAAGGTGGTGGCTCACATTCCTGGGCACTGAAGTGTCAGTTTGAGATAGAGATGCTGCTCTGTCACATGCTGCTTCTGTGGGGTCTGTCCTGTGCCTTCGGCTGCCACCTGTTCAATGTGGGTCTTGCACTTACGCCCTTCCTTAGCTATGGGCTACATTCATGACTGCGTTAGTCCTTTGATTAATATAGTAAATACTGAGCAGACTAAGACATTTTCTCTACTTTGTGACTACAGTAAACTCATATGAACTTATTAATGTAGTTGGTGAAGAAAATCTAACCTTCAAAGTCCACTATCACCGAAATTGTGAAAGGATAATCAGACAAAACCATTTATCCGCAAAAGATAGTAAAATAAAGTTGGAGGCACACACAGCATAGATAAGCTGTCTGGAGGCTTATTCCAAAATAATGCTCACCAATTGTATGGAAGCTTTCCATCCCTCTCCAAAGATGCAAAATTGACAAAAGTTCCTGCTCCACATTCCCTGTTTGGAAGGAACCACAAAATTAGGTTACTGGTTGACAGAGCACTCTTTTACCTTGATATAATAGAGAGCCTTTACTGGTTTATCATCACAGCATTAAATTTATAAAGAGGGAGGCGCCTGGGTGGCTCATTCGATTAAGCATCCAGCTGTTAATTTTGGCTCAGATCATGATCTCACAGTTCACCTCATGAGATAGAGCCCCATGTCGGGCTCCATACTGACAGCACAGAGTCTGCTTGGGATTCTCTCTCTCCCTCTCTCTCTGCAACCCCTTTCCTCCCCATGCTCACTCTCTCTCTCCAAAATAAAAAAAAAAAAAAAAACAACTTAAAAAACATCTAAGTTCCATGTACTTCTCTTTCACATGCAATGCAAAATAGAAAGATAAAATAATTTTTCATAAGGTTGCACATGCCCAAGTCATTTGAAGCCAAAAGTATTTGTTTTCAATCCTTTCCAAAAGGCACTCATGATCCTAGCTTAAATCTTTCTCTCTCTTTTTTTTTTTTTTAGTGTTTACTTATTTATTTAGAGAGGGAGTGAGCATAAACAGGGAGAGAGGGAGAGAGAGAAAATCCCAAGTAGGCTCTGTGTTGTCAGCGTGGAGCCTGATGTGTAACTCGATCTCATGAACCATGAGATCATGACCTGAGCTAATCAAGAGTCAGATGCTTAATCGACTGAGCCACCCAGGCACCCCAATCCTAACATAAAGCTTTGAACTGTTTGGAGCATAATATTTTTTACAAAGCCTCCTAGACCGAGGGTTTTCTGTTTTCAGCACATATTCTTTGCGGGGTTTTGTTTTTATAGCATTTAAATTTCCTCTCTAAAATGATGGTGGATCAAGTTGGATTTTTTTTCCTCCAAAAATTTCTCCTCACGTTGGGATGTCCATGTGATGTATCAATTGAGATAAGAGTATAAAAAGTGATACGTATTGAAATAGATTGGCTTATGCAGTGCCTCTTGTCCAGAATGTTGCTTATTAATCTGTCAGTAGAAAATACTGCTAAAGTTGTTGTAAAGTTTTTTTCCCCAGAAGCAGAGGTAAAAAGTAAACATATTCTCATGCCTTCTCCACCTTTGCCTAATGTCAATGGATAAACAACACAGCTTACTGGGCTCATGCATCTCATTTTCCCCCCTATATGAAATTGATTGACTTATTCAGAACTGAAGAAGGGATTTTGAAATTACTGGCACACGTACTAATCACTTTAGTTACCTGCCTGCTCTTATTACAGTGTTCTAAAAACATTTTTCTTCTCTTTTTTTAAAAAAAATTTTTTTTAAGTTTATTTATTTATTTTGTGTGTGTGTGAGTGAGAGAGAGAGAGCAGGGGAGGGGCAGAGAGAGAGGGAAAGAGGATCCCAAGCAGACTCTCAGCTGTCAGCACAGAGCCAGATGAGAGGCTTGAACTCACAAACCGTGAGATCATGACCTGAGCCAAAACTGAGTCTGACACTCAACCGACTGAGCCACCCAGGTGCCTGGAACATTTTTCTTCTTTGAAAAGTACACTAATATATTGTTATATCACATTGTGCTATAAATTACACACCATCAATTAATTTTCCTATGTCAATTTCCTATATATAGGATTTACTTTACCTTATAATTCAAAGGTTCTTTCTCTAGGGGTTAAGGATAGAATTTAGGGCTCTAGAACATAGTGGGGGAAAAGTACATCTTTAATTTCACCACCTCTAAATTTCTAACTGAAATTCAGCAATTCCTTCAACTATTAGAGTAGGCAACAAGCCACAATAATATCATCAGTACTGATGAGATGAGATCGCTAAACCATAGAAACTGCAGACATATTTCCATAATGAACCTGCTGCAGATATTGAAATATTGTTCATATTCATCACTCTGATGAAATTATGAGAGTTATTGGACATCTTATGCAATATTATCGTACTATATATTATCTAATATATTTATAAAAAAGCATGTAAAGCATTTTTAAAAATAGTCTGATGACCATATTTTAATATAATTAATTTCTTTTTAATCCTATGTATTTCATTGTATGCACTTAAAAAGAAAGCATTATTCTTGGAAGAGATCCACAGGTTTAATCAGACTGCCAGAAAAGATCGCAGCACAAAAAAAATGTTAAGAATCTCTGCTCTAATGACCAGCTGGCTGAAGTAGATCCACTTCTAAATATCTTGCTGGGTGCACCACAACGAATGCTCCTGTGATAGTATTCTCAGAAATGCCACTAAGTCCATTACTATGCCTATCCCCACCCCCACCACTGTTACTATTACGAGCTAACGTTTGTTTCATGCTTCCCAATGATTGCATTATTGCTCCTAACCATCCACTCACCTAGGGGCTGTTCCCTTATCTTCTTGAAATACATTCTTTCCCCTGCTTGCAGGACACGCAATCTCTTAGTTTTTCTTGTACTCCGCTGGGTGCCTCTTACCAGTCTCCTTTGCTCCTATCTTTTTATTCTTCCTTGAAAATCTTGATATTAGATTGTTCTGGTCCTTAATCCAGGACCCTCTTCTCTAATTTACACGCACTCCCTCCAGTAAATGAGAATTTCATCCAGCTTTATATAGCTTTAATACTGTTTATATGCTAGCAACTCCCAAAGTTATATCCTTAATCCAGACTTCGCTCCTGAACACCAGACCTTTGTGTTCAACTCCCACTCCACACCTGCACTTGCAATCATCTTAAATGTAACATTTCCAAAACCAAAGTCTTGATGTTCCTCCAACTCTGAAATCCTCATCTGGAATCCCATTTCAGTTGGTGGTGACTCCATCCTTTCCAGTTGCTAGGACCAAAAACCTTGGAGTCATCTTTGACCCTTATTCATTTCCATTTCACGTGCAATTTGTTAGCCAATCCCCTTAGCTAATGACTCTGTTTTCAAAATATATCCAGAATCTGATCATTTCTTCCTACCTTTATTGCTGCTACCCTGGACTAAACTATTACCATCTCTTGCCTGGATTACTGGAATAGATCCCCAAGTTAATATGCCTGCTTTTGTCTCAACAGATTGTTTTCTTAAAAAAATTTTTTTTAACATTTACTCATTTTTAAGAGACAGAGAGAGACAGAGCACGAGTAGGGGAGGGCAGAGAGAGAGGGAGACACAGAATCTGAAGCAGGCTCCAGGCTCTGAGGTGTCAGCACAAAGCCTGATGCGGGGCTTGAACCCACGAACCGTGAGATCATCACCTGAGGCAAAGTCGGACGCTTAACCAACAGAGTCACCCAGGTGCCCCTCAATACAGATTGTTTTCTAATGTAAGGCAGCTCTTCTGCCCCAAGTCCTGAACTCAGAATAAAAGCATAAGTCTGTCCTTTACTCAGGATAAAAGTATAAGTCTTCACAATGGCTTACAAAGCTCTACATGATCTGACATCATCTCCTGCTAAACCTTCCTTCATTTCCTCTGCTTTAGCTGCACTAACCTTCCTACTACTCTCTGAACATGTTCCTGCCTCAGGACCTTTGCACTGGCTGTTTCCTCTACTCTTCCCCTAGAAAACACATGACTAACTCCCACATATCCTTCAAATTGTTTCTCAAATATCGTTTCAGTGAGACTCACCCACCTCCCAGAGATCTTCTACACATACTCCTTATGCCTGTACTGCTAATTTCCCTTACTCTGCTCTATTATTTTTCTCTTATTGTCTGCTCACATGCCATGTAATCTTTTTACTTTTATTGATATTATTTATTATCTACCTCCTCCACTAGAATATGAGCTCCATGAAGGCAGAAATTCTCATCTGCTTTCCCAAGCATCTGGAGAGTCTGACACATAGCAGGTGTCCATTAATATGTGTTAATGAATAAATGAAATTTCAGTGAACCGCACAAGGTGACATAGATTGTAAATTAAGATTCGATCCCAAGGAGTGTAATTTCAGAGCTCTCTACTCTAGCCACAATGTGGTACCACCTTCTTCCCTATCCTTCTAAGATTTGTTTAAATGACAACATTCAAAAAGTTTGATATTTATATTTAGACTAATCTCTTTTATCTACGTTAATAGAAGCTCATTTTTATCTCCTTTCTGGGGCAGGTCAGTTTATACCTTTAAATGCATTTATTTATTTATTTATTTTCTTAAAAAATTTTTTTAATGTTTATTTTATTCTTGAGAGAGAGAGAGAGCGCAAGTGGGAAAGGGGCAGAGAGTGAGAGAGAGACACAGAATCTGAAGCAGGTTCCAGGCTCCAAGCTGTCAACACAGAGCCCGATGCAGTGTTCGAATTCATGAACCCTGAGATCATGACCTGAGCAGGAGTCAGATGCTTAACTGACTCAGCCACCCAGGAGCCCCAAATATATTTATTTAGGTACATATCTCCACCTATATTCTAAGTGCTTAGTGGACAGCTTACATGTCTGATTTTTATTTAATTGTGCCATACAAGACACCGATTAAATCATTATTGGATGGATACATTTAGCTATGAATAGGTAAATGATAGAATTCTGAGAAAGAAAAAGGATGTTGATTGGCAGTTCAGCAGGGTCCTATTGGGTAAATATAAATTTGAATCAAATTTCCCAAACCCTGTAGTACTCAACTAAACAACAGTTCTTAAGAGAATTGATGGATTGTTCTGATAATATAGGGGACCACCGAAAGTACTTGAGAATGTGCTCTGATGAGAAACGCATCAGTGGTCAAAGGAATAGGGAATCACCAAAGTCATAAATCAAAAGTCTTTTTCGGCTGCAAGAAAAATGAAAACTGCCTGCAAGTCTGAGTAGTAGGAACAAAACTGAGAGGGGGCCTTGAATGGACCTGATCATAGACTCTGCAAATGTTTTCTAAGACAGTTTTGGCAGAATTGATGAAGAGAGGGATGTTTTTCTTTCTTGTGGTCTCTCCATATATTAACTCCTTTCATTAATCATACTAAGTAGCCATAGATTTTTATTTGACTCCAAAATACGTTCGAAAATATCCAAATGTCATTAATAGATCCCTTTGTATGGGTTTCTTAAAATGACAAGATTGAGAGTAGGAGATCTGGATTTGTATAAACAATCCTTTGCTTTGCCATTTCCACTGTGATGTTTTCTTGTTAGTATTATTATTATCTTTTAATGTCTATTTATTAATTTTGAAAGAGAGAGCAAGAGGGGGAAGGGCAGAGAGAGAGGGGGAGAGAGAATCCCAAGCAGGCTCTGCGTTGTCAGTGCAGAGCCTGACGTGGGGCTCCAACCCATGAACCATGAGATCATGACCTGAGCTGAAATCAAGAGTCAGACGCTCAACTGACTAAGCCACCCAGGCGCCCCCATCATAATGCTTTCTAAACTAATATTTAAAAGTCTACCTAGAAAACACACACAATAGACACTGAAAACTGAAATGAAACTTATCGCTAATAAAATTTAGGTCTGCAAAAGTATACACGTATGAAAATTAAAATACTTTAAAGGCCGTGGGTAAAAGATTAACCAAACTTAACTTACCTTGCCATCTGCAGGTGTTTTTTCCTAAGAATTATAAGGGTCACGAGCAGCAGTCCAATTAACAGTGTGCTGAGGATGGCCAGCACGGAGATGACCACCACGTTGGGGTTCATCTCTGTCACTAAAGAGAAAAGCCATGCATTTTCATTACAAACTTCCATTACACAAAGCTAACAGAACCACTCATCGTTTTCCATTGATTTTTAACACCATGGAACTCATGATGTTGAAAACAAGAGCAACAATGGTGTTTCTCCAAGCTGACAATGACCTCCTCCTGGTCAAATAGAATCTAGCAAAGCAGTTTGATAAGCGGTGTTCAGGTACCTAGAGGAATTGAGTCCATCTCCAAAGCTTCTGTTCAGAATGTTCTTACAAAGGGAAATTATAAACTGTGAATAGTGCCTGTACCATCGTTTAAATTCTTTTGAAAATCAAAATATCTAGAGGTCATCATCATGCGTTATTATTGCTTAACATTTTCAGAAGCTTGGAGAGGGGCAGGTTTTTGCGTTACGCCTATGACGTTAAAGGCAGAAAGCACAACTGTATATTGCACTCGCAACTAATAACGTATATGAAAAAGGCATTAGCAAGCTACCATCTGCTGCAACACTTAACACATCACTAGAAGCAGGCATTCTGATGATCAGTAGCCATATGTTGAGAGGTTTCCCATCTGCACAACTCTAGAGATGAAACCGATTATTAAGTCGTGGGGCCCTTAAGAACAGGGGCTGTGTCCCTCGCATATACTTTATATAAGGGCTGCTATGGCACTGCGCGTTGCCTAGTTCATCACACTACAGGGAACAGCCAGATATTAACAATGGGGACTACGTGTCACATGTTTTTATGAAATTCGTTACGGTGGACCCAAGAGGAAAGACTGCTCCCATCCTCAGCATTGATCATAAAATCACACAACCGGCCACCACATTCAATCCATAAACCTTTGTGTATTTGCCACTTCCCATTTGGGCCAGCTTGATTCCTGTTCACAGGCAGAGTAACTGAACACAAAGAACATTAGACTCATGGTCAGGAGACCTTTTTCAGGTTCATTTGACTACTAACTGTCATGTGGAGAAGCTATTTTATCTGTCTCTCTGGGTCTCGTTTTCCTTACTTGTAAATAAGCTTAATAGTATCACCTGTTTCTGGGGTTGCTGTAGCAATGACAGGGAATAGTAAGCATGAAGAGACACAGAATGGTGGAAAGGACACAGAAGTGACAGACCATTAATATACTTTTCAGGTCCACTTTTGTCCTCTTTTCTGGAAAAATAAAAATTCAAAACAGAAAACAAACAACTATATGATGAATGCTACAGAAATGAAAATGAACCCAGTAAAGGGATCTTGTGACAGTGAAAGGTTGTATTACAGGAGGTTTCATTGAGGGTCTCAGGTTGCAGAATCACACTCCAACAAACAGGGGAGCAACACGTTTAATAGAACTCATAAGGGGAAAAGGAAAACTCCCTTATTCTAGACCTTTCATTAATTTCTATTTCCCTACTTATAGTTTGGCTTCATTGGAAACTCGCCTGCTCTGACCCAGTAATTTAGCATTGTCACCGCATGGTCAGTGACGGCTAAGGGCCGAGGGACAACAGATGAGCCCTAATCGATCAGGGCACTGTGACCACCGCTGGACAGGAGGATGACGATGGAGGAGTTGATGGTGGCAGCTATCACTCACACTACGTGTGCAAAGCTTTACGTATTTCATTTCTAGGCTTCAAAACAGCTCAATAAGGTACACATATTATGATTCCACTTTCGCAGATGAAAACACAGAGGCTCAGAGATAGTAAATATCTTTCCCTAAATCACATAGCTGGTAAGGGCAGGTACGTGCTCCCTGACCCCGCAGCCTGGAATGTTTCAGTGGAGCATGGATCTGTTAGAAGTACAGAGTACATATATTTGAAAAGAAAATGTGAGGAAAATCTAAAAAGATAAAACTTCTGGGGGTGCCTGGGTGGCGCAGTCTGTTAAGCGTCAAACTTGATCTCAGCTGAGGTCATGATCTCACAGTTTGTGAGTTCGAGCCCCGCATCAGGCTCTGTGCTGATGGCATGGAGCCTGCTTGGGATTCTGTCTCTCCTCCTCTCTGCCCCTCCCCTGCTTGTGCACTCTCGCTCTCTCTTTCAAAATAAATAAATAAACTTAAAAAAATAATACAAAGATAAAACTTTCAAAGACACCAGATTCCACGAATGCCAGGAATTACCCATTGTTGAGACAGCTATGAATGTGGGGACACTGGGGCTGTCGTGGCTGAAGCTGGTGACACTACAGTTGTAGGCAGTGGCAGGAAGGAGGCTGGAGATGGTCACAACGTGAGAGGAAACAGAAATCGGTTCCTGGAGATGCAGAACATAAGATCAATGTTATATTATCTCCACCTGTTTTGTTTTTTAAACTATTTTTCAGAGCTGAGTGGGTAATATATAAACAGTAAAGAAATTAAAAGATGCGAAAGGATAGCAATGAAAAATAAGCTTCCTTATTTCACTACTTCTTATCTACCGAGATCTCTTCCACAGATGGAGCCGTTGTTGTCAGGCATGTTTTTTTTTCTTTCCCATCTATATTTTATGGAGGTAAAAACATAAGATACAGCTAAACAAAAGTGATAATGTAGTTCACACATCATGCTGCTTACTCTTTACCTTGATTATCAGTATATTTCGGTGCTTTGCTCATGTCAGCACAGGTAAAGCTGTTTTATTCTTCTCAAGGGCTTTGTAGAAATTCATGGAAAGGGACACACTTTATTTAACCAGTCCCCTACTGAGGAATGTTTACATTGTCCCTGATTTTTTGCAATTACAAACAATGCCACAGTGAACATAATTTTACATTATGGGAACAAACATATATGTACACACACTCAATATATGTATGTGTGTATGCACATGTACACATACACCTTCGTACACAAAACCTGCATGTGTGTAGATGTGTGAATGTGCATATACATATATATATACTCATGTTCCCAACAGTTGAATGCTGGGTCAAAAAATTGTGTAGTTTTCATTTGGAAAGCTATTGACATACTGTCTTCTACAGACATGTTCCATGTTATCCTGCCACTGTCAATGTGGGACAACACCTGTTCCCATTTACTCCTTCCAATCCAATGTGTCCGCAAACTCTGAGTTTTTCCAACCATATTGGTGGAAATTATACCTCATTGTAGATTTATTTTGCATTTCTTTTACCAT
Organism: Panthera pardus; assembly: GCF_024362965.1. NCBI lineage: Eukaryota > Metazoa > Chordata > Mammalia > Carnivora > Felidae > Panthera > Panthera pardus. The sequence continues at coordinate 92,400,038 of NW_026526991.1, forward strand.
AAATGAACTTGATCATCTTTTCCTATGTTTAAGAATCTTTTGGGGCGCCTGGGCGGCTCAGGTGGTTAAGTGTCCGGCTTCGGCTCAGGTCATGATCTCACGATTCATGGGTTCGAGCCCCACGTCAGGCTCTGTGCTGACAGCTGGGAGCCCGGAGCCTGCTTTGGATTCTGTGTCTCCCTCTCTCTCTGCCCCTCCCCTGCTCTCTCTTTCTTTCTGTCTCTCTCAAAACTAAATAAACATTAAAAAATGTTTTTAAAAAAGAATCTTTTGTGTTTATTTTCTATGATATATTTGTTTTGGGTTGTTGGTCTTCTACTAAAGACATTACCCCCTTTGTCTGCATTCTCAGCTTTTAAACAGCAGCCACCAAAGGCATAGCAACTTTGAGTTCTCAAAAACATTTGATATTAACCTATTCTTGAGTAGAACAGATTGTTAATTTGTTGGGCCAGTGGTTGGACCAGTGACAAGTACCACAGTACAATATAAAAAGATGAGCCAGCATAACATTCTTTTTCAAAACAGGGATCTGAAACACTCCTGCCTAAAGAGATGACAGCCATCAGCACTTATTTCCAATCCCACCTCTTTTATTGTCCTATAAAAGAATGATTCTAAGGAAAGGCTCAATTGTAATAAGCAGCTACATAACCATTGTTTTCTTGAGGAAAGATGTTACTATAGCCGCAGAGAAGAAAATCCACTACTGACAAAGCAGTTATTTCCAAAAAGGATTCTTTGAATAGAAAAAGAGATTAGCTGTTCAGTATAGATCAAAAAGAGATAAGTTTGTAGAAGAGAGTATCAAAAGGGGAAAGAAATCAAAGCAAATTATCTTAACATTCTGTATGAAAAGATTCCCACTCCCAGAAATCCTTTCTTCTTTTCAATCTCATGAACTGCATTATTTAAAAAGCATCAATTATTCATGTTCATAGAATTAGTCTCTACCCTGCATTTTGTGACATCCTTCACACACTTGACCTTTTCCTTCCACGTCTGACTGTAAAAAATTGTTTTCTTGTGGCTTTGTTACCCTGGGAGCTCCCGGTTCATCTCCCTCCTTCCCTTCCTTTTGACCTGGTGAATAACTCAGGAGTCATTCTACCTGCTGTTTGTGATTCTAAAGCCGTCACAATCACCTCTCTCAGCCTTCATTTTCCCAAGCAAAATTGTCCTCCTTACTGACTAGAAATAGTCCCTTCTTTAAATTCTCTAAGGAGAATGGATCTCTCTATGGCACTTGAGTTTTACTTTAATTATTTCTAGACTGACGTAATATCCATAACTACATGAAAAAAAATTTAAAGGCCAGTATTGATTCTACCATTTGTATCACACATAGTGCCTTTCACATAACGGGCAATCAGTTCATATTTATTAAACTATATTTTATATGGCAGTGTCTATACCTTTGGTCGATTTAATGGCAATAGGAAAAATGAACCCTTTTAAGTCCTCAGGACCCAGGGTAACTAAGAACTAGGGACAAAAGCTAATGCAAAGAGGAAAATAAACTTTGCAATTTGACAAATTGGTTCTTACATTTTAGGCTTATTCTAAGCACACTGTTAATTTCTATCACTGAAACACAAAAGCGCAAATGAACAATTTTCATTTTCTATAGTTTAAACAAATAAAGGACTTGACTTCATTCAGATAATTAGCCTTAATCAAAATCAACTCAGAAAAGAAAAAGCAAAATGTACAGTACCTGGAGTTTGGTTTCTTGACTAGAGCCAACTTGTTGACAAAAGACTTCAAAGAAATCAGCTACTCCCTCTTCCACCCACAGCAAAGTCACTGAAGTCTGGGTTTTATTCACGGCAAAGAGTGATTTTGGAGGAGCTGGTTCTGAGCAAAGATAGAGTTTTAAAATTTTATTTTAATTTAATATATCCTTTCTTCTTTCACTGATTGGCAGGATAAAATAAGCCAAAAACAAAAACCAAAACCAAATACAGGCAGTTGAGAGCACCATCAAAATTTTATATTGGTTTTGAAATATGTCCTTTCACCAAGATGGTGGTCACCTAACTTAGAAGGCAGAGGATTTGGCCTTTTTCTCCCCCTTTCATTTTATACTTCTCTTTTTGGAGCACTTCTGTTTTCTACTTCAGCTTTATTATATACATAATCTATTAATAGTTTTTATGTCATCTGCATTGGAGCTAGCACTGCCCTGATAATACAGACTTTCTGTAGGAGACACAAAAATCTGCACTTCAATGGCTGAGAAAAATGAAAGTGGTTTGCTGCCTTCTAATGCAGACATTCAGTCTGGTCCTTAGCCAAAAACCTGCTGGAGACTACCTGGAATCATTTTGTCAGAAGAATGGCTTCTTGAAAATGTAGTCGAAATTAAGAGGGGTAGAGTTAAGTACATATGATTTTTTTTTTTAAAGAAAAGGATTATGGAAGGGGACTGGATGGTTAATAAAATGTTAGAGGACTGATTTCTTTATCTCTTTTAGACACTTCATCTTGATCAATAAATTAATCCATTAGTCAAGGAAACTATTCCCCTTCATCCTCATTTCCAGTAACTGAGTCACTGGATTTGTTGGCTTGAGACCAAACCCCTGCCTGTTCCTCAGTTTTAGGAAGTGATCTTGCTGTCTTGATCCCCCATTCTTGAGTCTCTCCTACTCTCCTCTCCGTGCCCTATCATTTGGGTGTTGCCTTTCCCTTGAATTCCTCCAGTACGCAAAGTGCTATGCCTGAACCCCAGTGCTTATGCCAGAGTCCCTGTTACCCCCTGTCAGACCTCCTTGACATTGCTTGTTTGACATATCACATATCTTGCTGTTAGGTTCATGAAACATCATATTCCGACCACCTGCATGTCCCTGTTAGACAACTACCCAAACTGTTTGCTTGTTACTTGGATTTCTTTTTATTATTTGTCCCATGCCCCCAAGTCTGTCCTCTAGCTCCTGGCTTTTAATAGTGCTTGAAGAAGCTCTTGAAGGCCATTTCACTCCTTCGACATATACATTATCTTTGTGGGGGAAGGTTTAGACCTTCGTTCTAGAATACCATCCTCATGGCCCTATTCAGAACCAGGAAGTATGTCAGAACCATTCCTCTCATGGTTTATCCCAGACAACTTAAATTTGTATGCAACTAAAAAGAAGCATTTTTCTTTCTAGAGCCAATTGACGAGGTTAGGCAGAAGAGCTGAAGGAGGAAAGGGAGGGGGTTAGTCTCGGGCAGGTTTGATTCACAACAGATGTCAGGACCCCTTTCTCATTTGCAATGAATTATCCACTTGATGAAACATAGCGGTCAGCTTCCACTTCTCACATCCTTTATAACTGTCCCTGCCAATAGGTATGAGTCAGAGAATAGGTCCTCTGACTCTCATAGAACTTGAATCTTTGGAGAAAAGTGAGGGTTGTCTGGGGGCAGAGATGGATGATTTTTGGGCTGAACCTTGGTTATGTCTCTTTTAAAATCCACAAGACAGAATTTCTCCTCAGAGTGCCTCTTAAACTGATTAGGTTCCCTAGGACATTATGTCTTGTTTTTTGTTTTTGTTTTTGTTTTTGTTTTCCCCTGATGGGTAGAAAAAAATCAGTTTAGCTATCCAACAAGAATACCGCCCAGGTCTCGATTTCCAGATCCAACTTTTTACACGTGTATTTCCAATCACCTATCATTCTTGCTTACTCAAATACTTCACTATTGCCTTAACCTCCATAGGGTCAAAATAGACCTTGAGTCTTCCGCTTTCCCGAAATCAATCTGCTTTCCAACCACTGATACTCTGACGAGCAACACCATTCTCTCAATTGACGAGGCTCTCCTCTGGTTTCTCAGTCCCTGATAGCATATCTTCAAATAATTCTTGTCATCTCTTCCTTTTATCTATTCTTTTTATTATATTGCACGTTCAAGCTTTTGTCACCACACTTTATCAATCAACACGACAGAGCTTTAATTCTTTTTCCTGCTTTTAATCAGTTCTTTCTTATTTGTCAGTGAAGGCATAAATCACCTAAAATACCACTTTGCTCATGTTAAATCCTATCTGCATAATAATCTATTGTGATCAATGTCTACTGCATCATATCAAATGTGCCAAATTTTGAAGATCCTACTTACATCAGCCACATTTACCCATCCAGCTTCATCACCATCCTTCCTACCCAGAAATGTTTCCTTTGGTAGGGCCAATTTTCTCACTGACTACCATACAAGCAGTACTCTTACTCAACTCATGTATTTCCCTTCATTGTACTTATCCTTCTATTTGGATCGTCCTAAGATCAGGAAAAAGTCTTCCTTTCTTCCTGAAGCCTTACCTGTTCACTCTGTCTTTTGATGATCTATCCCTTCTCTGACCTTCTGTTACCCTATTTGAACTACGTGAGTTAAGTCCTGATTCTACTAGGTCCCATTTGATTCTTTGAGAACAAATACCATGTGTTATAAATTATTTTTGTCTTCACCTTGAACTAGTCACCTGAAATTGCTCAATAAATCTTATCTATTGACTGATTTAAACCACAGGTCAAGATTCATTAATCAGAGCTGTTAAGATTTAAGCATCAGGCAAGATCAGACACACTGGGGTTGAATTTTGATGTCCTCTGCCTTTTTACAGTGATCGTGTTGCTAAAATTACCAGCTTTCAGTGGCAGAGTCAAAGATCGCCATGAATTGTAAGTGTTCTCAGTGGTCCAAAGATTATGACTTTGATAATGGAGTAGAGGTTTCTTTGGGTCTGGCTAAAAAATGTGAATCTAGGTGATAAGTTGGATCCTCAGGTAAATCTCCAAAGGCCACAAAACAAATTTTTCCTTTCCTTTGGCCAGCCACAAAACAAATTTTTCCTTTCAGGTGTTATGCAGGGGCAAGAGATGATTCCAAAGTCACTGCACCCATTGTCTCAGTATTCTTTTCTGAAAGATATATGCATATTAGCTCTGTAGGTCAATGAATAACATACACAAATCACCTGTTTGAGGACTGTTTAGGATTTTTGTGATAGGTATATTTCTTTAGCTGTTTTGGGGAGAAATTTCACTCAGCTATTCCAAACAAAGAAAATTACTGCAATATTTCATAAGTGGAGGTGTAATTGGGTTGAGAAGGGATTCTAATTAAATTTCACTACACAAGACAACATCTGCCCCAGGAAATGTATTAAATGTTAGAATTGTATTGTTCAAAGTAGTAGCTATTAGCCACATACAGCTACTGACTATTTGAAATATGGCTAGTCTAAATTGAGAGGTGCTATAAGAGTGACAGACTGAATTTTGAAGACTTAGTACAAAATAAGAATAAAAATACCTCATTTATATTTCTTTGTATCAATTACATATTAGAGTGATACTACTTTGGATATATTTGGTTAAATAGGCATATTAAACTCAATTTCACCTATCTCTTCTTAGTATTTTGTGAAGTGGCTACTAGAAAATTTAAAATTACATATATGGCTCTCATTATATTTCAATTGTACAGGGTGGGGTTAGAGCATTCCTTCTTGCTTGGTAGAGCAGAAGTGTGGAAATTCTTGGCAGAAGCTGCTTAGAGAGGCCCCCCTTTTTCTGTCTATCTCCTCTCATAAGAAGGCAAGGTCAGCTAAACTCCACAGCCTAGGGTGACTTAGATGATTTCTGTTTCCCATCCTTGGGCATGAGACCAAAAGGGAGTGTTGGCTAAATACTGTCCAGGCAATTTCATGTGATAGGGAATACAATGACATGCAAACTCCTTTTGATTGGTCTGTGTTATGGGCTAAATTGTGTTCACTCACATTCCTATGTTGTAGACCTAAGCCCCAGCACCTCAAAAATGTGAATGTATTTGGAGATAGGGCCGTCCAACAGGTAAATTGAAGTGATGCCCTTAGGGTGGGCGCTAATCCAGTTTGACTGGTGTTCTTATAAGAAGAGGAAATTTGGGCAAAGAGACACCAGAGATGAATGGGTTCAGAGAAGAAACCATGTGAGGACACAGCTGGAAGGTGGTCACCTGGAAGCCCAGGAGAAGGGTCTCGGAGAAACCAAACCTGCTGATATCTTCTTCTTGGACTTTCAGCCTCCAGAACTGTGAGAAAATAAATGTCTATTGATTAAGCCACCCGATCTGTGATATTTAGCTATGGAGCTCTAGCAAATGAATACAGTCTCTTACTATTCAAAATCTCAAATATAGTCTAGCTTATAAAAGGGAAGGATAGAGAGACCTCAATGATTTTATGAAGAGTCAATGAGCTTTAAGACGATGGACACAAAAACTCTTTATATAATATAAAGAGCCACGTAGATATTAGCTATAGAAATCCCCCTGGCTACTATCACTGTCTACTTTCCAAAGTGACATTTGAAATCTCAACTCCTTCAAAATTCCCTTGCTTCATAATGTCAGATTTCCTTTTGTTTAAAATCATTTCAGAGTCCACGATGTTTGTTGTGAGACTGTGGATATGGGGAAAGGAGACAGATGTACTATTTTTACAAAATAAGGTAGAGATACAGAATTGTTTGCTTTAAAATATTTTTGAACAGCTTTCTAGAGTTGCTGATGTTATACTCAACTGTCTGGCCCTCTTCTTTCCTTCTCTTCTCTCCTTTTCAGTGCCTGTCCTATTTGAGTGGGGAATCCAACCTAATTTTATAAGGAAATTAAATACAATGCGCAGAACATGGGCGGAAAGGAAAGCTGTAAGGCTACCTCTACCATTTAATTTAGATTGGATTATGAGAGGCTCAAGCTGTTCCCTAGGATCTCAGGGGAGTGAAGGTGACCTTGAGTAAAGTATGAGCTAGTGCCTGATTCTTATTCTTTGTTCTGGCAGCAAATTTCTTCCTTTCCTAGGAAATTCCAGAGGGAGTGAGGTGTAATAGTTAGAGTTGGAGACGAATAGAATGTATTTATTGCTTAAAAACCATCTTTTCCTGACAATTATTACATTGTTTCTTATTTTAATGTGACCCATTGGTTTAGCTGCCGAAAGAATGATGCTAATGAGGCCAAGATGATATCCGTGAGGGCCCATTAGTTTTACAAATGTGTGACATTGGTGATAAGAGGAATTCAACCAAAACACATTGTAAAAAAACGGTCAATATGACAAAATCGATTTTCAATCCTCGGTATCAGTGACAGCAATTTGCTGGTATCCTCTTCAGATAACAAAGAATGGTTCAACATCTATATTATTGTATGTCTTTTACATCTATTTTTATTTCCCTCAAGGCAGGCAGTTCCTCCTTCGGCAGTGTAAGCCGTGTAACTTATATTCAACTTGGTCAAAGAAAACACCTGGGACTTAAACAGTGTCAGACACATAAAGTATGTCCAATATGGTCAAAAACAACATCTGCAACAGAAAGAAATATTCGAAAGAAAAAGCAAAGTGGTAGAGAAATTATTCATAATGAGTTCAGACTGATATGCAATGAAATTAAGAAGATGAAAATTTATATTAAACAACAGAAACTTGTGTTAGAGCTGAAGTTTACTAAGCCTATTCTCTTGTCAATTTAGGGACGTTCTTTAAAAAAATTTTTTTAGTGTTTATTTATTTTTGAGAAAGAAAGAGTACGAGCCGCGGTGGGGGGGGGGGGGGGGCCAGAGAGGGATGGAGACACAGAATCCGAAGCAGGCTCCTGGCTCCGAGCTGTCAGCACAGAGCCCGAGGTGGGACTCGAACTCACGAACCACGAGATCATGACCTGAGCTGAAGTCAGGCGCTTAAGCCACTGAGCCACCCAGGCGCCCCAGGGAGATTCTTTTAATAAATAATGAGCAAAGTTAAAAACAACATTGGGAAATATTTTTTAAAATTCAGGCAAATATTACATTATAATTAGGCCATTTCCATATCGAAAACACACAATTTTCTCAGGAATTAGAAATACCCATGATTTCCATTACATTTTAAATAAATTCTTTATGGCTTAATGATAGCAAGTGTAACATCCCCTTCTGTGAGTCATTGGGTGTTTCTATGGTTTTCCCAGCTCGACTAACTTCTAACGATTAGCAGAATTTTTCAAAGAAAGCTTTCATTTAACTTTACTTAGTTTCAAAACAGCATATCTAACTTCCTCTTTTTTTTTGGTTCCAAGAATATGATTTTTTTTTTTTACTTAGCATTTTTATTTAGTTAAGAGTTATTTTCACCAAATTCTTAGAAAAGGATCACTACCCTCATTGTATCATTAGCCTTGTTGCCTTTATTCTGAACTCAGGTATGAACTTTAAAACTGGAAGGAATATTAAAGATTATTTAGTCCAGACCCTCACTTTGTAGATGAGGCAACTGAAGTCCAGAGGGCTTAACCCACTTTTCTATGGTAACACAACTTGTCTGTGAGAACAAAACTAGGATCCAGGGGCGCCTGGATGGCTCAGTCAGTTGAGCGTCAGACTTTGGCTCAGGCCTGATCTCATGGTTCATGGGTTTGAGCCCTGCATCGGGCTCTGTGCTGACAGCTCAGACCCTAGACCCTGCTTCAGATTCTGTCTGTGTCTCTTTCTGCCCCTCCCCTGATCATGCTCTGTCTCTCTCTCTCAAAAATAAATAAATGTTAAAAAAAAAAAAAAAAAGAACTGGGATCCAGACCTCTGCACACCTAGTTAAGGGTCCTTCTACACCTGGATTCCTCCCTGAAAATGTGGGTGTTTGCCATCTATTTCCATATAACTGAGGATGATAGGGCTTTCTGAAAAGTTCCTTTTTCCCCACAGGGCAACTTTTCCACAATGGGCAGTTGCTTATACGTTGAGATCGCTACATCATAGTTGCTGCCCTATCAGTTCACGTCATGGGGTGCAGGGGAAGTGCTTTTAAGGACTTCCTTAAAAGGATGTCCTTTTTGTGTGGCTTGGTTGTGGGCAGCTGGAAATGGCAGTGAAACTCAGGAGACCACAGTGAGAAATGGGAGAGAGAGAGATTGAGATGAGGCATCAGTTAGTCTTAGGACTAGGAACGGAGCCACGGAACATGACATGCCTGGCATTCCAACCCAGAAGCTAATGCTGGCATGAGGCTGCTGGCCATGTAAGACCATAGATGAAGGCTGCTGGCCATGTAGGGCCATACAAGAAGGGTAGCAGGGCAATCATGGTCCTCTGAAAACCTGAAGAACACGCTTGTAAGAAGTCAGTAGGAGAAATCTCCCACAAGCTTCCATCATCACTCTCACCCGACTGGCCTACTCTATTGGCGGCCTTATGCTCTGTCATTCTTCCTTACTACAGATTCACTCCGTCTAAGGCCACCCCCTCTACTGGCACCTCAGGGTCCTGTCTCCTCTGGCCCAAGCAAGGAACATCATTTTAATGAGCGTCACCTTCTAAACTATCCTGCACCATCATTTTTCCCTTTTCTGTTGAATCGTTTTGATTAGCCGTTGAAAAGCTGTTTCCACCCACTTAAAAAAATAGAAAGAAAGACAAAACAAATCCAACCAAACAAATAAAAACTCTTGGCTTCTTTTATCCTCAGCTCCTGCTCATTTTCTCTCTTCTTTATAATCACACTTCTCAAAAGTTTTGTTATTCCAGCTGTCTTCCTTTTTTCTTTTATTCTCTCTTGAATTACTTTTTAAAAAAAAAGTTTATTTATTTTGAGAGAGAGAGAGAAGGAGAGCAGGGCAGGGGGAGAGAAAGTGGAGAGAGAGAATCCCAAGCAGGCTCCCCACTGTCAGTGCAGAGCCCAATGTGGGGCTTGAACTCATGAACCGTGAGATCATGACTTGGGTGGAAGCTTAACCGACTGAGCCACCCAGCCGCCCTCTCTTGAATTACTTTTAATAGCATAATTTTCCCTCACTATTCCACCCAAATGCCTCCTTTCTGACTCACCAATAACTCCTGGGTTGCCAATTCTCACTCCACATCTTACTTGACTTACCAGCAGGTGTAAGCTGATCAATCAAGCACTTTCTTTGCTTGGTTCTTTGGACATCACACTTTTCTGTGCTCCTTTTTCCTTTACCGGCCACTCCTTCTCCGGCTCTTTTGCTGGTTTCCATTTCTTAACATTGGAGTGCCAGGGCTCAGTCCTTGGATAGCATGCTTTCTTCTTCATTCACCCCCTGATAACTTCATCAAGTCTGTTTCCTGACTACCCTCAAACTTATACCCCCAATCCTTAAATCTCCCAGAATCCAAGCTCCTTTATCTAATTGCCTACTCAGTATCTGTTCTTTAATATTTAACAGGTACCTTCAAATGTGGATGCATCCAAATCTGAGCTTCTGATCTTTCACCCAAATCTGCCTCTCCCATGATCTTCCCCAACTCAATAAATAGCACCTCTGTCCTTCCAACTGCTCAGGCCCAAGATCTTGGCATCTTCAAGATAAATTTTGAATCTGCTCACTGCTCATCACCTTCACGGCAACCACCCTGGCACAGGCAAGTATAATCTCGTATTTGGGTAGACGCAGTAGTCTCCTAACTCTAAGGTGACTGTGTAATTTATCAAATATGTCCAAAGTGGAATACTTTTAGGGAAGAAAAGAATTGCAAAAGAGGATGACTAGTCTTTAACTGATCTATAGCAGTGTAAACTGGTATTATGTGTGGTAACTGGCATGTAAGGTCATCTTATCTACCTGTTTCCTGTTTTACCTTGATCCCTGAACACTATTCTTACCAAAGTGATCTTGTGAAACTTGTCAGGTCATATGACTCCTTAGCTTGAACCATCTACTGGAATATCATCTCACTTGGTGTGAAATGTCTTTTCAACGACTCCACATGATCTGCTCCTTTGTTACCTCTCTATCCTCTTTTCTACTGCTGTCTCTCTCTCTCTCTCTCTCTCTTGTTCCTTCCACTTCAGCCACACTACCTTCCTGATCTTTTCTTGAACTTCCAGGTATACCACTGCTTCTGGAGCTTTGCACCTGCAGTTGCCTATGCCTACAAAATCTCCCAGTTATCTGTTTGGCTCACTCCTTTACCTCCTTCAGGTTTTGACTGAAATATCACCTTCACAGTGAAGCTTAACTTATGCCACCGCCTACAAAAATTGCACTCTGCTCCTCATTATGCTTCTTTCTCTGCCTCATTTTCCTCCACAGCATCTGACGTCCTTATATTTGTGTTTATTGTCTCTTTTTCTCCAGTAGAATGAGGGTAGAAATTTTTGTCAGTCTTGTTCATTTCTGTATTCTGAGCACCTAGATTAGTATGTAACACATAGTAAATGCTAAATAAATATGTGTTGATTGATAGAATAAATTATTTTTTTAAATGTGTATCTTTGAAACTGAGACAGAGAATGAGCAGGGGAAGCGCAGAGGGAGAGAGAGAGACACAGAATCCGAAGCAGGTTCCAGGCTCAGAGATGTCAGCACAGAGCCCGATGCGGGGCTCGAACTCGTCAACCATGAGATCGTGATCTGAGCCAAAGTCAGATGCCTAACTGACTGAGCCACCCAGGTGCCTCTAGAATAAATTACTTTTTAAAGCATAGTAGCTTAATTAATTTATTAGTTTTTTTTCTGACTGGCAGTCAATATAGATGCGTGGACGGATGGATGGACAGATGGATAGATAGATAGATATATAGATAGATAGATAGATGAGAGATAGAATGGATATGCATATTTTCTTTCTTATTTCACTTTCCTCTTCCCTTCCATACATTCATTCATCCATCCATCTTTCCTTTTCTCTGTGCTACATTGACACAATTTATTCACATTTAGATCTTATTAAGCTCATTTCTTTTTGGTGGGGGGTGAGAGGGATAACAAGGTAGTCACTTACCAGGACATGATCCAAGAAAAGGGCACGGGAGGATAGAGAGAGGTACATTAGACTTCAGTATGCTCTGACTCACAGCATTTCACTCACTTCTTACCAAAAATAAGGGCTGCATATATCCAAGCAACCATTTCCCAAACTGTAAACTCAATGATTTCAACATAAGAATAAACAAATGTTCTCAACTGAGCATGAGATCATGAAGGGCAGTACTGTATAATAGCTGGGTTTTTCTTAAGTAAGAAATTACATTTCATCAAAATAGAAATAATTATTTGTAATCACTGAAATTTTATGACAGAGAGATTGTAATATGCCCCAAATTCCTAACACCTGAAAATATATGGATTCTTTCTTATCCATAGCCAAACTATGTTTAAAGATTTCTAATCTATATAAAGTTTTTCATGACTGAGATTAAGAAAATCAAGCCAATGTTATTAATACCCAAACTCCAAAAGAGGAAGAGAGAAAACCACACAGTGGGTGTGAAATTCCTTCCTTCTCTATTAGGAGTTTTCACTGAAAAAAGAAGTTTATAGGAAAAAAATACACTCCAAATCCAGGAAAACATAAACAGCAGATGGACAAAAAGTGCCAAATCACTGTTTCTTGACTCAGACTCAACAAGTGTGAAGTCAAATTTCTCTAGGTTGCAGCTTGCTCAAATGAGGACGTTTCATTCAATTACCTCCAAACCTCTCCTGGCACTGAAGTTACCTGATTCCTTATCTTGAACCTGTCTGAACACAGCTGTGGTCAGGATACTGCAGAAGTTTGACAGTGATGGTGTATACATTCTGTCTTTGGTTTTCTCTGACCTCGTTGGCTATACCTTCCCAGTCTCTCTGCTCAGTGTCCAAGTGCTGGAAGTGGTTCTTCTCTATTTCTGCTTACTAGTTAGTGATCTCATCTAGACACTCCAAAATTTATATTTCTAGCCCAGATTTCACTGCTAATCTCCAGACACATAACAAGAATCATTTTATTTGACAACTGTATTTGGATGACCTCTCAGTTTGGTTTTGGTTTTTTTTAGTCCAGAGAAGAATCTTTGATTCTCACCCTATCCCAAAGTTACTCCTTTTCTCGTTTTTCTAGTTTTGTCAGTCTCAGTGAATTGTACCACCATCCAACCTAGTTGCTTAAGAGTAAAGCCTAGGAGTTAATTTTAATTTCCCTTTCTCTTATTTCCTATTTTCACCCCACAAGCAAGTTCTATGGACACAACCTCCAAAATAACTCCTGAATTCTGTCCATTTTTCTTCATCTCCATTATTCCCACTTAACTAAAAGTTGCCCTCATTTCCAATGGAACTTACTGAATTAGAATGTTATTTTTAAAAATTTTTTTTCACATTTATTTATTTTTGAGAGATAGACAGAGCATGAGTGAGTGAGGGGCAGAGAAAGAGGGAGATACAGAATCCAAAGCAGGCTTCAGGCTCTGAGCTGTCAGCACAGAGCCTGATATGGGGCTCGAACTCACGAATAGTGAGATCATGACCTGAGTCGAAGTCAGACACTTAACCGACTGAGCCACCCAGGCGCCCCAAATTAGAATGCTATTTTTTAAATATGAAATTTATTGTCAAATTGGTTTTCATACAACACCCAGTGCTCATCCCAACAGGTGCCCTCCTCAATGCCCATCACCCACTTTGCCCTCCATCCCACCCACCATCAACCCTCAGTTTATTCTCAGTTTTTAAGAATGTCTTATGGTTTGCATCTTTCCCTCTCTGTAACTTTTTTCCCCCCTTCCCCTTGCCCATGGTCTTCTGTTAAGTTTCTCAGGATCCACATAAGAGTGAAAACATATGATATCTGTCTTTCTCTGTATGACTTATTTCACTTAGCATAACACTCTCCAGTTCCATCCACGTTGCTACAAAAGGCCATTTTTCATTCTTTCTCATTGCCAAGTAGTATTCCATTGCATATATAAACCACAAATTCTTTATCCAGTCTCACCGCTGTTGCTTAACATAGTGTTGGAAGTTCTAGCATCAGCAATCAGACAACAAAAGGAAATCAAAGGCATCCAAATTGGCAAAGATGAAGTCAAGCTTTCACTTTTTGCAGATGACATGATATTATACATGGGAAACCCGACAGACTCCACCAAAAGTCTGCTAGAACTGATACGTGAATTCAACAAGGTTGCAGGATACAAAATTAATGTACAGAAATCAGTTGCATTCTTATACACTAATAATGAAGCAACAGAAAGGCAAATAAAGAAACTGGTCCCATTCACAATTGCACCAAGAATCATAGAATACCTAGGAGTAAACCTAACCAAAGATGTAAAAGATCTGTATGCTGAAAACTATAGAACGCTTATGAAGGAAATTGAAGAAGATACAAATAAATAGAAACACATTCCATGTTCATGGATTGGAAGAATAAATATTGTTAAAATGTCCATACTACCCAAAGCAATCTACACATTCAATGCAATCCCAATCAAAATTTCACCAGCATTCTTCTTGAAACTAGAACAAGCAATCCTAAAATTTGTATGGAACCACAAAAGACCCCGAATAGCCAAAGTAATATTGAAGAAGAAAACCAAAACGGGAATGCTATTTTTAAAGTTAGGGCACATGGTGCCTTAATCGGTCTCCCTATCTTCACTGGTAACCCAACAATCCTTCCTCCCTTGAGCAACCAGAGGGATTATTTTAAATATGTCGGATTGTTTATTTTTAATTCTTTAATTTCTCTCTTATTACACTCAAAATAAAATCTCAACTCCATCTTCTTAAAAATCCTGTATAATTTGGTCTCTGCCTATTCCTTCTGCTTTGCATGCCCTTTCCCAAACTTTTCATGGCAGATCCTTTCTTGTGATTCATATCTCTCATCATTGCTTCCTCAGAGAAAGGTTTGCTGCTTATACACTGTCCCACACTACCCTGTTTTAATGTGGTACACAGCACTTCTTACCATGTCCCCCTTCGGCAGATCCTAAGCTCCTTGTGAACAGAAACTGAACCCTTCGAGTTCATTATTACAAGTAGTCTGGCATCTGGGCAATTCTTAGAAGGTTCTCAGTATGTATTCGTTGAATGAATTCATGAATGGATATTCTACTACCATAGAGCTATTTTGTGATAGGCCCAACCCTTCTCATCCCTATTTCTTTTCCTTTCTTTCTTTCTTGAATGGTTGCTTATCTGGTGTAAACTTACCCAATTCTCTTAAAGTTGGCCCAGAGTTTCAAGTGGATTCACCAAGACCAGAAGTTATGACTGGTTGCTGGTTGAAGCCACAGTTGCATGTAGACCAGTAAGTTCTTGTAAAATGACATTTCTTAGCGCAGATTTGATTCACATTTGCGTTGACTGCCAAAGGGAACTGTCATCACATACCTCCATGGTACCGTGAAACTGCTGACAACTTACAATTCTTAATAGGAAGATGGGCTCAATGCCCTGCAAACAGTACCACTGTTGGTAGATGTCTTCTTGTGGATGCTGATCGGTGACATAATATTTGAGAATCTTTGGCAATTGCTTTGAGGCTCTCTACCCTTGCACATACCATCCTGGATTACTTTATATTATACTGGACTCAATCATAGCCTGGTTTCTTCCCATAGATGTAGATCCTGCCCTCCATGATACCAAGTAGAGCCATTGCAAAGAGGCTTTTATCACAAAGAAACCGACCTCAGGGTTAGCCAAACCAGTTTTGGTCCTAGCTTTAACAACATCGTTCTGATTCACACTAGCCTTAAAAATCTGTGTGCCAGAGTTGCAGGTTTCTGTAAAGTAGAATTCGTATGACTTCTATGGACACCGAATGAATGCTATAAAGGAACATAAAATGACTAGAATGAAAGTTCTATGAAATAAAAGATAACTGCAATCAGCTATTACTAAAGCAAAATGTTATTTTACTTCTTTGAAAGATAAAATTTGGTAGAATGTATTCAACTTTGAGGTCTGTGGTTGCAGTTCGGTTCAATAAATATCTATTGAGCACCTACAGTAGGCAAGGCCATATGTGTTATGGAAAATTGAAAGAACCAGAAAACAATAATGTGATGAGTGAAATAGAAAATAGACTTCTAGACAAATGGATGACAAGTGAAATTATTTAGTTTTCAGGGGGAAAAAGGCCGAGTTCAGGCACATTATATACAGATTGTCTTGTTTTCAGAGAGCAATGATGTAGAAGCAGTATTTTGTCTGATATTTAGATCATAAAAAGGAAAACCTTATTGATTTTAAGAAATAATTTTTATGGAAACTGGCCTTCCCTTCTTGAAAAGTTTAAAGGACCTTTCTACACTGGTTTAAGTAGTCCTGCCTGCTAACAGGAAAATATGGAACCTCAAAACCTCATGATAAATTTGGGCTGGGAACTATCATGATTTTTACTCATACGCCTGTGTAGCGTGAATATAACTGTACCAGCTCAGGACTTTAACTCATACTCCTGATCATATATCAACCATAATGTCACATTATGGCAACAGTGAGGCTCTGGATAGGCTCCCTAATTGCTGCTTTGGTAAGACCCACCTCTGAACAACCAAATGAGTTAGAGAAAGCAGCTAGCACCCAAGAAACACTTACAGCCTCCTGTAATCATAAAGCTGGGGACAAGAAAGGCATGGGGAATGTGAGCATAATCTTTAAGCAATTCCAGTTACCTGGAAACGAGTTTTGAACGGATTTTTATATCCACGAAGGACAAAATCAGAGATAGCAGTTGCAAGTGATAGGCAGGCATTTTTTTTTTTTTTTTAATAGAAAGATCACACAACGTTGGAAGCTGGTGATCTCCACATTCCTAGAGTTGAAGTACAGACCGTTGGGGAAGAAGAGCAGATTGCCTCCAGTGAATGAAACTGAACTCGTGGTTCTCAATGGGAGGGTGTTTGTAAATTTGTAGGAATGTTTTTAATGGCCACCAGGAAGGTTGTTAACTGGGCTTCTGTAGGCAGGAAGCAGAAATGCTAGATGTTCTGCAATGATCACGAAAGCTCCAAACAGAAAAACTGTCCCAAGTCCCACATCCCACATATGTTTGTAATGTCATACCAGAATAAATCCACTATAAATGTAATTGCAAGTACTTTATCACATAATAATGTTAGAAAAGATTTTCTGGAAGTTGAGTAAAATAATTTAGAAGAAAGTTGTCATTAAGAAAAATACCTAAATGGAATTAAGGTGTTATTTACAAATTACTCAATAATTTACTTTTTCTGCCAATAGTTTCTATTTAATATGTTATGTATCTCCAGCTACCTATTTAATTTTATTTATTTATTTAAAAATTTGTTAATGTTTATTTATTTTTGAGAGAGAGAGATAGACAGACAGACAGACAGACAGTGTGAGTGGGAGAGGGGCAGAGAGAGAGGGAGACACAGAATCCGAAGCAGGCTCCAGGCTCCCAGCTGTCAGCACAGAGCCCGATGTGGGGTTCAAACCATGCGATCATGACCCGAGCTGAAGTCGGATACTTAACCAACTGCGCCATCCGGACAACCCTAATTTTAAAGGGTGTCAGTGTGAGGATTTAATTTTTGCCATGGCCAACAGAAGACAAAAAGATTTAAGACAGAGTGTTTTATGCACTGAATTATAGAGAAAAGCAACTACTGGGGAAACTAAGGAAAGACTGTGTTTTGTTTTGTTTTGTTTTGTTTGGGATTTGCTACGAGTTTTCTAAAGCTACATCCCTACCAGCAATGGTACTCCGGGTGTTTGTTTAAGTTGCTAATAAAACACCCTGGATCAGTCTTTACCTACAGCTACACCTATAAACATATGTGGTGAGAGTGACAATTTGACACTCTTAGAACAGACTTAGATACAGACTATAAATTAGCAGACATCCGAAACAGGATGTCAGTAAGTTGCATTAAGTGTTTTGAAAATATTCTTATTTTCAATATTGCCATTCTCTATACTGTTAATTTTCAAAATATAAAAAGGAGATCTCTGCTGTGAAAATCACACATTGAAGTGCATCCATTTCTAGGTGGCCCCTCTTACACTGACACTACCCCACAACTGTTTGCCAATCCATTCTCTTGCCTGCTGCTGATTATAGACTATTATCCCTGAGGCCCCTTTATGTATCAGAAACTAAATGTATACCTCACTATGTGGAAAACTGTTGAATGTAAAAGATGTGTTTTGTGTTAAATAGTGTCACTTCCTAGTTGTATTTCATAATACAAATAATTATTTTGACACTACACTACACCATCATTTCCAGCTCATTTGCAAGAATATTATACTTTCCTCATTTCCCCCCATCCACAGCCTATTATTTTTCTTGGCATGTTCTCTTTACTTTAATTAAGGTTATTTTCCTCTTTCTCTCATCACATGCAAATACATGTAATCTCTTACTACTTATCCTAATTCTAACTTTTATTCAAGGGTCCACTTGTACTTATGCTTGCTCAGTTATTTATTCACGCCTTTATTTCCTTTTATACGTGCATGGAAGAACTACTGATTCCTTTACTGCTTGTAAACTTCAACTTTTTCATTTTAATTATGTGCAGTCATTAGACAATTCCATTTTGACTTACAGAAGCACTGTATCTGAACAAATACACAGGGAATCCATATGATTTTGTTATATTTTTTTTACCTTGGTTTTACACTACAATTAGGACATTATATCAACTTTGAAAATCAGTATGTGGGTTATTTTATCTATAAGTCTCAATTTGAGATATTAAAAAGGGCATCACATAATACTTACATGAGAAAGGAATGGTGTCTGATAGGGGTTGAAAGCACTGCACTAGATAATCTCTAAGGCTTTTCCTTTTCTAAATTCCTAAGATTTCTTCATTTCTCTAATCTCACTAAGGATGGGGAATACTCCTGACTCCCAGAATAGCAAAAATTCCATTCACAGAAACCTATATTAAGTTGAACGAGGGCGCCTGGGTGGCTCAGTTGGTTAAGTGTCCGACTTAAGCTCAGGTCATAATCTCACAGTTCATGAGTTGGAGCCATGCGTCAGGATCTCTGCTATATACACAGAGCCTGCTTTGGATCTTCTGCCCTCCTCTCTCTCTCTGCCCCTCTCCTGCTCATTCTCTGTCTCTCAAAAATACATAAACATTTAAGTTGAACATACATGTTTATGTTGCACTTATGAAAGAGAGTGAACATTTTTCTGTTATTTCATCAAATTGAAAAGACCATGACAAATCAAGAGATGCAGACGCTAGTTCTCTGGGCATGACTATTTTCACAAACACCCTCATGTATATTTTTCTTACCTAGCTTGACAAGGCGGAGCATGGAGGTATTACTTCCTCTTTCAGTGCAAGCGGTTACTGAGAGGTTGTAGATATCTCCTGGAGGCAGACTGAGAATCGCAGTCATGACATTGCGTGTTACCTGAAAGACCCATCAAGATTGAAGGTTTAAACTTCTAATGAACTTGAACTAGAACACCACTCCAAACAACTACAGGGCTATGGTAGGCATTCTGTCTACTCTATGCTGCTTTCTATAGTTGATTACAACCCTACGGATACTTTATTTCCTTTGAAAATGATATGAATTCCTCAACTGAACCAAATGCAAGGTAGCTCTACACGTGCACAATAAATATCAGAACATTTTTGCAATTAATCCTCTATTTAGAATAGGTACTACTCTGATACTTTTCTTCTTATTCACAGCAAATTTTAGAAAAGGCAACTGTTAGGTGTCTGCTGATATGTATATAACTCAGCCCTAGCTGAGAAGCTCAGAAGACACCTAGTCATATCTATAGCCACCTGGTTTCTTAACTAAAGACTACATTTCCTAGTTTCCTCTATAGCTAGAGGGAACCATGTGATCTACTTCTGACCAATGGATCATAAGTGGAAGTCACATGGGCAGCTTATAATCCTGTCTACACTCTGTAAGTGCTGGGCCTCCATATCTTCTCCTTTCCTCTCCCTGCATGCTAGAATATGGATGTAATGATGATAAGGTTCAGCTATACAAATGAAGACTACACAGTTTTAGAAGAAACAACAAGACAGAAAGAATCTGGACCCCTGGATGATTGATCCTTTACAGCAGAGGTGCTCTGACAGTTCTATGCTAGCACGAGAGAAACAAGCTTTTATTTTCTTCGAGCTATGTTTTTTTTTTTTTTACAGTAGTTTAGTCTGTACCCTAACTAACGCCATGTCAAAAGTGTAATTAATAAAGCAGGAGAAAAGAAATCAGTATTTTCAATGTACCCAAATATTTAGGCATTGGTGATATATGGAGAAAATATCAAAACACATTAACTGTGGTTTTCTTGAAAATGTTTGACATCCTGAATAAAAACCTCAAATCATAACTTTAAATGTAAATGATGAGTAGTTTTAACTATTAGAGATCACTATTAAAGATTAAAAGGTAAACTCTCTGAAAGGAGGAATTTAATTTTTTTTACTGTCCCTTCTCCGGAGCCCAAAACAGTGCCAACTGGCATAAACCATTTGTTTAATGTTTCAATAAATGTTTGCTTAATGGTTTTCAAGAGTTTATGTAAATAAATGTTCAGATGCCCGATACTGGGATTCAAAAAAACATACGCTTTTTTTAATTTTCTTCTTTCCTTCTGCAACAACCATCCAGTGTAACATTCTAGAATGGGAGAGGTCAGTTGTGTCGTCCCCATATGTCCAACTGATATATAACAGACTGTTGAAATACTCCACAGATGTGATTTCTGGAGCAACTGGGGCTACAAGGAAGGTAAGAGGCACATTTTAGTTTAATAAGAGACTAATATAATTAAAGTACTTACCAACAGAGCATGCAATCCCATGTAGAGTTAATTTAGAGAATTAAAATTCACACCATAAAGGGGTACCTGGTGCCTCAGTTGGTTAAGCATCGGACTCTTGATCTTGGTTCAGGTCATGATCTCATAGTTCGTGGGTTTGAGCCCTGCATTGGGCTCCTCACTGACATCGTTGAGCCTGCTTGGGATTCTCACTCTCTGCCCCTCCCCCGCTCACTCACATGCTTTCTCTCTCTCTCTCTCTCTCTCTCTCTCTCTGTCTGTCTCAAAATAAATAAACCTTAAAAAATTCACACCATAAGATGGTCCTGGGGATCCCAGGACCTCTCAGTAACATAAAGAAGGTTGGTGGTAAAAGCTGGGCACTGATTTCCTGGGTCCCCACCTTGTATGGCCCAGACACAAGGCAGCCAGACCCATCTGTACCTGAGGATATCAGGTCTTTTATATTGATTTCATAGTTAGAAGATTCCTAAAATGTTCACTTCTTTGCATCCACTTGTTGCATCAATAAATTAATAGTATAAGGCATTATCGAATTGATTTTCCAAGCAGTACTGGAAAACTTGGGGTCCTATAAAAGTATATTTTTTATTGTGGCATAGCAAAGATGTTTATAGAAATAAAGGGCAGTAAGATCAATGATTAGAGGGGCAGGAAATAAATATTGTTTATATAAAATCACAAAGCAATACCATTGATCATGTCTAACCAGCACCTTGCAAAAAGTAGGCTCTTAATAAATGTTACTGAAGCAAGTAGCAAGGAAGGAAAGAAGGGCTCTTTTATCACACCACGAAACTAACTTCTAACACTGAGTTTCTTCATTTATTTTATATTCTGACACATTTAAATTCAAATTTTTTAATGGGGA
Source organism: Panthera pardus (assembly GCF_024362965.1). Taxonomy (NCBI): domain Eukaryota; kingdom Metazoa; phylum Chordata; class Mammalia; order Carnivora; family Felidae; genus Panthera; species Panthera pardus. The sequence goes on from NW_026526991.1 coordinate 92,421,450, forward strand.
GGAGAGTTCATTACCAGCTTTATAATATATGAGCTCTGAATGTATATTTTAATTATTTTTTAAACTTAATTGATAATTCTGAAGATTTTAGGAAACACGCACACACAGTTGAAGTTCAGTTCCCTGTGCATGCTGGTTTGGACAAGCAAGTGTTCCATTCTGAGAGACAGCACAAGACCAAAGGAAATATCTGGAGGAGAATTTCTATAAACCATGAAGATTTAGTTTCCTCGACATGCTATGAGTACTTGTAACAAACATTCATAACTATGCTTTCTAGAACAATTTTTACGGAACAGACTTGTAATATAGAGCATAAAATACATTTCTGTAGCAAGCAAGTTAACACAAACCCAAATCGTATTTCAGAATAGTCTAATAAAGAGAATAATACCTGTGGCTTCTTTCCTCCATTATATTTCTATGTACTTCGTTATACATATGTATCTATACTTACATTTTGCCAAAGGATATTTTCTCATGTTCTAATTCTACTGAGGACAAGAAATACTTTTAAAATTGCAAACCCGGAAACGTATTTAAAATTGTATAAGTATTAACACAAATCCCCGCACATAAGTATTAACTAGAGATCTTTAGATTTTTATACGCCATGTTGTTGCCTTAAAATTCAGCATATTGCTGAAAGGCCACAAGATGTCACTATTTGTTTATTAAACATAATTTGGTACACTGGCATAATTACTATGCATTTGACTTGCAGACAAAGTTGCCTAACAAAGACAGTAGTCCAGAGATCCTAATAAATCACACCTTATTCAAATATTTTATTCCTGTATCCTTTTATATCACACGATTTGGCGTTTTGGATCACAACTAAAAGCACAGGAAAGAGAAGTGTGATATCCTTGTTTGCTTTAAACTTGAGACGAGGGAAGAAAAGCAAAACGAGATAAGGCAAATATTTCAATTGGTTTTAAAAATAAGTCTAAAAATAAGTCAGTGCCCATATATATTTTAATAATGATTTACATTATATAATTTACTTCTCACACTACCTGTGAAATATTATTATGCCTATTTGACAGATGGGAGAGTTGAGACCGTCTATATTCATATGCTTAGGTGACACCGTGAAGGGACAGTGTCAGCATGACTTAGGAGATAGTCCCAGGAGGGCTCGTTTCGGCAGCACATACACTAAAATAGGAGATTGTCCCAGGAAAAGATAAGGAGTTCACAAAGATCAATTTGCTGGAGACAACAGACTGCTCACCTAGCCAAGCAGCTCACTTAACCATAGAACTATTCAGACTTGCCAGGCCCATAACTTTTGCCAGGTCCCAGTCAGTTCCCAGCTCTGAAAGGCACACCTAAGCCACTTGAGTCCAGAACTCCAAATCCTGTTAATCGTTTGTTTCCAGTGTCCCCCTTCAGAGACACCATAGAGAGCCTGGCAAGGTGGTTTTCTGCTTTATTACAGAGAGTTCTAAAACACTTGGTCTTGCTCTATTAGCCAGTTGTTAGGTCACATTTTGAATTCTGCCAATGAGAAAAAAGAAGTCGAGGATCATTAGGACAATTTGCTCAAAGTCTGACAGCTAGAATTCTGGAGGGCCAGGTCTGCTCAATCACGTCTTCAGATGCAAAGTCTGGGCTCCTTTCAGACGTCTCTGTCTGAGGGGGAAAGAGTATTCTCAGAAAGGCAATGTCAATAAAGTTAAGCTGTATGAATTATTTATATGGTAAAATGTAACTAAAATTAAGTATGCAATTATTAATATAGTCAAGAAACTCACATACTACTTATCACATAATTGGTATTTTCTACCTTTTTGATATTTTGGTAGTCTTTCACTTGTCTACTCTAGTGTTACTATTAATATCTGGAACACAGGGAGCTCCAAATATTGTCTAGTAAAGGAAAGGGATATACTATGTATGTTGATAGTGTAAGAATTCACATGATTAACTTCTTCTTTTTTTTTTAAGATTTTATTTTTAAGTAATCTCTATACTCAACATGGGGCTCGAACTCACAACCCAGAGATCAAGAGTTGCATGCTCTACCAACTGGGCCAGCCAGGTGCTCCCACGCGATTGATTTCTTTGCATTTTCTTTCATTGATAAAGTCTGACAGAGTAAAACTAGATGTCCAGTGAAGAAAATATTTTGGTAACATTTTTCTTCACCTAAACATATTTTTCTCACATCTTCTGTCAGTATAACACTAATTATAGCCTTGTAGTCCAACCAAAATTTCCTGAAAAATCATAGTTCAAATAGGATTCTGAAATAGTCAGTGTTTCTTTGATGAAATCCCCCTTCCATTGCCATCTCTGACCACCTCTGTTATCTATCTCTGCTATATGAAAATGAGCTAACAACTATTTCAGTGCTTTAAAAAAAAAACAAAACCTGAGGCTTACAAAAGTTAACATGCACAGGTTACACAGGGTAGATGGCCGATCCGTGATTCAAACCTAGGTCCATCAGTCTCCAAAGCCTGTTATAACTCCTGCTGTGGACAATGCTGCCATCAGCCTGTAACTTTACAACTTGAATTAATAAGGAAATGGAGGCACTCTAGCAAACAAAATCATTGAGTGGGTAAAATCAGTTGAAGCCCAAAGTTCTGTCTGCTACATCTCTATTCTAATCGATTCCAAACAGGGGCACATAAATAAAGGACAATGACTCAGGATGAAAATGTATTTTGATTTTCAAAGACTATCATTTAAACAAATAATGAACTTTCAGAATCAAGGATACTAGCTTCCATGAGACTGAGCTTCAGTCAGTGCTGGGTGAGTGCCTAGCACTTTCTGGAGATGTATCTCTTCAGAAACTCCTCAAAATGGCGTTCTCTCCCCGTGGAAGCCGTTCCCATAACACTACTCACCTGTTATGAAGCTTATGGTGGAGCTGTCGCAACAGCTCAGTTCTGGGTCTCCCCATGTTACCATGGTAACTCGAAAGTTGTAGTACCATGCTGGCAACAGATTGGCTATCCTCTAAAAAGAGCAAGGAGACAAAAGAGCAAGGGAGAAAAAATCCTATTTTTGGAATAGAGTTACTTTTATTAGGTCATGAAAATTATTAATAAGTATTTTTTATTTTCCTTCCCATACCTTTTTGTATTGTATGTATATACATGTATGTATATCTGCATGTAAATAGAATGATCTACAAACAGAACTTTTAAAAAAGTGATTCATCGGTATTGAGTCCAATGTTACTAATATTGGTCTCGTTTTGCAGTTTCCTAAGTTGTATTACGCATGTGAAATAGTACTTATTTGTAAGCGACTGTACATACACATTCCCCTATTTCTACAAAAACTGGCCTCTCACGACTTTGTGTTCTCCCAGTTTGGACCATAATCATGCATCCTTGTTGGGTGGCAAATACCAGAGACATCAACCGGGTAGAGGGCAATCGTGCACTTCATGTGTGACCTGTGCCTTAGAAATTATTCCAGCCTCAGAAAGTGCAATCTTTCCCTGCTCTCTTGAAAAGCATCCTCTAGTTGCACCTGGTTGCAACCAACCTCAGTTGGTTAAGTGTCCGACTTCACTCAGGTCATAATCTCACAGTCTGTGGGTTCGAGCCCCACATTGGGCTCTGGGTTGACAGCTCAGAGCCTGGAGCCTGTTTCAGATTCTCTGTCTCCCTCTCTGTCTGCCCCTCCCCTGCTCATACTCTCTCTCTCTGTCCTTCAAAAATAAATAAACATTAAAAAAAATTTTTTTAAAAGAAAGAAAAGCATCCTCTAATAGCCTGACATCATAGGTATTTAAGTGATGTGTAGATGTTAAGAATACTCATCACTAGTGTTAAAACAGTGTCAACTAATTATTGAATGACTAACGGTAACTTTTTGTGTTTTCCTCCTAGGGACAGAGACAGACCATAAGCTCTTAGCTCTATTAAAACGTGGATATGCCCAATTAGGGGTGAAAGCATGCTTCACATAATTATTTCTCTCTCTTTCTCTCTTTCAATCTCTCTCTCTCAATCTCTCCCTCGGAAAAAACAGTCCTACACGCAAAAACAACTAAAAAAAATCTTGAAGGTAGCAAACCACCCATGTGTATTTACAGGTAACTTTTTCTGATACACTTGGTACAGAAAGGCAAATTTCTTTACACAGGAAGTGTGACGGCTACTTAAGGAACCATTACCACTGATGCAGTTAAGGAGACAGTCGCTGCTATTTCATAGTATGTTGTCCACTCTGATGTCATTGTTGCAGGGTTGAAATAAAACATTTCAACTACATATTTTCTGAACACTCCTAAGTAAGGTCTGCTCCAGCTCAGAACCACTGCCGTAGGACCCAAGGGATAGAGCATTAGATCCTTTATTCCCGTTGGAACTAAGAAGAAGCAGGGAAGGATGAGAAAAGAGAGCCAAGAAGAAAGGTTTAATATCTTTTCGAATGTCTTAGAAATGGCTTCAAACTTCTTAAAACTAGAGTTTTTGCCCTTCTGATATGGTCATTGAATAAATCATATTTGCCTCCGATGTTATTTTTCTGAGTAATAGTTGCTAACTTTAGACTCCAGGTTATACAACTGTAGTCATTTATGACTCTGGATGTAGAATATTGGGTGAATGAGTATGGACCCCCCATATATGATGCTAATGACTTGGGCATGGACACTGCGTCCCCCTCCCCACCAACAGTACTCTGGTAAAGTAATTCTTGAGGCTGGCCACTTACCGATAGCAAATGTCACAGGATCTGAAGGTGGGCCAATCAAAGGGCCTTTTCTTAGGTACATCACGACCTGGTACTGGGCACCGGGAACCAGATTTTCAATAATAGATTTGCTTGAGTTCACCTTTAAACCAAACACCCAACATGATTTATTTAGAGGTGGGCTTTCAGAATGTGACACAGAGGCTGATACCATATTCAGGGACTCTTTGTGGAGCCGCAGACGCCTTTGAAATCCAGAAGCCTTTGCTCGTTCTGGGGAAGGTCAGATTTCAAAATTAGCATGATTTATAGTTTATGTGAACACTGAAGGGAACCCGGAACATTCAAATTCTACGGCTGGATTTAATAAGCCCCATGAACTGCTTTATACCATCAATGTCAATTTTAACCATGTACACTAGAGACACATCAGCCTCTAACCATAATCAAATCAGCAATACCATAAGGGTAGTCTGACATCCTAAATTGTAGTGTCAGCTGAAAACATACAAAGATCAGTGCAGGAATGTCTTTGGTCTCTCGTCACTAAGAAGCATATAATATCTAATTATAGAGAAGGAAATGACCTCAGAGATTATCTGCTCCAAATCTCTCATTTAATAGATCAAAACAGTAAAACCAGGAAATGGCCAAGGTCACATATTCAGATGCAGTGTTGGGACTGGAAGCTTAGTGTTGTGACCTCCAATGGCTGTTACAGGCAAGTCTGGGACTAAGCATCAAGATACAGTAGGAAATGCTTCTGAAGGCTATTGTGACCCCTTAAAATAATGTTGTAGAAAATATTTCTCATATAGATGAGCCCTTCTTTACTGTTCTTTTTTTTTTTTTTTTAACTTTTGGTTAGGTAACAAATACAATATAGAGAAAAACAGAACCGACATGAGTGAAATGTACATTTAAAAAAAAAATGTACTTATTAAAGTTAAATGTTGGCATGCACTAGGATTAATGGTTCAGTTTACAGGTCAAGAAATGTGACCTTTAATGCCTCTGATATTGAAGACAGCCTTGCTTAGTAGAGAGAACACAGGTTCTCTATTCAGACTGCCTGAAATCAAATCCTGACTCTACCTCTTATCAGCATGGGAATTTATTTATAATTTTTAGCGTGGCTTCATGACTGATAAACTATAGATAATACTATTATATACCTCACAGGTGAGGATGCTTATATACCTCACAGGTTTCTATTGAAACTAGAGATTCAATAAAGATAATTCACTCCTCATCAATTTTTGGCCTCTAGGGTGTATAACGTTGTAAAATTACTGTGGAAAGGAGCAGAAAGAAATCAAAGAAGAACAATAATGTTGACAGCTTACCTATGCTATAAGGTTTTTTTTTAAGCTTCGTTATGATTTTAAGAATAAATACAGAATTGATGGGTATGAATTTTAAGCCTTTCTAACACCAGAAACTGATTCTACACAATAGGAATTGTATAACTTGAGTTGGGACAACTTGCTCTAAATGTAAGTAGGGGGAGCAGCATACCATAATTTCTTTTCTAGTAACTTAAACAAAATAAAATGAAGTTGAATTCACAAAATAGCATTTTCACCCCTTCTTTCCTACTCACTCATACCAGAATTTTTTGCCCATGTTTTACTTTTTAAAAAATTTTATTATTTTTACAAGTCTATTTATTTATTTTGAGAGAGACAGAGACAGAAAGAAAGCATGAGTCGGGGAGGGCAGAGAGAGAGAGGGAGACAGAGGATCCCAATCAGGCTCCGCACTGAGTGTGGCTCAGGGCTCCACCTCGTGACTGCCAGATCACGAGTTCATGACTACGGAGATCACCACCTGAGCAAACATCAAGAGTTGGGCGCTCAACTGACTGAGCCACCCAAGTGTCCTTGCCCATGTTTTAGAATGTGAATTCTGCTGGAAGCCATCTAGGTAAAGTTAGCCAACTAGATATTCTCAACTGATGGAGCATTTCCTGAAGAGACAAACTATGAATAAGAATGTGTATGCTGTGCACAACTAAGCAACATTGGCTTATTTCTTTAAAACACATTTTTAAATGATAAAACTAATAATGCGCATTGCGAAAATTATTCACCCAACAGAAGAGCAAATGAAGTAAACTGGCAATTTTTCTATCCTCCTCCCCCCACTTCCAGCATTTTGGGGGAAAATCTTCCAGACCCTCCTACACACATATATAAATAAGCGATATTATATTGAACCATATAGGTGTTGCATTATCAATGTCGCTCCAAACTTTCCTTTAAGACTTAACAACATATTATGCACATGTAGGCATGCCTGTGAATGTTAACCTAGCTCATTAATCACTCCTTTAGAATATTTAGAATAGCAGGACAGACAAAGCGTAGATTACTTCAGGGTGGTGTTAAAATCTCTTTGGTTTGATAATATTTTAGGCAACTACTTGATTCTGATTATTCAAATGACTACCTGAAGTCATAGCCACTTAAGTTCGCCATCATATTTAATATCCTGAGGGTATTTTGCTAGTGAAATAAGTCAGAGAAAGGCAAATACAGTATGATTTCACTGTGTGGAAACTAGAAAGCAAAACAAATGAGCAGACAAAACAAAACAAAGCTCATAGGTATGGGGAACAGAATGGGGGTGGCCAGAGGGGAGAGGGGTTCACAGGAGGATGACATGGGTGAAGGGGGTCAAGAGGTACAAACTTCCAGTTATGAAATAAACAAGTCACGGGGCTGTAACATGCAGCGTGGTGATGACTACAGTTAGTAATATTGTATCGCCTATCTGAAAATTGCTAGGAGAGTAAATCTTAAATGTTCTCATCCCTAGAAAAAAAATTTTGTAACTTTGTATGGTGATGGATGGCAACTAGACTTATTGTGATGGTCATCTTGCAATGTATGTGACTCTTGAATCATTATGCTGCACACCTGACATTAATATAATATAATGTGATAATTATACCTCAATGCAAAAAATATGCCATCATAACAAATTCATCCTAGGGACATGATTTGATTTTTTAATAAGAAGCAACTATGTGTATATACATCACACTACTAAAAAAAAAGGAGAAGAGGGCAATGGTGTTGCAAATAACCTTGGTAACAATTAATCAACAACTCTTTTCTCCCACCCTGTTTTCGAATATTTGCTAAGCTGCCAGCTGGTATCTGTGCTTTTATCCCTCTTATTTATCTATCACTCTTTATTTATCTTGGACCGCCTTGGGAGTAGGTACACTGCACTCTACTTAGTAAATAATGTGTATAATATGTATTTTATTCTCCAGAGGATCATTCCACATCCCCTTCCCCAATTTTCATCCCATCTTTGCATTTCACTATTTCCTCTCTCCCGTTCCCAGCTCACTTGGTCTCCATTTCAGAGAATTCTGTTCAGCCCAATGCCTCTCCAATGAGGCACCGGTCCTATCCCTCTTCATCTAAAGAAATAGGAGGAAAGATGTCTTAGCACAGGAAATACATACAGACTATTAAATAACAGGGTGTGTAAATTGTTGGAAGGCACTTACACAAGGCACTTACACAAGGCAGATCACATTAAAAATAAATACACATACATATATTATGTAACGTTTTTTAATCCTGAAATTTAGGATTGTGTGTGAGTCTTCAGAGAAACTACTGAGAGCACGTTTACTTTGAAGAATTGACAGGGTCCTTTATGTATAACACTGATGGAGCACAGACTTTATGTTCCTCATATATTTGTTAATGAAAAGCACCACGATGGTTGTTAGGGGGCATGCAACGCAAAACACCCTTTTCCACAAACATTTGCCCGCAAACTTATACACGAAACAACCAGACATGAAGAGCACATGCGGGATTTGGACAAGTTCAAATTAATGGGTCCATGGAAGGCCAGACTCTAAGCCTCATGAACTCAAGGTTCGAGTCAAATTTGTTTTATTTCTAGGATCTTGCACTAGGACCCACCTAGCATGCAGAGATCAGCAGTGGTATAAGGGAGGGTAACGGTACTCGCAGTGACTCTCATGGATGACCTGGGTGATATATAAACAACGATCCCGTGGTATAGTCAGTGGTAGATGCCAAGTAGGGAGAGTGAAAGTATCAAATAGCGAAGCATTATCTTAATGTTAATACAGTAGTCCCGCCTTATCTGCAGGGGATTCTGTGTTCTAAGACCCCCCAGTGGACCTCTGAAACCATGGGTAGTACCGAACCCTGTATGTACTGTTTCTTCTTATACCTACATACCTATAAACCTATTGTAAAGTTTAATTTATAAATCAGGGACAGTAAGAGATCAACAATAACCAATAGTAAAACCAATTACACAGTATACTGTAATTAAAGTTGTGTGAATGTAGTCTGTGTCAAAATATCTTATCAGACTATACGCTCTCTTCTTATGGTGCCGTGACACAATAAAATGTCTGTGTGATGAGACAGAGTGAGATGAATGATGTAGAAACTGCGACCTATCGCTAGGCTACTATTGACCTTCTGACTATATGTCACAGGAGGATCATCTGCTTCTGGCCCGTGGGTGACCATGGGTGACTGAATCCATGGAAAGTGAAATCATGAATAAGGGGAGGGACTACTGTATGTGTTTAGCCTTAGAATCACTCTTATTTTTGAGCTGCAGGAAATCTTGAATTTCCTGTTGAATGCATTCACAGTACCACTGCAGACAGAATTAAAGAACTATTAATTTTTTTTTTTTCTGGATAACAGTTGCTTTAGGAAATAAGCCCAAGTCAGACAGGTACTGGTGATACTGTCTTCTGGATTCTTTTGATTAATGGCCACCTGACTGCAGACCAGTTTTTGAGACTTTTTGAATAATGTTTCCTCATCTAAACATATGTGTGTGCCTCTGTGTGTGTGTGTGTGTGTGCGCGCGCGTGCACATGCATGCGTGTATAGTGAGGCAATGGATAATGTTGGTGTAATAACAAAATCTTCAAAATGTTCCTGTGGTAATTGAGATAATGCCTCACACAGTGAGGTCTAGATCCCGGGTCTAGATCCGGGCGGGTCTAGATCCCGCCCTCCATTCTAAATATTGGCCTTCTTGCCTGTAATCCTTAACAGTTTCATGTTTGCATCTCAAGAAGGCACTGTCAAAGTACACTTAGACCAGCCTTTTCTGGCTCATTTATAATTTACAAACTCTATCTATACCGTTAGCCTTTGGCTTCTATGCAAAAGATACATAATTTGTACATCAGATGAAGGGCGAAGCAATGTACCTTGGAGCAGTCAAGTTCTATGTCATGTTCTGTAAGAGAAACGGATGTTTCTAGCAAGGTAACCAGTCAGCTGTTTTCGGTAGGCTCAGGAAAGGAAGCTAGTAAACTGCACAGTGAGTCGTGATTACAAGTTAATCTGTTTAGCATATTTAATCCTTAATTTAATTGAAGTCAAGGGGTAGCCTCATCCTCAAGTAAGAGCCTATCTCAGTACTTTTAAGCCTCTCTGGCGCTCCAAAGGCCAGGATTCCTAAATTCATCTTATCAGTTTCAAGTTTCTCACTCTTTGAATTTCATTAAATGTCCTAAAAGCTTTCATATAGCAACTGTTGCATTTGAGTATTATATTTCCAGTGTATGACACACGAGTTGATAATTTTACCTGTGGGGAAGTAAATACTCTGTTTGTAAGACACCAAGAATCAGTACATTTGACCGTATGAAAAAATAAAACTAAGTTTTGGGAAAGTATGGCTGGCACCAGGCTCCTTGTGGATACTTCTGGGCGACGGACTGCAGGATCTGCCCCGGGGCCCATGTGGCAGGGTTTCCCTCCGGATGGATGGTTGGGCCTGAAAGCTCACTCTGGTAGCCATTCCCAGAACTAATGATTTGCACCCCATTTCTACTTGCCCTTCATGCTCCCTTGTGCTCAGCTAAGTCCTATTTCTCCTTCAAAGCTCTCCTCAACGGGGCACCTGGGTGGCTCAGTGGGTTAAGCCTCTGACATCGGGCTCTGTGCTGAGAGCTCAGAGCCTGGAGCCTGCTTCTGATTCTGTGTCTCCCTCTCTCTCTGCCCCTCCCCGGCTTCCACTCTATCTCTCTCTCTCAAAAATAAATAAACATTAAAAAAAAATTTTTTTAAAAAGCTCTTCTTAGCTGCGATTAGTGAGGGGGGAGTTTTTTTCCTTTCGTACTTTTAATTTTTGAATTAGTTTTCCAGTGAGCATGAATTATTTTTTGTAGTTTAAATAACAAGAAAAAGAAAATGGGAAAAGTAAAACAAACAAAAACTCCCCAGAATCTTCTGCTTGGTTGTCTCCTTGCCGGGTAAAAGTTTCTCTGGCCAGTTTTCCCAATCCTCTTGCCCCAATCCATATTTACTCATGCCCAGCTCTTTCTTTCTGAGAACTCATAAGGGCTCCCTGGGCCTTATTTTATACTCTGCAGTAACTGTATGTTCCCTTATGCGTTGTTCTCACTAGATTATAAACTCTGCAAGGGGCAGATGCATAGAAATTATCTAGATCCCCAACATCTATCAGAGTACCTGCCACATCGTAGGTCTCTTTTTTTCCCTTAAGTTTTTTAATGTTTATTTTTGAGAGAGAGACAGAGAGACAGAGAGACAGAGTGTGACCAGGGGAGGGGCAGAGAGAGAGGGAGACACAGAATCCGAAGCAGGCTCCAGGCTCTGAACTGTCAGCACAGAGCCCGACGCGGGGCTCGAACTCACGGACCGTGAGATCATGACCTGAGCCGAAGTCGGACGCTTAACCGACTGAGCCCCCAGGTGCCCCCCACATAGTAGGTCTCCTGAATGAGGCATGGAAATAAACGGGGGATGGTAGTCCTGAGAGGGACAGGGAGCAAGACTGTCACTGAAAAGCCATGCACACTCATCCCCGGTGCACAACGCACCCGGGGGAGACCTCAGCACAGCCTCTTGCACCGGCCTCCTGGCTCTGCCTGTCTGGCTGTGCCACAGCAGGCGAATGAACCCGTCAGCATTGTTTTCTGTTCCTTTACCTGAGTGCAGTACTGCTTTTCTAGCCTCTGGCTCTCCTTTTGTTTCTGGCAGGTGAGTGACACCACAGACACAATGGTGCCATTGTAGTTCTCTTGGGAAGACGTCCAGGACATCAAAGCGGTGGTTGAGCTTAAAACGTGGACACTCACATGCTGGGGCTTCTCAGTCAGTTCTTCGATCCACTCTCCTGATGGGCCTGAACATTTCACATAAGAGCACAAGGGAGGTGTCATACCGAGCTGGCTGAGATAAAAGAGTCTCATTTTAAAAATCATGTTGTTCTCCTTTGGCCCTTACAAAGATACTCAAAGTAAGACTGGCAGCTGGACCGGCATGTCTGTATGTTCTCTGCCCAGCTGGTCTCACCACTGCCCGAACAGCAGTGGCAGCAGCAACAAAATCAGTTCTAGGGACAGAGAGAAGCTCTACATCAGCTGTTATGTGCATCTGAGGTGACGCTGGTCAATTCTTCACCCAAGAGAATCTACTTCTCTTCTAACAAACAGTGGGTGGGGCATTTCATCAGTGTTTATGGTTCCTTTGCTGTTAGGACCTTCGGTCTCTAGAAATAATTACTTTGAGATTCAAATTAGCCTCGACTGCCATCGTGTGAAAAGATTTTAAATTTGGTAACAGCAGGATCAAAGAGGCCGGGTGTGACTGTATGAGAGAAGAAACAGGCAAACTCAATTATAGAAGCTGCCTGCAATCCCGGTGATCATTTGAGGGTCGCGGTGGGTTCCTCATTATAAAGTATCAGCATAGAAATGCCCACCATTAGCTTTGTTCTCTTAAGTTTTTAAAGTGGTTATTAGCACAGTGCCTGACACATAGTAAGGACTCAAGAAGTGTTAACATGGTTATTATCTACAGAAAGTCCTTGTTGAAATGCAAATGCACAACTTTTCTTTATTTGCTTAGGATACACTTCTGAGTGTCTTCCTGGGCTGGAACCCATGAAGAGAAAAGAAGGAAGTGGCTCTGCAGGGGAGAGCAGTCTCCAGCTCACAGCAAAGGGGGCAAGGGAGATAAAGACAATAAAAAATGACCATAATAGTGGTGGCAAAGAGACCTGGCATTCACCATGTATCAGGCTCTGTTTGAAGCTTTTATATGTTTACATAGTTTAATCCTTTAATTTTCATGACAGACCTATGAGATAAGTACTAGTACTCCTTCCACTGTCAGATGAAGAAACTGAGGCAGAGAAAGGGAAAGTAGAGCTGGGATTCATGCACAGGAAGGCTGGTTCCAGAATCCATGCTCTTAACACCTCCATGAAACTTCTGGAGGCACTATGAAAACATTGGTTTGGAGACAGGTACGTTGACCCAGACTCAGTTTTGCTCATTAGTGAGCAAATGACTGGGCAAATGATTTAACATCTCTGAATCTCAGATGGATAAATGGCCAAATGGCCAAATGGATAAATCATAGAATGTTAGGATTGACAACTTTAGAGATCCGATACCTCATTTAACTGATGAGGAAACTGAGGCCCAGAGATGTGAATGGCATGTCCAGTGTCACAGAGCTAATAAGTGCTTGGGGCCCAACCCAGACCCCCCTGTCTCCTGGGTCATTGCTTTGTGACAATTTATCATGATGCCATCTGTCGCTGGGATCAAATGAGATTATACGTGTTAGAGAACTATGTAAATGTGAAGTGTTAACACTGTTATGAAGATTACTGGGGTAGCAGGTGCACAGAGAGCCAAAGTGGGAATAAGGAAAATAAGTTCACTTATTTGATAATCGAGCCAAGGTAACAGGTCATTGCAGGCTACATGGAAACGGACTTTGCTAGCAAATATTCCTAGGTCTAGTCCTCACTTGGACACTTGGGAAAGTCATTAAACTTTCCGTGAATTAGTTTTTTCCACCTGAAAAATGGGGGTAGTTGAAATGTAAGGCTATTGGGGGACTCATATAAATTTCTACCTTACTTCTCATCTCTGAAGGAAAACCTTCAGAGCTACATACCTAGAAATCATAATGCAACAAAAAAAAACATAAATCTGAATGAAACGTAATAAATATTAATGTCATAGCTTAACTCCCACCCGGTTTGGATCAGGAAAATGGTCTGTGAATAGAATTTAGCTGGTGTGAGACTACACTGTGTGTAGGGGCTTACTCAGGTAAGTATAGTATTTATATCTACAGTGTCCTGTTTTAAATTAAAGATATATATACTGTACACCTGAATGACCCACTACTGCAGAATAGAATATCCTAAGTGCTACAAATATTATTCTTTTATTGGCAGAGAAAAAACAAAAATTTTAGTGCCTTATATTTTTCTAGATGAGTATTAATAGGTACCTCTTTGAAATAATTATATTTTGGAGCAATTCTGACACATTCTCAATAGCACTAGTCAATTTGGATACTCTAGGGCAGAGTGCCTGATGCATGAAAGTAGTTCAGTGAATTACTTGTTGGTTGAAGGTACAGCAGAATTAATAAATCAATAGTATAACCCCAGGCTAGGATTTTGTAATTTGGTATGAGAAGCGAGATGTACACATATAAAAGAAATGGAGAGAAATATTCATACACAAATAAATTCTGTATTTTGTGCTGAGCACTATGAAACACAGGAGCAATTCAGAGAAGGGAAAGCCAAGCGAGGTTAGAATAGCTGAGGGAGTGTTCCTGGATGCTCTTCACACTTGCGGTGGACCTCTACTGACAGGCCAGGAAAACTTTTGGTTAATGAGACATTGTCAGGTTCAGAAAAAATGGAATACTAAACTTTGTCCTCATTCTCAAGTGACTTCAGGTCAAAGATCGATGTGCAAACAATTAGGACTAATCTTTCTGTATATCTAACGGATCTTTAGGCCTCTTATCAGCGACGGCATTTTTGGTTTCTTAAACAGCAATGTACATGGGTCATTTGCAACATTTTTCAGCTGTGAAATAAGCTGATCTCTTCCCTCTGCCTCCCTTCTCATTCTCCCACCCACCTTTCTGAGGATTGACTAAAGGTGGTATTTTGCCTTTGGAGAGGGTGATAAAGTATAGGGTGGTCATCCTTTTTGATGAGCGGTTTTTATCCACTGCCTCCTGGTTTTTCCTTTCTTCTGATCGGAGACACATCTAACTGCTTTGAACTGATTTTTGACCTCTAAACCTCTAGTGAACATTCAGATTAGCTAAAAGCATTACAGACACACACGATTTGTGCAGCTTTTAGAGGTAGTAATTACTCTTGCCCCTCATGGAATCAGTAGAAGTCACCCTAAGACTTGACACCGGGGCTTCTAGGATGCTCTAGCTTTGCCCTCTTGTGCCAAATTTATGGCAACCACCTAGGTCCCACTACCCATGAATCTTTGTTTGTCCTTTGAATTATATAAGCTCAACATTCTAGTGAGACCTTTCACATAGTCCAAAAATATCAATTTTCTATACGGCCTTAAACAAAAGTCATATTTCCTAAATAGTGCGTCCATGTCCTTGGAGAGTTTGCGATGGCTAGTGTGGAAAGTCAGCTTAATTAATGTTCAATTATCACCATAATAAAAAAAATCTGTAAGCTAAACCTCTGAGTAGGTCTGCTACTATTAAACATACATATATTTCCTCTGCTGTCAAAATCTCATGGATCTGGGCCTCCCCTGACCTTGAAGATTTCTCAGGGTCTCTGAGGTTTGATGAATCATTGATGCTGGAGCATCATTAATCTCCCCGGTTCCATTGTCCTAGTCCCCCTGTAAGTACAACATAATGCCTTTGGTACTTACTGATATAAAAACTGAGTGATTTTGCGGACTGACTTTTTCGAGTTTCACAAGATCCTGAGGAGCTAAAAGTTGTTACAGATAACTTATATTTCCCAGGCTCCTTCAGCTCTGCAACAAATTCATGCGCTTCTTCATCCACTGTCAAATATTCAGTAAAGTTTTCTGAATCATATGTAAAAAAGAGGATATATATGAATTGGAATCTGAAAGGGCCTTGAATGTAAACAAGTCAATTAATAAAAAAAGTAGTTTTTAAAATATTGTTTCTTTCCTTTTGTCACGTTATATTACACATCTTAATCAAAGGTGCTATAAAAAAAAGATGACTAAGTATTCAAACTGGTTTTCATAATACTTTTAAATAACCAAACTAAAATATGGCATCGAAATCAAGAAAACTTAGGGATTCTCCTGTACGGTTTCCCAACAACATTATATGTACACAATAATAGGAGAATGTGAGGAAAAGATCAAAATAGTTGACTTTTTCATCTAGATATAAGGAGTAAAAAAATAACAGACAACAAAGTATCTTATAAATTCTTGGTGGTAGTATTAAATATCCAGAAACGCCTTAAAATAAGCTGAACTCTTTCTAGTTAGAAATAATTCTTCTGGGCAGATTTTCTGACACTTGCAATATGCTTCCTTCATCTGTTTTCTTCCAGAACTTCTAAAAGTAAAAATGATTTTTACATTGCTTCAAAGTTCATCTCCTGCTGCTTATTACTGCATTTGAAGTTGTTCTCACCCGTTGGTGACTACAATAGCCTTCAACAGAACACATTGAAGTCACATAAAAGCATGACTGAACCTGCACAGAAATACTCGTTTAAAAAAAATTCTGAGTTAAGAGATCCTATTTTCCATAGAATATACTAAGGAACAGAAAAATAAGAGACAAACTAAGGGCAGATTAAGACAGATTACTTTATACAAGTAATTCCAGGCAAATGTGAAGACTTTTTCTTGAATAATTGGAAATGACAAAGGATTTCAACTTTATACAATATATGGGTATGGTTGATTGCACTATAATCCAGCATAGAGGAATCCACAGCTTTTGATATCTTCCTCTATTAAATAAAATAAGAGCAAACAATATATAATACATCAGAGTCCATGATACTAATGCCCTACTCTGAAATAAGGCTATTATTTGGAACTTCAAATTTTGCCAACTTGACAACTTTTATCACCCAAACTACTGGACTGGAAAGTATAAAACAAAGTATGTTATTTTAGAAACAAAACAAACAGCAAATGACTATAAAAATCTACCAAACAATTTGGATGTGATTCATGACCCAAGTTTACTGAAGGCCATGGCCGTTTTTCTTATGGTAAGGGCTAAAATACAAAGAATGGGGGCTCAGTCGGTTAAGCGGCCGACTTCAGCTCAGGTCACGATCTCGCAATCCGTGAGTTCGAGCCCCGCGTCGGGCTCTGGGCTGATGGCTCGGAGCCTGGAGCCTGCTTCCGATTCTGTCTCCCTCTGTCTCTGCCCCTCCCCCGTTCATGCTCTGTCTCTCTCTGTCTCAAAAATAAATAAAACGTTAAAAAAAATTAAAAATAAATAAAAAATAAAATACAAAGAATGGCTCTGAGATGCTGGATACATGAACACGAGACACAATACAGCAGCTGTAGTGAGACTATCCGTTGCTGTGCGTTTTCTATTTTATTACCAGCTCCTCTTCAGGAAAACGTGAGTGGTACAGGTTCCAGAGGGGCGCACACCCTAAGGATAGTAAGAGTCCCTAGATAAGCAGTACACAGGTCTGACCCCTTTGGGAAAGCAGCCATCTTGTCAGAAAGACTGTTTTGCTGCATGCTTCCACAAATTGTGTCCTGGAAAGCAGAACATCTCTCCAGGATATTTTGTAATTGTGATGGTTACAACTTTAATCAAAATCTTTCCAAACGTAAGGTTTCCCTCAGCGGCCGGGGGTACGTGACATGTTGGGCAGTGAAACGTGTCCTGTTGTCAAAACTTGCAATTTATACGCTTCCCGAACCTTGGATGCTGATCCTACCTGTTCAGTTTTGTTTTCTAATCTCAGTCCACGTTGCTACTCAATTAGACTCTTCCCTTCCTTTACTATTTATCTTGAAATCTTAACTGTCTACCAGCAGTCTTTTTTTCTAAATTTAGTTTGAAAATATTTCAATTTCCTTTCCTTTGCACACCGTTTGCTATTTTCACTGATTTCCTATTACGTTACCTTCTCTTTCTATGTGGATATGGAACCCATCAAAGGCAGTGGGTGGTTTGGGTGGTAACCAATTCAAAATCATTTGTACAGGAAAAAATGAGAAGGAGCCTGATGTTGACTTCTCAGTGTCACCGAGTGTACTGTTATGTTCATACTCCACGGGAAGTACGCTGACAAAGTCATCTTCGCTTTCAGGAGCTGTCGATGCGCTGCCCCACCAGTACGGCTGGGATGTAGCTTCGTAGTCACTGCTGTTAAAATCAGGCCAACCAGAAGAAATGTTGCCAGAGGGCATTTCTGGGGTTTCATCTGTAAAACGGAAGAGTTTGTCTTTTCCCATTGCATCCTGTGATCTCATGAAGGATTCCTCTGGGAAACTGCCACTCTGCTCTTCCCAATTGTTCTTGTTCAAGTTTACAATGCGAACTGAGATATTTCGGGGTGGATACGGGGCTGTAAGGGAGACAATGTTCATTCTCGAGTGATTTTTTAATTCTATGACAGCAAATAGTTACTCGTGAGTCAAATATGCAAGCGGATTTACAAAACAGAGGTTCGTTTTACTACTACTATATAAAGATAATCTACATCGAGAACTACTGTGGTGGCAAGTACACATTTATCTAAGATTTTGTGCACGATGTATTCACATTAGTATATCACCACTCATACTTCAAATACAGTAACGAGTGATAGTATGCTTGTCCAACAGGTAATTTCACCATGCCCAAAGCAGAGCTTTGTAAATATTCTTCGGCTTATCAAAATCTCCTTTTAAAGCAATTGAGTCTCGCCACTGGATCTTTCTTACAACAAGCAGCTATAGTGTACTTTAGCTATCAAGATAAAAATGCTCCCTGTGACACAGCTGTGCTTAGAAAAGGTAAATACATGTCTCTAGAAACAATAACACACATGTTAGAAATATGGCTTCACACCTTACCTCTCTAGAATGAAACATACAAGCCCAAAATCAATTTGTGAATTATGGAAGTATACTTTTCTAGAGGGAGAAAATTGTGAAGGCACACCATATGGTCTCTACCTGCAACAGTTTCTACCTATCCTTCAAATAGCAGCTTAAATATCACTTTGTCCATGAATTTCTAATAAAAATTAATCTTTTCCTCTTCTTGGAGTTATATAACTTTGCACCTCTTATGACATTTATCACCTTCTGCCATGTATGATTGCCATTTGTATTGTATCTCTACCATTTTTTGAGGACAGGGAACCTATCTCACCAGATTTTGTCTTCATCTCTCATACTTAGAACAACTTCCAGGTAGAAGTCACTCAATTGGTGATGTTTCCTTAGCTGAACTGAATAATTAAAAATACAAATAGACTCTTATTTGTAAGTGTTTTATTTGTAAGTGTATTGTAACTGAATAATTTAAAAATACAAATAGACTCTTATTTGTAAGTGTATTGAGGTGAATAACTTATTTAGCTGAAATAGTTTCTTTGTCTTGGTCTAATTAATGAAAATCATAGCATCTTAGAATTCAGATTGGCAGGGCCTCAGGGGTGATCTATTACAATCCATTCCCAACGTTCATATGAAAGGCATCTCCAACATTCGTAATGAGTAATTTAGCAAAGGTAATGTCATTAGGCACAGGTAGTGTCAACTATATTGGAATTGGTGACAGGCATTGAGTATGTGCATATTTATGTCCATCCATCCATCCATCCATCCCATAACCGTGCTTCGTATTAGTGATGCTACTAAAATTAAACACTCCAAGTTTTAGATACATATGAATCCCAATATTTTCCTTGAATAATCTGATATTCTGTACTAGAACATCTCTTATCTGTTTATCTGCCATATGAGCATTTTACCAGGTTATAGAATAATAGATGTCTACTTGGTCATGTTAAGTCACTTAATTGTAACTTTTAGTCGTATCATGTACTATTTTCCAAACCAAGATTGTAAGTCTATGATTACATTGATATATTTTAGATTTTTTTTTTGGATATTTTACTCAGCTCCTCTTACACTGATAGAGAATTTGTTTAATACTATTACAAATATATATGTATCTCATTTCTTAGCTCTGGAACAGAATTTTTCTTAGAATGATAGAATATTTATATGCAACAAACATATAACTTAATTGTTTTTTCACTAAATTTGATTCTTCAGAAGACTTACCAGTTCTATGTTGTTTGGGTTCATGACTGACTCCACTGTACTCCACAAGAGTACTTTTATTAAAAGTTGCCTCAGATACCAGCTGAAAAGTGATATTACTATAACATATTCCTGGCAGCCAGTGATTAAATACTGTTTTTCCCTTAAAGAAATCTGAGAAGAAAAAAAAATCAATTATATTACAATTCTGGTCTCCTAAATGCCACGTCTGTTTAGGAAGTTCTAAACAATCATAATTAAATTGCCATAAAATAATATCCCCTTCAACTTCTGGCATGGTCAGTAATACAAACTTGGCATAAGGTTAGAGGTGAAAATTTGGATCTTTCGGTCCCAAATCCTGAAAAGCTTTTTCCACAAGAATTGGATACAATTGGAATTAAATTTTTATTGCAGGGACATTTGGTGCATTAAATGGAGAAAATAGTATATACAAATTATCGAGATTAGGTTTATGCTAGCCATTTACTTTATGATAAAAATCAAAGATAGTTTGCCACTTTATGACTTAGGAAAAAATAATTTTATAAGACATGTTTTCACTAGGCTCACTTGTAAAAACTGGCCCATTCTTAAAGTAGAATGGTTTATCTGCGAGTTGGCAGACAGCACTTGATCAAAAACAGAAGAAAATACAAATCTGGATTTCATTTGGAAAACATTAGGAAAATAATAAATTTAAGATTCCAATCCAAATCAGAAAGAAACATGGGAAAGAAACTAAAAATATCACTTATTGAACTAAAAGCCAAAAATAGTTTAAACAATTAATTAACTTAAAAAGGACAGCATATTAATTAACTTATTTTAAAACTGCTGGCTTTAAACTCAACAAAAATTCCACAGACTGCATCTCAGTCATTCATGAACTTGGATTTGCAGGCAATCACTAAGCAAATAAGGTCCCGTTTATTATTTTGCAGATACTCTGTTCTCATGGAAAATAAAAAATGTGATTAATTTGTGGAGTTCATGATTATATTTATTTCATTTTTTAAAGTTTCAAAAACTATAAAATCGATGCATGTGTTTTAAACAATGTCTCATAAAAATATCCATGGAAGAAACGAGTTTGTAAAAGCAACAAGTCAAAAGGACACTTTTCTGGATATCATGCCCTGTGTAGTTTGGGACCCATTTTCCACCTCCCTAATACATGTTTCCATTTACAACCAGCCAACAGAGAAAGTTACATGTCGTATCCTGAGAGTTCTAGGTTCCTTTCCTTCCCAATTCACTCCCAATGGAGCTGAATGCTCCCCTTCCACCCTTCCTTCTCTATCCTCCTCTAAGAGTCTACTCAGAGAAGTTGAGCAGTTTTTTTTGAGATTGATTCCC
Source organism: Panthera pardus (assembly GCF_024362965.1). Lineage (NCBI taxonomy): Eukaryota > Metazoa > Chordata > Mammalia > Carnivora > Felidae > Panthera > Panthera pardus. The sequence goes on from NW_026526991.1 coordinate 92,442,577, forward strand.
ATAGGATTGTCTTTCTCCTTTCCCATCAAGACAGTACAAACAATGAAACCAATTTTTGCATTTTAATGCATGAAATCATTTAGCTGGTCATACAGATAAAAAATACATCCAAGGGTACAAAAAAGCATTATCATTTGCCTTTGAGAATAGTCTTGGACCACCTCCAAGTGAAACTTGGTGGAAGGTGACTTTCTAGCTTCTTAGTTCTAGAAATGCCCTTCTAACACACCTGGAAGGAAGTGGTAGGGTGACGTGTTTCTAAGCTTAAGTTTTAATTTATTTCTTGTACCAGACATGCTGCACATATAAAGTGGTACTAATTTGAGTATTTCTTATGCTTATGCATTGCACGTGACTCTAGCAAACCAGATGTTCTAAGATTCATGACGACAAGATTTTCATTAATTAATACTTCTTTGTAATGGTTCTTTCATGGTCACATAGTGAATCCTGAGACCTCTTTAGAGCAAGAGAGAAGACCTTTTGGCAAACATCATGTAAAAAGGAATCGTTATCATTCAACACTCTTCCTTTTGCCTCTTACCTTTATATAGCATTGTTCGGAAGTCTTTACCTTCCCAGTAGCTTATGTTTACTCTTGTGAAAACATTATATTTTTCTGGATAATGAATTTCAAACAGGACTCCTGTTTCAGGAGAAGGTTTATAGTCATATATTGAAACACTGGTTACAGGTAGGGGTTCTGCAGAAGGGAAGTACATGGAGAAAGGGGAAGTGGAGGAAAAGGGACAAAAATCATTATCAGTACTTGAAAGTACCAAAAATTATGCCTATCAAAACCTTATATACTTTTATTATCCATGAGCATTAAACTGCTGCATACTTATGAGCTGACTGGTCTACTTAGCAGTAACTAACAGAATACATTTAGAAGGTGTTTTGTGCCTTTCAAAGAACTTTCATATTCATTTTTCCACTTGCCTTTGCAACAACCCTGAGATCTAAGATGAGCAAATGTAAATACTGCCATTCAACCGATAAAAACAATGATGATGATTCAGAGACTTTAAATTATTTGTTAAAAGCAACTTAAGTATGTGGCAGAGCCAATGTCTTCAAATTCCTAGTTCATTTTTCTTTTTTCCAAGCCAAGAAAACTTGATATTAAAAACAGACCTGCAGCAGAAAATACATTTGGCCCTGACCAAGGATAAATGTTTATGTCATCTTTTATTTTTGTGTGTGAAGTTACTACTTATTTTTCTATATTAAGTATAAGAATGTAAACCATCCTAGGTTGTGAGAATCATAATTTATGGTGTTTATCAAACCCCTCTTCCTGCAGAAGTTTGAAAAAATGTTCATTTATATTTCGCTTGACTTATTAATTCATTACAAACTTTTTAAATACTCATTTTTTAAAACTGCAATTTAATGTATGTGTGCATCTCCTCCATAACCCATTCTTCAGCAAAAATCTTGTAAAATAATTGAACTCCTGCGCCCCTCTTATGGTGTTATTGGATAAGTTTTACTTGAATTCATTTTATTTGAGAAAATCTTTTAAATAACTTAGTTTGGAGTCAACTATTGTATTACAGAAAAAAATAAATTTGATTCAAAGTGTTATCATTAGCAATTCTTGGAAATCATCTATAGTCCAAAGGGAAGCAATATCCTTACTTTAAATTTTACACTTTGAAATTTTCAATTTTGATACCATAGGACAGCAAAATTTAATTTAACTTATTCCACAATTATCAAGTACCTACCTTGTTTCAATCTACTTTGTCTCAACCAATGAAAAAAAATATTTTTCATTTTGCCCTCCAGGATCATAATCTATTTTAGCTTTTTCTTCTGATTAAAGAGATCCAGGAAGGATTGAAGCAACATGTTAAAGCTTTGATTTTTCCTGGAGTTTTCTTAAAAAACCAAGCCAAACTATCAAAAAGTCAGGAAGGGCCTTCATATTAGGGTATATATTGTGATCATGTCCCTGTAGACTAAATGCTATATTTTCTGGTTAAAATGTTTCTATTTTATCTTTGATGTGTCCTGAGTCTTCCTGCTTAAAGGTAACAATTACAGAGTGAATTCACTTTGTCATGTTAGCAAACCCACCAACCAACCCCTGAAGACTCTTGAGTATTGCTCTTTGATTAATCCCAAAGAAGTTTTGAACTATTTGAAGGTCTTTCTTTCAACCCAGTCCCTTTACTAACCCAGGGAGTCTACCAAATCCACCTACTGCCTCTGGATCTAAGAGAACCAAAATGAAAGCTAACAACAAAAAGCAGCCACTGAGCACGGACTCTTCCAGGCCTGGAGTCCTGTTTCCCACCCTCACCAGGGTTCTGTCTATGGAAAAGTGAGAGGCCCACCCAATCTTTCATTCCCTGTGGCATGGAGTATGCACATCAAAGCCACAGCCCAACTTTGAAATTCAAGAGATAGATGAGGATTACAGCATGGGTATTTTATTTTGTGATATTTTTTTTTCTGCTGCAAGTTACTTAAATTTAAACTAAACGAATTTTTAAAAATGCCTATTTGCATGTTCTCTTCTTATAGGTCTCTGAGCTTCAACCTAAGTGACCCAGGTCAGCTATAAATTCTAAACTGCAAGCCCAGGCATTACAGAGGCAAATTCAATCCAAGAATTACTATTTTCAATAGCACTCAAGTGCATTCTCTAAAAATGTTTTACTGTCTCTCCAGTTTCTTCCCTCATTCTTTTTCTTTTTTGCGATTAGGGGTGTGCTATAAACCAGAGCTGTTATTATGTGTTTTTCAGTGATGGCAAGGTTAAATTCTGATCTAATTCAATATTCCTTCCTCTTTACACTTCCATTTCTTGCCTTGGGGACCAGGCTGGACTAGATAAAGAAATAGAATTGTTAGAATATGTGTATCATTTATTACTTTTGCTTGTTTATAACTTTTTTGTCCTCAATCTTTTTATTGTTCCAGAAGTTTAGCATTACAAAATATATTTGCAACTCCCTCATATAACTTACTCAGATCCTATTTGCCTTCCTACAATGGCCAGAAGTCAATTATTACTCTGAATCTGGTGGTTATCTTCTGATGTGTTTTTATTTTTATATTTATATGTGTACGACATCCATGTGAAATGTTATTTTACGTGTTTTAAAGTATGTTAACGGTCTCATATTATATGAATCATTCTGAAGCTTACTTCTATTACCTATCACTGCTTTTGAGCTGTCCATCTTGATTCGAGTATTTCTAGGAAGTTTATTTTAGTGTTCACTTTAGAATTATACACACTATACTGTTTATCTGTTATTTTGTTAGATCGCTTTCAGTCATTCACTTTTGCAAATAATGCTGCAATAATCTTGGGACATGTTTCTGGAAGCTGGAAATCCTGGATAGTATGGTATGCACATCTTCAATTGTATGAGCTATTGTAAAAATGTGTTCTAACTTTCTGTCAATTTACATTTCGATAAGCAGTGTATGATAGTCCCTCTTTTTCCATATTCTTATCCAGCACTTGCTCATATCAGCCTTTTTAATTTTTGCCACATGAAATTTGCCATGTGAAAGTTTGTTTCTTTTAATTCATGAAAGAGGTTAATTATCTTTTCTAATGTTAGTCATTCAGCTTTTCTTTTCGTAAAATTGGTTCTTTTGCCTGTTTCATGGATTCTTTTTCCATATTCTTCTGCTAATTTGTAATACAACTTTTGTTGTATTCCACATTCCCACAGGTTTTTTTTGTTTTGTTTTTTTTGTGTGTGTGTCCTGTGCCTTCCTTCTAGATTTATCTTCCTTGTTAAAACACATTTAATAGTTATTTAAGTTAGAGTCTAAGTGTTAAATTCTCCTAGACTTTGTATTCTGGACAGGTTCCTTATCTTCATTCTTGATGTAGTTTAGCTGGGCATAAAATTACAAGATTTCCTCTCACTACTTTTAAGCTATTGCTCCATTGTTTCTTTAATCAATTACTGTGCAAGAGAAAACTTCTGTCAGTTTTCCTTTGTAGCTACGATACTGGTTTTCCTTTGGTAGGTTCTAAGCTTTTTATTTATTCTTGGGAATCTGCAGTTTCACCATCACATATTTAGATGTTGTCTTATTTTTGAATTACGCTACCAGGTATTTGGAATGCTTTGTCCATCTACAGATTGATGTCACTCTTCAAGTCTTGGAAGTTTTCATAATCAACTCTTGAAATATTGTGCCCATCATTTCCTCCATTCTCTTTTTCTTGAACTCTTAACCTCTTAAAGCCTCTCCCACCTTCCTACCTGAGAATTGTAAGGCAATTATAATTATAAAGCAATCACACAGTATTATCTTTGTTTACTAGCTATTTAATTGTTATCAGTATAGAATTTATCCTATCTACTGAAGTTTTTCAATTAAATTTAAATTTGATGCATTCAGATAATTTTGTCTCATCTAACCAATTAAATATTAAATTAAATAAGTGTATTTTTAATTTCTAAAACATTTATTTTATGCTTTTTTGATATTTTTGTTTAATTTCTGCCAATCTTTGCTTCATAATTTTTTAATCCCTTTAAATTGATGCAATTCTTATATTTATTTCTTTGAACATCATAGCATACTGTACATTTGTTGTCAGATTGCTATATAAAATATAATTTGCAATGTTAGAGTTGTTGTTTTGATCTTTTTTAGCAGACATTTCTTTGTGTGTTTTGAAATGCAGGCCCTAGGCTAATTTTTTGTTTTCTTTTTGTCCCATTTCTTGTTTCCTGCTGTTGAGGCAGTTTAGCCATAGCTTTCTTTCAGCTCACCACATCCCCTAGTCTAGAAACAGAGCATACGATGTTACCTGAAATTCTTCATATTGTGGGAGATAGAGTGGCTATCACAAATTCATTCCAAATTAGAGGATAACTAGCTTGGTCCTTGATAGTAAAACTGACTGTGTGTGTTCCTTGCATCTCAAGGCCTCCATCTATAATTGTGTCACAGGCAGAAAGGATCTCTGCTCCAAGCAGAAAGCCTAGCTCAGTGCCCATCTAGTATGAAGAATTTCAATCCATATTCTATTGGAGCCCAAGATCAGGGCTGTCTTCTTTCAAATATAGAGCACAGAGGCCCCAGGGCTTCAGTGCACCTCCTTGCTTGGAGTTTCTGTTGTGTTATTCTTAGAGACAACTAACTTATTTTTGAGGCTACCAAAGTACTTATGGTTTTCTTTTTGCTTTGTGGTAGGAGTAAAGAGTGCATCACAAGCATGTATTTACTGCATTATTTTTTCTAGAAATCCTAACATTAAATGCCCATTTTTTCTTTTAATCAAAAAAATTTTAATGACATTTAATATGATTATTTTTTTTCTCATTAGGTGTCCCCATAATAAAATCTGATGTTTAAATTGAAGACTGTTTTGTGTTCCTTAATTACCTTTGAATCATTCATGACAATCATGAATAAGAAGTTTCTTAAAGTTCTGTAGGTGACTATCTTAGATAGATGATGAAGAAACAAAACAAATGTGGGGCGAATACTATTTTCAAGAAAGTGGAATTAACCCTGTGCTTATGGGTAACTGCTAAGTGCTAAGAGGTGCTTCTTTCTGAGATTGCTCTGTTTTTATGGATTAAAACTAAAAGAGCTGTTGGGTCAGTGACCAGTATCCTTGCTTTTGATGTGATCAATCTAAGAATCTACCTGTTCTAACACATTCCTCTTGAGGGAAAGAAACCTGTGACTAGACCCTCGCTTCTGATGGAGAAAAAAAAAAAAAGACTGTTCCCAGGTCCCAGGCCAGAGTTCCTAACTTATGTTTAGATGGTGATCTGGAGGGGCACCTGGGCGGCTCAGTTGGTTAAGTGTCTGGCTTTGGCTCATGTCGTGATCTCATGGTTCATCAGTTTGTGCCCCGTGTCGGGCTCTGATCCTCTGTTTCCCTTTCTCTCTGTCCCTACCCCCCGTCTCAAAAATAAACATTTAGATGGTGATTTGGAACCTAACCTGACATCTCAGCTTTATTCAAACAGGCTACTGAGGTGAGCTGGCGGCAGCAGCCTCCTGTGGTCCAAGAGTCATGGCTCCCAACACACCCATAAGCTTAGTTCAAGTCTTCACCGTTTCTTTCCCAGAATATTTCAAAAGCTTTCCAAACTATTCTCCCTGCCTCAAATCTCATCTTAATTTTTTCTACTTGTTTCTGCTCAAAATCTTTAAGCCTGCAGGCTACCTGGTGCTCTCACTTTTGTCAGAATCTCTGCCTTAAACCAGTTACTTCTACCTCACTGCCTCTGCCCTGCCTAATCTGTGTTGACTCTCTTTTGCTTCCAACCCCTTAAGTAATTTTCTATTTAATGACATTGGTATTGTTTGTATTTATTGATCTTATATTAAGTGCTACACATTTTGTTAAGGAGTTTATTTTAACATTTCTCACATTACAAAATACTGACATTGTTTTACAGCACCCTCTCCCAAATCAGCAAACGTACGGCCCCCAAGACAAATCTGGCCTGCCACTTGTTTTTATATGACTTGTGAGGTAGGAATGGCCTTTACATTTTTAAATAGTTGACAAAAATTAACAGAAGAATAATTTTTCATGACACATCAAAATTACATGAAATTAAAATTTTGGTGTCTTTAAATAAAGTTTTGCTGGAACACAACCATGCTTGCTTGCTTATATACTGCCTATGGCTGCTTTTGTGCTGCAACAACAGAGTTGAATAACTGCAACAACCACAACAAAAAAACAAAATAATTATTATATAAGTCTCTACAGAAACCCCAACCACTGGGACAGATTACAGACTTAGAAACTAAGACTTAAAGAAAATAACAACCTATCTAATGCTACACATATGGTTTCTAGATTTCTTTACTTGCTTTAAAGTTCATACTTTGAACCACTACTCAAATTACCTGCTTGACAATTTGCCCATTCCAACACACGATTCAGGATTCTATGACTTGCCGCTCTGGTATAATAAGCTTTCCCCAATCAGATCTTACTATGTCATGTCTTTGCATCTGTCACCATTCCTCATCTCTCATATAAAGTCTACACTCCTTTGTAAGGTAGTCAAGGTTCTTCTCAAGTTTTCTAGCCTCTTTTCCCATCATTTTCTGGAACCATGGATGCTTGCCATCATAACTCCTTGTAATTTACAAGTGGGTCATGCTATGCAAGCCTCCATTCTTTGCAAACATGCTTCCCTTGATTCTGTTGTAACGCTTTACATTCTTTATTCATTTAGCAAATTTTCCTTAAATTTTCAATATGTGTTTCTTTTAAGGTGCCTTCCCAATGTTTCCTAGGAGAGCTGGGCAGTCTCTCTCACATAAATCTCTTACAGCATTTATATTTTTGTAATGGTTTGTCTGTTTTTCACACTACAGTATACCATCTTTCAGTGTGGGTATTTATTTATCTTTATTTTTCTAGAACATAGGATGTGACATACAGACTGTGCACAGTAAATAAAATAAAAACTCATGCATTATTTTTATTTATAATACATTATATTTGTATAATGTATGGATATATGTTTATATTTGTAGAATATATTATAAATATTATATTTGAAGAGTGTCTCTAAAGTGTTTGGCAATGTTTACAACTACTCTCTTTCAGATTTTGCTAACCCATGAGACAGGGGGATACAAATAACAATTCCCCAATTTTTAAGCAATTGTTGTCATGTATTAATGTATCTATTGAGAAGCAACTTCTCTCTAAAGTGCAGACAATATACTGAAGGTTCTCAATCAATTAAATATTAACCAGATGTCAGAGCCTAAGGGTTGTAAAATTCCTTTGAAATGGCCAACTGACTTCTTTGTGCTGATTTTTTTTTTGCCATGTTTCTCAGCTTTCTCTAAGAGCGTCAGACTCAGAACAGCTATAGACAAGTAGCAAGGGACTGTCCCAAGGCCAGTTGCTTTGTCATTGCTTATTTCATCAAGACAAGCATCTAACACACAACAAATGACTGCAACAAATATACCCTTTTATTCTCAAAAACAATGTGTCAACTCCTTGAGCAGATACTATGCATGCTTCCTAAACTTTAAAAAGAACTGCTTGTTATAAAAATAAAGATGGCAAAAAACACATCATTAACTGACAAATAATGGTAATTTTAGAGCTCAAAACTAATCTTAGTCATCATGTACTTTAATTCCCACTTTTTTTTTAAAGGAGGAAGCTGAAACCAAATGTCGCCTTTGTGCCTTAATATTTGTGCCTTAATTCCCAGTTCTTATATTCTGAACTTATTATCCCTTTTAAAATCTGGGGGGATGTAACTGAGTCTTTAAAAATGAGAAGATGAGAGATAAGAAACCATCACTAATTAATTTCTGCTCTTTAGAAATCAATGCAAATTTCCTCTTCCACTTAGGATGTAGAAAGCTACAAGTCAATGTCACACTCAACCCCCAACAAGAAGAAAAAGCGAAATAATCCACGAGATCATAACTTTTCTTGAACCTATCAGGGAAGTGAGGTTGCCAGGCAATCAAATGAACTAAATACTCAGGAGTGGCAAGCCCCCTGCAGACAGGAGGGACTTTCTCACCTGTAGTAGAGCATGGCAGGAAGAGGAAGGGCCCCATTGAAGCAGGAAAGAAGACAGCAACTGAGATCTTAATGAATTCATAAGGGCTGAGTGTGTTTCCAATGACAGTTTAGAACTGCTCTGTCCAAAAGAATAGTTATTAGCCACCTGTGGCTATTTTAATCAGAGTCAGAATGAATCAAAATTAAATAAAATTCAAAATCAGTGGCTACTGTACTAGACAATGCAGACATAGAATATTTCCACCACCTAAAAGTTCTAGGACAGCGCTAGTTTCAAATGATTGGGAGGCCCAGACACAAGTAGAGTCCACACTCTCTTTCTAGCTCTTATTGTGGGCTTTAATCAGGTGCTCAGGAGAATATTGAGGGTAAGAGCCTCCCCTCCCCCCAGGGGGTTGGGGTGGCACAGGTATGCAGTTGATAATTTGCTCCACTAATAGATCACATTGAAACCTTACTCAATTCCCTGGATCTTTCCTGAATACAAAGCAGAAGCCTTAAGGCACTGGGGAAGGACAGAAACAACTTTCTGTTCAAGTTCTCAGGCAAAGATACCCCCTTCTGAGGGATGGATAGAAGTGAAAGAGTCTGTTCCTGGGACAGGGGCAGAATCTCCCTTGGACCTATGATCATGCACTCATACAAAGTAGAATTCTACTACTACTGGGGAAAACACAGAAATTCCAACCCAAGTAGACTAGCTGTCAGTGTATAATGAGGGGTAGGAATGCTGACAATTTCCCAGCAGGATCACAGGATCTGCCTAAGCCTGAGGCTGGATCAGGAGAACTAAAAACCTCCCTTATGCTCACCAAAAATTTAGCACTAGTAAAAAGCAACAGCGATCCATTGTGAGAAGAGGGGCAAAATCATGGAGACCAGTGGTGTGGGTGTTCAGGACTTATCGATACTGAGGGTAGAATTGGAGCACTGAGAAATATACTCATCCACTGCTGGCAGAAAACACTGGAAAAATTTGAAATCTGTGATGAACTGAAAGTGACAATACCTTAAACCCAGCTTGCCTCAATCTCCCACACTAACAGTCTGGCAATATGGTAGATTAAAATTAAATCCAACAATATAAATACTTATGTTAAGTATAAATGCTCTAAGCGAGCACTGTCAAAATTGGTACCCACTAGCCACATACACTACTGACCACTTGACATGAGGCTAGTACAACTGAGAAGCTGAATTTAAGCTTTATTTAATTTTAGTAAACTTATCCTTAAAAGTTATATGTAAACTTTTATATTGATTATGTACTGAAATAGTAATATTTTAAATGGAGCGGATTAATATTAATTAAAATGTTATTAAAATTAATTTCACCTTTTCAGAAAAATTTTTAATGTGTCTACCCCAAATTTAATATACATATATGATTAACATCCTATTTTTATTGGATACTGCTGGTCTAAACACTCTGCTTAAAATTCAGACATTTTCAGATTGGAAAAAAAAAGTACAATGCTAAGAAACCCATTTACATATAAAGACATAAGTAGGTTGAAAATAAAAGGATAAAAAAAGTATACCATGAAAAGACTTAACAGAAGAAAGCTAAAATATCTATAGTAATAGTAGACAAAATCAACTTCAACACCAAGCATATTTCTTGGGATAAAGATGGCCATTGCATATAGAAAAAAATGTCATGCCTTATTAGAGCTGGTGCTTGTGTCTCAGTCCTGTGCTCTCCCACTGCCTCCCTAAAACCCATACAGTCCACGAAGGGGGTGTTCCTTGATCAGCCAGCTCTGGTGGCTTGGGGATTTCTGTCCCTGGGCCCCACAGAACTGTAACAACTGGAGAGGCAGTTGTTGGCAGGCTCCCATCCTGAGGGCACTGCACAGGCAGTAGACTGAAACATACCACCGGTGTGTCTGTGACAAAGGTTTATTTAGTTGTCCTGGAGCTTCAGCCTGAAGGGCAGTCTTCAAGTTTGCCACACATCTACAGACTGCGCAGGGAACTTAGGTCAGGCAATTCCATTTTTGTAATCTTTCTAAGTCTTGCTACAGCTTGCTAGTACTTCCCAGAAAGGAGCTTGTATACCTGTCTGGAGCCCTGATTTTTACAACAGTTGTCCAGGGGACTCTTCCAGATCAACTGGTTTGGAAGTCAACAGGGTTTACAGTTGTGGTGCCTCAGGACTTTACATACTTGCTTACCTTAAAAGCTTCTGCCTGAGAGCATGGCTTCCAATCAGCCTGAAACTAAGTGTTTACTGAGATCCCTCCCTTTGGAACACTGACAAATCTTAGCACTCCCACCGGGATCTCCACTGACAAATCTTAGCACTCCCCTTAGCATCCAACTGGGATGCAACAAGAATAAATCAAGCTGCTTAGTTGATCACAAAGGTTCAAGAGTCAACCAAGAGCTAGGGCAAGGTTGAATGATAATGTTCTTCTCCTGACATAAGGCCACTCCTTCAAGACTGGGAGAGACAGTTGTTTTACCTAATACATAGATACAAATACAGAGAGTCAAGCAAAATGAGGAAACAGAGAAATATGTTCCAAACAAAAGAATAAAATAAAACCCCAGGAAAAAAACCCTTAATGAATGACAAGTAATTTACCTGATAAAAGGTTCAAAGTAGCCATCATGGAGATGTTCACTGGACTCAAAAGGATGAATGAACAGTGAAAATTTCAACAAAAGACATAAAAATATAAGAAATTACCAAACAGTAGTCACAGAGCTGAAGGAGGCAAGAACTGAACTGAAAAATACACCACAAGTATTCAACAGCAAACTAGATGAAATGGAAGAAAGGATCAGTAGAAAACACAGCAGTGGAACTCACCCAAACAGAGAAACAGAAGAAAAAAAAAACAATAAAAAAAAAATGAAGGCGGTTTAAGGGACCTGTAGGACTGCATCAAATAGAATAACATTTGCATTCTAGAAGTCCCAGAATGAGAAGATAGAAAGAGGCAGGAAACATATTAGAAAAATAATGGCTGAAAGCTTTCTTAACCTGAGGAAGGAAATAGACATTCAGGTCTAGAAAGCCCAGAGAGTTCCAAATAAGATGAACCCAAAGAGATGCACTCAAGATACATTATAATTAAAATGTCAAAAGTTAAAGATAAAGAGAGAATCTTAAAAGTAGCAAGAGAAGTTTCATACAAGGGAAGCCCCGTAAGACTATTAGCATATTTTTCAGCAAAAACGTTATAGACCAGAAGGGAGTGACAAATATATTCAAAGTGCTGAAAGGAAAAAAACTTCCAACCAAGAATACTCTATCTGGCAAGGTTGTCATTCACATTTGAAGGAGAACGAAAAAGTTTTCTAGATAAGCAAAAGCTAAAGGAATTCATCATCAAAAGAAAGGACATTAATTAGTTATACACACATACACACACACATAAAATTATTGTTATCATCAAAGTATAGTAAAAAGAAAGGACATTAATTAGTTATATATATATATATATACACACACACACACACACATATATAAAATTATTGTTATCATCAGAATATTTGGGATCTGACTAGACATTTTTCCAAAGAAGACATACAGGTGTCCAAAAGGCACATAAATAGATGCTCAACATCACTAAGTATCAGGGAAATGCAAATCAAAACCGCCACAGGATATCACCTCACATCTGTTAGAATGGTTATTATCAAAAAGACAAGAAATAACAAGTGTTAGTAAGAATGTGAAGAAAAGGGAACTAATATGCATGGTTGGTAGGAATGTAGACTGGTGCAGCCAGTATGGAAAACAGTATGTACATTTCTCAAACAGTTAAAAATAGAGCTACCAGAGAGCTACCAGATCCAGAAATTCCACTTCTGGGTATTTATCCAAAGAAAACAAAAACAGTAATTCAAAAAGATATATGCATCTCTATGTTCATTGTGGAATTATTTATAACGGCCAGGATACGGAAACAACCTCAGCATCCATCAACAGATGAATGGATGAAGAAGATGTGGTGTATACCTGTGCAGTGGAATACTACTCAGCCATAAAAAGGAGTGAATTCTTGCCATTTGCAACAACTTGGATGGAATGTGAGCATATTCTGCGAAATGAAATAAGTTACACGGAGGAAGACAGATACTGCAGAATCCCGTGTATATGAAAATCTAAAAAACAAACAAAACAAGGCAAAACTCACAGATGCAGAGAACAGAATGATGGTGGGGTGGGCAAAATTTGTGAAGGGGATCAAAAGGTACAAACTTCCAGTTATAGAATAAATAAGTTATGGGATGTAACGTATAATGTAGTGACTATAGTCAATAATATTGTACTGCATGTTTGGAAATTGTCAAGAGAGTGAATCTTAAAAGTTCTATTGCAAGAAACAAAATCTGAGACTCAATGGTGACAATAGTAACTGGACTTGCTGTGATGATCTTGCAGTATATACAAATATCAAATCATTACGTCGTACACTTGAAACTAATATAACTTTATATGTCAAGTGATACCTGATTATAAAAAAAGAAGACACGGTAATCTTTAAAGTTTAAAGATATAAAGTCAAACTTCATGCAGAGTTCAAATTATGCAGAGCATAAACTAAAAGAAGTGCAAGGAGAAACAGACAAATCCACAGATATAATTGGAGACTTTCACACACCACTATCCATCATTATTAGAACAAGTAGACAGAAAAGTAGTATGGGTAGAGAAGGCTTGAGCAACCAACTTGACCTGAGATGTATCAAAACTTCACCCAACAAGTGGGTACAGAATACATCCCAAGATAGACCATATTTGCGACCATAAAATGAACTGAAACAATTTTAAAGTAATTGAAATCATATAGAGTATGCCTTTTGATCACAACAGCGTTTACCTAGAAATTAATAAAAATGTTTCTGAAAAATGTCAAACTTTTGAATATTCAACACACTTCCAAGCCCACATGTCGGAAAAGGAATCACAAAGGAAAATAAAGATATATTTTGAATAGAACTCATTGCACATGCTAAAATATCAATGAGATATTATAGAAATCTCTTACCATGTACCTACTTATCATTTACTTACTTATCAAATGTCTTTACGAACCGTTAGCTCAAGGGCTGACTGCTAGAGCTTTGTCTGATCTTGAGTGGCTGAATGCATGTTCATGAATGTTAGGTCAGCAACACTTTTATTTTGCTTTGTCTAAGTCTTTTTTTTCCTCTGCTCTTTCTCCCGTTACTTGCTCAACTACATTGAATTAATATTTATTGTTCACGTATTAAGTATAAAATTCATGCCAGGTGCTTATGAGATTGTGAAGATGAATAATGCAGGACTTCTGATTTCAAGAAATTGTATTATAGCCATTGTATACTTAGATCTGTTGCCATACCTATTAACTCTCAATTCACCTTTTTTCTGCAGCTTGTTTAAAATAGTATTTTAAAGAACAGGCAAGTTCTTCCTTTAATTCTAGTAGGTCGTAGATTTGTTCATTATATCTATAAACCTTGAAGGTCTTGGGTGTGTGCCATTCCATTCCTAATTTTTAGGATTCAATATTGATTCTGAGACTCTGCCAAGGGAAACTTTAATTAATTTCTGACAGACATATTAAAAATATGTCTCCAAGCTTGATTCTGAGTTCTTGCTTCCTGATGTTTCTCTTTCCTTTTATTCCAAGAGAAAAATATCACGATGTTCTTTTCCTTAATTGTGGCGAAAATGATTGCATGTAGCTGACATTTAAAAAATCGCAGCCACTGGAAAATCTGCACTAAAGAACAATAAGCAAAAAGAACTCCACTGAGCCATTAAATTGCTCTAGTGATAAATTCTACCATCTTATAGATAACAGTTTTTCTTTCAACATATACCTCAACATATTCAGTAGAGCTGTATCTTACTTTGAGATTAAAGTTCCAGAGAGTAAAGTGAAAATCACATATAGTTAAAATCACTCCTAAAAATTCCTAATATCAGCATCACTTCTTTACTTTAAGACATGGGCTACTGAAGGTTAAAATGCCAATGATTTGTTTTTCTTGGTGTTTTTCTTGGGCAGTGGAAGCCAAGGCTATTTTGAGGGCGAGGTCAAGAATAGAAACTGATAAATAATGATATCTTTTTTCTCTCTCTCTCTCTCAGCTAAAAATGTATAATTAATTTTGAGCAGGTTAAATACGAGTATAAATTCATTGTCTCAAAACTCAGATTGCTTAATATGAGAATATGTGTTCTGGAAAGAAATAGTTTAGTTATGATCATACTATTAAGTTATATAGCAAAAAATTACATGGCCCAATCATGAATCTAAAATTGTCATTCCGTCTCAAAGCATACTATTTCACTGAGTTTAAAGCAGAGTTTTTAAAAATAAAAGGGAACAGTTAAACATTATCAAATGCTGGCAAGCAGCTGTACTCTTAATATAAAGCAGAACTTTGAATTTACCTCACCTGACTTCAAGGCGATTGATCTTGACGTTCTGGGCTGCCTTCCTTTCAGTGAGAGCCCCAAGAAAATATACCCCAAAAAGAAACACAAAAGGACGATATTACAAATGATGCTTACTTGTTAACACAGTGATTGATCTGGAAGGCTTGGTAACCACATTTCCATTTACCACTACCAGAGTGATTATGTAATAAAGGCCATGATAATTAGCCTTAAAGGTAACAGGAGGAGGCAAAGTGCCGTTGAATTCCTCAAATTCGAAGAAGTAATTTTTTGATTCCCCCGTTATCTTCACGACATACACAGATGATGGACTCGTGACATCTGACGCTTCTAAAGAGACAACGATGCGATTATCATCTCGAACAGTTACGCGGAATGTTGTGGCATTCTGTTTGAGAGAAGAGAAAAAAAAGGACATGAAGGTCAAATTGAGATTATTGGCAATAAAATTATGCTGAGGTCATTTTTATAAAACTAGTATTTGTGATAAGCATCACACAGGTGTTTTAGCGTTCAGGGAAAAGCAGGAAGAGAGAGATTTAACCCTCTTATGACTAATGATCTTCTCAGGCTTTCGCTTTTGATTCTTCTCCGTTGAAAAGCTGCTTTCCAGTTCATGGGTTGTGTTGTGTAATAAACACAACAAAAAAAAATCGTGGAAATGAGTAAAGAATGAATGAATGAAAATCATCTTGGCACTGAACTTCCAGAGAAGTCCTTGGTTTCAGCTATTCTGGAGAAACCATATGGTTTGAAGCACTCTATTTTACGTTGGAAGGAGTAATGTCGTGGTAGTCCCAGGGAAATTCTAGAAGCATGTTGTAAGGCAGTTATTTCCTCTCTCACTTTTCACCTGTCAGTTCTGAAAATAAAGTCAGGACTGAGAATCCTGTGATAATCCTCCTCATTAAAGGTTAGCCAATCTTTAATAAGAAAAGCTGAAATGCTCTTTGAAGAAGGAACCAGACTGAGAATCACTGGGATCTGTGGGAACGGCAGCGGTTAGGGGAATGAAAACTGCTCCAAGTGTCTAGATAAATGTTTATGGACAGCATTTGAAAAGTCATTGTGTACTTGGTTTAAATATTCCTTCCTGAGTCTTTCCCGTACTGCACAGGCAGATTCAGTCCTTCTGCTCTCTGATATCAAACAAGACTCATATACTTTATACCAGTGCTGCTCCATTTTTATTTTTTAATTGTTTTATTTTTTTAAGTTTATTTATTTTGAGAGAGAGCACGTGCATGTGCACACAAGCGCATGCACAAATGGGGGAAAGGCAGAGAGAGGGAGGGAGAGAGAGAATCCCACGTGGGCTCCGTGCTGTCATTGCAGAGCCCAATGTGGGGCTCCATCCCAGGAACTGTGAGATCATGACCCGAGCTGAGATCAAGAGTTGGATGCTTAACCGACTGAGCTACCCTGGAGCCCCACTGCTGCCTTGTTTTTAATTTATCTTCTGGGTCTGTGGGGTCCAAGGAAGTTATTTCACTGCTCTGAACCTCAGATTTCTCTTCTGTGAAAGTGGGACACAAAAACTGCTAATTCTTGTTTAGGACTTACATGGATCCAGATATGAAGCTATGTAGTCTATAAACGTGATCATCTCATTTAATATTCAAAATGACCTCATGACATAGGTATTATTTTTCAATCTCAGTTTGTAATTAAGGAAACTGAGGCTCAGAAGGATGAAGTCACTTGCCCCAGGCCACACATCTAGTTTGGGCTCTTAAGCACTTATCACACAAGTACCAAAATTGAGTTCCATTATTGTTCCACATATTTATTTATCTTCCCCTCTTGATTTCTTTTCCTAACAATGAGTCTGACACACATACACAACTGGTAAGTCTCTGTTAAATGAATGAAAGCATTGCTGATCGCATTAATTATATGTGGACATTTGCCTCTGAGAATTAACCTAATGGTACCTCACACATTGTCAGTAGCCAAATCATGCATACAATACATATATCAGCTCCCTAAATGAGGTTAAAGTGTACCTAAAAATGTTTTTTCTTATTATTCGGATTTTTTAGAAATCTAGTGTTTACAGGTCCTGGTATTTGTAAGGAATATCCGGCCATTGACAGAAGTTTAATTCTATGTTAACATTTAGTAGATTTAATTGTGTTTATGATATTATAACCATACTAGACCCCAAATCCTCTAGGGCCAGGGGCTGTGTCTCATTGCTAGCTGCATCTGGAGTTCTAGGACCACTGCCTGGCATATGCTAGGTGCTTTGTGATCCGGTCAGTCGTAGGCAGGTCTCTCTAATATAGAACAGTCAGTATGGACTGATGTTTAAAATGTACTTTTATCCATATTGTCTCTCATCCTCAGACACATGGGCAGATTTCTAAAATTGTGTTCTTTTGGTAAACATAATAAACATTTAGAAAATGGGACGCATTCATATTGCCAGTGATCCAGATGGAACTGTGATGCTAAACCAAGCATTGAATATCCAGTAACACTGAACTCTGGCTTTTATTAATTTTTGGTTATAAATACTGGTTCACCAACTCAGAAAACAGTTAAGTTTACAAACATCAGGTTCATAATGACAAGAGTTTTTTGCTGTATGTTTTGTTTATTTATTTTTGAGAGACAGAGAGAGAAAGCAGTGGGGGGGGGTGGGCACGAGCATCAGAAGGGCAGAGAGAGAGAGGGAGAGAGAGAATTCTAAGCAGGCTCCACGCCCAGTGCAGAACCCAACTCGGGGCACCATCTTATCTCATAATCGTCAGATCTTGATCTGAGTCAAAATCAAGAGTCGGAAACGTAACCAACTGAGCTACCCAGGACCCCTGCTCTATGTTGTAGTAGCCAATAACAAAGTTTTTGAGGTAATGAAAAGAGGGATAAATAGACTCAATTTTGTAAAGTGTTTAAGAAACATATATCTAATGGGTCATGATGCTTCACAGACAGTGCAATCTTCCAGGGAAAGAGACTAATCTTCCAAAATCTAATGACAGCTTTGGGCATGATTGTATCAGCCATGAAAATAAGTATTGGCCCATGTGCTCCCAGGTTGCCAAAAATAAATCAGGGTAGGCTAATCAGATTCAGTCAGTGGGACTAATGAGAATAAGGCAGCAGGCCAAGTGAGTCTAGGCAGTGAGCCTAAAGAAATGTCATCATGCTATTTCTTCTCTGTCCTCTTTGCTTCAGCTTTTCCTGGAACCTATATTCAGGAGAAAATACTGAATGTATGATACAGACATGTAATCCTTGCTGGGTACAGCAAGAAGGAAGACTTATAAGTAATAGAAATGGATAAACTTAGGCAAGGCCAACATGGATTTATTTGGTGGATAGAGAAATATTTAAAACTTTTTTTTTTGAAACCGAGTAATAGTATTGCTTGACTCTGCAATGAAAATATTTTTACTGAAATTTTCTTTGCATAATAAAATTTAATACAGAAATTTCTCCGCTCCAACACCCTCATTTCACACTTGAGAGAACAGCGGTGCAAATGTCACACAGCTAATTGATGTCAGAACAAGGTTTAGGATCCACACATCCTTACATCTCCTGGTATTTCTCTTTCATGAACTAGAGGTAAGTTGCTTGAGGCAGCAAAGGGAGCCTGGGTGCTTGGCCTCAGTAAGGAAGGGGGAGCCCAGGAGCCTATGACCTGTTCAATGGTCAGTCCCAGGGAACAGAAGCTACTGGAGACAGAGTGGGCAGCACTAAAGAGCAGGAAAATGCAGGATGAGTGCCTAGAATGTGGGACAAGGAAGAGAACTGGCCTCAGAGATGTTGGAGTCAGACGTCTTAGGAACATCTCTGATAAACACAGCAACTGTTATGTACTGATCCCCTAATCTGGATCAGGCTTTGCACTTGGCATTTTATGTTTTTTTGGTTTTTTTTCATTACAACAATCTTAGAAATAAGTGTCATTTTCCCTATTTTACTCAGAGAGGTTAAATAATCTGCTTAAGAACACAGCAATAGACTTGGAATCAGAAGGTTTGAGTTTCTATTCCTTTGCTGCAGCCTATCATCTGAGAACACAGGGAAACAAGATCTCTTAACTTCATCTTCTTAATCTGTAAAACAGGGGTGATTCCTATAACTCATGGGATTTTAGTAAGAATTAAATGGCTTTTATAAAAATGCTAATAGAATGAACTCAATAAATATTGGTTGTACTTCAAATGTTCTGGTGTTTTAGTTAAGTGCTGAATCCCTCAATGACCGTTAAACTATAGAGGTTCTATAAACATCCATTTAACTAACTTCAAAACTCTTTGGGACTCTGTAATCGTGTTCACTTGATGTTATATTTACAGAATATTGGAGAGCTATCCATTTTGTCAATTAAACAACAAACAAACATTAGCTGAGCTCCCACTTAGTATCAGATATCTTGCTGGGTGTTGGCGACAGGTTCTGAGGGGCACTTGAACTCCTGGAGCTTGGACTCTAGTGAGAAAGGCTCACTCGAATGCATAATTTTAACACTATGTGAGTACTGCTAGTTTAGTTACAGACTTTGAAAGCCTGTCTGGTTGATGCCTGTTTTTTCTGCCTGGCTGGAATCCCTTCTTAGATTGCACCTCCTTATTTTGGAGCACTGTTTCTTTCCCACGATAAAGCCAACAAGGGGTCCGATGGAGGTTGCTAATAGTGCCCTACTCCCAGGTCAGTACCTTGACTCAGTCTGGGTGAATCATATTGCCCAGTCCTCCCTTCACGGAGAGAGCCATAGGGAAGCTCATGTGGACCAAGTCAGCCAACTAGAATGCTTTCTCTGAAATTTTATGACTGGAATTAATGGGAAGGAGCTTTTTTCCCCTCTGGTGCCAAGTATGTATGGACGTAAATCTGGAGAAGTCAGTGTCTATAATTTCTGTCATGAAGAAAGAATTGGGGGAGAATCCCTGATACGGTCTGAGGCCCTGGTTTCAGATGTTCTATGGCCCCGCCCCTGGGCAGTTTGGTGACCTGAGTGAATAAATTCCAGTTTATGGCTTAAGTCAGTTAAGCTGAACTTCCAAAACTTACAGTCCTGGTCAATACAAGAGAATTGTTCAGTGCTATCGCCATGTAGAGAAGAAAGCAATTAATTCAGCTTCTGTGATGGGTGTGAGGGGAAGGTTTCAAGGTGGAAGTGATGCTTGAAAGAGGCTCAGGAGTTTACCAGGGAAACAAAGGTCAGAGAGTCATCTAGAGAAATGGGAAGAAAAGACTCCACAGTCCTCTGTGGCGGCTGGATCATAGTAGGACCTTCAGAGGGGAAGGTAGATAGCCCAATTCAAGATGTGAATTTGAGTATTTCTTGGGCCAAAAGAAATCGTGGACTGTTTTAATGTAGAAAAGTGACATGATTAGGTCACAGTTTAGAAAGGTCAATAAAATTAGGAACATGGACCAGTATAGTTAGGAATTGCCCGAGTAGGACCACCTAAGGCCAGTGGACTGTTAAGGAGGCTGTTACAACCATTCAGGGAAGACCTGATGAAAGTCTAAGAAAATGCTGCCTACACCAAATCTGCCTGTGTGACCTGCATCCAGAACATTATCAATGCTCCACTGGTACCCCAATCAATGATTAGACTTATGAGAGGGCATTTTAGAAGGAACAACTAGAATATTCTGCTGTGCTAAGGTTACCACATAAGAAGTAATGGGATGCTCAATTCTTTAAAATAGTAATATCAATGGTGTCCGGTGCTTATATAGCATTTATGGCCATACTTCTCTGCAGATGCTATGTAATTCATCCGCTTAGCCTCCTGTGCAGCTGCAGGAAAACTTTTCCAGCAACATCTTCTTTCCTTTTGGTTCCTTCAGGAAGATCAAAGTCCCAGAGCTGTCCTGACAGGACCGAGCTCCTCCTGACACTTTCTCAGAATCATGCACAGCACTCTGTCGGAAATCATCAGAACAGAATTTGGATGTTGATCTCAAAGGCTAGGGATGGCCTCCCACTAATTTTCCATTATTTGTGAAACCTTCAGATGTGTCTTGAGCAGCAAGCATATATCAGGAACGGTGCAGGATGCTGGGGATTCACTCTATTTAGGAGTAAAGAGGAAGACAGGTAGTCTGTGCCTTTGTCCTCGCGAGCACTGCGTCTGACCAAGCATAGCGATGGTGATGATGGTAAGGATGATGATGAAAAGTAAAGAACACTAACTTACACAGTTATGTGCTTGGTATGTGCCGCCAGAAACTGCTGTGAAGCTCCTCCAGCAAGTTGCTGGTATTTACAATCTTCTGTGTCATACCAGATTTCTTTGTATGTGACCTAAATGTATGTTTTCAGGTGGAACATGTCAGCTCTCCCTCCATGCCTGAGTCCACATTCGTGACAGTTCAACCTCCATATTTTACATGCCTAGATACCTTCCTTCACTTCTGTTTTTATGATTTCATAATGCAGAGTCCTCATCTCTTTTGCCTCTTTTTTGGCAAAGGGGTCCACACTCACACGTCAGGCAGGTGATATAAATGTGAGAAGCGGTCTAGTAGAACAGGATTGATGGATGAAATAGTTAGCAAACGGGAGGGTGCACACATTACCTAAAAGCGTCCTTAAAATGCACAATTATAGCAAAATAAAACTATGCTGGCCAAAGAAAACACATTTGAAGGTCAGTGTCAGCCCAGAGGCTGACAGTTCATTACACCCGAACTTGTTGCACTGCCATTTCCTTGATCAAACACCTTATCTTTGGACCAGTAGCTTCCCGTCATACTCTTTGCTCTGCCCAACCAGAGTGCAGAATGGTAACAGAATTCCGTTACCCCCTATGCATTCATTTAAAATAAATACAAATGGCATTTCCTTATCAAGTTGCCATGTATGTATGTGTTAACTGGCATTTTATTTTTATTCATTTTTCAGAGAAAGAGAGCTTGAACACATGATGGGGGAGGGGCAGAGAGAGAGGAAGAGAGAGAATCCCAAGCTGGCTCCTGTGCTGATGTGGGGCTCGATCTCCCAAACCGTGAGATCGTGGCCTGGGTTGAAATCAAGAGTTGGACGCTTGACTCACTGAGCACCTCAAATGGCATTTTATTATATACATATGAATGCAGTAATGATTTCCTGATTCCCAGTATGGACTTGTGGTGGAAGCTGTACAGAACTCTTAATTTTGGAGATTACAAAACATGCCTAAGGAAAGAACTTAATCTGGCATTTTTAAGTTGGAAGAATTATGTTATGCTGCAGAGATGTGCCAAAATTCAATGTGATATTTAGGAAAACAATAACAACCATATATCACATTTTATATTTTATAAAGCACTTTCAAACACATTTTCTCATTTAATCCTCAACCCGTCTCGTGAAATCATTATCTCACTTCACAGATGAAAACACTGTGGTGCAAAGAAATTAAATGGTTTCTCCAGGCTACTCTGTTATAATGGGGAGGAGCTGGCGCTCAAGGCAATTCTTTTCTTTTTTTCTTTTTTAAGTTTATTTATTTGTTTTGAGAGAGAGAGTGAGAGTGAATGTTGAGTGAGTGGGGGAGGGGCAGAGAGAGAGAGAGGGAGAGAGAGAGAGAATCTCAGGCAGGCTCCACACTCAGGGCCGAGCCTGATGCAGGACTCGATTCCACAACCCTGGGATCATGACCTGAGCTAAAATCAAGAGTCAGTTGCTTAACTGACTGAGCCACCCAGGCACCTCAAGGCAATTCTTTAACTGCAAATTTTATGACTCTATAACACTACCGTCCCCAGATTGTAAGATCCTGGAGCCAGAATGATTTCCCAAACACTACTTTTCATATCTGTATTTAATTGGTGGTGAACTCCCTCAGCACAGACCATGACTTAATCCTCTAGATTATGCTTGATAGATACTCCAAAAGGCTGGTATCACAAAAGAGGCAACTTTGAGAGAGAAAAAGAAATTCTGGAGACAGGCAAACCCGGGTTCAAGTCCCACTTAAGTGATACCTTCACATTTTGACTCTTTGAACCTCAGTTGCTTTGGGCAGATTGTGGTAATACTAGAATGACTGGGCTTTTGAAGAAAAGCAAACAAGACTATATGTGTGCATTATTTAACCCAACACCTACTACTTAGTAGATTCTCCAAACACAACTAATTGTTACTACGAAATTTCTGATCTGCATTTTCACACTGGTTTTCTTTGGAACGTGTAAATTTTAGAAGTTGTATCTTCTTAGGACACTAACACCATGATTTATACATGGTTCAGTAGCTCTTCTGCGTTTCAGGCTATTCATCCAGCAATCAGCATTACCCCTTTTTGTGGCATCATGAACAAGAGCAGCCAGTATTTCTTTTTCTCTTATGCCTGCGTATAAGCCTGAGCTGCCCTAGTTGACTGAAGGTTACCATGGGAACAGTTGTGAAGCTGTGCCTGGCTGATGATTGACTCAGGAGGAGGTGGGTCCACAGTCCAGGAAGCCACAAAATACATTTGTTCTCAACAGTTCAATGATCAGGCCACTCCTAAAAATAGGCAACATTCTTCTGGTTTAATGTTTTTACAAAAAAATAGGGGTTCCTGGCAGGTTAATTCTATCTGTGAAACAAGTGTTACCTTCATAAAACGAAGCACTCAAAAAACATAATTTTGCCTGAATTTATTATTCCCCAAACCTCTTTTCTATCCTTACCAGTATTCATAGTTTTAAAAGAGTGTTACCTAAGAAAGATGCTTCTGAAAAATGTAGCTGTCCCACTTATTGAAAGATAATGTGGAAGATGATGGTGCTAATCATTTATTTTAGAATGGATGAGTTCAGTCAAATTTCCCCACAGGCATGAAGTGTCTCTCCAACTGTGACACCAGTTAATTAAATCCTGATGATAGCTAACAAAGAGTGCAGTCTCGTTACTAAACATGTAGTTCACAGCATATTTAGATGTGACCTTCATGACCTTTTGTGAGCACTGACCTTTAATGCTCCTGAGTTGTTAACATCCTCAGCAGCAAAACTGCCAGACCTTCAAAGCATATAGTTTCCTGTGCCCTCCGCCGTCATTGGGGTTTTATGGTTTTTTTTAGAAGACTGATCCAATCCGTGCCAGATGAATTCAAGCTCAGAAGTTAAGGGAGATGAAGTACATTACTTTACATACACACTTTTGGCTCAATGTTTACCTTCATGTAGTTTTTCAAAATTGAGTGCTTGCTGTATGCATGGTGCTAAGGATACAATGATTGAGAAAATAAATTTGGTCATTGTCGCAATGGTCTTTGGAGTCTACAGCAAAAGAGAAGAAATACACTATTTTAAATAAATGAATAATTACAAGTGTTGAGAAGTGCATAATGATCAAAGACCTAGCAGGAGAATCTAATTTGGAGGAAGTAAGAGTACACACAGGTAAGTACAGGCCTTAAGTCATAGTTGACCTGATGAGGAGCTGGAGAAAGAAAAGGATCGCTAAAAAATGTTGAGCCTTATGCTAAAGGCAATGGGAAGCCACTTATAGGTTATTAGGAGTGTGAAATGACTGGATTTGCATCTGTAATAGAAGAATATATTATGTTAACTGCTGGTTCTCAAATTTCTATTGGGGGGACTTTTAATAGAAAACTACTTGGTAACAAATGAACCACCTGGGATGGAAGGGAACACTCTACAGATGTGAGCACAGGAATCTAGGCAAACAAACAAAAACAAAAATAAAAAGGATCAAACGAGTTACAAGGAAAGCTTCAAGTTACAAAGAAAAGAATGGCTTCATTCCAGAAAGTAAGAGAGCGAGGTAAGAGAGAAGGGACTAGAAAAAACAGAGGGGAGAGCCAGCAGGATGGTGTGATGCTGGCACAGGGAAGGGAAATCAGTCAGTGGAAATATCCAGATGGAGGAGGTCAAAGAGCATTTTTAAAACTGGAAATGCCTAATGTTCCACTTGAAGTTAGCATTTTGTATAGTAAACACATCTCCATCTTCCCAAATCCCAACCTTTAATAATATCTGCCATACTCGCAGATGCTTCGTGTGAGTGGGTCATTTGTGGAATTTGCAGAGAAGGCTGAGTTTCCCATCCATGTGTTAGGACACAGAAGCCCTATTTGTGGAACTTGGCGCCTGAGAGAGGAGGAAGTGAGAAGGCAAACCTCCTGGAAAGTGACAAAAATCCCAAGGTAATTTGAGCTTTCATGGGACATGGGAAGGGATTTAAAGCTAATTTCATTTAGGCCCTCCAAGGGGCAGGCAGCTCCTTCTGGTTATATTGCAGAGAGCTGGTTGGTGAGGACAGGCAGAAATAAGTGTGATCGAAGTATTCTATTATGGATGCGAAGGTGACTAGGACCAAGATGTCAGCAGAAATTTAGACAGTGTGTTCCACAGAACTCAGTGACCTGAGATTCGAGTTGGTTGTGGTATGGATTTTATACACACTCATCATCGTCATCATCATCATCATCATCACCATCATCATCATCATCATCTATAGGAAAGACTATCGATATTAGCAGGGTCAGAAAAAGGGTAATGTGTATCATTCACTCAGTTCAGTTTGATACATAATGGAGTATGAGATGCCTGTGGACATTCAAATGCAAATGCCAAGTAGCTGGCAAGATATATGGATCCAGAATTCAGAAGAGAGCTCGGCACCAAATATTATTTCACGGATGGCAGCTGGGGCCCTGGAAATCAAGGAAATACCATTGCATGGGACTACAACAGCTACTATTAAGAAAGCTTATACATTTAAAAAAATTTTTTTAATGTTTATCTATTTTTGAGACCAAGAGAGACAGAGCACAAGCAGGGGAGGGGCAGAGAGAGAGAGAGGGAAACACAGAATCTGAAACAGGCTCCAGGCTCTGAGCTGTCAGCACAGAGCCCCATGAGGGGCTCAAACCCACATACCGCAAGATCATGACCTGAGCAGAAGACGGACTCTCAACCGACTGAGCCACCCAGGCAGTTCAAGAGAACGTATACTTTTATTAAGAATCTACTTTCTGCGAAGAACTATTTAGGCATTACTTTGCTTCATCTTCTTAACAACCTTCTGAAATAAATATTATTATTTGTATTTTCCAGATTAATAATTGAGCCTCAGGAAGATTTAGTAACACATCTGAGGAAACACAGCTTTTAGGTGGTAGACAAGAGAATTAAATCCACATGCCTTTGAGCCCAAAGTCTGTGCATTAACACTGATCCTACACATGCTTCTGTTACTGCCATGAGCTGCATTTCAGACCACCTTTTACTTTATTTCTTTGCGGCCAAGAAGGATGAATGTCTTTTAAGATCACTCATCTTTATTTCATGGGGAGTTGCGGGGCATTTGGCTGTAGTAGGAAGAGTAGTGACTTAAAGGCAAATAAAGTTGAATATGAGTATCAGTTCCATCATACAGAGACCTCTCTGAACCTTAGTTTCTTTATCTATAAAATGGGAAAAGAGTGCCTACTAAGAATGAGAATAAAATGAAAAAAATGTACTTAAGATACTTATTATATTTTATACCTTATACATACTAAGTACTTAATTTTGATGGTTTAAAAAAAAGTGGAAATTACACTCAATGAATCTTGCTAAGGAAGCTCTTGTTAGCTGCATCAGAAAGCTTTCTGATTATCATAAGAAACCTAACAGACAACAAAAGGAATTTAAGTTTGCACTTGTGTAAGAACCCTCCACATCGTAACAAAACCCTAAAATAATAATCACTCAATTTTTCAGTGTGCATTTTTCAGGAACAACGGTAGCTCACATTTGATGTTATTTGAACTAGTGACAAACATAATTGTATTAGAAACTATTTCTTATTGTTCTATTAAAATGGCCTCTAAACTTGCCTGACTTTCTCCTATTTTCTGTCTTCTTCAAATATACTGAATTATGAATAGTAACAGAATTGTGATGTTACAGGATCTTGGTTAAACAATAAACTTATGAAAATGGGATCATGAAGAGTAAAGAACATACAATTTAGGGTAAAAAAATTTGGCTTACTAGATTGCTGACCACAGGCAAGTTATGTAGCCTCTCTGAGACAGTTTTATCATCTGTAAAATGGGGTTTTTCTCATCTTCTTTCAACTACATTTTTGTGGTGACTCTATAGGATAATGTTTGTAAACTACCTACCTGGGTGCATTCTAAGTGCCCCTAACACATGGCAGAGTTCTGATCATGTGAATGTTCCAAGTTAAAAACCTCGGGGGAAAATCACTGAGCTTAATATTCACTATCAAATAAAAACCAGATTCTTTAGCTTGACACTCAGCCCCCTCCACAGCCCGTCCCAATTTACAACTCTACCTTATCTGCTGCTGCTTCTCGGTCAAGAAGTTCCACGAACCCCTGAAAACCCTACACACTAGTCAAGCCCCCCATTCCCTATGCCCCAGGTGCTCTCCTCTGGGTTCTATTCATGCATTCCTTCACCCTGCAATATCCCTTCTCCCACTTTCAATATCCAATTCTATTTGACACTGACATCTCCATCAAATGCCACCTTCTTTGCAAAGCCTTTATAACCATCCCATAAAGAATGGGCTCTCTCTTCCTGTAACTCACAGCCCAATGTGTGAAGGACACATCACTTTGTACACGGGATCACACGAGTCTAGTAACAGGTACATTGTTCCTGCAGTAAGAAGTGGAAATAATTTCAAAGGGCTCTTCTCGTTTACCAAAATCCCGCTATCCTCACGTTAAGTATTTATAGCATCCACTTAAGCCATTTGAAGTTAACATTTCACATATTCATCTTCATTTCACAGTGTTAGCTTGAAATTGTCACCATTTCTTACTTTCCATGGTATGAGTAATATGTTCAGCCAGCACTGATGCTATTTTGAATTACAAGAAGGCTAGAACAACGATCTGATATTTATGTTTTATAAATGAAGCTCAAAAATATCTTTGTCTTTGGGAACAGCTGTAAAAAGACAGTATGCAATTTACTGCATCAAGTGAAAGGGTTCTATTCTTTGGAAAAGCATGGCATTTATGGAAATCATGCTGTGGTATTTGGTAAGGAAATATCATTGGTTTTACTTGACACACTGCACTTGTTGCTAATTGGCATTTCCTCATTAAATATTTTCTTATGGCCCTGTATAATATGTATTTTACAAAGGTGAAATGTTTGCCTCATTGAGAGAATCTTAAAAAGTGGTTTTGACCATTAGAAAATGTCGATGGTACAGAATCTAATGTCAACATTGAAAATTTTTCATAGGATTCTTTACAGAAATGTTTAACTCTCCGTATCTTTGCTGATTAGTTTAAGGTTTCTGTTCTTAAAGGCAGCAGCTGCTCTCGGTTGCCTGACACAAGTACCTTATGTCAATTTACAATAATCTACGCTGTTTACATTCAACAAAAGATCTTTATTTACAAAGTTTTTATTCAACTCATAATAAAGATTTAGTAAAGTCACAGCATGCAGCACTTTTATCAACAGCTGAGTGTGGGATCCATAGGATTTTTAAAATTAGTATCAATGTGCTTTAAGTTCTGAAATATGCCTTTATTTTTTTTTTAATTTTTTTCATGTTTATTTTTGAGACAGAGAAAGATAGAGCGTGAGCAGGGGAGGGGCAGAGAGAGAGGGAGACACAGAATCGGAAGCAGGCCCAGGCTCTGAGATGTCAGCACAGGGACTGACGTGGGGCTTGAACTCACGAACTGTGAGATCATGACCTGAGCTGAAGTTGGATGCTTAACTGACTGAGCCGCCTAGGAGCCCCTGAAACAAGCCTTTCTTATCTTAAATGCCTTGAAATATAATATTTATGATCAATATTAATTTTCCATTTACCAATCACTCTATTTCCTCCTCCCTGAATAATATTCCCTTTCTTGCTTCTTCTGTACATCTTGTTTTTTCTTTCCATGTTTTCCTCTTTGTATTGCTTCTCATGGTCTGCCTTGTGCTGTGTTTGGTTAGTTCTATATATAAATTTCCTGCTAGATTTTAATCTCCTAAAGACAAATATTCAGATCTCACTTACTGTCTATCAGAGTATGTTTCTATTTGAACTTAATAGATATTTGTAAACTTAAATCATCCATCCATTCATTTACTCTACACTTACTGAGCCTTTCATGACATATTCCTACCATGTCTGTACAGCCTATTCTTATGTGTCTGAGCATTTATTACTATAGTTCAGTTTCTGGATTTTTAAGCCAAAATCAGTATCTTTGTATTACAGAAATAAAAGAATACTTGGCCAAACAAAGAGAGCTATTGGGGAAATAGGCAAGAAGGCAGGTGGAGAGAAAGAGGGAATCAGATGAAGAATAACAATTAAAGAAATACAAGGAAATAATGGGTGGGAGACAGCGAAAAACATGTGTAAATTGGGGAAGAGTAAAATAGAGAGCAATAAACCAGTGACAGAATAACATTGATGTTGTATCTTTGCTGGTCATGAATTCTACCTCTGTTATTATTTAATACTTGACAGAGAAAAAAAATCAAGCTAAATTTGCATTAATATCTCAACTCTTTCCTTATCCACTGTCCACCTTCCTTTTCTCTCCTATGATTACATTATAATTTGTTTCTGCTTTGCAGAGAATACATTCTTAAAGACTCATAGATAAACCATTAATAAATCCTACGTTGCTATGGGAACTAATAGAGATTTAATGGTCTAATTGCTCATGCAGAGGCTGTCCATCCACTTGGCTAGAATGGTGCCATGGAAATTCAAATATTGGATGAGTGATTGGACTTTAGGACCTCTTTCAATTCATAACTTTGAAGAGTTATAAATTAATAAAAGCTGAACCTATGAGTAACTTCTAAGAATATTAAGAAATGCATGCCAGATTTCCTTTTAGGCTATAAGTATCCGGGATCTGTTTTCTTCAAAATGACAATTTCTCTCAGGCCTTTTCCATTAGCTTTAGCTTTGAGGAAACAAATCATAGAACATTTACTGGAAGAATTTAATCATAGCTTATGATAATTCAATACAATATTTTCCAAATACATTGCTGCATAATTTATAATAAATAGGATTAATTATATATATTTAGTACATAACAATATGATTCTTTACTTCACTGGAATAAAAAATACCATTAATTTGATCCATTTGTCTAGTTGATTAATGTGTCTACTTCTTTGTCTATTCCCTTTAGCATTCAAAATAAGAAAGAGATTGTTAGTTATCAGGTAATTATAATTAAGCCCATACTAACTGCTATAATTAAAGAGAGAAAAGAATAATGACAATAGTAATAGCTAGCATATCTTAAATGCCTAATGTATGCCAGGGTTTATTCTAGGTGCTTTAGATTAATTATGCCTCATCCTTAAAACAACATTTAGAATTTACTATTATTATTTTATCAATAACTAGGAAGTGGAAGACCAGGAATTCAAATAGGAGTAATTTGAACAATAATTCATAGTAGTTGACTGGTGTGAGCTACAAGGTCATGGTTGTGAGCCAGAGGGACTGGTTTCAGACCTCAAGAAGGTTAATTCTAATGGGCAATAATAGTAAGAAGCGTCAATATTATGACAAGAAGCACAAAGTACTCTGGTAGCAAGAACACCTTTCCTAGTGACGGGGAAGTTGGTGCTTGAAAGATAAATAGGACTTGGATTGCAAAGAGGCCAGAGTATGGGGGATATTTCAGGCAAGAGGGGCTGGAAAGAGGAATAGAGGATAGTGCAGCACCTTCAAGGAGCAGGAAGGGTCTTGAAGGCCATGTCCAGGCATTTGGGCATTATCTTAGGGCCACTGAAATGTGAGCATGAGATGGCCGTGAGATTTTCTTTTGAGAACAAAAGAACTATTGGTGGTGTGAACCCGAACTGGGGGAGATCAGCACGAAGCAGGAGATCAATTAGAAGGCCGCGGTAGTAACCCCAGGAAGACTGACCTGGATTTTGCAGGGGTGAACGAGACGAGGGGCACAATGAAAGATCTATTAAGGAGGTAATAGGAGAGTGCCTACAGGTGCTCAGAGTGGGAAGGAGCTTTAGACTATGTTGTCCAAAATCCTTAATACAGATGAGGAAACCCGAGGCCCAGAGGCGAAAAGGGCCTGCTTAAGGCTATCTGGCTGATGGGAGAAAGACAATGTTTTTTTGAGTACAGTTGACATGCTAATGCTGCATTAGTTAATGTATACAACTTAGTGATTTCACAAATTTATATATAATTTTACATTGACCGCAAGTGTAGCTACCTTCTGTCCCAATTACATCACCAGTACATCACTGACTGTATTCTTTTTAAAAAAAATTTTTTTTAATATTTATTTATTTTTGAGAGAGACAGAGACAGAATGTGAGTGGGTTAGGGGCAGAGAGAGAGGGAGACACAGAATCCAAAGCAGGCTCCAGGCTCTGAGCTATCAGCACAGAGCCCGACACGAGGCTTGAACTCATGAGCTGTGAGATCATGACCTGAGCTGAAGTCAGACGCTCAACAGACTAAGCCACCCAGGCGCTCTCATCACTGACTGTATTCTTTATGCTGTGCCTTTTATTCCCCTGGATTATTCATTCCGTCACTAGCATCTCCTTCATCCATTTTGCCCAACCCTTTACCCCCTCCCCTCTGTGAACCATCAGTTCCCTG
This sequence comes from Panthera pardus, assembly GCF_024362965.1. Lineage (NCBI taxonomy): Eukaryota > Metazoa > Chordata > Mammalia > Carnivora > Felidae > Panthera > Panthera pardus. The sequence continues at coordinate 92,474,059 of NW_026526991.1, forward strand.
TATTTATAGGTCTAACTCTGCTTTTTGTTTGTTTATTCATTTTTTTAAGGTTCCACTTATGAGTGGAATCATATGGTATTTGTCTTTCTCAGACTGACTTATTTCATTTAGTGTAATATCTTTCAGGTCCATCCATGTTGTCTCATATGGCATTATCTCATCGTTTTTTATGGCTGTGTAATATTCCATTGAGCATGTATATGTGTGTCTGTGCATGCACCTTTATACACACCACATTTTCTTTTTCCATTTCTCTATTGATAGACATTTAGGTTGCTTCCTAATCTTGGCTACTGTGTATAATGCTGCAATAAACATAGGGGTGCAGATGTCTTTTTGAGTCAATGTTTTCATTTTCTTTGGGTAAATACCTAATAGTGGAATTATTGGATCATATAGTATTTTTATTTTTAATTTTTTTGAAGAGCCTCCATTCTGTTTACATCAGTAACTGTACCAGTTTACATTCTTACCAACACTGCCCAAGGGTTATTTCTTGTCATTTTGATTTTAGCCATTCTGACAGGTATGAAGTGACATCTTATTGGTTTTGACTTGCACTTCCCTGATGATTAGTGATGCTGAGCATCTTTTCATGTGTCTGTTGGCCATCTGTATGCCTTTTTTGGAAAAATGTCTATTCAGGTCATTTGTCCATTTAAAAAAAATTTTTTTAACTTTTATTCATTTTTGAGAGACAGAGAGAGAGACAGGGAATGAGTGGGGGAGGAGCAGAGAGAGATGGAGACACAGCATCCAAAGCAGGCTCCAGGCCCTGAGCTGTCAGCAGAGAGCCCAGTGCGGGGCTCAAACCCACCAACTACAAGATCATGACCTGAGCTGAAGTAGGCGCTTAACCGACTGAACCACCCAGGTGCCCCTCATTTGCCCATTTTTTAATTGGATTGTTTATTTCAGTGTTGAGTTGTATATGGTCTTTATATATTTTGGATATTAACCCCTTATCAGATACAGTAAAACCTTGGATTGCAAGTAACTTGTTCTGGGAGTGTTCCACAAGACAAACATTTCTAATAAATTTTAACTTGATAAACAAGCTTTGTCTTGCAATACGAGTAATACATGACACTGAGCATCACATGATCACAACTGAGCCAATGGTTTTTTTCTCTCTCTCTCACTGCGGGATTGTGGGTGCTCGTCTCCCAAGCTCAGATGCCCAGTCTCAAGCTGAGGTGTTTGGCAAGAATCATTGATTTTTCAGAACATTGGAAGGTGCCCACAACTGGCACTAGTGAATTTTTTGTCACTTCAAAGCACTTATGGACAGTCCTTTGCTTTTCCATACAGGAGTAAGCTTAGGGATGCTTCGCTTCATTCTAGGTCAGGCTGCTCGCAGATATAGACCCTTTCCTCTGTTGCCTTACTGCCAGTTACATTAAATACAGTATGTGACAGGACTTTATTCATACTTTAGTCAACATCTGTTAGTGATAGTGAAAGTCGTCCTACACAATAACCTTCCTCTCTCATCTCCCTCACACCAGCCATGAAGGTTTTCAAAGGTAAGTGCAGATTAATTTATTTTTCTTTATATTTTGTATTCTCTTTATTATTTTGTATTATATACAGTATTGTAATTATTTTTATTTGAATATTTTTAGGTTGTGGAATGAATCATCTGAGTTTCCATTATTTCTTATGGGGAAATTCACTTTGATATATGAGTGCTTTGGATTACAAGCAAGTTTCTGAAACGAATTATCCTTGCAAACCAAGGTTTTACTGTATATCATTTGCAATATCTTCTCCTATTTAGTAGGTTGTCTTTTGTTTTTTTATGGTTTCCTTTGTCATGCAAAAGCTTTTTGTCTTGATGTAGTCCTAATAGTTTGTGTTTCCGTTTCCCTTGCTTGAGGAGACATGTCTAGAAAAATGTTGCTACGGCCAGAGGAAGACTCTTTAAGTGCAGGTCTTCTTGAACCCTCTCCAGTGATATTTCCATTGCAATGTTTCACTCTCCAAAACCTACCAAATCAGTTGACTTTTTTTTTTTCTTCCCGCCATAAGAAAATGGACTTAGATGGGCTTTCTATGCGTGCTATAGTGGTATAATCAAATCTGGCATATAGGTGAGTGGTCAGATTTGTGAGGCTATTGTAAACAAGTGAGTGCTTTCCAAGTGGCAAAGAAGACTGCCTTCAGAGATTATCATTTTTTTATAATAAGTGAATAAATTAAGAACAAAAACCAAGAAATTGAGATTTTTTTAATGTCATTTATTTTTGAGAAAGAGAGAGAGAGAGAGAGAGAGAGAGCGGGGGAGGGGCAGGAAGAGATGGAGACAAGGAATCCGAAGCAGACTCCAGACTCTAAGCTGTCAGCACAGAGCCCGATGCGGGGCTCGAACTCACAAACCGAGAGATCATGACCTGAGCCAAAGTTGGACGCTTAACCCACTGAGCCACCCAGGTGCCCCTAGAGTAGGGCTTTTCAAACTTAAAGGGCATATGAATTCCGGTGGTCTGGGATGGGGCCCATGATTCTGCTTTTCTAACAAGCTGCCAGATGTTGTTAATGCTTCTGGTCAACAGCACACATTGCACGGCCAGCCCTCACTTTTCAGTTTTTACTCCCTGGTTATAGGCATGGATAGTTAATCAGCAAAGCCAGGAGCCATCTAGGTAAAGTGGAACTGAAAAAGTCAGTCCTTCTGACTGGGAGGCATTTGCAGGATGAAATAGTTCCCTGAGTGGACAAGACAACTCGCTGATACTTATTGTGAAGTCATCTTCGGGAAAAGGTGGTTCCCACCACTGGAGCAACACACAGATGAGGCCCAGAGGCTCTAAATGCAGGGGAAACACTAGCCATGTGCCATCACAGTTGACAAATCGCCACGACACCCTGGGTGTCATCCTGGGAGCACAAGACTGCTTTAGGTGCTTCAGTTCAAATCCTGTTACTAGCTTTATGACCTATGTTACCCTTTAAAGATTCTGAGCCTTAGTTTTACTCAATTTTATACTTTAAGCTCCAGTTTTTGTCAACTTTATGTTTAGAATTATTCAAAAAAGCTAATAAGATAATACACATGGAAACTCGGTTGCACAGCAGGTGTTCAAAGCATTAGAGGAATGTGTGCTTGAAAGTCATGTGAGTGAATCTTTAAGCCTTGGAACTATTATTTTTCTCATTCCAGGTCTGGAAAGTTTATAAGCCACCTCCATGTTGGGCAGTTAAATATAATTCTTTACACACAGAAATGGTCTATCAAAGAGTCGGAAAAGAATAGTGCACCTGCATGTTTCCAGGGGTGTATGGATTGTGAACCAGATTTAGATCTAGAAAGAACAGCAGGTAGATTTGATGAACTCCATGTGACAGAGGCAGAAAGCTCAGACTTTAAGAACTAAATTGAACAATTATGGACAGAGAGACTTAAAATTGGTGTACTTGGTGTAACAGCAAGCTTTCCCTACGGTGGTCACATCACTATGGTCAACACAGGCAGAGAAGGGCCGAGGTGGCAAAGGCAGGAGAGGATCTGATAAACGGCCATCTCCCTCAGCTACTTCAGGCTGACGGCTTCCAATACACAGGAGAGGAAAAGCTGGTAAATCAGCCATCATATAAAACTCACGTATCAGCAGGGATGTCGCTTAGTAATTTGGTGCAGTTTGATAATTTGAGGCAATATCCTAAAAGCCGGGTACTGTCATGGGGATGTAGGAGACACAAGGTAAAATGATGCAGCAGTGCTCAGAGAACTTGCAAATACAGCAGAGGATATAAACATGGATACAGATGGGTAATATACAGAATGTGAAAAGACAACAAGAGTGGGGAAGGAAACAAGGGAGAGTGTATTCGGGGCAGGGGGGAGTCAAAGATTGTTTCATATAGGAAGTAGTACTTCCTTGAATCATAAGTCATTACATTTAAAATTAGAAGAGGGGCGCCTGGGTGGCCCAGTCGGTTGAGCGTCCGACTTCAGCTCAGGTCGCGATCTCACTGTTCGTGAGTTCGAGCCCCGCGTCAGGCTCTGGGCTGATGGCTCAGAGCCTGGAGCCTGCTTCCGATTCTGTGTCTCCCTCTCTCTCTGCCTCTCCCCCATTCATGCTCTGTCTCTCTCTGTCTCAAAAATAAATAAACATTAAAAAAATTTTAAAAAATAAAATAAAATAAAATAAAATAAAATAAAATAAAATAAAATAAGAAGAGATCTTGGAAGTGATTTAGTCTTATCCTTCAGGCTGGTGAAAATGGTGAGGAAAGTTTGTTAGAGATAGTGTGAAGAATAGGACTTTTTCAGATAAATTCAGAAATTTTATTCAGTGAGAGCACTTGGTGCACAAGAAAAAGCAGTGAGAGATAAGGCAAAGGGATAGCTAGATTAGAGCAAAGGAAGACAAGCCTTGAATGCCAGGCTAAGAACCTGAACATTGTTGACAGGAAACCATTCAAACAAGTGTTTGACAATATTCTGGGTTTTTTAAAAAATGTTTCTTTATTTATTTTGCGGGAGAGAACACAAGTGGGGAAGGGGCAGAGAGGGAGAGAGAGAGAGAGGGAAAGAGAGAGAATCCCAAGCAGCTTCCACACCCAGTGCAGAGCCCGATGTGGGGCTCGATTCCATGACCCTGGGATCATGACCTGAGCTAAAATCAAGAGTTAGACACTTAATCGACGGGACCACCCAGGTACCCCTCAAAGGAGTGTTTGATGTGAACCTATGGTTCAAGTGCAGACAGGTGGTGCCCACGCTCTATTCCTTCCCACTGTTCCTTAATAATTAGTGCTTTTTGCAAGTCAGGGGAAGCATGAATACACAAAACCATAACCCTGGATGGATTCTTGTACATATGATCCCATAAGGAACATTCATAGTATTGGAAAACATCATTTTTTGGTTTTTTAAAAATTTTTTTAATGTTTTTTTATTTCTGAGACAGAGAGAGACAGAGCATGAGTTGGGGAGGGGCAGAGAGAGAGGGAGACACAGAATCAGAAGCAGGCTCCAGGCTCTGAGCTGTCAGCACAGAGCCCGACACAGGGCTCTAACTCACAGACCACGAGATCATAACCTGAGCCGAAGTCAGACGCTCAACCGACTGAGCCACCCAGGCGCCCCAGAAAACATTGTTTTTAACATATATTGGAACCAAGTTCCAATTGGTTTTTAACATATATTGGAACCAAGTTCCAACTGGGTGGGCAAAGCAGGGGAAGTACATAGACATGTAATATTTGGCATTTCACTACCTTATAGGTAAAAGAAATGAAATATACATCATGTTTCAGAGTATCTTTAATTTCTGCAGCATTGCTGCAGATTTGTGACTTCATTGTTACAGTTGCCACAAGTGAACACAATTTTTAATTCTTGAAAACTGAAATCACCCTTTACCTCAATGACAGGAGAAGCAATTTTCACTTGTTTGCAACGCAGCACAACTGGAATTATACTTCAAAATAAAATAAATATCTCCTGAGAAGACTGACATGAAATCACAATTTCTCCCTGATAAATCACAATCCTTTTGAAATGAACCTGACATACGATATTGAACCATCAGTTTCAAAAGAACCAGAAACACAGTATGTCTATAATTGTCTTTTTTGTTTGAAGACAATAAGATGCAACCCACTTATGTAGCTGGTAAGGTTAGCTCTCAAAAATTTTGCTTCCTAGACTGTTCATGTGTGGAGAATACTACAAAGCATAGGTTTGCGGCAAGTTCAAGAATCAATTTTTGGATGCATCCTTCAGAAATTCCACCAGGAGTTCACTAATTGTGTTTAAGTCTAGTAAACCCTTCATCATGGGGTGTGTTCTCTTATTCCTAGAGTTAATTCTGTCAGGGCTGCCTTGCTCATCCAAAGTGTCTCCATATTTCTTGACGGAGGTCCGGTGAGGTCTGGGAAGGCCAATGATAAAACAGCTAGACTCCCAAATGCAGTAGCATTTAAAGCTAAGGTAGCAAATACCTGCTGAGCTTGTTACCTTACTTTTAGTTACATTGCTTTTTTTTTATTATTATTATTCTCCACAAATGGGCTGGAATTGAGCAATAAGAACTGCTGTGGTTTTTTTTTTTTTTTTTAATTTACCGAAGCGCAATTTGGGGCCTGAATATTTCATTCTTTTACGACATTCATACTTTCTACTGCCTTTCTCCCCTGAAATCCATTAATAAAGAGAAAAAGCATGGCCATTTGTTGTTACTCTGTTTCACTTGCCATTATGAGTTGTGGGTGAGAACCAACCATCAGTCCATAACGCTGCTTCTCTAACTAAAATCTTAGGCTTTTTCTTGGGGCAGCCCTCTGCTGGGGGCTTGATGATTCATATGCTGAATACAGCTGAATACAGGCTGCCAAGAAGCAAATACCAAAGGAGTCACTGGAGGTTGGGCCTTGGTGTCAACATGCAGGAAAGCTGGGGCCAGAAGATGCACGGTCATTATCCCAAACATGAGTCATGTAGGATCCTTGCAGGTGTTACTTTTTAGGGTGTTGTTGTTTTGTCTTCTGGTGGTAAGAAAAAGGAAAAAGGGAAGTGCAACTTAGCCTGCTCTTTCCAAGCTTGCAGGGGAGTCCCTTCCTCAAACACTCTTCTCTCTCGGTGGTATAACGAGACATGCCTTGGTGGCACCTGAGGGGATCGTCTCTTACTTTACTTTTGGGCCCCAGTTAAATGAGACAGGACTGTATGATTATTCCATTATTTTAGCAATTTCAACACTTGCTGCTTTGAGGACAGTGTGGGATCCCTTTGCCCCTCATTTCTTTGGTGGGCAGGGGATGAGACTAGAATGTTTTGAGGGGTTCCTGGGTGGCTCAGTCGGTTGGGTGTCTGACTTCGGCTCAGGTCATGACCTCGTGGTTTGTGGGTTCGAGTCCCAGGTCGGGCTCTGTGCTGACAGCTTGGAGCCTGGAACCTGCTTCAGATTCTGTGTCTCTTTCTCTCTCTACCCCTTCCTGCTTGCACTCTAACTCTCTCTCCCTCAAAATAAATAAACATGAAAAAATAAAAAAAAAAAAGAATGTTTTGCAAAGCACATATATATAATAAATATATTATATAATTATATAAAAAGCATATAATTTATATATAATTATACATAAAAGGTATATTATTTATATATAACAAAATATATAAATAAATAAGTGCGTGTATACACACACAATACACACACACGCACTTTATCCTACTTCTTCTAATAATGCTCTTTACCCGGACCAGAAGACTCTAATTACAGAGATGTGGGCATATGAGTAAAATTTAAGCCTCAAGTAGCATACACTTATATAATTTAAAATACCAAACCTCAAAGTTTGGGATAATTTATTGCTTTTCAAGTTGCAGAACGGCAGAATAATCTACCGAGGACACGCACTGCTATCATGCATTGTTCCGGACAGCCTGACACGATATTAATGAGGCATCAGAGCACTAGGTGATTCACTATTTAAAAAACCTCTGTGTGTAGTGCTTTTTGTTAACATGCTACAAGTTCTACTTTACCAATATCAATTTCATAAGCGCTCTCTGTCCCAGATAAATAAATTCTTCCAAGTTGGATTTGACTGGTAGGTTTCAGCTGAGCTGTTTCTGTCCCTCCTATTTTGACATTTGGCTGAGTTTTGTTTCAGGCATGTCAAAAGCCTACCCTAGGGAGATAAGGATTAATTTATTGAAGAAAACTTACAATGCAGAAACCAAGCAGAAATTTTCAAAACCTGTTGTTCATGTCAGTTCAAAATGATTCATTTTAGTGAAACAGTTTTTCCCTTAAATGGAGATACCAAAGTATATTTTGTGAAATAGAGAAAAGTAATGATTATCCATGTGTTATGGGCATGTGGTTAATTATAAGTTAGAACAGGGTGAGAGGAAATCCTGCTTAGATATAATTCCATTTAGCATTAGGTCAAGCCATACGAAATTGCTAATATTCGAACAAATACATCTTTGAAACTAGATACTTTGAAAATAAAAGCCAATTAGCTTCAGCCCTTCCATTTGGGTACCTGTAGTTTGTCACATTCTAAGGCTGTGCACTGTATTTATAGGGGCTCCGAGCCAGCCACTTATAGCATATTGAGACACAGTAACAGGCCCTGAGTTGAAATATAAAAATATTAAACAGATGTAACAGATGATAAATTAAAAAATAATCCTTTCCACGAGTCCTAATATTTTAATAAAAAAACTACATGATCAGGATACCATAATTAGGTTCAATAAGAAAGAAAAAATTAACAACAACGGAAGAAATAAACCGTCATAAGTCCATCACTCAGAGGTAACCACTGTGCATTTGCTGGATCCAGCAATCACAGTCTGAGTCAATGACTAGTGGAAATATTTTCAATGGTATAAGCAACTAAGATCGGGGGTTATAAGCATTAGTATTTGGGAAACACATATTCTGCTTCTCATGCTACTGAGCCATTATCTCTCAGTAGGGCCTAGTTATTTCTTCTAACCTTGGAATGCTGATTAGAACCTTTCTCAGAAATTCTGAATCAGGACAGAGAAGAAACAGTGGTGATGTGGAAGTAGGGAATATGAGAGAGAGAAAAACTGATAGAGGTAAAGAGGAATTTTTTTTAATGTTTATTCACTTTTTAAAAATTTTTTTAATTATTTTTTTAAAATTTTTTAACATTTTATTTATTTTTGAGACAGGGAGACACAGAGCATGAACAGGGGAGGGTCAGAGAGAGGGAGACACAGAATCTGAAACAGGCTCCGGGCTCTGAGCTGTCAGCACAGAGCCCGACACGGGGCTCGGGACGGCAAGATCATGACCTGAGCCGAAGTCGGCCGCTTAACCGACTGAGCCACCCAGGCGCCCCTAACGTTTATTCATTTTTGAAGGAGAGAGAGAGAGAGAGAGGGAGAGGGAGAATGAGTGGGGGAGGGCCAGGGGCAGAAAGAGAGGGAGACACAGAATCCGAAGCAGGCTTCAGGCTCTGAGCTGTCACCACAGAACCCGACGTGGGACTCGAACCCGTGAGCCGTGAGATCAAGAGCTGAGCCGAAGTGTGATCCTTAACCAACTGAACCACCCAGGTGCCCCGAGGTAAAGAGGAATTATATGAAGAGATTGACAAGAAGAAAAAGAGATGCTTTGCTAATTCATTCACTAAGAAACTATGGTCAACCTTAGCTGAAATTCAAAGGAACCACAGATGTATATCCCATGCAGTGCAAAGCTGCATCAGTGTTAACATTAATAAATAATTCTTTTTGAAAGAATGACACAATACTAACCAAGCAGGGACTGCATGTGTCATGTCAGTTCAGTTACACAAAAATTCTTATAGTTTTTCTTTGCTTTAGTTTGTAAGGTAGATGAAAATTGTGCTTTGTAAAACTCTCCCAAATCATATAAAATCATGTCTTAGGAGCCATTATTTGAATGGTTAAGCTGACATACTTCGGAAAGGTCTGTTATATTTTTGATGGTTACAACTACTCTTATCCTCTGATAGTTGAGAAGGTCTATAACCTCATTTCAGCTTTCTATCTACAAGTTTTCATTATGGGAGTTGCTCTGTATATGATAGGGATTGAATAAGCTGATCAGATCTTTTCAGTTTATGGCAGTTGAACTAGAGAGAACCTAGGGACACTGATTTCCCTGCTACCCAAAAGTAGAGGCTTCTTATGAAACCTCTCCTTAGCCGAAATAGCATAAAGTGAAAAAGCAATTAGCATTGATTTATATGGAGATTTTTTTGAGCATTCCCAGACCCCCAAAACAACCTCTCTTAGGCTTCTCTGATACCTCAGGACACATCTTGCTAATGGATGCACAAAATAAATGGAGATAAAGCACAGATGGTCACAGACACTGTTCACAGCTCCGGTGGCTGGATGCTGAGATGTTGAGTGTGGTTCCTGGGGAAGAAACTTGGCGGGACCCCTCTAGATAACGCTGGGTGGGCACTGCCTCTACAGAAGATTGCTGCAAAACAAAAACTGAATGCTAATTTTGCTTTTTGCCTTTTTTTTTTAAAAAGGAAAATTCTTTTCTAATTTCCTTTGGTTAGCGAAAACAGGTACTAATGTAGGTCTTTTGCAAAAGCAAAGTGGCAAAGCAAAACTTGAACTTTTGAAAAGCAGGGGACACCAGTAGTAGCTTTTATGTTTCTGTGGACAATGTTTGATGTTCAAATGGACTTGCAGACCCCTGGCAAAAAGTTTTCCTCTCTTCCAGGAAATATTGATGTTTGCTACTTTTGTATTTACTTGAGAGAAAATAAAGTGCTTACTTGCCCTCAGTTTCTTTACCGTTACTTGTATGAAAGATATTCCACCAAACCCAATTTACTTTTAGTGTTACTTTGTTGCTTGTGGATCAAAACTAAAAATGCTGAATAGAAACCAACATGTATTTTGAAATTTAATATGAAATGGGAAATTCATGCATCTGAATATGAGGTATTTCATTTGGGTCTACATCTGGTTTTCACCTGATAAAGCAATCATTTTTAAAAAATGTTTATTTATTTGAGAGAGAGAACACGTGTGCTGGTGTGGGAGGAGCAGAGAGAGAGGGAGAGAGAGAATCCCAAGCAGGCTCCGTGCTGTCAGTGCAGAGCCGGATGGAAGGCTCATACTCACAAACCGTGAGATCATGACCTGAGCTGAAGTCAAGAGAGCTTAACCAACTGAGCCACTCAGGCACCCCAAGGCAATCATTTTTAAGTTGCTCAAGGTCTCTAGCAGTTATGCTAAAATTTGGTAGAATTTATAATAGAAATAAAGGAAATCATTCTGTAGAGGATGTTTTCTGAAGTTTATTTATTTATTTTGAGAGAGAGAGAGAGAGAGAGAGAGAGAGAGAGAGAGAGAGAGAGAGAATGAGAGAAAGTGGAGGAGGGGCAGAGAATTCAAAGCAAACTCCAAGCGTAAAAGCCTGATGTGGGACTTGACCTCACGAACTGTGAGATCATAACCTGAGCTGAAATCGGGAATTGATAGCTTAATGGACCGAGCTACCCAGGTGTCCCTGTGAAGGACATTTGTACCGCACCACTCATTTTCAAATAAGCAAACTTTGTGCAAACTGGGTAAAAAGAAGGACCCCGTGATACAGGCACACACAGGAAATGCAGTGTCTGCACAGTGACCCGGAGACCAGCTATATATGTTCAGTATAGAGGATTTTGGAGGATTTTCAAACTTAATATACAGGAGGACATTTAGTCTTGAAAAAAGAAAAAAAATAAGGTGCTGTGTTCAAGGTCGCAATGAACATTAATTTACACACACTAAACAAGCTTGCATGGTCACGGAATATTAGCTAAGATTGCCACGTGGTCACACGTAGCACAAATATGGACAGAACGGCAAATGCGTCTCTAGGTTGAGGAAGCAGCTTTAAAAGGAACGATTAAACATTAGTGATCAGTTTTTGAACTAATATATAGTTGTGGGGGTTTTTTTGGTGAAAAGTATAACACCTCACCCAAAGTTTTTCTAAAATATGAATACTTTTCATTCTAAAGTAAAAAGCCAAATAAAAGAGAAATAATCCCTTTGAAAATGATCTCAATTTGTAGTCATGTAGAAAAACCATGAGTTTCTTATTGTATTTTCATGTGTTTTGATATATGCATCCATGTAAGACCCATTTCATTGCATGATAGCAATGATTACATCCACTAAAATTATAAGGGCTTGAGGGGCACCTGGGTGGATCAGGCGGTTAAGTGTCCAACTTCGGCTCAGGTGACGATCTCGTGGTTCCTGAGTTCGAACCCTGTGTCGGGCTCTGTGCTGACAGCTCAAAGCCTGGAGCCTGCTTCGGATTCTGTGTGTGTGTCTCTGTTCCTCCCCTGCTCGCACTCTGTCTCTCTCTCAAAAATAAATAAAGATTAAAAAAATAAAAAAAAGAAATTCTGTCCTCAACGAAGCTAAATCTTTACTAGGATCGTTGGAGAATTGGCTTCAGAGAGGTCCTATTATTAACGCATAACACACACACCCCACCCCATGCACTGCTGACTTGAAGAGGTATTTGTCACATCTTATCCTTGCAGTAACACTTCAGAACCCTTTTGTCTGAAATTTGACTTACTGTCCTTCCTCGACCTCTCTGCAGAATCTGATTCTGGTTAGTGCTCCTGAGTCCTCTTCCCTTGGCTTCTATCACACTACAAACTTCTGACTCATCTTCCAGCCACTCCTCTGTCTCCTCTGCCTCCCCTTGCCATCTTCCTTGTGCCTGTTTTATTAATTTTTTTTTATATTCAAGTTCTAAATTCTCATTTTTTCCCTCTTGTTATCTCCATAGGTGACCACATCTGGGACTGTGGTTTATTTACCAACCATCTGTGTGCTGAACACTCTAGAATCTGGTTTTCTAATCCTGACACCTCCTCTGAGCCCCAGACCAGCATATTTAACTGCCTCCTTGAAATACCTGCTCGAATATCTGAAAGGCATTTCAAACTCAAGGCTCTTAAAACAAAATAAAAATCAACACCTTGTCCCTAACCCTAATCTCTAGTTGGTATTACCCCATTTCAGAAAATGTTTCACCATCCATCTGGAAATGTACAATCTGGAAATGTGGGGTCACCTTCAATTTCTTTTCACCCTCACCTTCTCTTACCAAATTGAACTTATGTCCTGTGGTTTTTATCTCCGGAACATGTCTGATTCTGCTCAAATTTCATCTTCTCTTATTGGCCATAGATTTCTAGAGTGTATTATCTTCTCATGCTCTCCCAGCTAGTCTCTACACTGTATTCAGAAAATATTTCCAGTATATAAAGCTGGTAATGTTGCTCTCTGCCTCGAACCCTTCACTGGATGCTTGGTATACCTGGGATAAGGACAGATGTAACTTTATGTGGCCTGCCTTAGTGCTCACATCATTTTAACCTTGATAATCTTTCCAGCTTCATCTCCTTCCACATACCATCTTGCTTTCCTGTATTCCAGCCAGGCAGACCTTCTTTAAGGTTCTTAACTGGAATATTCTCCCTCCCACCTTGAGATTTGTGCATGTGCTCTCTTCTCTAAGTGGTCTTCCTGCTCCAGCCCCTTCTTTGCCCATCCTTTAAGCTGGAACATGTGTACGTCCTCATCATGTTGATCTCAAATCCTACTACAGTGACTGGTACATGGTAAGCCCTCAAGAGATCTCTTTGGAATGGATGAATGAATGAGTGAGAGATTCATGAGATTCAAAAAAACTTGAAAAATCTGAACTGATCTGTTCAGATGGTGTGTCAGATACTCCTTCTTATCCTTAATATCCAATTTCTACAATAATCCCTGACTTTTAGTGGGTGTATGAATTGGAGAAGATTGTGTTTAGCAGCTTTCTATGCAGCCATATATGGCTATAGGACCAATTCCTGGTAATTGGGATATAAGAGAAAAGTGCACCACTTCCAAAGTGTTCTTAAAGGAAAGGAATGTGCTTTGTTTCAATGATCTTCTCCTTTCTTCTGGTGGAAATGTGAATGGAAATGCTGAAATTCCAGCATTTATCCTAGACCATGAGGTGACTATGAAAATGGAAGCCATGAATGGAGAAATAACAAGATAGAAAGAGCCTGAGTTCCTGGCAGCAGGGATGTAAACTTCTTTCTTATTTGGCAATACGTCGAACCTAAATCTAATTTTTTCTTAGAACCCTTGATTTTAAAGAACTTTTTTATTATAAAATAATTTTAAGTTATAAGAAGGTTACAAGCATAGTACAAAGGAATCCCAGAGAGTGTTTACTTAGATTTATCAATTGCTAACATTTTGCATTTTGTTTCATTTGTTCTCTTTATCTGTCTGTCTACCCATCCATCCATCCGTCCGTCCATCCAAATATATATATAATTTCATTATAAAATACATTTAAAAAATTTAAACCATTTGAGGGTAACTTCCATAAATCATGACCCCATACTCCTTAACATGTGCATATTTACTAAGAACAAGGACATTCTCTTATATAACCACAACATACTTTTCAAGTTTAGGGTATTTAATATTGACACAATACTATTACGTAAAACTCAGCCCATATTTCAATGTGAGTGTGCTAAGAATCACCATGTTATTTTAAGTATCATGCACCCTCGCAACTGAATCATTTGTAGTAATGGTTCTGAATCAACTTGTTCTAAAAACAATGATGTGGTTGTCTTCAAATTTCACTCAGTCCTTTGTTAAAGCACTTGATCTTAAAAGCGCTACCCAGAGGAACAGTTGCTTAGACAGCAAAGAAAGGGTCCAAACTGTCTGCCTCCTACTGCTTGTAAAACAAAAGAAATCCACCATACCCAGACCTCATTCCTAGAAACCCTAAATTTCCCTCTCCTATTCAGGGGAGAAGCTTATTGCAAAACAGATTTCTACAGCTATTGTGAGGACCACAGTAGTTACCTATGTTGATAAGCACAATCTTTCATTTATAAACATGAATGTGTACAAATAAGAATGGATAACCAGTGACCAACAGAAATTGAGGAAAACCAAAGCCTTCATGTCCAAGGAGAAGGCTGATTAAACAGAACTAATCCTAGAGGATTAGTTAGAACCTCTAAGATTAGAGGTACCTAGAGGAACCCAAAATAATGCAACAAAGAGAATTTTAAAAGTCATAGAGGAAGAACAAATTGCTATGATAAAGGGATAGTCTGAGATGAAGAAAACATTCTTAGAAATTAAAACCATGATAGCTGAAATTTAATACTTTAATGAAAAGTCTAAATAATAGAATTAATTTGGCTGACAGCATCTCCCAAAACATAAGACATAAAAGACAAAAAATATAAATGTAATAGAAAATTTATGAGAAATAGAGATTAAATTCAGGATATCCAATATTCATTTTCCCAGAAAACAAGAAGAGAGACTAAAGGAGGAAAAAAATCTCCACCATTTTTGTTCTATTCTATCATGTGAACATTTAAGAGCCTAAGACACACAACCAAATTAAGAACAGCTTGTCTGGGGGGTAAAGTTAGCACTATATTCAATATACACAATGATTTGAAGAACCAGTTTTCTGACATAGTACAGTGTTAAACAAATAATAAAAAAATATTTCTCTGAGCTGAAAAATGACTTTAGCTGAAAAAAAACTCACAAAGTGCCAAAGCATAATAAAGTAATAATATAATAATAATAATAATAATAATAATAATAATAAATCCCCTATAAGTATTGTTAGATTTAGCAAATAAAAATACATACATTTGAGGCAGAGAGAGAGAGTTTTAGTTTATTGTTTACCTGAAATTATACTGGCTAGAGGGTCTGGTACCTTGTCTAGC
The DNA here is from genome assembly GCF_024362965.1 of Panthera pardus. Classification (NCBI taxonomy): domain Eukaryota; kingdom Metazoa; phylum Chordata; class Mammalia; order Carnivora; family Felidae; genus Panthera; species Panthera pardus. The sequence goes on from NW_026526991.1 coordinate 92,489,329, forward strand.
CACCTTAACTCCAAATCTATATACATTTAGATGAAACTGAGATAAAATCTTTGAACTCCAAGGATGAGACAGTTCTAGAAATGAGCATGGAAAAGTGTGAAGAACCCTAAATGAGTCATCACAATGGAATGACTCTCAGGTTGGTATCAGACTTCTCTGAAACACAGGAGGCTATGTTTGGAAAGATCTAGAAAGTTGAGACAAAGAATTGGGAACCTAAAGTCCTCTACTGGTCAAAGTGTCATTTAAGTGTGAGGGTGAAATAAAGTACTCTAGGAATAAAAACAAACTTCTATGTAAGGACATCTTAATGATGACACATCAGAAGCATTTCAATTAAAACCAGGAACTAGAAAATTAAGAATATTATCACCCATAGTTCTCATTATACACATACAAAGGAGACCATATAATTAAAAAGTGTAGTAAATATTGCAGAGGAAGAGATAAAGCTTACAATTTTCATAAGTATGACTGTCCAAGAAAAATTCCAAGATAACTAATTAAAGAATTATTAGAACTAATATAATAATTTAATGCAGTGATTATATACAAGAAATACATGCAAATATTAATAGTTTTTCAATACGTCAGCAGCATCCAATTAGAAGTTTTAATGAAATTTGAGATCTCATTAAAAGTGGAAAACAGTGAAAAAAACTTAGGAATAAGCTTAGTAAATATCGTATAAGACCTTTAAGAAGAAAAGTATAAAAACGGTGTGAAGTATAATGATGAGGTTTGGGGGGTGGCAGTGGGGTTAGTGGGGTCTTCAGCCGATGACCAAGAAAGAATTCTTGAAGATATCTTTGGTGCAAAAGCTGATTTTATTAAAGCACAGGGACAGGACCCTTGGGCAGAAAGAGCTGCTCTGGGACCATAAGGAGAGACTGGTTATCTACTATGGGATTGGGGGAGGTCAAGTCCAGGGGAAGTTTCCAGTGAGATTTCCGTATGCTAAAGAAGACTCACAGGATACTGGTGGCCTAGCTATTGTCAAGGTAAGGTTGTTTTTTCCCCTTGCAAAGCATTAGCATTAAGATAGTAGGGAGTTCCTGATGAAACGTTTTACTCTACCTGCCTCAAGTATTTGCCAATGGGCTGCAGGTTATAAGGAAATTTAATTTTAACTGCCATTGCCTTCTGCCTTTGTTCCCCACATCATATAAAAAAGACTTCAATAAATGGAAACACACTACATTCTAGTATGAAAAAGATAATCATTTTGATGATGTCAGTTTTCTTAAAATTAATTGAAAAGTACATGATATCACAAGTCAAAATCCACCTACCCCCTCTATAGTTAGTTTATAGAATTTAAGAAGCTGACTTCATTTCTTTGGAGGGGTAAATGCATAGGAAGAGTGGCATTTGATAAAAGAGGACACTTACTCTAACATTTATCAGCACCAGTGCTGTTAAGTTACAGTTAGAACAATGCAGTATTAGTGGAGGAATGAACAACTGAACAACAAAACAGAATCAAGAAGCTATAAAGAAACCCATGTGTATATCAACGTCTATTTTAGAATACATTCATTATTTCAAATCAATCAAGGAAATAGTGGCTAGTACAACAAATAATATAACATTCGAAGGGAAAAGATTTCTAACTCAAATTGTGCACAAAATGAATTGCAAATTGATCAAATTTTAAAGAAAGCAGTTTAGCAGAGGCTCCAAGCCTGGGCTCTGGAACATTTCCTGGACTCACACATACCAACAAGTTAGATAACCGCTCCATGCGGCTGGCTCAGCCTCCTTACTTGAAATTTGGGGATATTCATACCTTCCCTGTAGAGTTGTTATTAAGAATAAATGTGCTAACATTTTTTTTAGCATGCCCAGTTTTTCCTTCTTTATTGAATGCCTTTCAAGCTGTAATTACACTTGAAGGTGATGAGTTAGAAAGGAGAGGTGCACTGAAGGCATAAGGCTGCTCGTAGGCCTGGCTCTAGACAAGCGACGGAGAGAACTAAGGCTTAAAAAAAGCATTAGTGGAGCAGCCCGTGGGGCAGGTGGGTGGGCCACATGCCCCCTCCCCCTGGACAGGCCTGTCACATACTAAGTGTTAACTAAACTTAAAAAATAAAGCTTGTGTATAGGATAAAATCACAAACAGAATAACAAACAGGCAAAATGCCACAGAAACACAAGCAAACATAAAGATGACAAAGGATAGCTTTCGGTATTCGTAAAGAGCTTCTACAAGCCAAGAGGTGGGTGGCAATGAATTATGGGAAAAATAGACAAAAGATATATAAATCAAAGAAAAATGAAAGCCAAGCAGTTCAACCTTATTATAATCTCTAGTAACTGGAAAACACAAACTTAGACATTAGTGAAATGACCGCAGCTTTAGTAAGGAAGCACTTAATGCCTGAGGGAGGAGAGGGACACCTATCCGGCCTTCCAGATGAGACCAGGTGACCTGTGGAGTGACAAACATTTGCACTGAATGGCTTGGGCAATGGGGTCCCAGCTCACCTTGACCATTACACTTGAGCTGCCTGGCCTGGTCACCATTCCCTAAATTCCCTAAATACTCTACACATTCCCTTAACACCTATTGATATTTCCTCTGGTTGATATGCCCTGCTTCTGTTTCTTCATCTGGGAATATTCTCTGTATCTTTCAACACTCAGCTCAAATGTTTTCTCTTCTGAAATATCTTCCTTAGTTCTCAGGGGAGAGTCTCCTCTTTCATGCACCCATTATTTTGTTGTTTATATATCGACTATGGGTTGATCACCATCTTCTGACTTGTTTTATCCTTCTGTGTGCGTATCTCCCAAACGACTGCAAGCTCCTTAAGAACCAAAGCTATTACTAGTTTATTTCTCTGCACATAGTAGAGACCAGCACATAGTAGAGAGTTAATAATATATTTGTTAATGATGAGTGGGTATTTATTTAAAAATACTTCCTATCTGGGGCACCTGGGTAGCTCATTCAATTAAGGGTCCGACTCTTGATTTCATGGTTCATGAATTCAAGTCTCAAATCAGGCTCCATGTTGACAGTCTGGATCTTGCTTGACAATCTCTCTCTTTCCCTCTTTCTCTCTGCCCCTCCTTTGCGCTTTCTCTGTCTCCCTCTTTCTCAAAAACAAATAAACTTAAAAAAATAAAAATACTTCCTTTTTATTTTCATGGATAATTATTAATTGATTCCACAGTCTTTAACAAATTCATTCCTACTTCAACCATAATCATATATATGATATAAAAATGTTAAATGTTAAAGGAAAATAGGATATTTTTACCATCAACCAATGTTACTTTTTTACTTCCATCTTTATCCTCTTTTGGAAAAGTCTTTTCAGAACAAACTACACTGTCAAATGTGTGAATTTTGATGTTCTGTAAATACAAGATTTAAAATAGAATGTGCTGTATGTAAATAAATAAGAATATATTTCACTGAAAAGTAAATACATAATGTCACATTCCTTATTCTTGCAATATTTATTTAAGAATATCCAGTTACAACTTAAAGCACCAGAAAAAAATGCTGATAATTAGAAATGCTGTCCAGCAAGTCAGAGATGCATCTTTTTGTAGGTTGCCTATTCTACTAGGCTGCCCTATTTTAAAAGGCTAATGAATTCCCTTTAGATGATCAGACTTCTCTAACTTGTGCCCTTAACTTCTCAGCTGAGGAAGGATAAAAGCAGAAAGACAGTATGAAACTACAATAAGTTGTCTCCCTGGCATCTTCTCTGATCATCAGTATTCATGGCATTGACTCTGAGTCATCTAAATGGGTTAGAGAGGTAATTAGGATATTGACAGGCAAAAGCAATGGATGTGAGTGAACCTCTGATTATCCTATTACTTGCCTTTACCAGCATGATGCTGAAAGCCAAGAAGCAACTTTAAAACCAAATGAATCTGAGATGTCATTGCACATAGGTAAAAAAATAAAAAAAACACTTCTAGGTCCCCCAAATAATACTGCAGATGTGAATGAATCAAAATGTCTTCATTCGTTCTGAAGCTTAAGAAAGTAGTAAAATTGGGTCTGTATACAGACTAGCAAATAACATCTGATTTTCTACAAATATTTAAGTATTTAGTAATTTCCGCCTATTTTTCACACAGTAGGCCAATATTGGTTTTACTATACCCCACCTCAGCTTACACTTCTATAAGAAATAAACTATAATTAAATATGGAAAATATTTCTGATCATAAGCTAATTCATATTTTACTGTTTTATTTCTTCCATCTTAACACCTTGCAAAGCATAAACTTAAAAGATAATTAATGGTCTAATTTTACAAGATGAATACATTATTAAAACTCTGGGAAACATCGGAGAGCATTGGGCCCAGCCATCTTATTTCAGATAAGTAGAATCAGACGCCTGGGAAAGGAGAGGGATTTACCCAAGGTTCACAGCAATTAGAGAGAAGTAGGGCAAGAGCTCTGCTCTCCTGTCCCCCAGCCAGGGGCACATTCCCACCAAGTGACCCTTCCCCCAAGTCTTTGCTTCAATTCCTCTAAAATGATCCTCCCCTCAAAATGTGCAATATTTTCTCTTTCTTAATGTCCCTTAAAAAGTTAAGCAAACAAATAACAAATACCCTTTGCATAGCAATATCATAATCTTTGAGAATTAGGGAGAGAGGATGTACAATAGGGTATCTGAATCAATAGGTGATAATTATCTCATTATTACACTGGAAGGGAAATGTTCTTCGGTTTTATGCAACACAGGATTCACATCTTTAATCCATATCTTCTGGTAACATGGTAGCATGTTTTGCTCTGCCTACTCACTAAACATTTAACCCTGTTTTAAATATTTAAAATCTGACTGCCCAGTTGTGCGTTTACTATGACAAATATTTCTTACATCTTTTATTACTTACATGGTGGGAAATACTCAAAGGATGTTGTAATTAGTCACTAATGAGATGGGCCCCCAAACCTGGGCCTATATCTCTAGGCTGTTGCTTTATAGCCATGTGGTTTAGGTAAGTCACTTAATCTTTCTAAGCCCAGATTTCTTCTGAAAAAATGAAAATGCTACAACTTGGAGGAATGGAAAAAAACGTATTTGGCTGAGCTTTATTCCATGGCTATTTTCTTAGGTCAAATATTGGCAGTGTTACTTGGTTCAATCTAATATATAAAAAATTTTGGCACATAGCAGACACCCAATTATAGCTAATATAATTATTATAATTCTTTTTCAAGGTATTTTTGGCAATTTCATTCATTATAAAGCCATATTTGCACCAACCCATCATCTTAATAGTTACGTGCTGGGTACCACGTGTGAGTTTTTGATTGCCTCAAGTGCCTCAAAAAAACAGTTTAAAAAAAAAGTAAAAAAAAAAAAATTCATGTGGTGATAATGTCCCTTTTCCCCCCTCTTTGCAATTACGTCAGACAGAGGTGACAATGAATGACAATTCAAAAAGTATCTTAATTCTTTAGTTTGGCCATATCCAAATCCTACTCCCTGGGGTAAGTTATTTTGGAATTGTTGCAAAGATTTGTTTAGCAGCTCTGTGGCACAGAAAGTATCTGAAATGGAAACATTCTCTTTTTTTATTAAATGGAAAGCTTCACATTTATTTCATTGTTCTCTGATCGCTAGATAGTAATAATATTAGCCACAATTAAAAAAAATTTTATCATGAATCAGGGATGGTCCTAAGTATATCACATACTCTCAACAATTCCATGAGGTAGGTGCTAATACTGCCCCACTTCAAAAATGAACTGAAGCACAGACGCTGTAACAGTGCCGACAAAATGGACTCCACCTTTGGCCCTCCCTTCCTCAGGGCTTTGTGTTCCAGGCCCCCTTGGAGGTTAATGTATACCCTGACCAGAATGTAGGAAGGCTTGCTCTGATCTTCCCTAACGTTGTTTAGGTAATTAGTAGAGGTGACATAGTTTCTTCACCCACCTTTCTGGCACACAGGTGGCCCCACAGGTCTGTTGAGTGGTAGATCCTTTGGTGTCACCACAATGTCCTCTGCACATCACCTGCTCTACAAAATCTGTGGACTACAGTCTGGACGTTGGGGTGAATAGCTGTGCAGGGTCATTACCGGCCCGATCCCCTGAATCGGTAAGTTACCCTGAATAAAACTGTGGAAACCGTATGGAGTGGTCTGCTCCATCTTCTGCTCTCAAAGTGCCTTGTGAGTTTGGAGGATACTTTACTGTCCCTCCTCCATCTTCTAACAGAGAGTGATTTGCCAAGATCACAGAACTAGTAAAGGCCAGGCTCGAGTTTGACGCTAGGCAATCTGATGTCTGAACTTTGTACGCTCTTTTGTTTCACACTAGACATCACAAAGCTTTAGAGTAGTATTTCAGTAATGGTAAATAATACAAATTAATGGAAGTGGGGAACAGATACAGACTCCAGAATAAACACTTTGACACCATGGTGATACAGAACAATGCACTCTTTTATTTCTGTTTTCTACATCCCAGGCAACGAAATAATATCTAACCCGCAAATCAAACCTACCTATACATCGGTTTTTGGAGTCTTCTCTCTTGGACCGCAGTGTTTGGTTCTTACTGTTGATCAGGCACTATTTGTACTGTTATTGTATCTTTTAATGTCAAATGTCTTACATTGTTACATGAGCCACTTTTCTCCCTTTTTAAGCTTATTTATTTATTTTGAGAGAGAGAGAGAGCACAAGCAGGGGAGGGGCAGAGAGAAACAGAGACAGAACCCCACAACATCAGTGCAGAGCCCAATGTAGGGCTCAAACTCATGAACTGAACCATGAGATCATGACCTGAGCCAAGATCAAGAGTTGGAAGGGTAACCAACTGAGCCACCCAGGCCCCAGTCCCTTCCTACCTCCCTTCTTCCCTCCCTCCTCCCTCCCTCCCTCCCTTCCTCCCTCCCTCCCTTCCTTCCCTCCTTCCTTCCTTCCTTCCCTCTCTTTAAAAAGTATATTTATTGGGTTCCTTCCATGTTCTAGTCAGCAAGCTAGAGACTAAGGTGAGTCAAACACAACTACTGTTCTCAAAGATTCAGAGCCTAGAAGGAAAGACAGGAAAATAAGTTCAATGAAAGACTGTAGGTACTACAAAGAGGTGTATGGAAGACAGGGGCGCAAAAGGTGTTATAATTCTATTTACAAAGTCATCAGTTTTTAGGAAGCATGTAAAGGTAAATTGCTGTGATGTCTGCAATTCACTTTAACGTACTCTAGGAACAGTATCTACACAAAAGAGAGAGAGAGATAAATGAAATAATAACGGCAAAAATTTGATAACTGCTAAAACTGAGTGTACGATACATGGGTAATCGTTATATTATTGTCTCCAATTTTGTATATATTTGAAATTTACTTATGGTAAATGTTTAGAAGTACATCATTAGTACAGTTAACATTTATTGAATGCCTACTAAGAGGCAGGTACTAAGTACTTTTCCTGTATAAACATATTCAACTCTCACAACTGCCCTGTGAGGTAGGAACTATTAGCGTATCTGTTTCACAGGTGAGGAAACTGACACTGAGAGGTTCAGTAAGTTGCCTAGATTCACAGAACTAGTGAGTAATGGAGCTGGGCAGTCTCGCCATGTTGTATCATTTCTCAGCATAGGGTAATTAATATATAATGATAGTTACTTAGCATATTTAGGCTCTGTGCTAAATACTTTACAAATAGTGTTTTATTTAATCCCTGCAAAAATGTAAGGACTTAAGTCTCAAGGGTCCTTTTTATGGTGGTGAATGTGGTAAGACACGCAGGACATGATGCTTGAGTTGAGTTTCTATAGCTGAAAAGCTATCTCCCAGGATGAAAAGGATGTGATCCCATTCCAGGTGGTTAGAGAATCCTAACCAATGCGCAGAGATAGGATGGTTCAGACCCTGGCACCTGCAGTGGAGGAGAATTAGGTGTGAGTGAATGGTATAAGAGTTGGGCAAGGTTGTATAACCAGGCAGAAGTGGGATCTGAAGGTTCTCAAGACATGGTAAGCAACTGGGGCACAGTTCCGTAAGTTATGAAAGAGACACTATTGGCTTATAAGCAGGAAGGGACAATACCAGACTTAGATTTGTAAAAGTCAACTATGGGCCTTGAGGGGCATGAATCAGAAGCCCGGAGCAATGTCCAATACATAACTGACTCAGTTGGTTTGTTTAATGGTTCCTCTGAATGCACATTTACTAATCTTGATAAAGTCTATGCAATGTTGGATTACTTCTCTTTTCTCTGAAAACAAAAATAAAACAAAACAAACACTAGCTTTTACCTTTTCTGTGCCCTTTTTCTCTCATGCACATGGTGCCTATTTAAATGAAATACTCTCAAAGAGCATTAAATAATTGTGGTGGACCGAGTCATTTTCTAACCATAGTCTGTTTTTTAATTAGAAGAAAAAAAAATTCCCATAGGTCAACCTTTGAGGTCACCACTCTTTATTCTGTGGCTTAGATAGCTTGAAGTTCATCTCAACTATTAAAAAATGATTTTACTTTAGCTTCAGTTAAGCATGTGGTTGCATTTCTCACATCTAATAAAAATATTTATTTCCAGGGATCCTGAAAAAGGAAGAAAGCAGTCTAAATTGCTTCATCCTCTCCTTGTACTCTTTGCTGACAGTTTATAGATGCTATTTTTAATAGGCAACTTTACTACCACATTGCCCTTTCTCCAAAACTCTGGGGTCTGAAAAAATTGTATCACATCAATTAGCTTCCATGGAGCATCTTAAGATGATAAATGACTTGTTGGCACAAATGAAGGGAGAGGAAGCTTTTCTCAAGGAGCAAATTAATAACTGCTAAAAAGTCATAACGGATCTGTGCCTATTTGGTCTATGCCTTGAACTCACCTTCCTTCTTTCAAAATCACATCTATTTTGTCTTCTGTCTACTCTCACTCTGATTTACTATGTATTAGTAATGCCTTAAATTTTACATTGTAGAAAATGTACCATCAGCTATGCAAGATTTTACTCTGGAAGCTTCCAAAAGTATCACAATTTTTCTACTTTTATTATAATAGTTAATACTTTGTGTGTGTATAGTGTGATTGGTCCCAGCAATCACTTCTGCTGAGGACCCTTTAAGCAAGACCTCCCATATCTATACCAAATATCTACATCACAGGAAGCTCATAATACAAGCCAGAAAAAAAGAAAACAACAAGAATGGCCGGAGTTGATCTGGGCAGTTCATTCATTCAACAGATCTTTATTGAAGCCCATGTCTAGGCCAGGTACTAGGAATTTAGTAGTGAACACAATATACATTATGGAGTTACGGAGAAGTTAATCTGTATTAGTAATTAATGTATGCTATAATATGAAGAACTTGGGGGCCCCTGGGTGGCTCGGTTGGTTAAGCCTCCAACTTCAGTCAGGTCACGATCTCATGGTTCATGAGTTTGAGCCCCACATCGGGCTCTCTGCTGTCAGCACAGAACCTGCTTCAGATCCTCTGTCCCCTACTCGCTCTCTGCCTTTCCCCTGCTCACACACTCTTTTTCTCTCAAAAATAAAAAAGAAGCATTTCTTTAAAAAAAAAAAAAGAACTTGGGGTAATTAAGCATATTCACATTTAGCAAGTAGAGAGGCCCTCTGCATTTAATTTCTTTGCCTGTGCTACTCAAAATTCTTGTCCACAAGGAGGGCCATGAGCCTGACCTGAATGGAAGTCAGTACACTGCTGCCTTCATCAAAAAAGTCTTACTAGGAAAAAAAATAGCTGAAATTAACAGTGTGCCTAGTGGTGTAGGTAATTTACACTCTGGCATAAGTTGCTTGATTCCTTATGCACATTCTACCAAGGTCCTCGTGTTGCTGCAGACTAGTAAGAAACAACTCACAGATGGGCAGTCTTCTCATCTCACTTTGGATTGCACTGCTCTAGACTATGTTCCTGCTTTGTTGAGTTATCAACTGTAGACTCAGTTCCTAAAGGCTGTAATTTGAGTGCAGGTTTAAAGAGAGACTAAATCTTAGTGTTAAAAACTTTGAAGAATTCCAGTTCAGAAGTAGACTCTGGGGGGTAGCACAGACACAAACGAGAATGTAGAACAGACCAATGTTCCTGTCCTTCAATTACAGTTCTTTAATTGCTTTGTTTAAGGTTTTACCATCACTTCCTTTGTGAGGAGGAACAAGGGTATGATCAATACTTACTATGTACTCATTATACTAGTTTCTCAAACGTAATGTGCATACAAATCTCTCGGGAACCTTGTAAAGAATACTATTCCTATTTAATAAGTCTGGAGTAGGCCTTAGTTTCTACATTTTTAACAAGCTTCCAAACAATTCCAGTGCTGTTGGACAGTGGGTCACATTGAGTAGTGAGGCTTATAACACCAAGGTGTTTGCAGTATTTACAGTTCATTGCATAACCATTGCAGAAAACTGGGCTTAATCATTCTCAATATATTCTTTTGCTGTTTTCATTCATATAGGAATTAAAGATCCTCTATCTTTCTGTCATATTCAAGTGTTATTAAAAATTTGTAAGTAATATGCATAGAATTCACTTATTTCTTTCTTGATATCCATAACTGCACAGGTTTTTATTAATTCATTTTTTAACCTATACTTGATACCTTTGCATATAGTTGGGCCGTATAGGAATAAAGGATCTGACCATTTCCAGAATGTTGTTTACACAGTTCACAAAACATGGGAGTCTAAAGTCCTGTGGCTCTCAGGAAGGCACAAACAGGGCTTGGGTAAATAATAATAAGAGAAATTTTCAACTACATCCAATCTGTGTAAGTTCCCGTATAGACAGGAAATTTATATAAAATTTGTATCCCAGGGGCGCCTGGGTGGCTCAGTCGGTTGGGTGGCCGACTTCGGCTCAGGTCATGATCTCGCAGTCCGTGAGTTCGAGCCCTGCATCGGGCTCTCAGAGCCTGGAGCCTGTTTCAGATCCTGTGTCTCCCTGTCTCTGACCCTCCCCTGTTCATGCTCTGTCTCTCTCTGTCTCAAAAATAAATAAACATTAAAAAAATTTTAAATTTGTATCCCAGCCATTTTTCCACTTCTCTTCATATGGTGTATTGATTTTCTATTACCATTGGTTTCTGGCCAAACACTGACACAAGGTCAAATTCATAAAGGTAATGAAGAGAAAGCCAGGGAACTCGAGTGTTGTTATTTACAACTCGGAGGAAAATCTGCACAACTCCACGTGGTCACGGAAAAGAGTATTTAGGTTGCCAAGAAAAAAGGAAGCGTTAAAAACCCCGCCAGGATATAAAAAACTCACTAATTTCCTAACAAGAGGGCTGTCAATGAGGATCTGGGAAATTGGATTAACAGAGAAGAGCCAAGATTTAACTTGACCATTAATCATGGCAGGTGGGAAATGTTAAGTAAGCTTGAGACTCCTGACTCAACCATTCATTCAATGTTGCAAACACACAGCATTGGAAAAGGTTCTAAAATCCTAAGACTGTGCCTTTTAGTACTTCTCCACAAGACGTGTTCAATGAATGTGAATCAGATACTATACTAAGTACAGGAGATACAAAGATGAATAAGATATAGTCCCTGGCTCCAAGTGGTCCACTGTAATGAGACTCACAGACAAATAAATTATAGATTAAAATACATAAGTGCTATTTGTCCCAAGTCTGTTATACGACCCCTGAACTTTAAAATAAAGAGACTTTACTGGTATTCTGATTTTAATAAAGCTCTTTCTCATGTGATTATTATCTGTTGATATAAATTTTGTGCTCTATAGCAAAAAGGAAACTTTTGCTCTCCAGCCTTTTAATATTTGAGGCTGATTCTCATAATTATATTTAGATATGTCTTCAAATTAGATACCTATTTCCTATTCAAAGAATGACGGGAAGAAAAAAAAAGAATAGAAAGACATAAGGTTAATTCTCAGCACATTATTTTATTTATATAATCAAAGAATGTATAATAAATTGATGTCATCTAACAAAAACACTGATTTATACAAGAAAAAGCAGAGAGAAAGAAGGAAAAGCTGGGAACAATATGGAACATCAAGTTTTGTTTACCTTTTCTTGAGCAAACCTCTGAGTAGCTGGGAGATTGCAAAGAAGCCATTTAAAGTATTTTGTCCATGGGTAGTTGGGTGGGTCAGCAAGGGAAACAATTTAGGTTATTTGTGGATTTTCCAAAATTTGAGTATTCCTCTATGAAGTGTACATGGCAGCTGCTTCTGTATTCTGTCTCCGTGTTCTTTCTCGGCCCGTCCACCTTAGCTATGCCAGCTCATCCCAGTTTCTCTTAGTAGAACTCTTCATGCATGAAATCCTTCTGTATTCCACACCAACTTGGTGGAGTCAGCTTTTGAGATTATTCTTGAAGAAATTAATGGGCAGTGTTGGCCTTGTACTCTCCAAAGTAACATTGTAGGATTAAAAGATGATCGAGTAGATATAGACCAAATTTGTATACAAACTCAAGTACAGATTTGGAAATGGTATTTTTCTAAATGGCTATATTAGACAACTACATTTCCATTTTCAAAAAAAAAATCTCAGCTATTTCCTCTTTTTTTTTGGTGCTTTTAAAAATAAAATATCAGTCAACACTTTCTTGTTGCTTTTACAGGTGTTCATATAATTGAGTTTCTGGCCAGGGTAACTGTGAGAAAGAGAAGCCATCCTAAAAGATAACTTATGATTGTAATTGAGGCAGCTGAGTAAATAAAAATTTGAAATAAATACTGTCAAAAGTATGAACCAGACCTTTATGACTCTTCGAAGGATGCTCAACAGAAAGGGCACACCCCGAATAGAACAAACAGAAGTGCTCGATTTACCAGAGAAAAATAAAATAGCTTCTAGGCAGAGGATTGAGTTAGGGAAAGAAAGAATAAAGGAGGAAAGAAAAGGAAATATCTTATGCCAATACACCTAGCTAGCTTCTGATGGAGAAATAAACATTTATTGGGGACCTGCCAGATGAGGGACCCTGTGCTAAGATTTGCATGCTTCTAGAATGCTTTGTGTGTGGTCTGCTGAACCACAGCAACGGTATTATTTGGGAGTCTGTGATAAATGAATCTAAATCTATACAAAGGCAGATGAACAGAAGGACCAATTGTTTCCCTTCTAATTACTTTGCAATTTATGTTTTGTACTTTTTAGATAAATGGAAATACTGATTTAGCATATTGACACTTATATTTTAATTTTCAATGTTACTTGATCCCAAGTTGGTAGTTTTAAACCTTGCTTTTTTTCAGTGGTGGAAACTTTTGCTCAAATGTAATATTTTTCCCACTTAACAAATCTTTCAATCATTTAAAAACTTAAAAATTTTTTTTTCTAATCTCAAAAAGAGTATGATTTTAAAATCAATCAGTGCATTCTTATTCAAAGCATACAGTCACCCATGCTAAAAACCACACCCCGCCATTAATTATATCAAGGACATCTATTCACTGGCTTGTATTTTTCTTTTTTCTGTAAATAAAAAAAGGTGAGTTTGTGTGTGTCTTTTTTGTTTTTGTTTTAGTTTTTTGTTTTGTTTTGTTTTTGTGTGTGTGTGTGTGTGTGTTTGTGTGTGTGTGTGTGTGTTGTTTTGTTTAAAACAGCACACATTTATTATCTTTATAATTCTGGAGGTCAGAATTTGAAATGAGTTTCACTGGGCCAACATTAAGATGTCCCCAGGGTCACGCTCCTTCTAGAGGCTCCAGGACACAATCTGTTTCTTTGCCTTTTCCAGCTTCTAGAGCTTGATTAGGTGCATTCCTTGGCTCTGGGCCACTCCCTCCCTTTGAAGGGCCCCCCCTTCAAAGCCAGTAGCATGGCATCTAGCCTCAGTTGTCATAGTGTCTTCCTCCTTGGCTCTGTAGTCAAATCTCAGTCTTTTTCTCATAAGGACACTAGATCACTAGTTTACTATAAAAGGATATAACTCAGGAAGAGATGCACAGGCCAAGATATGGAGAAGGGGCTTGGAGCTTCATGCCTTTTCCAAGAGTGATGCTCTTCCCAAATCTCCATGCGTGTATCAGCCAAGAAACTCCAAGTAAGGTGTTTTATAAAATGTAATACTGTTTCCAGTAATTAATGTCTAGTACTTGGTCGTGTCAATCTTTCAAGAGAATGTAAAGATTCACCAAATACTAATTTATAAGAAGATACAAAATGCAACACTATCCATGACAATTAGAGTTGCTTATCAGTTGTTTATTACTTTCATATAATGACTCAACTAGTTATAAGCTGAAGTTCAAAAAACAAAACAAAACAAAACAAAACCAAAAAACAGAAGTTACAGGAGTGTTAATTAAGGGTTTTCTTCATTCCAAAAGCAACAGCAGCTAAACTCATGTCTTAACAAACAGAAAAAAGAAACATTTTTGGTGACTTATCCAATGAAGCAATGATAGCCTCTCTCACAGTGAAACATTTGATTTTACAGCATTTTAACAGCCAGAGGATAGAACTGTTAATAAAAAAAATCTTACTTCTCTTGAAATGTATATAAAATGTTGCAGCTGACAGTGTACATTGATTTAAGGCTATACAAAATATTGGAAAAAAATCTGATGTCTAAGAATTAGTTTTCAAAAGGAGCAGTATCCCTTAGGGCAGGAAATAATAACACTGTGTGTTTTAAAATATTGTAAGACATTTTTCCAATGCGATTCTCGCCAGAAAATCTGGCATTTCCAGGTAAAGGATTTGTAGTTTCAACCATGTGTCAGTGACCCCAAAGACATTTTGCAATTTTGCTGACATGTGAATCTGAGCCCAGCAAGTGAAAACAATAAACATGGTAATGATCTTGGCAGAATTTGCAACATGCCTCTCTCAAGGAGACAGGCTCTCTTTTTCCTTATTCTGTGATAATTATTCCGATTGTGTTTAGCCTGCTTGAAGCATGTTGCTTAACCAAGATGATTTATACCACAAATAGTAACAGGTCTAGGTTAAATAAAGCAAAATGACCCCAAATAATGCTCTGAGTCTTTGTGGTAAATCACAGACTATTTGAGGATTAAGCTTGTTTTTTAAAAAATGGAATAGCATGAAATCACTTTCCAGGTGGACTGTACTCTGATTGCCTAAGTCAAGAATCATGGAAGAATTAAGTATTGCCTTTGGACTCTCCGTCTTAAATATCGTTATGTGTCCACCAAGCTCTTAGGTCAAGGTTGAATATGCTCAAGTGTCCTGCTCAGACTTTAGAATGCTTGTGAGTTGCACTGGAATATTCTGTTTTGAGTACACAGCCACTGTTGATTACCTTCAGATCCTGAAGTCCCACTACTTTGCTTTTAGCTTCCCCATAGACAGTGTCACCTTTCTTGTTCCTTATCCAAGGGTGACAAGCAAAGTAGATTATTTATAAAGAAGTTTAAAAAAAAAACCACTCCTAGCTGTAGAGAACAGATTACCAGAGGGGAGGTGGGCAGGGCAATGGTGAAATAGGGGAAGGGGATTAGGAGCACACTTATCATGATGAGCACTGAGTAATGGGTAGATATTTGAATCACTATATTGTACACCTGCAACTAATATAATACTGTATGTTAATTACACTTGAATTTAAAAAAAGTAAAAATAATTTAAAAATAAAGAAGTTAAAAATAGAACTGCTTCCTCTGAAGAAAACTTTCTTCAGTCACCGGGAAAAAGACTTGAACATAACTCTTTATTCCATTTTCACATGAAGTAATAGCCCATATTTTGTGTGTGGACAATAGAAGCAAATATCAAGAAAAGTTTAGACAAATAATTAACTTGAACCATCTACTGTTCTCTGAATATAACAAATTAGAGATAGGGGGATTAAAAATCTAAATAATTGCTTTCATTGACTCTATGGGTAAAGTACATTCTGAATTAACAAGCATCCTTCTTACTTTTAAATTAAGTAATTTTAAAATTTACTGAATGACTTAAAGGGTGTCCATTATCTTTAAGATACAGTTCAAGTATCATTTTTAAAATAATAATCAACTTAACTTTTCTCACAGCAGTTTGCTTCTTCAGACTTTAATTCAGTAAGCTAACATTTCCTCATTACCAAAAATATTGCATAATTGTCCATGTAATTTCTTTAGGGAGATAATTCCAGAGCATCCTGATCTCAGCTTGGAAAACTAGCTGTCAGAGACACATAATTTCTATGTGCCAAGATTTAAACTATCCTTCTAATGTTATTGTCTTTTTATGATGAACTCTATTAGATGTAGGAGTCAATAATAGATCACTCCTTCAAAAAGGAACCTGTTGTGTCCTCACCATAAATGATTCTACACTTCAATCCCACCTATAGTATTCTCTATCACACTACTTACATTTCTATTAGGACACAATAATATTAAAAAAAATTTTTGTTAATGTTTATTTTTGAGAGAGAGACAGAGCACAAACAGGGGAGGGGCAGAGAGAGAAGGAGACACAGAATCTGAAGCAGGCTCCAGGCTCCAGGTTCCAAGCTGTCAGCACAGAGCCCAAAGTGGGGCTGAACTCACAAACCGTGAGATCATGACCTGTGCCAAAGTCAGATGTTTAACTGACTGAGCCATCAAGGTGCCCCCCTCAATTTTTTTTAATGTTTATTTTTGAGAGAGAGAGGGAGGCGGAGCTTGAGCAGGGGAGGAGCAGAGAGAGAGGTAGACACAGAATCCAAAGCAGGCTCCAGGCTCCGAACCGTCACCACAGACCCTAAGCGGGGCTCAAACCCACAAACTACAAGATCATGACCTGAGCCACCCAGGCGCCCCGGGACACAATAATATTTTTACTACTGATAGGACTTTAAACTAACTGATGATGACAAGCAGATTTGAATCTCATGTACAAACTACAATTATTTATGTGAACAAATTAATCATCACAATTATACCTGGAAATTATTAATAAAATCCATTTTCATCAGAAGTATAGGTGACTTAATTTTATAAAATATATAGGATAATTTTTAAACATTCATTTATTTTGAGAGAGGGAGGGAAAGCATGAGTTGGGGAGAGGCAGAGAGAGGAAGAGAGAGAATTCCAAGCAGGCTCCACACTGTCAGTGTGGACCCCCACGTGGGTCTCAAACTCACAAACTGTGAGATCATGACCTGAGCTGAAATCAAGAGTTGGAGGCTTAACCTACTAAGCCACCAGGTACCCCTATATAGGATTGTATTTAACTTCCACTTAGTTTCTAGCATGTTTTTTGCTTCTTTCATTCTAAGTCTTTTTCTGTTCCTTTTTAAAAAAATTTTTTTAATGTTTTTATTTATTTATTTAATGTTTTTATTTATTTATTTAAAAAAAGTTTTTTTAATGTTTATTTATTTTTGAGACAGAGAAAGACAGAGCATGAATGAGGGAGAGTCAGAGAGAGGGAGATACAGAATCTGAAGCAGGCTCCAGGCTCTGAGCTGTCAGCACAGAGCCCGACGCAGGGCTCGAACTCACGGAGTATGAGATCATGACCTGAGCTGAAGCCAGATGCTTAACCGACTGAGCCACCCAGGCGCTCCTGTTTTTATTTTTGAAGGAGAGAGAGAGAGAGACAGAGCATGAGCGGGGGAGGAGCAGAGAGAGAGGGAGACAGAGAATTCGAAGCCGACTCCAGGCTCTAAGCTGTCAGCACAGAGTCCGATGCAGGGCTCGAGCCCACAAACTGTGAGATCGTGACCTGAGCCGAAGCCAGATGCTCAACCAACTGAGCCACCCAGGTGCCCCTCGAAATGAAACTAAGTAAGAAGGACTACCTTAAGGAATCTTTAATAATGCAGTGTTATTTATGAGCCCCCCACCCCTTGTTAACTATTTCAAAAACATTACCATCCACCCTGCCCCATCCCCTGCCCTGCCCAACACCTATCATGGTTGCTTGTTCAAAGAAAGTCTTCAGGTACTATATTTTGTTTCTAATGCAGATCATTGCTATTTTTTCCTATAATTTAGATGTATAATTAAAATTTTTTCCTAACTCACTCTTCTTGGGATCCCCAAGCCTTTGTTCTTTGAGGACTCTACACATGCCCCAAGCTGGAAGACAAAAACAAACAGGTCTGGACCTAGGGTTCAGGGGTGTTCCACCTCTCCTGGCTTTACCCTTTAAGATTCCCAGGAAAGGAGAGGTTACAGATACCCAGGTTTTCAGTGCTGTCCTTGCTTGGTGTAAAATGTCCTCCAGAGGAGGATGGTCCTCTGGTCCCTGAGATATCCAGCTTAATCTCACTGGCTGCCAGTCCCACCCCTTTGCCCCAAAGGCCTGCCCTAACTACACACAAAGTTCCATCCACCTGGCCTCAACCCACGGTGGACACCAGTAATCTCTTGCCCTGCTCCAGAATTCTCCCATCAGCAAGGTCTTCCACTTGCTATACCCAGTTTGGGGCCTTCTTGCTTCCTCCCCTTTCATCCTTTGACGCTCTCTCAGAGTCGGCCCCCTTTATAGCTCTTCCAGCTCTGGAGTTGTTCCTCAAAGCACCAGCCAGGCTCACAACCCCATCAGATATTATTTGCCACCTCTCAAATAATAATCAAATACTAAATAACCAAAATGCTAAATTTGGTTATCACGTAAGTCCAAAACTTCTATACCAACACAAGACATCATATTGAAAGCCAAACACTGTACATTTCCTGAGAAATATTCTCAACCATCAGTAAAATAAATAAATAAATAAAAATCTCCATGAGATTAGGACACTGAGGCTCCCTAATTTGCCTGTGGCTGAAAATGAACGGGAGAAACTGTTCTTTATTTGCATGCTGTTTTCTTTTCATTTGCCACACTGATTTTCAATGGCAATTTATTCAACAAAATCTTATTGTTAAAATTATGCACCAGTAAGGAAAACTATGGTCATGGAGTTTAACTACCTTTTGCCAAATCTGATTAACATCAAAAAAGACCAAAGATCATGTTGCATTTAGGGAATTATTTTTCTCATGTGTTTTACCAGTTGTGTATGTTGATTCCATACTTCTGGTGTCCTTTAAACACACAAACTTTTATTGCTTTTCCTTACATTGGCAACTCTTCTCCCTTCTTTCTATGTCTGTCTGTCTGTCTGTCTGTCTCTTCTGCCCCATTATCCTGTAGCTAGTAACTCTTTGTTATACCTTAATCAGGCAGCATCATTATTGTGAGGTTCTCTCTTCTAGTACATTAAGCTTGCTGAATGCATGGTCCCTACTCTGCCGGTAAAAAGGACAGGTACAGATACTTAGAAGCTGAGGAAAAGATACTCTCTGTGTGCAGTGTCACTACAATAAACATTACTTTTACACTCTTGTCTACTGCTTCTAAGAAGTGTTGATGTTGCTTTAACAAATGAAAGCAAATACTCTCTTGGCTTGTGCTCATTCTAACTCTCAGTGCCAGGGAAAAACTCCGTAAGCCCATATTCTCTGCAGAGGCAACCAACACATCATGGGTCTATGAAATTGGCAATACCTCTGAGCCCTTTGTTGTCAGGCCTCTCAAATTTGGCACATCTTGGGGAAAGTAAATTGGCACAGTGAGAGACAAGGGCAGGTTTTGAAATCAGCTACAGTGTTTTGACACAGTGGTGATGTTCATTGGCTGACTTCCATGAGATCCTTTTTTTCTTCTAGAGTCTGGTAAGAGGTTGACTTAGATTATCTAAGTTAGTTATCACTATAAAATATTATTTAAAAGAGAAAAACTCTGGGAGGTTAATATAGAAATCCCATTCATTCGAGAAGGCACAGAAGTGGAAATAAAATTGAATTATTCCCAACTTTTATTGAGCGTCTACTAGACATAAGGCACTCTGATAAATAGGTCCTAGAGATACACAGTGGTGTTGTCATTCCTTATATCTTAGGGTTTACAATCTAGCTGGGGAGATTGGACAAACATATAAAAAAGACAAATGTAGGGTACATGGGTGGCTCAGTTGGTTAAGCATCTGACTTCAGCCCAGGTCATGATCTAACGGTTTGTGGGTTCGAGCCCTGCATTGGGCTTTGTGCTGACAGCACAGAGCTTGCTTGGGATTCTCACCATCCTCTCTCTTCCCCTTCCCTGCGAGCTCTCTCTCTCTCTGTCTCTCAAAATAAATAAACTTAAAAAAAAAACAAACATAAGTACAAAGTAGCATATGTCAAAAGACAAAATATAGAGAAATGTTTAGAGTAGGTAATAATCACAAAAGTTTGAATTTTCAGGTAAGATTTTCTAAAGGGAACTAGAACTTGAATTCAACTCTGAAGAAAATGGGACTAAATATTGATATTCACAGTAAGTACATTTATTGGACCCTTTTGTGCCAAACTTGGTGCTTTATAAGAATCTAATATTTTTGGGGTGTCTGGGTGGCTCAGTCGGTTGAACATCAGACTTCAGCTCAGATCATGATCTCATGGTTCGTGAGTTCAAGCCCTGTTGGGCTCTCTGCTGTCCGTGTAGGGCCCACTTCAGATGATCTGTCCCCCTCTCTCTCTACCCCTCCCCTACTTGTGGTCTCTCTCAAAAAAAATAATAATTAAAAAATAATTAAAAACAAGAATAAAATGGAAAATAAGGTGTGTGTTCTTTTTATTTTCACACCTCAAAGATAATGTATGTGAAAAAAACCTAACATAGAAAGTCTGACTACCATCAAAGTTAAAAAAATTTTTTTCAAATGACATAAATTAAAAATGGAACCTCTCATGGCATATCTATTCTCTAATACTATGGTGATTTTGTCAAACATAGGCTGTCATTGATTTTATCTGAAGAGAGATACTTGATGTCACAGACTTCTATAGACTTAAAGTTGGTCATTATAAAGTTAAAATGACCAAATGTATGTATCTTTTTCTAATGTGAGATAATGAAAAAAAGAATAGTGATGATTCTAACACAGACCAATAATTACAAGCATCGTTGAAAATCCACCCCCTTGACCCCACATAGGGAAGCTTCCAGGCACACCCAAAGGAGTAGAATGTTCAAATGGTTAATATAAAATCTGTATTTTTTCCTGGAACAATAGAATCTCAATCCTAGAGACCAAAATTAAATGATGATAAAAGAGGATACTTAAGAAAATAATCTTGAGCTAGAGTCTGGGATTTTAAGGAAATCAAGTCAGTTCTCTCCATCAAATCCCCCATCCCGGCAGCACCTGCTCTCTCTCGGCATTTAATTTCCTCATCTTGTAGGAGCAGTCAACTTTGAAATTGCTAGGAAGGCAGGAGAATGAGTCAGATAAATAAATAGATTGTTTCAAGCCTCTTACACAAAGATCAAAGAAAAACTGAAAGAATGGTCATCTATATGCTTATTCTTTTTAGTTTTCATTTTCCTCTCATTTTTTTTAAACCCCCTAGGATCTAGTTTTTCATATCTGATGAGCATAATCAAAATAAAAAGGGAGGATAAAGTCAAAATGTTTTGGATTATTGCAAGAGAAAAGTTAGAAATCCCAGTTGTAATTGCAGGTTGGAAGGTCGTCACTGGTTACAGTAAGAAGTATAGTTATAAGCTATACAATGCACGCGTAGCTTATGTTCTTTAACTGTTCTCCTTTGGCACTCTACGTAAACAGTAAGCTACTTGAAGGGAAGAAATGTATCTTTCTGTTTCTCTAATTGCTCAAAGACTGATATTTTGAAGTGCTTTTTGGAGTAGACACTAACTAAGTTCTAGGGATTTAATCAATGCTTTCATATTTGGTGATCAACTGAATTAGGAAAAGAAACCAGGAGTTTTGTGATGAACAAAATGAGTTTCCATGAGGCTTTAAACAAATTAGATTAGGACTAGAGGCCATACGAGGGTTTAGACCAACATTTCTTCTTAGATTTTTCTAAATAATGCTGAGTCAAAATCAAAACAAAACAAAACAAAACAAAACAAAAACACCAGCGTGGAGGTCAGAATATACTTTAGCATTAACTAAGAGATGAACCTTATCTTTAAATTTTTTAAATTTTTTTAAAAATTTTTTTATTTTTATTTTGAGACAGAGACAGAGCGTGATCAGGAGAGGGGCAGAGAGAGAGGTAGACACAGAATCCGAAGCAGGCTCCAGGCTCCGAGCTGTCAGCACAGAGCCCGACACGGGGCTCGAACCCACAAACTGTGAGATCATGACCTGAGCCGAAGTTGGACGCTTAACCGACAGAGTCACCCAGGCGCCCGGAGATGAAGCTTATCTTAAGGTAAATGATGAGGGGACCAGAAGCCTGTGGTAGGTACATGAACTGTGGCATTCTTATTCCTATAATCCAAACTCAGGAAAATCACTCAGACTCTGACGGAATTAAATAGTAGAAATAACCAATGGCTGCAAAATACTTTATGCACCAAAAACACTATTTCTACATTTTAGTTTTAGTTTCTATTTCTAATCAGGATCGTCTATTTACTATTTACTATACACTATTTAATGTTTAAGTCCATACCATCTTGGTGACTTGAAAAAAAAACAGGGAAAGCAAAATATTGTGCTGTTTCACCTTATATTGGTGCAAAACTGTTCTCCTACTATGATATTTTTTAAGTTCTTATTATATCAATGTAACTAAGAGGACGTTAACAAAATATTGCATAATCCTTTCTGAGCTTCATCATATATGTGGCATTTTGTGTGCTCTCTATAAACACAATTAAATCAGGATACTTTGAATTAATCTACTTATTTTTTACTGTGGCTTGATTTCAAGCCCTTGAGAAGACATTCAGAACTAAACTTAATCTAAGACCATGGCATTATTACTTTTGTTTAACCAAGTAGGTTCACTGGAGGAAAACTGCATATAAAATAGCCTAATCAGAAAGAGAGCAAACAAAAGGGCTATAATACCAAAAGAAGAAGATTAAAAATCAGTATCTAAATCACTTTCAAAAATGACAGTACTTCAGGGTGGACATTGTATATAAGACTACAAGAAAAATTGATGTTGATTAAAACATGCTCTTGGATTGAAGTTTCAGGGTTCATGATTGATTTAGCTGTTCTGGAAACAAGAATTTCATTTGAAGTTTCATGGCTCTTTATAACTTTGCTGGACTTACAGAGATCATTTTCCCTGCATGTATCCCTACATGTGTTATGCAATGTATTTTAATAGTATCCATGTGTGATGCCTGCACACACAGTGGCCAGCAGAAGATGGCTTGTGGATGCCATTGTGGTTTGTGATAATTACAAGTCAAATCATCATCTGAGTTAGTGAGTTATGAGGGGCGCCTGGGTGGCTTGTTGGTTAAGCGTCTGACTTCGGCTCCAGTCATGATCTCACAGCTGTGGGTTCAACCCCTGCATCGGGCTCTGTGCTGACAGCTCAGAGCCTGGAGCCTGCTTCAGATTCTGTGTCTCCCTCTCTTTCTGCCCCTCCCCCACTCATACTCTGTCTCTCACTCTCAAAAATAAATAAAACATTAAAAAAATTTAAAAAAAGAAATAGTGAGTTATGGCTACAAGAATATTATAGCGGGCTCAGGTGACCCCTGAATTCAGGTCCCAACACTGCCACTAACTTCTTTTTAATTTTTTTAAATCTTTATTTTTTTATTTTTCCATAATTTTTTTAATTTATTCCATATAAAATAAATATTTTTTATTTATTCCATAATTGAACATATTTACATCCTTTTCTACCTTTTCTGTTTTCACCGTACCTCTCATGTCTTGCTTCTTTCATTCTGCTCCATATGGTAAAACTGTGTAGACTTCCATCAGTTTTAACGAAATGGAACGATTTATAATTAACTGATCTTCTGGTATGAAGAGAACTTGTCATTCAGGATATATTATTTAAAATAGTAAGGAAGCCTAGGTGGCTCAGTCGGCTAAGCATCTGACTTTGGCTCAGGTCACCATCTCACAGCTCATGAGTTTGAGCCCTGCATCAGGCTCAGTGCTCACACCTCAGAGCCTGGAGCCTGCTTCGCATCCTATGTCCCCCTCTCTTTCTGCCTCTCCCCCGTTCATGCTGTTTCTCTGTCTCTCAAAAATAAACAAACATTAAAAAAAATTACAAAAAAATAAAATAGTAATAATTAATTGTCTTCCAGTAAATTAAAAATGACAAAGTTACTTTAGAATCCTTCCTCTTAAAGTGCAGTACTTCTGGGGGCACCTGGGTGGCTCAGTCGGTTGAGTGTCCACTTTTGATTTTGGCTGATGTCATGATCCCACGGTCGTGAGTTCAAGCCCCGCAGAGCCTGCTTGGGATTCTCTCTCCCCCTCTCTCTCTCTGCCCTTCCCCCGCTCATGTGCACATGTGCTTTCTCTTTCTCTCTCAAAATAAATAAGCTTTAAAAAAGTGCAATATGTGTACAGTCAAATGAAAATAAAGATATTCTTGGATAATGGCTTACAAACTTTTTCACCGAAAAGAATACAACTAATTTTCTTCTCTCTTTGTAGATTCTATATTATTAAACATTTTTGCCTACCCACTAGCTAATTAGGAACTAATACATTTTCCCATTTGTATTAGTCAGACATACAGGACTATCAATTAGAGTTCCTAATTAATATGAGATACCACAGTCAGGTGACAAAAAAAAGTTGGCCCAAAGCTTAGAAACATAACATTTCAGTTGGCCCACACAGTCTTAATGCAGTCAAATGAGCAATTTCCATTAGAAACACCAAGACAGTTTTTGTAATATTTAGAATCCTGGGAACTTTAGATCTTTTGCTAGATGACATTCATGATATATTCATGCGAATGTGACAACAAAGCAATCAGACTTATTTCTTCCCTCAAACAGATGCACAGAAATATAGCTTTTGCTAAATATCTGCTGCCGAGCATTGAGACATATTGACTCTGTGCAGAAGTCAGCTTCACGTAGAGTAGAAAAAACATGAATTTGAATTAGAAACATTTTTTTTCTTCCAAGTTGTGATTTAAATTCCATTAGTTAACACAGTGTAATATTAGTTTCAGGTGTATAATTTAGTGATTCAACACTTCCATACAACACGTGGTGCTCATCACAAATGTCCTCCTTAATCTCCATCAACTATTTAACCCGTCCCCCCACGCACCTCCCCTCTGGTAACCACCCGTTTGTTCTGTATAGTTAAGAGTTGGTTTCTTGGTTTGCCCCTCTTCCCCCGCCCCCCCCCCGCCCCGTTTGTTTATTTTGTTTCTTAAATTCCACATATAAGTGAAACCGTATGCTAGAGATCTTATTAAACATGAGTCATTTGTAATTTTTTCTTAATCTCATATTATTAACCTATAGAATATGACTAATAACATCTACTTGAAAAACACTGACAACTTTCATGTCATAAAGAGAAACACAAAAAAATCATAAAATAATGAGAACCGCATTTTTGTAATATGCAAAATGGTTAAGAGATCAATGTCCTGATTACATAAATAACACAAATACATTGAAATCTTCCTCAAAAGAAAAGTGGGCAAAATATATGAATTTCACTAACAAAGTATACATATGGCCAATAAGCATATAAAAATGTCCAATGCCATGAGTAACCAGAAGGAAACTAAAACAATAACATGCCGTTTTTGCTGATAAAATTAGCAAAGATTTTTAGAAAGATAGTACTGGAGACTAATGAGGAATGAATTTTGTAATTTAGTCAAATACTATTTATTGTATGTACCAAGCACTCTTTTAAGACATGGGGATACAATGAAGAATAAGATGAGATCACTGTACTTAATGGACCTTACATCCTGGAGTGTGTGTGTACATGTGTGTGTTTGGTGTTTAGGGCAGCCAAGCAATAATCAGATAAATAAAGTTATAAATTGAGCTCACTACAATGAAGGAAATGAATAGGGGACTGCGATAGAAAGTAATGGTGGAGGAGATAGAGAGGTCAGGGAAGGCTCCTGCAAAAAGGGTATATTAAGCTAAGATTGGAGAGATTAGAACAAACTAGCTTTATTATGAGCCTAAAAAAGTATGCAGGCAGAGAAAAACGCTGTGTGTATACGTGATGAATTAAGGGAGGGCTGAGTGTGCTTTAAGGACTGTCAGAAATGCCAGTGGAGTTAGAGCACAGTGGTCAAGAGTAACATGGCCAAGCGTGGCGTGGTCCAAACATAATATAGCAAGATGGGAAGGGGCTGGGTGGGAAGAAGTCAGCTCTTTCAGGGCCTTACAGGTCATGGTAAAGGGTCTGATTTTTATTCTTAGTTGTAAAGCTTATCTAAGGGTTAACAGTGTAAACAGATATGAACTTCAAATGAATAAGAAACTAAATGTTTACTGTGAACTCACCAATCACCCAGAAATAAAAGTACAAAACTTGTAAGTTTAAAATTGTCAACATTGATTTAATGCGGCAGATGATCTCTGCCGACCTCACGTTGCGTTCGACGCATGTATTTAGTACCAAGTGTGACACTGTAGGTTCTGTTTAGTGACATGTACTTATATTAACACCAATCTTCTTATTAGTTTTTTTGAAACTATCCTTCACTTTGCTTATCATATTTTACTTGGCTTGACTCCACTATCTTCTTATCTCTAACTATTTTCTTTCATTCCATATATCAATGCTTAGAATAACTAAACCAGTAATGCTCGGTGTCAATCAAGTAACAGACATCAAGATCTCTAGGAGAGATTAACACTCCTGTGTTCACTGAAGCGCTATTCCCGTTAGCTAAGATGTGGAAACCACCTAAATGTCCATTGACAGATGAACCAATGAAGAAAATGTGGTCCAGATGCACACAATGGAATACTATTCAGCCTTTGAAAAGAAAGGAAATTCTGCAATGTGTGACAACATGAATGGACTTTGAGGACATTATGCTAAGTGAAATAAACCAGACCCAGAAAGGCAAGCAATGCCTAATCCCACTTTTATGAGGCACCTAAAATGTCAGATTCATAAAATCAAAGACAGAAAAGGTGGTTATCAGGACCTGGGGAGAGGGTGAAATGAGCCATTATTAATCAAGGCGTAAAGTTTCAGTTCAGTAAGGTGAATAAACTCTAGCGGTGTACCGTAAAGCACTATACCTACAGACAATAATAATGTATAGTAAACTGATGGATCTCACGCTGTGTTCTACCACAATAAAATTAAAAGATAAATAAATAAAAGTCAGAAAAGCAATGTCAGCATGTACCATTCTTATTTTCTAAAGCATATATATATATATATATATATATATATATATGCATTGAATTGTTACCAAATAGGGACATAACATTTAACAATTTACATAGCAAACTCTAAGTCTTCCAAAAGTATGTCCAAAGACTCCAGGTGGGAACTACTGCTCTGAAACATAGTATTGTGGACTGCCCTTTCAGACAGGGGCTCATAATCCTCAGAATTTAGTAGGTGAAAATCCCATGAAGTAAACAAATTTCACAAAAATCTTGTATCTCAAGAAAGAATTCCTATTGGATTTTCTTATTGCTCTGGCTAATCTTTCTAATTTAAGTTCCCAAAGCTCCTTTCTTTCTCTAACTTAAAGACAGAATTCAGTCAAACAAATACCAAATCCCCATCTGGGCATCAAAATAATCCTGACAATTCTTCCACTTCATACTGAAATAAAATGCTAGACCATTTCCGTGTTTAAGAGGCATGACCCATGGTTAGAATTCAATGAAATTAGGAGATACAATTTATACTCTGATGAATTTTAATTAATTTTTAATTAAATATAGAAAATTGAATGTTCAGGCAAAATACAAAATTAGAGTTGGCAAGGAGAACAAAACGTGAAATTGATCTTGCTTTTCAGTCACCCCTGCAGAATGTGTCTAAGTCTGATTTGCAAAAGAGCACCAAGAGAACAGCCAAGTGAACCAGTCCAATGAAATCCGACCTATGAAATATTTTATAGTTCACTGGAAGAATCAATTTTTATTAGATAGTGACTTCTCCACTATTTGCCTGTAGGATGCCTATTTTCTACTTTGCACATAGCAGTTTCGTCATTCCTTGTTGACTTTAATCAAGGTATAAGATGATGTGGGAGGAAGCAATGCAAACTCATTTGTTTTATCATTAGCCTAATCTCTACATACTGCACACATCTTATGAATACATGTATTTCAGAGAGAAATTCACACATGGCTTTTATCTGGATCATAACTATTCTCCATTGCCATTAAGTCATCTTTTCCTCAAGTATTTATTAAATTCTCTCTGTGATAGTCAGTAGTGACATCTGCCGAATAATTGTGGTTGTTCCCTTTGGCCCTTTGTGGTTAGATACGGCCAGGTGACTAATTTTGGACACTGAGTTGTAGTGGAAGCGTCTTGTGCACTTCCAGGCTAGAGTATTTAACTCTTGGTTCAAACCGTGGGGAGTCATTTAACTGCTGGTTAGAACTCCGGAGAGTTTTCTCTCTCTCTCTGGTATAATGACTGGCAATATTTAAGATGATGACTGTTCTACTGAACTGTCCCTGAATGACTGTGCTGGTAAGTGATAAGAGACCCCAGTCATACAGAATGATCAAAAACCTGTGTTGCTTTAAGCCACTAAAATCTTAGGGTGGGTTGTTTCCATGCCATTATTGGGCTACTCTAATACAAGCTGCGTGCAACACATTGTGCCTCGTGCGGGGGGATGCATCAGTAAACAAGACAGAAATAGTCATTGACCACATGCCACTTGGATTTTACTGAAGAAACTTAGAACAGAATGGAAACTACAGGAGGGCAGGGGTTTTTATATATTTTGTTCATGGCTGTTTTTTTTTTTTTTAGGGCTAGAAAAGTACCCAGTGCAAAGCAGATGTTCATCTACACATATATGATAAACAAAGGAAGAAGTTTAATGATCTAATTAAAATATTGATACTTTTCACAAGGGAAATACACAAAGTGTGATGACAGTCTGTAATGATGCAAGATGCCCAGTCCACCAAGGGGGAGTAGAGCTCCCCAAGCTCATCAGAGGGGCTTTTGAGAAGCAGGAATTAATGGGGTAAGGGATGGCAGAGGGGGAAAGGAGAAGATATTCCAGGCAAATGGGATGGCATATGCAGAGCCACTGACACGAAGGAGAAACAAAGGCGATTTAGATTGAGGGTAGAGAACAACAGGCACAGGGGGTACAAGGTGTGGTGAGACCACTGGGAGGGGGACGGGGGAGCAGATTACACAGGCCACGTAGGTCTTGTTAGAGACTGTAGGCTTTGGGTTGCGTGGGTCTTGGGTGGCTCAGTCAATTAAGTGTCTGACTCTTGGTTTCTACTCAGGTCATGATCTCTCTATTCACAGGATAGAGCCCCGCATGTGACTCTAAACTGACAGCACAGAGCCTGCTTGGGGTTCTCTCTCTCTTCTCTGCCCCTCCCCCTGCTCACACACGTGTTCTCTCTCTCAACATAAATAAACATTAAAAAAAAAAAAATTGTCGGCTTAGCTTAAAAAAACAGGGGACAATGCTTGAAGGGATTCAAAGGGACACCCAGGTGGCTGTGAGGGAAATAGACTGGGAAGAGTGTATGGGGTGTATTGTTTCAACTTATTGCTATCTTTAACTCAGAGCTAAATACAATGATTTGGAGTTTAGCAATTTACCTTAAGCTTCTGACCAGAACTAAGCACCAACTCCTTACAGAGGGAGAACCTGCTGTCCGCACAGCTTCCTCCTCAGTAACCAGGCTCTGTGAGATGCCTTGGTCTCAGATGCCTTGGTTAAGAGGCAGTATGGAAAGAATACACACAGAATGTTCTGGATGACATTGTTCATTTCCTTACCAGGGTCTCTTTTTGAAGATTTTTGGAAGAGATTTCTTCCTGGTTTAATACTGAGAATAGATTTGCTCTTCCTTAGAAATACTCTTTTTGTACTCTTAAAGACAGGTACAATTTAAAATGGATCAATTTCCTTTTTCCCTGTGCCTGTGGAAAAGCTTAGGACCAATGTGTGATCCACTTGAAGTAACTGTATAGAATAGTATGTGTATTTATATTACCCTATCCATGGTATGTTTCTGCCCTAGGTTTTGCTTTTTGATTTTACTGACTTCTAATTTAGGTCATCCTATCCTGTTTTATATATTCATGTTATGTCATCTTAAAGGGCTTCTGGTACTAAGTATAGTACCAACAAGCATTTCTCAACCACTTATCTATAATCAGATAAATAATAATTTGGGTATAAAAGCTAAGCAGCACACTTTTCTATGGTATGCCTTTTAAAAGACATGAAAAATGGGAGTTGGATTAATCTTTATATATTAAAAAAATCATCGGGGCACCCGGGTCGCTCAGTTGGTTGAGCATCGGACTCTTGATTTCTGCTCAGGTCATGATACCAGGGTCATGGGATTAAGCCCTGTGTCTGGTTCCATGCTGAGCATGAAGCCTGCTTAGGATTCTCTCTCTCTCTCTCTCTCTCTCTCTCTCTCTCTCTCCCTCTGCCCCTCTCCTCCACTCTCTTTCTTTCTCTCTAAAATTAAAAAAAAATTAAAAATAAAAAAATCATTTATTTTTTACCTATTATGTGTCAGATACTGTAGGTTTAAGGATGAGTACCAACATATATGGTCCGTGACTTCATGGAGCTTCTGGGTTAGTGGGACAAACTCTGGATCTGTGAGAAACAAGATTGTCTTGTGTGTGGCCCTTACACCACGTACTCTTAGGATTTAGGGATGGACTGCCTGGGTTTCAGTTCCAGCTCTGTCACTTATTAACTTCACCTTGGGCAAGTTATTTAACTTTTCAATGCTTTCGTTTCCTCATGTGTAAAACAGTGATAGTAATACCCACCCACCCACCCACCCACCACATAGGATGGCTATAAGGATTAAATGAGCTAATGTGTGTAAAGAACTCAGAATAGTTCCTGGCAGGGGTACATTACTGTTAGATGTTTTTATTACCTATAAAGAGAATTTGGGATGAAATAATGCTTAAAGTGTCCCTGTGAATAATGTAATAGGAAATCAAAAGTTCCTTTTCCTTACTTGTTTCTAAATAAAGCATTATATATTGTTTAGAATTATGAGATCATTGAGAAAAAGAGACTTTGGGAATCATCTTGGATAATTTCCAACTAATTTAGAAATCCCGGCCACTTTCCTGACAGATGCCCATTTAGTCCCTTTGTTAGCATTTGTGGAAATGTAGCACTTATCCCCAAATAACCCAATCCGTTTTATTGTGGGTCAGCTCTAATGGTTAGAAAGCATTTCTAGGATTGAGCCAAACTCTTAAGAAAAAAAGAAGACTGGTTTTCCATCCTCAATTAATACACTAATTTGATATGCTTACTAATAATTTGCAAAAATTTTATGCACTAATTTGATATGCCTAATACCTGATAACTACTAAGTTGTACATAGTGACATTCAGTGTTATACTGAAAATATCTGAAATACAAAATGTGAACATTCAATCCACAAGTATTTACTGAGACTCCACTTTGAATAAGGCAGATGATTAAAAACAGTTTTTCTGCAAAGGATTACATATTCTAGGATTTAACTAAATTTACTAAATGCCTACTTTGGGGACAATTTAAATGTTATTTAATTCTCAAAACCCTCTATGGTAGGTGTTATTGTTTTTACAGTAAAGGTGAAGTAAATGAGAAACCAAGATTCAGAGAGTTATTTTTTATGAAGAAATATAGCTATAGCTAGTCTATAAATAGCATATCTGGAACTGGAACACATTTCTGTCCATTTTTTTCCACTGTACCCAGAGGATCAAAGACCAAAAGTAATAAGAGAAAGCAAAAATGCACATGGAAAAAAGATGTTATTTCAGGGTACCAAAGAACCATTATTTTAAAACAGCAGGCCGGGATGCCTGGGTGGCTCAATCCGTTGAGCATTTGATTCTTGATTTTGGCTCAGGTCATGATCTCACGGTTCTTGGGTTTGAGCCTCGTGTTGGGCTCCCCACTGGGCATAGAGTCTGCCTAAGACTCTCTGTCTCTCTCTCTCTGCCCTTCCCTCCCTCCCTCTTTCTCTCAAAACAAAACACCAACCCCCCCCCAAAAAAAACAGTAGGCCAAAAAGGGGGAAAGGTATTATATTAAGAGCTTTCTAAATATTTGAACCATGCCATGCTTCTAAGAACTACTCATTTCACCAATTCAATAAGCAGTGCATCTCTGTGTTGTGAACAGTGTTGGTATTTAAAGGGCTTTTCATTCACCTACATCAGTCACATCCTGACCACATTAGATTTCTCTCATTCTCCTCGTATTTCTCTTCACAGTTAAAGATGGGTGGGAAACTGTTGGGAGCATCGGTTAACCCTTGCCTTGCCTCCCCCCCCCCCCCCCCCGCCTGGCCCCCAGCTGCCTGTTTTGTAGATACTGGCTTTATTTGGGGTTTATTCCTTTTACCCTTAATTTTTCAGGGTAATAAAAACAGGTCATGGGGTCAGGGTGGTAGTCCATTGCCATAATAATGCATATTCCCACATTCCACAAGGCCTACCTTGGAAGAATTTAAGTTGTCAAATAGTTACGTTTTTTGGTTATATTGGTCAATTAGTATTCAGAGCTTTCTTGGATATTAATCCGAATCCTCTGCCACCATCCTCCCCGCCCCACCCCCACCCCACAGAATGCCACAGAACGTAAGATCCTTGAGGGCCAGAAATTTTTGTTTTGTTTCCAGTTCCTAAAATAGTAGATTGCACATAGGTGTTCAGTAAAGGTTGGTTGACAGATGAATAAACTAAAAACAAAGCCACAGATCTTATCTCTCCTGGGGCACTCAGCCTTCCCAAGGGACTGCCCTAAAGGTTATATATGTTTGTGCTCTCACTCAGAGGTGACTCGAGTTTATGAAATCCAAGTTCAGAAGTATGGCTGTTTGAACACTGGGCAACTGAGGACAATTCAAAGCAATCTAATTGAAGGAAGTCCTCATTCTCTCTGTCAAACTGAGGTAGGGGCTTTTTAATCAGGAAGATCTGGCTTGTATTGTCTGTTAAATGGAGATAATGATATTAATCTCTTAGGGTTATTACAAGGAGTAAACAACACATGGGAAGGCATATTTCACAGTCATTGGCATATTGTTGTTGCCTAATGAAAGCTTATTTCTGTTCTTCCTTTGTATAAATAAAACACAGTTGTTAGAGATATAAATATTATCAGTTGCTTAGATCTTGGTGGCTAAGGAAAGCAAATCTAATTAGAAAGAAATGTAATCTTTGAGTTACGAAGTTTGATGGTAGGCCGGTCAGTAAAATATTGTTATTTCAGTATATCACCGTGCCTCTCTATTGAGGACAAATATTGTATGGTCTTAGAATTTAGTGATGCATTATAAGCAAAGAAAAATATCCAGTAACTCATGTGAATGCCAAGCTCCTGGACGTCCCAAAATGGTGAAACTCCCAGAGACTGCCTTAGTCACATCATGTAACTCAGCCACTTCCTGGGAGAGTACTTTCTAAAAATACTTGGTCTTACACTGTGTGTGATCCTTCTACAATTCCATTTTCTTGTGTTAGACTTCCCATGGGAAGGCAAAGGATTAAATCTGCTTTATTGTAAATGTTTGAAGGGAAAGACTGTGTTAAGGGGAGTAAATGACCTAATAAAAATGCTTCCTTGACTTCCATTTTATTTTCTTCCTCAACAGAACCATAAAAGTCTATACAATGTTATAGAATGAGCCTGTGTCAGATGAAAAACTTAGCAGCATGTGTGCCTGTAGATACTTGACCAGCCCTATGAATTTCTGTTTCTGGATTCTTTGTTCAACAGAGGTTTCCTTTCGGTTTGTTCCCCCCTAATTAGACATTATTATCACATCACATTAAGAACCATTTTTTGGATCCAGAATTTTGCAGTTAGTTCTTGAATATAAAAATAGTGCCAACTCAAAGCAATCTTTCCAGTAACTTCAATTAAAAAATATAGTAATTCAGTAATATTTAAGGCAACAGTATTATTTAGGATATATACATTTTTCTCAAAATTAACCATAAATGCTTAACTGAATTGTTTTTACCACATTTTAATTTTAAAGTCACAACTGAAGACACAAGTGTGATTCAGATGAGTCCAGCCCCTATGGTTAAGCCTTAATTGCACATGCAAACATACAAATATATACACCCAAATACGCACATTTCCATCTATGAATCTGTATCTTTATGTGCAAATTCACACATCTCCAACATCACATATACTCAGATACATTTCTATGGGAACACACCAAAAGACGCACCCTACTTATAAGAAGAAATTAAATAAATCAACTTTTACAGACTATAGGAGCTTCCAGAAATGGTATATTATACACACACATCTCTGATCTGTGTTCTCAATGGTAAAAGGACTCATGAGGAATTAGACACCTGCTTCTGTTTATAACCTTAAGTAGTCCCAAAGGCCTGATTACTCTGAAACAACCATACACTTGTCTTGGTTCATTGCTTAATCAATCTTTTCAGGCACACCAGAATATCCCATTTTCCAATACAAGGGCTTTCATCATCAGCATGTGTGATCTTTAATTCTGCAGTGCTGTCATATATTAAGAGACAATAAAATGAAATAGGCTGTTATCTCTTAAAAAGCACTAGTAATTCAAATTTGGACAGCTTCAATTTGGGCATAGGTTGTTATCTCTTAAAAAGCACTAGTAATTTAAATTTGGACAGCTTCAATTTGGGCAAGGTAATTGTGGAAATATTCCCTGCCTTCTCTATGCTGCAGTCTAACATTTAATGGTTTTGCAAATCTTACTGTACTAAGCTACAAGCAATAAGGAAATAAAATTAAGATGTTAGTCATAAAATTAGCCAATATAAGAGACTAAAGATTCTATTCCAAGATGGGCCAAGCTATGAGATTTGTTATTATCCATGGGATTGAAAGAATGGAGGCTTTTTAGGCAAAGAAGAGTCTTTTTTTCACTTTCTTGTATCTTTGCTTTCTCTCTGTCATCTGACTAAAATTTGTTCACACTGTCCCAGTCCTAAACGACAGCAACAACAGCCACCAGCTAATTCTGCATCTTCCTTCTCTCCAAGCCATCCTATTTCCGCTTTTCTCTTCTCAAGGGCCAACGTATTAAAATAGTTTAAACTCGTTGCCTCAACTTCCTCAGTTTCCTTATACTTCTCAGTTCCCAGCAATCTGACACCTGACTCTGTGTTTCTGCCTAAATTGCTCAAGCAAAGGCAAATAGTGTCCTGTTTTCTATACCTACTGGCCCTATTGCAGCCCTAATTCCTTTGTGACACCCAGCAATATTTCACATTGATGACCACTTCTTGAATATTGCTGTCATTTTATTCTCCTCTCTGACCCCCATCTCTATCTTATTTACTTCATGTTTTTCCTCTGCCTCCCAATTAAATTTTAGTGTTACTATAATTCTCTTCTATTATGTGTGATTTCTTCCACTCCTGTGGTGTTTTCTCCAGGTGACAGACAGCAATCAGATACCATACTTCATGCCAAAAAGAATTTCAGACGTTAACACCACCATTAAAAACTTCAGTTGCAATAGTGGAGGTTCGCCTGATAATGCCATTTAATTGATTTGGCTGGCCTTTGAATAAACCAGAAGGATCAGAGCATATGGCAATAAACTATCAAAAATTAACCAAGTCGTAGTCCTAATTACCACATGTTGAAGGTGATACCTTTTCAGTACCAGAGTAACTTAACTCAGTCTCTTGTATTTGGTATTTGGCTATAACTGATTTGTTGACTGTAATTCAATTCCCCATGGTAAGAGAAATCAAAACCAGATCACTTTTACATGGGAAGGGTGACAATATACACTCATTGCCTTCCCTCAGAGCTACATTAAATCTCTTGCTCTCTGTCACTGTATAGTCTATAGGGACCTTGATCATTTTTACATTCCACAACACATCATGTTGGTTTGTTATATCGGTGACATAAATGGTAATTTAACATGATTAGTAGAAAGTGGCCGGCATTCTAGGCATCCTAAGCTGCCTATGTGTCAAAGGGCAAACCTCAGTAGAAGACTCACAACAAAAACTCCTAGGGTATTAGAGCAAGACCATTCCTTCTGCAGCAAAGAATTATGCAATTTTGGAAAAAAAAATTCCTGCCATGATACTAGATCCTTAGAACTGTATATTATCTAATCCATTGAGTCATAAGTTTGGGCAGGAAGAGTAGTGATTTGTTATGAATGCACCATTCAGAATTGGGCTGGAGAAGTTCCAGAAGACACAAGTAAATTACAATAAACAGGTGACCAAACACCTAAACCATTTGTAAGGTATTAGGTTCTCTGTCACAACTTATAGCTATGGCATCTTGGGTTTCCCTATGGCTAAATAGCAAAGGAAATAACTGAGGCCCAATTCACAGGTAAGTTGGTGCAATTTCTTCATGTTAGCTTTACTGGATAATTGTTACACTTGAGGCTTACATAGGTCTGGCTCTAAAGGACATGAGAGTGAACTAGACCTTCAAAGATAACATTTGGAAGTTTATTTTCCATGGAGTTTTGGGCTCCTGGGCAGAGTGGTTTGGCTAGTTGGTCAGAACTCAGAAAAAAAGACAATAAGTGGGTAAGAGACAATGAAATCTTAGGAAAATCCATGCACTGGATCTATGGAAGTGGGCACAGCATGTGCACTTGTCTTTCTCATACTCATGACCACTAGGGACCATTTATCTCAGAAGAGGAACTCAATAACCAAGGAGGAAACTTGTCCTGTGGATGGCAACAAGCATCTTTCTTTGGCAACCCTGGTGCTAGCAGAATGGGACCATAAACAGAGTGACCATTGTGGCAGGGATACAGCTACGCAGCCTCAGTAGCAGGGTCCGTTTTCTGTAAATTTTATCTGACTACTGGTGACTAGTCAGGGGCAGAAAACAAAATTAAGCCCTCAATATGAAGTCATTCTTCAAGGAAACCAGTCTACCACTTGGTGGTAGGTTGATTACATCAAACTGAACCCCAGTAGAAGGAGCAAAAATTCATCCTTTCATGAAATGACACCTTCTCTGGATATGAATTTGCATTCCCTGATTCAAGGATCACCACTGACGTCATCACCCTAAGGATTATACAACATATGACATATATTTTCACGGTTTCTCACAGTTATCTCTTTTACCATACAGGAATGGGCACTTAAACACACAATCCACTTGTCCTACCATATATCTCCTCACCTAGGAACTGAATAATGGAATGGTCAGTTAGAGGCTTAAGGAAGACATACACTTAGGTACAGTCTGGTTGGGGTGCTGTCCTCTAGGATGTGGTGAGTGCACTAAATCAATGGCTGATAAATGGTACTCTCTCCAGTAGCTAAAATGCATGGGTCCCAGAACTAATGAGTGAGAGTGGGGTTAGTTCATCTCACCATTCTTCCCAGTGACCCAGTGAAGTTGTGATCTTCATCTCCACAAACATGGGTTCTACAGGATTAATGACCTTGGTTTGTGCAAAGGGATTGTTTCCCCCAGAAGACAGAGTGGAACTCTTAATACATTCCATTTTAACTTGAAACTATAGCTACTACTTGGTCATGTTGAATTGCCCATGCCATTGAAGCAACCAAGGTGAAGAATTACTATTCTCATAGAGGAGATTGAATCTAATTTCTATGAAGTTCTGGGATTTGTGATATATAATGGGAATAGGAAGGAGTACATGCAGAATCACAACATACAAGAGGAGTGCATATTTGTGTTTCTCTGCCAAGAGATAATGTGTATGGACAATTATAGTAAATACAGTCCAAAGAAGGAAAGGCAACGAAGGGCACAGATCTCTCACATATGAAAATCAAGGTCATTCCAGCAGACAAGAAAACTAGGCCAGCCAGAGTGTTGGCTTAGCATGAGGAAAATAAACAGAATGAGTAGTAAAGAAGGAAATGATAAATATCAGTTATGACCTTGGCACTGCCTGCAATAGTGAGAGTGTAATTCATTCCAATAACCCCTGGAATTAAGCCTTTTCAGAGATTACAACTTATCACTACCCTGAAGGGGACTCAGTGACAGGTTTTACCTAATAGGGCATATGGGTGGATCTGAGTGGTGCAAGGGATAGGCTGTACTGGCCATTTCATACCCTCTTAGTTCATGTCTTATCCCAACCACTGCTTTGCTGGCGAGTTCCATTAAATGCTTCACCATCTTCACCTTGGTTCAGACTTATAACATCTCATTGTGGGCTGAGACCATGGAACTCTTCCTGCTATGGGACTACTTGGCACAACTGTGTGGGATACCTGTGACACCTTACTTGGCCCTTATGCATGCACAACCAGAGATTACTTTAGGTTACACCTTAGGTAATGGGGTTAGGGATCAAGGGATGAATTGCCTCCCCTATTGCCCCAGGCCATTAGTTCTCAAACATGTTTCACAAGGCTCCTTAGAAGTTCCTATGAGACTGAAGCATGGCAGCTCACAAAAGCACATTTTTCAAATTGGTTTTTCCCTGTTCAAAACTACTGCCCTCATGCTTGTCCTCTAAGATTATATTCCCAAATAAAATGAATGACCTTTGGGGCCGCCTGGTTGGCTCAGTCGGTTGGGTGTCCGACTTCAGCTCAAGTCACGATCTCATGGTACCGGAGTTAGAGCCCCACGTCGGGCTCTTTGCTCACAACTCAGAGCCTGGAGCCTGCTTCAGATTCTGTGTCTCCATCTCTCTGCCCCTTCCCTGCTGGCGCTGTCTCTCTCTCTCTCTCTCTCTCTCTAACTCTCTCTCAAAAATAAATAAACATTAAAAAAAATTTTTTTAATGGCCTTTACACAAGCTTTGGTCTATGGCTTAGCTTTTGGGGAAAACCTAGATTAAAACAGAACTGGAAAAACATTTTGAAGGAAACTTTTATTTGAAGTGAAAGGACTGCTAGGTCTTGTCAATGTCTCGAGCCTGAATAACCAGCTGCGAGTGTCAAGGGAAAACAGGGAACCCTGGGAGGAGAGCTACTTTTGGGGATGGGGAGACGATAAGTTTAATCTTAGACTGTGGAATTGAATATGGAATTCACCCATAAAGAGTCTGGCATTGAAATATGAGTCTAAGGTGAATAGATGGAATTGGATGGTAGATAAAGCTGTGAGAAAGGACGGGTATCCTAATAAAATAGACAAGGGAAATTTACTCAATGTTGACAGCAATATTTGAGGGAACATGGTATCTTCACTACTAAAACGGAGCTCCTTGAATGTGAAAGTTGAGAAAAAGTTGTCCCACATGTCATTTTTTTGCTTTCACATTCCCTGTACCTTTTACTCTGAGAATTCTTCTTACCTGGCTATTTAAAGATTCCCTGGAGGGAAGGAAAAAAAAAAGACACTGTCAAAATAGAGCTTTCTTTAAGAAGACAGAAAAAAAAATAGGCTTTTTTTTTTTCTTTGATCAGTCAGTGAGGGCAAGGAATGAGGTCAGTAAGAGTAGATGTTTTTCTAGGATGGAGAAAAGAGCGAGCACCTCATTTGGATTTCATTTTTTATAACATGTTGTTTTTGAGCATGAAAACCTCCCAGCCAGCCACTGCAACAATTTCAGAGAATACAATTATGTAAGGAGTTTTAGTATTAATATTTTACGGATGTGCTCACTGATCAAGATTTTTTGTTTTTACTCCTCTGAAACTAATCAGACAGAGCATTTTAGAGAAACACGCTATATTGTCACTAAATTTACATTAAAATTGGACATGTTATCTACCCTACTTAAAAAAGCACACGGTGTATCTATTAATCATTGCTTAATGTTGAATACTAATACATGAACTTTTTCTAATTAAAGGGCTATTCAGCTCCGACACAAGAACCTTATCATTTTAGGTGTTTTATTATGCTTTTGGCATTTGTTAATGGCAGGACTTGCTCGCTATTACCAAAAGCCTTTCAAATCTTATAATTTTTGAACAGTTTTAAAAATGGGAAGAAAGAGTTCAATGTGTCTTTAATTAAAAAATAGATTTTTATTATAAAACTGGGATGTGGGCAGGTGGATATCTCTTCTATATTATCTAAAGGAAGTGTAAAAAATTTATATGTAATATTTATTCCTGTAGTGTTTATATATTTTTTTCTTGAATTTGTTTTAAAATATAAAACTTTCTTGGGTAATCCACATATTATATTCTCACATTATGGAAATTAATCACACTTCCACTAAGAAGACAAACATACACATTGTTTTTTTATATTTAAAAAATAATTTGTGCTAGGGCACCTGGGTGGCTCAGTCAGTTAAATGTCTGCCTTCAGCTCAGGTCATGATCTCACAATTGGTGGGTTCCAGGCCCGCGTCGGGCTCTGTGCTGACAGCTCAGAGCCTAGAGCCTGCTTTGGATTCCATGTCGCTCTCTCTCTCTCTGTTCCTCCCCGTTCACTCTCTGTCTCTCTCTCTCTCTCTCTCTCTCTCTCTGTCTCTGTCTCTGTCTCTCTCTCTCAAAAATAAATAAAATATTAAAAAAACATTTAAAAAAATTATTTGTGCTGGGGGCGCCTAGGTGGCTCAGTTGGTTAAGACTCCAACACAATGAAGAAGCCAGAAGCAGGCCTGGGCTTATATAGAGTCTTAGTATTAAACAAAATTAAATCAGTGAAGAAAGAATAGTCTCTGCAATTAAAAAAAAAATTGGTTAAATTAATGATTCTACATCTATACTTTCAGATAGTATGTGGTCATTTAAAAAAATAGAATATTTCGGGGGTGCCTGGGTGGCTCAGTCTGTTGAGCATCCAACTTCAGCTCAGGTCATGATCTCGTAGTCTGTGGGCTTGAGCCCCGTGTGGAGTTCTGTGCTGACAGCTCAGAGCCTGGAGCCTGCTTCGTATTGTGTCTCCCTCTCTCTCTGCTCCTCCCCTATCTACGCTGTCTCTCTGTCTCTGTCCTTCTCTCGAAAATAAATAAACATTCAAAAAAAATGAAAACACAATTTATGCTTGAAAGGAAAAAAATCTCCTTTAGCGTTCCCTGAGGCTTTGTGCATTGGCCTAGCTGGAGGTTGGTTTCTAATGAGCACTGTTCACAGTGAAGTGGATCTCCTTTGGCTTTCCTTACAGAGTGCATGATGCACATAAATCAAACTGTGAGATCAGGGGACTAATCAGTCCTGTAGCTGTACAACTATAGTCTCTGGAAGCACCAGAAGAAGCTTTTCAACTGGCATAATAGCAGCACAGAAACTGTTCTCCTATGACTGTTGTATCACTGTTTAAGATTTTTTGGGTTAGACAGTAAAATATTAGCGGTCTAGCATTACTTCTCTTAACTACCTTGCATTATTGGCCTTTCATTCCTTTGCTGGTTCATTCATTCAGCAGAAAGACACAGCACCAGGTTATGTGGCAGATATCGATATACTCAGATAGCATGACACCCGCCAAAAGTGAATTTGTAGTCTAAGGGGATAGGCAGGCAGAGATAGGAATAAAGTACTAAGAAAGCATAAAGCAAAAACATCAAACTCTGCTGAAGATGTCAGGGAGGGCTTCACTGAGGAGTTGACAGTTGAAGAGGACCAGGCGTCACCAGGTGGGTGAGAACAGCTTATAGGTAAAGGCACAGCATGACGAAAGGCATGGGGCTCTACAGCAAGTAATTTCTACAGAAATTAAGAGTTCTGTGGGGTAAGGACAGTCCCCTCCCCCTACTTCTTGTTAATAACACGTTAAGAACTTTGGGCTTTTTTTTTCCTGGGGTAGTAATATTTTTTACTGGAGTAGGCTAAAGATCCAACTTATTTTTGGAGGTGATAACTGATAGCCATGTGCTAGATGCTTAGGTTACTGGGGTGTAAGATTGAAATGGGGGCTGGAAGCAGGTTTCAGAAGAATCTGCACACTGAATAAGAGATCTAGAATGTACCATGTAAGCAATGAAGGCCTTTGAAAGTGTTTGATATGGCATGATGAAAGCAGTGTTTTTCTTGATATCTGTGTATACGTGGAATAATTTTCCTCTAGATTGCTCATGTTCTTTTAGTTCTGAGATAGATCTGGCTTACAAGAGTTTTCATGGGCTGGGCGCCTGGATGGCTCAGGAGGTTAAGTACCTGATTTCAGCTCAGGTCATGATCTTGTGGTTCGTGAGTTGGAGCCCCCACCTTTGGGCTCTGTGCCGACAGCTCAGATCCTGGAGCCTGCTTCAGATTCTGTGTCTCCCTCTCTTTCTGCCCCTTCCCCACTTGTGCTCTCTCTCTCCCTCTCAAAAATAAGTAAACAACAACAACAAAAAAGAGTTTTCAGAGGCTATGTAATTTGAAAGGTATTGGGGAAGGAAGTTTTAGAGGTGTGCTTCCTTCCTTTCTTATTTTAAGGTTACATAGGCTGCCTCTTCAAATGTATGATATGGAGGAGGACATTCATGCCGCCATTTAAGGTTGGTTGTGGTTAGTTTAGTTCTACTATTGCTACTTCTCGTTTGGAAGCGAAGGCTTCTCAGACTATAAAAATTATTCAGATTACTACTGTTAGAGAAATGAAAGAGCCTATAGAGGAAATTGTGTTTCAAGTTGTATTGCATTTGGATAGTCAGAGTAATGTCCAGGTATTCAGGATAATCCGAGAAAGTGCTGAGGAAAGAACGTCGTGTCAACACCTACAAATATAATTGTGAAATGGATTTTTGCCCAGGTGTTACTGAGAGTATTTCCTGAAAGTAGGGGGAATCAATGAGTGAGCCCTCCTATAATAGCGAATACTGCTCCTGTTGATAATACATAGTGGAAGTGAGCTACTACATAGCATGTGTCACGAAGAACGATATGTAACGAGGAGCTTGCTAGTACAATGCCTGTTAAGCCCCCTACAGTAAATAGGAAAATAAAGCCTAGGGCTCATAGCGTAGCAGGGAATCATTTAATGTGGCCTCCATGAAGGGTGGCAAGTCAGATATACTTTTACCCCTGTGGAGATAGCAATGATTCTGGTGGCTGATGTGAAGTATGCTCGTGTGTCAACGTCTATTCCCATGGTGAACATGTGGTGAGCGCATACAGTGAAACCTAGGAAGCCAATAGATATTAATGCTCAGACTATTCCTATATAACCAAAGGGCTCTTTTTTGCCTGAGTAATAGGTGACGATGTGTGAAATTATTCTGAAACCTGGCAAGATTAGGATGCAGACTTCGG
The DNA here is from genome assembly GCF_024362965.1 of Panthera pardus. Lineage (NCBI taxonomy): Eukaryota > Metazoa > Chordata > Mammalia > Carnivora > Felidae > Panthera > Panthera pardus. The sequence goes on from NW_026526991.1 coordinate 92,532,299, forward strand.
GTGCCCAAAAAATCAGAACAAGTGCTGACATGGGATAGGACCCCTCCAGCGGGATCAAAGAAGGTGGTGTTTAAGTTTCGGTCTGTTAGTAGTATGGTAATGCCGGCCACTAATACTGGTAGTGGTAGGAGTAGCAAGACGGCAGTAATTAGGTCGGATCAGAAAAATAAAGGTGTCTGATATTGAGATACAGCAGGGGGTTTTGTATTGATAATTGTAGTAATGAAATTAATAGCACCTAAGATTGAAGAAACGCCTGAAAGGTGGAAGGAAAAGAGGGTTAGATCTACAGAGGCTTCAGCATGGGCTAGGCTACCAGCTAGAGGGGGATATACAGTTCATCCAGTGCCTGCACCCGCTTCTACTACCACTGATGTCAGTAGTAGTAGGAAGGATGGGAGAAGAATAATCTAATGGATTATTTCAAGCCAGTCTCCAATCTTCATCTTAAATGAATCTAATATCAGGTGTTACTAACACTTGGCAGCCAAATAAATGGCAAGGAAGTCATAGCTATTTCTCTAAGCAGATTTTGGAGGAATAAAAGATCTAGAAATTTGCCTGTTAGGGAGGAAGATGAGAACATAAAGGTGAGTGTCTGACAAAGCCAATTAAGTACTATGCATCACTATCGTGAGGAGAGCTAATCTTTGTAACCAAGTGTGGGAGTTACAATCCTGAAGAAATGTTACTATCATACAGGCTACCGGATTTGAGATAGAACTCGGAGAATCCTTAGAGAAAAATATATTTTTGCCCTTATGTAGAAAGGCTACTGTAAAATATAATGCATCCTCAATCCAATATGTATATATAGGCTTAAGCATATAAAATTGCCTCTATGTGACTCTTTGACACTCCAAATGGCAATTTCATATGGTTCAAAATAATAAACATGCACACACACACACATAAGATTATATTTATCAACTTATACGTGCATATCAGGTTTATGACCAGATATCTATCTATCTAATCTTTATATAGACAGAGACAGACAGACAATAGAGGCGGAGAAAGAGAGATAGAAAAGCACTAAAAAATTGGCTTGAGTGTTTATTGTGAAAATATTTTACAAATCAAATGTGTTTTATAATAATAAATTCAGATATAATAATTATTAGATATCTTTTAAATCCTAACAAAACGATTTTTTTTAAAGTAGGCTTCATGCCCAGCACAGAGCCCAAGACAGGGCTTAAACTCACGACCCTGAGATCATGCCCTGAGCTGAGATCAAGAGTCAGTTGTTTAACCAACTGAGCTACCCAGGTCCTCCCCTGCCCCCAGAAAATGATTCTTGTATTTGGGCGCCCAGGTGGTTCAATTGGTTAAGCGCCCAACTTTGGCTCAAGTCATGATCTCGCAGTCCATGAGTTTGAGTCCTGCACAGGCTCTGTGCTGACAGCTCAGAGCCTGGTGCCTGCTTTGGATTCTGTGTTTCCCTCTCTCTCCACCCCTCCCCTGCTCATGCTCTGTCTGTCTGTCTGTCTCTCTCTCTCTCTCAAAAATAAACATTAAAAAAATTAGAAAAAATCATTCTTATATTTTAAGAATAGTAGAACAAAATTATGTTTTTATAATGACAAATATTCTTTCAAAATTGACTCCTTATGTGAATTTAATTAGACATATATTGAACTGTCTCCCTGTGGCCTTTCATGTTTCCATGTATCCGTGTCCTTTGTGCTACATTCTTTGTAATTTTTTTAAATCTTTATTTACTTTTGAGAGAGAGAGAGACAGAGCACGAGCAGGGGAGGAACAGAGAGAGGAGACACAGAATCCGAAGCAGGCTCCAGGCTCTGAACTGTCAGCACACAGCCCGACACGGCCCTCGAACCCACAAACTGTGAGATCATGACCTGAGCCAAAGTCAGACGCTCAACCGACTGAGCCACCCAGGCGCCCCACATTCTTTGTAATTTGTTCAGATCTATTCTATAATCTTTTATGTCAATTGAATGTATTCTGCTAGTTAAGTCCTCTGTTTAATTTTTAATATTATTCATTAAATTTTCTCATATGTAGAAATTATTTTGGTTCTTTTTCAAAAATGAGTGACCACTTTTAATAATCTCTTGCTCTTTATTTTTTTTATTCCTGCTTTAATTTATTTAAACATTTCATCTTTTCTTACTGTAAATTCTGAGAAGGCAGCTGCCTATAAGCTGGGAAGAAAGTGCTCACCAGGAACCAGGAATTGGCAAGAAGATTAACCTTGGACTTTCCAGCCTCCAGAACTGTGACAAACTAAACTTTTGTTTTTTAAACCCCCCAGTCTATGGTATTTTATTTCGTCAGTATGAGGTGACTACTACAGTGAGCTGATTAACAAGAATTGCAATACATACAAAGGTTTATAGTGAAAGGCAAAAGTTGTGCTTAGTTGAAATGTCCTAAAAATTTTTTTTTTAATTTTTATGGTCCTTTTGACATGGTTGTAATCAAGCCTTTGTACGCTTTTCCCCAAGAACAGAACAATAACATAATCGCTCCAATCTGTCACTTAAACATGAACTTAAACGTGCTGCATTTCTATCCACAGGCTTTGGTTTGATGGATGGCAAATCAGCACCTTCTATGTCTCATCTCATTCCCTGTCAGCATCACCTGCCTCTGAGGCCCCTGCTGCTGCGGCCACCAGCACTGCACGGGCTCTGATGGGCTTCAGGTTGGCCTGTTTTCTCTCTACAGTCTGTGCTGTGCAATTCTTGCCTCCTGCCCTTGAGCTCCCCGGTTGGCGCTGGGGCATAGGATAGAAGGGTTTGCTCGCAGCCCCAGCGCTTTTGCTTGGACATGTGGGGGACTTAGATCTTTGAGTTTTGGGAGATAAATTCTTCTCTTTTCTTCTTCCCAAACCAGTTGTCCTGAGAGATTCAGTGATTTATCCAGTTTCCTGAAATATCGTCAAAAATCTGTGCAGTTTGCTTGGTACCAAGCGGTGACAGCCTTTGTAATCACACATACATTGTTCTCACTTCTACGCTACCTCCCTTTTTCTTTCCTCCTTCTTTCCTGAGATTGCGCTCTCTAATAAAATAATCGCACATAGGCTTTTGTCACAAGCTCTGTTTGAAAATCTGTTTGCTTGAAAATCTCTGTTTGCTCAGAAAGATGGTTTTAGAAATGATAAGACATATTTTTAGATGTTTCTAATTTGTTTTTCTCAGCTTATCTTCCACAAAGAGCTATTATTAGCTATTTTAGAGATGAGGGAATTTATTTATTTTCATGTTTTTATTTATTTTTGAGAGAGAGAGAGAGAGGCAGAGCACGAGCTGGGGAGGGGCAGAGAGAGAGGGAGACACAGAATCCGAAGCGGGCTCCAGGCTCTGAGCTGTCAGCACCGAACCCGACGTGGGGCTCCAACTCGTGAACCATGAGATCATGACCTGAGCCGAAGTTGGACGCTTAACGACTGAGCCACCCAGGCGCCCCTAGATGAGGGAATTTTAAATCCACCATTTAAAAAGAATCTAAAGTAAGAAAGCCATGAAACTTTCATTAATTGCAGACAAATATTTTTCCAACTTAGAGTTTGAAGCTTAAATGTAAACACTACCTGAGAGATCTTTTCCATTTACAGAAAGGAAAGGTAGAAGGGAGTTAAACATATTAAGTATTTTTTGCCATTAACAAAGGCAAGTATGTCTCTTGTCACATGTTCCGTGGGAATTCAGACAAAGAGGAAATATGTTCTAAACAACACAGGGAAAAAATGTTACAATAAATATGACCTTTTTCTTTTCTTTTTAAGTTTATTTATTTATTTTGAGACGCAGTGTGCAAGACGAGGGTTGGGGAGGAGGAGCAGAGAGAGAGAGAGAGAGAGAGAATCCTATGCAAGCTCCGTGCCGTCAGCACAGAGCCTGACGCAGAGCTTGATGCCACTAACTGTGAGATCATGATCTTAGATGAAATCAAGAGTCAGATGCTTAACCAACTCTGCCACCCAGGTGCCCCAATGTGACCATTTTCCATCATGAAGTAGCAGCAAGGTGTCATGAGAGGCTTTTGTTGCCTTTTCACCTTCTTGGTTATTTGTAAAGTAACAATTGAGGTTTGGAACTGTCAGGGGAGTAATGGTGAGAACAAACTAATACACAACCTTAGAAAGGTCATTTGACCACTGCTGGCTGAAAATATACAACATGATGAACATTAATGACTTTATACTATTGTGTTAGGGATATAGAAAACAGCCACCAAAGACAGGTTTCTGGTAGGGATGCTACTTAAATTGATCTGAGTATGACATTCAGAGAACAGGGCATTGAAAGAAAACCTTTATTAAGTTTGAACATCAATGCTAAAATGCAAGATTTTTTCTTAAGTATTCCATCTTTCCCATATTTAAAGAATAATGCAAATGGAATCACAAAAATAATATTCCATTGTATGCGTATACTAAATTATGTTTCTGCATTTGTCGTGATAAAAATTTTGGTTGGTTCCACTTTTTTAGCATTTTGAGTAATATGCCATGAACATTCTATATAAGTTTTTGGTGGACATGTATTTAGATTTCTCTTGGACATATATTTATGAATGAAATTTAACATGGTAAGATACTGTCAAATTATTTTCCAAAATTGCCATATTATTTTACATTCCCACCAGCAATGTATGAAGGTTCCAAATTTGCCACATTATTGCCAACACTTGTTATTATCAGTCTGTTTTTTAATTTTTATCTTTTATTGTCTGTCTCTTTTTAATTTTTATTTTTTATTGTCTGTTTTTTGATCATAGCCATCCTAGTGGGTGTGAATTGTTATCTCATTGTGGCTTTGACTGGTATTTCCTTAATGACAAATGCATTTGAGCATCTATTTATGGACTTTTTAATAACTTCTTTATTTTCTTCAGAGAAATGTTTATTCAAATCCTTTGTCCATTTTTAATTGGGTTACTTAACTTTTTATCACTGAGTTGTTATGTACTCTTTACATATTTGGGATACAAGTCCTTTCTCAGATATATGACTTGCAAATATTTTCTCCCTTTCTGTAGTCTCTTTTGTGATGTCTTTCTCTGCTTTGGGTATCATGGTAATACAGGCCTCACACTGAGTTAGGAAGTGTTCCCTCCTCTTCAATTTTTGTGAACGTGTGTAGAATTGATACTATTTCTTCTTTAAATGTTTGGTAAAATTAATCATGAAGTCATGTGAGCTTGGGACTTTTTAATTACTGGAAATTCCTAAATTACAAATTCAATCTCTTTACTTACCATAGGTCTGTTACAATTTTGTATTTCTTTTTGAATCACTTTTGGTATTTTGTGTTTTTGTAGGAATTTGTCAGTTTCATCTATGTTTTCTAATTTGTTAGCATGTAGTTGTTGACAGTATTCTCCTATAATCCTTTTTCTCCTTACTGCTGTAAGTTCAACGGTAGTGTCCCCTTTATTATTCCTGATTTCAGTAATCTGAGGATCCTGTCTTGATTTCTTGGTCAGTCTAGCTAAGTTTTGTTCATTTTGTTGATCTTTTCAAAGAACCAAGTTCGGTTTTAGGTTTTCTCCGTTGCTTTTCTAATTTCTATTACATTTATTTATGCTCTGACTTTTTCTTAGGTTTTTTTATTTATTTTGAGAGAGAGAGAGAGACAGAGAGACAGAGAGAGGGCACTCATGAGCAGGGGAGGGGCAGAGAGAGAGGGAGAGAGAGAGAATCCAAAGCAGGCTCTGAGCTGTCAACACAGAGCCCGACGTGGGGCTCAATCTCATGAACAGTGAAATCATGACCTCAGCTAAAATCAAGAGTGGAATGCTTAACCAACTGAGCCACCCAGGCACCCCTATGCTCTTTTAACTTTATTTTCTTCTTTTTGCTTGCTTTACATTTAGTTTGCTCTTTTTTCACCCAGTTTTTTAAGGTAGGAGATGAGGCCACTGATTAAAAAAATCTTTCTTCTTTTTCAATATAGACAGATGTTCACAGCCATAAATTTCCCTCTAAGCACTGTTTTAGCGGCATTCTATAAGTTTTAGGATGTTGCGTTTTACTTTTCATTCATTTCAAAGAATTTTAAAGCTTTACTTGCTATTTATTCATTGACCCATTGGTTATTTCGAAGTGTGCTGTTTAATTTCCACATTTTTGTGAATTTCTCAAATTTCCCTCTATAACTGATTTCAAATTTAATTCTATTGTGCTTAAAGAGCATACTTTGTGTGATTTCATTATTCTAAGCATACTGAGGCTCGTTTAATAACCTAATATATTGTCTCTCTTGTAGAATATTGTATGTGCAATGAAGAAAAATGTGTATTCTGCTGCTGTTGGATGGAGTGTTCTATAGGTGTTTTTTGGGTCTAACTGGTTCAGAGTATTGTTCAAGTCTTCTGCTTCCTAATTAATCTTCTACTTAGGTGTCCTATCCATTTTTGAAGGTGAGATATTAAATTCTCCAACTATGATTTTGAATTGTCTGTTTCTCTTTTCAGTTTTCACTTACTGTTTATATGGGGGTTTTTTTGCCCCTCATCTTTTTAGCTTTCAAACTATTTTTGTTAATGTTTACTTAGATTTGAGAGATAGAGACAGAGTGCAAGTGGGGCAGAGAGAGAGGGAGACAGAATCCGAGCTGTCAGCACAGAGCCTGAAGTGGGGCTCAAACTCACAAATTGTGAGATCATGACCTGAGCTGAAGTCGGATGCTTAACCGACTGAGCCACCCAGGCATCTCTCTTTCAGCGTTTTGAATGTTCATCTCATTGTCTTTTGCCTCCCTGGTTTCTAATGAGAAGTCAGCTGTTAGCTTTATTAAGAATCTCTTATACACGGTGAACCATTTTTCTCTTGCTGATTTTAAGATTCTTTCTTTGTCTTTTGACAGACTGAATAAATGTGGATCTCCTTGACTTTCCCTTACTTAAAATTTAAGATTCTTAGATGTATAGGTTGATGCTTTTCATTACATTTGGGAAGTTTGTGTCTATGATTTATGCCAATATTGTTTCTGCCCCTCCCTCTCTCTCCTCTGCTCTGGGATTCCCATTTTGCGTATGTTGGTATGCTTGATGGTGTCCCACAGCTCCTTGAGATCTTGTTCATTCATCTTCAGACATTTTTCTTTCTGTTCCTTAAACTGGGTAATCTCAATCGAGCTACCTTTAAATTTTCCAATTCTTTCTTCTGCAAGCTCGAATCTGTGGTAAACCCCTCTGGTAAATTTTTCATTTCAGTCATTGTACCTTCAATTCTAGAATTTCTATTTGGTTCTTAAAAACATTTTTTAAATTCCTTTATTGATATTCTTTATTTGGTGAAGCATCAATGTCATACTTTCCTTTAATTCTTTAGACATGATTTTCTTCAGTTTTGAATATATTAATAATAGCTAATTTAAAATTTTTGTCTAGTACCTCTAAAATCTGGGTCCCATTAGGGTCAGTTTCTATTTATAACTTTTTTCCTGTGTTTGAACCATAATTTTCCTCTTGGAAAGTGTATATTTGAGAACATATAACGTGGCAAAACTGGAATTCAGGTCTCTTCCCCATGATGTGTTGTTGTTAGTTTTTATTGTTATTGCTGCTGGATTTATCTCTTTATCGGGGTGGGGGTTGTTTAGTGACTTTCCGGGACTAATTCTGAAAAGTCTGTATTCCCTGTGGTGGTCAGCCACTGAAGTCTATTATTAACTAAGTGGTCAGGAAATGATTGGTCAGATACTTTCCTAAATGCCTTGAGCCAGTAAGTCTTCTATCCTTTCTCAAGGAACTTTATTTGTGTTCTGGAACTCCAGTAATGCTCAGGCAATGTATAATTCTGCCTTTTCCTTTACTTCCTGCTTGTACAGGGCCTCAAGACCAACCAGAGATCAGAGACTGGGGCACTTTTGGGTTTTCCTCACATGCGCAAAGCCCTGCTAATATATGTGGACTTCCAAATCCCTGGTAATATATCAGATCTTTTCAAAGACCCCAAGGAACATCTCCTTTTATTTTTCTGTCCAGGCTCTTGTTTGCCCCAACTGATGCTGTAAGTGCCTGTGATATCAAATAATCTTTGTTGGTTGTTTTCCACATACACCCTGGAGGTAGGCTTTTGAGCTCTGATCAGGTCAAATAATGACAATACCTTTTGAATAAAGATTTTCCAAGAAGCTTTGAGACAGATCAAATAGTGATAATGCTCTGGGGATGGAGCCATTTGAGGAACTCTGAATTTGGCCAGCCTGCCCTCATGCTTCATGGCTCTGAGGCTATTGTTTTACAAGGCCACTGTAGAACTCGGGAGAAGGGCATGGGGTAGGTCAAGCTTAAGAGCCATAAATCTTGTTCTTACTGAGGTTCAGCAATTTATTTTTTTGGAATAAACACTCCTCAAGATTGTTACAAGTCTTTGGTTAATTTTTAGAATTCTGAAAAAGTTGATTTGTATGATTTTTTCTCCCATGTTTTCATTGCTTTTATGGAGTGGACTGACTCTAATATCCCAGACATTCCAAGTCCCTTCATTAGCTCTTATTTTTACCTATTCCCTTCCCAATATTTTAATGACCCAGTTTCTATTTGGGAAAAGGAAGTCTTCCCAATGGATATTAGTCTTGTCTTAGAATTGTTCTGTGCCATTCCAAAAGCAGGAAATAAATATACAATCTTTTAAAATATTTTCCAGATGCAATTATTAACAAATGTCTGTATCAATCAACATGTTCTCTAGCTTATTTGGTATCCTCATTCTCTTCCTTCAACCAATTGTTCTTTGCATTTTTGTAGTGATTGAGTCTTTGAAAAAGAATGATGAATAGTATTGATTCTCACTTTCTATAAAATATATACACATGTGAGTACAAAAATATACACTGTTCCTAATATATTCATTGGCCTGAATCCTTAAGATCTTTCTGGAACACAGATAAAAAAATTCTTCTCCTAGAATTTCATACTACATTTGTTTATAATTATTGTTTCTATATTTTTTAACATTCTTGTATCTGAGAGAATTTATCCTTAGTAGTAAACAAGAAAGATGAAATTTACTGAGTGCTAATTAAATGTCAGTTACTATGATACATAAAATGATTTGTGCATAATAAGTGTTTGATAATTACACTTTGAATAAATACTACTTCACCTATTTTTATTTTAACCTCTTTAACTGTACCCTTAATTTTTGACAGATACACATTGCCCTCAACAAGGAACTAGAAGAATTTGAAAATAAGTTACACTCATAAAATAGTAGAGTGGGTGGGGAAAAAAAAGAGGAAAAAGTACTGCTGAAATTAAGAATAGGTTCAAAATAGACTTTGGGAAACTTTAGATATCTCTCAATTTCTACCCCTCCTACTCTCTGCCTCTCCAAAACATCTTTTTGTATGAAATGATATAAAACAACCGGTAAAGATTTGCTCTTGTGGGCCCCCACTGTGATGCCGATCTCAGCACCCAAATTACTTTCTCCTTCTGTCCTATTGTGTATTTGTCACAAGACAATTTGTCATCACCATGCTAGTATTCACAGTCCAAGGCAGCAAAGCCCATGTTCAACGTCATGCTCCATAATTATGTTTGTTTCTATGAAGCCCCTCTGTGCCCACTTAGCATTTTAGATATGGATCCGAATGTGGTAGCAGTTTCTCATAGGTACTGTAATTGCTTCTGTTTTGATTCTGTCCATGTGTTTTAACTAGATTTCATGTAAAACATCTGGAGACACTAATTACTGCCTGTCCTATAAACTTACACTCCTACTTGCCCTGGTGACAGTCATGTCATTAACTGACTCAAAACCAACTCTAATTAATCAACTGACAAATAAAGATGGTCCACCTGCCTATACCAGTCTTAGTCTGAACCCAGCACAAAATAATATCCTTTGCAGCATTGCCTGTGAAAATCTTGGGCACTGATAAGACAGTCTACTTATTTCTTAGGCTAAATTACCAAGGAACACGGAGTACAGTAAAACCTTGGATTGCAAGTAACTTGTTCTGAGAGTGTTCCACAAGATGAACAAGCATTTCCAATAAATTTTAACTTGATAAGCAAGCAACATCTTGCACTACGAGTAGTATGTGATGCTGAACATCACATGATCACAACTGAGACCATGGTTCTTGAAATTCCCTCTCATATACAAGTGCTTTGGATGACAAGCATGTTTCCAGAACGAATTATGCTGGCAAACCAAAGTTTTACTGTAGTTTTATATTTAAAAATCTATATCTAGGTTATCTTCAGGGGTAGATTCAATTCACAAGCCACTCGGGAAAGTCCTGAGTACATGTCTTGTGCCCATCCCCCACACCGAACAGCTTATTAAGGAAGCTGAGTCCTTGCACGGTATTTCACTTTCAAGCAGTTAGCTTTACTGTTTGGCTGCATTCCAATCTGTGTAATTATCCTGTCCTCCCTGTTAAAGAAAAATAAAATCCCACCAAATCATAGTGGTTTTAATTAGGGAAGTTATTCATTACTTCCTCCTTTAAAACAGACAAGGAGCTATCAAATTGTGTTTCACTGCTATATAGCAGTTGTGGTCAAACCAGAGGGGTTGGGTTTAACGATAGTAAGGAGTTTCCTAATTAGTTCCATAATGGACGTTAGAGACCGTCCCATAAAAAGCATTATGGAAGTAGAATGGGGTATTTCTGTACAAATGGGTCCTGCTATATATAGAGAGAAAAAAGTGAAGTTCTATCTACCTTGTTCTGCTTAGGCCCCAAGATTCATGTTAATCAGAGATCTCAATTTTTGTTATTTTATTTTTTAAAAACATTTATTTATTTATTTTGAAAGAGAGAGAGAGAGAGAGAGAGTGAGAGCACACAAGCGGGGGGGGGGGGGGGGGGCGGGAGCAGAGAGAGAATCCTAAGCAGGCTCCACACTTAGCACGGAGCCTGACTGGGTTCCATCTGATGTCTCACGATCATGAGATCATGACCTGAGCTGAAGGCAAGTCAGATGCTCAACTGGCTGAGCCACCCAGGAGCCCTGGATATCTCACATTCTAAATTGCATCCCAACATGCTAAGAAGGCAGAAACCATTCTCAGCACACGTGATTGAGTGGTTCATTAGGAATATATATCAACATTAATATATCATAAGTATTTGACACACAGAATTTTTAAGGAATGTTTAGTGAACAGCATGTATTTTAAAGGAGCTCATAATTTAAAGAATTTTGCAAAGTGGACGTCCCTTAAAATACTATTTAAATTTATTATAAATTAATAAATGTATTATAATTTACTCACAATTAAATTATTAATTAACAATATTAATAATATAGTCTGTTAATATTAACTGGCAATATTTGTTATTAATTATTAAACTAAATAATTAATAAATTAATTATTAACTATTAATTATTAAAGCTAATTTGTTATTAATTATTAAATAAATTATTGTATATGTTTATTATATATTAATTATTATAAAATCACAAACACATACGTATAATATATGACAGGCTTAGTGAATGTCTGAGGATTATTATTCTCCTATAATCAGGTGTTTAAAAAATGTAAGCTTGAGGTTTTTCTATTTATTTTACATTAAGAAATTACTTGCTGGTTGTAAAGTGTTAAAACTTTTACAAGATATCATTTCTTTCTAATTATAAATATAATACTCATTGCATAAAACTTCAAAAATCATTATATCACCAACTTGAAAAAGCTAATATGAGCAGTTTGGTGAAGATCTATCCATATTATAATCTGCATCACAATCAACATCCCATTTATTTTTTTATTTCACAACGTATCATCAACATTTTACAGGTTGGATGGTATCTTATGCAGCAGTATTGTCTTTGCTTGCCAAGTATGAATATGTCACAATTTACAATCTCTGGTTGTTGGAAATGTAGCCTTCTTCAGTTTTTTAACATTCCAAGTAGTGCTTCAACGACCATTTTTCATACGTATCATTGCACTTATCTTTGACAAAGGTTTGTGTCCTCTTTGATTAATTCCATACATATAGACTCCTAAATGGAATTACTGGATGAAATGTATGCCTGTTTTTGTGTGTTTTGGTTTTTAATGCCACTTGCTCTTAAGAAGTTTATAGAAATCTTGCCTGCGTCACTGCCAACAAAGAGACTTATGATTTATTTTTATCTTTTTGTGACCCTGAAAGGCAAAACAGTGGATTTTTTCACATGTGCCCCCCCCCCAAATTTTTTTAATGTTTATTTATTTTTGAGAGAGAGAGAAAGAGACAGGACATGAGCAGGGGCGGGGCAGAGAGGGAGACATAGAATCTGAAGCAGGCTCCAGACTCTGAGCTGTCAGCACAGAACCCGACAAGGGGCTCTAACTCACGAACCATGAGATCATGACCTGAGCTGAAGTTGAACGGTTAACTGACTCAGCCACCCAGGCACCCCTGTGCCTGATTTTTTTTAATTAAGTTTTTATTTTAATTCCAGTATAGTTCACATACAGTTCACATATTAGTCTCAGATGTACAATATAGTGAGTCAACAATTCTATACATTATTCAGTGCTCATCATGGCAAGTGTAGTCTTAATCCCCTTTACCTATTTCGCCCAACCTCCAACCAACCTCCCATCTAATATGCTTTATTTTATTTAAATTTTTTTTAACGTTTATTTATTTTTGAGACAGAGAGAGACAGAGCATGAACGGGAGAGGGGCAGAGAGAGAGGGAGACACAGAATCGGAAGCAGGCTCCAGGCTCTGAGCCATCAGCCCAGAGCCCGACGCGGGGCTCAAACTCACGGACCGCGAGATCGTGACCTGAGCTGAAGTCGGACGCTTAACCGACTGAGCCACCCAGGCGCCCCTAATATGCTTTATTTTAAATGAGTACCTTTAAAGTTATTTTTTCCCACAAGAACATTTTTTACGTGAAGCATACTTCAGAATACATGGTTCTAAAAGATATATATATATAAAACATCCTATCCAAGGAAAATAGAATACACATTTTCTTATGAAGAAATTCCGAAGTTTCTTCATAAATTTCGGTAATATTCACTAAGGATTTTTGTGCTTTTGTCCAATTTGTACTTTTTTTGGAATTGCCAATTAATTCTTTTGCTTATTTTTTCTATCAAAGTATTCCTCTTCTGAATTGATTTGCAAAAATCTTTATGTATTACAAAAATCAAGAATATACAAAATTAAGACTACTGTCAGTCATGTATAGCTTAGCTTTTAAATCTATTTATAATAAAATCAAACATACTGAAAGTTAAAAAAAAAAATTCATGCCTAAACTTAGAATTATGTTTTGAGAAGTTCTCTACATGATATAATTAAACTAATATTCAATATTATTTTTAAAAATCATTTTACACTTTTAATTTGCATTTAAGACTTCAACCACTTTGGGATTTATTTTGGTATTACAGATTTTTTCCCACTGAATGCATTATGACAGAGTTGAGGTTGCTATTCATAGAGTTGTTTGCTGCTTATTATCATTTTTTAATCACTGATGAATTGAAACATAAAGGAGGTTGGAACTTTAGGAATGCAAAACAACAGGGTGGAAAACATTCCAATTTTTCTTTAAAATATATGAAATGCTTATACTAATTTTTGTGAAGATCTCAATTTATGCAAAGGCTTTGTCCACAAGAATTTTTCTCAAAGAACTGCTAAAACATGTGTCACATAACTAAAATAACATATATACCTATCTTAATCTTTGAGGAAGAAACAGACTTAAATTTTTATTATTGATGGGTAACCCTCAATTTTCACTCGTAAGAATTTTCCAGATTCTGTGTTGTCAATATAATATGTAAGGAAACTTTAGAGGCTGGAAATCACTTCTCATTGCATAAGCAGTTTTGGTGTAACCAGTGAACTAATGAGGAAAGAGACATGAGCTACAGTCTATATTAGGTTATCAAATTTATAATCCAGGAATTCCAGTAGAATATTTTAACTAACCTAATCCATCATGTTTTTTTCCAATTTAGGAAGTCTTTCAAAGGAGATAAAATTGGATGAATTGTTTAAATAGGCCATGAGGCTATACAGAGATTTCACATCTTACCTGGTAGGTTTACACTAAGCTCTCTCTGTACCTTCAGTTATTGGCATATCGATAAGAGCAGGTAAATGAGAAAGAGTTCAAGTTGAAGACTTTCCGGTCAAGGAAAAAAAATTGACTACTTTCTTCCCTGTCACACCTTTTCAGTTGTGAGTTGTTTTTAATTATGGGGTGTGTCTCGTTAATAGACGCAAACTCAAAGAAATCTTCCTTCTTATTGCAGATTACGTGTTCACTGAACCCTTCCAATTTCCAACCTTTCCAAAATTCTCCTCTTAATTTTCATTTTACAGAAACTGTCTTGACTGAAAACCCAATTAAAACTCCTTTTAAAATGTACAGCAGTCCCCTTCACACCCACAGGGTGGTTAGAGAATTAATGAAGCACTAAATTGGCAAACTAAGTTTCATCCATCTGGCAGGCTTCTTTAGTGAGACAGAATTTGCCATCTCAGTGCTGCCCTTCCCCAGGATTTCACAGCCCCCAAGGGGGTTGCCCATAGAGGAGAGTGTGAGTTTGTTATCTGTGTCCTCTTCCCTCCCACGCACCCCAACCCCCACGGCAGATACGGTTTATTTTCAAACAAGGGACAACCCTCTTTGTCATCTCAGAAATACACCAGGTTACTTAACTACTTCTACAAACTAAAGGTGTAACAATAGGCAAGAATTACACGACTTCTAACACTCTCGGTGCTTAATCTTAGGAGACATGTTTTCAGAGAAACGAATATGATGGAGATCTAAACCTAGAGCATAAATCCAGGCTCATGAACAGACTTCATATGTATCTATACTTCCTGACAGTTATTCACTCATTTCCAACGACATATTCATTCAACAGTATTTGTTTGAGTTCTGCTCTGGGCTATGTACTACTCTAGGTGCTGAGGATGCAGCAGTTTTTAAAGCAGACAAACATGCCTGCTTACATTGTAGAAATAGACAGTCAACAAATAAGACCAATAGATAAGCTGTATAGTGCTTTAATGGCAGAAGTGCTAAGGAGGAAAGTAAAGCAAGGAAAGGTGCGGGAAGGAAAGCAATGAGGGCATATTAAACTAAATCCTTATATAAAGTGGCCAGGAGAGTCTCACTGAGAAGGTAACATTTGAATAACCAGCCAAATATAGCAAGATCACTGCTGAGCAGAGAGGAGGTGCAAGGGGACATTCGAGGTAGGGAGAAGAGCTGGGGCAAAGCTTCTACCGGGCACACTGGAAGAACAGCCAAAGACCGTGACTGGAACAGAAGAGCCACATGTAGAGCAGGGCACTACCCTAGGGTCCAAAAGGTAAGAGGTGTCCAGATCATGATGGGCTGGTTGCAAGCACTTTGCCTCTGATTGAGAAATGAAGCCATCGATGTGTTTTCCTAGGATATGTTCAGATGATTGATTCATTGATTGATGGACTACCTGAGTCAAGGAAGCAGTCTTTATTTCCTCTTCCGTCACCCTTAGACCCAAAAAAGGGAGGAAGGACAGGTGTTGTTGCCTGGGGCAGAGTGAGTTCCGGCTCCATCCACTGCAGGCTTGGCTTAGAGCGCTTGGTTATAACCACAGCCGTCCACCAAGAGAAAGAACATTCCGCCTGTTTCATCTCATTCAATGTAGGACTGGGCACTGTGGGGTTTGAGAGCATGGAAGGAGTCAAGGATGATCCAAAATGTGAGACCTGGGCCAAGGGGGAGGATTCAATTGCCACCAACTGAGATGGGAAAATTGCAAGAGAGCAGGTTTGGCAGGAGAATGTGAGAAGCCCAGTTTCGGGCACATTAGTCTGAGGACATGCATTTGTGAGCAACCTAGTCAGGTTGAAGAGGATGTTCTTTGTCGATGGAATGGAGAAAAAGGAACTTCTCGGTTTTTTTTTTATTTTTGATAGAATATTTCAGATAAGTAAAAAGATGTTTTATACCTCCAAAGAATACTCCACAGTAACGTTTCTATAGCCACGGAAAAATCCAGAACACAGAAACTGGGTCTAAATGAGACAAGTATTTCAACATCTTCTGTATTGCAGGTTTAAATAATGTTAGTTTATTGGCAGTCTCACATACCCTGTAATAAGGGAAGTCAGAAAAAAATGAATACACTGAACTAATTTTGTTCTGCACCACTGTGAACTCTAGTTCAGACTACTACCTTTAGATTTCTCTGGAGGCAGTGTAGCTTAATGGTCTGCTTCACCACTTATTAGCCTTGTGACCTTATCTCGCTGTTCCTCAACTTCTTCCTCTGTTAAGATGAGGATCATAATAAAGGCCAAATTTGGGAGTTAAAAGATAGAGTTAATAAAACACAAGAAACAGTAAAGAAGGTGTGAGAAGGACTAGGTAGTCAAATTATTATAAGCAGCCCAGAGATCAAAGACAAGTAGAGATAGGAAAGGCAACAAAAATCTAATTCCCCTGAAATCTTACCCTGAGGACTCTGTTTCTTTTCCTTTCCTTCTCTCGACTTTGTCTCAGACTCTGTGCGGAAATTTTTCCGCGCTTTTTACTGAAAGGGCAAAATTAGCAGTCACCGCATGACATACCCAAAAGTCAAAATTTTGGCACTTGCCATTTTCCATGGAGAGGGAAACTTTCTGGAGTAGCCATGGCAGCTTGAGAGAGTAGGGGGTACCAGTCAGCAAGTGGAGCTTGTGGGGTTTTGCCACTATCTGGTGGAACCTGGACTCAGTGAGAACGAACATGAAGTGAATCTCACCACCTAGGGGTCTGCTCAGCTACTTGAAGCTATTTGGGGTTGTATCGTGCTTAATACATTTTCCTTAAATAGTCTTTTTCTTGAATGTAAATGTATTATTTAGATAAAACACAACTTCCATCTGTCCCATTTACCTATGGTAAAGTCATTTTTAGAAGATCTATACTGAAATGGCTTTTCATTACTTTAAAGCCATAGTCTCTCATCAAGCAAAGGGAAAACCATGTGGCAAGGAGCATAGTTTTGAATTCCAAAGGATCTGAACACATTTCAGACAGGAGTATTCAGAAGTCTGAATGGTGTTTACTTTTTGAAAATAAAGTTTTCTCAACTTTTATTTAATACTCACATAAATTAAATGATCATGTGAATTGGCCAAATTTGGACAATTGGAGGGGTGAGTGGGTGGAAGAAGGGTAAGAGACAAGGGCATCCAGGATCAGGGTTCCTCAAGACCACCACTGGGGCTAAGGGGGTGTATTCAGTGTAGAAAAAGCAGTATAATCAAAATTAGACTCAAAATTTTTGGCAAAGATAGAAGCAAATGGTCAAAGCTGGGGAAGTGAGGCAGAGCAGGGACAAAGCTTAACTGTGCAAAGGAAAAATAAGTCAAGTCCAGAAAGGGATAACTATAAAGGATAAAGATAAAGAATAGGTCCAAATGCAGAAGTCAAGAGATTTAGTAACCAACCCATTGAAAATGTTACTGTCTCGGGATCCCAGGCCAGACATCTCTAACTACAGTGAATTGGTATTAGAATAGCAAAATTTGGTATATCAGTCTCTTCAAAGAGCATGTTTATATTATTCAATTAATGGGACCAGTGATTCTAGGATTCAAGAGTACGGCTGAGCAATATACTACGTGCCACTGTTGCAGAACAAAATCATTCAATCTTTTCTTATTCAGCCAAATGTGTGCAGGCTTCAAAAATTCAGAGAAAGTTTTCATGCAGGTATTCAGCATGGCTGCTAAAACTTAATGAATCCTACAAATCAGCCGCCTCCTTCCCCATCAGACAAGGATAACTCCCCCGTAAGTTTAATTACAGTCAAGAGCCCGGATTGCTAGGCTGGTGTGTGGGAATGTGCTCCCCTCCTTCCAACATGAGAGCTCCTGTGTCAGCACTGACTTGATCTGGCAGCATATAGTAATAGAAAATTCTGCAATTACAATGAAATAGACAGAAAGTTGATAAATGAGGTTTTGGACTAAAGCATTTAGAAACCCACAGAAATCAATTATGGTAAATATTTCCAGAATACCCACCTGACATTCCTTTGAGAGCTTTTACTGTAGTGATTTATTTGTAGAGAGAGAAGCCAAGAAAATACTTTTTTCCACTGGGGAAATGCACCAGTTCTGTAATAATGAATATTCACGTAGATACTGATAACCTCGCTCTTTTACATATGCTTAGAGGTTTATTTTATCTCCTGGCACTTGCATCATGGTGCACTCTTTATGATCTGGAGTGAATCCTCAAAAATATCTCTTATGTCTTTTTGTGATTTGGGGGGAGATCATACTTTTCCTTCTGTATTGTGCAACGGTCAGTTTCAGAGTTTTCCAGAATTCTAAAAGTAAAGTAGATTTAATAAGTGCCATTAGCGAAATGGATGGTTCTCTGTTGTCATCTCATTTTGGCTGCTGCCAGTTTCACTAACTGATGTGTGTTGTATATGCAAATATTTTATATACATAATAGTCTGGTGTCACCAAGTGCCCACAAGTTTGTGAATTCTGTCATAAGGGGAGCTCTTCAAGTTTCAGTAAAACTAGTAGAATGAACATGATGTCAATGCAGACCTTTGGGTCTTGGTTTGAAGAAACTTTAAATGAGCAGTAATCACATTTGTTTGCAAAGGGCCTTAATCCATCACAATTATTTTTTGTTTATCAACCCTAAATTATGAATCCTTTTACTTACGTAGTATGAGTCACATTAAATTTTTTGCTAATCAGATCAAACCACTATCTCATATTTAGCTTTTTGTCAAATAAAGCTTCTAAATGTTGTGTTTTCTAATCCACTCTGCTATTGTGTTGCTATTAAGCCATATCTTCTGCACCCTGAGTCTGCTCACTGGTTTCCTGGACCCAAGTGTAAGATCTTACACTTATCTTTGACTTTCATCTTATTTTCAGCCTATAGCTCCAGCCTATTAAAATCTTTTGGAATTCAGATTCTGTCACCCAACATATTCATTATCTTTTAAATCTAGGCAAGTTGAAGGAGGTGTGTTTAATTTGTAGCCTGGCCAGGGTTGCACAGCTGCTCTTCGAAAAATAGAGCATGATTAAACACCATGTGGAGGAGAGGTAATTACTTTCTTTTGTCCCTGGAGAAGATAGTTTCCAAGTCTTGCAAAACTAAGATATTGAGGAAGCTCAAGGAATTAATCTTCTAAATATTTACTTTCATTCCATATTCATTTCAAACTCCATTCCATACAGAAACTAAACTCCGGCTTATTTTGTTAAGAGAATTCCAATTTTCCTCCTAGACGTACTCAAGGTCAGCATCGAAATTAAATTTCCACCATCTTGAATTTATAGCTATTCCTTCCTGAAAGTTTCATTCCAATCATATTTTGCAAGATGTTCCAAGATTAGTTTAAATAATTAACACTGAAAAGCTCAAGTAATAATAGAAATATATATGTAAAGTTTTAAAATAATTTAATTGAAAATATTTTGGTAAATAGGGTAAGCTTTCCCAGTTTGGAATTAGAAAGCTGTGTGTATTAGTTTATAATAATGAGAATACTTAACTCAGATTATAAAAAGATTTCATGTAATTTATTAATACCTGTTGAACACGCATGTCATAATTTCATTTTTTGGAACTAGAATTTATATTATAGTTGAAGCTACTTCTAGATTAAGAGGTCATTACTTTTGTTGTATTGGTTCCTAATTTACTAGGCCTCACTCCTAGTTCCCAATTTATTTTCTAATGAACTCTTAAAATTTTATCAACTGTATCGCAGAAGAAAGGGCATATGATAACAAGATACATTAATCTGAGAAAATACTTTGTAAATATCAGGTTTTTTCTCTAAAGGCCTGATATATTCAGAGTAAATCTAACATAAATACTTAGATAAAATATATTTAGAAGCATTTAAGAATAGTTGGGCTTTTAATAGTGGAATGGCATTGCATTTGTAAAATAAAATAAAAATAAATGCGACCTGCTGTACAAAACCTGATATTTAGCTTCGATGCGTGACCAAGGATGATGCATATGGACTCAGCACCCAATTCCCTATTTATTGTCCAACCAGGGTTACACTTCATTTTGCATTGTTTTCTCAATAGCTGCTGATATCTTTCACAGTTCCTGGTGAATCCAGAGACCTCAGTGAGTTTCAGGGATGCTTCAGAACCTTGGAGAATGGGATGCAGTGATAGTGTGGCAGTATTCCAGTAATACCAACACACACAGACACGGAAATGTCCCCATAAATGAGGTCCCTGGGACAGTTTGTGCTTTTAAATTATGCCGTTCCCGAGGAGCTTGGTATGAGAGGAGGGATAATGAAGGGGGAATTATTCTCCACATAGAAGTTTGATATACAGTTGAACATTAAGGGCAATACTGTATATCAGAACACAGCACAGCATCCACATGGTGACAAAACTTCAAGAATTTTGTTCTTTTACATTTGCCAAATATCCACATAACTTTTTTTTTTAACTCATTCACTCATTTGTGCTCTTTGACAAAACCAGCTGTACTACTGATAGTTGACCCATTTATTTGACACATCGGAATAACTTTTTTCTTTCCTATGGCAGATTTAAGGTTCATTAATAGAACCCTCTGTTAATGAAGCTTGACCACAAAGTCCCATTCTTCACTGTTCTGAGTTTCTGAAGCAAGTGATTGCCAAACTATTGGATATTTTTCATAAGTTTTTTTGTATTGGTTTATGCTTTTAACCTATATGTTATAGGTTAAAACATATGAATATGACTAACAAGATGACAAATTGTTTAAATCCTAGTGGCCAATAACATGATTTTTTTTTTTGGTTGTTCCTGCATACTACCTTGAACAGTACTGGGAACAGAAAATTTTGCCATTTTTCTTTGTCATGAATATTCATTATGATTTTATATTATTTGTGTCCTTTGACAATGGATATAAAGTATATTATTATATGCTTGGAAATGTATCTTCTATGCTATAACCCAGAATCTTCTATCATTAACCTCAGATCTCTCTTTATTCTTACATGTTCTGAGTAGCTACTGTTTGTCAGACAGGCATTATTCTAGCTGCAGAGAAGACAAGAGTGAGCCACACTGATAAGTTCCTTCCCTGCTGAAACTCATATTTTGATGTAAATACATAAGTAAATAAAATGTTTCCAGCTTGTGATTCATTTTACAAAGAATATAAACATGATGCTGGTGATTTTAGAAAAGGGATGAAGGAGAGCCCACTTCCGATGGTGGAGTCAGAAACAGCCTCTTTGAATATGTTGATTTTTAAATGGAGTCTTGAAAGATAAAGGAAAATGAGCTGATCACTTGAAGAACATTCGAAGGCACAGGAAACAGGAAGAACAAAGGCTCTGAGTAAGGAAAATGCTTGGGGAGTTCTAGGAACTATTTAAGGTCAGTGTGGTTAAAGCAATGGTGGGGGAGGGGCATGGTACAAGATGAGGTTAGAAAATGGAAAGACAAACTGAGCTAATAAGAGAGTTCTGCAGTGATGCCGGACACAGGATCAACATAAAAATCAACTCTGTTCCAATAAATCAATGAAAACAAAGGACAGAAACATGATCAACAGCAACCAAAATATTTTAATACCTGAGAATAAATCAAAGGCATTGAAAATTAGTAAAACAATCATGAAGGGCCTGAAAGAATGCCTAAATCAATGCAAAATATATCTAAGTTCATCCATGGATGAGAATCAGTATTATAATTTGTTAATTACCCCTCCCCTTTCTATTAAAAATACAATCTGCCTCTAGTAAATATACTAGGGGTAATATATTCTTCCTTTCAGAAATAGCAGGTTGGATCTTCCGGAAAATACATGTTGTTCTTGTACCTCACTTACAGCAAACTTGCTCTGGAGGACAGCCCAGTTTCAATGGAGGTTTTATATTACAGAATTTGAGCAAATTCCGGATGCACCTAAAATTCAACTTTGAGTGTGTAAGTCCATGCAAGGTACATGATCATTTTAATCTCCTTCCATAAGATGTATCAGGAAGGAGTAAATGAAAGTGACGCAAAATACCAAGGGTCTTTTAGAAGATGCATGTCAACTGAGCATAAAATCCCAAGCAGATGTGACTAAAACTGAACAGAAGTTCTGGCAGCGATAAACTTTCCATGTTGGCCTGGGATTTGTACCTTCATCAACAACTTCTGTTCACATTTTATCAGCAACATCAGTGACATGAACTAACCGGTAAAAGATGCAATGAAGTGAGGCAGAAAGTATATGAGATCAACAGATGGGAAACCTGGATTTTTGTTCTGTCTCTGCTTTGGCTACCCTGAGAACTTGTATAATTCATTTAGCGTGGAGCTCCTTCCATTGATGGTCCTTGGAAACTGGATTAGAGATTGTCTAAGACCTTGAAGCCTACCGAGTAGAGTTGACTGCTTGCAGCAGGAAGGAAGCCAGGTCATGGTTTCAGGCCTGGTCTGAAATGTGTGGAGACTTGGGGGAGCAGATAGGGGAAGGACGGAGTTGAATAACTGTCCTCACCAACATCAGGTAAGGTGAACTCAAGAATGAACAGACTGTCTTCATTCTATGACTGCTCCATTTTCCCTTAAACAGAGTCAATCCACAACAAACATCTGCTGGTCTGAAAATATTTTCTTAATGTTCATTTTTATTTCATTTAAGCCATCCGGCATATTGAAATGAGCCAGTCAAGTAAGTGTGCACGCTATGGAAGGCAGAGTGAGTAGAAGAACCCCCTTGGGCGCAATCTAAAACAATCACCCACAGCCATCAGTTGTTGACAGTAGCAGTCAGAATATGTTGGCATGCAGTAATTAGAGATGGAGAGGCACAATTTCAACGAACATGTTCTATTATTAGTGTATTTCAGCAGCAGAGCAGCTAAGAGAACAAAGGCAATCGCTTATCTGCTTATAGTGAATTACTTGAGACAGCAGAACCTGTTTATACTCTGCACCAGGCCGGTGTTCACACCACATGTGCTGCACAAAACTGCTGTCACCAAGGTGACAGCCACCCCCACAGTGAATGAGTAGAGGGATAAACAGTGGAATGAAGACAACAAGAAAGCTTAAAAACAGCACTCATGCACAGCCTTGACCATGACTCCTGAACCCTCTCTAACCCAAACTGCACCCCCTCTCTGCCTAACATTATACAGAAAAGAGAAAAGACATGTAAAGGAAAGCATGATTTAAAAAAATAATCATAGGAAAGAAATTTTTTAAAATAACATTTCCAGCAACTACTGTATTTAAGATTTAAACACGAATTATCCCATCTCACCCTCATAGAAGAATGAACAGATATTCAGAGAGATTTTAAGTGTTTGTTTAGGGTTACGAGGATGATACAACATGTTTGATGTAAAGCCTAGTGAACATTCTGCTCGCTGTACCATTCAGCTATGAAAGGCAGATAAGGGGAGCAATGTCATAAGGAGAAAAGTGCTGCTTCGTTTCTAGTCAGTACTATCTCATAGACCTAAACATTTAAAGGAAAATGAACTCCAGCGCCCAGGGATAGACATCTTTCCATTTACAGGCATTGCCACATACTGTCGAAAACAAAAAAAAACATCAATTAGAAAACATTTTTTTCTTCATTGCGAATAGAGCACCTAGGATAAACATTTAAATTGAGAGTAACTTCCTTGCATAGAATGGAGAGGAAAATTGGGGGAAAAAATGATTTAATTCTTAAAGGTATCTTTAGAAAATTTACAGATGTGGAACATTTCTTTCTCCAAGATAGAGTCCCATGCATGAGATATTATTTGGCATAAAGTTGGTTACTGTGTGCCATGATTTCTCTATATACGTTACTCGGATTGTATTTAAATTTCTTTTGGCTGATTAAAATTCTGAATTTTTGTTTTATTTTAGTTGCCGTTAACATCTATAAAATTTTGATACCAAAAAAAAACAAAAGGTTACTTATTAATTCAATGAGTCTCTGAGCAACATTTTCGCCTATAACAGTATCAGGCAAGGCTCCAGTCACAACTTACGCCTGTCATTTTCTGTAATTAAAAGTACACAGTCATATTTATGCATTCTGCCTCCTAGCAGCTGCAGTTAGATTAACTGTGAACAAAGAAAACATTTTGACACAGTTAATTATATGGTAGTTCTCCTTTTCTAGCAAATACCAGCTACCTCCTCAAATGAATAAAAGCACTTTTTTGTTATTTTTTTTATATAATAACATAAATAACCATGGAAAACTTCAGTTTATACTTAGAAGGAGTTTGGGGTTTTTTTTTCACTTTTTTTTTTTATTTGAGAGAGAGAGAGAGAGTACATATGCACAGGCAGGGGAGGGGCAGAGAGAAGAAGAGACCGAATCCCAAACAGACTCTGCACTGTCAGCACAGAAGCCTGATGCGGGACTCAAACTCATGAACCATGAGATCATGACCTGAGCCGAGACCAAGAGTCAGAGACTTAACCGACTGCACTACCCAGGCACCCCTATGTATAAGGAGTTTTAATCTTTATTTCCAACATTTCAGTCTAACAAACATTAACCTACCTGGTAACTTTTAATGAACATACATGATTATCAGATTAAACAGATCTGACTCAAATGTTCTTTTGTGGGGCAAGATTTCAAGCATTTTTTTCAAGCATTTGAAAAAAAATCTTCACATGAGGAGAAAGACGTGAACGGGATTTGTCTCCACCTTTGCAATGCATTAGACATCACAAAGGAATAGCTACATCCCTTGTCCTATACACGAGGGCCATGCTGCTTCTCAGGAATTCTCATCAGGCAATACATGTCCTTACTGGAAGTGTTTTCTTAATAGTGGGAACTAAAATTGCCCAGTAAGAAATGGGCTGTTCCTGGGCAGAGAAAGGAGGTTTGCAGCTGAGTCATCTGCTTATAATGGTGTGGTAAACATGGAGATCAGTGGGAGAAGGAGGGCATAGTTACAGTTTATTACATGAAACCCAAACCGACCTGTCAGTAAGGATGAGAGAGCTTGTTTCTGTTCACTGCCTTCAGTCCTTTGTAGGAAAAGAGTGCTGGGGGTAAAGTCGTGAGACTGCAACCTAACCTAACAAGAGGTCCTAACCTGCAACCTACAACCTAACCTGCAAGAGGTCCATCTCAGATGGCAGCACTGGAAGGAGACAGGGAAATGTCACTCAACATGAGTCACAGTTGCCTTGATTTCTAAATTCATTGTGATCTGTGTGCTTCTCTCTTCCTTCCTCTTCCCCTTCAACCTCCCTCTCCTACATACCTTTACTGTTAAGAATTTCAAAAATAATACAGTTGGGTAGGTCAGTATTGACTCAAGGGAAATGTATTGAGGAAAAACATGCAGAATGGTAGGGGATGGTTGTGCTTGTAACTACACGCATAGAGGGTTTTGGCCTTTAGAGATCCTTTAAAAAAATTTTTTTTAACGTTTATTTATTTTTGAGACAGAGAGAGACAGAGCATGAACGGGGGAGGGTCAGAGAGAGGGAGACACAGAATCTGAAACAGGCTCCAGGCTCTGAGCTGTCAGCACAGAGCCCGATGCAGGGCTCGAACTCAAGGACCGTGAGATCATGACCTGAGCCGAAGTCGGACGCTTAACCGACCGAGCCACCCAGGCGCCCTAGAGATCCTTTTATATAAAGCTCAATTAAAATAGACATCAATGTAACTGAAATTTACTTAGCATATATGAGAATGGGCTTTGGAGTCCATCCTACTTGCTTGGTGATTTCCTATCACTGAGGATTGTTTTTCTTGTTTGCAAAATAGGGGTCACTTTATGTGTGCCATGCTGTTTGAGTATTCAGTAAGACAATGTATTCAAGGTGCTTGTTATAGCACATAGCAAGCCCTCTTTAAATGGTCCTTCTTATTACTCAGTAATAAATGCGCACTTTAAAATAGAAGAGAAACATAATGCAAATACGATTTAATTACAGCAAATGACAGGCATAAGTGGCGACTGGAGCCTTGCCTGATATCGTTACCCCTACAGTTAAATGAATGTTTGAAATTCCCTTAGATGAGTGAAACTACTTAAACATTTTTTAGCTTTCTGTTGTGTGTTTGTGTGTGTGTGGTGAAACAGACTTCTGTGTCTAATGGATACTGTAACCTGCATATGGATGGGAGTATTAAGATGAGTGTCTGGAAAATAAGTTATTACATGTGAGAAAACACACATCGATAAGGATGCCAGAAATCAGACCATGCTGAAAGCAAACGATTTCTTCAATGATCAAACTCCTTCGGAAGTAGATAACAGATATTTATTCCTAACACATATTTCTGGATGACTGATGAAAATCTACTGCACAGAGAAACTATTAAGGTTCTGTGTGGATTCATTGCTATGCTAAATGAAGGTAACTAAACCTGTTTATGTAAGCTGTTTTTCCAATTCGTGTATATCAAGGCTGAAACACATTTCCTCTGTGTCTCGGATGATTTGAGCAGTACAACTTCGCAAGGGCAGAAGACACCCCATTCCCTCTGGGTTTCCACACTTCTGAAAATCCCATCCTCTGTGCCTCCATCCTTGGTGTTCATTCCTCTGAAAATTGTGGCGTCGGTAGCTACCAACAACGGACAGTTCCTTTCTCTAAAAATGGCACTCAAATAATTTGGGAAGAACTGATTTAGTGATGGTAGCCGGTCAAGTGGAAGGAGCCCTGTAACACACTTTCCCTGTTGCCAGGTCCATTACTGGGGCTACATGCTGGGCTCAGCCTCCATCAGGTGCTGCATTGGGCAAGAGCCAAGAGCCAAGAGCCAAGACCATGAGTTGCTTCCTCAAAGCATATCCACAAGGCTTCCTCTTCCCCTGTAGAGAGGAGACATGGAAATGTGCCTTGTGTCATATTTAGTATGCAGAGCACCCATAGTAATTTGAAAATGACATATTTCCCCTGAGGTTATTTAGGAAAGTTTCAGTATGTGTAGACCTGTTGAAATATGAGTGTTTGAATGGGATGGATAAGGTACATTTGACAGGAGGTTTTTTTGTTTTTTTGTTTTCGTTGAATCTTTATAGGATATGCGTTATGGAGACTGGACTCAAACCACTTTAAGAAAAAAAGGGATTTATTTTCTTTCATATTGGGGAAATCCAGTCAGACATGACGGGGTCCAGGTACTTAAATTATGTGATCAAAAAAAATTTTTTTTCTTTAATAACTTTACTCTCCTCTCTGTTAGTTTCATTATTTATCATGTTTTCTCCAGGTGGTAGAATACTGTCCCCAAAGAGCTAAAACTTTTGTATGATTTCATTTCCTAATCTTAGGAGTCTCAGTTTTTCTGTGCTTCTATAGTCTGTGAAGTAGCATAACTGATTATCGTTCTTTGGTTCATATGCCTACCTCTGGACCAATGTTTCTGTCCAAGAGAATCGGATACCCTGACTCCCTAGTCTGACATGTAACCATATAATGGGGACAGGGGTCTGGCTGCTCCCCACCAGAATCTCTTGGGACTAGAGAAGGAACAATTTCTATAAGAAAGAATGTAAGGGACACATTAGTGGCAGATTTCAAACATTTATTGGGACATGTCATTTGTAAATTAAATTTGGGACTTGAGCATTTTTTTATATGTTCAAAAGCTGTTTCAAGACATCTTTTGCCTTTACTTCCAGGGTGACTGTGAAGCCACACCTTTAGTCTTGTACCCTGGGGACTACGGCACTTCTATGAAATGATCTTTGTCAAGTTTTTGAATCTAAAATTTAGAAGGTCTCAGTTTCTCCAAGTCCCTCAGGGTACTCTAGGCAAGCAACCAAGGTGGCCGGTAGTTTCCCGGTCTCCATTTTGTATTTCAAGGCTAAGATAATGAGGAAGAAAGAAAAAAGAAATCAAGAACTCTTCTCTGAGAGCTCATATGCTAAGAGATCCAGTTCTGAAGTTGTCATAGTGAGCAAAAGAATGCCAAGCCTTGCAGCTCAGTGGGCCAAGTTCTGTTCCCGCCACATGTCTGTAGCCTCCACGGATATCAATGGGAGTTGTGTGTGTGTGTGAACTGAGCACAGAAGCTGGCTGTGTATAAATAGCTCTGCAATGGTGAAAATCTCTTCTTGTGTGTCTGGTACAACAAAGGTAGTCTTTTGCAGTTAGTGCCTGCTTCCCCCTCTAATAAAGTAACCAGGCAGTTTCAAGAAATTCCATACCAGAGTATTTGATGGCAATTCTTTCATTTAAAAGATTTTGATCAGAAAGCAGGGAACAGGATTTGTCTTAAATTCCTCTCCCTTTCCGTTAGCATATTCAAGCCGGATTTAATGATTCTTTGCAAAACTGGCCTCCACTATTCCTTTGGCTGAGCTGTCAATCTGCTAATTGACTGACACGCAGCTAACTGGGGGGAAGGGTGGAAGTCGCTATGTTCATTAGGAGATTAAAAAGTTATCTAAAGCAAAGTGCTTACTTTCACACTGGCTGCCAAGAAATACAGAGTCAGAGCTACATCGCATAGAGGGTCTTTCATGAGAGCAGGGCTCTGACCCCATCAAGCAGGACACATGGGTGGGATCCCTGGACCATTGGTCATCTGCCATTCTTCCATCAGCCTCAGTCTGACACTGATGACACTGATGTGAGGTTGAGCCATCTCCTGGCCTCACGTGAGAATTTCTTTCAGAAAAGAATTAAAGATAGACTTGTACTTTGTCCATTAGAGTCTGGCTGGTTCAGTCAATAGAGTATACAGCTCTTGAAGAGTTAAAGATAGACTTGTACCTGTCCATTAGAAATAGGAGATTTCTCCAAGATTTTTATATGAAATGTTCTAGTCTATGAAAGTGACCTACCGGTAGATAATTTTCAAATGCCATCGTCAGTCCATGCCCTAGTTCTAAACTCCAAACTGGTATCTGGCTGGCTTCTAGAAATCTCTGTTTGGATATCGTGTTCGCACTTCTTAAATTCATCCAAAACTTAACTTTTATTTCACCCCACCCCTGTCCCAGAACATTTCTACTAGGTGTGGCCTCTACCTTAGTTAACAGTGATATCTTTAATAATTCAAATCAGAAACCTGGTAGTTGCCCTAACTTCTCTCTTCCTTGTCACTGCATCTAATCAAAGCTTAGTTGATCTTACCTATTAGATTTCTCCCTATCTTCTTATTTTAGTCCCCTGCTCCTTCCATGAAAAGTGAATTAGAGTGGACGTTTTAGCTCCACTAATACCAGTGTTTGAATCCCTTTTTTGTTACCTCTTTGGGGGGACACATCTTTTTGAAGGGAGCCTTGGTTTCTTCATATGTGAAATGGATATAACATCTACCTCACAGGGCTGATTAATAAGGATTAAATTAGATTATACACGTAAAGTGTTGGTATAGTTGCTGGCATACGAAATAAAGTTCTGGTGAGTGGTTGCTATTATAAAGCAGACACTTCATCCTTTCTTGCTAAGAATATTGTAGCAGACTCCCTGAGTACAGTCTTGCCTCTTCTCTATTCTATACTTTCTAAAATGCAAATCCTTCCGCATTATTTATCCAAAAAATATTTTGTATGATAATGAAGTCCCTGTGACACTTATCCATCTATTTACTCCCCTCAAACTGCACCATTCCTAGTCCAACATTTGACCAACTGATGTGCCATCTTTTAGCCATCCATCCAAATGGAAAATCAGGATTTATCACTTGAAAACCCATCTTAAAATTGCCTCTTCTCTGAAAATTTCCCTGATCCCACTCCAAATAGAGTTGACTCCTTCCTTAATTCCACATCTATTTTTGAAGCATAAAACTTACGTATTTCTATTATAGGTTTAATTATACTGTATTGGCATTATTTGTGCACATATCTGTTTTCCTGACCAAACTGTTGTGTGGTCTTCAAGAAGGCTTTGAAGAAAGGACCATAATTAAGACCATATTGTTCTCCCCCAAGAGTTTAGTCCAGTGCTGTATTTCTTCTCTATTACTGCCCTAGCACATTTTACAGATAAAGCAACATAAAACAACACAAATTTATTATGGTACAATTCTATAGGTAAGAAATCTGGTATGCATCTCACTGGGTTGAAATCAAGGTTGTTAGCAAGGCTTCCTTTCTGGAGGCTCTAAGAAAGAATCTTTTTGCTCATTCAGGTGGTTGGCAGAATTCAGTTCTTTGCATCCATAGGACTGAGGTTTCATTTCCTTGTTGGCTGCCGGCTGAAGACTATTTGCAGATTCTAGAGACTGCCTGAATACCCGGGCTTGCCCTCCTTCCTTAAGCTTCAAAGCAAGTAGTGGCTGAGTCTGAGTCCATCCTGATCTGTTCTTCTACTTTCTGCTATTTTTAAGGACTCATGAGTGAGATTAAGCCCAACTGTAAATTCCAGGATACTCTCAGTCTTGAAAGGTCTTTAATCTTAACCACATCTGCGAACTTCCTTTGTCCTACAAGGTAATCTATTTAAAAGTTCCATGGTTAGAGTGTAGACATCTCTGGGAGACCGTTATTCTTTCTATCAAAAGGGCCTAGCATATTTTAAGTGATCAATAAATAGTGCTTGTTGAATGACAAAATAAATATAGGCAGATGACAATAAGTATGTAGGTCTTTTGATTATATCCCTGATTTTTATAGGGTCATAGATAAATTAAAAATTTTATATTCTTATCTGATTTACTTGCCATAATTTTTATAAGAATACTAGATAATTATGTTTTCTAGATCTTTGCCTTTCACGGGACCATGGACCATGGCAAATGAATTATACCCATCAGATCAAATGAATCTTTCTATAATCTCTGATTTATCATAAATTATAAACATTATTACTAAAGGCTATTCAAGAGCCATCATGACTCTTGTCTTCTTTGTGACTACTTATAGAAAGATTTATCATTTACATGAATTTAATATGAATGCATACATTTATCCTAGAAATATCTGAGTATCGAGATTCCCAACCTTTGTGAAAGGTAAAGAATGGTGAACAAAACATGGTCCCTCCCTTACAAGGCTTACAAAGTAATTGGGAACCAGATAATTAAAAAGTAATTACATGTTTAGGATGAACAGGTAAGGAAAGAACATTTTGGGGATATAAAGGTAATAGAGAGATGGTAACTACAGTGGAATTAAAATTTTAAAAAAGACATGCTCTAAGGCAATCTCTTTCCTCCAGAACTTGATATTATGGTCTGGTCAGGAATACAAATATATGGACAAATATTGCCACTATGGTGCAACTAAACCAATAATAAATATATCTTCATGTTACAGTGATGCATTAAGGAGGAAGGAGTCCACCACATTCGGAATATGGCTGGAATGATTTCAAAGAAGTGAAGCTTTTAAGTTGTGTTTTAAGAAAAAAAAAACAAAACTCTTCCAGATGGACACGGAGGGATGGAATGGAGTTCTAGGGAGATGGGAAAAACTTAGGTTCTTCTCCCAGTTTGGAGAAGAGAAAGTCAGGAATGGATTTGTGGTTAAAGGATCATCATTGCTAAGACCCAGAGGATGGGTATGTGCTTGTTGGGTTAGGGAGAGAGTGTAAGAGAAAGGAATTTTCCAGGCAGAAAGAAGGGCACATTCAAAGGACTAGAGGATGGTGAGAATGAGTGTCAAGTATGAAGAACTGAGAAAAGTTCAGAATGACCACAGCATAAAAAGTGAGGAATTAGAAATGATGCTAGAATAGTCACAAACCAGATCAAAAAGGGACTTTAAGCCCATGAAAGAGTGTAGATTATAGCCAAAGAACCACGGAAAGCCATTTATGTATTTTAAACAGAAGAGTGAAATGACAGATTTTCATCTTGCCTAATTCCATTACTTCTGACTAACTGAATTAGTTGGTAGTTCTCCCACCCCATGCTGAAACTAATCTCTACCCTTTCTATCAAGAGATTCTTCTTTCATTGATGACCTCATTTCTTTTTTTCTCCGCAACCAATAGAACATGCAGGATTCCTGGGAAAGATGGGCTGATGTTCTTCTAGTCTACAAAATCACACATAAGGGGAGCATTAAACTCGCTTGGGATCAATATCAAATTGGGTTGAGCAAAGGCTGTTCCCTCAAGCTATTCCTGTCTCTGGCAAGATGTGGACAATTTCCTATGGCTCTGCATCTGAGAAAAAGAGAAGCAAACCTCCACAGATAAAAAGTATGGGAATATGCTGCTGTCATAGCCAAGCTGGGGATGGGAGACAAAATAACACACAAGATAGAATTTTGAAAACTTAAGTAAAAAGGAGATTTGAAATAAAGTTCCTGTAGGTGAATTTCTAATGTGACATGGTCTGTGCTTATAATGGTGCACATTCATGACAGTCAACTACTGCTAAATGAGAAGAATAACCTGGCAGGCACTTAGGCTTACTCTTCAAAATGTGGACTTGAGGATATGGGCAGTTTCTACGTTTGTCAGGGAATACAGAAGCAGTAAAGCCTAAAAGTCAAGAAAGAGAAAGACAGCAAAAAATTGGAAGCTAAAATGGAATATGTTAAAAGAAAGATGCTCAAGGCACCAGAAGACCTATCATATTTGTAAACATTTCTGATTCACACTTTTTCGTTAATACTAAATAGCTGGAAGAATTTATAAAACTTATGAGAGGGGTTCAGAGGAGAAAAGTAGGGGAGGTAATGGGGGAAGAAATTGAAGTCAGGTTTGAGCTCTAAGCTGGAAAAAAAAAAGCCCTTTCCATGTCCTTGTCCTTCATGACTTCGCTAGTGCCTCCTTGACATTTATAAAGACAAAAGGAAAGCAGAAAGGCCTTGAGAGCTTAGTCACAGGCAGTAACTTGTAAACATAAAGTTATTCTACAAAATAACTGACACAGGCAATTAAATTTCTTGTTAACAAAATATAAACAGGCTGCACTCTAGACTCAGGAAGATATTATCCCACCCACAGAACCCAAAACTGTATAGTTATTTTCTGATGCTTTAATGTGTATTTTCCAATGATTTGTATAAGGGACAAGAAGAGGAAGGAAGAAGAAGGCTCTCTCTATATAAAGTTTAAATAATAAAAGTGTAGACTAGGGAGTAGAAAGGGAAAGATGAGCTAGGAAGAGCAATTATAGAAAGATAGGATAATAGGAGGCTGGTGAGCGGCATCAATTCTTCTGTGTCCTACAACACTTTAATACCGATGGAAATCATATCCAAGCTCAACCTTAGAACGAGGTGGGCAATGGTGAACTGGCACTTTATGTCATGAGCTGTGGAATTCTTCCTGAGCAGAAGCACTGTATCAAAGCATTCCCCGATTTATCATGGAGGTTGGTGCCACTGAAGTGAGAGGTTGGTATGCTAGGCCATCTGGTGAGATGCAACTTGTCAATCTCCCAGATGGTTTGTGAAAAGAGGGAGACTTGATATTGAACTGAGATCAGCATATGAAAAGAGCCATGAAATCACAAACTTAAAACCCATTTTTTTTTCACATAGTGTTCTGAAAGCTTCATTAGGGAAATCTTACATGGATTTTATCTGAAAGTTCATATATAGGAGTTTTAATTTATAACACGAAACCATTTCAATAATATTTACTACATTTGCTTTCACCTCTTTTAATAAGTGTTTTATTAATCTTAAGTTACTGAGTTAAAAGGAAGAAGTTGACATTATTTTCATTGATTTATTCACACATATCCAAGTTTTATAAGACTTCCGTGGGAGGAGGTCTAGCAGAATTTGACTAGATTGAATTACTCCTTTGGACAAACATGCTCTAAAAAATAAGTGTCATGTTTGTGAAATACTTGAAGATGATCTGCCTTTTTAATTTAAGTTTCCAAATAAATGTATTTTAGAGCCACTTGGGTTATGCTCACTAATGATTCTTAAACTGATGTAATCAGCAAGCATTACACTTGCAGTATAACATATTCCCCATGTCCATAACTCTGGGATTTTTTAACATTAACAATAATGAAAAGTGGGAACTTTGAAATGGTGTAAATTTATTTATTTTTTTCCAAGAAATAAAGCTAGGTTTTCATATATTATTTATTTTATTCTACTTTAGTTAGAACATAATAATGTTTATATAGACTCACATAAAATTCTCCTTCAGTTTGGATATGTTCATGTGTATAATAAAGCTTATTTCTACATTTTAATTTTGAATTCATGTACAATGGCTACTTACTTGGGACATTTACTGTAAAATGTGAATATGTTTGAGATAAATAGATCTTTTAATAATTTGTAATATCTCAACCACTGAGGAATTAATAAATCAATACCTGGGGCACAGTACCAAATATAAATTAAGTATTGATCTTGTATCTATTTTCACATTCAATTAAGATGCCATTTTTTAAAATAAAGACCATAGGGGCGCCTGGGTGGCTCAGTCGGTTAAGTGTCCGCCTTCAGCTCAGGTCACGATCTCGTGGTCCGCGAGTTCGAGCCCCGCGTAGGGCTCTGGGCTGATGGCTCAGAGCCTGGAGCCTGCTTCCGATTCTGTGTCTCCCTCTCTCTCTGCCCCTCCCCCGTTCATGCTCTGTCTCTCTCTGTCTCAAAAATAAATAAACGTTAAAAAAAAATTTAAAATAAAGACCATAAAATAGAATGTATTTAATACAAGCTTTCTTCTTTCTTTGTAGTTAGGTTGTCTTCATGTTTATTTGTTTATCATTCTGCATGCTATGAAGCATTTGATTATTTCACTTTCCAGCAGTTTATTTGACTTGGCGAGAAAGTGGACAAAGTAAATGAAAGGCAGATCAAATAAATTAAGTAATTTTTGCTACTGTTAATGTTATAGGATGGGGGCGGCACAGATCTCAGCTGCTATCTAAGTGGAATTCACACATGCTTGAAGAATTAGTGGGACAAGAATTCCAGAAATCCATTGGCTCACAGCTGACAAGCTCTGGGGAGAAAAACAAAAGCCAAAACACAAGCTTGACCAGTAAGAAATCCTCAGTTATCAAGGCGACAGGAAATGTTGAGAGAGTCAGGGAAGGGGTTGGACTGCAGGAGTAGTACCTGGTAGAGTAGGGGAGATGTCTAGTAGGGGAATGAAGGGGCTGGAAGGGCAGAGGTGGTACACAGAGGAACTGAGGTTCCAGAATAAATGCCCCACTAGATAGTCAGAAATACCCAAATGGACACTTTAGAGGAAGAGGGCTATTGCCTCACGTGTACTGATGGAGCCAACTGGTTTATATTTGGAATTATTATACATATGTACCAATTTCTAAGCACAGATGAGTGAAACCTGAAGAAATAGTGAATGATTTGCACAGTATTTGGCATGTAATTATTGCTCAAAAAATGTTCATTAAAAGAATGAATGAATTATGGTTCAATATAACATATAAAAGATGAATAATAATCATATACATACTGAACGAATAGAATGCTTGACAGTATTACATGCACAAAGTTACGTAAAAAATTCTTTTTTAGAGGTGCCTTGGTGGCTCAGTTGGTTAAGCGTCCCACTCTTGCTCTTGGTTTCAGCTTAGGTCATGATCCTGCAGTTTCTGAGATTGAGCCCGTGTCAGGCTCTGTACTGAAAACACAAGGCCTTCTTGGGATTCTCTCTCTCTCTCTGTCTCTGCCACTCCCCCTCCCCTACTCATTCGTGTACACTCTCTCTCTCTCTCTCAAAGTAAATAAATAAACTTAAAAAAAATCATTTTTATTGGAATGATCTGATCAGTAGATCAGAGGCAAAGCTGATATGAAAATATTTTGTTACTAGTCATAAATATTTAGTAAATTTTATACATTAAATCATACCAGTCACATAATCAAGCTGTGATTATAGGTGGCCCAAAATTAACTTGGGTAGGGCAAACTCTATTTTTTAAAAAGAAAAAGAATATATTACAGTATTAAATACAGCCCTCCATGACACACACTATCCACATGGGCAGATACACATAAATGTGAAAAAAGAAAACATCTCTGTACCAGAGCAAATGAAACAGGAGATACAATCATTTTTTAATAAGATAATATTTTATTTATTTATTTATTTGTTTGTTTGTTTGTTTGTTTTTATTTTTAGAGAGAGACAGGACAAGAGTGGGAGAGGAACAAAGGGAGAGAGAGAAAGAGAAAATCTTTTTTTTTTTTCAATGTGTAATTTTTGAGAGACAGACAGAGCATGAGCAGGGGAGGGGAGGGGCAGAAAGGGAGGGAGACACAGATCTGAGGCAGACTCCAGTCTCTGAGCTGTCAGCACAAAGCCTGACATGGGGCTCAAACCCATGAACGGTGAGATCATGACCTGAGCCGAAGTTGGACACTCAACTGACCGAGCCACCCAGGCGCTCCGAGATAGAGAAAATCTTAAGCAGACTCCACACTCAGTGTAGAGCTCAATGCGGAACTTGATCCCATAACCCTGGGATCAGGACTTGAGCCAAAATCAAGAGTCGGACACTCAACTGACTGAGCCACCCAGGCACCCAAATATCACATATTTAAATTGTGTCTTACAATTTACAAAGACCTTTCAGACATTATCTCATTTAAATTGCACCGTAATCTTGTGAGGTAGAAATTTTCATTTTTACAGATGGGTAAAGTGAATAAGTGATTGTGGGCAAATGATCTCTCCTCCATGCTGCCTTGTTTCATTATGATAACTCTAAAATACTCTTCCATCAGGTACTTGGCTTTCTCCAACTTGAGATACCTATTACATTTTATTAAAAATCTATTAAAAACTTGGAAAATATGCCCATTCAAAAATCCTCCCAGCCATCATTTTGCTTCAAAGTGATAGAAATCTATAAAGGCAGGACACCTTTAATAATAGTACAGCACATTTTGTCATGAGCAGTCTGTTCCTTCGAAAATTATCATAAAACAGATTGAGAGCTAAATATGAAATGCTGAGCTCTCCAGTTAAAGCACAGACCTCATTTCATTCAGATCAACTCAAACAGATGAGACAGAAGAAATGGCTGAACAATTATTCTGTTTTTTTTCAGTCATGGTAGTACACTTCCCAGCTCAAGGTTGAGATAATTTATGGAGGGGATGGTAAAGCATAGTGTGCTTGGCTAATAATTTCTCAGCAAGACATATTCTAAAGCATTAATAGCCATATTCTGGGGCCTTCCTTCTATGCAAGCATCATCATTTTTACTAGTTTCATATACAGAGCTTAGTATCTCATAACCCGACAGAAAAATTTCAAAAAAGCAAAAATAACACACCCTTGGGCAAATGAAGTAAGCTCTTTAAAATTATGTTAACAGTTCATGTCGTTCTTCCACATCTTTTTTCAAGATACTCTAGTAAATTAAATAAAAAGAGGAGAAAAACAAACAAAACCTTATCTTCAGGTATGCTTTTTCTTTACAAAACCAATTTCACAGAACAGTCAGATGTGTAATAATGGGTGTCTTGGGGATGTAATTTTTTATGCAACTTGACATGCACGTCATGAGTAATTAATTATGTCTTCTATTTACACTTTGTCAGATAAGAGTATTAAACAGAAGAGCTGAGAGGAACACAGAGCACTACCATTAATCTGTTTAATTTGCAAATCTAATGCAATCAAAAGGAAGACATTAGTGTTAAAATTGTTTTTGTCCAGGTGGCATCTTTTATGGAGGAAAAGGCCTGTCTGAGGTGTAAATGCTGCACAAAGCCAGCAAGCTACAAAATCTCAAGTCGGCTTCCAAAGCCAGGACAAAAATCCTCCTGAGAATCATTGATTCTCAATGCTCTACACAAAAACTGGAAGTCTGGGCTCTCTACCTTAACACAATGTGTTATATTCGGCTCCGTGCAATTATCTAACAAAGGGCAGAAGCCCCCAATTCATTAAACCGAAGGTTGAACATGTGACCGACAGACTGATTGACAGAAAGGAGAAACTCCAAGAAAGAGTTTTGGATGAGCAGGAATCAACTGTCTCCAGGAGTAACCTGTAGCCCATTTCTTTCTGGATGGTAGTCCCCACCAATGACTCAAAAGCTGATTCAGTCTCCTGTGTCTCATAATATTTCTATCTTAAAATTTATTTTAAAAAATTCTTAATGTTTTATTTATTTTTGAGGGACAGAGAGAGACAGAGCACCAGCAGGGGAGGGGCAGAGAGAGAGGGAGACACAGAATCCAAGCTGTCAGCACAGAGCCTGACGTGGGGCTGGAACCCATGAACCGTGAGACCATGACCTGAGCTGAAGTGGGACGCTCACCTGACTGACCACCCAGGTGCCAGAATACTTCTATCTTAAGAGGAAGAGGCAGAAGATATAAGTTAGTGAATGAGGAAACAGAAGCCATGTGAGAGCTCTCACACCGAAGGGTATGATATAGTGTTCAGATTCTATGGTTTCATTCCTAACTCCTTCAATACCTGTCTGAAACTCAGTTTACTCATTATTAAAATGGTGATGATGATTACAGGATTATATTAGGATGCAATGAGGTCATGTGTGCAAAGTCTCTGGGCCAGTCCCCAGTAAACAACAGCCTCTCAATAAATGACAGCGATTGTCAGGATCACCACCATCATTTTCAGTAAGATGGCGGGCGTTGGAAGAACTTGTCTTTTCACTTCTGCCAGAGATACTTGTACTGGTTGTTTCCTTTTGGATATACCTTACAAACAAATGTGGCACTATTGGTAGGACCCTAATTGCTGAGTTGGTAGGATGTTTATGTGTATAACAGGTTCAGATTTTCTAGTTAGTTTTGTCTAGTAGAATGTCATTTTTACTTGTAGTTTTAAATAAAGGATAAAACTGTAGAAGAAATTCTACAAGC
This sequence comes from Panthera pardus, assembly GCF_024362965.1. NCBI lineage: Eukaryota > Metazoa > Chordata > Mammalia > Carnivora > Felidae > Panthera > Panthera pardus. The sequence continues at coordinate 92,570,937 of NW_026526991.1, forward strand.
ATGACAGGATATGTATGTGAATTATAATTTTTATAATAAGCATGGCAACTTTTAGTCACATGCAGAGCATCTAATTCTGAAAGTGTGAAACCACGGAAAGGAAAATCTCATTCAAAATGGAGGTCCTGGGGTGCCTGGGTGGCTCATTTGGTTAAGTGTCCGACTCTTGGTTTCGGCTCAGGTCATGATCTCACAGTTCATGGGTTTGAGCCCCACATTGGGCTGTGCACTGATAGCAGAGGCTGTTTCAGGTTCTCTCTCTCCTTCTCTCTTTGTCTCTTCCCTACTCTCTCTCTCTCTCTCTGTCACAATAAATTAAAAAAAATTTTTTTAAATTTTAAAATGGAGGTCCTGAAGGGGAATCACTGATGCATGTACCACTCTTTCAGGCTTACTCTATATATCTTGATTAGAAGAAGCTTACTTTACTATCCCAAGCAGGAGGAAGGAAGATTTTCTCCTTGCCCAACAACAACCCAGCCAATGAGAACTGCCACAATTCAGCCAGTAAGTCACCACAACCCCAAACTCTTACTCACCTCCTGCAGACTTTTGTTTCAAAAAGCCCTCCCCAAATTCTTTTCACCTCTATAAAACAATACTTCTCTCCTTTGTTCTCCGGACTTGCCTATGGTTTGGCATAGTTTGCATGTCTCAAATTGCAATTTATCTGCTATTCCTGAATAAACTCATTTTGTTGGTATACTAACTGGCTATTTTATTTTGAAGGTTGACAAAAGTATGCTGACAGTTACAACTTGTCTCTGAAAAATCCACTTATTTTCCATTTATCTCTAAGAGTGCACACAGATTAATGCATAAACAACACGATCCAGGGGAGTTTAAGTCTAGGGACTAATTTACTGAACTACCCAACCAACAGAGGATTATTTTATCTAATTAAGACAGAGCACACGTATTTAGAATTAAGCATTTGCATTTACCAGCAAATGCAGAATTATAAAAGCAATTAAAGCTAAAATGAGGTATGATAATTTTTTTTTGCCTGCACACCACTGCTGAGGTAAAGCTCATTTTAATGTTTGCCTTTGTAGCACTGTTGTACAGAAGGTTATGAATAAGAAGCTCCTGGCGGGGGAAAACCACCTTTTCCACCTTGCTTCCAGCCACTCAAACCCCTTAGGACCTGAATCCATCCACCCTGTTTTACTCAAGCCTCCTAAACAGAGTCTACATTTTCTCACATTCCTATTTGCTCCTATTTCTCCAACCTAGAAAGTTTTCCTTAACCTAGTCTATCTATCTGACTCTATCAGACCAGATTCAGATTAAAATCTATCTTCATTCTTGAACCTAGTGCTCCTTCAAGCCTAAGGGCTCTCTTCCTTATCTGAAGGCAAGGGCACTTTGCTGCCTATAAGTTATCTGTTTCATTCATTTGCAAATAAATGTGTTACTACTTCAGAAATCTCTTACAGTGGTAAGTCATATATTGCCTTTTAACTTGCTATATACTTATATTATTTACCTTTATATTACAGACTTCCTGAGGGCATAACTTTGTCCTATACTCTTGGAGATGATGAACACAGCACGTTTCTTACATGTCCAGATTAATATATGTTTGATGATTGACTTGTTGAAATAGTTAAATACCTGTTCATCTTCATATATCCTGCATTCATCTCCCCTGTTTTACTCAAGCCTCCTAAACTTGTCTTACACTTTTTATTTCATTCTAATTTATTTATATTATTTCTAGATATGTTACTTAATAACTCACCCAAAAAGGAAGAATGATATCACTTGATTAATCAATTAAGTATTTTGTCCTCACTTCCCACAATGGTAATTTGTTACTCTATTTTCAACTATTTTCTGAAGAGTCATTAAAATGGAGATGTGTTGTTTCGAAGGGACATATACACGCCACTGTTTATAGCAGCACAATCAACAATAGCCAAAGTATGGAAAGAGCCCAAATGTCCATTGATGGATGAATGGATACAGAAGATGTGGTATATATATACAATGGAGTATTACTCAGCAATCAAAAAGAATGAAATCTTGCCATTTGCAACTAGGTGGATGGAACTAGAGGGTATTATGCTAAGCGAAATTAGTCAGAGGATGACAAATACCATGACTTCACTCCTACGAGGACTTTAAGAGACAAAACAGATGAACATAAGAGAAGGGAAACAAAGTAATATAAAAACAGGGAGGGGGCAAAACATAAGAGACTCTTAAATATGGAGAACAAACAGAGGGTTGCTGGAGGGTTGTGGGAGGAGGGATGGCTAAATAGGTAAGGGGCATTAAGGAATCTACTCCTGAAATCATTGTTGCACTATATGCTAACTAATTTGGATGTAAATTTAAAAAAATAAAATTAAAAAATAATTTTAAAAAAGTTGTCTTTAACATTGATGTTATCGGAATTATGAAAGGACCAATAACTTTGGGTCCTTTCCAGAGCTCAGTAGATAAATCTTGTAAGAATGTAGTGCAACACCCAACCTTCTTCATAATGCACTTGAATTTGTGGTAAATGTGATGTATTGAGGCCCTTGTGTAATCTTCTAATATTTTGTTTTCACATTTGCTTAGATATCTTTACCTAGTATAATTATTTTCTTTCTGAGACAGTCCTCATAAGAAAGAGGCTCTGTCAACTAGTCAGCTAAAATACTTAACAGAGTGCCAGGCACAATAAAAATACACTTGATCTTAGCCAAAAGGCTGAGAAGCGATCACAATAAAAATAAATAAATAAATATATATGCTTACAAGGTTTTTTAACCTTTTCCTTTGAGAAAATTACAGATTTAGAGAAGGTTGTAAAGAAATGGACACAAAGGTCTCGTGCACACTTCACCCTGCCTCCTCCAATGTTGACATCTTGCAAATCCAAATAAGAAAATATCCAAAACAAGGAAATATCCAAACTATGAAACTGACATTGGCACAATCCATAGAATTTACTCAGATTTCACCAGTAATTATGTGCTCATTTGTGTCTGAGTATATACGGACCTATACACTTCTATCACGTGTGTAACTTCATGTAACTACCACCACGATCAAGATACACAACTCTTCCATTATCACAAGGCTCTCTCATGCTGCCTCTTTTTTTTGTTAATTTTTTTTTAACGTTTATTTATTTTTGAGACAGAGAGAGACAGAGCATGAACAGGGGAGGAGCAGACAGAGAGGGAGACACAGAATCTGAAACAGGCTCCAGGCTCTGAGCTGTCAGCACAGAGCCCAACACGGGGCTCGAACTCACGGACCGTGAGATCATGACCTGAGCCGAAGTCAGACGCTTAACCGACCAAGCCACCCAGGCGCCCCTCATGCTGCCTCTTTATAGCCATCTCTACCCCCTCCCTCCTCCCCTCCCCACCCAATCTTTAACCCTTGGCAACCACAAGTTTGTTCTCGTTTCCATAATTTTGTTATCTCAAGGGTATATATAAATGGAATCTTAAAGTATGAAACCCTTTGAGATTGGCTTTTTTCACTCAGCATCATTTTCCTGAGGTTCATTCAATTTGCTGTGAGTAGTATTACCTGGTATGGGAATACCACAGTTCATTGAACCATTCATTGACTGAAAGCCATTTTGGTTATTTTCAGTGTTTGGCTAGTACAAACAAAGCTGCTGTAAACATTCCTGCACAGGCTCTAGGTTTTGATGAAGAAAATTACAGTTCCTCATATATGGCTAATTCAACCTGTTTAAACCATAGGTTTTCAGACATGGGTGAGATGGGTGACGAGCTCGTGAGTACAATCCGCATCAAACATTTTTGTTAGTATTTTCAGGAAGGACTAACCATCTGTCCTGGTTCTCCCAGAACAGGCCGATTTATGCTTGCTATCCTAGCATAATGATCCCTTCACTCTCAGAAATGCCCTGGTTAGTATGATAAATTATATAATCACTCTTATTCAGATTACTTAAAGATTCCAAGCATTGCTATTATGCCTGCTTGGCTATGATGGAATTGTATTGGAGTAGATTGCTGTTTTGTAATCTTTCTGAGTACCTCTGGAGTGACTCTCTGGAGTCTGAGAAATGAGACAGTCTTCTCGCAATGAATGATAGTCTTGCTGAAGTCCCTACTGTTCCTCCCTCCTCCTTTTAAGTTAGAAAATGTCACTCATATGTGGAATTCAAGAAGGGAAACAAGCAAGCAAAGAGAAAAAAATAAGAGAGAAAGACAATGAGAGACAAAGCAAGAAACAGACTCTTTATAGAGAACTGATGGTTACCAGATGGGAGGGGAGATGGGGGCATGGGTGAAATAGATGATGGGGACTAAGGAGAGCACTTGTCATGAGGAGCACTGGGTGATGTATGCAAGTGTTAAATCATTATATTGTACACCTGAAACTAATATTATACTGTATGTTAACTAACTAGAATTTAAATAAAAACTTAAAAAAAGAAAGTATTTTATATTTAAAAAAAAAAGTATCTTCTTGTGAGTCAGTTTTATGGTTGGGAACAGTTTCTAATCTCATGTCTTACCTCTGTGTGTCTTAGCTCTTGTCAGAGCTCCACAACTGAGAGGGGAGGACTCTTCCCCACCATTGCCAGTTTGAAAATACTTGCAGGGACAGATTCTGATAGGTTTGGCTTAGATCAATGCCAAGCTCAAAGACAACGGTCAGTGAGGTGTAGTCCCCAAATGGGCTTATCTTAGGGCAGGGGTTCACCCCTTTGACTGATCACTCTGTCCAGGGCATTGAGGCCAAGTAGGAGGGTAGCAACACCTTTCAGGACATATGGATCAGAAAGAAGGAAGTTCCGTCTACAGAGGGCAGGTAGTGGAGCAGATGGCCGACTTGGCCACAGAAGGAATGGTGATCTGGGCAGCCACTGTAATTTGTGTCTGCTGTGAGAGGATCAGCAATACTACACCTTTTTGACTAGCAAGCCTATACTCTTAAATTTTTTATGCACTGTATTTAGCTATGGAGAAATGGGCAATAAATGCTTGCAATATAGCTTCTGAAGTCTTTCTAAGTGGTTAATTCTGAAGTAGCCTCACAAATGAGAGGCCCACATATAGGTGACAATCCCCAACACTTTGTGATCATAATCAATTTTATTATCATCCATGTCCTTTTTTTTTTTTAATGTTTATTTACTTTTGACAGAGAGAGAGAGAGACAGAGCATGAGCAGGGGAGGGGCAGAGAGAGAGAGGGAGACACAGAATCTGAAACAGGCTCCAGGCTCTGAGCTGTCAGCACAGAGTCCGACGTGGGGCTCAAACTCATAGACCGTGAGATCATGACCTGAGCCGAAGTCGGACGCTCAACCTACTGAGCCACCCAGGTGCCCCATTATCATCCATGTCCTTAACAAATGCAAATACAATTGGGAATTGAATACAGTCGACCCAAAGATCTATGACCTAATGTCCTAAATTGCAGAGGATTGAAAATGCTTGAAAAATTATTATAATACATTTAAGTGAAAAGAGTAGGCTAAAATAGTAGGACAATTTTATTTTTTCTTTTTTACATACTCACTTAGATACACAGACTTTGGGAAAAATTTGGAATGATATATCTCCAGATGGTGGTTATTTTGGAATAGAGTGTGTAGGAATGACGGCTTTCTTCTTTTCCTTCCTGTTGTATCTGACAGAGTTTCCTCAGTGAACATGTATTAGTTTCTGAATTCTTAATCCATAAAATTCTTGTGTCTGGTGATGCACACCTGATTCAGAATTACTTACAGATTTCAAATTAAGTACTTCCTTCTTTAGAACCTCCAGAAGCCATGTAGTAAAAGGCTAATTGAAGGCCTCGGCACAGCATCAAGAATTTCAATAGAAAGATTCTCATTATGTTCCCAATTAGCCTTCAACAAAAATAAATAAATAAGACAACGGTGCGTCAATCAGATGAAAAAAGACTTAAAGATACAGCTGTATTTTGTTAGTTGCAAATACGCAAAAAATGAATTCAAGGAAGCAACGTAGAGCACCTCTAAAGAATGGCTGATTTTTAGAAGATTTAACAGTTACAGCTAATTAAAAAGAAGCAACTGATAAGCTGTTTTTAGGACTAAGTCAATAATACTTAATTCTAAGCCCATGAAATCATCTTGGCACAGTTTTGACAACAACAGAATCTCAATATTACAAATCCCCAGTACCTAACCATTTTGAGTGAGGCCTGTAGTCATTTCTGAGAGACTAATTAAAAAGTATAAATTAGTTAGGGGAAACCGTAGAGGAATTTCTCCATGATGATGAAAAAAATGAACTTGGCCATATCTCATCACTATATTTATATGTAAATAACTCTGTTATACACATAAGTTTCATACATGTATAAAGGATTTTTCTATAATCCTTTAAAGGAGGACCACATGACTCACCGTTTAATAATACATTACAGACAACATATAATTCCCTTGGCTTTTTATTATTCACCTTATTAATCAACTTATTCAGAAATGTAAGCCAATTTTTCTTCTTAGATAAAATCTAGGAATTTTAAGTACATCCAAGTAATAAGGCATTTCTTATGATAATGGTGTTGGCACTTATTGTAAATATAATGTTTTTACTTTGTGGTATTTGGCAAGAACACTCCAATTTTATGACTACACTTTAGTTTTTAGCACAATGTCAAAGTAAATAGAAATGCTATAGCAATATTACTAGGGTGTCTATTTTACGGAGCACCAACTTGACTTTAAGAGGAAATTCCTGGTTACCAAGAGAGAGGATGATGTAGTCTAATTAGTCTAATTCTGACATAGCCACTCAGAGACAAAAAGGGACCCTTATAAATCTGTTTTTGAAGATTTCCAGAAACCTTGATTTGATATTAAAAAAAGATCATTAAACTTAAGGAAAATAATTTGTTAATCACAGAATTGTGGTTAATAGCCATGCATGTGAGTATATCTATATTTGATCACAATTTTCTTCTCTTTTTGGTTCTAAGGGATATATTAATTTATCAACAAACAAAGCAAAATTAAGGTAATAGAAAAAAATTACAACTAGCCCAAACTTTCACACTTTACCAGCACAGTAGTAGACCAGCACAGTGAATGGTACACTATATATACTTAGATATAGATTGGTATATGACTGATGTAACACCTTTCGATTCTCTAGTGACACACTGATTTATAGAAGTAATAGCATTTGTTTTAATCATACTTCGGGTATTTTTGTCATTTGAAAATCTTGAAAATCCAGGGTATTGGTGTGTATATACTAACATTTTAATGAACAAAGCACTAATTTACTCAATCAGCTCAACTAATTGTTCATATTGGGATAATGAAATACTTATTATCTAGTATTTCAACTGAGTATGAAAATTACCATCTTTTTCTATATAAAATTACATGTTGGGACCTTATACAGGAAAGGACATCCATTTTCTAAAATCCATTTAAAATTTTTTCTGTGAAATACTCATATGCATTCAAAAATATCATTTTTAGGGGTAAAAAAATCATAAATTTTAAGTATTAAAGAAAAATAATAATTTGTCATCTAGCTTCAGTTAGTTACACAAGTTTCTGAAAATGAGTTTAGAGGTCCAGAGCCAATCTGAGTACATCAACATGCTTGGTGAGAGGAAAATGAGGAAAAATTATTTATAAAATTCTTTTAATGTTGATATTTTCAAACTGTAAAACCAAGAAAGAACACACTCTCCACACTGTTTTTCAGGAATACTACTTGGCAATGAGAAAGAAGGAAATCATGCCATTTGTGGCAACGTGGATGGAACTGGAAGGTAGTATGCTGAGTGAAATACATCAGTCGAAGAAGGACAGATATCATATGTTTTCACTCATATGTGGATCTTGAGAAACTTGCCAGAAGACCGTGGGGGAAGGGAAGGGGAAAAAAATAGTTACAGAGAGGGAGGGAGGCAAACCATAGAAGACTCTTAAATACAAAGAACAAGCTAAGGGTGGATGTGGGGGTTGGGGGGGGGGAATGGGTGATGGGCACTGAGAAGGGCATTTGTTGGGATGAGCACCTGGTGTTGCATGTAAGCGACGAACCACAGGAATCTACCCAAAAACCAAGAGCACAGTTTACACACCGTATGTTAGCCAATTTAACAATAAATTATATTTTTTAAAAAAGAACACATTCTTAGATTTCAAGAGTTCAGAAATAACTTTGTTTTAGAAGTCAAAGTAAATTATACACAGTTAATGAATACGATAGAGAATAAGTGATTTAAAAAAATCCGTTTTTACTTTACTACAAATGAGAATTGATCACACAAGAGAACCCATCTGTTGCTTGGCCACACATCATTTGTCCTTCCTTGGCAGTTTATTCTGACCCAAGAAAATAGCAAGAACAAAATAGGTGAGCAACTTCATCCTGATGCCTAAAAAAGTTCATTTTCACTCATAATAAGGTCTCTGCTTTCTTCACAAGATCAACAGCGCAGCATTTCCAGACCATCTCCTCATTCTGATTCCCCTCACGCTGCCAGGCACCACCCGCCTGACCGACTCTCCCTCCTAGCTCACGGGGTTGTGCAGCAGCCCCGTCCCTGCGCTGGCACGCCTGCATCCAGCTCATCCTCTTGAGTCTGTCCCAGCGCTGCTGCCTGACCTTTCTCACCCCATGTACTCCTGCAACATTCATTCATTTATTCAACAAGTATTCACGGAGCACCTCCCATGGTCCAGGTGCTCTTCTAGCAGCTGGGGATACAGCAGGGAACAAAGTGGATAAAGTCCTTGCTCTCATGGGACTTACAAGCATTCCAAAGGAGGATCAAGTAATAAAAAACTCACCACGTGGTGAGTGATACATTCTCTGAAGAAAATAAATCCAGGTAAAAGTGGTAAAATTTTAGAGTGATGGGGTGATTTTGGATTGGCTGTTCACAAAAGACACGTTGAGGAAATACCCTTTGAACAGAGATTGGAATAAAGTAAAATCTGCATTTATAAAATGCTTATAATGTACCAAGTGTTTTTCTCATGCTAACACTCTCAAATCGATATCATGGTTCATCATGGGGCCCTACTGGGAAGAACGAGAATTGCCTTCTACCCAACTAGCTGTCATGGCCACAAAAGAGAAGAACAGGCAACAGGCAGAAAATCTGGGCTAGGGTAAACTGTGAAAGTGGTATGATGGGCGGTGGAGGACAGGACAGAGAGATGACAAGCTTCTCACATTTTATCTTTATAACCTGTCAGGTCTGTTGACAAGCAGTTATTCAGAGCATGCAAGAAAGCGGGAACAGTCACAACACAGTGCTCAACTCAAGTGAAATGGAGATAGTAGCAATGTGTGAAAGCTACCACCAGAAACAGCTCATCCCCAAACCAAACTAACCAAACAACAAAACAGGTGCTGAGAAGGGGAGCAGCCACCTCTTGCCTGAGAGTGATTTCACCGTTTAAAACCAATGGTCACAGGGGTGCGAGGGTGGCTCAGTCGGCCGTACATCCAACTTCACTCAGGTCATGATCTCATGGTTCCAGCCCCATGTTGCGCTCTGTGCTGACAGTTCGGAGCCTGGAGCCTGTTTCGGATTCTCTCTCCCCCCACCCCCCTCTGCCCTGCCCCCACTTGCACTCTGTATCTCTCTCTCTCAAAAATAAACAGTAAAAAAAATGTAAACCAATTGTAATCTTAGAGACAAATAATACTGAATAAAAGATATTGTTCTCTCAAGTTATATAGTAAGATGATTATATTAGAAAATAGGGTCAAAATGATTTTTTCACTTTTCAATAGCCAAAAGCCAAAGAACCTTTTTTGTATACACAGTTACCAAAACTGGAGTTAGCACAATCCGTAAAATAAGGAGAATATGTACATTTGTTTTCTCCTAAGACAGTTTCTTGAACATCAGTCCTTGATAAAAAAGTTGGGAATGGTTACTTTCCTTCATGCAAAGTCTTCTGATTCTGCGATTTAAATTATAAAGGATCTTGCTGCTGTGTTTTTTTCTTATCATTAAAGTTAAATTTCTCATTTACAAAAAAGATAAAGGAATAAAAAGAAGTGTCTAGTGTACAAGCACAGATATTGTTTCTTAGAGTGTAATCACATGTATTCCCATGAAGTATTTTTACAAAATGGGTTCTACAATCAAACTTGGGAAATGCTACATGCTAGATCTCCCTTCTGGAAAGCACAATGCATATTAACATACTAAGTGTTCTGAGAAGTCCTGGTACAAAAAAATAAGAGTAAATGAATAAATAATAGTTTAAACAAAGTTAAATTGATTATTCCAAGATTCATGTTACCACAGAAGTGTTACTTTTAATAACATCTTTGACATTGGAAGTCTCTCATGTTCCATGACGCATATTCTGGAAGATGTGGCTCTATACACATTTTTATTGTTCTACCTCTTTGATTTTGCTTTAGCTACCTCTTGCCTTCCTATCCTAGCTCTTGCCTTCTCTTTTTGTTTTTGTACAGAACACTTATTGAGTGCTTACTGTATTCTAAGGCACTTTTTAAAGTACGTTATGGCCATCTCACCTATTCCTGCCTGACAAGTATTCTCTGACATAAGTGCAACAGATTGCCAAAGGGGCACCACACAAGTGAAATAACTTTTCTCCACATCCAGCTTGTTGGTAAGTGGCATAGCCAAGGAAGCCAAAATCGAAATCAGGTCTCTCTGACCTGATGCCTATGCTCTTAACAAATAAGTGCCTGGTTCTCTATTCCTCAGCTCTTCCCAAGCTTCATGGAGACCAATGGCCTACCTATTTTCCAGTCCAAAGATATTTTCCAGATCTTAGCTTATGGGACCTTTCTGTTGTGTTTGATGTTGTTGGCCAATCCTTCCCCCTTGAAATTTCCTGGACTCCGAATTTCCTTGATTCTACATTCCTCTTACACCTCTCTGGATGTTTCTTCTTCATCTTCTTAAGTTCCTTATTAAATGTTAGTGCTCCTCAAGGCCCATCCTGGCCCACTGCCCTTCTCTACTTTTCTCTCTGCTGGGACATCCCCATTCACATCTCCAGGCTTGCCATTGCCCCTGGACATCAGACTCATATCTAATAATACTCTTGTGGTTTTTTGGCACTTCAAACTCAAGAGATCTTCCACTAAATTCGGCATGTCCTATATATCAGTCAAGGCCCCAGTAGGGCACTCAGGGGAAATCCTAGAGAGTTTAATTAAAGGACGATTAATAAAGGTGTGGAGCGGGAACAATGGTACTAAGCATGATAGGGAAGGGGGTAAACCGATCTGGAGGAGTACACATTCTTAAAACTGCAAGATTTCAGGCAAAGGTGTCAGTTATCTGGAAGTTAGCATAAAATTACTCTCTCCCCGGTTCCCCACATCTAACCAGCCTTGTCAATTTAGCTACTTTTAACATTGCCTCCTTACTTTTAGTTTCTTTTCCCATCACCCTAGGGTCACCATTTGTCATCTCTTAATTGGACCATTATAATAACCTCCTAGTAGTTCAACTGCTTCCGGGCCCACTTCACCTTTGGGATAACCTTTCTTATAGCCACAAACTCTCTCTGAACTACAAATCTTACTCTACTATGCCTGGCCCAACCCTTCAATGATCATCTTCGCCTAGAAAATAAAGATCCTACTTTTTTAGCACAGGATATAGGAGTCTCCCTGATCTGGTATCTATCCCCTCCCTTCCTTTTATGCATGCTTGTATTTTCCTAAACTCTGCCATGCTTGCGTTCTTTTTGCAACAGTGGGCCTTTGCTCATGCAGTTTTCTCTGTCTGTATGTCCATATTTTTAAACCTAACTCAGGCTCAGCTCAGGTATCATCTTTTAAGAAATCATTTCCCAAACCATGAGATATAGTCTCTCCTGTAGCATATTAAAATAGTTTTTTTTTAACTATGTTAACGTAGTTTTCTATTAACATAGTTTTCTCTATTAAACAAACAAAAACTTCACTGAATTTTAATGGCATTTTCTTTTATGTCTATTTTCCCACTATATCATTTGTGAAGATTCAACTGACTATTGTCCATTCCTGTACCTACAACATCTGGTACAATTCCTGGCACACAATAAATATTCAATCACTGTTTGATTAACTGAATGGAATTGGACAGCAAATCATTATCCTGGAATCGGAAAGACAGACTTAGTATTGAAGAAGAAAAGTAACTTCTTAATGTGACCATTCTGGCTTTGGGGAAAGACTGGTTAGGCAGAAGAGTTTATAGGATACTCTTTCAAGGAAACTACATGACAGGGAGAGATTAACCAGAAGTTAAAGCCAGGATCACAAGCCAGTAATGCTAGAGTTAATCAAAATAGAATCCTGATTCAGAAAGTAGGGTAGAAGAAGTTAGGAATCAGAACTCAGATCAGACCAAATATGGAAAGGGCACTGCAGATTCTGTGGAATTCTCTAACATCTTATTTGTACATGCCAATCACAAGCTCCTATGAGAGGAACCAAGAGGGAATCAAAATCAAGTTCAGCACACAGGGCTATAGTTGGTCTCTGATATGGGTTAAGAGTAAAGGGAACAAGGGACAGAAATGTCTCTGTGCATCACTTGGTCAATAGGAGGCCATAAAGAAAGAAAAGGATTAAGGACCTGGTAGACCCATGATATTTTCTCACATACAAATAATCTATTATAAAAAAGTAGGTGTGGTAGAAAGAAAACAAACACAAAGTTTCTGTTACCTGAAAAACAGTTAAATGAGGTGATACAGAAAAAAAGGGAAACATCTGTCATGTACATCACATACACATTAGTATTATGGAATACAATTCTGATTTTGGACCCCTACATTGTAGATAAATGCTTTTAATTTGTTTAGTAAAGTTACAAAAATTATCAGGTTCATTTGGTTTTAATTCACTTTATGATAAGACCAGTTTTTGTTAGAAAAATGAGCTGCACAGCATTCCTATTTAGGAAGAGTGGGAAACCAAATAAATGAAGAGTATTCAATAAGAAATTTATTTGCATATAAATAGAAAGATGGCAATACATTTGTTTTCATCAAACTTCCTTTTCATTTGATTTCCTAATTCTCCCTATATTAATTTCCTTACAAAAATCAACATGAATATTTATAATTTTTAATACAATTCTCAAACTCAGAGTCCTATTGGCAGTTCTGATTCTCTGTTTCTGAAGTATTTTCCCAAGCAACTATCATTTTTCTCTCTTTCGTCTCAATTTCTTGACAAAAAAGGAAAGGAAAAATCTTCCTTACCAAGAAACCTCTAGAACTTCGTTTCGAACATCCTCTGTTTGTTGGTTCTACTATATTCAGGAGTAAAAGGAGTTGGCCTTTTAGGTAACTAGAATGTCTAGGAAAGCAGACATCTTTCATTGGAGAATTAGATTTTAAATGAAAGAGTTGAGAACGGTTTTCTGACACAAGGATAAAATATGGTTGTACTTATAGAAGTAAATTTGAAGGCACCATGTTCAGAGGGAAAAAAAACAGCCTAAGGATCAGTGCTCTGGAGCCCAAGGACAAGCTTGTGAAAAGACAAACTTAGTAATTAGGAATAATTAGTGACTGTAGATTACAAGAGAGGTGCTTAATGAGGTTATTTACATATTGCCCTGATGAGCTGGTGGAAGCACTACGGCACCTGTTGGAGCCAATAGCACCAGGAGAGATGAGGATACGAGTCTTTGTATCTGCCTCTAGCTTCGTCGCAACCCGTTCACCCCCTGGCTCATTCCACTTGTGCCACGTCAGCCTTGTTTTGCTTCTTCAAATAAAGGACACAGGTGCACAAAGAAGTCTCTCACATATTTATTTAAGCAGAAAGAGCTAATACCAATGGATCTTTGAGGCCATGACAGAAGAGTTCTTTAAGGCTTTGAGTTATGCTCTTGGATTAAATACCACCATAAATAGAACCAAGACTGGGGTGTAGGAAAGGCTTCATCTCTCTCAAGGGCAACGTTATGGCAAAAATTAGAGTGGTTTCTATCAGAAGAATGCAGAAATCTTTGTCCGCTCTAGCTGGTAGTGGTCACAGAAGAATGATGATATGGAAGAGGAAGCAAGAATATGACTTGCAGAGCTGGCTGGATGTTGGCTGAAGCTGCAGGTCACATGTAGAGGTAACGAAAGCGATTTCTTCTATTATTTCAACTTTGCTTTTATATAGATGATAGCAAATGCAGTGGTGAATAAATGAGCAATCAACAGTGCTGCATTTTTGGAAAAAATAACACCTTGGTATTTTGATTCATAATCTTAATAAGTTCTTGATATAAGGAACTGGTAACTTTTTATTATTTTTTACTGTAATGACTGCAATGTAATTATAATGATTTAATTCACAAAATGATAATTTTCTCATGTTTTCCTTAAAGATGTGTTCACAAATCAATACGATGGTATTTAACACTTTTCTGTCAGAAACTATATAATGCTGAAAATTGAAATTCTGTTTATGAAGCTTCTATCATTTGCCTAATTCCACATACTAAGCACAGTGGGAGACAAAAAATTGCAATACACTTTCCTTTATTTCAAAAATAAACGTAGGGGCGCCTGAGTGGCTGGGTCAGTTAAGCGTTGGCTTTGGCTCAGGTCATGATCTCACGGTTGGTGGGTTCAAACTCCATGTCAAGCTCTGTGCTGACAGCTCAGAGCCTGGATCCTGCTTCAGATTAGTGTCTCCCTCTCTTTCTGCCCCTCCCCCACTCACACTCTGTCTCTCTCTTTCTCTCTCTCTCTCTCTCAAAAATACATAAACATTAAAAATTAAAAAGAAAACAAAAATAAATGTATTTGGAGTAATAAAATGAACATACTAGGTGCTTTCTAGTGAAGCTTATCATTGCAGTGGGGCTATGCTTCTGAAAATGAAGCACTGAAACTGTGTAGCTGAAGGCATTAAATTAGGAAGAAAATGAGAAATACCTATGGTCATTCCTGTTAAGCCTTCTCTTGTGCCACACTGCTGCCAATCACAATGGCTTAAATAGGTGCACCAAGTGTATCCAACACCAAAGGTCCTTTGCAAACCCTCAAGACTCAAGTTGAAATTGTATTCATAAAACTCAAGAGTCAATGTGCTTATAAGTTTAAATAACTTTAAGTTGGACATTTAGATGCTAGAAATAGTGCCACATTTAAAAATAAGGTGCAAGGGTGCCTGGATGTTGGTTAAGTAACCAGCTTCCGCTCAGATCATGGGTCAAGCCCCGCATCAGTCTCTGTGCTGACAGCTCGGAGCCCAGAACCTCCTTCAGATTCTATGGTTCCCTCTCTCTCTCTGTCTCTCCCCTGCTCATGTTCTGTCTTTCTCTCTCACAAAAATAAATAAAACATTAAGTTTTTTAAATAATAAAATTAAAAATAAATAAATAAATAAAGTACAAAAAGGGGTGCCTGGGTGGCTCAGCCGGTTAAGTTTCTGGCTGTTGATTTCTGTTCAGGTCATGACCTCATGGTTTGCAAGATCAAGCCCTGCACTGGGCTCTGCACTCACAGCACAGAGCCTCCCTGGGATTCTGTCTCTCTCTCTGCCCCTCCCCTGCTTGTGCTCTATCTCTCTCTCACACAAAATAAACAAATAAACATGAAAAAAATTTTTAAAAAAGTACAATTCTTACATTGTTTTTAATTACTTATGCCTACAGATGTGCATTTTCTTATGGGCCAAAATGAGGCAGGGGTATGGTGTGGATTTTTTATTCCTTAAGGTAACAATAATCTGTCACGCAACAAAGAACAAAGGCAAACATGTGGACAGTTGGAAGGATTACTCAATCCCCAGTAGAAGCCCTGCCCGGTGAACCTTCTCCAACTAACTGGCAATGTCATATGCGAAAGAGTTTCTCTAAAAGGTTGGCCACAACATTTATCAAAGGAGTCGATTGACAGAGGAGTTAATGACAGCAAACTTCATTACGAGGAGGGTGGTTCAAGCTGCTCCAGAAAGATGAAAACATTATAGTTCATCTGCTAATGTTGTATAATATAGAATGTGAATGAAACCTCCATGAGGAAGTGAAAATTATTTCGTGTGTGTGTCTGTGTGCATGTGTGTGTGTGTGTGTGTGTGTGAGAGAGAGAGAGAGAGAGAGAGAGACAGAGACAGAGACAGAGAGAGACAGAGAAAGAGAGAGGGAGAGAGAGTCAAAGAAAGGGAAAGAGAGAGGGATGAGAAGAGGGAGAGAAAGAGAAAGAGGAAAAGAGAGAGAGAATGGTGGAGAAAGGCAGACAGACCTTGGAAAGTGGATATTTCTCCTAAATAGGAGTACTATGGCCAACATCATAACACTCATGTTTTATAGAATTAAACATAAACCTCCTTTCAGAAAATATAATTAAGTCCTCTTTCAAATTTAATGTTCTTTAATTACACATCAGGTAAGAGCAGACACAGAGAAAAATATAGAGAGGAGGTTAAGTAAAGAAAGAAGGATTCATGCCAAGCCTATGAGTTTAGAGAAACATTCCACTTGACTACTAATGAGCACCATTTCAGGGAAGGCAGAATTTAAATTCCTATGATGTCATATTCTACAATTTGCATTTTAGTTGACAAAATACTGATATCGAGTGAACTGATACAGGAAGCAATTTTCAAGAAGAGGTTTAGTAAAGATAGGATAGGTGAGAGAAATTATATTGCTTTCCCTGGGAATTATGGGAAGACGCACAAGAAGGAGACTCATCAGATAAATACTCCATTTACATTCATATGTGGGTAGAAGATTTCCAGACTGGTAGTTCCCAGTATACTTGATAATAGAGTTCTACTTTTTTTTCTATTGTTATATACACCATCAATATTGATTATGAAATTTTTTTTTAAATTTCATAATTAACATTGTTTATGCAACACTAGTTGTGCAGATATTAGCCTTACAGCATACAGGGGATGATTTAGACAATCTGAGATGCCCGATTAAATGTCCCTATCACTTAGCTAGGGATAAGGAATGATGCACAAAGGCTTCCATGCCCAGGCTCATTTAGGCTACCTCAATGAAACTAGTTATAGCCAATCATACAGATTCAAATTTTTAGACTTCCCGTCACTTATACCCAGTTGCTTGCTTCTGATTTGTGAAAAAGATAATACTATAAATCAAGCCTCATATTTTAGTTTCTCTAACTTTATCGCTTTTAAGAATTTTTATTCTTATATAGAAGACACTTCATGTGGAGTAGTGAAAGATTTGTTGACATAATGAGAGCTACAGAGATTTGGGTGAGGTTGGATGAATGTTTCTGACTCAGCACACAGAGCTTATCATTGGGATTCAATCAACAATCTGCTATTTAATAACGGAATTGTTTTCAGGACTACTTTACTGATACTTGTTCAAAACCTTGAAGGCAAATATATCTCCAAATTGTAAAGAGATGATACGATATGCCCATTTTATCACGTAATATACTATTCCCAAATGTAAATGCATTATCCTTTGTGCCCAATTTAACACTGTGAACATCTCTTTGTCAACTGTAACAGATTAAGCCTAATGAAATAGCATATATGAAGTCCCCGGAAGACTGACTGGCACCTGATGGGTATTCAGTATATATACATATAATTTTTTTCCTCTGATATACTTTATATTAAGACGACACAAAACCACATTTACATAGTTGTCCCATTACAATATTTATTTAAATGACAAGCTTTATCAATGTATTTACTATGTGATGCAGTCAACCATAATTGACATCCATCTGCAAATGGGCAAAAATACACCTATTATGTGGAATAGGGTGAACCTCTATTACAGTCACTGAGACTACTATTATGCCAACAGTGACTGCATTTTCTCACATCTGCATCAGGTTTTGATTAGAAGTTTTGCCACATTTTGTACATTTTAATTGCAGCGCTCCACCCCCACTCTCAAACTCATCATTTGAACATCCCTGAAATTCTCACACGTTATGAAGAATTCAAATAAAAACCTGTGGTTGTGCCAAAGGTTGGATTTGGAGCAGATGTCATACATGTAGGTCTTAGCTGTTACTTAGAAACATGTGTGGTGATGCCATCTCCCACTTGGGGTTCATGACAAGGGTTGCATAGACATAATAGTTATGACAGAATTTGACAAGTAGAAAAATTAATAAAAAGCTTAAATAAATCTAATACAATTGTGGGGTATGCTAAAAGAGCAATCTCCTAGAGTAAAAGCCTATGACCGAACTTATCATTTGCCAGATTTTAAATAAAACTATCATTTAAAACGTAAGAAAAATGTGAAAACATATTAAATATAACTTAAAATTTCATGTATTTACTCTGTTGCTTTTTCTCCTTGAAACTGTTTTTTCCTATATTCCATTAAGAGCCATAAAGATATGGAATATTTAAAATTGATGCTTTTCTCAATCCATTGGTCCTGTTGCACTGTCTCCTTGTCAAGCATTCATAATTAATGGTACACGTAAGCAAAAAGTGACTCTTTGGTAAGGAAACCTTTGCATCCATTAACGTTACATCCATTTCCAAGGTAGCAATCACGGTGGTGCTGAAAGGATAGCTCCCAGTCACCTGTGACCTACTTTGCCAGGAAGGGAAAAGGAGTAATGAGGAAAGGAAAAGCTAGACCCACTGAGGACACAAGTGGTAGACAATTACCTCACAACTCCACCTCACTTTCCAAGCAAACATGTAGCTGAAATTTGTCTGAAAGATTTCATGCACAGCATAGTTAACAAAGTAGGATTTTTTTAAGCAGCCCCCTTGCTTCTCATTTTCCTCAAAATCACAGCCTAAAGCAGCAGAATCCAAAGAAAACTCGAAAAAGTTAATGACACAGATTTCTCTGCCACTTAAATTTAGAGATACCAGCCTTTGTAAATAAGGTGGGGGAAAGTCTAAAGACTTTGTAAGGGGAACGATGAGGTTGAAGATGAAGACCTGGGGAAAAGAGTTCTCTCCAGGCTCAAGTTGACAGTCTTTATTCAAAGAAAACCATGCTCACGAACCACCCCGGCAGTCCTTTGCGAACAGGGAGCTCAGCCCCAGGTGCATAGTTCCAGCAGAAAGTAAATTGAAACAAAGCAGCCGCACACACCGTTGGGGAGAGCACTGGAGTTGCAGTAGTGACCAGAAGGAAAAGTGACCTCATTTTGCCTGGTGAAACACTACCTAACAAGCCCACCTTTGACGTGGATACCAGCCGCGGTAAAGAAAAAAAAAAAAAAAAAAAAAAAAAAAAAAAGAGCACAAAGGGCGAAAGCTGGAGGGAGCAAAGTTGCCTGTTCTTCCATCCCATCCCTCAAAACCGCCGGGAACAAGCACACGCAAGGACAACAAAGCTTGCGCCCGGCTGCACGACCGGCGCGTGCAGCGGCCCGGCCATCAAGCCCCCGGGATGGAGCCGGGCGTCGGAGCGCGGACGCAGGCAGGACAGCCGGGGCAGGGGCGGGGTGGGGGGTGGGGGGGCGCTCCCCTACCTTGAGTAGCACAAAGAGCCAGAGCAGAGGCAGGAGGCGGCGGCCTCCGCGCGTTCTCGCGGGCAGGTGCCCCATCACGGTGCCGACGGGGACCCGGGGGGTCCGCGGCGCGTGCGAGCTCCCCCGGCGGCGGCTCACAATGGCGAAGTGAGGCTGCCGCCTCAGACCGTGGGCGCCGAGGCTGTTCCCGGCGGGCGCATGCTGCCTTCCCAGTCCCCTTGCGCCTGCTTCCTTTCGTCTTCTGCGCCCGAGGTCCGCCAGGAACGTGCCAGGCGCTGCTGTTCTTTAACAGCTAAGGATGGAGAGGGTGGGGATTGAGGCGAGGCTCCGCCGCCGCCGCCGCCACCGCCACCGAGGCTCCGGAGGAGACGCGGGGTGCGCGTGGTGAGCGAGAGGCGGGGGCCCTGCACCCAGCCGGCCGCGGTCCTCCCGCAGCAGGATACTCTCAGTCTGGTCTGCGGGCTCATAAAGTGACAGCAGCCTCCCAGCCCTCCCACCGGGGTCCGCCTGCCGCCTCTTCTTGCTGGGCAACCCCCACTCCAGGCTCCGCCCCAACCCTTTCCACCGTCTCTGAGACTCCGGAGTTGTGCGTGGGTTTCCCTGACTCCTCTAGAGCAACTTGGGTTGCGGATCCCAGTCTCCTCTCAATCTTCCTACATCTGCTCTCAGTTGCTGTTGTAAAAGTACAGAAAGCACTCGGAGGGGAGCGGTGGTTGTGATTGGGGTGATGGAATGCGTGGTGCGTGCCTGTGTGTTTGATGGGGATGATTCCATTCTCTCCGTCCCACTCCTCCCCGGGAGGAAGTAGCACAATTAAATACATTATCCGTTTGAAATCAGTTCTTATATAAATTTCAAGGGCTGCCTTTTGATACCAAAGTCTGCCAGGTCGCCTAAAGTGGGGGAGGGGAGATCACAATATATTACGTATTTATAAACATATACTTTAAAAATGTGAAACTATTAAAGAAACTGTTGAACTTGTCCAGAATGGTTATAACTACCAGTGGGGGGTGGGGGGTGGGGGAGAGAGTTCCGGGACAGAGGTGTGTAATTAAAAAACTGTAATGTTAGGAATCTTTGTGGTGATGAAACAGTTCTGTATCTTGATTGTGGTGGTGGTTACAGAAATCTACCTAGGTAATAAAACTGCATATAGACGCAGGAGTGTTCGCCTCCGTCGGCGTGCACACATACAAGTGTCTGTACAACTGGTGAAATCTGAATTAGTACTGTGAACCATACTAATGTCGTTTCCTGATTTTATAATTATATAAAATGTTACCTTTAAAGAAAGCTGGGTGAAGGATAAACAGGACCTTCCCAAACTATTTTTTATTGAGATATAATTGACATATAGCATTGTATTAGTTTTAGGTATACCTCATAATGATTCAGTGTTTGTGTGTATTGTGAAATGATCACCCAAACAAGTCTAGTTAACAACCATCATCACAGATAGTTACAATGTTTTTTTCTTGTGAGCAGAACTAAGATCTACTCTTCTAGCAACTTTCAAATATCCAATACTAACTAAAGTCACCATCCTGTACCTTACATCCCCTGGACTTATTTATTTTGTAACTGAAAATTTGTAACCTTTGACCGCTTTCACAGCATTTGCTTCTTAACACATGTGAATTACTTGTGAGTAACTAATCTGTGACCTTTTAGAAGCTCAGGCAAGTATTTCCAAGCTGTGTATTTTCAAAGTATTTATATCCCTTTGGTGGTTATGTGTAGTTTTTGAAAAATGTCTGTCAAAATAAGTATGGAGTACACTATTCAAATATGAATCACTCCTTCTTATCATGTAAATGACCCTTGCTGTGGCTTGCCAGTGATAGAACTTCCTATTTGTCTTTGAGACATGCTTGGGCACCAGGAGACAGGCAAGGTGACCTTGGTTATGAATATAGAGAGTTTGTCTCAGACCCACCATTAGGGAGAAGTGACATGAAAAAGGATCCAGGGCTACGTTTACTTGACCTTTTGCTAGATAACTAATGACCAAATACTAATCACTTGGTTGGTATGCATATGTGTGTCTAAGAAAGGTTTAGATTGAATATATTTACATGTGTATGTTTGTGTACTAAATGGTCGTATACATAAATGTACAATAGTGGTTTGAATTTCCATGAAAATATTGTCTTTGGTGTCTTTTGTGCAAGTATCTTTTGTTGCCATGTTCTTCCCCCTTATATGCTCATTTTAGTGCCTTTATACCCTCTCTTTGTTGGCCTGGACCTTTTCTTTCCCTTGGGAAAATATTAACTGCTTCTCCCTCGCTCTGGATCAGACTCATGGGCTATCTGAAAATTTTATCCTTGGGACTGCACTCATAGGGGCTTTGCTTTGATATATTTTCCTTTTAGTTTGAAGCTGCCGAAAGCAGCATTCTATTCCCAAATGTTTCTGAAAGTGGCACTGAAGTGATCTAATGTCTAGAACTAAAGACACGTTTAGACCAGCGACAAAATCATACTCACAAATTGCTAACAACTCTTTTGAATCAAATTTGATTTTAAGGTGGCCATGTTGTGGTTTGCTTATATACATAAAGGTAGTTATATGTGTGTGTACCTGCATGTGAGTGTGTGTGTAGCTACAGGGATATAGGCTTGGCTGGTGTATGTGGGGCAGCAAAAAACAATTCTACTGATCATACAGTCATCTTGTAAATGCAAAAAGAACTTTAATAGTGAGGTACATTTTTACATAATAGTATTTGCTATGTTGTCTTTCTGGGTTTTTTTCATCACTTATACCACAATTTGCTTAGCACTTATGTACACATGAATCACTTCTGGGGAACAATAGCAGTGAAAAGAAAGCAGTAAAGCATTCTCCATTAAAGTATTAGTAATTAGCATTATTAATATTCCATTAAGTAACACTGTGATTAGATGGCCTGAAGACTGATGACATTATTTCATAATCACAGAAGATTTCCTCTCTGGAGAAGAGTATTTTACTTAGCTGTTGCTGGAAAAAAAAAAGTTTCATTTGTTTTTATTGCACTTAAAACAATAAGTCTTGGGAATCTTCCTAGGAGAGACTCCCGAGAAGGATGTGAATGTTGTATCACCAGCAGTGTGGGGTTTTCAATCCATAGAGCATGCAGAGTGTTTCTTTTAACTATTGACTGGTTTTCCAGTGCAATACTTCCAAAGTATGGTAAATCTTATTATGCTATTTTCAAGACTCCAAATCAGCAAGAATGGCCATGGGCAATATATAGTGCAGGTGGTAATATGTGCTTTACCAGTTATTTCAAAATATTTGCTCTGATTTCATTATCATAACAGTACTGCCAGGTAAAGAAGACAGAGATGGTTATCCCCAACTATTTTACCCCGAATGCCGCTTTTCCTGGAGAAAAGGTAAATGGACCAAACAGAATCTCTTATGTGCTCTAAGAGAGGCATTGAAAAATGAATGTGCACAAATTGAAATAAAATTCTGCTTCTTTTGGAAATACTAATAAGGTTGTTAATGAACAAGAGATTGGAAGATGCTTTTAAAAAAAATCTGTAAGTCACTTTGTTTTCGTTAAGAACATCCCTCTTTTCCTAAATATGTAAAAAATGTGCCGATGCCTATGTGTTCATATCTATCTCTTCTATAGCAAAGAAGCAGTAGCAGGCACGGAGAAAGAGCTGTAATCCCTATGAGAGGTTTAATGAGGAGTCAAATGGAACTCTGACTGTGCTGTTGCCAATGAAGTTCAATTCCGTTCTCCAGGGACCAACTCTAATGCAGTTCAGTGTGTTCAGTCCTGGCTTCCACTACTAAAATCGCCTACAAGGCTGTCAGCAGTTTTGGTAGCAGAGTTGTATTTATGGGAGTTGCTCAATGACAAATAGTTTACTTTATATAGAATGTAGGGGGGAGAAAAGCTCAAGCCATTGATCTCCAGACTATATTCCACTTGAAAAGCACAGTAATAGCCATGCAGTTGGCCATGCACATCTCACATATTACCAATTATTATAACATATGAACTGGAGATTATGTGTAATATGGTCTTAAGATCAGCTGACCAGGCAACATTTTGATTTTCAATTTATCTGAGCATTTATTGTAGTTTTTCTCTTAATGAACACTGGTTTCTTGCCTAAAAGGCATACTGACAATTCATAAATTCTGTCTTTCAAAGTGAGAATGATTGACAGCCTTCAGGTGAATACCATGTTCCAACTGCCAAGACTTATTACTCTTGTCACACGTGAAAAATAGTGAAATTCACCACAGAAGGTCATTTTTTATTTTATATGCAGAATCTTTTCTCATTGCCCTTTTCCTTCTTAAATAGTTCCTATTAAGAGATTTTTTTTACTCTGCTCTTACATGGTTTAAAAAAAATAAAATCAGAATATTGTGTTACAGGAGATGGGTTTTATGACACAAGATCATCTACTCAAAGGAATAAGAGAGCATATATGGAAACATGAGACAGACCTTTATCATTGGGCACAACCTGCAGGCTATAGAATGAGGAATCCTAAATTAAGAAGACAGATTGTCATTTTTAGATGCCATCCCTTATTTTAGTCATATTCGAGGATTACTGTGTGTTGTTAACATTTCCTTTAATTGTCCTAGAATTAAAGGAAAGATATTAAACAGACATAAGTTATGAAGTTTTATCTTATATTTTGGTTACATGGGATGTATGGGCTAATAAACTTTTATAATATTCATTTTCTGAGCATCCCAGACATTGTTGTTATCTATTCACCCAATCTTCTTTATAAGTGGGTTTCTTGACTAGTTATAATGTAAAGCATTAAAGATCTTGCATGGGACAGGTGCCTGGGTGACTCAGTCAGTTCAGCGTCCAACTCTTGATTTCGGCTCAGTTCAGGATCTCATAGTTGTGAGATCGAGCCCTGAGTTGAGCTCTGAGTAGAGCCCTGAGTCGGGCTTGGTGCTGAGTGTGAAGCCTGCTTAAGATTCTCTCTCTCCTTCTCCCTCTGCTCCCCCCACCCAAAACAAACAAACCAACCAACCAACAAACAAAGATCCTTCATGGGAAGATTCACTTTAGCTTGACAAAAAAGCATGACTAAAACTTGAATATATTTTATAAATAAAGCAAGACATATTGTTTGTTAAGTGGAAACGGTGTCTACTGATCTTTGTTTCTTCTCTTCATTCTTTACTTCCCTTCAAATTAAAGATGTAATTCAATATTTACTGTGAACTATGTGTCACAAATAGTTTCTATGTATGTGTCACTTAAAAAGTAGTTGCAAATATATTGTTATGGAAGATTTGGTCATAATAACTTCAGGTGCTGTCTAGAAACTATAATTGTAAAGCTGTACATTTCTACGTATGCTTGCGTGAATACTGCGAGAGGAGCAGTTTTGGAGAGGGAGTCGAATGTACAGATTCCATCTGTTTTGTTTGGCAACCTGATAATGCTTAGAAATTATATATATATAATATATATATAATATATATATACATATATGTATTACATATATATACACACATACATATATACGTGTATATATACACATACACACACACACACACACACACACACACACACACACACACACATATATATGAGAGAGAGAGAGATGATTCTAATGAAATCCAATCAGGGATCAATATGTGTCAAGTCTATGGCCATTCTCTGTTAACTCACTGTCTCACAAAACAACATTTATTTCCAACCTTTTCTACTCAGCTCAGTCCTCCAACCCACTGCCCTACAGATCCTTTCAGTTCGTGGCCTTCACCTTCTACCTTACAAAGGAAAAATACTGGCCAGGAAAAAGTGACAACTTTTTCTTCTTGCCTAACCATAAGCATAATCCTACATCTTTTTTGTTAAAAACAAGGGGTTCTCTCTCAATAACTATCTAAGGATAATTCTACCACCTATTTTCTAGAGCCCATTTCTTCCAGTTTTCCTTGCCTCTTATTCTCCACCTCTCCCTGTTAATATATTCTATTCTTGGCTTCTTAACCATGTTCACGTCTTTACAATCGAAGGGAAAAAACCTTCACTGAAATAGTCATGCTGTCAGTTGCTACCTTTTCTTCCTCTTCACCTTTCACCCCCTACCACTGCCCCTTCACAGTAATATTTCCCTAAGGGTCGTGCATGCTTTCTGCCTCCATTTGTTTTCGTCACCCACTTACTCTTTAAACCACTTTGGTCTAGCTTCTACTCCCATCATTTCACCAACATTTCTCTCACTAAAGTCACTGGAAATCTCTTGGGAGCATATGCTATGTTGGCTTCTCTCCACTTCCTGAAACACTCTCATCTCCCTGACTTTCCATAATCCTGCACATCCCTGGTTTTTCCTCAATATCAGTAGGTGTTCTTTTGAAATCTCCCTGCAGGATCATTATACCCTTCTTGTCCATTTAATGTTGCAAT
The DNA here is from genome assembly GCF_024362965.1 of Panthera pardus. Lineage (NCBI taxonomy): Eukaryota > Metazoa > Chordata > Mammalia > Carnivora > Felidae > Panthera > Panthera pardus. Next base: position 92,596,726 of record NW_026526991.1, read on the forward strand.
TTTCAGTGCTTACTCCTAAACTCTTCTATTTTCCTCTGTATTCTTGCACTAACCAATCTAATCTATGACCATGTCTTCAATCCTTATCTATGCACATGAGCCACAGGGTCCCATAGAGCACTCTTTTGATCCAGGTGGACCCATACAGCTATCTGCACATTTCAAACTACTTTTGAATGTTTAAAACACCCCAAGCTTAAAAAGTGTGAAACTGAACTCATATAATTACCTGAGAATTTTCTATCTCCATAGATTACACACACATCAAGCCATCCACACAAGCTAGAAACCAAGGAGATGCCTCATTCTCCTCTCCAAAACTACCTTATCTAATTTGATTCAACGTCTTGTCATTTTACTCCTGAAATACTTCTGATGTCAGTTCACTTCTCTCTATCCAAATCAACTTCATCTTAGTTCAAATTACCATTATCTCTTGCCTGAATTGTTGTGATACTTTGCTAAATGCCAGAGTTTAACTTTGGCCTTGTGGTCCCTTTACTTCACCTTTAAAGCACAACAGAAAAATATCTCCATCTGTAGTCAGTTAGAACCAGTTTTTGAAACTTAAATCTGATTACTCCGACTCTCTTACATAAATCCAAACAACGACTTCCAAATACTTCTAGGTTAGTGATAAATTCTTCAGCTCGGCCTGTAAGACCATCTAGCCCTTATATGCATCTCAAGTCTCTTGTCACAACTTCATTTCTTTTGCTCTCTGAACTTGTAAAATTCATGCATACCATGTTCCCTCCTGACATGGAGACATGTGCCTGTTCTCTGTGCCTGGAATGTTCTCTTCTCTTTCATCTGTTCTCTGCTCAAACTTTGCTTCCTCGGCCTAATCCCATAATCTAAAGTGTCATAGCCCATCTAGTATTTTTATTATTGATATTTTACTTTAATTTTTATGACCATTTACTTAATGAATATTTCTTTATTAGACTGTAAACTCTGCACGCACAGGAATTATGTCAAGTATTTACTTGCCATTTTCTCCAGGGCACTTAAATCAGTTCCAGGAATAAAGTAGGTACTCAGAAACTATTGGTTGAATGAAGAAAGTAGCATAATTGCCAATGATAATTATCCTATCAAAAATTAAAAGATGAAATATTTATGTTAATGTTTTGGTTTAGTTGTTCAAGATGGGAGCTCTATTCCAGTGAATATGGTTCACTTCCACCATTTTTAGGAAACAACAAATAGGGGGCAGCAAGGTAACAACAGTATTTGCACATGAATTATTCTGGAGAACCTTGTACAGCACCTGGGATTGGTGAATGATCAAGGAGAGGAACATAAAAGAGCAAATAATGTTTATATTAGAATAACAATTTTACTCAAAATTCAGGTGATCCTTCAACTTTTGAATGGATAAACAAACCGTGGTCTGTATTCCCAATAAAATATTACTCAGGAAGAAAAATGAATGAACTACTGATGCATGCAGTAACATGAATGAACCTCAGATGCATTGTGCTTAGTGAAAGGAAAGACTTAATGGAAAAAAAAAAGCCACACTCTGTATGATGTCATTTGTCATTTTAGAAACGATACAACCATTAAAAAAATGATCACTGGTTTCCAAGAGGCAGAAAGGATGGCAGGGCTGACTAAAAAGGGACACAAGGGATCTTTGGGGGGGATGAAAATATCTAAAACTAGATTTTGTTGGCAGTCACATTACTTATGCATTTTTCTTTTTTTTTCTTTTTATTTTTTTCAATATATGAAATTTATTGTCAAATTGGTTTCCATACAACACCCAGTGCTCATCCCAAAACGTGCCCTCCTCAATACCCATCACCCACCCTCCGCTCCCTCCCACCCCCCATCAACCCTCAGTTTGTTCTCAGTTTTTAACAGTCTCTTATGCTTTGGCTCTCTCCCACTCTAACTTCTTTTTTTTTCCCCTTCCCCTCCCTCATAGGTTTCTGTTAAGTTTCTCAGGATCCACAGAAGAGTGAAAACATATGGTTTCTGTCTTTCTCTGTATGGCTTATTTCACTTAGCATAACACTCTCCAGTTCCATCCACGTTGCTACAAAGGGCCATATTTCATTCTTTCTCATTGCCACGTAGTACTCCATTGTGTATATAAACCACAATTTCTTTATCCATTCATCAGTTGATGGACATTTAGGCTCTTTCCATAATTTGGCTATTGTTGAGAGTGCTGCTATAAACATTGGGGTACAAGTGCCCCTATGCATCAGCACTCCTGTATCCCTTGGATAAATTCCTAGCAGTGCTATTGCTGGGTCATAGGGTAGGTCTATTTTTAATTCTCTGAGGAACCTCCACACTGTTTTCCAGAGTGGCTGCACCAATTTGCATTCCCACCAGAATGCTTTGACCATGCTTAATTCTTGTCTGAAATATTTTTATTTACTTTTTTAAAATAAAAAAAATGCAGTAAAATTTGTCCTTTCAGGGTACATTTTGAAGCACTTTGAAAAATTCCTAAAGGACATGATGCCTAAAGGCCTAAATGCCTAAAATGCCTAAAAGACCCTAAAAGGACAAATTTTACTGTATTTTTTTTTATTTTAAAAAAGTAAATAAAAATATTTCAGACAAGAATTAAGCATGGTCAAAGCATTCTGTCCCGTGTAAAAATAGTTTTTTTAAAAACGACAATATTGGGGCGCCTGGGTGGCGCAGTCGGTTAAGCGTCCGACTTCAGCCAGGTCACGATCTCGCGGTCCGTGAGTTCGAGCCCCGCATCAGGCTCTGGGCTGATGGCTCGGAGCCTGGAGCCTGTTTCCGATTCTGTATCTCCCTCTCTCTCTGCCCCTCCCCCGTTCATGCTCTGTCTCTCTCTGTCCCAAAAATAAATAAAAAACAAAAAAAAACGTTGAAAAAAAAATATTTTAAAAAAAAAAACAACAAAAAAACGACAATATTACTTTGTGTTTATATATGTAAGCATCAACATTTTTGAGAGCCTTTCAAAGCAATGGTAACAGTAATTTAGGACAAATTTTGTTAGGTGATTATGTTATTGGCTTTCCTAAATTATCTTATGATAAAATCTCAGAATAAAGCTTATAAAATCTCTTAATTCTCTTCCCTTCCTTCAGCTATAAAGGTGAGATATTCATATGGACTATTCATTAAGTCATTCAGCAAGCATATTTTTTTCAACTCTTGCCATGTTGGGCACAGTTAAGATACAGCTGTTGACTTCTGGGAGCTTGCAATCTGGCAGGAAAGGTGACATACTAAAAGAAATACAAACAAGATGAAATGTAGAAAGTAGAAGAAAGGATAGACACAAATGCTAAAAGCATTCAAGGAAGGGAGAGATAATTAACATATGTGAGAATCCAGGAAGCTAGAGAACCTGGGGTATGCCCTGAATATGAGCACAGTTAGGGGAGATGAGGTGATAAGAGGGTCATGCAGCAAGTCCTTTGCTCACCATTACCCACGTCTATCTCTTCTTCCTGGAGGCACATAGATATACTCCACTTCCCAGTTTCTCTCATGGTTAAGTACTGAGATAAGTCTGGGTCATGACCCATGAAATGTGGCAGAAGCATATGCATCTTCAGGCCTGGTCCATAAAAACCTCCATGTATAAACTTCACTCTCTTTTTCTCATCCCTAGAGTGTTCTAAGATCTAAATAGAGGAACCTAAGATGGAAGGAGTCTTGATCCCTGGGCATCTGCAAACAAAAAAGAGAGAGAGACTGAGAGAGAGCAAGAGAGAGCTTCCAAATACTTCTAGGACAGTGATAAAATTCCACTCTGTACCATGATCTAAAACTTGGATAGGTGTATTTAGATTCGGAGATCATCAGAGGCCAGGTTAAGGATCATCAGAGGCAGTGTTTGAAATAGAGCAGTGGCATGATCAGAAATGTATCCTTTAGGAAAACTGGTCTGAGAACATCTTTTAGTGAGGTGGATTGAGAAAAGGAAACGATCAAGGGATTGTATATTTTAGTAAAAGTATAATTAAAATGATACTTGATGAAATATAGATTAGGAAAGGAAACAAGTGAATACACAAGAAAAATACATGTGAAGATAGGACAGGCTCAAACCTTCTCTAAACTCTTAATTCTCTCATCTCTTGCTACTCACCTAAAAGCTATGCCATAGACAACGCTCTGGCCTCATGGTGGCACCAGGTGAAACTCTCCAGGTTCTGCCTCACACCTCTGGAATCTACTTGCAGGCTTAAGGTTTCAAGTTGTCTAATACCTCCTCATTATCTTCACGCTGCACTCATTTTGTTTGTCTGCTTCCTTTCTTATCCTTTGCTATTTCACTCCTACACACTTAGTTTATGTCACCTTGAACTTCATGTCCTGCATGCCCACGGTCTAATCCCATCCCCCCAGCTCCCAGAACTCAGCCTAGCCTTGTCTAAGAATCAGTTCAGACAAGAGGAACATAGTGATACAGATAAAGAACAGGTTCATCAAGGGTTGAGGAAAAATACACTTAGAAATTGTGATAATAATGTTTAAATACAAAGACTTGTAATTTTTAGTGAAACATATTTTAAGTGCCATTAATTTGCAGTTTTATCTTCAACTTTAAAAAAACTTTAAAATCTACAAAAAAGTTGGAAAAGTTGTATAATAATCATCCATTTGTCTTCTAGGTCCACCATTGTTAACATAATTTGCTCTATCTATCTATCTATCTATCTATCTACCTATCTATCTATCTCTATCATCTGTTATCTATCCATTCTGTCTTATGAATATTTTTTTCTGAATCACTGGACTTAAGTTACATACAGAATGGTACTCTTCACCTCTAAGTATTTCATGACCCCCAATATCATTATTATATTGAAGAAAATTAAAAATAATTCTGCAGTATTATCAAAATCTAACCTAAATTCATATTGTCCTAATTGTTCCCTCAAATGTTTCAGTAGGTATTTATTTCCAGTTCAGGATTTCATTGAGATTCACACATTGTGAATGCTACATCTCTTCAGTTTTTTAAAAATAACCTCCTCATCCCACCCCACCCCCATAATCAATAATTCTAAGCCAACTGTCCTATAGGATATTTCATATTCTGGATTTATTTGTTTCCACATGAAGTCAGTTATTTTCAATATACCCTGTGTTTGCTGAAGATTGTAAGTTGTATCTAGAGGTTTGATAGACTCATGCTAAATATTTTTGGCAAAAAATACTTCAAAGATGTTGTGATATTGGGTCACATTAGGAGGCTTATAAGGTCAGGTCATATCACTATTAGTGATGCTAAGAACAATTACTTGGTTAAGGTGATGACTGGCAAATCTCTCCATTGTTAAAGTACATTTTTTTTTCTTTCATAATTAGTAGGTACCTTGCAGGCTCATACTTCAAAACTCTCTGTATATCCCATTTCTCACAAATTTCTACTCAATAATTTAAGCATTCATTGATTATCCTTGCCTAAATCAATTTTTATACTGAGGTTTGCAATGTGATGACTTTTAAAATTCTGTCATTTATCTCTTTTTTGCATTAGCTAGTATTATTCTTTAAAGAAGGCATTTCTTCTCACCTCCTTCTCTATTTTTTTTTTTAGCAACTCCATGTTCTCTTAAATTTTTTTAAATGTAGACTATTTGGACATTTATTATTTTACTCAACCAGAAATCTGGAGATGGGAGGATTCAGTGTTGATCATCACAGACTCAGGGTCTTTCCAGCCTTAACCCTAGTGTAGTAGCTTTTTGATCTCACACTTGTCATCTTCTGGGTAAACATTGCCTGCCAAAGCTCCCTCATTGAGATATCTTCTCACTGTGTGTAAAAGCAGGCCACCTCTGAGAAGGCAAAATTAGGTTCCATCTATTTTACATGAATACGAGGCTCTGCTATTTTATCAGGAAGAAAATCTCTTCTAGAAACCTGCAGTTGACTGCCTTATGTTTCATTGGCCAGAACTTGTCACATGGGACCCTAGTTTCCAAAAAGCCTGGGAAAGTGAGCATCTAGCCAAAGGGCAAGTCTTGAAACAATCATGTTTCGCCACCTGCTGGCAGAGGGACCCAACTTCCCTGAGGTCAAGGGACCTCCACCCACCAGCTGAACAAAATTAAAATTTTCTTAGCAAGGGTAAAGAAAGAAGGGCAGGGATAGGGGATTGGCTGTTGGATAGGCAAAAAAAACTGTGCCTGCCTGAATAACTTAGGTATGGCTGCCAGGGTTCCTGGATGTAAAACCAAAATATCAACTTTCTAGGTAGAGGGTTCCCACTAACCAAGCATGAGTTCTTAGTCAACATCTGATAGTCCCTTGAGGTTTCCTCAGTATGGACAAATGACATGTGGGCAAATGACTATTTTTAATCAATAGACTTATTTTTTTTAGAACAGTTTTAGATTACCAGAAAAACTGAGCAGATAATATAGAAAGATCCCATATATCCCACCCACCCCATCTCCCCTATTGTTAACATCTAACATTAGTGTGGTATATTTGCTACAATTAATAAACCAACACTGATATATTATTATTAACTAAAATCTATTGTTCACATTGAGGTCCACTCTTGGTGCTGTAGAGTTCTATGGGCTTTGACAAATGTATACCTTGTATCCATTATTATAGTGTCATTATAGAATAGTTCACTGCCCTAAAATTCCCCTGTGCTCCACTTCCTCATTCTCCCATTTTAGCCAAACCACTGACAACCAGTTATCCTTTAACTATTTCTGTAGCTTTGCCTTTTCCAGCATGTAATATAGTTGGAATCATACAGCATACGCCCTTTCAGATTGGCTTCTTTCACTTAGCAAAGTGCATCTAAGATTCCTCCGTGTTTTTGTGGTTTGATAACTAATTTCTTTTTATCACTGAATAATATTCCATTCCATAGATGCACCACAGTTTATCTGCCCATGCCCTATTGAAGGACATTTTGATTGCTTCTAGATTTTGTCAACTACAAACAAAGCTGCTGTAAACGGTCATGCAAAGGTCTTTGCCTAGACATGAATTTTCAGCCCAGTTGTTTAAATGCCTGTGAGCATGATTTCTGGATTGTATGTCAGGAGTGGTTGTAGCATTTTGCATTCCCACCAGCAATGAACAAGAGTTCCTGTTGCTTCATATCCTTGCCAGCATTTGTTATTGTCAGTGTTTTGGATTTTGGCCATTCTGATTGGTGTGTAGGGGTATCACTGTTGTTTTAATTTGCAATTCTTTAATAATATATGTGTTGAGCATCTCTCCACAGGCTTATTTGCCATGTGTATATCTTTTTCTTTCTTCTTAAGTACACTTCACGCCCAGCACAGAGCCCAATGCTGGGCCTAACCTCATGACCCTGAGATCAAGACCTGAGCTGAGATGAAGCGTCAGACTTTGAGCCACTCAGGCATCCTATCTGTATGTCTTCTTTAGTGAAACATCTGTTAAAATCTTTGGCTTCTTTTTTTTTAAATGTTTTTAATGTTTTTATTTATTTTTGAGGCAGAGCATGAGCAGGGGAGGAGCAGAGAGAGAGAGGGAGACACAGAATCCGAAGCAGTCTCCAGGCTCTGAGCTATCAGCACAGAGCCCGACGCGGGGCTCGAACTCACGGACTGTGAGATCATGACCTGAGCCAAAATCGGATGCTTAACCGACTGAGCCACCCACGTGCCCCTCTTTGGCCTCTTTTTTAATTGAGTTGTTTGCCTTCTTATTGTGGGTTTTAAGAATTCTTTGCATATTTTGGAAACAAGTCCTTATAAAAATGGTTTTGCAACCATTCTTTCCCAGCCTGTGGCTTGTCTCTTCATTCTTTTAACAGTGTGTCTCACAGAGCAGTTTTTAATTTTAATAAGGTTTAACTTATAATTTTGTTTTCATGGACCATCCATTTGGTATTATATCTAAAGCTCCTCACCAAAAGATCTTCTCGATTTTTTCCACTTAGTGTTATTATGAATTATGATAATTACTTTTTTGAAGTTCTAATAGTTCTCACAGTTTTTGAAGTTCTGATACTTGTAATTCTAATAATTGTAATTTAGATTACATGAATCTCTTCAATATTGTTTCTGGGTTCTTTTAAAGGAGCCCACTGATCTTTGAATACATTCTTACTTTCAAGTACTATATGCACACATTAAAAAATCTGCCCTTGGGGGGCCTGGGTGGCTCAGTCGGTTAAGCGGCCGACTTCGGCTCAGGTCATGATCTCGCCGTCCGTGAGTTCGAGCCCTGCGTTGGGCTCTGTGCTGACAGCTCAGAGCCTGGAGCCTGTTTCGGATTCTGTGTCTCCCTCTCTCTGACCCTCCCCTGTTCATGCTCTGTCTCTCTCTGTCTCAACAATAAATAAACGTTAAAAAAAAAATTTTTTTTTAAACAAAAAAATAAAAAATAAAAAATCTGCCCTTCTGGTAAAACAAATTATAATCCATTAAATTACTTGACAAATGTTTATTGTGCACTAATCATGTGTCACACTCTGCTTTAGGGGTCGGAATAGGAACAAAACCTAGAAAGGCCCTGAAGCAGTGGTATCTTTGACATGCTCATGGAGTAGCAAGGAGGCTGGTGTACTTGGCAGTGGGGGACCTTTTGTGGTAGAGGAGCATGGGGGCATTGAGTAGGACTGCGAAGATTACTATAAGGACTTTGACTTTTACCCTGACACGTAGGAAACCTGTTCAGAGGCTGACACAGAGGAGGGATGTTATCTAAGTTACATGTACATTTAGCCTCTATGTTGAAAATATACTCACGGAAGCAAGGTCAGAAGATAGAAGGTTTAGTAGATAATGCTGGGAAGAAGTAATGTAGAGTAGAGATGCTAAGAAATCCTTATTGTACATAGGCTTTTGTGGGCAGGGACAACTAGATGTGCTTAGGAATTAGATATGAATTAGACAGAAAGAGGAACCCAGGACGACGCCCAGGTTTTTGGTCCACACAGGAAAAAAAAAGCGCTTTGCCAGTGTTTGAAATAGAGAAACACTGAGGTCTGGCAAGTTTTGAGGGAAGATTAGGAGTTCAGTTTTAGACTCGTTATGTTGAATATTTATTAGACATCTAATTAGAGATCTTGAGTAGGGATTAAATAATTCTACAAGTGAGGGGTTAGATCTGGATTGAAGTAATACATTTAAGCTTCTTCAATATGTATCAATGATATTTAAAACTTTGAAACTGAGATCACCAAGGGAGAGGGCAGATACAGAAGAGAAGAAATCCAAGGACTGAGAATGTCAGATTTTCATCTTCTGGTCTGGCAGCATGCAGCAAAGGGGTCTCTAGAAACAGATGAAGAGGAAGTCCTCCTTTTCCCCCTCCATCAAGGTATAGACAAATTGTTCACCTACACAGAAATCTGTGGAGAGATTCTCTTCTATAGCTATGTGATAGTATAAACTGTTGGTAAAGTAAGTATCATAATCTAATTTAACGGAGCAATCTGAATATGAACATAAAGATAAGCACCAAAATAAAAAAAATGTGTAAGTGTGTATATGCTTTAGTAAACATTTTGCCAATAGTGTTTTGATTCCTATTTGTCTTAGTATTTATTTTATTGTTACCTAATTCTTAATTAAACAAAAGACTTCACTCATCTATTCTTTTATTCAATAGGTATTTACTAAGTGTCTACTGTGTTTGAAGTATTTTTGGCTAAATCCTGTGGCATAAACATTGTTACTTTTAGTTATTTTTCTACTCCTTATGTTTTCAAAAATTCACATTTGGATTTCTTAGCAGAAGGCAAGTGTGAATATTGTTATTTTTAGAGAGTTGAAAATAGATATGCAAAAATCAAATATATATGCATTTCCTCTGTTCTACAGCCACAGCAATATCAGCAGAATTTCATGTTCAGAAACTTTGTCATAAAAAAACGATTTAGAAAAATCCCACTACTGGTACATCCAAAGATTTTATAAAGTCAAATGCATTAAATTACTTTGAATTTGAGAAGCCATTTAAATATTGCAGTCATGAGGTCCTTTGGCAATAACCTTGAAGAACAGAAAAATATCCTGGGAATCTCACTGCTTTAGTCTTGAAGTTCTTCCTTCTTGTAGGTTTCCACTGACCCATATCAACTACTGTTGGGCTCTTGGTCCTAAACTAAATACATGGACCTCTTCTTGATGCTCAGAATCCTTGTCATTCTCATTTGCTTAAATATAAAGCCTCAGTGTTACTTATTATAATAATTTTTTGATGATAACTGTGAGGACAAATTTTTTGTAAAGCTGAAGATTTAATTCTAGATAATTTCTACACTTCCAGGGTCTCACAAATTAAGTGAACATAGTGACAATAATTCAGTGAAAAGTGATTCATTCTCATTGATAACATGCCCCTTTGAACGTTAAAATGGTAGCGAAATTGAGTTGATACTGAATTGCCATCTTACAAAATACCCATAATAGCAGTGACTAAACAATTTGCATTTCCATTTCTTAAAAACAAATGATCCTAAACCATTCAAAGTTCTTCACAAAGCATGAAATTACCTCCTGTTCCCGAGTCACAAAATGGCACTGGAACATAAACTCAAAGTGAAGATCCATAGGAATATGAAGAACATTTGTCTACTTGCAGATGTGCAAAGAAAAGCTCCAGTATATGCCAAGCCCTCAAAAAAACTCCCAAATTGCTAAGAAATAGTCAGAAGCCTCATGCTTCTGGGCAACAGAGTTCAGAAATCACTAATACAGGAAATTTCTGCTGCAGAGAATGCAAATCAACTCAGAAATGAAAAAGTTTAAATGTCATTACTTGCACTCAATGAAAAAGACATATTTAGAAATGCCAAGAGATCGATAACTAAATGCCAGACTTTCCACAAATTGTTCATGAAAGTTACATCTACTCACTGAACTGTAGAAAATAAGGAATGTCTTAATATTTGTTGGTCTGAATTTTGGTGCTACACAAACTTAAAAAAATCAATGAGTAACATGTGCAACTTTTAAAGGTTAACAAACGTAAAATAAAATGATACCTAGGAAAGTCAAAAGAAGACCGTAACAGAAAAACAAATAAGCAAACACAAACTAAAAAGTTCTTAAAAGTATGGATAAAAGTCATACAAAAATACATGGCTTAACAAGATGCAAGTTGATTGTTTTAAAGGACTAATAAAAGGGCCAATCTTTGTTAAAATGGACTATGATTAAAATGAATAAAGGCAAAAATATTGAGGCGTAGTTCTTGGTATCCAAATTTTGTTTTTTAAAAAAAAGGATATTATGAAGAAATAACTTGTTTGAAAATTTAGGCAATATTCAGTTATCTGCCTTTAATTTATTAGTATATTTTTCTATATTATGATTTTCCCTTTAGCTTAGATGTGCCTCACAAGTTGTGATATTGTCATTAAATTCAAAATAATTTGTAACTTTCATTATGACATTTGGAGCCATTAATTTATATGGAAGTGGGTTGTGTTTTTGATTAATGAGTAATTTATTAACAACAAAATGCTCAGGCTTTAAGGATATGATGTATAAGTTTTGACACTTATGTGACCACCATTCTGATCACTGTATAAAATATCTCCAACATCCCACTAATTTCTCCTGCACTCCTTTGCGGTTAAATACTTCACCTTTCTCCAAGTGGCAACCACTGTTTTGATTTCTGCCATAATATAAACGGATTATAAGGTATATGGTGTTTTGTATCTGACTAGTTTGTTCCAAATAGTTTTTTGAGTTTCACCTATTATGTTGTGTCCATCAGTAGTTCATTCTTTTATAGTAGTTAGTAGTAAATTCCATTTTATTAATGTATCTTGCTATGTTTATTCATTCTCTCTTGATAAACATTTGGTCTACTTTCAGTGTTCGCCTATGAAAAGAATGCTTTGAATGTTCTTGTACAAGTCATTTTGTGGACATAAATATACCCTTGGGTCACCTCTGTTCTTGTCTTCATTTTGATAGTTTTTGTTGTGGAACTTGAAAAGCTTATTCTACATTTTTATGGAGAATCATAAGACTGAGAACAGACAAAATACTTCAGATAAAGAGAATAGACAAAATACTCAAGATGAAGAAAGAAGAGGAAGGTGAAGAAGAAGAAGAAGAAAAGGAGACCAAGGAGAAGAAAATAAAAGAAGGGAGAGGAAGAACCAGGCACCTGGGTGGCTCAGTTGGTTGAGCATCCGACTTCAGCTCAGGTCATGATCACACAGTTCGTGGGTTGGAGCCCTGCGTCAGGCTCTGTGCTGACAGCTTAGAGCCTGGAGCCTGCTTTAGATTCTGTGTCTCCCTCTCTCTCTGCCCCTCCCCCCATTCGTGCTCTCTCTCTCTCTCTCTCTCTCTCTTTCAAAAATAAATAAACATTTAAAAAAATTTTAAGAAAGGAGAGGAAGAAGAAAAAGAAAATTCTTATCAGATATCATGCAATGTTTGTGAGGCTGTAAGAATTAAAGAAATATGTTATTGAAAGAAGTATAGACAAGTAGACAACTGGAACAGAATAGAGAGCCAAGAATCAGGCTTTCATAAAAAATAGATCCTTACAAGACACAAATCACTATTAGGAATGATACAGGATGTCACTGTAGATCCTAAAGCCATTAAAAGTATAAACAAGGGAATACTAGAATAAGCTTTTCAAGTTCGACGCCCACCCAAACTAGTGGAAATTTGCATTTGCTACTGTGAGCTAGGAAGCTTTTCAATACGTAAATGTCTTCTGGTAAGATCAGAGAGTGTATTAAATGTTAACCTTTCGATGCTGTGTAGAGATATATCCAATGTTCGAAAGATCTACATGTCTCAATGAACGAATATGTTCTAAATTATCAATGACGGTATTACAAAATCATACATGGATAAAGAGTAATAGAAATGTGTATGATGGACAATATATTTTAGTGTGGTAAGGCATGAAAGTGAAGTTATTGTGTCATGTTCCACATTACAACTAACCTTGAAAAAAACTTTGGCTTGTCAAATTTTGGTATAGTATAAAAGAAAGGATTTTACAATTATGCAGAAAAAGCATTAAATATCCCTCTCTTTTCTAAGGCATTAATTATTCCTCCCTTTTCTGTATGGAACTGGATTTTCTTCATCTATTTCAACCAAAACAATATATTTCAACAGATCAACTACAGAAGCAGTAATGATAAGTCAGATTATTTCCATTAAGCCAAACATTAAAAAGATATACAAAAATATAAAATAATGCCACACTTCTCACTAAATTTTTTGTTTTGAAAAATAAAGTTATTTTTCTCTAAACATTTTACTTATATAGAATATATTCATTATTTTCAAATGAATTAATCAATGAATATTTCACATTTTCCTCTTTAAACTTCTAATTTGAAAAATGCTGATGGATACAACCCATATAAACCAAAGTGCTTTGAGATCTTCAGTTACTTTCAGGATATTAAGAAGTCCTGAGATCAAAAACCGTGAGAACAACCACCCTAGGAAAATACCCATACAAACGTCATTGGACAAAAATGTTCATGACAACTCTATTGGTAACAGTTAGAAAACTGTTAACAACCCCAATATACTGGTGTACAACATCAAAGATAAATAAGTTATGATATAATTACGTACATCATGCCAAAAGTTAGTGCAGGGAAAATGAATGAATGATAGTAACATTATTGAATCTCAGCAATAAAATTTTGAGCAAAAAATGCATGTGGCTACAAACTAAATTAGTAAGATCTCATATGAAGTTAAAAGATGCCAACTAGATAAAATATTATCAAGAATAATATTTGGTAAGAAGAATATATTTGGAAAACTTACAAACCTAATCAAGGGAATGGTAGACACAAATTCAGAATAGTGGTTCCCTGGGAAAGGAGCAGGTGGTTGACATTGAAGAGGGACATGCAAGGGATTTCCAAGGTAATAATAATATTCTGTTTTTAAAAATGTCATGTTGTGTATGTGAGTTTTTGATTCATTATTATTATGTATATCTTACCAACGTCTAAAAATATTTAAGGGCAAATTACAATTTAAGAGAACATATTTGCAAATATATAACAAAACATTAAATTATGAAAATATATGGAGTTTTTCAAATAAAATAAGAGATTGGGAAATCAAATAAAAAATGAGAATGGATATAAACAAGCAATTGGTAAAAGAAATAAAAAATGATAAGATGTTTAACCTTTTAGTAATCAGGAAAATGGTAATTATAATGTGTGTATTGGGTATACATCATATATCTTACTGGTTTAAATATTATACAGTGTTTCCGAGGGTGTAAAAAGGTCATAAACTATTGGTTGCAGTATAAATTTAGAGGAATTAATCAAAATGTGAAGTTGCCATACGGTGCCTCAGCTAATCTATATCTGTGAATCTGTTCTAAAGATCCTGCCCATGTACACAAGATGGATGAAAGGAATGGTCTCAGCAGTACTGCTTGTGATAGTAAATTATGGAAAGCAGCTTAAGTTCCATCTTAGGGATACTTGGGTGAAGATCCCATATTACGTGACATACTATGGTAACCTGTTGAAAAGAATGAGGTGCTCTTAAATATCCTGAAATGTAAAGATATCCAGGAAACTGTTAAAGAAAAGAAGCAATTTTGAAGACAGTGTATATGACATGATCCCACTCATCTACAAAAATGGGGAAATGGTGTATGTATGAGTGAATAGGAAAAACTGCCAAGAGTATTGATTTCTGAAGAGGGCAGTTCAATGTACAGAGTAGCAAGTTTTCACATTTCATTCTCCATAGTTTAATAATGCTGAAAATTTTTTACGTTGAGTATATGTTTGATGAGCCGTTGGCTTTATAATATATAAAAAAGTTACACAAAATAGTAACACACAAAAAGGTCATTAATCAAAAGAAAGATTTGGAACAATACAAATGAACTTAAAAATGGATGAATGAATACTTACCTAAGACATGGAAATATTAGGGATATAAGTGGGGACACAATGAATGGATTTTAAATAGATACAGCAAAAGTAATCATATGCTACTTTATCAGAATAAACATCTGTAGAAAAACATCCCTTAAACTAGATCCACATTACTAAGAACAATGCCATGATCTTCACTGGCCAATTCCACATCAGCAGCTATGACAAAATACAAGTATAATAATGATGAAATTTTTGAGTTGCAAATAAGCTATTCCCAGCCCAGGTTTTGAAAAAAAAATCAATATTATTGTAGCATATTACATTGGAATGGTGATAGGTTAGAAAATATATGTTATTCTGTATAGTATCTAATACATTTAATTCTTCACCAGGTCCTTTGGAATAAATTCCTTGCCACGCAGTATTATTAATTATGTCAACATCAGACATTTGTGCTACTTAGTATTCTGCAGTGAGCCAAGAAGATCCTTCAATGAGTTAACTTTCCCTCAGGATTAAGAATTTCATTAGAAACTAACAGCAATTAAAATATGTCTGAAAGAAGTTAGTGACATCTGTATGGAAATAATGGCGCCCGGAAGATGTCTCCATTATTCTATCTTGGTTGCCAGAGATACGGATGACAGGAAAATAAGAAATAGATCTTGGTCCTTTCCCTTCACACACACATACATCCAAATCTTTACATGACTTGATTCCAAAATATACAGGAATAAAACATCTTTTCTATTTCTGCTTCAAGAAAGCACAAATTTTTACTCCCGGGCATTTTTTGTCACTTATCGTTTCTGATATTCTAAATCTCAGAACATGATAATTTATTCCATCACAAAGGGAGAAAGTTATTCATTTATATCTACTCTCAAGTCATATCAGAGAGAATTTAAGCACTTTGGCATCTCCATATTTTATGTGAAATGTTTATAAATAATTAATAAAAGATTCCGAGAAATTGGTGTTGAAGACTGAAAGCACGCATGGAAGCGAGTGAAATGGAGACAAGTTTGCCTTAAAAATAAATAAAATTTCAGAAACCCTTAGGCATTGTTTTAGTCGGGATATTGAAATGGACTCAGTTTTACTTGTGGGTGAGGTATCACACTCCAGTGCTTGGTTGTGTGGTGGGTCCTGGAAGGTCGGAGCTGAACAATTCCATTTCTGGCCTTCTAGAAGCAATTAAAATCAAATTCCCAAGTCATCTTAACAGCAGAACTAAGTAGAATGGCCATACTAGGCATTTTATATGGTGACAACCTGGCAACGTGTGTCAGTGAGGAAGAAATGATCCTGACATGTGACACGAGCCAATGTGAGAGCCCAGAGGTAGATCCAAGGCCTCAAAGTTTTAACAATTTAAGGAGTCTTTTTAAAATTGTTAAAAAATTGTTAAATTTTAAAGCATAATAATTTTAAAAACTGCAAATACACAATTAGATTTTAAAGTAAATACTTAGAATAAGACGAAATCAAAAAATTACAGAGTTTCAAGCTAATAATTGTCACAAACATAAAAATCCAGAAACATAACCCATACTTCTATCTGCCATATCTTTACTATAATTTTTCCTGCAGTTTTGGGGCTTATTCTGATGGTCTCTTTGTTTGAAAATATTATTGCAATATTGTTTTTAACTTAAGGATAGAAATACAATTCAGTTTTTCCTCTAGCATGAGTGATCAAAATTTATATTTTATTATTAATATTTGGCATTCATAAAGCTTTTACTTGCCACATATTTTCACTTTGTGTGTGTGTGGTTTTGTTTGGATATTTAAAACACAGGACCTTAATTCCATTTTGCTTAATTTCCATCAAAAAAGAAAGAAATATGATGCTTACAATTGTATATGCTACATTTTAAGAATATTTCTGACAGGAGAGAACCTCCATATGAACAAGATATGTTATATGTTATACAAAATCTTCTTCTTGTCATTTTAATATTTGATGATTGAAAGAATTTTTCAGAGTCTGCATGTTCTCATACATCTAGTGTTGAACACTGTATGTAATATTCCTTTATGGTGCTGCATCTTTTTTTAAATTAATTAATTTATTTTGAGAGGGAAAGGAGAGAGGGAGAGAAAGAGCACATGAGCAGGGGAAGGGCAGAGAGAGACAATCCCAAGCAGGGTGTACTGCCAGCACGGAACCCGATGCGGGGCTTGAACTCATGAACCCGTGAGATCATGACCTGAGCTGAAATCAAGGGTCAGGCTCTTAATCAGCTGAGTCACCCAAGCATTCCTCTGGTTCTATATCTTTGTGTCATGATGCTGGACGGTCAGGACAATGGACAATTACAGGTATTCCTGGAGGCCATTCCTGCTTTCGCGATAACTGTGTATTTCATGGAAGTGACTGTGACCTATGTGGATATGTTTTTAAACCCAAACTAAATGCCTCTCCAGCTTAACTTTTCCTTTAGCCAGATCTAAAAAATGCCTGAGGCTCCAAGCCATCTGAGAGGGAGTGGATGTGTATGGTGGAGGGGAAGTCAGAGGAAAGTCCGAGCGTGAAGAGACAGTGTTATATAACTAAATAGATTTTAAAATCTTATTTGCGCAAATTTTATGGGAACCTGTGACCGTGACATGTTGATAAGGCCCATCCCAGAGTTTTGGAAGGGGCCTGGAACTCAAGTTTCGTTAGCTTTGCAGTCTCTGCCAGAGACTCTGTGCATGTAGTGAGGCCAGTATCTTCCCTTCCTTCCCCATGGATGGCAGCAGGCTGGCATCCTATAACAAAACCTTCCTGTAGCTCCCTATGTACCCTTTGGCTGTAGATCCTTCCCACTCTAGTTTTCTAAAAAAAAAAAAAAAAAATGTTAATAGGGTTAATAGTGAATAAGCAGGGCCACAATGGGGTGGAGAATCCTAGGTGATTTTTTTTTTTCTCCAGGACTGTTCTCAGCAGTCATTTAAAAATCCATGGATACCTGGGTGGCTCAGTCGGTTAAGTGACTGACTCTTGATTTCTGCTCACATCATGATCTCACAGTTTGTGAGTTCGAGCCCCTCATCCCACTCTGTGCTGATGGTGCGGAGGCTGCTTGGGATTCTCTGTCTCCTTCTCTCTCTGCCCCTCCCCTTCTTGCTCTCTCTCTCAAAAATAAACATTAAAAAGTAAAAACAAAAATACAGATGGCATTCATCAGAACTACACAGAGTATATCACCTCCACTCTTGCAGTGAAACATCTCCTACTATGTGAGCTTGTATGTTGCATATATTTACTATAACTTGTTCTGTGACTATACGGCAAATGGTTATTTATTGCAAGAAAAGGCTAAGTGGCACTGAGCCTTAGTGACGGCATTTCTTAATTAAATTGAGTAGTAATAATCACTATAACTTTGATTAA
Source organism: Panthera pardus (assembly GCF_024362965.1). Classification (NCBI taxonomy): domain Eukaryota; kingdom Metazoa; phylum Chordata; class Mammalia; order Carnivora; family Felidae; genus Panthera; species Panthera pardus. The sequence continues at coordinate 92,614,932 of NW_026526991.1, forward strand.
TGCTAAGAATGTTCTTAATTTTAGATACTCATCGTTTTTTTTTTTTCTTAAAATTCTCCTGCCTGCTATTCTTTTCAAGTTACTTTTATGGCTACCATATAATGAATGTGAAGTAAAATAATTTCTGAACTACTGCTGCTAGGAAGCCAGATAATGAGAATACACAAGACATGACGTGGACCTATATACTTGAAGTGGGTCCATTTTCACCTTGATCTCCAATGAGGAAGGAACCCTTTCCACCAGAGGAAGTCAAAGGCATTTCTTTCTGCTTCACCTTAGCATTATAGAAAACTCTCATCCTGCAGAGAATAGAGAATGTGTTGACAATGATATAAAGAGAAAATTATATATATGTAGGACAGAGAACATTTGGAGCAGAGGAAAAGAAAACCAGTCCTGGAGGATAAGGTACTGATGCTGACTTCCAGGTTGGGGGCAGTTTCAGTGGAATCAACCTGCCACGAGGAAGCAGGCTCAAAGTGTAGGTAATGGGGCCGTGTGAGGGACTGAGCACCGATCTCATGTGGTGGGCAGGTTGGGCGCTCAGCAGTGGGGGCAGGAGCCAGGCAGGAGCCATGGTGAAGGGACAGCTGGGTTATTGAGACCATGCTTAAGTTCCATTCCTGATGGATATTGTGGAAACAGTTCCACATATTGTTCATCGGTTGGTTGAAGACATATACTATATTCCAATAGGACAGCATCCCAACATCTAAGGCGATGTATGCTAGCTGGTGCCATCATGAGCCCTCAGCTGCTTTGTTCTTCTGGGTGATGGGACACATGAAACACCAATGAATTATGGGAAGAATACATTGGTGCATTTCCTAGGCAATGAGCTATCCCGGTTGGTCATGATGTTGGATAGGACGTCAGAGCAGTGAATGACAGTTTCTATACGTCTACAAATGGGGATTGTGTAGAAGCCCTGCAGACAGGAAAGGCATTTCCATATCCAGAAGAGCTGCATGCCAGGGGCCAAAGGTTGTGTTGGTTTTCCTTAACAAAGACACCACATTCTAAGCACAGCTGTGATTAGCATCACCTCCTGGTTAAGTGTGCTATAATTTACTGTTATTCTCCCAGAACCTGTCCTCTGCACTAGCCAGACAAGAAGTTAAATGGTCAGGATTACTCCCCCTCCTCACTCCTCAGCAGCTATGTTAGAACAAAGATGCTTCTGGTGCTCTTACCACTTAGGAGTTTACAAGGGTTTTCGGAACCTTGTGAATGCTCTCCAACCCTGTGAGCATTGAGTACTTTTCCTTTGAATAATTTCAGGTGGTTCTTTCCTGGAAGTGGGCATTGTCCTCACATGCTTGCTCTGATAAGTGTTCTGGTCACTTGAGGATGTATCTTTCCAGACCTCCGGGGTTCTCTCCCTTTGCGGCTCTCTCTTCTCTGGTACTCTGTCCGGCAAACTAGCCCCTTGGGTCTTCCCAGGCTCTCAGCTTGCTTCCTCCACTCAGTGAGTTCGCTTGTTCCACCTAGGTTTCCCCTCCTCGAGCTGCATGCTGCCAGGAAACTCTCTTCAGGCAGAGAGTGGAGACCATCACAGCTTTTCTTTTTGTTTCTCATTTGTCATGAATCACACTGTCCTTTATGCCTGAGCTCCAGTGTTATAAAAGCCATTGTTTTATTTATTATGTCGATTTGAAAAAAAAAAAATTAGGCTGGAGGGTAAATCTGGTTACTATCTCTCAATCTTTGGCAGGAGTGGAAATTCCCAAATTCAGTTTATTTTATTTTATTTTAGTTTAGTTTAGTTTAGTTTATTGATTTATTTTGAGAGAGAGAGAGAGAGAGAGAGAGAGAACATGCACATGAGAGCAAATGCACAAGTGGGGAGGGGCAGAGCGAGAGAGAGAGAGAGAGAGAGAGAGAGAGAGAGAATATCAAGCAGGCTCCACACCTATCAGCATGGAGCCTGAGGGGGGGGCTCAAATCCACGAACCATGAGATCATGACCTGAGCCAAAATCAAGAGTCAGATGTTTAACTGGCTGAGCCACCCAGGTGCCCCGAAATTCATTTTATTTTAAAATTTGATTTGAATGGCTGTCACCTGTGAACAAGACATCTTCAAATATATACAGATCCAAATGAATGAAGTAACATAGTTGTCCATGCTTATTATATCATATTGCTTTTTGTTTCATTTATCAGTTACATAAAAGGTTTTCGTTAAAATGTAGCTATTGTATTTCTATCTTCCCAGATGCCATTGTTCTTAAAAATAAGTGGAAATATGTTCATTTTTATATTTAAGCAAATGATTCAAAATCCATCAAAACTATTTATTTGGAAGTATTTTGGAGAGCTTAAGTAAATCTGTGATCATATTCTTAAGTGCACAGATATGAGAGTTTTCATAGATAACACACATCATTTCCAGCAACAAAATCACATAGTGATACAAACATTAGCAGGTAGCAGTTCTCAAAATGTGCTCTGCATGACAAGGAAAGCAAGTGAGCTTGGGAGAGAGGCAGAGAGAGAGAGAGAGAGAGAGAGAGAGAGAGAATCTTAGCAGGCTTCACACTCTGCACAGAGCCCAAACCCACAACACAGGGCTCAAACGCACCAACTGAACCATAAGACATTGACCTGAGCAGAAATCAGAGTCAGATGTTTAACCAACTGAACCACCCAGGTGCCCCACGGAGTTGTTTTTAAGAGTGTATGAGATAGATAAACTGAAGGACTGGATAAAAATTTGCTTTTTGCTCCTTTTTCCTGCTTCTATTCTTGCTGAGACCCACTTTACACATGCCTTGTAATGCAAATAGCAATGTCCTCCTTGTAAGGGACAGGAGTTAGTGATTCTCTAGAATAAATAACATCTAAGGAAGGACCAGGTGAGAATGACAGAAGGAAGCTATCATATGTGTATTCTAGACCACCTGCACTAGACATCTCCAGGTCAGGATCCCTGGCTTTAAGGAATAATACCTGGGCCCCCGTCTTTGTTCTAACTGGTTCCTGGATACCTGAGGGAGTACATACACCAGACCACCCACCACCCTCCATAAAAAAAAAAAAAAAAAAAAAAAAAAAAATGCCTAGACCTTGAACAAAGCCAAGACTCTCTCTTTTCCTTTCAGAGTCTTCTGGATGCTCCATCTGTATTTTTCTCTCTCTGTATATATGTGTATATATGTGTGTGTGTGTGTATATATATATATATATATATATATATATATCTGCAATAAACTCTGCCTTTGCCTCCTGCTGGCTCACATTTGGTTTCCATCCTGCATGAAGCCAAGGACCGTCTTGGCTGGTCCTGTGGGATCCTGCCCTGGGTCCTCAGACCTGGCCTGCCTGCATCACAGGTAGGTTTTCATTTTGTTAACATCTCCTCTTTACCTTGCAGGAACAGATTAAATCTGTTTATTTTGGGCAACATATCTTCTGGGAAGCATCTTAGTAAGAGTCACTTGTTCTCACTAAAAAGGTCAGCACATTGGTTTCATTGTGCTTGAAACATCACTGGAAAAAAATATAAAGGTTAGTCCACATTTTCTGGATACTTAGATTGTAAATATTCTACTAATTGTGATGGTTCCACATTCTCATTAGCTAACATTTCAAGGCAGAAAACACACCTAACGTGAAACTCAAATTGCCTGGATAATTTAGAATCATTTTGGTTTCCCTCTTGTCATATGTGATTATATCTTCATTGTTTTTACCCCTGATATACTTGATAAAGAGCCCAAAGTGGAATAGAAATGTCTGGGGCACCTGGGTGGCTCAAGTGGTTAAGTGTCTGACTTCGGCTCAGGTCATGACCTCATGGTTTGTGAGTTCGAGTGTCTCATCAGGCTCTGTGTTGACAGCTCAGAGCCTGGAGCCTGCTTCACATTCTGTCTCCCTCTCTCTCTGCCCCTGCCCTGCTCATGCTCTGTCTCTCTCTCTCTCTCTGAAAAATAAACATTAAAAAAAAAAAAAAAAAGAAATGTCTGCCAATTTTTGTTGTTTGCCTATGAATTATTGATATTATGTTTAGACCAAGTTTTTGTTGTTGTTGTTGTTGTTTTAAGAAGATGGCAGTAAGTCTCTGGCATGAAGCCATCACTGTCACCTCCTCTGCAGTTAGAAGTTCTATGCTTTCTCTAGGATGCCTCAGTTACTGTATGTGACACATGCCTGTCTTACCTACGACTGAATTAGGGCACCTGTATTTATCCATATATGACATGTTAATAAACCTTAATTTCTTCTTTTTTAAATTTAAAATATACACCTAGGGGCACCTGAGTGGCTCAGTCCGTTAAGGGACAGACTCTTGATGTTGGCTCAGGTCATGATCTCACAGTTTATGAGATTGAGACCTGTGTCGGGCTCTGCACTGACAGTACATGGAGTCTGCTTGGGATTCTCTCTCTTCCTCTCTCTCTCTCTCTCTCTCTCTCTCTCTCAAAATAAATAAATAAAACTTCAAAAAATATATATACACCTAAAAGTTCTGAGTTTTTAAAATTTTTTTAATGTTTATTTATTTTTGACAGAGAGAGAGAGAGACAGAACATGAGTAGGGGAGGGGCAGAGAGAGAGGGAGACATGGAATCCAAAGCAGGCTCCAGGCTCTGAGCTGTCAGCACAGAGCCTGATGCGAGGCTTGAACCCACAGACCGCGAGATCATGACCTGAGCCAAAGTCGGACGCTTAACCGACTGAGCCACCCAGGCACCCCTAAAAGTTCTGATATTTTAATCTACATCCTGCAGCCCAGGGAGGACTGGGGTGTCTTTAGGGTATGTAGCTTACTCACCTAAATTACAAAGCTCCAAGAAAGGAGAGGAGTAGACGCCTATGGCTATAGCTATTGAGTGATGGGAGCAAGGATACCTACCACTCAGGCAACTACTAATAACAATTAACAGCCTGCAAAAAAAAAAAAAAAAAAATCTAGCCAGGACTGAAGCATAGGGATCATACTAAAAAAAAAAAAAAAAAAAAAAAAAAAAATTAAGCTTATGTATCTATTGGAAAATAAAAACAAATCCTTTGTAAAAGAAAACTCCTTGCCACTTCAAGATTAAAAATCAGGATAAGACCTAGATTATGTACTTTCTTACGACAGGAAAACCCACAGCCAAACACAGATATATCAATGAAGCTGAAACCCATCTGTCAGAAGAACTTGTCATTCGAAGAGGCATGCACTGAGAGATAAAAACATCAAGTCATACTTTTTTTAGAAAGATTTAGCTAGGTGGGAACTCTTTTATCAAGCCTGCCTTCATTCCCCTGACCTATAGGGGCTACTTTTTCTCAGTCTCTAATTTTAAACTTGTCCCATCAAGTTCAACATGTATGATTTTGACAATCCTTGCAAGTGTTCAAAGCTTGTTTTCAAGATATTGCGGACTTTAGGCTGCTCTCCCCTCAGTACCAAATTGTTCCAGAAGGAATGTTTGAAGAATGAATCATGGAGAGAAACCATTAGGCTGAAGAGGAGATTTACCCCGAGGGTTTTGTTAACAATTGGCTTATCACCTTCCCTATTGAAATACTCTGTTTCTCAAACCCAGAGTCAATGCTGTCAAGGTGGGGGGGAGTCTGGAGGAAGAGCTGTCATCTCTGGCCCTGTGTGATCTGTATGACTTTGGTCACCCACACTGGTCCATACTGCGTGTCTCTTGACATCAGCTTTCATCTCGGAGGAGCATGACTCTAAGTGCTTATTCTGACTGCACTGCTACAGCTCAGAGGAAAAGTTGTATGACCTCAAGAGTCTGTAATGTGCTACCAGTAACTTGAGCGGGTGGCCACTGATGTCCCTTTCTCTTCTGAGAAAAGCGTTTGAGTTTCATGATGTCAGCTAATCATCCAAGCCACAAGTGTTCCAAGTCTCTAGAAGATCTCCTTTCCTTGGAGGTAAACCCCCAATTTAATCATTAAGGGAGATGTTTCTATCTGACAGGTACATGTTATCAGATGATCACAGAAAAATTCCAACGGTGTAGATAGATACAGATACCAAATGATTTTTTAAGTTATGTCTGCTTTTTATAAACGGATGCTTCTTCCTTCTTTTACTCTACATCATGAGCATCTCTCTTAGGATGATTGGCAAGATAAGGTGGTAAGAGGAAATTAACAATTTTAATTTTTGATTTTTAAAAACCAACAATAAATGATCCCGTATACAACGTAAGCACAGCTCTGTAGTAGTACTGATGTGGATACAAAGGCAAAAGAAAAAACTTAAATTTCCTTACAACCTACAGCCCATTGACAAGCCCTTGAAACAGGCAGAGTGACCTATTTGGAACTCAACTGCCTCAGTGTAAATGTTGTGCTAAGGGCAAAAGGCAAACCTAGCTTAACCTTATCCCAACCTCCAGGACCCTGTAAGTCTCCTTTAACACATAATATTTCCTTTGGAAATTTCCTTTATCTCTACCCCCCCCCCCCCAAGATATACGTTAGCAATCATCCTGCAAGCATATGGCCCACTGATGTACATCTGAAGCATCTCATAACTAAGGTTTCACTAGACAATAGTAAATGAATTTTCCTAACAGCAGCTAGCCTCTCAAGGTCCTGGAAACCTTGCTTCCAAAATTCCTTGCAGGCTATCCCTAACCCCCTCCCAACTTGAAAGTATATCATCAATTGCTTCTCACAACACCAGTGCAGCTCTTTCTGCCCGCAAGTCCTGTCCCGTGTTCTAATAAAAGCACCTTTTGGCACCAGAGATACCTCAAGGATTCTCTCGATGGTTCACTCTGAACCCCAACATTTCCACATCAGTAGTATAAACAACTAACAGCTACAAATCAGACAGAAACATACTTTTCATTGTATCATGTTTTTAAAGATGTGGTCCGTGTACATAATGATGTGCGGTGGTTAATGAAATGGTATTCAGATAAATATATATATATATATTCTCCTGTGTATAAAAAATTGAATTAGCACTTTGAACTCATGGTTTTGGAAATACACATTTCAAAAAATTTTGCTTAATGTTTATTATTTATTTTTGAGAGAGAGAGAGAGAGAGAGCATGAGCTGGAGAGGGGCAGAGAGAGAGGGAGACACAGAATCCGAAGCAGGCTCCAGGCTCTAAGCTGTCAGCACAGAGCCCGATGCTGGGCTGGAACCCACGAACTGTGAGATCATGACCTGAGCCAAATTCAGATGCTTAACCAAGTGAGCCACCCAGGCACCCCTGGAAATATTCTTTTTAAGGGGGAAGTTAGTTTTTTTTTTTTAAAGAGTAGGTTTAAAAACTATTTTACAGGGGCGCCTGGGTGGCTTGGTCAGTTAAGCGTCCGACTTCGGCTCAGGTCATGATCTCACGGTCTGTGAGTTCGAGCCCCGCATCGGGCTACGTGCTGACAGCTCAGAGCCTGGAGCCTGTTTCAGATTCTGTGTCTCCCTCTCTCTCTGACCCTCCCCCATTCATGCTCTGTCTCTCTCTGTCTGAAAAATAAATAAACATTTAAAAAAATTAAAAAAAAAAACTATTTTACAAACAACCATTAAGTAACTAATTGCATCAGTGATATGCAAACATGGTAAAATAGTACAGGTAGGATGTGAATAGCTGAGGGTTTGAGAAACATTGCACGGTATTATTTTTAGTGTCATGTGTAGAGCTTATGGTTTTTGTTGACAAAGACCTTACATGCTGTGTTGGGATAGGTTCCTAGAAGCAGAGCCTGAGGCAGGAATTTTTACACAAGTGATTTATTGAGGGGATGCTTTCAGGAAAAGCCTGCCGGGCAGGACAGGAAACAGGATAGGGCAGGAAAGGAAGCTAGGTTTATTGCGGTTTCAGGAGATTCTTAGTCTCAGACTGATCCCACAGGGAATTTTGATGTGTAAACGCAACAGAAGAGTTGCCCTGCCCAGAGGCAAGGAGATTGAGGTGTCATAACTCCACTTCAGTTTGGGGAAATGATACTCTTTCCTAGGCATCTCCCGGCAAGGTAGCAATCTTCTGGAGACCAGAGTGAGAGTCACAGAAAACAGAAGACACGGTCTCTAACTTGGTGAGGGGAATCTGGAGGGGACACCAAGAGCGGCTGCCTCAAAACCTTACTCAGGAGAAAAAAAAAATACTCAAAACAATAGTAAACACCTGAAGCTGTAATGCCTGAAGTTCCAAAACCTCCCACAAAAGACCACCAGAGTCGTAAGTCAAAGCCAAGCGGCAAGGGTCGTTTATTGCAGGTTCGAACCTGGTCCTCTGCGCACTCGTCGCCGGTGACACAAGAGGCCACGAATAGGGTTGGTATAGCGTTTTTATAGACAGAGACAAATAGCACAGGGGAGGTTTTTTACTTGTGGCGGGAGGAAGAAAGGGGGAAGGGGGTAGGTGAGGAATGTGCTAAGCAGGCAGGTTTACAGAAGCGAGAAATGCCGGTTAGTTTGTATACAATCACTCATTCCATTACATATCAGACTACATTTAGGAAGTTTTACAGCCCATTCTACAGCGGGTTACAATCAGGAAAGGTCTCACAATGCTCATAGCAAACAGCAAGCAAAACAGACTTCTCAGCAATTGTATTTCTTATCAAAGATCCATAATAAGCAGAAAAGAGAACCTAGCTTTAAACTAAGGCAGGGCTGTCATTTGGATTCAAAGCTGTTCCTTTCAAAGCACACTGAGATAACAAACTGATAGATTACAATCCAGTGAGATCTGGAAGCGACCAGCAACAGTAACTGTACATCATCTGCTGGAAGTTCTGGCTGAAAAGGAAGCTCATCAGTTCTCAGGGTCATCTTGAACCTCACCACACTGGCCTCCTGTTTTCTTTTGTTTTGTTTTCTTTTCTTTTCTAACATTTATTTAGTTTTGAGAGAGCGCAAGCGGGGGAGGGGCAGAGAGAGGGGGACAGTGGGGGACAGCTAACAGGCTGACAGCAGCAAGCTGGAGGTGGGACTCGAGCTCAGGAGCCGCAAGATCACGACCTGAGCTGAAGTCGGTCGCTCAACTGACTGAGCCACCATATGTTTTCTATGCCAGTCTCCTCCAGCCTGATGGCAACAGATGACATCAGTGGTGCTGTAACCGCCGTAGGTAGGGGACTGGCCTTGTCGGACGGGCACCTGGCTTGAGTGTTCCATGGATGTGGTCCTGCTAGCTCATACTCTGAATTTCTGTTCAGTCATCACAAGAAAGAAATATTCCCTCTTTGTTAGAGAGTATATTATGTAGGGATAAAATGTGCAGGATCAATTAGATGTGTGGCAGGCTCTCAGAGGAGAGAAAAATGAGGTTTCGACTTGCAAGGGACCTGGCTTCCGGCAATGGCTGGCCCACTTCAGGGCGTGCCAATTCATTGCCGTTGACCATATATTTCCACCTACTATCTCACCAACGTGAACCGGATGCATCTGATGAAGTGCTCCCAGCTCTGGCTGATATAAGTGAGTCGCTGGCAGCATGCCTCCTTGCAGTTATTTTGGGCACTGGGCTTGGAGCCGCTGAGGTTTGGCAATGCTCACCTCGGAGGCTCTCCCCGCTGGGCCAGGTGCCTGGCGGCGGCATTCCACTGTAGTCTTGCTTTCTCTTCCATTTAGCTGCTGCTTCTTGTTCTTTCTCTCCCCACGCCATGCCTTGCTTGACAGATCTTGCCCCACTCTGTTCTTCACGGATGCTAGCCTGGTTGCCTAATTTAGAGCAGCACAGAAAGCTCCATAGCAGGCTCAGCTGGAGCTCACTTGGCATGGGAATGTTCAGTAAATTTGGTCGATGACAGCCAGTTTGCGTCCCTGGCAAAGAAGCCTGCACAAAGTATTTCCCGTTGGACATAATGATACCTGTTTAGTGATTAACAACATAGACTCTAGAGCCAAACTCGATACATGTTGCAAATGTCTCTTATCGGGGTGCCTGGGTGGTTCAGTTGGTTAAGTGTCTGACTCTTGGTTTCGGCTCAGGTCATGATCTCACAGTTTCGTGGGTTTGAGCCCCGTGTTGAGCCTGGTTGGGATTGTTTCTCTCTCTCCCTCTCTTTCTTCCCCTTCCCCACTTACGCTGTCTCTGAAAATAAATAAATAAACTTAAAAGAAAAGAAAACGTCAGGGCACCTGGGTGGCTTAGTCGGTTAAGTGTCCAACTCTGGCTCAGGTCATGATCTCACTGCTTGTGAGTTCGAGCCCCACGTTGGGCTCTGTGCCAACAGCTCAGAGCCTGGAGTCTGCTTCAGATAGTCTCCATCTCTCTGCCCCTCCCCAGCTCTCTCTCTCTCTCTTTCTCAAATATAAAATAAAACATAAAAAAAAATAATTTAAAAAATGTCACGTATTGGTTGTGTTACGTTGAACAATTTATTTACTTTCCCATGCCTCACAACTATCATCTATGAAATGGGAATAGTCTGCTTCTTGGTAGATTACTCCTACTATGAGTACAAATGGCTGACAATAGTAGTTCCTGGTGGCTAGAAACATGCTGATAAAGTATTAGCGATTTTCATTATTAGCGTTATTTACCGCGCTAATATATAGTATTTGTATAGCTTTGCTGTTCTAAGCAACTGGAGGCCTCTAATATGTTGGCTAAGGAATTTTCATCATAACCCTGAATTACGTTGTATCTTGTCATTAACAAAAGTAGAGCACAAAGAAATCTACCTCGTCTCATATTGAAGTATTAATTTTATACAGCAATTAAAGAGAATGAGTTTGATTTATTTCTAATGGAAGTATTAATTTTATGCAGCAATTAAAAAGAATGAGGTTGATTTATTCCTAATGCTTTGGAAAGATAAACAAGACATAAAATCGAGGAGTACCTGGAAGTCACAAAGCAGTGTGTATAATATATGTCTATTATTCCATTTTATGTTAAAAAAACAAATTCACATATATATAAAATTACGTATGCGATTATAATTATATAGGTAGTATAATATGGAGAAAATGATTTATCTTTATAATTACTGGCACAGGAAATATTTTGTAGGAAGAGACCATCTTTTTTGAAAAGAAGCTTTGAGAAGACTCCTGTACTTTAGGACAGTGCCTTAGGCTGAGGGTCAAGGTTCACGGGGAACGAGGCAGAAGTACAGTACAATAGGGGTGGGAAAGTGGGCAGGTTTGGGTCCAGTGCAATGTGGAGGACGCTCAATGAGAAGCAAGCCCCCAAATGGCGGTAGTGTGGTGGCGGAAGAAGACTTAATGCCCCTTGGAGAAGAAACCACCAACGAATCTCCAGCACCTCCTAGAGAGAATATCCTTTGTGTAGACAACCCCCAGAGGCTATGTTCAGCTTCCAGGTTGGAAAAGGGGGAAGACAGCGTCTTTACTTGGACTCAGCCAGCATCAGAGTTGCATGTACAGATGCATGGGGAGATGCACATATGGGGACACACACAGCACACACACACACACACACACACGCACAGCGAGAGCCACAAAGTTGGAAGAACACAGCCCAAACTGCCATGTGGTGACTGTTGGAAGAGGGGCATGAGATTGTGATGAATGGAGGGTTAGCAGTGGACACTCTCTCTCTGCCCTCTTGGTGCCCGGATCTCTCGAGGAGCCTGTATTCACGCTGGTGTTGGTGAAACTGGCAAACAAACCGTTTGTACCCATGCTTCCTAAGTGAAACGCTCTGCCTTTCTCACAATCTCTGGGCATCACCATCACTCTTACTGTGACTGCCAGTGTTGAGGAGGAGCAGGAGGGTTGGGGCAAGCGTATGTCTACTTTGGGTGCCTAGCATGGACATCCTCACTAATTCTTGTAAAAGACCCGACAGAAAACTGATGTCCTGAAATCAACAATTAAGTGCCAGGCACCCTCACTTACGATTCACCTTTAATGTTCCTACCTACTTCTTACGTTAGTCATTGTAGTCTCTGTTTCACAGATGAGGAAGGGGCATCCAGAAAGATGTGACTAATTGCTAAAGATCACACAGCCACTGTGGAAACCCAAGTATTGTGGTGTTGTTGTTTTGCTGTTATTGTTGTCATGTTGTTTCTTCTTCCAGTCCCAGTGTCCTTGTCCTTACGTTGGGCCCCTACAAGTTTACAGACATGAAACCCCCAGTTCCCCAGCATGACTTGCTTTCTAACCCTGTATCCTATTTCAAAGACCCCTTTCCTTCTTGTTAATCCCTGCCCGCTGTCCTCCTTGTTCTTCACCAACCTGCAATTTGGCCAACTTCTTTCTCAATTTTTCTATAGTTTGTTTTTTTTTGTTTTCGCCTAGTTACCATAGGGAGATTTTTGTTTTCTCAGTATGTCTAGATATAGTCCAATAGCCTGGCTCTGGAGGGTAGTACCATGCCTTGTTAATCTTTCCATTCCTAGGCAATGTCATACTGCCTTGTATTCAAATGTTTTGGAAAAGGATTGGACAGGTAAATGAATGGGTTAATGTGGCCGATCTGTGGCAGAGCTCCTGTTTTTCTGCGCAGCTGGACCCACTTCTTTGTGTACCCTGCAAGGGCAAACACTCCCCTCTCCCACAGCCTTCGTTTCTACCATCAAAGCTTGCCTCCCTCCCATTCTCCCCAAGTTAACCCGTGGGAGTTGCAAAAGCTAGGTGTCCACAATGACAGCATTACTTACTCCCGAGAAAGCCTTAGCAAAGGAGAACAGCATCCAGGTAGTTTCCACATCTCATCCGACGGAAGAGTTGAGAGACCATTAATAAATAAAACTAGAGCCTTTTCCATAGCTTTCCAATTTGTGGATGCCAACTATAGTACGTAAATAGCTGACTCTTGACATTTTAAAGCTATAAAACATAAGTCGTTGATCCATATTTGTATATTCCATTTATGAGAGTGTGAAATCTCTTGAGAGGAGAGAGTCAGGCCAGAATCACCAGCATCCATTAACCCTGATAGAGGATGCAGGCTGTTTGCAGGAATGTGCCGAAATCCTGCCATCTTGTGGCCAAGACGCGACATTTGTTCTAAAATCTAAAACTCGAGTGAGGAACCGCAAACGGCCACACATTGCCTTCACAATCTCTCTTCTTCACCACAGTGCAGAGAAAATTGGCCTGGTTCCTTCCAGCTTTATCCTTGGATGCTCAGCAGCTCTTCTGAAAAAACAATAAATTTGACTCTTTCCAAAAATATGTTGGTTCCATGGAGGGCTAGATCCTCAATCCATGTACCCAAATGAATTTTGCTGCCAGAAGGTTATGGTCGGCTTTTTTTTTTTTTTTTCTTTTTCCAGACACATGGGATATGTGGTTTCTCTGAATCTTAGAAAACAAAAGCAGGCAATCACTATCTCACATGTGTTTTCCTTCACTTTTCTCCCAGCATCTGGTTGCACTTTTAGTTGAACATATTTCCAAACACCACAAATATTAGGCAGGATCCTAACAAACCTTTAGCAGACTTGAAGGTAAACAAAAGATTAAGTGATGAGATGGTGAGCTGTGGAAGACCCAGAGGGAACCACACTCCTGGATCTCAGCAGATGGGAAAGCCAGGCTTAGGGGGAATATTCCAGCTGCCTTAATCTCCTTGTTTGTTCTAGTTCTGCCCCCAAACAGGAGAAACTTTTCCCTGAAAGCCACTGCCATACACAGGCCTTGCAAATGTAGAAAGTTTCGAGGCACCTGCTGATATAACGTCCCTGCCAGCAGGCAGAGTGTAAGTAACCAGGTCCCCTGCAACGCAGTGGGTCTGGCATACATTTATCGTAACTTAATTAGATATTTGGGTCACTTACACTGACACCCTAGAAATTAGATTATTATCATTTTTTTGATATTACAATGGAATGGAAATGAGTTATTTATCCTGCTAATTTTTTTTAAAAAAACCCTTTTTTAACGTTTATTTATTTTTGAGACAGAGAGAGACAGAGCATGAATGGGGGAGGGTCAGAGAGAGAGGGAGACACAGAATCCGAAACAGGCTCCAGGCTCTGAGCGGTCAGCACAGAGCCCGACGCGGGGCTCGAACTCACGGACTGCAAGATCATGACCTGAGCCGAAGTCAGCCGCTTAACCGACTGAGCCACCCAGGCGCCCCAGTCCTGCTAATTTTTAAAACAACCCAAAACCTGGTCAGAGGAATCAAAATCTTTCCAGGTGTTTCAGATTATTTAAGTATCAGTTATTCATGTGTCATTTCCATGCTTATAAAATCAAACTCTGAAATGCAACTATAGAGATTGTGAACAGTACTGGGGAAAATTGTTGTCTTTTTCTTCCATAATTTATAGCAGTAATAACATTCAGAGGTAAGGCAAAATCAGAATGCCAGGGAGAAATATTTTGGTATGCAGGATCATTTTTCTTGGTAAGAAGTCTAATTGCTGGTACTGGATGTACTTTAAAATAATGACTCAGTCTTGTGAATCATAATTCTGGAAACACCTGAGTTGCTGCAGAACTTTCAAAAATAAAGTGTTTATGGCATTAGAAAGAGTGTACCAGGAAAACCTTGGATTGCGAGTGACTTGTTCTGTGAGTGTTCCACAAGACGAGCAAACATTTCCGATAAATGTTAACTTGATACATGAGTGATATTTGTGATATGAGTAGCACATGATGCCAACTGAGCCACTGGCTCTTGACATTTGCTTTGATATACAAGTGCTTTGGATTACAAGCTTGTTTCCGGAACGAATTATGCTCACAAACCAAAGTTTTACTGTACTTTGTCACTTCTGCAGTGGCCCTTGTGTCAAGAGGACTGGTATGTTTTTAGATTCTGGGCCCCAGGTGCCAGCTTTATGGGACCAGATCTTGGGAATGTGGCCCTGGACTCTGCATGTTAAAATCATGTCAGGTGATTATTTTGCTCACCAATATTTTCAAACCCATGCTCTAAAAGAGTAGATCTTAATTTTCTAAGATTTTATAAAATATGTATATGTATTTAAAATGATGCCTGGCTCTACCCCTGAGATTCTGAATTAATTGGCCTGGAGTAGGGTGTAGGATTACATACTTTTAAAAGTTCCCCAAACGATTGTAACATGCAACCAAGATAGACAACCCATGCTCCAGAAAAGAGATTGGCCATTTTCTGCCAGATAGTAAATATTGTAGGCTTTGCAGGCCATGAGATCTCTGCTGCAACCGCTCCACTCTGCAGCTGCAGCTTGAAAGCAGCCACAGATCATGTGTAAACACATGGGCGTGGACTGTGTTCCAATAAAATGTTATTCACAATAACAGGTGGTGGGCTGGATGGGGCCTGCAGGCTGGAGTTTGATGACCTAGGGTTCTCTCTTGAAGCAGATGCTTAAGACCCTTCTCAGGCCTATTGAATCGGACTCTGCATTTTCTCATTTGTATGCGCATTAAAGTCTGGGAAGCATGGTTTTAAAAAACAGCATGGTATCGTGAGGACTTGGTATAGTAACTATTTGTCAGACTCTAGACCACACTCACGGCAGATATTCTAATAAGTCATAGCACCTCTTCAGCAACGTCTATAAATGACTTCAGAATTATTCTTAACACAACATTCCAGGCTGTATCACTTACCAGCTACGTAATATAGGACACAGCAGATAGCTTTCCTGTTTCTTCATCTGTTAAATGAGAAAGCCTAGAATATACCTAAGCTCTTTTTTCCCCCGCTGATATTGTATAATTCTGACGAAATGTGGCATAAATAACTGATGAAAATTAGCAAAAAAAAAAAAAAAAAAAAAAAAAAGACTAGTTGAAGTAGAAACCAGAAAACATTATTTACTTTAGAAATTGAGAAAACTATTCTTGTGCCTAATTACCAGAGGAAATTAGGATGTTTGGAATAGAAAGTGAAATATAACTCCTATCTCCTAGAAAATATCACTTAACTGTCAGGAAGGAAATACAAGAGGACTTTGGAGTCACTTTTTTTTTTTTTTTTAAATATCAAAAAAGAGCTGTTCCAATGGATCAAAGAGAAACGGGAAATGTATATACAGGTGAAGGGACACATTCCCCAGAAATCAAGATGGAATTTGAATGCATTAATTTAACTTAAAAGGAGGTTTTTCCCCCCTCAAATATGAAAGAAATTCACTGCTTCCACATTAAAGGGTAACAGTTCTGAAGTTCATTGATTTATGACTCAGTAAGCAAGCACATTCCCTGCTTTTCAGCTGTTTGGATTAGAAACGAGACTACACAACACGCCTTTCAGTGTTAGTTTATTTTGACCTAGGTCAAGGCTGGGTGGTGATTCCAGGCAGACTAAGGTTTGAAGAACCAACATGTGTGCTCTGACCTAAGGGCTAAATGTTCGGATTTAGGTGGGGCCAGTCTTACAACTGCTATTACTCTGACAGGATGGAGTATAGAAATTAAAGGACCTTTTAGTCAAAATAGGATTACATTTGAATCCTTCCTCTGCCATTTACTATTGCTTTGACTTGGGCCAAGTGGCTCACATCTTGGACCTTCTGTTTCCTCACCCGTAAAACAATGAAATGCCTTAGAATTGTTGTGAGCATTAAAAGGAACACAGGAGAGGGGTGCCTGGGAGGCTCAGTCAGTTGAGCGCCTCACTCTTTTATTTATATTTTATTTATTTTTTGAGAAAGAGTATAAGTGGAGGAGAGGCAGAGAGAGAAGGGGACAGAGGATCCAAAGCAGGCTCTGCGCTGACAGGCCGACAGCGGTGAACCTGATGTGGGACTCAAATTCACAAACCTTAAGATCGTGACCTGAACCAAAGTCCAATGCTCAACCGACTGAGCCACCCAGGCACCCCGAATGTCTGACTCTCGATTTCAGCTCAGGTCATGATCCCAGGGTAGTGGGATCGAGCCCTGGGTTGGGTTCTGTGCTGAGCATGGAGTCTTCTTAAGTTTCTCTCTTTCTGCCCCTTTCCCTCGCTCTCTGTCTCTCTCTCAAAAACACAACAAAACAAAACAAAACACAGAAGATATTTGTCTAATCTATAGTACACAACAATCATTATTAGCGTTCTTCTTTTTTTTTCTTTTTTCAGAGAAATGAAACTTTTTACCCCTGATGGGTATCCAATGATGAATATATTATTTGTACAAATTTGTAAATCCAGCAACAGTGTAGAGAGACAATAATGCCTACAAGTAACCCCTTTAATGAATGGGCTGAGCTTTAAAGGCACACCCTCAGCATAGCTTTACATTTTATTCCAAATCCTGCTTTCAGTTTACCCTGTCTTATCCTTCTTCCCTATCCCTTAATGCTACCTTGGGTGATTCCACAGTTTGCCAGTCACTTTTAAGTGTTATACAAATATTATTTTCAGATACGGAATGCCTAGTCAAGTCTAAATTAAACTTGACCTCACCTTCAGTTCAAAGCTAGTCTCCTTCTCCCAACTCAGCCCTGATTCATGGTGTGGGGACCGTGGTGGGGAAGCAGGTGAGATTGAGGTCACACCTGGCTCAAAAGGCACCTTAGGGTGAATTTTAAAATGGAGACAGCCCCCAGTCAAGGTTGTTGCACAGGAGGGTTGACTGGATTGCAGCCACCATTGAGTCCCCAGATGAAATATTTTTGTGGACAATCTATGCAGCTGAAGAGGGTGGTGTTGAGTGCTTTTTTTCTTTTTTTCTTTTTTTCTTTTTTCATTATTTGGCCTGGTTCTTTCATTCCTCTTTCGTTTTCTCTTTTGCTTCTGGCTCTTCTGAATAGAAGGGAAAGTGGATGTTGCCAGCAAAAGGCAACGAGAGTAATTCAGCTGATGATGCCTTCTGTGTCTCAAACATCTAAATGCTGCCTTTTGATGTGGTGCTTTGATGAGTTTTTCGAAGGCTCTGTGCTCCTCATGCACAATTCCAAGTGCACTAGTCTCTGCGGATTCTCACTGAGGCAGTGCATGCTCTGTAGGTCCTAGCCTGCAGCGTGATCCTCTCGGCCTCTCGGCACCATCATCGCATTCAAGTAGGATGCCCTTTTGACTGGATCCTCTTTCTCCTGCAAGACATCTCATTGGTCCGTGGGAAAATATGACCTCCTTGCCTTGACAAATGGTTGAAGTGCAGTTTGACCATCTGCTGTCCCTTCTCACATCTCCCTGTCATCATAGAAGCTCCATCAGCCTCCTGCCTTTGGACTTCTCTAGGCAAGATGCAGGCACCACCCTTTGTTCACCTATAATCGAAGGGATTGACATCAATTTATCCCAAGAGCTCGCTCACGAAGGTATACTAGTGTCAAAAGAAACAAGCTTGGTGGCTCTGAGTGGCTAAGTCGGTTAAGCGTCCGACTCTTGGTTTTGGCTCCGGTCATGGTCTCACGGTTCGTGGGATCGAGTTCTGCATTGGGCTCTGTGCTGACAGTGTGGAGCCTGCTTGGGATTCTCTCTCTCCCTGTCTCTCTGTCCCTCCCGTGCTCGTCCTCACGTGCTCACATGCGCGGGCGCTCTCACTCTCTCTCTCTCAAAATAAATAAATGAAGTTAAAACAAGAAGAAACAAGCCTGAAATTTTTGCATCTGGAGACTTCTTGTGATTACCCTCATTTTCTGCCGTAATTCTTCACATCAACTTGTGATGGTGTGTGGAGGGAGGGGGATGCTATCCTCTCCTTAGAGAGAAAGGAATGGCACTCATTCAGTGTATCTGTCCAGTGACTTTTCTCTAAGTCCGTGTGGCATTTATGATGGAGCTAACTCTACCCCTGACCACAGTGAGATATGAGCCAGGCCAACCAATAAGGGTTTCACATTCCTCTGGACACAATGATTGGTTTAAGGGTGAGGCATTATCCTAAACTAGGGCCACCGGAAATAATCCCAGGAGTTGTGATTCTTGGATGATGTACTCTGTAAAGAAGTACTGTATTGGTAGTTATCTTGCTACCGTGAAGAGAAAGTTAGTCTGAAAATAAGGTCAATGTAGAAAAAAAGCACAAGAGATGAAGAAACTCTTTTTTTTTTTTTTAACCTTTTTAATGTTTCTTTACTTTTGAGAGAGGGGTGGGCAGGGGGTGGGGAGAGGGTGGAGAAAGGCAGAGAGAGAGGGAGACACAGAATCCAAAACAGGATCCAGGCTCTGAGCTGTCAGCACAGAGCTTGACTCAGGGCTGGAACTCATGAACCGTGAGATCATGATCTGAGCTGAAGTTGGATGCTTAACCGACTGAGCCACCCAGGCGCCCCGAGATGAAGAAACTCTTGACAGTATCTTATCAGCATGTAGTAGCTAAACTCTTTTGTATTTCCCAGTCATATTACTTCTGGCTAACACATACTTCCATGGTAGCATGGACTGAATTTATTAGAATTTTGTCTAGGTACATGTTTGTTTCCCTTAAGAGACTGGAAGATCAAGGATCTTGTCTAACCATGTTTTTATTCCCCAGTGGCCGGCATAGTGCTTCTAATTTGTTGAGAATTCAACATATATTAAATAAAAATGTTTAAATCTTAAATATTGAATTGAGTAGTACCAAAATGCCCTGCTCTCTCCAAATTGTTAACTTTAGAGTCACTTTTCGCAAGTGAAGGACATGCTTTTGGATATCCAAAAGATAATAATGATGTAGAGGAGGGACAGTTAATTATATTAAATTCATCTAGGGCAAGCATATGGGACAATCTTAGAAGGACATAGACTGTTACGACTACCGTCACTCTTCCTCCTGCCAGCAGAGTGAGAGCTCCTAAAAGATAGAATCTCTATACCTTTTCCTACTCATGAGTTGGTGAACAGCATGGGACAGCATATCCTCCTACTTTGAATGCACAGGCTTATTGATAAGTGTGAAAACCTTCCTTCATTTGCCGCAACACACACATTAATACTGATGAATGGAACTCATCTTATTGGTAACTCTAGCCTAGGAAAGCCTTTCAAATGGTGAAGTACAGAAAAAGGTTTTGTATATAAAGGGACCCTGAACCCGTCAAAAAGTTCCAAGTCTCATGAAAACAGAAGCCTAGAGCCTATGCTCCTGACCTAATATCATATTGGAGGACTTCACTTGCCTCGGTGCTGAAAGCAAATTTCTGAACCAATAGGCAAAACAAGAGGTGAGCATTTCCAGAGTCTCTCGGAACAAGGAAAGCCTTATCGAACTATAAATGATAAAGTCTTGAAGCAATTAATTTTATGCACTGAGAACCTTTTACAAATTGTGATAAAGGTTCTGATACAAGAAAGTTGGTACACAGATCATATGAAGGTGGCATAGGAGACCTGGAGAAAATTCAGTTTCAGTCAGAAAGCAAAGGAAAAAAAAGTTACTGAGTAACTAAATTAGATCTTCTGTCTGCAATGTTACATTTTTACTCATTTCTGATTTATTAGGAATGGACTATTTATTTCAAAACACTACTATGTATATAATTAATATATTTACAATATACTTATAATATATAATATAATATAGCAATTAATATAACATGTAATTATTAATTCCGTGTAGATTTTTTTGCACACTGAGTCCATGAAAAGTCTTTTAGGAATGAGGCACTTTGAAGGAAACAAAATTCGCAGCAGTGTATATATACACTGTATATACAGTATATACAATACAATGTATATATTGTATATATACATATATATATGGATTATTTACTCCTTCTAGACTATTAAAGTTTAATTCTAACACCAGCATAAATGAAATTGACATCTAATGGAATGTTCTTACAACAAAGTTTATATCATCCTTGGTATGAGGATCTAGGTATGTATTAGTTTTGTATTGCTGCTATAACAAATTACTGCAAATTTAGGGGCATAAAACAATACAGACTGATTATCTTGCAGTTCTCTAGATTAGAAGGCTGACACGAGTCTCACTGGGTTAAAATCAAGGTGTTGGCAGAGCTATGTTCCTTTCTGAGGGGACTTGGGAAGTATCTGCTTGCTTGCCTTTTCCAGTGTTTGGAAGCTGCCCTCACTCCTGGATTCCTGGTCGTCCTTCTGCATCTTCAAAGCCAGCAAAGTAAGGCTGAGTCCTGCTCCTGCTGACATCTCCCTGGTTTTCTCTTCTAATTTTCTCTTCCATTTTTAAAGACACTCGTGATTACTTTGGATCTACCTGGATAATCCAAGATAATCTTCCTATTTTAAGGTCAGTCGATAAGCCACCTTAATTCCCCTTTGCCACATAATATACCGCATTCACAGATTTCAGGCGTTAGGATGCAGACATTTTGGGAACCAAAACTCCATAATGTGTTTTTACATTTTATATTTGCATGAGCTTCAAATATGTGAAAATTATGCAGACCAGCTTCTTCATTGTGAATCTAGTTGAGAATTTTTTTTTTTTTTTTTTGTAGTTTTAAGGTTAGTGAAATTCCTTAAAATGACAGATATGATAGGGATCAAGTAAAAGATTCTATTGCCCCGGGGCACCTGGGTGGCTCAATCGGTTAAGTGTCCAAATCTCAGTTTTGGCTCAGGTCATGATCGTAGGGTCATGGGATCCAGCCCCGCTTTGGGCTCCATGCTGACAGCCCAGAGCCTGCTTGGGATTCTCTCTTCCTCTCTCTGAACTTCCCCTGTGCTCTCCTTCACATGGACTCTCTCTCTCAAAATAAATAAATAAAACTTAAAATTCATCCAATGTTAATTATCCTTTAAAAAATATAATTTTTGGGGCGCCTGGGTGGCGTAGTCGGTTAAGCGTCCGACTTCAGCCAGGTCACGATCTCGCGGTCTGTGAGTTTGAGCCCCGCATCAGGCTCTGGGCTGATGGCTCAGAGCCTGGAGCCTGTTTCCGATTCTGTGTCTCCCTCTCTCTCTGCCCCTCCCCCGTTCATGCTCTGTCTCTCTCTGTCCCAAAATAAATTAAAAAAAAAAAAAAAGTTGAAAAAAATATAATTTTTTTAGTCAGTTGTACACAAGATCAAGATTTTTAAATGACGTTTATAAAAAATATGACATAATGTTCCTGGATGATGATGTTTGAAAAACATAGTACCTGAACACTTTTTCTCATCTGACACATATCATTTGATAAGTTAAGGAATAGGATACAATAGAAAAGTTGACTTGAACAAATTATATTTTTAAGAAATTATAGACCTTAAAAATGTTCTTTTATAAGTATATAATCATTCTCATGCAAAGGAAGAAAAATTCCATGATCTTATCTCTTATTCTAGTCAGAAAGTATACACCAGGGGGACTTCCAGCATAGAATAGACAGAGTAATTGTTGATCAAAGATCCAAGGAGAAAAGCATTTCATTAAAACTACAAAATTAGTCAATTTATAAATTATGCTCAACATTCTTTTCTGCACATTGATTTAATTCTACGTGCATTTTGAACGCTGACTCTATGCACAAAGTCTTTTAGTAATGAAGCACTTTGGAGAAAACAAAGCTCACAGGTCGTGGGTGAGGTGGGCATACACAAGTGATTTTGATATGAATCACTTGTGATATGGGGTGCCAGGAGGGCTCAGTTGGTTAAGCGGCGGACTCTTGATTTAGGCTCTGGGCATGATCTTGTGGTTTCATGTGTTGGGGCTCTGCATTGGGCTCTGAGCACAGACCTCTCGGAGCCTGATTGGGATTCTCCCTCTCTCTCTCTCTCTCCCTCTGCCCTCCCCCATTCGCGCTGTCTCTCAAAATAAATAAATAAACTTTAAAAAAAGAACCACTTGTGACAAATACCATGAAAGAAATAAAAACTCCACTCGAACACAAGAGGTATGAAGGCAGAAATGTTTCTAACTTCTAAGCCGAGAAATACCCTCAGTAATATGAACATAATGTACTATGGGAATATAAAAAAAAATGACAAGACTTCATAAAACATAAAGGAAAAAAAAGGAGGACCTTAGACACCATAATTTCCATAAGTTACACTCCTTAACACTTAAGACAGGTAATAGGGTCGTCAAATGGATCTCAATGCCTGCGCTCTGGCCTCACTTCTCAAAATGTTGTTACCCACATTTACCACTAGGTGGCACCACAAATGCAGGCATTGGCATAAAACATTTCTGGGACTTGTGCCTACCCACTTAGAATGGGTTTAATTTGTCTCTTCTCTGGGACTTTCTCCCAATTAGCCTGAACTAGAGGAAGGAAAATACTGAAGGGAGTATCACAGGTGAGAATTTGTGCAAGAAAAGAAATTCTAATATTTGGGTTTCAATCAATGTTTGTTTAAAGTTACCATTTGAAAATTAAATTTTCTTAAGACTTTTCAGTTTGCCTTATAGATTTATTTTTAACATATAGTATCTTGGAAAAATGTTTTTTTGGATTTGACTTATCAGATAAAATTCTTTTTCAAACATCTAACATCATTGTATATTTAATCAAATTGCCTTGGGCATGTTAAACTGTAACAACAACTTTAATATATATGGATGATCTCAAATATTTAGTCTCCTAAGACATAAACAGATTTTATTTTAAATGCCCCAATACAGGGGCACCTGGGTGGCTCACTCTGTTGAGTGGCCTACTCTTGATATTGGCTCAGGTCATGATCCTAGGATCGTGGAATCGAGCCCCACATCAGGCTCTGCGATGATGTGAGCCTGCTTGGGATTCTCTCTCCTTCTCCTTCTCCCTCTACCCCCCTCCCCCTCCTTTCTCTCTCTAAAAATAAAATAAATAAAATACCCAAATACAGATCTAGCAACATCTTGCTAATCACTGAACTTGTAAATCAAATAAATCAGACTTACACACATGGTCCAGACCCAGACCACACACGCAGCATCATAGTGATTTCTTACTGATTCGACTAAGCCAAATAAGACTGCAGTGGGCTCCTTTGCATGGTCACATGTTTGACTGTCATACGAGCAGGAAGGTGAAATTAACTAGTTACTTAAATTTGTATGATTGCCGCCCGCTGCCTTTGCCCTAAGTAATGGGTCCCTTACACTGAAATGTGATTTTCAGGTCCTCAGATGTATACTCCCTTTCTGTAATCATTACGTGATATCCTCACCAAGGCTTGGTGTGTGCTGACGGAATTTAGAACCCCTCCCTTAGGCTGGGAATATACCCTGTCACTTCCATAATTTATATGCCTCAATACCCCACTTTCCATTGACGCCAGCCTGGAACTTCCTCTTTCTCCAAGAGAAAAGAAAACACCTTTGTCTCAAATAGAGTTCCCAGTGCTAGGCACTGGAGTCAGGGTATGTAAGTTTGAGCCTTTGGTCAAAATTGTGCCGGACAACAATTTTGGGGAGTAAGGTTACAGCCAAATGAATTCCTCTAACTTATGACTCACTTCTGCTTTTACGTTAATGTTATCTGTGTGCCCACCATAACCAAAAGTGTCAGAGAATGTTATCCAATACCAAAAAATACCAGACACTGTCAGAGATCATACTCACTCAGGTCCGTAGTTTTATACAGAAGGAATTCTGAGGTTCCTCTGTTGACTTGCCCAAGGTCAAATAGCTGGACAAGAGCAGAGCTGAGAGTAGCACCCAAGGATCTTCTTTCTCTGCAGTCCCACTGCATTTGAGTGGGTTTATGATAGGGGCAACGTGTATCTTATGAGTTGTAGGATGTAGGGAGTCCTTTTATTCAATCCACTTACTTTACAGCAGAAGCAGCATTGATGGTCTCAAAATCACAAAACTAGTGACCTTGGGAAATGACTTCATTTCATGGACTTTAGTGATAGCTACTATTTATTGAACAGGTACCATGTACCGGGACTGAAATTGCTGTTTTCCATGTATGACAACAGTCTTGTAAGGAAGATATTATTAACTTATTTAACAGGTGAGGTAATTAAGACAAAAATGATAAGTAACTTCTTCAAGATAAAGAAACTCAGGGATGAGTTCTAGAAACACCTGCTCCCAAACCAATGTTACTTCTTCACTGCTAGCATTTTCGTTCTTATTTAGTTTCATCTGTTTTTTTTTTAATGTTTATTTATTTTTCAGTGTGAGAGAGACAGTGTGGGAGCAAGGGAGAGGCAGAGAGAGAGGGAGACAGAGTGTGAAGCAGGCTCCAGGCTCTGAGCTGTCAGCACAGAGCCTGACGTGGGGCTTGAACCCACGAGCTGTGAGATCATGACCTGAGCCAAAGTCAGATGCTTACCCAACTGAGCCACCCAGGTGCCCCTAATTTCACCTGCTTTTTAAAAAATATGTGACTTACTAAGATTTTAGAGTTCACTAAGAGTTTATTTCAAAATTACTTTTATCTAGGTATATTACTGATTTCTTAAAGTCTATTTTGAGAGAAAGAGAGCACAAGTGGGGGAGGAACAGAGAGAGGGAGACAGAGAGAATCTCCAGCAGGCCCCACACTGTCAGAGCAGAGCCCGATGTGGGGCTGGAACCCAGGAACCATGAGATCATGACCTGAGCTGAGATCAAGTGCCAGAGGCTTATCCAACTGAGCCACTCAGGTACCACAGTATATTACTGATTTTAACTCAAATTTCAAATGACTGTTGCTCAGTGATTTACAGGACACATGGTTCTAGACGGAACCCTGCAACAATTGTTTCTGTTACTCTCCCTGTAGGCAGAGTGAGAAATAATTCTGGGGTTCTAATACTTTGGAAAATCCTTTATCTTAGGGGTCCTGCCTGTGCAATTGACAGTGTGTGATGTCAGGAGCCCAGAGGTAGGTGGTCCCAGGCAAGTGCAGCAGTCTGTGGTATGGTCGCCTTTGTCCTCATGCTTCCTGCTTCAGAGTGAAGGGAATACACCCACCAGCACCTCTACTGCACTCTATACGAGGAGAGGGTCCTTCTGTCTCAAGAAAACAAAGGTTTTCCAAGGGTCCCCATCCAGCAGACTTCCATTTATGTCTCTCTCCACTCCAGTAGCTACTCTGAGACAGAAAGATATTAGGGAGAAGAGGATTGTGGCTAAGATGACCCACTGTAGGTCATCTACTCAAAACCACTGGAATTTAGAAAAAGAGTGGGCAGGGGTGAAAATTCAATGACAAATCTTGAAAAATATAACATGTTTCTACTCTCAGGATTGCAGCAGAGCCAGGCAGTTCTTCAGGGGCCGCCGTCCTTCAGAACACTACGCCAAGTTAGGTGACGAGCTAAATCCACACAGTGGGATAGCCCATATCTCTCACGTAGGGGATTAGTTCTAAAGTATGCAAACTTTCCCTTGAGAATCCTTTAGAAATGAATGAAATTAATGGCTGACATATTGATTCGCAGTAACTTCAACGCAGCAAATTTCTCCTTCAAGTTTTGGGACAAATCTTTTTGATTGAACCTCCAGATGGAAGAGTTGACATTCATTTCTGCACATTGTTTTACGGGGAAAAATACATACCTTAAAAAGTATAATTGCACTCAAGCATTTCAAACAATGAAGACCACATGTGCAGCAGACGCTTCTGACTCCTCACCAAATACCTGTCTTCTCTATTCTCCTTACACACGATCTCATGTTACTGTCATTGCATTTTTTATTCATGTTGAGAGAGACAGAGTGCAAGTTGGAGAGGGGCAGAGAGAGGGAGAAAGAATTCCAAGCAGGCTCCATGCTGCCAGTGCAGATTCTGATGTGGGGCTCCAACTCACAAAACCCTGAGATCATGACCTGAGCTGAAACCAAGAGTTAGACACTTGACTGACTGAGCCACCCAGATGTCCCTGTCGTTGTAGGTTTTTAAGTTTACTTATTTATTTTGTGTGTGTGTGAGAGAGAGAGAGAGAGAGCGTGCAGGGAGGAGCAGAGAGAGAGGGAGAGAGAGAATCCCAAGCAGGCTCTGTGGTGTCAGTGCAGAGCCCAAAGTGGGGCTTGAGCTCATGAACTATGAGATCATGACCAGAGCCAAAAGCAAGAGTCTGTTGCTTAATGGACTGAGCCACCCAGGTGCCCCACTGTCTTTGTATTTTTACCGTCTTGGACTGTGCAGCTGCGAGTGGACAAATGACTCATTCCTGCCTAAAGTCTGAAGCATTCAGTGGAGCTCCCCCAAGATGGAAAAAACTTAGATTTTTTAAATGTGAAATATAATTAGAAACACACACGCATGCACACACACACACACACACACACACACACACACACACAGTGTATATTCAGCTTAATAAACTATTATGAAGAAAACACCTGAATGATTACACATATCTCATTTTAAAAATTTTGTTTGGGATGGTCATCTATGTTCTTGTATGTAGCTCAAAGAAATGTAGTTTGTGTCTTTTCATTGTTGCAAGGTGTTCCATTGTATGAACGTGTTGCAAGGTGTTCCATTGTATGAACGTACTCTGATCTGCTTATTTACTTTATTCTCTGTATCAATATCTAGTTTGTTTCTCATTTTGTTTATTGCACATTTGTATGTACATATCCCAGTATGTGGAAATTATTACATGCGCTGATTAAACACGATGGTGTATGCCTGAGAGTGGAATTACCAGGTTAAAGAGTTATATATACATTTAACTTTATTAGATGATATCAAGGTGTTGTCCCAAACTGTTTTCAAGGTGGTCGTCAGCAGTATTGTATGACATTCTCGCTCTACATTCTCAGCATCAATTGGGGCCATTGTATTATTGCCAATCTAGTGGACGCATAGAAATAGACCATCGTTCTTTTAACCTTCTTAATTACTAGTTCCTTCACATTTTCCTACATTTGTTTGCTAGGGCTACTATTACAAAGTTCCACAAACTGGATGGCTTAAAGAGAAATTTCTCATCGTCTCGTGGTGCGGGAGGCTCCAAGTTTGAGATCAAGGACCAGCAGGGCTGGTTCTTTCTGAGGGCTCTGAAGGAGAATCTCTTCCATGACTCTTCTTCTGGTGCATTACTAGCAAATTTTGGGCACTTCTTGGTGTGTACGTGAATCACTCCTCCTGCCTTGATGTTCGCGTGGTGTTTTCCTTGCGTGTCTCTGTCACCAAATTTCCCACCCTACTCCAGTATGGTCTCATCTTAACTAATTACATGTGCAACAACCAAACCAAATGAACGTTTGGACTTCAACATATGAATTTTGGGGGGGACACGATTCAACATGTAACAGGCCACTTGGATATCCTCTTTTGTAAAGAGCTGTTTAAGTCTCCTTTGCTCCTGTTTCTTTTGGGTGGTCTTATAATTATTATTGATTTGTGGGATTTGTGTGCGTCTAGAAGATTTTGTTCAAATTGTGTCATGAACATAATTTCCCTTTCTATGGATTATCTTTTAACTCTCTTTAGAATTTTTTAATGGATGAGATGTTTTCAATTTGAATGTGGTTGAACTCAGAGATCTTTCCTTTATACTTAGTAACTTTTATACATTGTTTAAGAGATATTCCCTTACCCTGACTCAATGAAGATAGTTTCTTATATTATCTCCTAAAAATTTATAGGCTTGCCTTTTATTTTTAGGTTCTTTATCTACCTGGAAATGTCTTTAAAAAAATTTACGTGGCCAGCTAACTGTGCTAGTTCCATTTGTTAAAAACTTACCAATTCCCCATTAACATGTCATGCCATCCCCATCGTGGATTGCATCCATAGGGATGTGGGCTTGTTTTTGGACTCCTGATCTGTTTCAGTGTTCTGTGTTGCCTATCTATGTACTAAAGGAACATGGTCGTAATTACTAATGCTTCAAATAAATCATGGTTTTTGGTACAGGATTTTTCTTGCTCAAAATTTTTCTTTTTTTCGGAGTGTCTTGCCTGTTCTTGGCTTATCATATTTTCATATGGATTTTGGAATAGAATTACATGGAATTTATAGACCAATTTTGATACAACTTATATTTTTAAAAATACTGTGCCCACAAATCTAGCATAGGTCTCTTTTCATTTTGGTCTTTTAAACTATCTCACAGTAAAAGTATAACTTCCATAGAGATTTGCACATTTTTTATTTATTATTAAGAATTAAATATTATTTGATGCTACTGTAATCACAGTTTGGCCATTATGAATAAATATTGCTCTGAAAATATCTGTTCATGTGTTTTGGTCGACATAACCATTTATTTTTGTGAGGTATGTAAGCCAGAAATACAATTGCTGGGTCATGAGATATATGTGGTCTTAACATTAGTTGAAAATACTAAATAATTTTCTAAAAATTTTGTAAAAATGTGCACTTGATATCAGAATACACGAGCATTTCAGTTGCTCCATAATTTTGTTAGCACGTGGTATTATCTATTGTTTAATTTTTTTAATGTTTTTAAAAATTTTTAATTGTTTTTAGGGAGAGAGAGTGTGCATGACTGGAATGAGATGGGTAGTGGGGGGATAAAGAGAAAGACAGAGAGAGAGAGAGGATGAATCCCAAGCAGGGTCCCCGCTCAGCACAGAGCCTAGTGCATGGCTTGATCCTATGACCTTGGGATCATGACCTGAGCTGAAATCAAGAGTCAGATGATCAACCAACTGAGCCACCTAGGCACCCCAATCTGTTTTTTAATTTTAGCAATTCTGGTGGAGATTAAAAGGTGTTTCACTGGGTTTAGTTTTTATTTTCCTAATGACTAGTGACTACCTTTTTATGTGCTTATTTGATATATCTATCTCTTCTTTCATGAAGGATTTGTTCAAATCTTTTGCCAATTTGGTAGGGGTGGGGGAGATTGTTTCTTATTATTGAACTTTAAGGCATCCATCAGATAGAAAATACTCTGTGTATTTTCATTTTATTGACAGTGTCTATCACAGAGGAGTTTTTGATTTTGATGAAGTTTATTGTCACATTTAAAAAAATGTTTTGGCCTTTTGTATTCTAAGAAAGCATTGCCTAATCCCAGATTGCAAAAATTTTCTCCTGTGTTTATTTCTAGAAATTTTATACTTTCAAGTTTTACATTTCAGTCCGTGGTCCCTTTTCAAGATAGTTTTTGTGTTCAATATAAGGATCATAATTAATATTTTTTTAATGTTTATTTTTAAGAGTGAGAGAGGGAGTGCATGAGGGGGAAGGGGCAGAGAGAGAGGGAGAGAGAGAATCCCAAGTAGTCTCCATGCTGTCAGCACAGAGCCCAACATGGGGCTTGAACTCACAAATCATGAGATCATGACCCAAGCCGAAATCAAGAGTCAGATGTTTAATCAACTGAGCTACCCAGGAATCCCCATAGTTGATATTTTTGCATTTGTATTTTCAGGTGACTCAGTGACATTTGTTGAATTACCTTGACACTTGTTGAAAATCACTTGAACACATATATATAGGTATATTTCTGGGCTTTCTAATTCTGTTCCATTTTCCCATACATCTGTCCTTTGAACAGTCCATACTGTCTTGATTACTCCGGATTTTTATTAAGCCTTGAAATTAGTTAGCAGGGGTTCTTCACATATATTGCTTTTCAAATATTATTTAAACTGTTCTAGGTTCTTTGCTTTCCTAAATACATTTTTGAACCTGCTTGTATTTGGATATTTATTGCACTGAATTCATATAACAATTTGAGGAGAAGAAGTATTTTAACAATATGGAGTCCTTGGATCCTTGAACACTATATATCTTTCCATTTATGTAGATCATTAAATTCTCTTATCCACATTTTGGGATTTTCAGAAAACAAATCACACTTAACCAAGTTAAGTGTAAGCCACTTAAGTCACTTACTTGTGTAAGTCACAAGCCACCAAGTTACAATGTGACCTGAAATGCCCTTCATGAACTGAGTATTTATTTAACCCACCAAGTCATAAAGTCGGGACTGCAGAGTTATGCTCCATCATCAAATGGAAGTGGTAAATGTGTGATTGGGCCTGAGTAGGCTCTAAAGGCAAAAGTAAGTCAAATGAAGAAGTGGTTCAAATGCCTATGGTCCCTACTCCTGCCACACCCCTCCTCTTTCCCAGCCTGCACCTGTGGCTCCATAGGGAGTTACATACCACCATTTGGCAGAGGAAGAGAAGACTTCAGTCTGGTTTACAGATGGTCCTCCATAACATGCCAGCACTAAAATTCTTTTCTGAGACATCCCTAAAATACAACAGTGAAGAGAAATCTTCCCAGCGGGCAGACTTTTAAACAGTGCACATGGTTATTCACTTTTCTTAGAAGGAAAAATGGCCGGATATGCAATTATGTGGCCAATGACTTGGCTGGATGGTCAGGGACTTGGAAGGAACATGGTTGGAAAATTGGTAACAAAGAAATCTGAAGAAGATGTATGTGGATAGACCTTTCTGAATGGGCAAAAAAAAAATGTGAAGATATTTGTGTCCCATGTGAATGTTCCCCAAAAGGTGACCTCAGCAGAGGAGGATTTTGGTAATCAAGAGGACAAAATGACCTGTTTTGTGAATACGAGTCAGCCTCTTTCCCCAGCTTCCCTCTCATTACCCCATGGGCTTTGAATGAAGTGGCTATGGTGAAAGGGATAGAGACTATGCATGGGCTCAGCATGCATGGATTTCCACTCACCAAGCCTACCTGGCTACAGCTGCCACTGAATGCCCTACCTGCCAACAGCAGAGACCAATATAATTGCTAATATGACATACTTCTTCAGGGTGACCAGCCAGCTACTAGTGGCAGGCTAATTACATTAGACTGCTTCCGTCTTGGAAGGGGCAACACTTTGTTCTTACTGGAATGGACATGTACTCAAGATATGGATTGCCTTCCCTGCATGTGATGCTTCTGTCAAAACTACCATTCATGGACTTAGAGAATGCCTTATCCGCTATCATAGTATCGCACACAGCATTGCTTCTGATTAAGTAGCCCGCTTCACAGAGAAAGAAGTGCTACACTGGGTCCACGCTCATAGAATTCGCTGGTCTTACCATATTCCCCACCATCCTGAAGCAGCTGGCTTGATAGAATGTGGAATGATCTTCTGAAGACTCATTTATAGTGTCAGCTACATAGCAATACTTTGCTGGCCTGGGGTACAATTCTGCAGAAGGCTGTATGTGCTGTGAAATCAGCATTCCGTAGATAGTGCTGGCTATCCCAGATAGCCAGGATTCAGGGGTCCAGGAATCATGGAGAAGTGGGGGTGGTACTACTCACTACTACCTCCTGGTAATGGTCTTGGGAAACTTAGCTACACTTTTAATTGTTTTTCTTCAAAGAACCAACTTTTAGTTCTATCATTTTTCTTGTTTAAAATTCCTTTGAGTTCTGCTCTTATTTTTTATTATTCCCTTCTGTCTTTTTGCATTGGGTTTAATTTTCTCTTTTCTTCTTGTTTCTTAATAAATTACATGGCTGTTTCAAAAACTTTCTTGTTTTCTCAAATAAGCATTTAATGTTCTATAAATTTCCACTTAAACACGGCTTTAGTAGAGTCTCAAATGTTGTTTTCATTTTGATTCACTGCAAAATACTTTTAAAATTCCATTGTTGCTTGCTCTTTAACCAATGAGTAGTTTAGAAGTATATTATTTAGTTTCAAATATTTGGACATTTTCAGGTTTCTTTCAGTTACTGATTTCTATTGATCAGATAATATACATCAGATAACATAACCTGATTTCAAGTATTTTACATGTATTCATGTTTATTGTATGGCTCAGAAGATAGTCTTTCTGGTGAAAGTTTGATGTGTATTTGCAAAGAATATGTATTTAGATGAGTTGGGTAGAGTGTTAGATAAACATTAATTAGGTCAAGTTGTTGATGGTGTTATTCTGGTTTTTATGTCCTCATGGATTTATTGCCTGTAAGTTACTAAAATAAAAGTGTGGAGATCTCCAAACATAATTATGAATTTTTTGATTTCTCTTTGTAGTTCTACCAGTTTTTGTTTCATGCATTTTGCAACTGTGTGGTTTGGCACATATACACATAGAATTGTTGGGCCTAACTGATGAACTCTTTCATCATTATATAATATCCTCTTTAGCCCTGGCACTAATCTGTGTTTGTAAATCTACCTCATGTAATATAAAATAGTGATTCCACCTTTCTTTGATTAATGCTTCCATCCTATATCCTTTTCTATCCTTTAACTTTTAATCTACGACCTCATAATTAAGTTAAATTTCTTATAGATAGCCAGTACTTGGAATTTTTTTAACCAATCTGTCCATCATAGACATTAGATTTGTGGTTTTTTTTGACCATTTACATTTGATGTGCTTAATATAATTGTATTTATATTTACAATCTTACAGATTATGTTTTATTTGAACCATCTGTTCTTTTCCATTTTTCTTTTTTCTTTCTTTTTTTTTTACCTTCTTTGGATTAACTGAACACTTTGTAAAGTGGTTTCATTTTATCTTCACTATCAGCTTATTAGTTATACACCATTTTGAGTGGATGCCTGCTCTATGGACTTAAAAAGGTACCATTAACTTACTATGATCTACCTTTAAATAATATTATACCATTTCATTTAAACTGTGTAAGAACCTTACAACAGTATACTTCTAGTTTCTTCCTCTATCCTTTTCTTTTTAATTAAAAAAAAAGTTTTTTAAAGTTTATTTATTTAATTTGAGAGAGTGAGAGAGAGCAGGAGGGGCAGAGAGAGAGAGAGGGAGAGAGAGAATCCCAAGCAGGCTCCACACTATCAGCACAGAGCCAGGCAAGGGGCTTGATCTCAGGAATGCTGAGATCATGACCTGAGTCAAGTTGGACGCTTAACCAACTGAGCCATCCAGGTGCCCTCTTCCTCTATCTTTTGTGCTATTTCTGTCTATCCAATTGTATTGAACCGAATAACTGGATGAACAATGTAGTTTTATTTGCATTTTAAATCCCACGATATATTGTTATTGTTTTTACTTTAGACATTCAATTATCTTTTAAGGTAATTGAAAATGAGATTAAAATATCTCTTTTAATGATCCTTACATTGACCATTTCTTGCATTCTTCATTTCTTTGTGTAGATCCAAGCTTTGATCTGTCTCATGCTCTTTATGCCAGGAAGATCTACTATGAACAGTTTTTGTTTTTGTTTTTGTTTTTTTTTGGAGGGAACACACTGTTCTTCTGGCAATGAATTTTCCCAAATTTGTTTTTCTAACAACATGTTTATTTCATCTTTGACATTTTTATTTTATATTTTATTTTATTTTACTTTATTTTATTTTAACTGGATATAGATTTCTGAGTTGACAGCATTTTAAAGAAGTCACTTCTTTTTGTTCTGGCATGTAGTATAGTATGAATACAGTATAGAATAGTATAATATTATATAATTATATATTAAATATATATATAATATTATATAATTATATTATATATATAATATATATAATATAATTATATTTTATATATAATTATATATATTTTATATATAATTTTATAATATAATTATATATCATATAATAATATAATTATATAATATATAATATTTAATAATTTAATAATAATATATAATAACTATATAATAATATATGATATATAATTATAATTATAAGAAGCTATCTTATAATTATAAGAAGCTATCTATAAAATATTATTAGATATAATATATTCTGAAATATATAATATATAATAATATAATATTATATAATATATTTTAGAATATAATTATAATATATACTTATATAATATATATTTTAGAATATATTATGATATCTTATAATATTTTATAAGATAGCTTCTTGTGAAAGACCTGCTATAATTCTTATTTTTGTTCTTGTAAGTAATTTTTATCCCCTCTGGCTCCCTTTAGAATTTTCTGTTTAATTTTGGTTTTCAGCAGTTTGACTATATATTTGCATCTAGTTTGTATTTACATGTGTGTGTGCTTTAAAAAATTATTGTTATTGACATTTTCTGAGCTTCTTAAATCTACACTTTGTTATCTTTCTCTATTTTTGGTATATTCTCAGCAATTATCTCTTCATCTATTTTTCTTCCCTGTTCTCTCTTCTCATTCTAGAACTTCAATTATATATGTTAACTGTTTGATGTTGTCTCACAGCTCTTACATGCTCCTTTCTGTTGTTTTTTCCCTTTCACTCTATTTTCTCTTCGTGTTTTAGTCTCAATAATTTTTAGTGACCTATCTTCATGTTCACTGATTATTTCTTCTGCTCTATCAAGGCTATTGATGGGCTACACAAAAAGAATTCTTCACTTCTGACATAATTTTTGTTAAAGTTTCTAGCCGTTCTATTTGACTCTTAGAGCTTCATCTCCCTGCTCGATATTTAGAAGTCACCATCATGATAATGTCTAGAATCTGTGACTGCAGTTGCTGAAATGTTGAACAAAATGGTCTGATATCTTGCTGTTTTATAAGAAGTTTAAAAGCAAAATTAAAAAAAAAATCCTTGGATCTCCAAAGAGCAAAGTAATTTTTATGAAAAGGAAATTAGCATAATTTCTAGAAACAGAGCTTTTGCCTTATTTAAACATAACAATTTTAAAGCAATTGCATAAGAATGCAAAGATGTCTTCCCCTGTCAGGGATGAAAGCGTTTTCTATCTGCCCCAGAGGCTTAGCTCTTTTGTTTCATAGGAAAGAAGATTCTAGGGAAATGGGTGATTTGTGCTTGATCCCAGAAGCAACCAATTATTTCCTGCATGACTGCACCCTTAAGCAGGGTCAATTTCTTCTCTTCCCCCTAATCTTCGCCAGGAGTACCTAGTATAGAGGGCCATGGAAAAAAGCTAGCAAATATGTATCTGTTCCTCTTTTGTCTGTGTCCTTGAGTTATTCCAAATTGATATGCTAGCTGAATTCAGCTTGATAAATACATCTAAGCACCAATGATTAAAACCTAGTTTCCAATTAGTGTAAAATCATCTATGATTTAAAAAAGTATTTTCTTCTCTCTTAAAATGTCTGTTTCCTGGAATAAGAAATTATTAGTGCTGATTTTATACACAAGTTCAATAATAACAATACTTATATATTCATTCATTGAAAAATGCATTCATTTAAAATTCGTTTAAAAATTCTTTGTCTGCCTATTTTGCTCCACGTACTGTTCTTACTGCTTGGGATAGATACTATTTCCCAATATAGACATGACTTTTTTCTTCAGCTATTTCAAGTCCTTACTCAAATTTCACTTTCTCAGTGAGACATTCCTTGACTCTATGTAATTGCAAACTACCCTAGTCCTGATTCTCTCTTCCTCTTCCATGTTTTATTTTTAAATTATCACTGATCATTTAATATGTTGAGTAATTACTTATTTTTTTATTGTCTTTTATCTTTAAAATGTTTGTTCCTTGAAGAAAGAGGTCCGTTTTGGTATTGCTGTATTTCAGGGGCGGGGTGTGTGTGTGTTTGTGTCGGCATGTGTGAAAGACCCTGTAAGACCTAATAGTTCACCAGAAGGGTCTTGGATTTTACCTTCGTAAAATAAGGGCAATTAGAGGGTTTTGACAAAGGAGTGACATGATCTGAAGTAAGTTTTAAGGGGGTCACTCTGACTGCTTTGTTGAGAATAAACTGTAAAGGGTCAGAGAAAATGCTTAGGAGGCTAGTGCAGTAATCTAGGGTGAGAGTAGGGGGTGGTTTATACGGGAGTGATGGTGATTAAAATGAAAGTGATCCGTAGATAGAAGGTAAAGGCAGTGCCAGCAAGATTTGCTATGGATGATGGGGCATAAGTAAAAGGATTCACGACTAGAAATTTGTCTAATGCAAATAGAAAGATGGAGTTGTCGTTAACTAAGATAACAAAGATTGTGGGTGGGATAGATGTAGAGAAGAAGATGTGCAGTTAGGCCTTGAACACATTTTTATTAAAACTTTTATGAGATATCCCCGTGGAGCTAGAAGTAGAATATAAAAGCCTAGAATTTGCAAGGGAGGTCAAGACGGCGGTGGGAATGATCCAAATAAAGATGACATTTTAAAGTCATGACACTAGAAGAGTACAGAGGGGAGAAGAAAATAGGACAGAAAAGAAAAAAAGCGTCTGAAAACTTAAGCCTTTAGGTAGTCGAAGGATAAAGATTAGAAAGAACATCAGAGAAAATATGGCCAGAGATTCAGGAAGAAAAGCAAGCACGTATGTCCTGGAGACCAACCGAAGAGAGTGTTTCAAGGAAGATGGACCAATCTGTGAATTGTTTCAAATTGTTTCAAATACTGTGAGTTGTGTACAGTGTTAAGTAAAGCGAACACAGAATCGGCCATTGTTTTGATTTAGCAATATGCAGCCTTTGGAGAGAGAAATTTCTTACTTCTTGTTTCCTTTCAAACTCTCCCTGAGACAGGGTAATGACTTTCCATTTTATAATTGGGAAATTACAACTCAGAAAGGTAAAGTATCTGGGATATTATGTTAGCAGGTGACGGAGCTGGGAACAGAATCTGGTTCCAACTTCTAGTTCAAACTTTTCTAGAATGCACAATGCAGATGCTATCCACGATGAAAGTAAATTCTGTCTGCTTCATGGTTCTGCTTGGGGCCATGCTCAGCTGATTCATGGTGGCTCTGTCCACTAGCTGATGTTTTGCAGTTGATGAGGTAATTTGTTTGCTTAGCTCCAGGAACCCTGTGGGTGTTCAATATGTGTTAATTCATTGATTGATTCTCAGAGGAAAGCTGTAAATCCCAGCACGTTTTCTTTATTGAAGAATATAATCACAATTCACACATAATCACTATAATCACATACTTACTCCTCAAACTAAGATCCTTTTGATTTTCTCAGTGACAACTGGGGACCTCATTTCAGTTGGTGCTTATAAAAGAGAATCATCCAAAGGGCCATTATTGTCATAATTAGCATATAAATTTAATTTAATGTTTACAGCAGGCAGAGGAAATATTCAAACACATAATATTCTATCTTGGCTCTGTGCAATTTATTTTTATAGGTAACTACTAGTTAAGTCCAAATTAATAGCCATCACATTCGGAAAGGATACTTTTCCAGAGATATATGTAAATATGCATTTATATTCTTATGCTATAAACGAGGTAAATATGAGAGTCTTTCAGGCTATCAAGTGAAATTGCTGGCTAAATTTTTGTGTTGTTATACTCCAGCACGGACAGGAGAAACAATATATTCCTGGAATGGAGGGGTCAGTAAAATAGGAAAAAGTGTTTAAAAATGATAAATGGCAAATAGAATTATCCCCCAATCAGACAGACAGATGTGCACACACACACACACACACACACACACACACACACACGTACATGCACACACACTACTAAATAAACAAATTAAAGAGTTAGAATACATGTTGAGATCCTGCCGTGACCCTATAGGTTCACAGTTGCTGAGATGGGAGGAACTTGGTTCATACAATGTGGTACAGGCTTATAGTGTACCTCGGAGAATCAAGGTAGCAAATATTTCAGATGAAATTGCACTACATGTCAGGTCAGAATGCTCAAAGCAAAGAATTCTTCTCAGTTTCTAATTAGGTGGACAGCGAGGAGCACAGGTATTAGAATTCTGCAAACCTACAAGGTGGGAAAGAATTCCTGAGCATGAGCGATGCTCATGATACTTAAAGGGAAGAGAGATATTTACTTGAAAGTGTTCCTAATTTCCACATACAATCCACATGCACTGTTTATGGTGATTATATAATCATATACTTACATAATCATAAGTCATATGATTATGTATTCTTCTATTATGTGTATGTCTTTATATTCACAATGCTTGTGCAGTGGGCATGAGTTTCCCATGCAAGAAATGTCACATTTCTTTTCCCAAAGTTAATTTAAATCTAACTCTATCTCCTACACCACCAATCTCTCTTGTTAAACCCTGAGCAGTCCTCCAGGACTTTTCAAAGTTCCTGAGGTTTAGTGCAAAACAAATATTTGAGAAAGCACATCCAAAATGAATTCACATTGAATGTTTGCTTGTCTTCTTTACTTTTCTTTTGGGGTTATGGGGCATGGGGAAGGAGAAGGAAAGGAAAGATTCCTAGGAGATAGAAAGTGGGCACAGCAGAAGGAATGGAAAGGTTCAGAGAGTTTATGTACCCAGTTATTTATTACTGAAGTCTAGAATGCTGCTGTTACAGCGGTTTTTCCTTTAACCCTTGTCTTTCTTCCTTTGGCAATGCCTTTTCAGGTGATAAATGTTAAGGAGCAAGGGGCAGTGGAGAACATTTACAGCGTTACAAAATTAGAGGGTGAAGGGATGAAAAACATTTTAATCTCTTTAAATCTTTTAAAGAAAATTGCTGTGACCTCTCTGTAGACTTCCTCTTCCTCCTTCTGCTTCTAGATTTCTCCTCTTCCTTCTCCTCCTATGTACACACACACACACACACACACACACACACACACACACACAATCTCTCTTTGCTCTTACCTTCCCTCTTGTACTGCTTTATCTTTCCTGATTTCTAGAATCTTTCATCTGTATTAAGTATTCATAATTTTACTGTCATATATTTCTGAACACAAAACTATTAATTAAAAAAATTAACTTAAAGAACTCCAAACACATTTTCCAATTTCTATGCTTTTGTTTTAACCAAATCTTTAACCAAGTGGATGCAATCCCAAATATAAGGGCACAATTATTTCCAGATTTTGTTTTATTATATTATAATCAGATAAACTGCATATTTTCTCCACATGAAAGAGAAAACTGGCCCCAAACTAACATTGACGAAAAGCCAAATGTGTTGATCCTTGATGAAGCATTTTCTTTTGGGATGTATTGAGCCATTACAATCAAACTTAGATAAACCTGGCCGGTTTTAATATGCTTATCTTTATTTTTTGATTGGGAGGGTTTCTAACAGATTGCATTCAGAAAAATGTGTAACAATACCTTTATATAAACATCTTATTCCTTGTTTCTTTAAGTACTTGTGTTTTGAATGCAAACTGATTCACTGATCTTCCTGGACAATTTTTTTAAAGAAAGACGACTTATATAACCTGTGAAATGTTCAACAGGAAAAGGTGGGAATGCCATTTCATAGACTAGAAAAGAAATTCAAGCACATGTCAATAAGGTATAAAAA
This sequence comes from Panthera pardus, assembly GCF_024362965.1. NCBI lineage: Eukaryota > Metazoa > Chordata > Mammalia > Carnivora > Felidae > Panthera > Panthera pardus. The sequence goes on from NW_026526991.1 coordinate 92,654,605, forward strand.
ATTGATTGAGGATCATGATCGATTGTGGGACATAAGAGCATTTTTATTTAGGAAACATAATATATTTTCATTTTAGTTTAAATAGCGTTTCAAGCAAAACAATTGAACAGAGTTGTGGTGGTTGGCAGCATGGTGATGAGGAAATTGGCCGGGTAGGTGGGGAAAAGAGTAGGTGCATAGAGTTGGATGGGGTAGGAAAGAGAACACCAGTGGGAGGGAGGGTAAATTATCAGTTGAGAGAATCAAAGCTGTGAAGTGAAGTAGTTATGTATGTATTTATTTTATTCTTTACCACTTTACATAAGGAGCTTCAGGCAGTTTACAGAGAATATATAATATACACTGGGGCAGTAATTCTTTTTTTTTTAGTTTATTTATTTAATTTGAGAGAGACTGAGAGCAAGTGGGAGAGGGGCAGAGAGAGGAGGACACAGAGAGAGAGAATCCCAAGCAGATTCTGCGCTCTTATCTGTCACAGCAGAGCCCCATGCAGGGCTCAAATTCAGGAATCCTGAGTTCTAACCTGAACCAAAGTCAGACGCTTAACCCACTGAGCCACCCAGGTGCCCAGGGGCAGTAATTCTTAAACTATTTGTGGTGAAGAGCCAGGTTTCTTTCTCTTCCTTTCTTCCTTCTTTTGTCTTTCCTCTCCTCCTTTCTTGCTTGCTTACTTTCTTCTTTCTTTCTTTTCTGCTCCATCACAGACTGATACTTTAGAAAACATGTAAGAATCAATCATTACGAAAATGAAATAGAAAGAAAACACCCAAACGGACTTCTTCCTTTTTCAGCAAGGTGAATTCACTGATCACACGCCTAGAGGTCAAATGGCTCTCAATTCTCAATGCTTACTTTTAACTTCTGTACATATTCTGTCATGGACATGTTTTCAGTAGCACCGTAATATTCTAACATAAATGACAACAAAACAAAACAAAGCAAGTAGACAATAACCCGCAGCAGCCACAAAGCCACATGTTAGAAGATATATTAGAAAGCCACATATTAGAACACCTGCTGAACTTGCTCGAGCACTTAGTCCTTCCTTTCCTTTGCATTTGTATAAATCACTGTGCTCTGTTATGAGTAGTCTTCACTATTTTTTTTTTTTTGATTTGTAAGTGATAGAAATCAAACTAAACTTCAGTTGGAAATGCATTAGATTGCATAAACCAATACAGGAAGAACAGATTTAGTACTGATTTCAGAGTCTCTTAGAACCTGGCAATGGGATTATGGCACAGGCTCCATTTTCTTTTCCTCATCCTTCCTAAACACGGTTCCCAGTTTCTGAGATGCAAGGAACTTAGACCCCACATCTCCCTTGGAGATGCCAGAGACTTTGGAGAAAGGATGGAGTTGTAGGCTTGTTAGGGGTTTCATGTGGAACAAGAGGAATGCGTGCCATAAAAAATTACAGTGTGGGGCTACTGTGGCAAGGGCGGCAGCCAGAGGACACAGCTGAATGTTCCAGCAGATGGCTAATGTCCAGGAGAGGGCTACCACCTGTCAGCTGCAGGTCATGGACAGTGAACTAGAACAGTAATTATCAGGCAAACAACAAGATGGCTGTGGCCTTGCAAAGGTAGTCACAAACGTGAGCACCTGCTACCTTTGTTGCTTCTCCTTACCCCAGATCCAGAGAGGTGAAGAATCGAGAAAAGCGGAATCTCTCTGCTCGGAGCCACCGAACTGCAAGGGGAGTGCGGGCTACCAGGGTGGGGGGAACAGCTGAATTGGGTACAGGGTTACAGTGTTCAAATTAACAGGTCTGAGTCTTAGGAACTGAATGAGACCAACTGATCACAAGTGAGTGGAAACAGAAGATCGGGGTGAGACATTGCCCACGATGACGCCACCTAGAGGGAATCAGTAGTTCAGCAAGTATTGGAAAAAGAAAGCCTGTTTCATGTTTATACCACAGGAGTTGAGACACTGTAATAAAATGGCTACATAAGTAATCCCTGTGGCTGTTATGCTGAAACATTGAGAGTGGACAACCATAGGTATGGAGAGACCAGGTAGGGGGCTGTCTTTGTGTGGTCCAGTGGAGGGTGATCACGCCATGGACAAGAGTTATAATAATAGTTACGGGTCAGTGAGGATGGATTTGTTATGCATTTGCCGAGAGGATCAGGACTTGCTAAAATGTAAAGGACCTGGTGACCTGGCGGAAGGAGAGAGGGATCCCTCTGGTTTTCTGGCTTGGACAAGGAGATGGGTGATAAAGCCTTGTAAGGTAATGGAAAAGGCTAGAGGAAGAATCAGATCAGCTTGAGAGGGCCCTCAATCAAATTTTGGACCTGCTAAGTTACAGATGGCCACAAAGCATGTCCATGTAGATGTCAAATGTTCAGCCAGGCATTTAATTCGAGAGCTCAGAGGCTTTCACCACTGGATGTACTATAAAACTGTAACCATTATTTGGAAGACTGTGTACCCAGTAAGTTGAAAGCAGAAGCAGCCTTGTTTACTTTCCCTAACCTGTCTTTTTAACTCCTTTCTGTTGACTTGTTCTTTCTCTCCCCTTGAATGAGGAAATCTCATGTTTTTTTTTTTCTTCAGATCAGTATCAGGAAACATGAAAATCTGGTGTAATTTCCAAACTATTAAAGTTCCAGAAACTTATCCAATTTAAAAATCTCTGCTGTCCCCCAGCTGTCCTATATTTACACGCTCACCCCCACAGTGGGGTGTGCCCTTAACTCTTCCAGGGGATTATGAATGTTCTAGCTCTCAGCAGGACTCTGGAGACAGGAGACAATAATTGCTATGATTAAAATGTGGCATCAGTGCCCTCTAGGTTAGGGTGAAAGTGAATAGCTGGTATACTCCTGGCCAATTCCTGCAGAGAATCAGGCCACCCCCACAGAAAGTCTTCCGGAGAAGGACCTGTTTCAAGACGAATCCACATTTGATGCCTGGAAAATATCCATCTTTACCCTGAGTCTGTGAACCTGCAACTCAGCCTACCACAATCTTCTTTTCTCTGTCTTTCAAGCTCTGTATGTGTCCTTTGAGGGAGTCTGATACTAGTCCTCGTGTGTTTTAAAACTTTTTTGCTAAACTCTAAATGGTTCCCACAGATCCTGACTCACATGATTTAAGACAGGAACAGATGAAGGTGGCCAAAAAGGTACAAACTTCCAGTTGTAAGATAAATAGGTACCAGGGATTTAATATACCACATGATGACTGTAGCTAACACCGCGGTACGGTATATTTGAAAGTTAAGAGAGTAGATCCTAAGAGTTCTTATCACAAGGAAAAAAAATCTTTTCTTTCTTTCTTTCCTCCCTCCCTTCCTTCCTTCCCTCCCTCCTTCCTTCCTTCCTTCCTTCCTTCCTTCCTTCCTTCCTTCCTTCCTTCTTTCTTCACTCCCTCCCTTCCTTCACTCCCTCCCTCTCCCTCTTTTTCCTTCTTTCTTTCTTTCTTTCTTTCTCTCTTTCTTTCTTTCTTCTTCCTTTCTTCTTTCCCTTTCTTTCTTTCCCTCCTTCCTCCTTCCTTCCCTCTCTCTTTCTTTCTTTCTCTTTCTTTCTTTCTTTCTTTCTTTCTTTCTTTCTTTCTTTCTTCTTTTCCTTCCTCCCTTCTTCGCCTCCTCTTTCTCTTTTTATTTCTCCTGTCTTTTCTTTTTCTTTTTCTTTCTCTTTCTTTCTTTCTTTCTTTCTTTCTTTCTTTCTTTTCTTTCCTTCTTCCCTTCCTTCCTTCCCTCTCTTTCTCTTTCTTTCTTTCTTTCTTTCTTTCTTTCTTTCTTTCTTTTTCTTTTCTTCCTTTCTTTTTTCCCTTTCCTTCCTTCCTCCTTCTTTCCCTTTCTCTTTCTTTCTTTCTTTCTTTCTTTCTTTCTTTCTTTCTTTCTTTTCCTTCCTCCCTTCTTCCCTTCCTCTTTTTCTTTTTCTGTCTTTATCTTTCCCTTTCTTTCTCCTTTTTTTCTTCCTTCTTTCCTTTCTTTCTTTCCTTCTTTCTTTTTCTTTCCTTCTTTCTTTCTATATGAGATGATGGTTACTAACTAAACTTACTGGAAAACAAAGGTGAGGTGGTGTTTTCTCCTCCTTCACCACTGGGTGGAGTACCTGGGGGCGCACGCACAGCACCCTGACAATTTCCTCCAAGGAAACCCATGCTATTGGCAGCTGCAACCTCCCAGTGGATCTGCTGTCTTCCTTTTAGATTCTGAGGGCAGGCAACAGGCTAATGCTACTTGTGCTCATTTCCTACCCCTCAGCATGACCCCATTCCCCCCATGTGGCATCAGCCTCCTCTCTAGGGTGTGGAGGTCCTTGAGTAGTATTGTGTTGCTCTCAGGCTTTAGACCCCTACCCAGAGGGGAGAAACTTTACAGTTATTATAATATTACGTAAATGTAGGTATCATTTGCATGGAGATAGTGTTTAAACTATAGGACTGCCTGAGAAAATTTAGGAAGAGAGAGAGAAAGGGGCGGGGGAGAAAAGAATGCAGGGCCCACATAACAGCTCCAAGAAGTGCCAGTATTCAGATGTAAGATAAAGAAGGAACTTGCAAAGGAGTTCAAGAAGGGATAAAGACAGAGATGAGGGGAAAAATAGATGGTGGTATATGACGGCATTTTGAAGAGGAAAAAGCAAAGTGTTACCATGGTGGGTCTTTCTCTACCAGAGATGAAATTTGTTTTTGCTGTTTCTTGACAGACATAAATCCATTAGCTAATGTTGGGATGTACTGTAATTTATAATAAGATTAAAAGCCTTGGTGAACCAAAATATCATGAAATGACCTTTGAAATAGAAGTAAATTGCTTTCAGGTTGTTTGATCAGTAACAAAGTCTAATAAATGGAAAGCACCAGGGAGCACAATTCAGTTTTAAAGTTTTGTGGGGCAAGGAAGAAAATTCCAATAAAAAAGCCAAAAATGAAAACAAAAACAAAAAACCAATTAACCAACCAACCAAAAAAGTTAGGAAAGCAGCTTGTATTCCTTTTCATTCCCATATCTAAATGCTAGAACATAATTGCTTTCTCTTTCATTTGGTCTAAAAAGTTGACATTTGAGCTGAGATATCCATTTTTAGACCTAACAAGAATAAACATATTGTATACTGACTTTTTTTTTACTGTCCACATACATTTAAAAATCAATAATCTTAGAAATGTTTGTCTGGCATGCGTGAATATACAAACGCATTAAAGAATGTATATAATGTGTACCATGCTCCAAATAGCATGAAAAATTTGAAAATGTCTGGAAAGTCCAATGAATATGTTCTCCATCTGTATTCCAAGCAGGGCATCATGTTCTCTCTGAAGAATGTGGTATCACTTATCCTAATACAGCCTATGCTCTAAAACACTTTCAATTATAAATTTTGTTTTGACTTTGTAGTTTAAATTATTTGAACTTCTAGTAGAGACAACATTTGTTGCCTTAAAGGGAAATTTAGCTGTTAGGATTAAGGATTAATGTCTACATTTGCTTAGCTGGGTTCTCTTCTCTGAAAAAAAAAAAAAAAAAAAAAAAAAGGAAAAGAGACTCAAAAGTAAGCTTAAAGTATTTAACCAGAATTAAAAAAAAAAAGTTTATTTACTTATTTTTTGAAAGAGGCAGAGAGGGGCAGAGACAGAAAGAGGGAGAGAATCTCAAGCAGTCTCCTCTCTGTCAGCACAAAGCCTGACACAGGCTCAAACTCACGACCTGTGAGACCATGACCTAAGCTGAAATGAAAAGTTGGACTCTTAACCAACTGAGCCACCCAAGCGCCCTTGAACAACATTTAATGTATCACCAGAACAACAATTATTGTCTGTGAAGCCATCTTGAACTGAAAGATAATTTTTAGCATTTTCTAAACAATTTTAAACATTGGAATCCTAGAAATTCCAACTAATGCATCAACTCTTTTCGTGAGCAGTGGTATTTAGGACCTTGCCAAGTAGGAAAGGGGCTTTCTGGCACAAAGATATGCTTTCTTGATCACATAGAACAGTTATCATTGCCATTCAAGGCTATTTTTAAGTTGTTTGCACCTGCTTTCATGTTTGTGAAAATCAGTTCTGGTCACAGTAGAGCTTGATCTAACTAGATAGCTGGCATAAAAATTACTAATAATTTGTTCCAATAAACATGAATTAGAAAAAAAAATTCTTCATTTCTTTAAAATCCTTCATTGTAGACATACACATTTGAAATTTCACTACTCTTTGTTCTCATCTCACTCCTTTACCAACCATACATCTTGGCTGACTTCTGCAGATTTTCTCCATGCGTGCTGCACCAGGACCAGTCATCCAGAAAGTTTGGCTAGACTTTCAGGCTCGGGAGAGTAGATCCAGGCACAAGTGGTAAATTTGAGGGGGGTTTGGTTGGTGCTTAGTCAACCTGGATGGCTCCATTTCCAGGAAATGGGGAAGCAGAACCATGTCAAAGAGTTGTTTATTAGCAACGGGACCAGGGGCAATGTTCCCTAAGGTTGCCAGGAGTCACTACAGTTTCAAGTCCAAAGGAGTCAGGAATGATAGATTTGCAGGCTACTGATGGTTGCCAAGAGTGTGGGAGGAAGGTCAGCACTAAGGAGTTTTCTCCAATCTGTCAAAAGAACAGCAATTCTCAAAAGGTTATGTTATCTCCTGATGCTTTTTGTGGTTTTACTTAAATTTAGAATTTTTACAAGAATTACTTGAACATAATAAAACATTAAAAAGGCATAAATGAGTACATAATGAAAGGTAAATATCTCTCCAAGCCTCAGTTCCTTTCCCCAGAGGAAACCACTGTACCAAGTATCCTCCTTCCAGAGACAGATGATGGATGTATGAGAACTCATGCGTGGTTGGAAGAGAATTTTTTTTTAAGTACAAATTGTATCATATTCACCTACTGTTTCTTCTTCATGTAACAACGTACCTTGGAGTTCATTCCTGGCCCTTACCTAAAAAGTTTCTTCCTTTTAACGGTTTTCTGTTGTCTTCATTCTAGTAGTTGGGCAGCCATCTTAATTTTGCTTCATCGAACTCATTTCACTTAAAGAATCTTTGCCTTAAATTTAAATGAAACACAAACGCATTAAACGTCTACAAAAATATCTGGCATGGAGCAAGATCTTCCACTTCTGTTTGTGTGGCATTGAGGAAATGACTCACCTTTCTCTGCTACATGAGGGGATACTACCTATCTAGTTGATTTGGCTGGTATGGTGGTCTGGCTATCAAGTGTGTGCTCTCATTTTCAAAGATCACGGTTATTACTGGAAAGAGGCTGCCCGGGAGAGATTGCATTTCCCAGCTCCTTTACATCTGGTGTTACCATGTAACTAAGTTTTGCTAATGGAAGATGAGAAGAAGTAGTGATATGTGTTAATTAAAGGCCAAGGCAATTAAAATCATAGCTGTACACTAAATCGAAGAGTTGGGGTAAAGATTAAATTGAACAAGGTAACATAAAGAAAGCATTAGGCATAGTAGCATCTAAGTGGCATCTGTTATTATTAATATTGTCACCCATATACGACTTTCCATAGGTATAACCCATAGTTTTTTTCTGTACCAGCTCTAATGAACACTCGGTACTTGGTCATGCACTCCAAAGTCAAATGCACATCAGAGTAGCATTAAAGAGCAATGAAATTTTTAATTGGGGGAATAAAAGAGCGAATTTACTTACATACCTCATAGCAAACAATGATCACCATTACATTTTTTTCCTACAAGAGTGATATGTTAGCTATCAGCCAATAAGTGTCTTTACTTTCTGATGTTTCCCCCATACATTTCTAAATTATTTTCTACTGTCCCAACATATTCAGATTTTAGCCAAAACTTAAATGATCTCACTTAAAGAACCATTCAGGGTAAATGGACCCACCCTCCTTTTTTTTTTTTTTTTTAGATTGAAATATAATTGACATATAACGTTATATTAGTTTCAGGAATACAACATAATGATTCGATATTTGTATATAGTGCAAAATGATCACCATGATAAGTTGAGTTAACACTCATCACCATCACATTTCTTGTGATAAGAACTTTTAGGATCTATTCTGCTAGCAATTTCAAGTATACAATGCATGTATTATTAACCATAGTCACCATGCTATCCATTACATCCCCAGGACTTATTTTATAACTGGAAGTTTGTATCTTTTGTCCACTTTCACCCATTTTACCCATATCCCCTACTCTCCTTAAAAAGCAGCTTATCAACACGCCATTGTTACCCAACTTGTCTTTTGAGAGTCTTGGATCTTCTCCAATCATATTAATAAAATATTTACTCAACAAAAGTGAATATTTACTGAGGAGAGGATTTTTCTTCTAGGAAGAACAAACAAGATTGCTTCTCCCTCTTCTAAATTCGTTGGAATTACAAGAGTATCTCATTTGACTCCTAGTTGCATCAAGAGATGGCCACTATCAGGAAATACTCTTCTCTCTTGGACTAGAAAAATAGCCCCAGAGAAGGTTCTCTATGGAAGTCTGGAGCCCCATTAATGGCAGCATCTGCAAGCCAGCTCACTTTCTGGGCCACAGCTGTCCTTTTGAGATTCACTATGGCCTTTGCTTCTGACGCTGCCTTGGCCGCCTCTCACCCTCCTCTACTGAATATAACATAGAGACCTGCCCCTGCATTTGCTGAATTTGGTCCCAGTGTACTCTTCCTCCCTTTTCAGCCTTGGGTAGTTCCCAAGAATCTTTGATATTCTTGCTCAAGTTCACTCCTCTAGGCCTTGCATAGGAATTCAGCCTCAGAACCTACCCGTTTCACTGAACCTCTGGAATATTGATTTCAAACCCTGCCCCTTGACCACCACCGGCCCTCTTTACGTGCAACTGATGAGTCTTCTTTTTGTCAGAGAAGTTAACACCCAATTAATGCCCAGTGTATCTGAGCCTACCAGTATGTTGTAGAACACAACAAGCAAGTGGAAAGATACATACTGTATCTGTGAATAATGTGGGTGCAAGTGTGAATAAAACTCCTTGAAAGTGTTTCATAAGAATCAAAACTTATTTAACAGCTGCCTTTCCCCAGCATATTATAAATTCTATAGGAAATGAACTGTGTCTGTATTATTCCCTAACATATCCTCAGAATCCAGCACAGTACCTTGGGGATATTAGAGCCTCAATGTTTGTGAAATAAATAAATGACATAGATAACCCGGAAGCAAAAGGTTAAGTGACCAAACATATTTTATAAAAAAAATTCATATTCCATTTTAAATATATATATATGTATATATATATATATATATATATACATATATATATATAACTAAGTATTATCTAATAATTACTAACTTCGTAAATTTGGACAAGGTACTCTTTGTGCGTCCCTTTGCTTATCTCTAAAAGGAAGCTAGTGGTAGAGTGGGAGAAATGAAAACATCATAAAAGTGCTATCTGAATGTTAGAGATTATTGTTTTTGTGCATGTGGGCAATATGAAGGTGATGATCTAGTTGTTACAGTCTGAGGATGTTAATCACCTGGAAGCCTATTGCATTCTAGTAAGAGCAATGTGTCTCAGTGACAACTTTATAGGAACTCCTCTCCTGGCTGGTTGCTCTGACTTGCTGGCCACAAGAGGCAAATCACTTATTTTTTTCCCCTTTATCTTTAAAATGAGAGTAATGCATATATGCCTCCTGGTTAGGTTGCCTATATTAATTTAAAGATTCTAATTTACTGTGTATCAGTTCATCTATCCTAAGCTTTTTCTTGCTTGTGGAGCAAGAGAGTATCCATGGTTAAAAGAAGCAGGCAATTATTTTAAGCTGATTGTTATCTTGTATTTCAGATTTTAAGCTTGCTGTTTTATATCAACATGTGGAAACAAACCACTCTTAAAAACTTTACGGTGTTTATCTAATGCAGGGATGAAAATTCAAATTTAAATAGTTCCATATTCCACTCTTGTTGTTAACAAATCCTTGCAATTAACTCACAAATAAACTATTCCCTGAGCCAAAAATAATGTAAGTATGTTGTCATAATATATTAAAAGCAAAAGCTTGGAAGGCATCAAGTGATGGTTTTAATCCCTATAGGATGGACTTGAGGATATGTCCATTACTTAATAAGTAGCTCTAAAGTGAAGGTCACTTCACTATAAAGTGAGGGTTTAGATCAGTAATGGACAATATCTCTCAGGAGGCACCCAAATCTCAGATTTTTATCTCCCCAAGGTGGCTGGATAATTTCACATGGGCGAAAGCCTCCCTTCACTGTAACAGTGGAAGGGACAGTGGAAAACCTCCCTCATCATAACAGTGAAAACTTTGTGGAAAAGGCATACTCTAGTCTCCTAAGATGGAAAGTCATTCCTTATGGACTGCTTCTAGGTAAAGGAGAATGATGAAAGCCAAATTCTCAAAAGTGTTTCTTGATAACTGAAGATTCAGAATCATAGTTATGTGACAGCAGGAGGCAGCAAGGTAGGCTCTGGACTGAGGCCAGGGACACCAGCATCCCTGATCTTTAGCACAGGGGAGAAGGATGGGCACTCTAAATTCTGAGCTTATTTGTAGGATATAGAACTCTATACTGTCTATAGATTAATTAGACATTTAATGAATCTATAGACATTAAATGATTCTCTAGACATTTAATGATTATACCCCATAATATAGGTATGCTTAGTGAAACATGCCACAGAAAAGGAACAATTCTAAAGTAAGTATCCAGCCTTTATGTCACGGAGAGACCACAACAAGCCTCCTCTGCCTGCAAGTGCCACCAAGATGTCCAATGGAAAATTTGGGAATAAGGAAAATAATTTTTCCCTCTAGGAGTCAAACAAGTGAAATCCATACTAGTAAATTAATGGCTATGAGAAGAAATCAACAGATTTTCTAAAATTGAATGATTTTCTATAATTGAATGAATTATCAAATTTTGGAATTTGATAATTTAGTACCAAACTGCCTAATTAAATTATTGTATCCTCTCTAGAAAAAGAGAACAAAAGAGTAAAGGAGAGTAAGAGAAGCTGGGTCCCTTTTTCTGTGTGTATGGTGGATTTCTTTTTAATTTTTTAAAATTTATTTTAGAGGGAGAGAGAAAGCAAGTGGGGAGACGGGCAGAGAGAGAGAGAGAGAGAGAGAGAGAGCATCCCAAGCAGGCTCCATGCTCTGATGCAGGGCTCCATCCCACGAACCTGGGATCATGATCTGAGCTGAAATCAAGAGTCAGAGACCCAACCGACTAAGCCACCCAAGTGCCCCGTGTATGGTGGATTTCAGATATATTGAGAAATTCTTCCCATTGCACATGCACAACTGGTACCTTTTCTACAATTTAATAATAAAATAATATAAAATGTAACTAAAAATTATAAAAGAAGGAATACAATTTGCCATGGTCTACTCCAGATGAAATTTTCTTTTGTGCCAATTTTATATAATTTACAGTCCTATGAATATCATTGTACTTTCCAGACATACAGGAAAGAGGGCGTGGGGTACACAGAGTTTCCATTCACAAAAAATTGATGCACACTGTTAAAATTTAATTAGTCACCTGATTACATACTTTAATCTCTTGCTGAGTTTGAATAACTCAAGTCAGGTGGAGTCAATCAATTCTGAGAGCCCGTGTCAGTAAACCAGACCACAGTTTATTATAAGTCAGAAGGTAATGCTAGCCTTAAGACCTCTTCCTAAGCAGATAACTAGAGTTCCTTTGATAACACCTCAACCTTATTGTCTGCCTTTCGGGTATTATCCAGCTTCTATTGCTTGCACCAAATACCTGACACAAATGTTCAAAGTCATATACAAATCACCAAACTAAACTGAGACTACTGCTCTCTTCTTTCCTAGAGGAACCTGGTTTGGGAAATGTTCTCAATTGCCCTAGGGTCCTTTAATAGCTAAGTGACCAGAAATGGCTTCCAGTTTATATTCAAAATCTGTTCATGGAATATTAGATACTATGAAGCCAACTCCATCAATCCCCGCCTAATTCCACTGTCTCACCAGCCTGCTGACAGCTTCCCAAGATTGGGAACCGTGATCTCATCATTTGAGATTTTACTTCTTGCCCAGTTCCACACTGTGCCTCAAAGCAGCTGCCTCATCTCACAGGTGAGGCACTGGTTTTGAGTTCAGGCAGTCAGTCCAGACTTTCTTGTTCTTTACGGTGTTTTAACTCAAGAGCCTGGTGATCCTTCTTTACCTTTGAAGCTGGTAGCCTCTGTGAGACCTCAGAGACCCATCAGTCAGGCTCAATAACTTTCAACTTCAAAAAGAATGAGGTCTAGGTGCACGTGGGTGGCTCAGTCGGTTAACCGTCAGACTCGATTTCGGCTCATGTCATCATCTCATGGTTCATGGGTTTGAGCCTCACATCAGGCTCTATGCTTACAGTGTAGAGCCTGCTTGAGATTTTCTCTCTCTCCCTCTCTCTCTGTCCCTCCTGCATTCTCTCTTTCTCTCTCAAAATAAATAAACTTTAAAAATAAAAAGAATGAGGTCTAGTTCATCAGGACATTCTCTAAAGACCCCATTTGCCTCTATTTTAAATTCATGCATGCAAAGAGATCTGTGAGGGGGCGGCGGGTGGGGGGGTGATTCTTTATGTTCCCTAAGGAGTAGCTAAAGCTCACGCTCATGACTGGCAGAAACAAATAAACTCACAACACATACACAAATAAACAAACTCCTCTCTTGATATTTTTTCCTTAAAACAATGCCCCGGTTACTATCAACATAATTCAAAAGGACTCTTATATGCAGTTCATCCTAGAACAGAAGGCATCTGCCCCACTGGTGTCTCCATCTTTAAAAACAGAAAACTTTATTAACCACTTGAAATTCTAGCTCTGGTTTCTGCCCCTCCAAAAAGAAATTGAATACTGTCACCATCTCATAGCTCATGTCGTAACTTATCCAATGCAGTCCTCACAAGAACCTTCTAAAACAAGCATTATTGTCCTCATTTTACAGGTATGACTACCTACTGCCCAGGCACATAGCTATTGTCAAATGGCAAAGCCTCTATTCCAACCTAGGCCGCTCTTGACCTTTTTCATGATGCTATTGCCCCAATTAACACCTGGCAGGAATTCATTGATCAAACTGCTTCTGTCTCCCAGCCAGAATCTAAGAGCACCAGACGTCAATCAGACAGGTACACTTGATAGAGGTAAACAGTGAGGGAAGGAGGACAGATGGAGCTGAGTGATGCACATTTTCTACTGGAGAACAGGGCTCACGGTATCACTGCAGTGGAGAGTGAGCCGGGCTTGGGCATCTGGGAGACGGCGGGAAACGAGATGGAAATCCCTAAATAAACAATGGTCAAAACAGATGTATTTATTTATTTAGTTCCTACCAGCTTTTGTTTCTGCTTGTCTCCTGGTCCCCAATTCCTGCTTCTATAGTTTGACTTTAATTAAACCTGCCTATCTATGCCTCTTTCATTTGACAACTCCCTAGGCTTTAACATTTGTATATTTCCACCTTGGCTTGTCCTGCCAGGTCTTTCTAACCTCCATCCATGCCAAGGTCCTCTGGCTGGGATGGCAAATCAGTTAATGTTAGGCAAATGTTTCTGTAGCTCCTTATAGAATGCTGTAAGAATAGATTCATGCTATAAGAATTTTTTTCAGATATTCATTCCCCTCCTCTTGTACCAGCGAAGATTGGCACACTTGAAAGCCTCTGAATATCTTGTTTGTCCTCAGGCATCAGACTATATGATGCAAGATACAACTATTTTTTGAAGTGCTAAAATTAAAAACATATATAGTAAGAGGTCTGCTTACTTAATTTGCAGAATCTTCACAAAATGGCAAGGTGGGGTCTACCTAGTCTAGAACTTCTGAGGAGGCTAACTTTAACTTAAGACTTTACGACATGGGGCACTTGCATGGCTCAGTCATTTAAGGGTCCGACTTCGGCTCAGGTCATGATGTCGTGGTTCGTGGGTTCAAACCCCACATCGGGCCCTCTCTGCTTGTCAACACAGAGCCTGCTTCAGATCCTCTGTCCCCCTCTCTCTGTGCCCCTCCCCTGCTTGCACTTTCTCTCTCAAAAGTAAATAAACATTAAAAAAAAGATTTTATAACAAAGACAAGAATATGTAATGTGAGAATGATTGCTTTATGTTGTGAACTCAGGAATAATTATATACGCTTGCTCGTGCTGCACAATCCTCTCTTGGCATTACAATTCATCCCCATTAGAGAACTCAAAAGCCTTTGTGGCAGCTGGGGGAACCACTCCCTGCTCCTTGGTTCCAGATTTATTTCATTACACAACCCAGACTCTACTGATGATCTTCTGCCAATCTTAGATTATTCTTGTTCCATTCAAAGATGTGACAATCCCTTCTTTGTATCAGAAGGAAAGAATGCTCAGTTTTTGTATTAGTTAAAAGCCCACTTTAATTACAGATCTTCAAGTTACTAAAATGTAAAGGAAATTGCTTTCTTCTAGCATTTTTGGTAAACACCTAGAAATAGAGTTTTACTTGTGTGTTTGAAATTCTGAGCTCTGTGTCTATTAAAAAGTTGTCAGTTTTGGTGTTTGCTTTTCAACAAGCTCCAGCAATAATATCTCCCAAGATTACCATCTGGCTAAAGAAAAAAAAGAAAAAGAAAAAAAGGAATAAAGACTAACTATGCGTGAAATTTAAAAGGGGGTACCTTCCACAAGGCAACCTAAAGGTGACTTTGCTAGAAACAGGCCTTTAATGTGAGCCTTTTGTGCATGACTTCAGCCCCGTGGTAGCACTGATACGGCCGGGACCGGCTGGACCTATGGCAGCATGGCTGTGGCCTTCCCAGACTCAGTGTTTGACAGGAATGACCGCATCTTTCAGCTTACGTTAATGCTTTCCCATCATCACCCTTCATGAGCAAGCTGGCTAAAATACTACTCAGAACCACTGTAGAAAAGTGCATGAAGATTCTTGGCAGCATTCATAGAAGAGATATAACTCTCCAGAATCCGCCTATTTACTCATTTTTGCGTTGATGAACCAATTTTCCTTGTCAAGCTTTTCCAACCATGTCCAGAATACATGTACTAATTTTCGGTTAATATTTTCTTGATTTTTAAAGGAAAGTATAATTTTTATTTTCTAACTAATACAACACCTATATCTTCACTATAAGATAAACTAAATGAGGGCACCTGGGAGGCTCAGTCAGTTAAGCATCTGACTCTTGATCTCAGCTCAGGTTTCGAACTCAGGGTCATGAGTTCAAACCCTGTGTTGGGCTCTGTGCTGGGTGTGAAGACTACTTAAAATAAATAAACAAATCAATAAAAATAAGATAAACCAAATAAAACAAACTAAAACCCTACAGACAAGCCTAACACCACCTTTGTCTACCTACACCAGCCCTAGGTACCTCCCCAGAGATGACTGCTTTCATCTGTTAGCTTCATATCCTTCATACGTTTCCTATAAAGTCGTGTGTATATGTGTGTGTATACACATAGAACTTATACTCTCTGGCTTTCTGACATAAATGATATCATATTTTATATATTGTGCCTTGTTTATTTGTTGGAAATATCTTTATGTCAGCATATATCGGTTTATTGCATTTTTAAAAGATGATATGTAGTATTCCTTGCTTTAAGATGTATTCTTTATGTGGTTAAATGTACACATTATATTTGGTACAATAGTACCTGAATACCGAGACATAGTTGAAATCAGCGAGGCACAGACATAGGTGGTGATGTGAAAAGATCTCTAAACTATAGTGAGAAAATGAATAATTTGTAGATTATAATCCAATATGTAAACATTTTTTTTTAACGTTTATTTATTTTTGAGACAGAGAGAGACAGAGCATGAACGGGGGAGGGGCAGAGAGAGAGGGAGACACAGAATCGGAAGCAGGCTCCAGGCTCTGAGCCATCAGCCCAGAGCCTGACGCGGGGCTCGAACTCACCGACCGTGAGATTGCGAGATCGCGAGATCGTGACCTGAGCTGAAGTTGGATGCTTAACCGACTGAGCGCCCAGGCGCCCCCATTTTTTAAAAGTGTATGTTTTGGGGTGTCTGTGTTTATGTTTGGGTACATCATACACAGTGGAAGAATATATCCTAAACTGTTAAAGTGGTTGGTTTTAAGTGCTGCTTTAGGTTTTGGTGTTAGTGTGAGTTTTCATCTTTATGAATTCTTAAGTTACATATTTTACTTGAAATTTCAGAGATGCTTAGCCAGGGACAAGTAACCAGTTGACATATTAAATCAGAAATTACTATGTATTTATTTTATATTAATTATTTAGAGATTATATACATGCTTTCTTTTATTTCACTTATTTGGTTCAACAGTAACAAAAATGAATTCCCTCAGTGCCAGGAACTGTGCTAAAAGTCATGGAGAGATGGTGAAAAAATTATACTATTTTTCTTTTTTTATCTACTTTTTATTTATTTTTATTTTTTATATTAAATATAATCTATTGTCAAATTGTTTTCCATACAACACCCAAAAATTGTACTATTTTTCAACTTCTACAGTTTTCTCTGAGTTAGCTGCTTATCTAAATCAGTGGGTGACTGTGGTTAAGCTTTAGAATTTTTAGTAGCTGGTGAGATGTTCTTAAGCCTTCAACCCCTATTCACCCACTTTCCTACTTCACTTTTTCTCATTCCAGTCCACAGCCATCTTATCAATTGGATGCATAAAATTACCATTTCATTGAAGAATAGTGTCTTCTTTCAACCCTATATAGGAGACAGAGCAGCTAGGAAAAGGACCCTGGTGCATATGGTTTTTTAGCGTTATTTTTAATCACAGATCATATGTTTGATTTTTCCATCCTAGTTTGTGAGGCTTAAAGAATGTTTCAGTTCAGAATTGTTTTCATGTATCATTAAGGCAACGTTAGAAAGTGAAAAACCATGTGGACTTTCCTACATAAACACATTTTTTTAAAAATGTTTATTTATTTTGAGAGAGAGAGACAGAGAGTGAGTATGGGGGAGGCGTGGAGAGAGAGGAAGAAAAAGAATCCTAAGCAGGCTCTGTGCTATCAGCATGGAGCCCAACAAGGAGTTCGATCTCACCACTGTAAGACCATGACTTGAGCCGAGATTCAGTGGGACGCTTAACTGACTGAGCCACCCAGGCTCCCTTCCCATGTAAACAAATTTAACTTTTCATATTAACTCTGTGGTAGGCCAATTTTTATGATTAATATGTCAGTTCAGGTCCCACAGGTCGTCAGAACTCCACGAATGTTTCTAATTTCCTGCCAGTTTATGAAGTAAAGATCATCTGATATCAACTGAACAGTATTAACTTCCAATAAAATTTTTTACTATTCCATTTGAATGTATTAATTTCTTTGAGTCCAGCTTATATAACTGTAGTAGCAATTAAATTGCACTCAGAGTGAATGCCCTGCCCACTCATTTATACCCCTTACCTTTTTCTCTCTCTCCCTCTCTCACACTACTGTTCAGTCAGATATCTGTAAAGGTGAAAACAATAAGAATTCAATAAGAATTCCAATTCTGCTAGGAAAATTTAATCTGCAGTGATCTGGAAAAATAGTTAACAGAGATGAACTCCTGAAAGCTAAATTTAGATCAGGGGTTATGGTTCAAAAATCTGATGAATTAGAAACTTGCTTTTGCAGCCTCATATGGGCATTCACTGTCTTCTCTCTTTCCTAATAAAGGGAGATGTAGTTACAACATCCTTGTCCATCATGGCAGGGAGGAGGATTCAGGGTGAGAATCCTATGCAAAAAAGGTACAGGGCATTAGCCCTAGCTTGTTTTTCTCTAAACATGCTCATTCCTAATATTCCTGTGGTCATGCTCAGTATAGCACCAGCTGGAGAACTGACAGTAGGAAAGAAGAATGGAGGGAATCCACATTGACAATGGTGGGGAAATCTTTCTCAGAGAGATGAACCCACCACTGTTAAAAAAGTGGTGAAGCGTGATGATTGAGAACATGGGCTTTGGGCTGACTTTCAAGTAAGTAATGGTATGGAACAAAGCTCAGTTGGAAAATTGCCCTTGCCCTCTGAGTAGTGTTTAAGTACGGCACACATTTTCCTTTCTTTTGTTTTTAAGTCTCAGTCTACCTATGTCATTAAGGTGGGTTTTTTAATTTTTGTAATATATATATATATATATATATATATATATATATATATATATTTGCCTCATTTTAATTCAGCCTGACAAATTTTGTCATTTAATTAGAGTATATAATACATTTACAATTAATATAATTACTGAGATAGCTGGATTTAAGTCTACTACTAATTATTTGCTATCCATTTGTGCCATCTATTCGTTCCTTTATTCCTTTTCTCCTGCCTTCTTTTCTATTAATAAAGTATTTTAATTTTATTTTATCCTCTCTATTAGTATATTTTTGGATTCTTTTAGTGTTTTCCTAGGAACTCCAAAATCCATTCTAAAATTAGTAGTATATCATAAATTACTAATTTTTCCATATCTCAAATTACGGAAGAACTTTATAACAGTGTAACTTTGCTTATACTCTCCCATCTGTTTGCTATTGTCACATATTTTTCTTCTAGATATTATTTTAACCCCACGAGACATCATAATGCTTGTAGATTTTATTGGTCAATATTCATTTATTTATTTTTGCTTATATATTTGCCTTATCTAATGTTGCTGATAACTACTTGAATTTTTATACTTCCATCTGGAATCTTTTTTTTCCCATTGTTTTGCTGGCAAATTTTGTTTGCCTGAGAGTGATTTATTTCAGTAAATATAGGATTCTAGTTTGGCACTTTAAAGATGTCATTACATCATCTTATGTCTTTGTTAGTTTATGTTAAGAAGTTACTGCTCATTCTTTTTTTTTCCTTTGCAATAATTTTGTTTTGTTTTGTTTTGTTTGTTTGTTTGTTTGTCTTCCTGGCTGACCTTAATATTTTCTCTGTAACGTGGTTTTCAGTAAGTTGCTGTGATGTGGTTAGGTATAGTTTTCTTTTTATCTTGAGTGAGGTTCATGGAACTCTTGAATTGGAAGATTGCTATTTTTCACCAGATTTCAAAAGTTGTAGGCATTATTTCTTCAGCTATTGCTTGTATTTCATTCTTTCTTTCTTCTCTTTCTAGAGCTCTAACTACATATGTGTTAGACCTTTTTACCATGTTTTACATTTCTCATGTTCTGTTGTGGTCTTTCCCTTTGTTTTTTTTTTCTCTGTGGTTCATTTTGGATATTTTCTAATGGCGTATCTTTGACTTTAGAACTACACAATATAATACCTGAAATTAAGAATTCATTCAATGGGTTTAGCAGTAGGTGGAAAGATCAGAAGACAGGATTAATAAAGCCAAAAAGTTTTTTTGTAGGGGGGATCTTTTTTTATAGCATCTATTTTTTTATTGTTGAAATATACAAATGGAAGAAACAGATAAATATTTTATGTTTTTGTCTACTTTTGTCCATCATTCCTAGCACAATAATCTTAGAAATTTTGAAGTTCTTGCCTACTCACTTTAGGTCATCTGGTATTGTATAGCTATTGGCTTTTATCTCTTTATTATTGGTAATTTTTTCCTGCTGACCTAGTAGTTGTTATTGTATGTGTTATGGGCTGGAAGTATCTGACCCTCCCGAATTGTTATGTTGAAGCCTTAACCCTCAATGTGACTGTCTTTGGAGTTAAATGAGGTCATAAAGGTGGGACCCTAATCTGACAAGATTAGTTTCTTCATAAGAAAAGATACCAGAGACTTTTCATTGTCTTTCTACAGGCACAAAGAAGAGGTCATGTGAGCTTACAGTAAAATGGCAGCTGCCTCCAAGCCAAGAAGAACGGCCTCAGAATGAAATCTATTTTGCCAGAACCTTGATCTTAGATTTTCCAGCTTCCAGAACTGTGAGAAATAAATTTCTGTTGTTTAAGTTACCCAGTCTGTGGTATTTTGTTATGGCAGCCCAAGCAAACTAATACAGGATGCTTGACATTATAGATGATAGTTACAGAGGCTCTGGATTACATTATCTTTCTTCATAGTGTTGAGTTTTGTTTTGGCAGGCAGTTAATTTACTGGTGGATTAGGTTGTCCCTGTCAGCTCTTCATTTTAATCTTTGTTCTAAGGAGGGTCAGATTTGCCATTACTCCTAGACTATTGCCCTTATTCCCACAGCATGTTCTTCACTCCTAGAATATAATCTTTCTGAGTCCTCAGCTGAAAGTCCAAGATGTTCAGAAATTACTCTGAACTCTGACTAGGCTCAACTTCAGTGTCCTTCTGAGGACTCTGAGGTCTTTGAAACCCCACCTAGCTTTCAGACCCCAGGCAGCTGCCCTTTTACTAGGGCTCCAAGAGACGCATCAGACAACACACAGTCCAGGAAATGACCAAGGTCCTAGAGACATTTCTGTGCAAATATCTGGAGTTGTCTCTCTGTGGCTATCGTCTGCAACACTTTAACCTGCTGAACCTGGCTGCATTAGTAGCCCTGAACTCTGATCTCACTGCTGTCTGGGCCCCACTTTCATGGACCAGGGCCCTTAAAATGCCCCCAAGGAGAAAACTTGGGTGACTGTGGGGCTAAACCCAAGTGCATTCCCCTCTGTCAGGTTGTTTTCCAATGCTTCTAAACAGTATGTTTCGGGTAGGTTTTATAGTTGTTCTCAGTCAGTGGGAAAGTCCAATCATGGCCAAAATCAGACTTACTCTTGCCTAATATCTACCTCAGTAAACAACAACAATAATAAAATACCTCCTTAAGTTAAAAAAAATCATTAGTAGCAACAAAACAAGGAAAGGGTTATGATTTCTTACCATAAAACTTCAAAATGGATCTTCTAAAGAAATAAAAGATCATGATACAGAGTGCCTTCTCTCCAGAAGCAGTATTGGTGAATCATCAAATCCTGGGTGTTCTTTTTCACCAATAATGAACATCTCCAAATCTGGAGTGAAATGACCTAAGCCAACTACCCTCATCTTTTCTGACACAAGGAGGGGACACACTGAGTAGTTACCCTTGAAATGACTTAGGAGAGAGAGTAGGGGGCGCTAAGAATTAACAGGCAAGCTATTTCAGGCTCCAGGGAATCTTTTCTTTGGAATGGGATCTCATCCTGACTGCCTGAACTAAATCTTGGTACAGGGTCTTTGATAAAACCTTAGAAGGAAAGCAGGGTGTGTAACCTTTAACAGAGGCTGCACAGAAACTCAGATGACCTCTCTTCTTTGCTTTATGTCCTTGTCCCAGGACGGTAGACAAAGTGGAATGCTCAGCCTTCAAACCACTGTTCCATAGAGAAAACAAAAAAAAGGTCTCAGATAAGGTAGTGTAGGAGCCAAATAGAATTCACTTATTATGTATCACAGACAATATGATATTTGATTTAAAAAATAAACAATCTAATAAATACAAAAATATTTTGTGCAGGACGAAAAGGAGGAAAAGATCATGGTACACGAAAGTAGGGAAATAACAAAATAAATTGAAAACAAGGAAAGGAAGAGATGGGTATCCTCATTTATATGGAACAGCATCTATAAGACCTTCTTGGAAACATCACTTAATGAAGATATGAAGGGATTAATAAAAATAAAAAGTATGTAATAGAAAAACTATGGTAAAATAATTAAATAAACCTATCTCATTTAAATATAGAACTAAGTTTAGACCGCTCTGGAATTAGAATTACAGAACAATGTACATATTATAAATCTTGACAATAAAAAAATAATACAGAAGTAAAATTATAGGAGGAAAAAAGGAGAAGAGAGAGACATAATAGGACAGCTAATTTCCTCCTTTGAAATGGTAAGAAGCCAAATGATATTGAGGAAAACAAATAAGTGGCTAAATATAAACCATATAAATATATAACCATATAACAAAAAATATAAATGAAGTTATGGTTGAACACAATGCATTCAGATATCATTTTATGTCATAATTTTAACTTCAGAGGAATCTTTAAGATAAAAAAATATCTTGTGAGGTGAGTAAGCATGTGAAGTTCAGCCGTCTTTTATCATTCATTTTAAGTTCTTTATCTCCTGCTTAATTAAGTGTATTTTAACATTAAAAATAGCATTTACTTATTTGTTAAAATAGTATAAAAGAACTTAGCGTAACTATAAGGCCATTTAACATATCTCTTGCTTCATCTATGTTCTATTATGGTAACAATGATGGTCCTCTCATGAAAACAGCAGTTATTTCTGGATGGTGTGATTTTGGGGGTGATTTTCTATTCCTTTGTATTTTTTCTACTGCTTAATTAATTTACAATGAGCACGATTAGCATCTACACACACATACATACAATTCCAGTATTCGGTGTGTTTTGAGGTTATACTGACAATTCATTTACTAGTTTTAGCTCAAGCCCAAGCCAGGCTAAGGGACTTAAATATGAGAAGACCTCTCCGCAGGGGAATTTCTGCCCAGCAAACAAATATGGTGAAGCTGTACATGTGACATGTCCCCTCTGTCTTTACCCATCCATAAAGCAGGCAGCATGGTGGGGAGTCGTTCCTTTCTGCTG
This sequence comes from Panthera pardus, assembly GCF_024362965.1. Classification (NCBI taxonomy): domain Eukaryota; kingdom Metazoa; phylum Chordata; class Mammalia; order Carnivora; family Felidae; genus Panthera; species Panthera pardus. The sequence goes on from NW_026526991.1 coordinate 92,677,076, forward strand.
TTTTTGAGACAAAGGAAACACTCCCAGTCAATACAGGATACTTACAGAAGATACAGCACAATGGGGTCACGCTCCAGTATACCTACTTCATCTCTCTTGGTATATATATTACATTAAGAACTGGAAATATGGATACAGATGCTTCCCTAGTTGATAGAGGTGTGCTGGCCTAAGTGGGAAAATGGAGGGAAACAGGTTCCATAAACAAGATCCCAAGGAACTGCTTCAAAAAAGGTCTGGCTTGGGGTCTTTTCCATAACTCCAATCAGGTAAGATTGGCAAAGTGGAAATGTCCACTTAAGTCTGTATAAATAAGGAGATATCATAAATATATATATAGAATATTCAGGAATATAGGATGTGAGAGGGGAAGAAGGTAACATGTTGGACCTGAACACAAATGCCATGGAATCCCACGTAATTGGTTTTCTGTAAAATTCCATATAATCTACCTGGACAATTCTTTGCCCATCCCAGACTTCCTGTATGCTGAGATAATGAAATCTCTTTCCCAGGCCTCTTTCCTAAACTTCACACCCATATATATTCAACTTCTTACTGCCTATACTGTTCCAAATTCAGTATGTAAGAAAAAAATCAAACATATCTGGTCACAACTTGTTCTTTCTTCTCATTCATTCAACAACTTGTCTTTTGAATATTCACGATGTGCCAGGCACAGTGGTAGAGGCTGGAAATGAAGACATACGTACAATATATCCCAACATCCAGGAAGTTCAGGTTTGATGGAGAAGACTGAGAAATGCAAATGAGTACAATGCAAACATGATGACAGATAAGGCTACAAGGCTCATCTTATCCAGGTGTGTGTTGTGAGGAGGAAATAGATTGGTGGTCAGGAAAGTCACAGAGGATACAACACGTGAGCGTTCTCAAAGAAAAAGCAGGAGAGCACCTGAGCAGCTTGGCAATTCCTCCCTCCACCACGGATCTAGCTTCTTCATTCAGTCTGGCCCCTGACTCTCTGTGCAGTGGCTTTCCAGGTCAGCACTGGCCCCAGAAACTGCCTCCATGGTTACACCTCTTCCATCAAGGACACACTGAAGATTGTTCACTTAGTGGTAGGTCCCTGTCTGCTCTATATTGCAGTGGTTTTCTGGAGGCCACCTGGTCTCTTAGTAAGAACACCCAGAACTTGAAGGAAAGAAATACTAGCCTAAGTGTTTCCTGCTCCTTTGATCAGAAGATTCATAGTCTTTGGGCAATCATTTAACCTCTCTGAAACCCACCTACTCATCTGTGAAAGGCTAACTATTATAATACTAGTGCTTACCTCAAGGGAGGGTATAAATATCAAATGAGACGAGAGAAAAGCGGGCCTAGCACAGCACCAATATTAATCATCTTTGTTAGGTTTTGAGGAAGATGAAGTATGACTTCTATTCAACCCCTGTAAATGCTAATCATGTAAGGAGAATGTAAAGCTTTTGGCACTTTGTCAAATATATAACTATAAATTTCAATTGGATTCGGTATTTATACCGCTCCTAGCATCTCTTAGCTTCCAATCCGGCCTGGTTTTCATTCCAGCCGTTTATTAGCCTTGGACAAGTTATTTATCCTCTTTCAATTTCCTGTTGGGTAACATGGGGATAATTAAACATACCTCAGAGGGATGTTGTGAGCACCATTTGAAGTAAGGAATGGAAGACACGACGTAGCGATGCTTTCACACGCAAAGTTGTAACCTACAGGAGAGGTCCTTCTTCGAGAACCTAGAGGCCGGGAAGGACCCCGGGAAAGGGAAGCCAGCCTGGGATGCAGCACGCAGAAGGCGGATGCGTCTCCTCTGGGCTGGGAGGCGGCGTCGCGGGAGGTACCGGCCCAGGGCCCCAGTAGGGGGCGCCGACGCGCCGCACTGCAGCATCCTGGCGGCAGAGCGGCGGCCCCGGCCGGTCTGAGCTCGCGTCCTGCCGCAGTCCCTCGGCCGCTAGTCTGGGCGAGCGCGAGCGCAGAGACCCCCACCGGCCCGTCAGCACTTGCAGCCGCCGCCGCCGCCGCCGCCGCGGCTCCCACTGGCGATCGCAGCCGCGGGAACGCGAGCCCCAGGCTGGGCTGCGCAGCGTGGGAGGGCTTCGCGGGGACCGATTCCGAACTTGCAGGGACCGCGTCTCTCCCGGGCCTGGAGAGTGTGAACAGGTGAGTGTCACGCACGTGCCCAGGTGGCTCTTATGGAACGACTTCCTGCACACCCTTGGGACTCCCGCCCCCGCCCCCCAAGGACGCGTGGCCTCTGGATCCGTCGTCCTGGTCGCCGGGTCTTCCCGGGGCGGCTTTGGGGTTCGCTGAGAGGGGAGATGTGAGCGCCGGCGCCCAGGGCTTGACAGCGCCCTCCGAGCTGAGACTGAGAATGCCCTTTTCATTTAGGCTGCATTTGCTCTCCAGGTTGAGAGCAAGTGACCTGCAGTCCCCATGGGCTTGTTGATCGTTCTAGGATACCTGTTGCTCTGGAGCAAAGCTATACCCGAGGTTGGGGGGGGGGGGGGGTCTTGCACAATTATCCTCGTCGCTGTGGGTGCTGCGTTGCAAGATGAGGGAGAATTCCTGGTAGCGGGAGAAGGAAAACTTGATTTCAGAGCTAAAGAAGAGGATCTCATTCCTAAGACCAGAGTCCGCTTGCCTAAACAGCTGTGCTTTATTTTGATGATAGATACAGAAGTTAGAAAAACTATTACCTTATAAAGATGCTTGGTCCCCCCTACCCCACCCCATCCCCAAAGAGGAAGTAGAAGGCAAGGACCTTGATAATAATAGTCTTGGGAATGATTTATTATTAATGAAACCTTTCTTGAAATAAATAAAACCAGGTTATTGGTGATCTAAATGTCACAGGTTTGACAGACTGGAAGCTCCTGGAAGGTGGCCACTTTTGTTTGTATGTGCTTAGCATAATTGTGGAATGATCAACAAATGTATTAATAATAGCATAGGATTTGGAGGCTAGCTTCTTTTTCTTCTTTCTAAGCCTTCTTTTAGTTCCTTTATGTTTAGGGGGAAAATCACTCTACCTTTAGTCTCCTAAATATCTAGGTGTGATTTTAGCTTTAGGAGTGATAGAAACTCAGAAGTTTTTTTGTCCTAGTAAAGCACTGTCCACAGAAAAAGGAAATGGCAACTTCTAGACCCTGCCAGTATATTTCTATACAACAACATTAAGACAAACGTTTTTAGGTCCATGTCATGGAAGGTCTGGAATTATAAATTATTTTGAACATCAGAAGTTGGCAAAAGATCACTTAATACACCAATTTACACATTTGTCTTTGTTTTATATTTTTGTCAAATGTAACTTTTCACATTTTTATGTGAAAACCAAAATGTTGAAACATACATGTCAGTTTGCATCTTCTTTAAGTGATCTTCCTAAATAATAGGTTGATAGTCAGCAGCTGTATCCTTATAAGTGAAAAAAATCAACCTACACAATTTTTTGTGTGCAATTCCTATATCTCTGAGGTCATTTGGGAGTTAATGAAGTATTTGACTTATATATTTTTTAGAAATCACATTTGATGACTACTTTCATGTGATGTATAAATAAGATAGATAATTACTTAGAATTTATGTGCATGGAAATGAACAGTTTTGCATGAAATAACAAATCATTGTTTATACAGACCCTTGCTTGGTCTGTGTTTCAAAGAAATGCTTGCCATTCTTATGTAGAATTTATACAGTTATATATCTGCAGATATTATGCTTTTGTGATGCTTCTGTGATGAAGCACTGAACTTTAAACATAAGGCTTTTCCTTAATGAATGCATATAAAATGACAAATAAGGAAATTCTTTTATCTTTAGCCAAAAGTATGGGCTTAGACACATTGCAGATGTTAAAGCTTCTGGTTTTTTGTGCTGTTATTAATGATTACAGAGAAATTTTGTTTGTTATTGGGGATGAAGTAAACAATAGCTAATGTTAATGTTGACCTTTTTATCCCTCAGAGGAAGCTCTGGTCCTTTGGAAATCAGCAAATACAAACTTTGTTGGGTGCAAGGCTAGGATGCATGATGAAGAAGGCAATTACACTCTCATGCCGTCGTAGAAATACTTTTCCAGAAGGAGTTTCACTTCTTTCTTTCTCTTGAGAAGCTCTTTTGAAAAGTTGTAGATGACAAAATGCTGCCAGGAGCAGTTTACACGTTTAGGTAACCGATTTGTGTTGCAAAAATATCTTTGCAGACTGACAGAGTGGATGAAATGAATGAATCACTAACGTGATTAAGTTTAACAAGGATGAAAGTTAAGTCATGTTTAAGTTTAAGACACTGATTGCAGGAGTTCCGAATGAAGGAGTCTGCAGTTCTTGTGAAAGATGTGAATCTTGCTGACAGTGGCTGTACAACCACAGTGCCGGATACAGAATTGGGAGAATCTCAGTGAACTTTTGCGAGGTCGGCTTGTCAAGTCATGTCGCAAGTAGTGGATGGATGGAAGGCCATGTTTTTAGTGATGAAATGGCAAGTGCCAGCAAAGTGCATGTGGCGAAGAGAGAAGGCAAGAGTCAGACAAAAAAACAAACAAGACCATGCATCTTATGAAGAACAAGGGAAGATGCCAGGTCTCATTTTCCTAGAAAATAGTCACCTAGGATGGAGCAGAGGGTCCTAATAGTTGCTGGGTTGCTTGAAAGGTTCTGAGTAAATGTAAACAAAAAGTTGACTTTCTGTCCATTGACCATCTCTGACCCCAGGTATTTGAAAGTGTTCAGTCGGACACAAGATGGTTGTCTGATCTCAAGGAAGGATTCCTGACATGGCTAGAAGATTCCTTTGGTTGACCCCAAGGCTCTTTCCAACTTTACATTTCCATGGTACCAAGAACCTAGGTGTCATTCCGAAAGCACCCATCTATATAAAATGTACTTACATTGTATATAATATCATTTCCTAAGGGTTAGGATGGTACCATAAACTAATTTACTTAAGATTGTCTTAGAAAAGGAATCAGAAGTTGAGGAATGGCATTTCTCTTTTGTGTGCCAATGGTATTGTGCCCAGAAATATATAAAAATATTAACTGGATATTATATATCAGTTCCTGGAACATGTGTATCTGTCACATGACTCAATCATGTGATCTAGTGTGAACTGAGCTAAAACTTAACCTTGAAGTGCAAATTCAATAATTACAACAGGATTGACTAATATGAATGTATATTATTCAGCCCTAAGGAAAATAAAAGAGTTCCAAATGTGATTCCCCCATTATGTGGATTGTGTCTTGGGTATTTATAGACACATGGTAAATACACGTATTCACACACATCAAGTATTTGTTATCAGTTATTGACCAAAAAACAATGCCTTCATTAAAAATGTCTCAGGTTATGCTATTGTGTCTGAAAATGTATATGTTTTAGAACCAAAGAGATCTAAATTCAGGTCTTGAATCTATCGTTTATTAGTTGACTAGTTTGCAGTCAGTTGCTATAGCCCTCTCACAGGATTGCGATGGAGATCACAATGGAAAATGCTGATAAAGTGAACGGTAGCTGGTATGTAGGAAATGCTTAATAAACACTAAGCCCTCTCTCCAGTCGCTTATGAATTCCCAAATCTCTTTTTTTCAAGGATTGCAGATTTACAATGATATGGTGAATCCAAAGGCGGGAACTGAAAAGATTTTCTCAGCTCTTTAGTTGGAACGACAGTGAGTTATCTACCAACACCCAGCATGGCTAAAAGTGCAGAGGTCAAACTGGCAATATTTGGGAGAGCAGGTGTGGGCAAGTCAGGTAAGTTTTTTGATGTGGTTGTTGCTGTGTCTATGCACGCGCACGAACGCGTGTGTCTGTGATACTGCCTCCTGAGATTGGACAGGAGGGTGGTCGGCATTTCTCGTAGTCTCATGTGTTGCTCTTTTAGGTGAAGTCTCTTTCTCTTTATCTAGAACTTTCATTTTGTGTAACAAGTTTTATGTACTTTTTTGCTTATTTATGATGAAGTAGCTCGGCTGATAATACACAAGGCAAGGGAGGTATCACAGGTCGTGGTATTCTGAGGAAAGGTATAAAACCTCCAAAGAAATCAGATTGAGGAAATGAAAAAGTACGTATTTTCTCTTCTTTCTCTGTACAAGATCGGGAGGGGCAATTTTATATCTCATTCATCTTGATATTTGCAGCAACCAGCCCAATGTGAAGCATGTGTTGGATGCTAAACACATGCTTGTTGAATGAATATATCTTTTCAAGAAACAGAACTGCATTACTATCCGACACTTTTAAAATGGGGAAAAAGGGGCGCCTGGGTGGCTCAGTCGGTTAAGCGGCCGACTTCGGCTCAGGTTATGATCTCGCGGTCCGTGTGTTCGAGCCCTGCGTCGGGCTCTGTGCTGACAGCTCAGAGCCTGGATCCTGTTTAGGATTCTGTGTCTCCCTCTCTCTGACCCTCCCCTGTTCATGCTCTGTCTCTCCCTGTCTCAAAAATAAATAAAAAACGTTTAAAAAAAATAAATAAAATAAAATGGGGGAAAAAATTTAGAATGCATGACCTCAAGCAAGACAGCTATCACCACCAGTGCCTCTGGAGTGAATTTAAATGATCGTATTGTGGCTTACACTAGTAATTCAGAGACTTTTTTTTTTTTATTCCTTACATGAGAAAAGACTTAGACCTTTAAGATTCAGGGTGAAATGGTGGATGTGAAAAGGCATCTAATCCAATTTGAAAATGTATCTCAGATTTCATAATTAAAGAACAATGCTGAAGTAGATGTTGCTAAAATGTAAAGGCAACATGGCTTTTCAGATCATGCTGTCTTGATCTCTTACTGGAGGAAAGAACCATAATTGACTTTGCACACGGAGCTCTTGGTTTTCAGGAAATGACTCCAACAGATATCTAGTAGGAGCATATTTGTAGAGGGAGAGCCATTTGGGTTGTCCAATACAATAGGTAATCCACATAATCTTAAATAAACAAACATAAATAGCTTTTAATTCTGTGACCAGTCTCCCTTTCCTAACTGGCTCTCTGGTTTAATTTCAGCAGTAAATCTTCCCTATTCTAAGTCTTTCTCTCTCTTTCTTTTTCTTTTAATTTTTTAAGAGTGCTCTTTTCTGCCATCACCCTTTCTTCTTGCTGCTGACTTTTGCCTCTGGCAGAAACCAAGCAAAGAAAATAGATAGTTGGCAAGGCTTAAAAACTGCCAGCCTTCACAAGATTGAAGATAGTTGAACTCCTCCCCATTAATCTCCTCAGTGTTTTCCGATGGCGTGAGAACCTAATTTCCGTAGCTGGTAGAAAGCTCTGGAGAATGAGGAAGCTGTTCCAGTGAGTGGAGGATGAAGGGAAGGCAGTCTGTGGGAAGGCGAGAGCTGCCAACAATAGCTTGCCTAAGTCCTTCGTGAGTGAAGGGTCTAGGCCTGGGGCTGCCTATTTATTACTCATTCATTCAAAACTTACTAGAGGCAGTAAAAGAAGGGAAGTTTTAGAACTTTTATTTATCAAAATAAACTCCACATGGTTGGAAAAGTTAAGCAAAAAATTAAAATTTGGTTGAGAAACTAGCTTGCTGTATGTGTAGCCATCCCCTTCTCATCTATACTGTCTGAGGGCAAGCACTGGACATCTTTCTTTCTTCTTTCTTTCACCCCTCATTCATTGCTTAAAACATGGCAATCTTCCACTGCAATCATGCTTCCGAAACTGCTTTTGCTAAGGTCACCACTAATCAATAGCCACCAAATCTAATGAACATTTCCCGGTTCTGGTCTTCTTAGAACTCTTCCTGCCATTCAACACAACCACTTATTCTTTCCTAAAACTCCTTCTGTCTCAGGCTGTCGTGACCTCACACTTCTTGGGTTTCGTTCTACCTCTTCATTGTCCCTAACCAACTGCCTTCCTAGGCTGCTCTTCATGAGCCCGCCTCTCAGAAACCTCACGGTCCTGCGTCCCCACCTCTTATCTTCTTGCTCCATACATTCTCCCTAGAGGCAATTCCTCACCCGCATAGTTGAAGATAACACCTGCACACACAATCCAAATTCTGCTGACCTTGGTTTTATTTTATGTCAAGTGCAGAAGCTGGACTTGTTCACTAAGTTCCTTTCTAACTCTAAAGTCCTGTGATTCTTAATGCATGTTCTTTGAACTGGTTTCTCCATCCACCTTGTATACATTCTGCCATTTGTATTTATTTTCATGTAGGTGAAAATGAGAGTGATAGACTTACATGCCTTAAACAATTGCCCTTTTGTCTGTCATCTATACACAGTGTTTCCCTATTTCAACATTTAGACTGTTTTTCCTGGGACCTGGTAACCACATATCACATTTAAAAGGTGGTACTAATTTGACTTGTGCATGGGAGACAGTACTGAGACCTTTTCTCACAGTTCAGTGAAAACAGTTACAGAGTGCTTTGTATCCATCAACTCTGGAATCTGACTGTAGCAATGTTAAACTCACGTTTATTCTAATTTTTTGGTAACGTGAATGTCTGATGTCTCTGCCTACTTGTTGTACCACATGGTCACTTTTCTATTATAGTCTGTATCATTCTTATAAGTTGTTTTTTAAGTCTGTAAGATGTTATGCCTGCTAGAATGTCACAGCAGCTCTTCATTTTCTCAGATGCCTCCCCACAAATGGTCATGATCTTCCCATGGGCTCAATGATCTGTTTCTCTCCAGACACCCAGCAGGGGAAGGATTCTTAGGGGAGCCAGCTTGCGATCTTGGAAGGGTAGAAATAGAGCATCTCTGATTTGACTTGGGTCTGTGTTCATTGCATCAGAGGCTTCAAGTCTTACCTGTACTATCTACTTCTCCCCATACTCACTACCAAGTTAGAATTTGGGATAAGCAAGACATGTTGTCTACTTGCTAATCGACAAGTCAGGTTTGACTTCCAATTCTATACTTTATCATCAGGGTGAACATGGCAACTTTGGCAAGTTAAGTCCCTCAACTATAAAAAGGATATAATAGTGCCAATCTCAAAGAGTCATTGTTAGGATTGAATGAGTCATTACATGCAAATCTTTTAGAACAGCACCTGGCACATAGTAAGTGCTCCAGTATTAGCTTATAATATTATAGCTTTTCGAGGCATACTGATTTTAATTTGTTAAGTTTTCTAGAGAAAACATACTGTCGAAGATGCATTTACATTCAAGTGTGTATTTTGGTTTTCAGTAAAAGTCGGAAAGCGTATAAGACAGGAACTCTATGTTGCTACTCTGCACACCCTACACACACACACACACACACACACACACACACACACACACACACAACTTCTTTGTCTCTTTCTCTTTTTTTAATGTTTATTTATTCTTGAAAGAGAGGGAGAAAGCATGCAAGTGGGGGAGGGGCAGAGAGAGACAGAGGATCCAGAAGTGACTCTGTCACTAACAGCAGCAAGCATGTTGTGGGGCTGGACTCAGGAGCCATGAGATCATGACCTGAGCTGAAGTTGGATGCTTAACCCACTGAGCCACCCGGATGCCGGTGTCTCTTTCTCTTGAATTCAAAGTCTGGCTAATGTCAGTTACAGTTTGACTACTGGTGATCATAACTCTACTTCTTGTGTCTTATATCTTGGAAGAACAGCCAAAAATATGTTTGTGTCATCAGTAAATTTACACCTTAAATTTGAAAGTACTTCTGGTATGTGGTAGGCAGCTTCCTAAGCCCAGGTAGTAGATAGGCCCTCTATGGTTAAAACAGAATTTGACCTTAACCAGAACTTTTTGGTTGACAGTTTGACCGTAGAAGTATTAGCACAGGCAAAATTTAGTAATTTGTTAATTACTAAGGAGAACTGATAAAACGTGAGGAGTGTGTGTGTGTGTGTGTGTGTGTGTGTGTGTGTATTTTTATATACAGAGTATATACATGCTCTGGTATTGGGAGGATTCTTTTCTCTTCCGTCTGATTTTACCTTGCAGTTCTGAGAGCTTGCTTGCTGGTTCACCATGGTGAGCACTGTGGGGGATGATGCAGATGGCAGAGGGTCCTTTTCCCAGCCCATTGTATCTTCTCTTACCCCAGCAGGGTAGACATGCCCCTTCACTGGCTGAGGGTAGAGCTCTAATAACATGGCATGTGGGACATAGATTTCTTCACTTGTGTGTGTCAGCCTATAATTTGATGGGCTCCGAGTGATCAAAGCAGTAATGGCTGCCATAAAACCTAGAATGCACACCATATTTACTTAAATGCTTCCTGGATTCATATTATTCAAATTCATAGTAAGTGTGGGAGGAGCTGAGAGAAAAACAACAAAAATTTTAAATTTAGTTTCACAGTTGACATTCTCATTTTAGAATTGAAATATTGTGTGCCGTAGCTAAATATATTTCCTGAAAGGGCTAGCCTCAAATTGAGTAATGCTATCCTCTAATTCAAAAGCCACTTGGGGTACTCATCCGTGAAGGCTTAAGTTCGGAGATTCAGATTGCTGGGCTATAAATTGAGTGCTAAACACAAACGAGCTTGTGATATATTTTTCCTTGGCACAAAGAGAAGTGATCTATTTTTCCCTCTTTTTCCTTGTTTCCTTGTTCTTGTTTGCTCCTGTCTGTCTCTCAATTATAAAAAAAATTTTCGAAAAACTTTTTTCATTTTATTTTTCAGTGGGGCAAGGACAATTCTGATTTTAAATATGACTCTTCCAGAAAGTACCAAATACCGCTTTAACATAATATGTATGCTTTACGGCTGGGGTATGTTCATGAGATTTCACATGCGTTAAATGAAAACAGCAATATCAATAGCATCTTGGCTAGGTCAGTTTCCTTATGCTATAGAACCTACCTTTTGCATTTTAGAACCTTTTCTCTGTATGTAGCTATAATGCCAGTTCGTTCCCTTCATTCATACTTAATGGTGTAGTATGATGCTTTTTGAACGTTGTGCTCAAAGTACTTTTAAAAGAAGAAAGGGTGCCTGGGTGGCTGTCAGTTAAGCATCTGACTTGGGCTCAGGTCATTATCTTACACTTCGTGGATTCAAGCCTCGTATCAGGCTCTGTGCTGACAGCTCAGAGCCTGGAGCCTGCTTTGGATTTTGTGTCTCCCTCTCTCTCTGCCCTTCCCCTGCTCGTGCTCTCTCTCCGTCTCTCAAAAATGAATAAACATTTAAAAAAAATAAAAAATAAATAAAAGAGGAAGAGAAAGATCTGGGCGATTTGGAGTATGTAAGCATCTCATGACAATCATGTAATTATTTTGCGTGCTTTATAAATTACACAAAATATATGCAAAATTCAATGTTGCTCCATAATATATCCATGTTTGTTTGAATATAAAAATGATACCCCCCACCAAACAGTGACCAAAGTGGACTCCCTGGGAGGATAGAGCAAGTTGATCTGTGGCTTCAATAACACGTAAGCTCCAGGTCCAATATGAAAACCACAAGTCTAGGAAATGACCTCGGCTGTGCATGTCACATGAAAGTGAGCGACCACTGAGAATGGTCTTGTCCCACATTTTTTACTTATTTAAGTTCTCAACCAGCTCTTCAAGTTCTTGGTCACTCTTGTTTTAAAATTGTATAATCTTGATGGTAAATTTTCTTTAAAAATTTGTCTAAAGAAGAAGAGGGACAGATTATGTTTCGGGTTGGTGCAAACACAAGTGTGTGTACATGAACACTAGACACAAGGGTATATACGTGTGTGTGTGCATGTGCATACCAAAAAGCCTTTCCTAGGTGGTTCTTGAATTTGAAAGATTGCCAGAAATGAGGTCCATTGGTTCCTTGTTTAGTTGGTGGTTAGAGAAATAATTGTTTTTTATTTTATCTTATAATTTTTTTAACATGAAATTTATTGTCAAATTGGTTTCCATGCAACGCCCAGTGCTCATCCCAACAGGTGCCCTCCTCAATGTCCATCACCCACCCTCCCTTCCTTCCCACCCCTGAAATAAGTGTTTTTTAAAGGACTGGGCCCACAGGAGGAAGTTGGCATTGAGACAAGTTTGGATGAGGCTAGAAAACTAGCTGTTTTCCTGCCATGAATGTAATCATATGGTTACCTTGGCTTTCAAGCATTTATACTTCCTTTATTTGCAAAGATAGAAAAGCGAGAAGAGACAATCAGCCTAGATGAGTTGATTTTCATTTGTTTCTTCCACCCCAAGAGGAACAAAAGGGTATTTTCAAATCCCAGGTGTATACCTGTTGGATATGTGTAAAAGTCATACCTCTGTGCAAGCTGTAAGTCACGATGACCTTTATTGTACACCCAGAAAGAAAAAGCAAGGATGAGGAGTGGTGAGGGCTTAGAAAAAGAAAAGAAAAGAAAACATGAAAAGGAAAGAAAAAAATTAAAAGCAAAATCGGTTGTTAACGGGTGGGTGGCTAAACATGTTGTAGGTTGGCAATGACCAATTCTTAGACTTTTCCTAAGGAAAATATAATTAGGCAAGAAACAATACTGGCAAAACAAAACAAAATAAAAAAATCAAGACCTGGTTTTCAAAGCCAAAAGGGCATATCTCTGTCCTTTCTTTTTTCTATTGGAATATATTATTAAAATTTGGGTATCCTTTATTTTTAACTGACAGGTAATTTACTCATCAAAATAGTTTCCTGTAGTTAACTGTCAGTTGTTGTTTGGTTCCATTTTTGTTTTCTTGGCAACTGACAAGGACTAACTTTAAGGAAAGGGAGTGAAGAAAATTGTAAATCATCCATGTAATTCCCCTTTTTATTCCTGGTATTTCTCCAACTTATGGGTTTAGGGAAATCAGCCAAATTTTCAAAGTGGTACTGTCCTTGAAGCCAAAATTCCAGTGCAAACGCATCTCTGTTGCTACAGCTGCCTTTGAAAATTGATGTGGTTTCAGAAAAACAGCCATAATTTCTTCCATCCCATTAAAAATGAAAGCAGTTACATTATAGAGACAGAGCAGTCTGAAAAGGTAATTTCAGCATGGAGTAAGCAAATACGTAAAGCTCCTGTATATACATATGAGAGAGAGGTTGTTACATAGATCACCCAACTTCTTGGTGCACAGCCAAGTCTAGAGTCCCTAGTTTATGACTCTTGCAAGTTTGCAAATAAATGTGTTCATTTGGTATCACACCATTCTTTTCCACATTCTTTGGAACACCTTATGTTCGGAAATGAGATGATTGTTAGGATTTTATGAAATGAACCTTGTTAAAACCTGGTGAATTTTGTGTTTATAAGAAACTTTCAGTTATCAATAAATAACCAGTGCATAGCAAAGCCTTCTGGGACTCCTGGGTGTGTTACCAATCAGTATGGCCACCTGTAAGATTCTTAACAATCGTATATGTAAGAAAGTTCCTCTGTAATATAGTATTTCGTTTCTTATAGCATTGGATCAAGTGTAAGAAAACTGATGAGTCATCCTCTGCTAAAGAATAAATTTCTCATTGTTATCAAAAGAATATTTTACACTATGTCCTGTCAATATGATCTAATTATTTTTATTTTTTTTAAATTTTTTTTTAACGTTTATTTATTTTTGAGACAGAGAGAGACAGAGCATGAACAGGGGAGGGGCAGAGAGAGAGGGAGACACAGAATCTGAAATGGGCACCAGGCTCTGAGCTGTCAGCACAGAACCCGACGCGGGGCTCGAACTTACAGACCGTGATATCATGACCTGAGCCGAAGTCGGACGCTTAACGGACTGAGCCACCCAGGCACCCCTGATCTAATTATTTTTAAAAAGGCACTCAAACTCTACTGACTGAAAGGATTGGGTTTAAACTTCAGCTTCATCCTGCTCATGTCTTTTATTATTCATCTGTCAAATGAAATATACATTTGCTTGCTTATTGATTGATTGATATAACAAGGCAGGTAGGATAGGCTTTGAAGGTACTTTGAAAAATCACAAGTGTGATCTGAATTTGGTCTTAATCCAATGATGCTCTTGTTATCAAAGTCCATGCAGTTCTTCCTCTATGATCCTTAACATTTCTGTTTGGACAAGCAGTATGGTGAATTCTCTAGCTGTCCATTGCTGGAGGCCACACGAACATGCTCCATTCAGCAGTTGACTGTTAATGTTTCTCCACCAACTACATAACATTACAGACTATTCAGATATAGCAGTTTCTATGCCTTAAGTAACTTGCCCTTTCAAATATGTGAAATGAGTAAGTACTGAGTTGAGATTTTTTAAAGATCGGTATGTAAGAAGTCAAGATGGGAGGAGAGCTTAAGAAAATAATTCAGACTTATGCCTTATTGGAGAAGGAAGCATAACATGTTATAGAATTTTTTTTGATGATTGAATCTTATCCTTATTAAAGGATAAAAGTTTAAATATTTTGGTAGAAAGGTTTCTCAAATAATATATAAATATATGTATCTCCATATTTCCTTTTAATCTTAAAGTATATTTTTACTCATTCATTCAGTCATTCATCCAGTAAACATCTGTTGAGTCAACTTTGTGTTCTAGAGTATTTGTACATGGTATAGGATACATCTACATTCCCAAAAGGGAGAACAGTAGATATATCTGCTCATCATTATATCCCTAGACCCTCACACAGTATTTGACACAGACTGGATCCTCAATAAAATGAACAAATTGAGTTAGACTACGTGTTCTATACATGGTTTATAATTTTACTGAAAGGCATATGTTTTAATGGTCTCCTTGTTATAACCAAAGTAGTTTCTTAACCTGCACTTGAAAATCTCCAGTGATAGGAACTCAGTATGATTGGACGTAGACTATTTTTCCCTTGGACAGCTGTCAGTCAGTGTTCCAGAGAAACAGAACCAATAGGACAAGAGCATACACATACACCCATACACCATTTATGTATGTATGTATGTATGTATGTATGTATGTTGGCAAGACTGAAATCTGTAGAGCAAGCTAGCAGGCTGGAAACTCAGGCAGGAGTTAATGTTGCAGTCTTGTGGCAGAATTTCTTTCACCCTGGAAGCCTTGGTTTTTGCACTAATGGCCTTCCAGTAATTGAATGAGGCCCACCCACGTTATTAAAGCTAATCTCCTTAAGGTCAACTGACTGTAGATGTTAACCACATCTACGAAATACCTTCACAGTTACTCCTAAGGTAATGTTTGATTAAATAACTGGGCACTGCTTTGGGCCAGCCAAATTGGCACATGAAACTATCACAACAGCTCTTCCTGTTTGTTACTTTACCTTTGGAGCCAAAAGGGGTTCATTAGCTTCTACTTGTTGACTTTAAGCTTACTCTCAGAGTGACAGGAGACATTTTAAATCCCTCTTCCATCTGACAGCCCTTAACACATTTGCAGATAACTAGCATGCCTGGACCCATGCTGGCTTTTCTCTTCCACAGTTCCTCTTAGTTCCTTCATTTGCCCTACAGAGTGTGGCTTCTAATCCCAGCACCATACCAGCGGTTCCACTTGATCTGTGCACTCCAGAAAGTGTGGGGGCTGGAAGCGAATGCAGACATGTCAGATGTGGGACCTCCAGGCCAGATCAGAGCAGGACTGTGAATCTGTGACTGCCTACCCTGCTTTTGCTAAGACATCCTAGGTCATTTGTTGCTTTCCGCGTGACAGTGGATGTAGTGTTGGCTCATGGGGACATTACTGCAAATGAAGTTGCCTTTTTAAAAAATATGTGCTGTTGCTGAGTGAAATCTTCCCAAACCTATAGTTTGCGTATGGTTAACCCAGGTGTAGAAGTTTATTTTCATCCTCTTAAATATGGTTTTGTTAGATTTAATCTATTCTGGCCTGTCGGGAGAATTTGAGTCTAGTATATGTATCATTCTTCTCTATTTTCTGTCATCTAGAAATATGTTGGTCTTGGAACATTATGGGCCCTTGCTGCTCTGCTTGAATCATAGAATTTTCCACTTTGGTATTATTTAGCTCATTGAAATGATTGAGAATCCCAGGGAGTTCTTTGGATAATTTACAGCCAGTAAAGAAAAACAAAGATATGGGGACATTACCAGCATATCACATTATTTCCATGTTCATTAAATGAATTCTGTTAAGATTTGCCTTAAAAAGGGTGATCTGGGAGGAAGTCTTACAGTGATGATCCCTCATTTAGTATTTTGTTTAGCATTTCTTATTTCTGTCTCACATTCTTAAGATTCAAGGTACATAGCTCTATAAAGTGCATACCAGTGATCAATTTTTATTGGTCCAGATATCTATTCGATACAGAAAGTTGTTTTTCAGAGACCCATCCAGGATCTGTATGTACATTTCTGTACTGAAGTGGCTGAATTTATGTGCTTCGGGACTGCTGCTGCAAATCACAACTGAGTTTGGGAAGAGATTTTCTTCACTGGATTATACCAGTAGATATCAAACTTTAGCCTACCCCAGAATCACAGGGAGAGCTTGTTAACACACATGTTTCAGGACCCCATCCTCACAGGTTCTGGTTCGGTGGTCTGTAGTAGAGCCAGAGAATTTGTATTTCTGATTTCTAACACGTTCCCACATGATGCTAATGATGCTGGTCTGGGGACCACATTTTGGGAACCATTGTATTAAGTTTGCTAAGGACTTAATTTCCATTTGAAATAGGTGCTTTCAGCTTTGCAAATGCACATAGCTCTTCTCCAACAGCCTGTAAGAAACACTGAGTGTCAGGCATTGTGATGAGTACTGGTGATACAATGGTAAATAAGACAGATAGGCTGTCTGCCCTCATGAGGCTAACATCTATATTGGAGTGGATTAAGTGAGCCAAAAATACTCTATGGGGCAGAGCAAATGTGAGGTTTTTCTGAGGTTCCTTACAATTCAAATTTTTCACTCCCATGGTCTGGTAACTTTTGTTAAAAAAAAAATGTATGTCTTAACAACTGCAACATGCTGGGCTTTGGTTTTAAGATGAGATGTTTGGCAATGGTAGGTGTGGATTGAGCTAAATAAACTGCAGTGTTAAGTGTCTGAGAATTAAACGTTTAACCTAAGACCATGGTACCAAATTTTCTACTGAGAGAAACTAAGCAGACCACATAGGAATTGAACCCATAACTTTGAACTTTTAATTAACACCAAGCTCCACTTTATCAAGTTAAGGCTAATATAGAACCAAATTAAAGAAAGGAAGTTGTTCTTTTGGAACAATGATTTGGAAAAATGATTTTAAATTGCTCTTTTGTGTTGTCATATATAGAACTTATGCATGGTGTGTAGACAGAACTGTAGTATTGAGAAAAGTTCATAAGTTTCCACTGTTGGGGGGTAAAAAGATATCTTTTTCTCAATGATGCATTTCCTGGTTTTAAAAATACATGAAAAAGGTCTCTTTTGTTTTATGTGACTGGGCAGTAATTTAAGAGGCGAGGCCAAAAATTTAAAAAGCAAGAATAAAAAATTGTGAATATTTATTTGTCTGAAAAGTATTTGACTTTTTTGTGCATTAAGAATCCCATAAATTACAACTAAATCTAACAACTGAGCCAGCTTCCTAGTCATTTGGCAACACTTGTTGACTTAGAGGTTTTAAAGGAAGACTCAACCACGCATGGTAGTATGAGTAATGGTTATCTGTTCCAATGTCTGGGACATTTTTCCATTCAAGATATTTTATATCTTGAATTTATTTTTCTACACTGTCCCAAAAGAGGTGAAATCAGGAGCATAGCAACCATGAGTCTGAATATCCTTGAGTCTTCCAATTTAACCCATGATTTCTTATGTCTCTCATTTACCAATTTACAAATGTTTATGACATTACTGTTATGTTCCCAACTCTTCTACTGTCTCTATTCTCCCATCAATAATGTCAATATTTGTGGGGGAAGTCCAGAGAACTATATTATTGGCCTTTTTTTAAGGGACCTTGGTGTTTTGTTGGACATTTATGACTTACAATTAGAAATCACCTAGTGATAGTTTATGTTCCAGCAGGATGATTGATTTTTACAAATTTGTATCTTGAAATATTTTTTAAAAAATTGCCAGAGTTACCAAACAGTACAGAGAGTCCTTGTGTACTCATCACCTAGCTTTTCCCAGTGATAACATTTTACATAACCACAATACATTGTCAAAACCAAGAAATTAACATGGACACAATATCAGTTGCATGGCATGGATACAACTAGGTTATAGATCTTAAAATGATTGATATTTGACTCAATTCAGGCTCAGGACCCATTTGGAAAGACAATTGGGAAGGATATCGAAGGAGAGCCTTTGAGAAAGGACAGAGCTCTTCATGAGTTTTCAAAAGGTGAAATCTGATAAATTACTTATTATCAGAAATGTATACATTGAATATGTACAATTTAGCAAGTAGGTCATACATAAGATGTTCTAGCAGTTTAGTTTAGGCCATAAATGCTGTAGGAATTGAGGAGAGTAAGAGAAATCAGTGGGAAATACTTGGGGAGGCCTTGAGGGAGGCAGTGACACTAAAATCCTGTCAGTTCAGTGGGATTTTTATGGTGAGGAACGGAACAACTTCCCTCTTGTTTCTTATCTTTCAAAATTATGATGTTTTCCTCATACCAGTTCACATATGTCATCAATGTTGGGGAAAGGACAACAAAGTGAAAAAAGAGAGATAGGAACTGAATGAAAGCTGGGAAGGGAGAAGAGCTTTCGAAATCTTGCTGATTCCGTCCCAGGAAAGGTCCTTTTAAAGGTGCCTGGAACTAGCTCAGCAGTCCTCATTTCCCTTTAGCGCCAGGAACACAGGCTTGGAGCCCAAAAGATCATTTACTAACTGTATGTAGGGTTGGCTTCTTAACTTTGGAGAGCCCCAGTTTCCTCTTCAGTGAAATGCAAATGATAATAACCATCTTATCTGAAAGCTGTTGTGCACCAAAAACAAATGAGATGTAATTGTTGTGCCCAGAATTCGTGATCCCCAAAGACCACCAGGGAGCCGAGTCTGATGCAAAAGCAAAAAAGCCTTTATTCGAGCTAGCTCGAGCTCAATCCCCTACCTGCATAGACGCAGCGGTGAGATACCGGGGAGAGAGAGCGAGTTTCAAAAGGACAAAGGTTTTATTGGGGCCTAGGGGCAGTTGGTGAGGTAATGGCTGTGGTGGCCTCAGCCGTTTTGCTGGGGAAGGGTCCGAGTCCTGTTAGGCGGGGTCAAGGTGAAGGACACAGAACAAGATGGAGTCGGCCGGCGTAGCCCCGCCCTTTCAATAATAATAGTCAGCAATCCGAGTAACTAGCTAATGCTTCTAGCGTTGATTATAGGCCAACCACTGTTACAGGACACAACACACTCCAACCCAAATAATTATCACAGCACCTCGATAAATTTGGCCCAATTATTATCCCTTCTTTACAGACAGGGAGTTTGAGTTCCCAAAGAGGAAGTAACTTGCACAGGGTCCTACAGTTAGTGACTGGATTCCGGCAGAGCTAGGATTCAAACCCAGCAGTTGGCCTCCACTGTCTGTCCTTCTATCCACAGTACTCTGAAAATTTTTAACAAAACACCAGGCACAAGGCTAGAAATACTCCACAAGTGTTATCTTCCTCTCTCTCCCCTTGTCTTCTCTTCCTCATTACTTAGGAATACTCATTTGGTTTAATCAGTATCTATGAAAAGTACTTTACTTCACTAGATCCATTACTAGAGAAAAATGAGGAACCAGGAGAGAGAAGATGGTGATTAACTAAGAGATCTTATAGCCTTATATTATATTTTTATTCAGTTGGACTTTAAAAATAATATTTCTATCCCAAACTCTGCCTATGATTTCATGCTAAAACCTCTTATTTGGCTTTTGAGGCCCCACAGTATGTGAAGGAGGTGTTAAGGGAGGAAGATGGAAAGTGTAAAGAAAGACGGATGAGCCTAACATTGAATATGTGAAAAATGTGAAGTGTGTTAAATATCCTCAGTGGGAAGGGAGGATACATTAATAATTTGACCTGGAAGAGCCCCAGAAGCAAAACTCAGAAGCTATTTAAAAACGTGAAAGTCCTAGCATGTCAAAATTAAGGAAAATATATAGTCAACTCAAAGTTTTTAAATGATGTTATGTGTTAAAAATACTGGATTGCAGAGATTTTCTTCATTATTTATCACAATAGGAGAGTGGTTTTTTTCTTCTTCACTGAAATACAAGATGTTCTTGTGAACCAAATAGCTGGAAGAATCAGGCTCCTACACAGGGCAAAATGCCAAGAGGCTTCAAACATTTTTATGAGGGCAGATCGGGTAGGATTGGATCCCATCAGATAACTCGAGATCCTTTATCTAGATTGTGAATAATTCATGATTAATTATTGCTGAGATGTCTAAGTTAATAAATATTGTTCAAGTCTGTGACACTGCTTATAAATTCAAGGAACCACTATCATTTATTGTTGCCAATTATTTTTGATCCCATAATTAATTATTCAAAACTACATTATGGTGGTGCTATTTTGGATGAATAATTGGCATAAACAGCTGTGATGTCAAAATGGAAATTTTACATATAGTTTTTTCAGGTAATTGTTTCAGATTCAGTAAAAAGGAGGTTTTGTTCAGTACAAATTAAGAAATTCTCAAACCAGCCATCATGAGAAAACATGAGCTTTTGTAAATATGTTTTATTTAAGGTATCATGAAGCAGGAGTTTTTAAAATTATCTTTTATTTATGCAATATTGCATTGCCATAGTTAGTAAGTAAACACTTCTATCTTGTTTGATCCCCTACAGAATATTCAATATAGACTCCCAAATTCCTTACTCTGTCTGCTCAGTCAAGTTTATTGTAAGTCCAATGCATGTTGTGTAGAGTTCTGATACAATATACAGTATTAATATGTTTATATATAACATGTGATGGTTTGAATGACCCAAAATTTACTGTGATTTTATGACAGTGACAGGGTTGTGTTTTACTGAGGAACAAATGCAAAAATAAAGAAATAAATTTCCAAGAACTATCAAGTTTATTTTAATCTTAGAGTGCTTTTTCTATAAAGATGTATTGATAAAGGTGGAAACAAAACTGAATTTGTCAAACAAAGTTGAATTTGTCAAACTGAACTTTAAAGATACTGGACTAGCCATTCAGTTAAATTAGATAATTTTCAAATCTCCACTGTTATTTGATGAATGTGCATATGAGCATGTATGTATATGTGTACGTGTGTGTGTTCACTAAGAGTATTACTCCAAAAAACTCAAAACCTAAACCCTCTATGAACATTAGTGTTTTCTAGGTTTGAAACGTATGGAAAATGTTGAGATGCTAATGTGCTTAATATTTAGTTTCTACTTAGTCTCGTGTAGCTTTTTCCTCCATATGTGGCAAACGCTAGTCTAGAATATGGCAATATGAGAAAAACATGGACTCTCTCTACTCTAGGAAAGAGAGCTGCAGACAGAATAGAAAGATAGAAATGGAACACAGTTGACATATTGGGGCATACAGAAACAAAACCAAACAAAGAACCCACTCATGGTCCTTTCAGTAAAAATTCATCAGGATGCCATCACCAAATGGAAACATTAGATAAAATATATTAACTATACAAACAGTAACAACTCTGTTATTTTAAAACATTTATTTGCATTGGAAAAAGACTACCACATATTGCCACCCAGAGCCTCACCTGTAGCTGGTTTGTATGAGGTAGTTAATGAGATTTGAGACTTTGGAACTGGTGAGATTAACATGAGATTTGGGACCATGAAGAGATACTGTAATGGACTGAGAATATTGAGGACCTTAGGATGGAGTGGATATATTTGCATATGGGACTCCCCTAGGGGGCTGAGAGAGGAATGCAGTGGCAGAATACTGACCCCCAAAGATGCCCATGCCCTAATCTCAAGAAGCTGTGAATATATTACTTTACATGGCAGAGGGGACATTGCAGATATGATTGAGATTATGAACCTTGACATGAGGAGATTGTTCTAGATTGTCCAAGTGAGCCCAGCCTAATCACATGATTCGTAAAAATTGAAGAACCTTTCCAGGCTGAGGTCAGAGGCTGAGGCCGGTGGAGATGTGACTAAGAAGGAATGGTCACAGAGGTGTAATGGTGCTGGCTTTGAGAACAGAGAAAGGGGACCATTGGCTAAAAAATGTGGGTCAACTCTGGAAACTGGAAAGGTGGGGAAATGGATTCTCTCTTAGAGCCTCCAGAGACACCCTGATGATGGTGTCAAACTTCTAACCTACAGAAGTGCAAGACAGTAAATTTGTGTTGTTGAGCACTAAATGTGTGATAATTTGGATTCTTAAGCATGAAAATCGAGGCTCCTAGAAGCTATGGCTGCATACAGTGAGAGACCACTCTTCTACACAGAAGAAGTTCTCTGAGTCTGTGTCTACATTTTCCCCCTTACCCTGAAATTCAAAATAGGCTGTGAAAACTCAAGAATGGAGTCCAAATAAGACTTGGGGGAGACCAAATGGGTGGAGATGACCAAAATCCTGAAGAACCAAAGCTAGTCAGTTTCCAGGTTCAGGGGATCATGTTGAATGATCATTTGAGCGAGGCATGGCCTGAGTGGGCTTGAGTCTTGCACCCCTCTTTGGAAAGAATGGGGGTGCCTTTGAGAACTATACATGTAGGAGAGGAACTACATGTAGTTCAATCATTGAATCCATGTGGATCTATCAATGGAAGCATCCTTACAAAGGGAGAAGATAGTATAATGTAGAGCAAAGAAAACAGAGCCAGAGGCTGTTAACTAAAGAGAACTGGGACACCACATATGGAGACCCAGGCCAAGTGATATCCTCTTAGACAAGGCAGTTTGGGATCTTTAGGCATCTTTGTTTTCTAGGGGCCCTAGATGGCCTGGTCATTCTGAGGGCAGACACCTAAAGGAAGCAAAGCTGGGAACACAGGATAAAAACCAGTCTCCTTGATAAAGGTTGCTCAGCACTTGAGTTGGGCTAGATCATGCCCTGGGTAACAGGGCTTTCTCTCTGCATTGCCCACCCCCACATGCACACATGCTGAAGACAGATGGACTGCAGTGTGCCTCAGTCTGTATAGTCAGGAATTTATAAGGTGCAGGGCTCACATTCCTCAGATGACTTAAATTAGCTTTATGAGAACATTCTGTTGTCTAGCTTTGAGGGCCCATAAACGGTAAATAGTAAAATTAGCTTACTTCATACAACACCAGGCATTTTACGAAGTACTTTATTTATATCTCATTTAATAACTCACCATAACACGATTTAAGTCTTGTTCTAAGCCCTGCCTTCCTGATGAGGAAATCGAGGCTCTGAGAGGTTTAACAACTTGCCCAAGGTGTAGATGTAGTGAATCTCAGAGGCAGGACTGAAACCCAGGTGTGCTGACCTCAAATGCTAGCTGTTTTCTGTTCTGGGCCTGCTCAGACTGTGCTCGTCAAGAATAGTTCTGTTTCAGCAATCTAGTAGTATCGGTCATAGAATGCAAATATCTCCCCACTGGTTCACATTTAACTCTTGGTGATTATGAACTTCTCATGGGTCTCCAATAGAGGCTGCATTTTATGATACCTTGCTAATAACTGTAATAATTTTACAGCCCAGTAGCCAGACTTCTTGGATGCAAACCCTGGCTGCACTGCTTCCTGGCTGCACTGGAAGGTGAGCTACAGAATGCAGGCATTTTGGCATGTTGTGATCAGCGCAAGAGCCCCAGCACCCAGTTTCATACACTGGAGGTGCTCAGTAAATATTTGCAGAATGAAAGACTGCTTAGTTGCCATTGCACGTATTAGGCGAACGTGATAACTGCTACACTGTGGACTTGCTGTCCATTGCATGTATTAAGGGGAATAATCTGTGAACATTCTTAGATCGGTGCCTGACAACTATTAAATGCTCAGTCAGTGTTAGCAGTTGTTATTGTACATGAGGCTGAAACCCTTGATCTGTGATAGGACACGCTGGTGGTCCCTTAAGGTGCCACTGATGAAGAGGTTTGGCTATTTTATGACTGGAACCTTTCTCCCTTGTCCCTGGCCTTTCTGTCACTTCTCATTCTCTCCTATGACTATTTTGTTTCAGTGGCAGCAATTAAGGCTTACACAGTATTTACAAATTGTGCTATGAGCGCAAAGAATAGCCTTTCCTGTCTAGCACAAAGGTGTAGAAAATACCTTTCAGTATTGGAGAATCACAACTTCTGAAGGTTTTTAAAAACTATTTTAGTGTAAACCAAATATTCACCAATCACCAAAAGCTTTCCCTGCACTCATGTGTTTCCTCGAGTTGGCTCAGCACATTTTGGGTGCGAGGTCCACAGTCTGGAAAAAGAGGAGACCTGATTGACCTTTACACCAGGGCTTAAAACCCGAGTACAGTCACTCATATGAAGCCCAAGCTTGGAGGTTTCAGGTGTTTGAGAAATACTTCCTCAGGGGAAAAGAACAATTAAGACAAGGTATCATTTTCTAGCACGACTCTGCCAGCTTGGTAGGAAGCTGATAATGTTAATTATCTTCACCCAGGAAGCCAGGATCACCTCTTCAGTCAGGAAAGTTGTGCCTGGGTAGAACAAAATGTTTTTCTCTTTCCCATAAATAAACAAAAGCTCTGCGTCCACATCATTTCACTGGGATGGCTGGTGTGCCCATCCCACAGATCTCTACCTGGGCTGCTTTCTAACTGGACTTAGGACGAAACCTTTTCAACAAATTGTTGACTAGAGAGGGCTCACTCATGTAAATTATGGAGCCATTTTTTGCCCAGATTTTAAATGTCCTGAAAGGTGGAGACGTCATTGGCTCATATTCCTCAGGTAGTCACAGGTCACACACTCAGCTTTGAGAGTATTGCTCTGGGTGAAGCGTTCATGTGGCCCATTCAGCATTCTGGGTAGACAGCTATGTCCCTTCCACATGCCTGTCCATTCAGCTTGTAAGTATCTCAAGATACATAAAACACAAATCCATCTGATGGAGTGGCTCTCCACCTTCCGTTGTTCATAAATCCAATTTAAGTATGATTTGGAGACAGGAGCACAGGATGGTAACCAAAGCTACAAGCCTTCTGGGGAGGAGAATGGCATGTTAATAATGTATTTATCATCTATGATGCAACTTCTCTAGGTATCTGCTTGCCTCAGTTTGGTGCCATATGGCAGCCAACACCGATTTCCTCCCACCTTCCTGAACTGATTTTCTTTTGACCTCAGTTCAATTTGAGACAGATTAATGCTGATGGACTTGAGTAATAAACTAAACCAGCTGGTTTAAAAACAAAACAAAAAAAAAAACAGTCAACCTTGTTGTGCATTAAGAAAGTAAGTGAAGGTTTTCCAGGAATGGTTTCAGAACCAGGAGACACAATCATCTTTGGAGCAGGATTTTCCAGGAATGGTTTCAGAACCAGGAGACACAATCATCTTTTGAGCAGGGTGAAGGCCACCTACTTAGCAGGAAGAAAATGAGTGGGCAGAAGAGACTGCAAGGGTAATAATGACCTGTCTCTGATGATCCATCTCTTCATTTCCTAATTAGGCACCCTGGCATTTGGGGCAGTGCCACTTGTGTGTAAGGTGGGAAAGAGAGGTGAGGTGGTCTTACAGAGTTTGCCCCTCATTCCATACCTGCCTCGTTAGGCTAATCCCCAGCCATATTGGACCTGACCCATACCGACACTCCTGAAGGTAGTGTGGGAATCTCTTCAGTTTTGCCACCACCTCCTGGTGGCCAATTAGAATCTTTCCATTTCAGCAGTTGTCTGTTGATTAGCAATGACTATAATGATGGTCAAAAGGGCTTAACTCAAGTCAGTTTGCAAGCATCAATTTGATAAGCTGTAACTTTCTGGGTGGTACCTTAAACCTTTGCACATTGGAAGATAATACAGGAAGATATTTAAGAAAAAAAAACAAAAAAGCTCTCGATTTCTGATGCATGTGAAAGGGGTGAATCCTTGACATAAGTTACCACATGCCATCTGACAACCCGGAAACTGGTCTTGCAGAGATAGTGGATATCGAGATGGTTGCGGAAATTGTGCGTGGAGAACCTGACACCACCCGTAAGATTTTCTTTGTGGGTTTCATCAAGTTCTCAGTGGTCAGACAATTAACCCAGTATCCTGCAGCAACCAGAGGGTGAAGTATGGACACAGCAAGAGGTCCTGGTGTTGTCAACAAAATTGCTTTTAACCAATAAAGCAAAATAGAACTCCTTTCTTGGCAGCTGTGAACTGGACATCATGTTAAGCATTCTTGGAAGAGATGGGCTCCAGGCTTTTAAACAACACCAAGACTGTATATATAGTACACGAATCTGAGATAATGGAATGCTAGTAAAAGAGCGAAGCATTCCTAGTACAGATTTTACTGAACACCAACCTTTTTTTCAAGAGATCAGGCTTCTTTTTTTTTTCTTAATTAAAAACATTCAGCCTAATAAAAGCTATTTTCAAAAGAGTAGATTCTGAGACGAGAACATATATATTTCAGGACCTGAGGAGCAGCAGACAATGAATGAGGACTAGAAAAAGAATGCTTCAAAGGATCAGTTTCCAGTGACTTGTGAATGATCATTTATGATCATACTTCAATGTCTTTTGCCTTTGCGCCCTTCATAGCAGGCCTGGAATGTGCTGTTGAAGGAAGTCAGTGTTTGTTATTTAGAGTACAGCCTGGATCCCGTGAATGTGTGTCATGCAAGCATAGACGTCCTACAGCTGCACACACTCTTTTTTTCCCATCAGCATATTATTTAGCATAATCCCCCCAAAGTTCTCAAAACAGGGACATAATCTTAAATCCTTGCACAGAGTTTGTGAGTCATTGTTTTGATTGTTCTTGTAAAGGTACTTACTTTTTTTCCTGCTGGCAAAGTGAAATCTCAGATTCAAATCCTTTTGGGGGGAGGGGTGGGAAAGTAGAAAGTAAAAAGAAACAAGGCTTTTTTCACTGATTCACTCCTTTTTATAGTATAATAATAACCTGAATCCTTCGCCTGCCATTGAAATTTAGGAACATGAGAATGCATGCAGGGAAAATAATATCCCAAATGTTCTTAGGCAGATTCCTCTCATTTGCGACGATATTTATAATTTCTTTTCTTACAATATCCAAACCAGACTCAGAGTCAAAATTCCAGATTATCAGGCATTTCTCCCAGCTCTAAATTCAGCACACTTTCTACTATATTGCATTGCCATGTGTCCATTACTATGTCATGCTCCCTTGTAGGTTTCTAAAACTGTCTCATGCAGGGAAACAGAAGAGAGGACTCCAGTGTGGGGAGTGTGGGAATGGGTGTAGAGTTCAGATAGGCAGGTATAATTCTCTAATAAAAAGAACCAGGATTCCTTGGAGAAGTGATTGGTGCCAGGGCTAGGACAGGCAAATGAAAGATAAGCATAGGCTATCTGGTGTTATCAGAAAGTAAGGAAGTGCTGAAAAATAGGAGAGCACAGAGACATGTCTACCAACCTGAAAGGGCTCCAAGTGGCGAGAGTTGGAACCATTGAACGAAATAAATATGAACATAAATCCAATAATAAGTGACTAAAGAAATAAAAGGGGAAGAAATGACAAGTCTTCCTTATAAAACAATTCCAATTAATAAATGAAGAATGAACAAAGGAAACAGAATGTAAGAACACCGTGGTAATAATTGCTGCAGGCAACCATTGATGGATTTAGTGGGTAAAAGTTGAAGCAGAAACAACTTTTTGCAGATTATTCACCCCTAAAATAAACATTTATTTTATTTTGAAAGAGAGAGAGTACGAGCAAGGGAGAGGGGCAGAGGGAGAAAGAGAAAGAATCTTAAGCAGACTTCACTCAGTGGAGAGCTCAACACGGGGCTTCATCCCATGACTCTGGGATCATGACCTGAGCCAAAATCAAGACTCAGATGCTCAACCAGCTGAGTCACCCAGCTGTCCCTAAAATAAACATTTATTAATTAAAAAGGGAGCAATGATAACTGTACAGTGAAGAAACCTGGCAGAGATCACCTTAACCAAGTCCTAAAGGTTAGCATCACTAGGCATAAGGTATAATGACATGGTGAGAAGCTGCACTAGGTAGGGCACATCATCTCAGTGGCATTCTTTCCATTAACCTCAATAACCTCATATCTAAGCATGGATTAACCTCAGACAAACCGAAATTGAAGGACATTCTACAAAATAGCTGATGATTACTCTTTAAAGGTGTCAAGGTGGAGAAAGACAAAGACTGAGAAACTGTCACAGATTGGAAGAGACAAAGGACACGTGACAATCAAATGTGGCATGGGATCCTCAACTGTATCCTGGAAAGGAGGAAAAGGGGACATTATTGAAAAAACTGGTGAAATCCAAATAAAATCTGTAGTTTACTTAATGGTATTGTACCAATGTTAATTTCTTACATTGCACTATGGTTATGTAAGACACTGACATTACATGAATGTGGGTGGAGGCAATAGGGAACTCTCTGTACTATTTTTACAACTCTTGTAAGTCTAAAATTATCTCAACATAAAAAGTCCTTGCGTACTTGATATTTAGTTATCTCTCTATACTTTTCAACACTAGAAAATAAATGTAAGGCATTTGGGACAGTGGCAAGATTGCTTTTTATCATAAAACTTGTCATTTGTTCATTCAGCAGCTACTCAGCAGCCACTAGGTCGATTCACTGTGTTCGTCTTAGGGATTTAGCAGATGACAAGACAGGTAGATCCTGATAAAGCAACAAGTGCCAGGATAAGGGAAGTATATGGTTCTATGGGGAAACACAGAAGCTGCACCTAACTCAGGCTTGGGGCATCAGAGATCACTGAGCTAATGATGAATACAAATTAGCCAAGTCTTCATTGTCTGGGGAGAGAAGAGGTAACAAAGCAATAACAAAGCAAGAGTGGAGGCAAGAAAAAACATGGAACTTTTGAAAAAACAACAAGCATAGTTAACTTGAATGGACAGATCATGGAGTTCAAGGGGAGCTAGAAAGGTTAAGCAGAAACCAGATTATGTTAAGAAGTCTGTAACTAAAATATGAGGGGCAGCTAATAAACAGCTTTAAATTGAGGAGTGATGTCATCATATTTACATTTGAGAAAAACCACTCTGTCTTCCCTGTGAAGAATAGATTATAAAGAGGGATGGGGCAGAGGCAGAGATGCAGGGAGACCAATGAGGAAGCTGTTCTAGCAGTCCCAGCAAGGGGTGATAATAACCTTGACACATGGCAAGCTTTATAGAGAAAATGGACAGATTTGAGAGATTTCAGGAAAGTCTCATGAACAGAAGTTAAATGCTTCTTTGTCTGATGGTGATGAGGGAGAGGGAGCATTTTCTGTTGAGAATGTTCAGTTCTGCGTCTAGAATCTGTCAGTCGTTTCTTAGTTTATGCATAGATCCACACTATCATGTGTGACAGTGGTGGCCTGTGGCTCAAATATAGCCGTCTGGAGATCTATGATAATGCTTGTGTGGGTGTGACACAAACACTATGAGAGCACCTCTAATGAGTCATGTCCCCTTCCCTTGAGTTTGGGCAGAAAAACTATATCTTTTTTCTGATCAGTAGAAAATGACAAGAATAGGGGCACCTGGGCAGCTTAGTCAGTTAAACATCTAACTCTTGATTTTGGCTCAGGTCATGATCTCATGGTTTATGGGATTGAGCCCTATTTTGGGCTCTGCACTGAGAATGGAGCCTGCTTGGGATTCTGTCTTTTTCTCCCTCTAACACTCATGCTCTCTCTCTCTTTCAAAAAAAAAACAAAAAAAAACCAACAAACAAAAAACGGCAAGAGTGATGGAATGTCATTTTTGTGATAAGTTACATTATGTACAACCCCATCTCAGCTGACCGAAGTGAGAGATCCCTGTGCTGATTCTGAAAAAGTAAAGCACCATGTTGTGAGAGGGCTGCATGGCAAAGAATTATGGGTAACAACCTCTAGGAGCTAACAGTGCCCCTGGCTGACAGCCCGCAAAAAAACCCAAAACAAAACAAAAACTAAAAACCAGAAAACAAAAACAAAAACAAAACAAAACATTAATCCTACAACTTCCATGAATTGAATTCTCCCAGCAACCTGAAAAGGTTTGGAAGTGGATCTTTCCCAAGTCAAGCCTTTGATGATACCACAGTCCCAACTGACACTGAAATCTGGTGAGACTCCTGACCCAAGAAGCTATGAGATAATAAAGGGTGTTTTGAGCCTCTAGATTTGTGGCAATTTGTGATGCAGTCACAAAAAACTGAATATACTTGCTCCAGATGCCTTTGTCCTCTCTTTTGGATTTTCTACCTCTAGCTCTTTCCATTATTAGAACCTTAAACCAAGGGTCTTTCTTCTTGTTTTTAATCTATCCTTATGTTTCCAGGTACTTAAGCCAGACGTTCCAAATATCAAAAACTCTCTTTGGTTCTAGTATTATAACTGGGTTAATTTGCAAACTAAAAAATATCTTACCACGTTTGGATCTCTAGAACGTTGATGTGTATATGACGTATTACCAATGATATTTGCTTTCAGGGGTCTGAGCATCCCAAAGGTCTAATCTCTGTTTAAACCCTAAAGACCCACTGTAGACCCACACTGGCTTCCCATGTTCTCCTATGTCACTTACCACAGGCACTATGGACCTAAGGAACATCTGGCTTTTATTTAAGCTATCATCATCTGCTTTAACTCTTAAAGTTCTTTGAACCACCCTAATTTCGTCCCTAACCTGGACCCTATATAGCCTACCCTCAATTTCCCCCTATCTTAACTATTGCTAAGAAAAGTAACATTTTAAGTTAATGCTAAGAGATGGATAGATTTTTATGAAAATAATATATTTGGGGATATACAGAGTCTAAGAAATCATATAAATTTCTGAATGTCAGGCTCTCTGGTTTATATCCTTACTGAAATTGGTGATAACTAGAAAGCTATGGCTTTCTGACTTTTCCATGAACTTTTGAGGATGGGATTCACCAAGCTATCCACTTCTTAGCCCTCACTGTTCGTGAAGGTCATGCAAATTCTTCTCCCTAATATTTTAGCTATAGAACCATTTGTTCAACCAATATTTACCACTACTCTATGCTAGCCACTGCCCAAGCTCTGGGAATATAATAATGAAAAAAGTAGTTCAAAACAATGGAATTTGAAGGGGAACCTGGGTGTTTCAGTTGGATGAGCATCTGACTCTTGATTTTGGCTCAGGTCATGATCTCATGGTTTGTGAGTTTGAGCCCCTACTTTGGCTCTGCACTGACAGCATGGAGCCTGCTTGGGATTCTGTCTCTCCCTGTCTCTCTGCCCCTCCCTCATGCTCTCTTGCTCTCTATCAAAATAAATAAATGTAAAAAAATGAAATTGAATTTGCATTCTAAAGGGGAAAAGATACCATAAGAAAACAAATATTTACAATGCAAATTGTGTCAAATAATGATAGCTGAAATGGAAAACAATAAAGCAGGGAATAGAAACAGTTTTGAGGGTTGCAATTTTAAAGAGTGGTCAGAGAAAATTTCAATGAGATGTCAGTTAAGCAAAGGTCTGAAGAAAGTGGTTGGTTATCTGAATAAAAAATATTCTAGGCAAAGGAAACAGCAAGTGCAAAGGCTCTGTGTATGCAACAACACCAAGGAGGGAGGCCAATTTAGTTGGAGAGGAGTGGAGTGGAGGAAGGGAAGGAGCAGAGAGATTCTTGAAGGTAGTGAAACCATATAGGTAGGTGTAAAGACTTTGACTCTTACTGGAATGAGATGGAAAGCCACTGGAATATTTTAAGCAGAGCAGTGATATGATATGGTTTACATTTTACTAATACTACTCTAATTTCTATGCTAAGAATATGATAGAGTGTGTATTTAGGGCAGAGAGATTGAAAACAAGGGTGGGACTTACAGTTAGTTGACTATTTAAATAATTGGGGTAGGACAGTGCAAATAGAGAGCATTTCCATCATTGCAGAAAGTTCTATTTTATCTATTGGGAAGAGGGAGAATATGGGAAAACTTGGCTTCTTTTGCTGACTGCTGTCATATGACCAAGGGATCTCTCTCCCTTTACCCTGAGAGGACATGGCGGGCTCGGGTATTCCTCTTAACTCCTGCCAATGGAGAGCAAAACCCTGTGGAAGGGATAATAGGTTTCTCCTTCTCTCAAGTAGAACATTTATTTTTCTCTAAGAATGATCATTTCAGCTGGAAAAGCTCTGTTAAGGGAGAGAAAATAAAATGTTACTAATTGAGTACACATCACATGCTAAGTACAATTTTAATATGATATTGGTATAAGCACACATTAT